>NC_081836.1:48495087-49981337 GCF_030867095.1 Alligator mississippiensis | reverse complement strand
ATCTGAGGATCTCTTTCCTCTGCAGTTCAGACACTAATTAACTAACCAAGAATTTTAGTAGCAACCCGACTTCCCTCTAATAGTTTTACCTAAAGCCAGCCTGGTCATTGCTTATACAAATTGCCAATTAAATTTGATTGATATAATGAAATTGGATTTTATTTTCACTTACCTTCTCCTTGCACCGGCTCCGGCTCCCTCTCACCCTGGGAGCCGCGGCTCGGGCCGGCGCGGGGCGCAAACTTGGCGGCCCGAGCGCGGGGGGCGGTGGCGGCCCGGGCTTGTCCCGGGATATCTCCCGGGCCGCAGGCCGGGGCTCCCCGCGGGCCGGGGGCGGGGGAAAGGGCATGGATCTAAGCGGCCCTTGGAAAAATACATGAACAGTTTCCAAAATCTATATCGCCGCTTAATTAAATCTGTTCTCCTGTTTATAGGATCTGTGGCTAATTATTTAGAGTCATTTAATCTACTCAATTTGCACGTTAATTAAACAGCACCGGCTCGCCGCGTGGGCGTGCGGGGCCGCTTGCGAGGGGGGACAGCGCCTCCTAGGGGCAGCCCGGGCCGGGCCGGGAGGAGCCGGGGGGAGCGGCGGGCCCGGCCCCGGGCGGCGCGGGGGGCTCCCGGGCAGCGGGCTCGGGCCGGCCGGGCCCCGGAGGCCCCTGCTGCCCGGGAGCAAGGAGGGCGCGGGCTCCCCCCTGGCCCTGCCTGCCGCAGGCCGAGCCCCCGAGCTGATGGAGTGAGAAATGATGAAGCCCTTCTCTCTCCATCGCCTCCTAATTGTCCCCTCCCAAATTTCTGCCGCCTCTGGCCCCATCTGTCCCTCGTGGAGCTTGTGTGTTTTCGCCTTTGTCTCCCGGGCTCTTTATTGACACCTTTTTTCAATGCCCGCTGCTGTCGCCCTTCCCCGATCTCCTTCTGCCCCATTAACCCATCGGCACGAGGCGCCGGCAACAAAGAGCTGAAATCTGATCTGCTGCTTTATTGAATCTCTATTGTTCTGCCGGGCTAATTCCTCCCTGTGCCTCCTTCCTGATCAGGGGCTGGGTGGGGGGCTGGTTGCTTGTTAATTGCATCCAAATGAAAGCCGCCCGCCACCTGAATCGAGAGCATCTCCAAGCAGGTTTGAGAGCCGAGGAGGAGAGGGGGCTGGGGGATTTTCTCCTTATGACACGCAGGGCCTTTAATTCCAAGTTTGTACCCAGGCAAAATGCAGCCCGCCTGGGTCCCAGACATGTCAGAAGGAATCGCAGGGCTTTTAAACAGGGGATTAAGGAAAGTGGTCACTTTTGACTCAGTAGGAAAAAATCCCTCCATGACGGTAATGAAAGCCAGGATGATATAAGTATCTTCTGGTTCACAATAGCAATTAATATGGTAATATTCTACTGTTAAAGATGCTAACATGAAGATGGGCCTTGTACATGGTTAAAGCGTTTAACAGAGGAGAAAATGCATTCTTAGAGCATCAGGTAACAAAGTCAAAGGAAGGGAGAGAGGGAAAGAAACAACTCTCGTTAAAAATTAAACACGGGCCTTCTGCTTTCTAAAAGGTTTTGGTTATCCTCCGAGAGAGAAGACTTGGTTACTTTGAGGTCCGGTAAGCAGGTGTTCAGTTTTGCAGTGGTTTATCAGAGGGGATGTCTTTAGCTGATTTTCCCAACTGCCATTTAGAAAACCAATGCAACATTTATTGAATTAAAGGCCTAAAGAAAGTGGGGCTTCAGCCTTTTTGTGGTGTGACACTATACACGTTTGGGATGAGTTTGATGCAGGATCTGTCACTCTGCCCCGGACAGCCTGTGAAGGCTTTAAACTACAGCTGTACATCCACACCGTGGTTGTTCCTGGCATAGTTTATGTCAGTGCAAAAACCCCTGCTACGGACAAACAACTGGATGTGACCCTTTTGTTTGCCACAGGATGGATGGATGGATAGTTAGTTGAAGAATTTCAATAGAAAACTGCTTTGGAGACGAATCGAATATTTTCATGAAAATGGTTTTTGTTTAACCATCATTTCAGACGTAAATGGATTTAAATTATTTTTAGTTTTCAGTTGACAAAAAATGGGATTTGGTTTCTTTTTCTTTTCTTTTCTTTTTTTAAATCGCAGTTAGCAGATGAAAATACAAGCCTCATTTTTCCAGCAGCTAGCTGAAAGAAAACTCACCAGCCAGTTCTAGTGAGGGACGGTGATTCTCCACAGTTGATGGGTTCTTCCCTAGCACTTGGCTCTTGCAGCTCTTTTCCTTTTGACCTCTCTCTTCCAGGCAGGCATCAGATACATTTTTACAAATAAATACACGTACATATATATACCTTCAAAATGTAGCACTCCCAGGGTGAAACCGATTTCTGAAGTTTGGTTTTCTAAGCACATTCATAAAAAGGCCACTCTGGAAGGAAGATGGCACAGATTTTTTTTTTTGGTAGTTTGAAGATGCCTCTGTCTTGAAGGTGCTTCAAACCTTAATAGGAGCTTTAGGGATCACGTAAAAGTTCATTATGTGTTTGCCAGCCCCGGGCCTTGCATATCAGAGCTGGTGCAATGGTAGAAAAGCAGTGCTCGTGAACCCCAGAGCAGATCCTGAATTGACGGCTCGGCTTGTGCGTACCCAAACCCTTATTATTCGTTCATTGCAAAAAAAGTTTGCGTGAATCTGCAGACAGTGGCTGTTCTTGTGGCACATGCTTGTATTCATGGGGGAACAAGAATTGCAATCTGATTGATCAAGGAGGATTCGAAAACCAAATAATTACCGGCCAGTAATGTGTGTGTTTGGCCTAAATGCTCCGTCACTGACCAGGTCCTTTATGTCCTCTCCAAAGCACGTGTTCTGCAGACAAGATTTCTTTTTCTTAAATGTCATTTAAAATCTCTTTTATATATATGATCTTTTAAAAATGTATAACTTTGTAGCTGAATCAGATATGTACACACACCAACCCGGGACAACCTCTCATTTCTCTCCTATTCTTCCTCGTACTCTTTCTCTTTGTTTGCAGCCGTTTCTCCTCCTCCTACTTTTGTGTCACACTCGGTCCTAAACTCTGCATGGACACCAGATTCAAGATGGTTTGCCTTTTTACCACCCTGTCTCAAGCAACAGCTTCTTACATCGGGCTCTGGATTGGTTTTGCTGCTATTAACAATGCAAGGACCATGTGGCTTTTGGAAGCAGAGTGAAAATGTTTTAAATACTAACAGCCTTGGAGAAGTTGAGGAACATAGGCATGGATTTGTTTTGTATATTCCTTCATTGCCATCATTATTTTAATTATGGCTAAAGTGTTGGATTTTAGGTGAAAAGGACCCTTCCCCCAATCTATTATGCAACTAGAGTTCACCTGAAGTTCCAGGTGACAGAGCATGATGAGGCCCAGAACAGCAAAACTGAAAGGTGCATCTAAGAAAAGAAGTTAACATGATAAGACAGCAAGGCAGAAGGTGACTAGGAGGAATGGGATAGTTGCACATTAATACATGGAAGGATGTATAGTAAGGGAGGCAGTGCAGTGCAGTGGGTCAAGCACTGGGCTAGATGTCAGGAATTTTCAGGCCTGTCAGCTTCAGTGGTGCTGTGGTTATCTGCTCCATTTGAGGATCTTCCTCATAGAGCCTAATCCTCTGCCACTGAGCAGGTGTATGACTCTGGGCCCCACACTTCTTCCTGGTTTGGGTGTCTACAAGGCACAATGCAGGCCAAGCAAACATTCCTGAGCTAGCTCGTGCAAAGCTGGCTTGGGTGTCTCTAAATAGCACTGACCTGCACCTTGTAGACCTACTCCATGCCTTTCTTTCTCCAGCCACCCCTCGTTTCTCTTCTCTATTCCTGCTGTAACCTCTCCAT
Source organism: Alligator mississippiensis (assembly GCF_030867095.1). NCBI lineage: Eukaryota > Metazoa > Chordata > Crocodylia > Alligatoridae > Alligator > Alligator mississippiensis. Next base: position 49,977,483 of record NC_081836.1, on the reverse strand, counting down.
GGCAGAGACTCACTGTGTTTGTACTGCGTGTAGTACAATGCGCCACTAAGCTCCACTAGCAAATGCCACTGGTGCTACTGTAATGCATAAAAATGATAATGGTAATGTGGGAAGAACTATATAAATGAATGCATGCATGATATTATACAACAGGAGGGAAAGGCCTAAAACTTCAAAGGCAATGTTAAAATTAGGAATTCGAATAGGGAAGTAATTAAGCAATAGATTCATTTGCCTGGGGGGAGGAGGAGGGAGGGAGGGAGTTATTGGGCTATAATACTACATGTAGTATTAAACTGACTGAAAATACACTTGGGGTTAGTTTAGAACAGCACATCCTGACTTACTGAAGGGCATGTACTAGATGACCCCAGAGACCCTTTCAATTCTACAGCGTAAACAATGATGCTATTAACATTTGTACCAAGTGTTTATTAGGACTCCTAGTCTCTTATAGCTGGTGCTTCTAGTACTCCCATACATTCACCGACCCTTTAGGGTAGATCCTTCCAGGCCATTCCTGCTGGACAGAAGATTACAGAAAATCAGCACAGCAGCAGTAGAAGCAGTGAAAGGCCAAGAAGAGCAGAAGAACAATGGCAAGACATAGGAAACATATACTGGCCTGGAAAGAACAATTTTGAGGAAGGGCAAGGAAAAATGTTGGAAGACAGAGACACAGAAGAAACACCGATGGCTAGAGGGTTGACTGAAGATTTGAAGCTGGCGTGAGCAGGGCCATGCTGGGGTAAACCAGGCTCCTCTTTCCCGTGTCTTCACCATCCTTTTTAGAACTGATCAAAATGATCATCACCAGTAACATTACTCTGCCCAACACATTTTTGGTCTTTTTTTTATTCTTAGTAATATACAGAGTGTGAGATGATTGGTCATGTTTATCCCCAGCACGAGTGCAGCCAGCTCCGTTCTGGATGCTTAGTCGCCCTAAGTCACATATTGGTGCCTAGGTCTGGCACATAGGTCAGATATTGAAGATAGAAATAAGATTCAGATTAAAAAAGAAGATTCAGACTACACCAACACTGATGCTTACATCACCCACAGGCCCAGGACTCCTTTTCCCTCCAACTCGGGAGCAAGATTAGGCTAATGAACCCACAAGGAGAAATGGAGGGAGAATGGACAGACTGAAGAATTGTTGTGGTTTATGGTCAGCCAGTAGGACACCAAAAATAACACCAGCCCAAGCCACAGCACTGATTCCTAGAACCAGGTGTTTGCGGAGATTAGTGTCATGTTCAGGTCCTGGGGTTTGGTTTAGACCAGTGTTTCTCAACCCGTGGGTCACAAGAATATATGAAAGGGTCATGAACAAACTTTAAAAATGGATCAACAAAAATGGATTCTCCTTTAAAAGAGAAAAATATGGGAAGCTGTGGCTTTCCCTTGCAGGTTGGCAGAGTTGCAGCCTGCGAGGGGCTGCTGGGGAGTGTGGGGCCTTAGCAGGTCAGGAGTGGGTTGGGACCGGTCAACGATGTTTACAAACGGGTCCTGGTACAAAAAAGGTTGAGAACTGCTGGTTTAGACCATTACTCAGAAAGGGGAGCAGCTTTTAAGCTGGCTCTGAGCTTTCCCTGAATTTGGAGGTGTTTGGATGCAGGGTGCTGGAATCCCACTACCTTTTATTTTAATGGGATCCAACAGCCAGCAAGAAACCTGTTTCAGCTGACACAGGATGGCCGATGAACGTGTGGGGCTTAGTTCATCTCTGACACAAGTCCATTGCCTTCCACAGGATTATTTTAGGAGAGAATTTGGCTTTGGTGACATACAACAAGAACTGAACTAAATCCCAGGTGCCCGAAAGAAAAGAAACCAATAACTAACTATAGTGGGATGACAACTCTCAGTGGGTTTATTGTTCAAGTGTTTAAGAAGCTGAAGAATATAATTAAACTGCCCGGGAATGTATAATCACGAAAAGGAGGCCCTTTTGTCCTATCCTTCCCCGCAGAATATGGGGAGAAATGATCATAAGCATCACAAGAAAGAGATTTGATAGGCATTTAATTGGTAGCTGTGACACATTTGACAAGGGCCTTGATCTCTCAGTGCTGCCAGACCCAGTGTCCATTTTGGGGAGAAGGGTCAAATGGGGTGGTGCTAGGGAATCATACCATTTCCCTTTGCTCTCCCTGTCCTTAATTTTTCACGGCTTTGGTGGGGCTGACTATAAAAGTGACCAATAAACCATAACTCTCGGCACAAGTGAGAGTAGAGTGGATTTAGGGATAGTTAGGGGCTTATAGACAACATGGTAAGTCTCATGATATATGATGTGGGTCTGAGCTCTAGAGCACAGCACAAAAGATTCCAGCAACCTAGTAAAGTCCATGTGAGTACCAGAGAACAGGTCCCTGTAGGCCCCTGGCTAAGTCGTTCTCACTGCTTTATTCTCTCTCTCCCATCCTAATGTACTTAACTATAAATGACCCCTTTATTGTATCTCCATTTCATTTTTTTCCAATGAAGCAGTAAAACAAGCAAGTACAGAAGCAGAGTGCTTATTGTAAAGTGAGTGCTGATGCTTAGCACTCTCCAAACGCTCATGCCAGAGTCAAAGGGATGCTTTGGATTTTTCTTTCTGACTGAAGGCCCAATTCTGCTTAGTTACCTCCATAGAAGCCCATACGGTTTGTACAGGGTTAGGGCAGCCTAGGGGAGCCTGCTGAAGAGGGAGATGAACCACACTGGATACGCATCCCTTTGGCTCTTTCACTGCTTCTCAGACCCCCCGGTTTGTCATGTTCCACGCTGCAAGAGGGTTGGCTGAGCAGGCACCAGGGTTAGTTAACCAGATAACCTACCACTGGGCATCGTAGCAATCTGGCTCTGTGCTGGAGCCCTATTCTAAAGCTAACCAGCTGCCCTGGGCAGAGGGACAAAGGCTCGGTGTTTATTAGTATAATTTTTAAAGGTGCCTCATTGTATTTATTTGCTAGGTGGTTAAACATTTATTATTTATATTTAATTTTCTTGGGCTAGAAGGGGCAGCATTGGCAGGGGAGTGCTGCCAGATTCAGTGCTGCTGTTTCACACTCTTATTTATGTAACCCCGGCCTCCCTCGGGGGGCCTCCATTTCATGGAGCTCTATCGTCCTCTTAATTGGCCTCACAGATCACGCCTTTTGCTTTTGTCTCACCTAGGTGCCTGAGACTTAGGCTTTCTAAGATATTACATGTGGTTGAAATGAAAGCATTTTGTGAGACAAAGCCAGGAAGTTTTCTACCCTTCTTAAACCTTTTCTTTAAAAATCATCTCTAGGGGAGCTGTGGGGCTTAATTCATTAATGTTTGTACAGCGCTTCAACATACTGCAGAAGGGCAAAGTTGATTATCATGCTTGAACTGGACTCGGTGTGTAGCACAGCTGTCAAGGAGCTGTGGTACTTTGCAGAGCCTGTATTTCAGAAGGCCTTGTGTACCCAGAGCTGAAACCCTTCAGCGGAATTACAATCTGAAGGATAAATCCTGCAAGCAATTAATGAATCGGGTGAAATGTATTGAAATCTTTTCCATTGTGATATGCTGCAACGAGAAACAGGAGTCTTCCCATTGCCTTCAGTGTTTTGGATCAATTAAAAAATCCTCATCCCAACTAACTCAAGTGGAGTTTTGCCACTGAATTCGTTTGGACCATGAGTCTGACCCAGAGGCTTCCTGTGTGTCTAAGTGATGAAGGGGGCAACCACGTTGACCAGATCTGGCATCAGCAGACAAAGTGCCTGAACGAAAGCAAATAAAACGTGAAAAAGAAATCTTCTTGAAAATGTGCACTCCCTTGTTTTCCATGTCTCTGACCTCGCCTGCTTCTCCTTCTGCCTCCAGTCACTCCCCAGGATCCTTTAATGCATCTTTCCGAGGTTCCTCCTCTGGCTCCTCCCAGCTTTCTGGGGAGGGGGTCCCACAGAGCTCTGTCCGTGCTCCCCTTCTCCTCTCCGTGTACACCTTGTCTCAGAGTAATCTCATCCACAAACACAAACCATCTACCAACTTTAGGCCAACGACGCCCAATCTACCTGTCTACTCCAAACCTGTCTCGTTCTGTCCAACTAAAAGCTCAGCCTGTCCCTCTGACATCTTGCAGGGGTCTAGCCACCAGAAGAACCTCAACAGCACTCTGAATCTTTCCTTTCCTTGCTTTTTCTTTCTCAGTCCTTCTGGAGCACACCACTACCCTTCCTGTTGCTCAGCACCCAACCTGGGCGTTATCCTTAATTTGAATCTGTTTAGTTCCTAACCTCCAAGAAATGTCTAAATCTTGTAGACTCTTGGTGCATAACATACAATCATAGAAAATGAGGGTTGGGAGGGGCCTCAGGAGGTCACATCTAGTCTAACTCAAAGCAGGACCAGCCTCAACTAGATCATCCCAGCCAAGGCTTTGTCTAGTTGAGTCTTAAAAACCTCCAAGGATGGAGAGTCCACAACCTCTCTGGGTAACCTGTTTCAGTGCTTCACTACCCTCCTGATGAGAGAGTTTTTCCTAATATCTAACCTAAACTTCCTTTGCTGCAACTTGAGCTCATTGCTCCTTGTTCTGTCATCTGCCACCACTGAAAGCAGTCCAGCTCCATCCTCTTTGGACCCACGCTTCAGACAGTTGAATTAAGTTCCCCCTTAGTCTTCTCTTCTCCAGACTTGGTCTTTCTGATCTATCCACACAGCTAAAACTCTTAGCTGGGCTCTCATGATCTCACATTTCAATTATTGCAACATCTCTTTTTCTGGCCCTGACAAATGAAATCTTACCCTATTTAGATCCATTCAGCATGCTGCTGCAAAGATCATTTTCTTAGCTTGTCTTAGGCTTGTTTTCACTTTCAAAACCCTTCATATCCCATCCCCACTTTCCCCATCATGTCTTATTTGCTATTGAAATTACAGCTCCTGCCTCCTATCAGTCCATACTGCCAACCTCCTTTCCCACTTGTTAGATTTCCAGACACTTCAGTATTTCTCCCACACCACTCCTCACATTTCCCCACAGAGCCACTGCATTGCTCTCCTTCAAATCTCTCCACAAATGATCCAATGTTTTCAAACAGATCAAGAAAGGAAAACAGATTTAAAGCTGATCAAGGTAAAGAACACATGACCCACCGAACACATGGCCACAAGATAATAACAAGGCATGGAGCTTAGTAGGATTCACAACCAGATTAGACATTTATAAGGATAAATGGCCCCACATAAGGGGGTGAATGTTCACGATAAAGCTTTGGGAGATGTTAGCCAATTGCTAACTGCTTGTGTTTAAGATGAAGCTTCCCCTCCTACTGGTTACTCCATAATGGTCCATTATGGTGCTTTCATACCCGCTTACGAAGTGTGTTCCTGGCCACAGTTGGAGGTAGGATTTTGGAATGGATCTTGTTAGGTTAGATGGTGTTGGTAACTACCAGCAAATTTGTCTTTGCCATGTGGACAGTTACACAGCTGGTTATCCTGCTGGCTGCTTTTAATTCAGCTTGAAGGAGAGCACAGGTTAAATGCCCCTTTGTTTAGCGATAGCTGAAAAGGCAGGAGCCAGCTCTCAAGTCACAGGCTAGTGGAGTAGAGGCCAAGTCATGCAAGCAGAGAGGCTTCTCTGAAACCAACTGGCAAACGCGTGGGCTGGGGACTGTTTGCATTGTGACAGTGTGTGACAGACAAGCAGCCAGAAAGCCAGGGGAAGCCTTGGAGATGTGACCCTGCGAGGAAACCCAGGCAGTGCACTTCTTTCTGGCAAAGTACTGTTTGGAAGCTGGCCTGGGTTTCAGAGCAAGGGTCTCGTGCTATTTCTTCCTACTGCACTCAGCAAACAGGATGACGTGTCCACTCTCTATTTTTATACAGGAGTTCGCCTAGGAAGTCCCCACCTTCACCACCAGTTTCCCATCCTAGTGCAAATAGCTCACAAGGCACACACTGGCTAATCTGCCAAAATGGACAGCTATGCTATCTACTGTGGCTTTTCCTGTGTCCCTGGAGGGATTGGCTAAGCTTCCTCATTGTCTCCCCTTCAACCTCCACTTTGGGATTTCCATGCATGTAACCTCTACTGCCTTGCAGGTGAAACCTTAATCAAGTGAGGCATGCAAGCTTAATAAAGCAGGCTTCCCCCCCAGTACCACCCGCAGCGCTCAAGACACGTGCAGTCCTATCACATGCTCTCTGATGGGGGGGGAAGGTCAAAACAAGGCAACTTTTTGCTCCATACAGACTCACAAAATCCAATAAGAGCTTCCAGACTCTTCTAGTCATTTCACCAGATGTTGAGCAACTGTGTCTGAATCGTGCTGCCTCTTTGGGAGCTGATGAGAGGAGGGCTGTGTACTGAAGTGACATGCTCAATTTCACTCCAAGATGGTGCAGACACAATAACATTTTTCCTGTCGATGGTGTCCATGTGTCTCTCTCCATCTTGCTAAACCCTTTCATGCCCTGGGATGTTCTGAAAGCATGGGCACTTTCTGCTCCAGGAGATGCACATGTCCGGCTGGGGAGCACAAGGTGCGTGGCCATCCGTGGTTTGTTTAAGAATAATACCCTCCCGGTGATCAACGTCTGCATGGAGGAGATGTATGGTTTCAATTCTGTCCTAGAGCCATGGATCATTTAATGTTGTCAACGCACATGCATCCTTCTCAAACATCCCAGTGAGAATTTCTGGGGACTGTAGACAGCTTAAAGCTAGCATTACAGCAGCAGTTTCCTATTTGCTTTCAGATCCATGTGCATTTTTTAATGCTTAAGCTTGCATAATTGCTGCTGAATTTTTAAGTGACTTAGCACAGGACTGAGGTCTTTAGTAGGCTCATGGTTTCCCAGCATGCTTGCTCTGAGGTGTATTGCTGTGGTAGTTCAGAACCCCCCCCATAATAAGATGGTCAGAACCACCTTGCTCAGGTGATATTTGGGCTAGTTTTAATTCCTGCATCTGGAGTGGTTTTGACGCAATTTTCAAATGGCTGCGGATTGCACGTACCTACTTCAAAATATTATTACATTTCAGTTTTCACAGAGACCCCTCACCTTTGGAGTTTGCTCTCAAGGCGGGATCTGAAGGACCCTGAGGGGGCTTGGTCAGGTGTGGAGCTGTCCGGTCTTATTTTATTAACATGCTGATACTTCCTAGGACAGAGCATGACAAAATTGCCAGGCATGGAAAGAGTTACTTGGTCCCTCATACATACCTGATCTAGATGGACTTACGAAGGAGAAGGGATGTAGGTGGAAAGGAGCCCCGATAAAGGGTAGTAGGATAGGTTCATGCCCTTCCCAGTTGCTTATAGCTTGTAAGACCAATGAGTGGTGCCCAGGATATGCACCATATATTTTGGACTGATATGCCTTGTTTTTGAGTTTTATTCTTGGAAGGGGTTGGAAAGTGACTGGGAGAAGGGATTCTCATGTCTCCTTCCTCAGTGGTACGTCAGTGTGCTGGTTCCATGGAGAAGAGGCAGCGAGCACTCTCAGGAGAGGCTTCCGTCACCTGGATTTATTTTAGCTGACTTTTAAAGAAAAATGCCAAGGAAATCATGGAAAGGACGCAGTGGTGTCTATGAGTTACAGCAGGACACTGGGAGCCAGGAAGTGACTAGGGCCCTGCAGAGAGATGGTTTTGAAGGCACATGCAAGGCTTTGGTGACAACTGGTGACACGTCCTCCTTTCTGTGCCCTTTGAGAATCTTGCCCTCACCTCCTTGTGCTCAGATTCCTTTTCTATAAAACAGAGCTAATGATATGACCAGCTGCAAGGGGCTCCAAGGAGAGATGCTCTTGACTTTTATCATTTTTATGAAACATGCTCTCCCAATACTTTTCATGACATAAGAACAAGCAAAGAGACTCTCAACTTTGCCCTGCCTGGATGCAGAAAACATCTGTCTTGCAAGGTTTATCTTGACTAGTCACCATGATAAAACTGCAAGTGCCCTGTTTTCACTAGGGTTTCAACACACATTAAAAATGCATCTTCTTTTTAAGCTTAGGGAGCACAGGGCCCTGGTACCCTTTGCCTTACACCATTTCTGTCCTTGCCTATTGCATTATATCTCTTCATCCAGGAGCCAATGCTGCAGGGATTACTGATCCTAGAAAAAGGGGCTTGAAAAAGACCCATGCACCAACAGTGCCCAATCTTGAAAAGAAAACCACCACGAGAAGGATAAAGGAAGCCTACCTTTATGAAGTGGTTGTCCTGATCAAGAGAAAGCAGAAGGGGGTTTAGGCCCAGGTCTAAGACCCAGCTGGTAAAAGGCAGAGCTTCCCAGGAAAAGGTGCATTCAGCAGGTGATGCGACCTCTCAGAGTGGGAGAAACTAATCGATGATCATGGTGCCCAAAGGGAGGGAAGGCCTGGATGCAAGAAAGGGATAAGCTTTCAAAAGCACGCAAGTGAGTTAGACACTAAGCAGTGATGGGAGTTAGGCACCTCCCATCTAAGGTGTTCGTTCTCTGGCGTGCTGGACTGAGGCCAGGCTACTGCTGTCCAACCGAGGAAGTGGCACCCTCCTGATTTGTTTTTTGTTCCTATTGAAAGTAGAGAATTTTCCCCAGCACCACCCGGCAGTGTGTCCTTCCTAGCCCCAGCTACGGCCTGTTGGTACACTACAAATGTGACTCCTCACAACCCTGTGTCAGCACCTCCTTCATTTGTTACGGGGGGCAAAAATGGGTCCAGCATAGTCCTGCCCTGACGTGGGTTTGCATTAGCCACGATGCGGCGGCAAAGATCCCCAGGCCTGACCACTGGGATTATCTGTTTGTACTCCCCTAGTATGGGGGCACATTAGGCCATGCTAGCCATAGGCTGGGGGGTTTGGGCAGGGTGAGGGGCTGTGCCTGAAATAGTTTTGAACCCCAGCTAGTCCCAGGCTGTCATGGGCCTAAAGGGGCCTTCTGCAGCCAGGAGCAAGTAAAGCAGCCTTCAGAGCTGGACTAACCTGTGTTGGAAGTTGATTTAGGCCCCGGCACCCACAGGATTGTGGAAATCTGGCTTGCACCACAACACTTGACTAGGATGTCTGCAATAAGGAGAGACTGGACTTTGATGACCCCTTTCCATCCTGTGGTCCTACCATGTGCACAATGGAGGGATGAAGTTCATCCAGTTGCTGACTGTGCTGCTTCCCCTGGCAGCTACAGAAGAAATAGTCTGGGAGCAGAAATCCAACTGAGCTGCATGCCTAGCAGGGCTACAAATAGGACCCCTGGTTAGCCTGATTCCATTTACTCTGCATTTCTATTTATTACATTGGAGCCCAGAGTAAATTACTTTACAACACAGAGCATTCAATATAATTTGTCTTATTCCAGTAGGTCTCAATCATTATGAATTCTATCTGCTGCTCGCTCCCTTCAATTATCTGCCATCAGAAAAAGTTTACAGTTGTTGCTAAAATATCAATTTGGCGGGGTCTGCAATATAGTTACTATCCACCTCTGTAATTTACAAACTTACATTCTATGATTAGAAAGAAAGCTGGCTAATATGAGAAATATTCATACCCAATCAATACTGAATAAGATGCTGCCACCTTTTGGCTTAACCTAATTCTACTCTTGGGTCCAAATTCATCCCTGAGGTAACTCCTTTGCCCTATGTCGAGTTACGCCAGACACGGGGCTGGCCCTTAGAATTTCAGCACTGTCTTCACCAGCAGATGATGTTGTGAGGGTTTCTGTAACAAACAGGAATGAGGCCTGGGAATATGTGAAATGATGCCGGAGGGTTTACAGGGTTTAGCAAAAGCAAAATAAAGCTAATCATGTTCATTTTATAGGACACCGGGCATCTGTATACTCGCATCGGGCCTGACCTTGGTTTCCATTTTGGAAACCAAGATTTGGAGGTATTCTCACAGGGTCCAAGAGATGGTTTCTTCTCTCCTGTCCTATCTTCTTGACTTTGGTTTGCTGAGATGTGGCTCCTGGAGTTGTCCTTTCAGGGCCTGCTGGCAGGGCTCTCAGCGGCAGCACTTCGGCACTGGCTCACCTGGGTGGCCCATTAGAGCTCAGCTTAGGTGAGGTTCAGCATATGTCTCAAGGTGTGCAATCAAGGCTTTAGTTGAGTGACAAGTAGGCTCCATGGGGCAGGGGACTGTCAACTATGTGGTCACGCAGCACCTTGCACACTGTGGCCCCTGTGTGACCTGGTTGGCCACTAGATAACCACAATTTAGATGTTTATGGACAATAATATTAATTCCTGATGTCTTGAGAACAGGTTTCTAGGGCCAAAGACTGGATTGTCCTTTTACTCATGTGTCATGTGTGTGTGTGTGTGTGCACATGCATTTAATTTTTGTCTTCTAGCAAAGTACTTCAGGAGGCACTACTTCACTGTCAGGGTGGCTAGGATCTGAAACCAACTTCCAAGAGAAGTGGTGCTGACTCCTACCCTGGGGGTCTTTAAGAGGAGGTTAGACGAACACCTCGCTGGAGTCGTTGACCCCAGTACTTTTTCCTGCCATGGCAGGGGGTCGGACTTGATGATCTGCTCAGATCCCTTCCGACCCTATCAGCTATGAAACTATGAAACTTCCAAGATGCTAAGTGCTGCAGTAAAGTAATCGAAATATTTATTGTGGTAGGGGCCTAAGTAGCCTAGTCTTTTCATCTGAGATCACCCAAGGACCATACAATAAAAAAGCCCTGGGAACCCAGTCTCTGCTGCAGGGCACCTGTTTCTATTCTGTTTACTCCTTTGCTTCCTGAGCCTAGGACAGAGTCTGGATGCTGTCACTGCCACCTGGATTTGCTTTGCTTTCTTCCAAGGAACTTGTATGAATAAATTGAATTGGCAAATGCGTTGTTCAGCTGCACGGTATTGGTGTCAGGAATAAAGTAGGTATTACCAATCCCTCTATTACAGCGTTCAACATGCTGCCAGGTACCACAGAATGGATTCCGGATCATTCACTTTGAGCAGTTCCATTAATTCCTTCTTCATGTTTTTGGCTTACTGCTCTAATGCTGAGCTGAGGGAGCGACTCACAGCAAATGACTCACCTGACAAATCTGACCGCTGCCCTGGGGCTGCACTTTCTGCCAATGACTTTGATTTTGTACACACTGGGGCCCTGACAATGCCCAGGATAAAAGTGTGGGCTTCTCTTTAAGTACCTGAGCAGTCAGGCCCTGTGACCTCAATGGGACAACTCTGGTTAAAATTAAACTCGTGCTTAAGTGCTTTGCTGGACTGAGGCCAGTCTGCCAGGACACTCGGGCCCTGGAGCTATACTCTTTAGGGCTTGGTAGCAGGGCACCCAGTTGCAGGACTTTTCATGTAGAACCAGATGCCCATAGTTGTCTACTGGAGCTATGATGAGTTTTAGTGTATGCCCTACGGTGTCTAATGAAAGCTTTGACTGACATAAGCCCTTTGGGATAGCGCCTGGCATATACCTTGTGTTTCTGCCGCATGTGGTGCTGCTTGGCCATGAGGCTCTCTGACAATCTGGAGACTAAAGAGCTATCAGGTCACTCTCCCAGGTTCTGGGGCCCAGATACTAGATTCTGTGATGCAAGCTTTCCAAGAACACACTTCATTTTGTGGGTCTGGTTACCACAACTGTTGCTTTGGATATTTGAGATGCACAACTCCCCATTCATGCCTGTGACTGGTCATCTAGGTTGCATCATATTATTTTTTTCCTCCTGATTGGACAATTCCCAAACATGCACAGGACAGTCAGGATTGATGAGTATTTCTGACACCATCTCTGCCCATGAATTAAAGCTCAGTCACAGAGAGCAGGTAATGGGACAGCCAATACCACATAAGCAAATTTGCAGGTTGAATGAATGTTTAAAACACTCTTGCAGCATTTCCCAGTTCTGTACCAAGCCAGGAAGAAGGCAGGAGACCAAGGAGGATAGAGCAAGAATTTACAGAATGTATCACAGGTCCTTCGTCATCCCCCCAATTGTCATGATCTTCCGTACGCTCCTTCCATCACTATCATTCTTTCCCAGAGATATTTGGGCGCTCTGAATAAATGCCCTGTCAGACTTGACCTCTAACTGGCCTGTTAGGAAATTCAGGTCTGTGCTATGCCAGTGGGAAAGTAAATTTCCCAGATGTGTAAAACTCTTTCACTTGGCCAGCATGAGACTTCTCACAGGGTATTAATGATCTCCCTGAGACAGAGTCATTAATTATTGCCATAAGCACAGTATACAAAAAAAGTAGGATTTGTTGTAATTGGAACAAAGCATAAGAATATCATCAGAAAGGCAAGCTCCTTTATTTCTAATGTTTGAGGGCCTTGGGTGGAATAGCCCCAAATCTAGTGGAAGAGGTTGGTGTACGCATTCCAGGAGCTGTGTGGAGAGTAAAGGCAGCTTCCTTTTCTCCACCTTTTATTGCCATCCAGCACTGACTACTTTTGGGGTGAACAGGATGCTAGCTAACTGCCCCACTGTGGGAGGGATCTTGCAGGGATCTTGCCCCTTGCTGTAAGAGGAGGATGTGTGGATTTCCTACCTACTGGGACCCCGTGACCTTACTGGTCTGCAGCCCCTATTCCTATGTTTGTTTTATCTCAAGTTAGTTGATTTCTGATTGCAGGCTGGATCATTCACATGGGGGAGTTTCCACATTAGCTTTCGCATATGTGCTAGTAACCTTGAGTTAGTGATTGCACAAAAGTCTAGTGAAGAAAACCTCTTTGCTCATTTGAGCCCCAGAGAGGGGCAAGATATCAGACCCACCTGTGCTCTCAGCATCTCCTCTGGCTGGTTCCAGGTGGCTTCCCACCCCACCTGTTTGGGTTTCCATTTTGAGATGCCAGGCTCTTTGAGTAGATGTGACATCTTTTATTAGACTGAGTAGTTGGAAAAAAAGTTCTTTGCAAGCTTTCAGGCACAAGCACCCTTCTTCAGGCATAGTGAGATTCCCTATGCCTGAAGAAGGGTGCTTGTGCCGGAAAGCTTGCAAAGAACTTTTCTCCAGCTACTCAGTTGGTCTAATAAAAGATATCACATCTACTCAAAGAACCTTGCTTGCCTATGTCCTTACACCAATGTGGCTACAACCAAAAACCTTGCATTTTGAGGTGCCTAACTCTAATGTCCTGGCACCCACTCCGGGTCCTGGATTCCATTGCGGGGGAGTACCCCAGCCCTCTGTCCCGGCTCAGCTACCTCTGCACAGCAGTGCTTCATGCAGCGTAGATGTACCTGGAAGTTATTAGACATTGCAGTGCCCTAGGCTTCCACTGGTGCTACCCTGGACTCCAGGCAGGGGTTTAGGTGGTGAAATGGGGCCACCTGGCGGTCCAGGGCAACAAGTGCTGCACAGTTATCTATTCATGCTCCTGTACGGGAACAACGATCATCTTGGACATACCTTGTGTCTGCCTAAAGCTGGATATTGATGAGACTTGCGTGGCTAGCTGATGAGCCAGTAAGGAAGCTGATTGGAAAATGGGTGCATTGGTTTGAAATGCTCCAGATTAAAATGCTTTGTGTGTTAAGAGATCAACAGAAGCTGATCTCCCCCCCCCCCACACCCCCCCCCCCCACACCCCTTGGTTGAGATAAGCAAAGAAGGTGAATTCCTGAGCAACCTTCAAAAGGCTGAAGTCCTCCTGCCAGCCCCAGGGTAGAGGGGAGAAATTAATGCAGACCACAAATGAATCCAGTGGCCAAAACCCCAGATAGGGGGTTGCAGAAGGGCATCTATAAGTTGAGCAGCAGAGGGACTTGCATTACAGCCTGTAGCCTGCTTGTGGCTGGGCTGCATGAGCTCCTGGCTGTGGTCCCTGGACCAACCCCAGTTACTCTAACATCATGTGGAAACAGCAAAATGTCGTGTGTGAACATAATGGCTCATAAATCATTTAAAAACTGGTGTAAGTCCGTTGGAGTCAACAGTTCATGCCCACTGAGGGTGTCGCCCTCATACCCCCAATTTCTACCATACCAGTGACAAATACAAATCAAAACCATAACTTGTGTTTCCCCTAAACTCTCCCAGTAATGTTAGGAAATCTAGTTACATCAGGCTGAGTCATTCTCTCCAGCCACAGGATACTCTGGTCTCATCTACACACACCGGTTGTGTTCCCTTTCCCGTGCTGGGGAAGCCAGTGCAATGCTTCTAGTGTGAATGCAGTTATATTGGTGTAGGGATGTTTTGTACCAAGACAGCTATTCCAGTAAGGGAAAAGGAATATACTTTATATTGGTATCAGACACTAAACCCACACTTATGGCAGTGCCAGTATAATTCTTTTTAAAAAAATCACTCTGCATGTTGATCAAATCTTAGTGAGAAACCCTCACAAAGTGAAAGTAGACAGGTATGAAACCTCCTGAAAATGCAGAGGATAATATGAAAGAGGGCAGGGCAATGGGACTGTCTCTCAGGTCTCATGGCATTTTTAAAACACCCGTTGCACATTCCTGGTTTCTCAGAACATCCAAGCTTGTCCTCAGTGGCTGCCATATCTTCAGCTCTCCTGTTTCTTGTCCAGTCTCCAAAGCTGGGCTCTTTGGAGTCTTTGGAGGCTCTAATATAAACAGCAAGCATTAAAAATCAAACCCATTATGCATAAAAAGATGACCAAAAGCACTCAGCTCCCAGTTGCTTATGCAGCCCCTTTTGTTCTGCATGACAACCAGGTAGAACAAATGCAAAATTCCTCCAAGGAAGCAGGACCTTGTGCATCTGAAAGGAAGTACATCATCACAGCCAGTGAAGAGGCTCTTCCACATTTAAAGGCAGGGAACAAGTTAAAAAGAAATACAACAGCTCAATCAGCAATGTAGTTGAGCATGTGAAAGTCTTGTCTGAGGGAAGAATCTTAGTAAAATGCTTCTTTTTAAAGTTTTCCATCAGAGGTTTGATCACATGGAGTGGTGTTTCCTTGTGTAGGAATAACCCAGCTTGCCTCTTTGGTAAGATTGTGTCCTGTGTGCCTGAAAAAATAATTAAAAACTATCTTTTTAATGAAAAAAAATCTTAAGGACATTAAAAGTTGTAGAATTCATCCTCATTATTTCTCTTTAAAGTTATTTATGAATAGAGAATTGCTCCTTTCCAGGTTCTCCTTTATGTGCTATTTCCCCAGGCTAAAATGCTGTATATTTATCTTACAGATGAGGTTACTTTTTATGGTGTTCCTGCTATTATTTATCACTTTTAATGCTGTTAATTTGTGTTCCATATTAAATTATGTTTAAAAAAATAGCAGCACAAGAAAGATTTTCAGCTTCGTCTGGAAATGAAGGTCATGATTGTCCCGCCTATGTAGAGCAGGAAAGAGGTTGAGGTCAGATACATGTTGGGAAAAAAGCTTTGCAGTGTCAAAAGGAAAGGTTCCTATTTTCTATGGAGGGGTGAAGTATAAAGACAGGCACTGTTAAACTTGACACTCCATGATGCCAGTGAAAGATGTAAGTCTACAGTGTGTGTTGTGTCCCCCTGAACCATTTTGATGGGCACGGATGGGAACCACCTTTGCCCACCTCAGCTTTCAGGCTGACAGGTCCCTGGAACAAGTAACAGGAACCTCCTTAGCACCGAGTACTCCAGTGGTTGTGAGGAGGATGGTATAGGGCCACCTGCTTCGTAGTGTCCCCTGACATGGAGTGTGGGAGAGAATCCCTCCTGTAAAATGCCTATTCAATTAATGCATGGCAAGTCTTGGCTGTCTCTCTTTAGAAATGGGCTCTAATAATATTGGCATCATCACAAGATAAGATACAGGACTAGCCAAATCACAGTCTCAAAACTCGGCACGCCTTCAGGGATTAAAGGAAGTAGCTGAGCTGTCACTCGAAAGCTGATCATAGGCTCGTTTAACTATATCATCCCCTAAGACAGTCCTTTCAATTATGTCAACCTGTCTGCTCTCCCTAGACTCTAATTTTAGAGCAGCGGTAGCTAATATTCTTGGAAAACTGATCCGCCTCTGCAGATCATTCCACTCTCTGTCTGAGGCTGTTAAAGGAGTATCCTGTGGGGAGATCACACTGCTTGCCTTCCCCTTCTGTAATAAACCTAATAAAAATAGGTACCATTAGGTTTCTTTGTGTGTGGTCTATTTAAGACACTTATCTGAGATGCATAATGGAGATGTCATGTCTCATTCACAGTGGGACCTGGTGGCAAGCAGGGTCATTGCAATAAAACAAAATTAAGTTTAAAACACCCAATACAAAATTACAAGGGATAATGGGATCAGAGGTCAGGGGATGCACCTATCAGAGGTAAACGCGAGCTGGAGTTATGTATTTATGTAAATGCTGCTGGAAGCTAGTGATGGTTTCATATCAGTGAGACGTGAATGGGTGGGTTGTTGCAAAGGTGTGTCAAGCAGAACCCTGACTGCCAGGCAGCGTTGCTCCAAAGCTTACAAGCAAGTGCAATATCAGAGTAGCCAGGCTACTCCCTATTCAAATATTTTCTTGGGCATAGGGCCATGCGCTGTTTCCTGAATGGGGATCCTGAGTAGTCCAGGGGTACAAAGGGCAGAGAAGGGAAGCAGTGGCAGGTGGGGAAAACTGCGTACCTTTGCATCCACCTTACTACAGCAGTGGCACTGGGAAGCTATTTGCAGACCATACTGCAGCTAGTTTTGGGGGGGCAGGGGGTTGTGCATACAGGTTGCAGGATCAGACTGCATCCCACAGTCACATTCTTCCCTTCTGTGATATGATATTATAGCCCCAGCAGCACCTGGCCCAAGCACATCCCAGGAATTTAGAAATGACAATCATCTTGATGTCTTCTTTCCTTGACCAGCAAATAAGAAGACTCACTGGTGTTGTGGTTGTGTGTGTAAAGGGCAAGAAGAACCTATGGATGTCAGGCTGAAGGGGAAGGAGAGTTTTGCATTAATTATGAATGCAGCAAGGTCTGTGGTCACCTCATACCCCGAGGGGGCAAATTCATGGTCTTGGTGGTCCTCCTACTGGAGTTCTGTCTCTTGTACGCAGGCCTCCCTGCCCTCAGCTGCTTGACATTTGATTGTCTCCTTGGATTGTAGGTAATGCTGAGATCAAAGCTCTTTAGAGACAGGTGAGATCACTTCTGAGCTAGGGTCAGCCCTGCGGAGGAATAGGAATGCCAAAACAGGCACCTTGAACAGAGCTCTGTAGCCAAAGGCAAACAATGTTGAATACAAAGCATGGAGACAGATGTTCCTGTGGCCTGTGTTGCTCAGTAGACAGGTTTCTGTACCACTGGAGATTTTTTGGGGTATGTGGCTAGATCTTAGGTGCAGTAATTATGCCTGGAGGTAACAACTGCCTGGAGCATTGTGTACAGACTTGAATCCAAAAGAATAGAGTGCAACCAGTCATAGCTGGAAATCAGGGGGCTTGGAGGGTGGGGGGGAGGAGGTTTTTTTCCAGGCCTATCCCAGGAGCAACAAGGAGTCAATCCAACCTGCTTAAAGATTTTTGAGCACATACCACACCTTTACTGAAGGGTGCTGTTAAAGAGGAAGCAAGGGCTTTGAATTGTTTCCTTCTTTGTGCCAGCAGCACAGCCATGCTGCAAGGAAGAGATCCTATTTCCCATATTGGTCACTGTTGGGTTCTGGCAATGCTATCAGGTGCTGATGCTTAGGTCTGATGTGGGTATCTTCTCTATGTTGCTGGCTCCACAGTCCTTGCCTTACTGGCTGCAGCACATGATGGGGGAGAGAACTGAGCCTTCTGGGATTTTCCAAGGGAAGGATCAGCTGTTCCTAAATCTGAAGGACTCAGGCCTCCTCAGAGGTTTTCCTTTCACCTCTGCAGCCTCTTCGGGGCAGGACACAAGTGCCTGAGTACTTGTCAAAGGCCACAGAAAGGGTTGCCAAGAGGCTCCATTCACTTGAGCTTGGAGGTGCATGTGTGTCTGGTCTTGCAGAGAGCCACTGAGGAGCAGCTCCACACCCCCAGCCAGCATGCCACCAAGCCTGGTCAGGAGGAAAGACAACAAGGGCCTCAGAAAGGCAGCAAAAGGAAGACAGGAAAGGTGATGAAACCCAGATGGGGCAGAAAGAGAGTGGTGTAGCTTGGTACAAGGGAAACCACCCATCCAATCCAAACACTTCCAAAATAATCTTGGTACCATTGAGACCTGCAAGATGAGGGCCTCTGTTTGCAGGTCAAATTGAGTAGCATCCAGGGCATAGTCATGGGCTGTTGTGGCAAAGATTCCTCCCCAGTAGTCCACCACATTAGTTGGGCACATCCTCTCATGTTGGATGCCCCTTGTCTGACTCTGTTAAATCCTCCCAAAGCAGCTCTAGCCATCCCCGCCTTGTCAATAACCCAGCACTGTATCATTTGATCCTTTCCAGAATCATGCCTGATTTGACACTTTTCTTCCATTTCCAGCAGCCTACCCTGTCAGACGAGAACTCCAAAATGTCGCTAAAGACCTGAACTAATTTCTAATCTTTGCTTTTTATTAAGATGTTGCCTGCACTATATGGATTTCTAGACTTGGGATTTACAATCTTCTTTAAAGATAGCTAATCTCTGCATAACCATCATTTCCTTTGTTATCTGGGCACTGACTCCTCCCCTACCATGCCACTAAGTACAATCCCTGGTTTAGGCATCTCTCCAGCCTGAGACATAACACAAGCCAGTGACTGCCCAGGATGCTGGCCTCTTCCTTACTACCCGCCTCCAGTCTACTCCTTCTTTCCTGGACTACCTGGTCATGATAGTCCGAGAGCTTTATATGAGGTGAGTGAGACTACAAACCCATCAGGGCATGTGATTTTCTTTGCATTGCAATTCACTTAGTTGATTTTTTTGAGTTCTGTATAAATAATGCATAGAAGTCTCAGCACTGTGCATGATTGGAGCCTTTATTATTCTTTTTATTTGCATATGATTTACCTTTCCTGGTTCCTTTCTGCTCCTCCAACAATTGTTACAGCCAATCCAGATTGCAAGTAAATGCCAAGGTAGAGAAAAGACAAGGTCCTGACTACCCTAACCATGTAGAACCCAGGTAGCATAGCTTCCCTCAGTCCAAGGGAATGAGTTTTAATTACACAACTCTCTGTGCAACATCCGTATGAAGCTATTTAGAGACTCTGTGCCACAGTATGGGTTCAAGTGCCAGCAACATCTGGATGCTAACTGCATCATCAAATGCTAACTATCAAACACTAACTGCACCATTTTGTGGCTCTCCCAGGCTTTGGGAGTCTTCAGCTAGTTGGCTTATACTGAAGCTAAGAGACAGGCATTATGCTGGGAGGAAGAAGTAAGTTGCTTTGAGGACCCTGCTATGTCCCTAGCATTACGTGCATGGAGAATGACTGACTTTCAGTCATCAAGACAGGCTACAGCCTTCTGGACTCTTCACTTCCTTTTGATTCCTAAATAGCTCCAGCAGCTACCCTAGCAGTCTCTGATTTGCTAATACAGGTCTCAGCTCCAGGTCTGATGACGGCAGGTTTGGTCTCCTCAACTGACAGCCATTAATAGTTATATCTGGCTCTTGGTCTTCCATCCTATATCTAATGAAGCTCCACTCATATGTTGACAGCTCTTGACAGTTCGTTTCTACCAACACAAACTTGCCCACATGACAAACACCCATTTCATATTACCCTGTCTGCAGAAGGAAATGTGTCTCTTCTGTGATTGGGGGAAATTAAGTCATGCCCATTCTTCATAAAGCTATGCAGAAATACCCTGTACTCACTACACCAAACCTGAAATGCTCTCGCTGATTCAAAATGTGACAACATGCCTACACAGCAACATGGACTACACCACCCCAAAGCCTTTCTTTATACACTAGATTCCTGTAGGATATCTAATTCAAAGTCTTTGGCCTAAGGCCTAGGTCTCTTTTTACTCGGCCATGATGAGCCTTATTCTACTGGGTTGATTGTCATTAGCAAGAGGGAAACTCAGGGAGGCAACTTCCACAACCATGGAGCTTGGTCCTGGAAGTATGAAAATAGTAACAGTTCTTACTGACTTCTGAAATAAATGCCAAACCTATTTATTTGACCTGGTTTTCACATCATACAGAATATTTAAATGCCTGTGGATGGAAGGAAAACTCTGTTTCCATCAGGCCAAAGAGGACTATCAAGGAAATTTCATAGTAAAGTTGTATCTTCAAAGCTCTGATTTGATCTGCTGATTCCCATAGCTTTATCATATAAGACCTCCCCAAGTTTCAAAGATCATGATGAGTTTGGTCTGAAAACCCAGATCAACCAATTCAATATGAATTTAATCACTAACAGATTCCTCCTTCTCAAGGGGAGCATGAACCTGTCCTTGCTGGAAGTCTCCTATACATAGGCTTGGCAGAATTCAATTTTTATTTTTTAATAATTTCAATGGATAATATTGATGTTTATTTTTAAGCATTTGTTTCAATTGTTATCAATTTCATTTTTAATTATTGTGTGAAATTAGAGGGTTTGGGGGGGAGGATTGCCACCAGCTGAGCAGCAGAGCTGCCATCAGTCCTGCTCTGCTTGCCCATAACTCCCTCATCCACTTTGTCACTTCTTTTTCCTTTGTCCCCAGTCCCCTGGGGTTTCTGGGAGCTGCAGTCCAAACTACAGTGGGCACGGTTCTCTCCCTGTCATCATCACACACTCCATCAGCCATCACTTTTCTTATGCTCCTTTTCTATAAAGTTTGATTATTTACGATGGAAATATTTTTTGTCGGTCTGTGAGCTTGGGGTGAAGTCAATGTTTATCAAAGTTTACTGATAAAATAAATCAAATCCTGCCCAGCCTACTTACACACAGTCTCCATACAAGACCCATAGCTGCTTGTTAAGCGTTGCTTGGAAAGAAGCACACCCCTCGAATTGCTTTATGCCCTTGGCCAGCATGAGGGAGTCAAGGCATAAGATTCCATTTGGCTCAATACACAATTCTGCATAATTCTTGCCCCATTTGCACAATTGTTGGGATCTGCAGCTGCTTATTGAATATTGCTTGTGTAACTGTGGTTTCATAATTAGCCATTTAATTCTCCTGTGCCTGATTTCCTTTTTCTAACTCCCTATATTGCATTGTTTATATTTATAAAAAAACACTTGCTTATATTTCTCTTTACATCCCGGAGGTACCTTGATGACTTCTGCTGTGCCTTTGCCAGTTTCTTTGGGATGGATTTCAGGTGCTGCTATGTCTATGTGTGCTCTGAGCAAACTTGAAGGGAACACTGGGGACTCACTAAGTCAATGACAACTAACCTGTCACATCACAGCTCACACTTGAGCACTAAATGTTCTCTAAGAAAAGACAAGTGCTTAAGCACTTATGATCCACTCCAGCTGTGGACAGAAAAAGACTGTCTGAGGACTGTCTGTGGAGCCTATAGGAAAACTACTAGGCTTGATCATGTAATCTCTACACAGGTAAAACTGCTAATGACTGAAGTGGGCCCAGTGGGATCATTTTGACCTGAATGGTTAGTGGTACCTTTCCCAGCCACCATCCGCTACAGCAGAAATTGCATAGAGCTCAAATTATATAAGTCTGACTTAAATGAGTGAGGGAAAGCAACCATGCTGTCCTGTTACCACAGATGGGATAGTTTGGCACCTGTTTGCCTGGAGTTGACTGATTTCTACAACCCCAGCACTATTCCAGGTGCCTTGAAAAGCAACAACCTGAGTGCCCACCTTTCTCCTATCACTGATGCTTGACTATGTTAGAGGCTGGGGATTAAAACAAGAAGCTAGGAAACAGCCTTCTATTATCCACTTAGGCCTGAGTGCTCTGCTATTCTAGGTAAGTCACTTAAACCTTTCTCGTGCCTCAGTTTCCTCATCTCTAATATGAGCTCTCCCCTGCCATATATCACAGTCAAACTCCAGGCTTTCTGTTCCTCTTGCTTTCCAAACATGACTTAATTGTATGATCACTAAGTGTGCCATAAAGTAGCAAATAATGGCATATATGTAAATTCTCCTGCTTTTCCTGAATTTAGCTACAGCCTCTCAATCTCCCAGCTTCTCCAGAGAATATTTTTCCTTCCTGCTTGTGCTCTTGAGGCTGCTGTGTTCTTCCTATTTTGTCTTCACTTGTGCTGCTTACAGGGTCATTCACTCCTTGTGAGCCAGCCGTGTTATGAAAAGAGTGCAAGTCAAGAGTATGAACAACAGCACAAGTGAAAAATGATATCTCTCACTGGTCACTTTTTATGGGGAACCTTAACTCTACAGATGTAGATCAGAGAATGAATGTTACTAATAATACCAGAGCCCACTTATTCCTGCATGTAATTGCTGACAGATTTTTTTTTTTCACCAATTAGCATCACCTGTTGGTTCAGGGAGTATTTCAAACTTGCTTTTGGCAAATAGTGAGGACATTATAGAATGGAAAACAAGTTTGGGTCAAGTAATCACGAGTTGGTTCAGCTTAAATTAAAATGGGAGTCTAATTAAAGGTCTCAGGTTCCCAAAGGGCAAATTATGTTAATGGAACTGGTTGGTGAAGTCAGCTGCTTGAGAATTTGAATGTGGAGGAGGTTTGCAATGTAAGTCAAAGAAACAAACCCGTATAGAACTTGCAATTAGTGTAGGTGGCTTTAGGGAACAGGCCAAGCAGTTCTGAGTACCCCTTCCTGGGACACACCAGGCTTTCAGTCTCACGAGTCATATTTACATGGCTGAAGAGCCTTTTGTCACTTGTTTCAGTGCCCTTTGCAAGGTCTAACTCAGTTTCACTTCTCACAATTCTCGCATCATCCCTTCACTTCTTGACTTGAATAGACTTTTTTTGCTGACCAGTCTATTTTACAGGCAGTCCTTGACTTGCAATGTTTTGAGTTATGTTTCGCGCTTACAACGTTTATAAATTGACACCCTGTTTCAACTTTCTGACCTCAGTTTTGACTTTACAATGCTTGATCCAACACCACGCCATGCCAGCAAACAAGTCTGCTGTCACCCATCTCCCTGGAGAACATCTGTCCAAACTTCCTTGGACACTGCCTTTAAGAAAGCAGACAAGACTCCTAAGAAGACTCCAGCCAAGAGCCCTTCAAAAAGTCTAGCCAAGTCACCTCAAAGAAGCCCTTCCAAATCAATATGATTGCTATTTACAATATAAATACCTGGATGTAGCTATATTACTTGTCTATCATTGATTGAGTACAAAATTCTCGGTTATTTTTGGTGAAACTAGGGTATCGGGCCTTGGTTCAGGAACCAATTCCCCATTTTATAACATTGTTTCCTATGGGAAAATAAGTTCTGAGTTACAATGTTTCAACTTAAGAGAGTTTCCAGGAATCAGTTGTGTCATAAGTCCCAGGTCTGCCTGTATTATATATTTTTCTATTCCTGTAGACTCTCTACTTATTCCTCAAGTCCTTTTGGAGGTGCTTAGTCACTCTGTGAGGCCTTTTACATTTTTAACCCTGGCTTGAGGTTCAAGCTCTAGATGGGATTGTCCATGGCGGTGAGTCGTAAGGGTGAGTCATGTCAGCGTGAAGCAACCGTGTCATAGGGGAATCATGTGATCCCCACATGTTGTTTTTGTCTGTAGGCCACATATACCTGCCTTAGTCATCCTCAGTCAAAAATATATGTGCTCTCCTCCAGCTCCCCGTCAGATGAACACTCTCTGGGCAGCCAAAACCAGACCTTCTTGCCTGGCCTCAGCAACTTGTCTAAAGCCAAAGAAGGGAACAGTAGAGCAGCTCAGAACAGAACCCACGAGCAGCCTGCTGAAGAACATTTCCTCTATGTTGCTGAGGTATTTTCAACCTTTAGCCATCCATGGGTTGCATGCCAATATCTAAATGGATGGCTTAGCCATCTAGATTTTGGTTGAAATTCTTATCTGTGAGTATAATTGTAGGCACAAATCCTCGACAAGTTGTCGCACAGGCTGAGTGAGGGGCGAAACACCATGTGGGCTTATTGGGTGCTTTCCTGAATGACCCCTCATGTCAAACACCCCTTTGCCTGGATAGACCCCACCCTAGACTCATGCCTTGTCTGGTGCTAGGTGCTTTTACGGCTATGCACACACACTATAGGATAATAACACAATAGGATATGCTCTAGCTGTGGATGGCTCTGAGCAGGGGGGTGCTCCTGAGGTCCCTTCCTTCCAACCCTCATTTTCCATGAAAAGTACAGTCCTGCAAATGCTTGAGGTTTGTCCCGATTCCTGCCTTGGTACAGAGCAGGGCGAGTTGCGACCCCCAGTACGGATGGCTGCTGCCCCGGGATACAGCACTCTGCCCAGGACACACCCAAGGCTCAGTAACATGCTAGCCCCGCCCCTGACTCAGCACAGCGGCCTGCCACCGATTGGCCGCCTACCGGCTGAGCTCATCAGAACTCGCGGAGGGGAGAGCCGTGATTGGCCAAAGGGGGGCGTGATGTCATCCCTCGTGCTGCGCGGAAGCGTGACTCGGCAGGAATGCGGCCGGCGGCGTGACTCAGCAGAGCGGGCGGATAAAGGGGCCGGGCAGAGCCCGTGTCCGAGCCCATCGCTTCGCCCCATAGTCCGCGCCGAGCTGCTCCTGCCGGCACCCCGCTGTCGTCGGCGTGTGCGATGGAGCTGCCAGGCCTGGGCCAGCCCTGCTCCGCGAGCTCCTGCCGGCGGCTGGGTGAGCTCCTGGCGGGGTGTGCCGGGGATGGCTCTGCGCCCGTCCTGTCCCCTCCTAGCTCGGACTTTGCAGATAAAAAGGAGCTAGCACGGTTATCCAGCATAGGATATTGCAGCCTACCACTTGCTGCATTTTGAAGTATAGTAACTTTTTTTTTTTTTTTTTCCATCGGAGAGGTGAAATATTTGAATGGAGGGCAGACCCTGGAATCAAAAATAAAGCACGTTAAGCTACAGATAGACCTACCCAGGACCTGCTACACTCGCTTGGCTCCTTTATGCGGTGTTTTGGGGGTTTGCTTGGCTCCTTTATGCAGGGTTTTGGGGGTTTGCTTGCTAATTGTATAAATGTACATCGGTAATCTTACTGGCGCTCTTTCCAAATGGTGCTTTCATTGGTCAACTTGAAATCCTCACTGGGGATGGTGTACATGTGCTGACTGTATTTACTTCTTGCAGACTTTCTTCCTTTAAAATGTGATGCATGTGAGGAGGTTTTCTGCAAGGATCATATCACCTATGACCAGCACAAATGTACCTCTTCATACAAGAAGGTGAGTGTTAATATTAGTAATAACTCAAATGTTTGCACCTTTGGGAATCCCCAGGTCGTGTATAGAAAAATGGCTTTGAAACCTGAACTACAGTTCCTAAAAAACAACAACAACAAAAAAACAACAGGGTAGAAATATTGGGGGCTCAGCAACTGGTAAAGTTCTGAGTGAAAACAGACAAGGCTTCTTCTATCTTGCCTCTTAGCAAGGCTCTGAAGATTATTGCTGTTCATTAAGGGAGTGGCTATCAACTGAAGGCTGAAACAAGTGGGCTTCATTGTCCTTCAGCTTCCCCTGGAGAGGGGCACACATCGCATGACAAACATGCTCTAGAAAGAGAAATGAGACTTACTAGGAAGCTGGTTTGAGCACTTAAAAGAATAATGCTTCTTATCCGTTCAGATGGCTGCATATAATCATATAGTCTGTTTTGAAAAACACTTTGGACTCTAGACTTAGGTTAGCTGACTTGATCTTCATAAAGCAACTGAATGCAGCTACAAAACAATGCAATGTAAAGCTTAATACCAGAAGGGTCCCTAAAAAGCACCTTGAGAACTTTTTATATTTTTAGGAAAATAAGAAGTGCCTAATATATATTATTCATTCAGAGTATCACTCCACAAAGAAAACCTTAACCCGTTACAAAAACTGCACCCATACAAAGGCCTGCTGGCCACCCGGACAAACCCTGGTCTCTCAGACCAGGCAAACTCTTTCATCCCCACCCTTCTTGTGGGGTCACATACTCAGTTCACCTGTTGTCCATGTCCCTGTCACTCCATCTCCTGCTGGAGGACCCACAGCTGCTGTTGCTGTCCTCAGTTCCATTTGTCTCTTCCTCTTCCTCACTATCACTACCCCTTTCCCCGCTAGGGGGAAGTTGGAAGATCCTGTGCTGCATGTCTTTGTGCCAGGTGGCTTGGGTTATGCTGATTTTTAAGCCTTGCTTCCTGTTGGTCCCACTTTTTTTAAATCTTTCTCTATTTCCAGGATGTTCAGGTTCCAGTATGTCCTTTATGTAACACCCCCATTCCTGTGAGAAGGGGAGAAATGCCAGATGTTGTAGTTGGAGCACACATGGACAGGGACTGCAAATATAATCCAGCTCAGCATAAAGAGCGGGTGAGGAAACTGCCTTTGGAATCTAAACCGTTTACTTGATGCTGATGGGGTCAGGCCTCTGAACTCCAGAGCAGCCCCTCTCAACTGTTTTGTCACTGACCCTTTACCTTCCTCTGGGATCTTGCCTGTGTTGATCTAACTGGCATGTCTGTGCTGGTTAGGATGTAATTGGCAGTCCAGCTCTTCTTTGATAAAGAACTGTTCTGTGCCAAGGTTCCTTTGGTTGCTGTTCAGTGATCAGTTGATTGTCTATTAGGACTGTGGAAAGCTTTGGTAGCCAATCTGATCCAGATTTGGCCCAATTCGGGGACAAAAATTCGGACTCCGAAGCTAATCAGGAGACCGGTTAAACTCTGAATCGAGCTGAAGCATCGAATCAATTCAGAAAAGATCCGGCCATAGACTAAACAGGCAGCTGACATGGCTACTTCCAGCTGGTAATTCTGGGGTTGAGGGAAGGATTGGGGCTGGGACAAGCTGCCCAGCTGGGGCAGGGGGGTGTGGGATGCGGGCATGGCAGCTCTGGGAGTGGGGGCTGTGCCCTGCTGCTGCTTGCCCTCTCCTGCCCGGAGTGAGCTGCACCCACATCCTGCCCCTGTGTGCCAGCTGGGCAAGTGGCAGCAGGGCAGAGCCCTGCTTCAAGTGCTGCTGTGCCTGCCTCTGCCCCAGTTGGGCAGCTTGTCCCAGCCCCAATCCCTGCCTTCCCCATGCCCCTTTCCTCCCAACCACAACAGACTTACCAGCTGGAGGCAGCTCTGTTATTTGCCTGTTTAGTCTACGGCTGAATCTCTGAAGTGGCGCCAAATCTTTCTAATCTGATTCGGCCAAACTGAATTGGGACAGTGATTCGAATCTCCGAATCAAATTGCTGTCCTCTGAGAAGTGAATACTTGCTGCTTCTCACAGGCCTAGTGTCTATGACCACTTGATATTTTAACTTGCGGCCTAGATAAGAAATATGCCAGTGGTTTTCAACCTCTTGGCTGTACAGGCCAGACAAGTGGTATGGGGCTCCTCTCTGAACCTGATCAGAATCTGGGGGCCGGGTGCAGCCCTCTCTCACCACCACTCCCCCTCCTTCCTGCTGGGAATGGTTCCTAGCGGCCTGGTGCTACTCCCTCCCAGACCCTCTCACTGGGATGGGGTCCTGGGGCCTGGCCCTGCATGCTGTGATTGGGTGCAAAGCCCAGAGCTTCCCTTGAGTCTGGTGGTTTGGCAGCAAGGGAGAGGTGCCTCCATTCCTCCATCCAGGGGAAGCCTAGATGGTAGCTGGCCAGTAATCTGAAGTGGATATATACTTGCTTTCTGAAAAAATCAATCTGTCCTGTGCCACATCTAGATCTTCACAAACAAGTGCTTGAAGTCAGGCTGCAAAAGAAAGGAGATGATGAAACTAGTTTGTGACCAGTGCCATGGAAACTTCTGCATAAAACATCGGCATCCACTGGATCATGACTGCAAGGGGGGAGGCCGTCCCATCTCCAAAGCAGGGTGAGGATGGTAACCTGTACTTCTGGACCTGTGACACTGGAGCTAGGCAAGCAGTTGTCAGAGTTGGTGGGTGGGTGGGTAGGAGAAAAGGACAGCATTCCCTGGTTGGAGAAGGTCAACAACTTCTTTTAGTGAATTTGTAACTTCTCTGTGAATGGGGGAGGTCTTGCTTCTAGTCTAAGTCCCAACGGAACTTAAGCAGGGGCTAGAATTCAGCGGCTCGGCCCCCATCAGCTATGCCTGGAACAATCTCTCTTGAGTCACTTCAGTTCCACCTTTTCTATGGACTGGGACTTTGCCTTTTTTTTAATAGCTCTTGGGTTCTGTGGTAGGAACCAGTGATTTTACAAATAGTAAAATGTCTTGAGCCCTAGCCTTTCTAATAGTGACCTGTCTCTTCTAGGCAGAGCTACCTTCGTTGTCCTGTGCAGTAGGATTCTAGTGCAGTTGGGTGACCAATCTTGCAGAGATGACAAGAAGTGGATGGATAAGCAAGATCTTGCCATATATCTGCACAATAAAATGATGTTCAGCATGGTTCTGTTTCCTTGTAGGTATGCGGCTATAATGAGAGCCTCCAAATCCAATGTCAAGTTCACGGGATCAAGCACGGTGTCTAATGGGCTTCTGCAGCATAACGGGTATAAACTGAATCTTCCTTTGTGTCTTAAACCAGAAGGATGTAAAGCCTTGTGTCTACAGAATATAGCAGTGTCACTGCTGCTTTTCCTGTAACTTTTTATTACAGTAGCTAGTTGACCTCTGATCGAAAGCAGGAAGGCCAAGGGAGAGGGGCAAGGCTGTAGGCACAGTGTATGACATAACCAAGTACAGCTTATTTGCTGCTTGCCTCTGGTGATTTTTAAAACACTTCCATTACATGTAAACACTGGGGTGGCAATTTGCTACCCATTACAATGAGTGGCATCTAACTTTTATCCAGTATGAGAACATAGTAAGACCGTAACACTGATCATACATGTCGCATATTGTTCTGGAAGCTTTTTTTCTTAGTTTAGTTGCAACTAGGACAAGGAGCTACCTCAAATTGCTTTCCTATGAGGGCTGATCACCTTAACTAAGCATGATCTAGTAGAGTCCTGTTCATCTCCAATTCCTTTCTTGTGTTCTTTTTCAGATGCAGACAATAAAGCAGGGGTCATTCCTAATGCCTGGATCAAATTTGTGCACCTCCACACTTTCTTCAGTCTGCAGTGTAGACTAAATTAAATTATTTTTGTACTTTTTAATATCTCTACTATTAAACATTTTTTCCTTTTGCAAAGAATGGTAACTTATATATTTTTTTGAGTATCTGAAGACACAGTAAAAAAGCACAAACCATGTTCTAACTGGAGAACTAGGGAAGAAGCAAACCTCTACATGGTGTAAAAAGAAGCTAAAGATTGAAAATGATAGTTAAGAACCATTGTACTTGCTTCTGGTGGATTAGGACCTAACTTGCATGGGGAGCTGAGGGAGACATGCAACAGCAGTCCATGCTTACATCTACTTGGAAACAGGATACGGCCATACAGCACTTCATTTACTGAGCAGTTAATATTGTCCATGTGAGGCATGATTTTGGGCAGGCAGTGGCCAGGAACCAGCAGGTGTTTATTTTTTAAACTGCTTGACATGCAAATCTACTTGCCCCTTTTGAGATAATGTTTGGTAGAGATGCCTGCACAATTAGTCCCTGGAACTTTCACCTCCATGATAAAAGATGTGAATCTGTTTGCCTTCCTCTGGTACCCCAAAGTAAATCCGCTGTCCTATAGTAGGGGCAAGAAAGAAGATGCTATCTTTGTAAAAGGGGAGTTAATACACCTATCCCATCATCTGCTGGTGCACAACAACATGTATTCCTTTTCTTTCTTCCTGTAAAGTGAGCTTAGAGAGCGGCTTGTTTGAAAGGGTGGTTACAAAACACACCCAACCACCTGATCAAATAAACCCTAGACAAGCTTGTAACAGCTGTATCTTCATTAGACCTCCTTCCAAAAACTCTCTAACTAAAGTAGGGATCAGTGAAGCATAGGTCTACTGCTTACCATGGCACAGTAATTTAGCTTGGAAATTAAAGTAGAGAGAGACTTAAGGGACCAATGTTAATAAAGTAACTACTTAACTAGGAACCTAATTAGCTGCTTCACTTGGCTACTTGTGTAGAAAAATGTCAGGACTCTTTCAGGTTGCCATGGAGCTGGGACTTCGATTTTCATGTCTCACTGGAGCCTCCATCAACCCTGTGGCTCCCAATCTGCTGTGGTGATGGTTTAGCAGAGTCAGAGCAGGAGCAGGCTCCTTTAGGGTAAAAAGCATTATATAAGTGTAGTCATCTTTATTTTCCTGGCTTCCCCCAGAGAATTTTCCAAGGCAAGCCAATCTCAGTAGTAGAAACTGATGCTACGTTACATGACTATCTAATTCTTAAACTGCATGTTTTCAGTGTGTCTGTACCAAATTTTGCCACAAGGTGTCACAATAGGATGCATAATATAATATTCTTGTAAGTTTAATCATAGAAAACACTCAACTAACCATTCAAAGTGGGAGATGAGCTTAAATTACAGACCTAGTTTTAAATACCAGTGTCTTTGTGCTTGACCTCTCTGCATCTAGGCTTAGCTCCAGAACAGCTCCTGTATATTTCCATTGTGTTAACATGCTTACCTTTTAGAGGGCTTTCACCAGGAATTTCCCCTTAAAATTCACATGCCGTTGAATGTTCACTCATTCAAATGGGGGGAAAAAATCGTGCTCTTTTTACTTTTGATTTCTGTCATTGTTCTTCCATATGAATTGCCTGAGGGGAATGTCTGCAGAAATGAAATGTTAGTTACTTGTGCATGTGGCACATGGCAGAAAACACAGTTTTGTTTTCCACAAGCAAGCGTTTGCCTTGGAAACTTGTCTGAAGAGGCTAATTCCCTCAAGCCACGTTCTTGGTTTTCTACTCCCTATATGGGATCAAGCAAAGTTGCATCCACCTGGCAGTCATTCAGTATTCACTCAGGGTGTACGGACTTGGCTGTGTTAGCCTGAATTCAGGCAGAAGGCAGGGCAGAGGCGCACCATACAGATTAATCTGGTCTGTGCACATCCTTTCACTGCCTCTGGCAAAAGGAGCGCCTGCTCGCAAAACCTCATGTACCTCAGATTCAGCTAGTCCACAGGGAGGGAGCCAGGGAGCCAAGTAGCAGGCAGGGAAGATTTGTCTTTTATATAGTGTGTGTGTGTGTAACTAGTGAGCTTCAACTCATGAAACTTGTACTGTGTGTGTGTGCATATGTATGTGTATGCATATGTGTGTGCATATGTATATGTGTGTGTATGTATATATTATATAATACGTGTGTGTGTGTGTGTGTGTGTATATATATATATATATATATATATATATATGCATGCACATATTGTGCACGTGGACACTCCCGACCACACCCCGGGCGACGCAGTGACGCAGTACGCAACCAGGGTCCCACTTCGCCCCGCCCCCCGCCCCAGCGCTCCGCGCGCGCCGGTGACGTCACCCCCACGCGCCCTCGCCCGCCGGACCCGGCTCCCAGACCGCTAAGCTCCAGGAGGGAGGAGGCGGGACCGAACTGCTGCGCGACTTCCTATTGGCCGCCGCGGTGATCGACACGGCGAAGCCCAATGGGGCTCCGCCGCTGGCCTGCCGGAACCAATGAGAGCGCGGAGGCGGTCTGAGGCGCCAAGCGAGGGGTTCCGTGAAAAGCAGTGCGGGTCGCGGAGGTGCGTGGGGCGCCGTGGGACCGGGATGGAGCGGGCTGGGGCGGGATCCCCTCCTCCTCCTCCTCCTCACGCCCTGGGCGCAGGCCCCTCCTCCCCCCGTGTGTCCCGCCCACGTGATCCCCGGGTCGCGCTGAGGGGCCGCTTGACCTCGTGGCTAGTCCTCGCGCGCCGACTCCTGCTGATCTCTCCGCTCCCCAGGCGTGAATGACTCGGCCTTGGTCACGGTCCCGTTTCCCCATTTAAACTTGCCCCTTCCCTGGTGCCTCCTGCGTGACAGCCCTGCAGCCCGGCTTTAGCTCCAGCTAAACGCTTTGGCTCGTAGTAACGGGTGCGGGAGCGGCGGGGGTGAACATGTCCCGCGCTGTCAGGACTCTCGAAGGCTAGATTTTGTTGAGATGAACGCTTATCTTTTTGGACCCTAACTATAATGACCACCCCAAAATCTGTGGGTTTTTTGCCTAGTTTGTCATGTGTTGTTTGTTTTTTAAACGATATATACACTAGCAAATTGGTGCATATTCATGCATTTATAGAAAACTACAGTTGGAAGGGACCTTAGGAGGTCAGTGGTTTTCAACCTTTTTTTCATTTGCAGACCCCTAAAATTTTTTTGAATGCAGGTGCAGACCCCTGTGGAAGTTTTTGAATGGTGGTGCCAGACCCCCTTCGAATTGTAAGTGTGGGTATTCACGTACTTTTGATCATAGTCCTCTTTTACAGACCCCCGAGACGTAGTGTGTGGACCCCCGGAGGTCCACGGACCACAGGTTGAAACCCACTGACCTAGTCCACCCTCTGCTCAAAGCAGGACCATCCCCAGCTATATCATCCCCGCCCTGCATCTGGGGCTTAAAAACCTCCAAGGATGGAGATTTCACAACCTCTCTGGGTAACCTCTTCCAGTGCTTCACCACCCTCCTCACGACAGTTTTTGTTAATATCCAACCTAAACTTCCCTTGCTGCAGCCTATTCCAATAGGTATGTTCATTTTTGCTTTCATCTTAAACTTAATCATATAGTGCTAGCTCCCTACCAAATTAGTAAACCTCCTAGTCTCACTTTAATTGGAGATAAATGTGTGTTGTGCTATATGCGATGATGTGTCACTCCATCTGCATTACCCCTTTTCAAAATCCTAGATCTGCCCGTGCAGGTGTCAAGTGCCTAAACTGCTTAAACTAGCATGTTTCAACCCTGCTGTCTGCTTGGCAACAACTGTATGCTGGTTTACTGCAAGCTACCTATAATTGTGTACTCTGCTATTGATTGTGTTTTAACTTGAGCCAGAAGCAGTGAAAGAAATGTAGCTGCCAAAGGGCTGCTTATTAGAAGCCTTGACAATGACCAGAGCTAGTCAGTTTTACAGTTGTTCTCTCCTCTCCTTTTGGTTTCTGATAGTTTTTTCTGGCTGCTGGTAGAAGACTTGATGATGAGGGCTCAGTTTTAGGACTGCTGATATCCCAGCACTTACACCATGTGCACTTTAGACCAGTTGAGAGCTAACCTTTTTTGCAGATGTGCTACAAATTAAGCACTCTGCCCTCTCCAAGTGCCACTCCTATGCCCTTTCCCTAGCTGATTGGCTACTCTGCTTTCTGCTCTGTCCTTGATCTGCCACCTGCCACACAGAGGGCACTTGTGGCATGCACCCTTTAAAGCAGGTGTGTCAAACTCATCTGGCTTAAGTGGGACTGCTCTGTGGGCTGGATGAATGTTGCAGGGCTGGCCACGTAAGCTGGATAAGGCCCCTCTGCAATTCTCCCCTTCCACCCACCCCACATAATACTGCTGCACCACGGGGCCTAGCCCAGCCGGAGCAGGTGTCAGATTCAGCATGTGGGGGGGTCCCAGAGACCATGCATCTACTGTGGCTTGTCCGGGACCACACCCCACATGGCTCCCACTTTGGGACCCACACTGTATGCAGTGACCAGATGGAGTCACATCCCAGACTGGTTAAGCTGGGTGCTGGATTTGGCATGTTGGGGCTGTGGGGGGCTTGGACTGGCCTCTTGTGGGTGCTGCATGCAGTGCAGGTCCTGGAGTGGGTGCCATGTACAATGTGTGTCCTTGGTTCTGCACAGGCTGTGCATAGGTCCACTTAAGACCTAGGCCAGCACTGGGGGCTGAATGATGTGGTTCCTCAGGCCAGATCTTTTAACACCCCTGCTTTATAGCATTGCTTGCAACCCTATCAATTCTGCCAGATTAGTATTCCTGAAAATGAGTAGCTTTCCTCCCTGGCAAGTGCAGAGCAGTTTGCAGTCTGAAGGCCATGCACTTAAACAGATTGCACTATATTGTCAGTAGTGTGCACTCAGTATTGATGTATCAGAGGGCCAATAACTCTTTCTACCTGGATACTTAAACCAGCCAAAAGAGTAATGTTTTAAGGCATGTGTAGGTGTTGATAGTAAATTTTGATGTATTTGTCATAAATCACTGTACAACTATAAACTTCTCTTCTTCCAAAGCCTTATAATCAAGCAGTCTACATAACAGCTTTATGTTCCAGTAAGAGAAAGTGATAAGTGTGGTATAGCTAAAACATCAATACCTATTGTAGTACATGCCTTCCCGCTTATTCTCCATTTTTCATGCCACTGACCACAAAAATTACAGTAGAGTGTACATTACTAAAGTTAGAGGTTTGATATTAAATTAAATTGAAAGTAGTTAACAAAATATTTTAGCATTCCTGAAAGAAAAGTATTTTGATTTTATATGTTTTAAATTCAAGACTGCTTTGATTAAACCAAACAGATCTAATATAAGAACTGCAATTTACTGGGTCAGACAATAGGTCCGTCTAGCTTAGTCTAACACAGTGGCAGAGACCAAGAATCTTACTGAAGATGCATCGGTCATAGGTTAGAAATGCTGCTGAATATGGTAAATCGTGTAGAACTGATAGAATCTTTTATTGAAAATTCAGTGAGCCAAGCTATGGTTATTCCCCAGATGGTACCAATATAGTGGAATAGTTCTGTCGTCTTTTATCACCACTAGCGTGGTGTGGCTGAAGTCTCTCTACTCATTTTCAGTTGTAGCAAAAGTGTAATGAAGTTTGCTGCAGCTAAATATAAGGTAGAGCAGCCCTTGAGGACCAAAGCTAGAACCATCATGAAACCACTTTCTTTCCTCCTGATCCAGAGTTGTATGAAATGAAACACAAAACACATGATAACCGTTTACACGTATTTCCCCCTTCCATATCATCCAAACTAAAGGAGAAAAAAGCCCTCAAAGTCCTTTTAAGTAAAACACAAGAATGCAGTTGAGCCATCTCTGTACTGCTGGGACTGTTGTTCATATTCCCATGTGTACTGGGTACACTTATTAGCAATCATATAGAAGTGCTTTTTGACATGACTGAACTAATTAGAGGTGTGTTAGCGGTGCAGCCACGATGGTCCAGGAATTATGTAAGACCCAAGGATTTGTGGGGGGTGATACCTTTTACTGGATGTAGTTGGTCCAATAAAAGCTATCATCCTCCAAAAAATCCTTGCCTGATCAGAGTCAATTTTTAGCTTATTGTAACGTTTGACCAAACAGTTCCAAATGTGGCAAATGATAATCTTGACTGATGTTTAACTGCATAGAAGAAGATCGAAGGGTCATTGCCATACTGGGTTCTAGGGGGCAGAGACTGTTAGACCCTGAGTTTTTTACAAGAACATAATGTTCGGATTTGCAGTATTTTAATTTTACTGCACTCATAAACTAAAACTCCTCCAAAATATATTAAGAATGCATATATAAACATGTAGTTAAAGGATTACCTTTTCTGAGTAGTCTAAATACAAATCAGTATAAAAGATATACCATAGCTAGGAACCTACTGAAATCACAGTTTTGTGGAAATTGCGAAATCCAGCATTGTCCATGAAATCTACAAAATCGGTGGGGGAGAGCCAGCAGTCTTCACGGTGCTGCGGCTCAGCTATGCGACCTGCTGGGGGTAAGGGGGACTGCCTGCCCCTGCCCCTTGCCGCTAATTGATGGAGAGGGCTGCCTGTCGTGGCCTTGCCCCTCTCCACCAATCAGCAGCCCTCGTGTGATGGATTGCTTTCACAACCAGTCAGCAGCAAGGGGCAGCGTTGTATGATGGACACCCCTTGCAGCCAATCGGAGGCAGCAGTGGTGAGAGGGTGGAGCCACCCAGCCAACCAGCAGCATGGGGGGCATCGCGATCAGCCTGTGAATATGGCGGCCAGCCCTGCATTCTCCCCGCTAAATCATCTGGCCTCCTCCTTGACTTAGGTAGACCCTTAATGATAGCTAGGTACCTGTCTCCTGTTTCAAAATTTCTGGCAAAGGAAAGTTATTGATTTTTTTTTTTTTCTATAACTGTGTAATGAAATAATAGAATAGTAGGGCTGGAATGAATGTATATGCTTTCATTTTATATACATGTGTTTCAGTGATTCTGATCTAGAATGGCAAAAATTAAGAAGAATACAAAAATTAAGGAAGGAAGCCAAAGGAAAAAAATAAAGCGGCCATTAGCTGCAGAGGAGCAACTTGTGTGTGAAATTGAACCAAAGAAAAAGAAACAAAGCTTGAAGGTAAGTGCCAAAGAGATAAAACTGTTAATTCATTGTTACTCCCAACAGTACCATATCTGAATGCATTATGAGATTAAGTAGTAATGATTCCTTGACCCATAGTCTGTTCAGAATGAAACAAAGTTAAAATAAAAAGGATTGTGGGTCATGGTTCTCTAGGCATGTATGCTTGTTGGGGTTTGTTTTTTTTTGATGGGGGAGGGTTTAATACACATGATACTAAACTATTTTAACTAG
The DNA here is from genome assembly GCF_030867095.1 of Alligator mississippiensis. Classification (NCBI taxonomy): domain Eukaryota; kingdom Metazoa; phylum Chordata; order Crocodylia; family Alligatoridae; genus Alligator; species Alligator mississippiensis. The sequence goes on along the minus strand of NC_081836.1, from coordinate 49,941,162 downwards.
AGCTCGCCATTTTAATTAGCACTCAGCCGCTTTAATTAGGACTGTCAGAGATTGCTCTAATTATAACGGTCCCTCAAAACCCCCGAGCAAGTGTATAGGCAACCCATGTGCCTTCTTAAATGCCCAGGATTGGTGTCCCACTCATCCTTAGTTACCCTACTGCTTGAAGGCCTAGGTATATGATTGCTGTTCTTGTGGGGTGTTAATATGAAAGATGGCGGGGGATGTAGAGGTGTAAATGGAATTGAGTATCTATGGTTTCCTTGAATTAGCCATCAGAGTGAAGGTGAGTCATGGTATTGGCTTTGGAAAAATCTGAAAGAGGTATTTTGAAAATTGTGTGTTAAAAGCACTTTTGCATGCTGCCTGACCAGAAGATGTCAGCAGTCTCTTCACTTTTTAGAGCATCTTCATATTAATTTTGAAGCAAAGGAGGTTAACAGTGTGGTGACAGATTTCAGTGAAATCTGACGTCTCTTCCTCTCTACTCCAGCCATGGCAAAATCTTTTGTTTAGGCTCCCTACTGCACATTATTTTTGTGCAAAAGCAGATCTACAGAATTGTTCTGGCAAGAATAGTATGTAAACAATGGCATTCCACTTCAGTTATTAGGAGCAAGAGCAAGTAAATGTTTTGAGCTTTATGTATTAAAATCTGCTTGCCTCTGTGGCAGATCAAGAGCCAGGCATCCTTATATTTATTTATATATGGCAGAACAAGAGCCAGGATTCCTTGTACTTATTTATAAATACAGTGCTGTTTACATGAATTAAAAAAAGTAACATGGGCCTAAAAAGACTACATTGATGCCTTCAGGTCCTGCAAATAAGTGGTCTACGACAGTGGTTCTCTAGACATTGGACTCGAGGAACCCCCTCCATAACTTCTGTGAAATGAGTAGCACTTGATTTCAAAAACTGATTGATATATTACAGTGCTCACCTTCTTGCAGAGAGACTAGGCAGTGGTGTGGGGGATTGTGTTCAGGCATTGACTAGCTTGAGACAGCATTTATTTACTCAGCTATCTGATTATCTCCTCACACCTCGTCATCATTCAAAGAATCTGGTGGCACCCCAGGGTGCACTGACACTGGTAGAGAATCAGTGGTCTACAGGCTAATATAAAAGTTTGTTCAGACAGATAGGACATGAACATTACTTGTAGATGAGGGGATGGCTAAAACCTTTCTGCCTTGCCTCTGAAGTTCTTGAAGTGGTAAAAACCTGATCTTATACCTTTGTGCATGCTGTTAGTTCGTGGCTTTGATAGCATTCTGATTCTTTCCTTTTGTTGTCTTTTAAAATTAGACACGTTTTGCAGTTGGAAAAAGCAAAGTAAAACTGGTGGATGTTGATCGGTGACTGGGTTTTTATTAAGCTTATTTGGCAAAAGGTGTATACAGTTTGAGGGATTTTCTTCACATGTGTAAATGTCTGCATTTCATTTGAGATATAGCTACTGCAGCTTATATTTCATCCATAGGATTGAAATAGGATCTTGTTAGGTAGTAGTTTGTTTGTAGAGAACACAACTCTGTTTGGAGGCTAAGGAAAGTTATCTAAGAAAAGTTATGGAGTCCTTCCACACTTCAAATCTGCTGGGCAGATTTCAAGCAGACTAGAAGGGAACAGATTCCATGCTTATATAAAATTAGGGAGTATTGAATTTATCAGTCTGCAAAATACTAATTATTTTTTACTTTACTTTTTTTTTTTTAGTGATGGCATAGTCCTCCCCTCACTATATCTCATGATATAGGGCTCCAATAGGGCTCCCTTCAAGCAGAATACACAGGAAGATAACTATAGACTTGACTTTAAATAAATCTTTAGATTAAAATAAAGTTTGTGAGAGATTATGGGAGGAAGTTCAGATTTTATTGCATTGCCTTCAGCAATCTGTAGCCTATCTACACAGCATCATTCCAAGCAACCAACAAAAAAGAACCAGAGACACCAAAACCCTGGAAAGGCTGGGGCCTTTCTGAGCCATTTGATGTCACGTCCCTGATCAGCTGTTGGGATTCAAAATCTTTTCCTGAATACATGGGTTTTTCAGTTCTGCGAGGGAGGGAAGTATTTATTGCAGAACAGAACCCTTGATTCTATCTCAGACCATCACTAAGCATAACAGTCCTGAAAATTATGAGTCAGTGGGTGGCTTCAGTAAATATGTAGTGTTAGTTGTATGGAGCACCATGTAAGGTTAATGCCAAGCTGTTTTTTGGCATCCACCTTATAAACTATAACTGTTGAGAGCCGGAAAGTATGTTTGTAAGCTATGTTTTTTCTGTATTTAAAAGGACCAGAGTGAAAAATGTTAGAAATATTTTAAACACTGCCTCAAAAATGGTTAATGAATATTTTGTCAGTTGTTACTGGCCTTGTGACTATTACCTGCATTTATACTCCCAGCATTTGGGAGAATGACCAATTTATTCATGATAGTTGCTCTAAAATACAGGCAGTCCTCGACTTTCCGATGTTCAAGTTACGACGAGCGGCACTTACGGCGCTTATAAATTGACCCCCTGTTACGACTTTCTGACGTCAGTTTCGACTTTACGAGACTCGATCCGACGCAACGCCACAGCAGCGAACAAGTTCGCTGTGCTGCCCGTCTACCTGTGTCGATCCGCCACACCGCCCGTTTTCCTGACTCAAGACGCTCAGTTGCTGTTCTGACGCCATTTTTATGTGGTGAATCTTTGTGTTTCCAAACTTTTTCTTAAAATTTAGTGTTTCTTTGCACATAATGGCAGAAAAGCGTAAATCTGGTGCAAGTGGTGTTTCTAAGAAACGTAGAGCAATTACTATGGAAACAAAAATGGAAATAATTAAGAGGGCCGAAAAAGGTGAGACGCCAACTGAAATCAGTAGAGCTTTGGATATCCCCCGGACGACTATTGTGGGGATATCCAAAGACAAGGTAAGAATTCAGGAACATGTTAAGGGCTCAGCTCCTATGCAGTCAACTGTGATAACTAAGCAGCGGGTTGGACTTATTGCTCAGGTTGAGAAACTGTTAATCATTTGGCTGGAGGGTCAAAATCAACGCCGTGCTCCTGTGAGTTTAGGTATAATTCAGGAAAAGGCCAGGAGTCTTTATGATGATCTAAAGAAACAACAGGGGGAGAGTTCTAATGCTGAGCCTTTTAAAGCAAGTAGGGGGTGGTTTATGCGTTTTAAAGCCAGGGCTAATTTGCATAACATCAAGGTCTCAGGTGAAGCTGCCAATGCAGTTGAGCAGGCATCGTGTGCTTTTCCCGGGACATTGGCTGAAATCATTGAAGAAGGTGGGTATTGTGCTCAGCAAGTTTTTAATGTTGGCGAAACTGGGCTGTTTTGGAAAAAAATGCCTTCGAGAACCTACATTGCCAAAGAGGAGAAATCCGTGCCCGGGTACAAAGCTGCTAAAGATAGGCTCACTCTTTTGCTCGGTGCCCATGCTGCAAGTGACTTCAAAAATGTTGTTGAAATGGGCAAAGAACTCAACTTAGATGCTGCACCAGAGGATGTTGATGAATTGCTGACATCACATTCTGAAGAATTAACTAATGAGGACCTCATTGAATTGGAGCAGCAAAAAGTGGCAGAGGAAGAAGAAGATGCACCCACTGTTGAAGAGGCTTCTCCTCGTAAAGTCTTGACAACAAAAGTGTTGGCTGAGGCATTTCGATATTTGGAAGCTGCCATGTCCCTGTTTGAGGAACATGACCCCAACACTGAACGCAGTGCATCAGTGAATAGGGGCATATCCAACATGTACAGCTGCTACAGAGAAATTTACAAGCAAAAGAGGAGAACATCTGTCCCAACTTCCTTGGGTGCTTTCTTTAAGAAAGCATCCAAGACTCCAGAAAAACCTGCAGCCAAGACTTCTGAGAAGACTCGAGCCAAGAACCCTTTAAAAAGTCCAACCAAGAGCTCTTCAAAAAGTCCAGCAAAGTCACCTCAAAGATGTCCTTCCAAATCAATATGATTGCTATTTACAATATAAATACATTAATGTAGCTATATAACTCATCTATAGTTGACTGAGTACAAAATTCTTGGTTATTTTTGGTGAAAATAGGGTATCAGACTTTGGTTTAGGAACCAATCCCCTATTTATAACATTGTTCCTATGGGTAAAAGCGGTTCCAAGTTACGATGTTTCGACTTACAACACAATTGGTTCCTGAAAACTGTGTCTTAAGTCTGGGGACCGCCTGTAATGTTTTTGTTTAGCAAATGTCAGAGAGCATGAAAGTTTAGTAAAGGACAAGGTGAAGCTACCACATCCATAAGGATTCTTTCTGGTCTTAACATATCTGATCAGGTCCCTCCTGACCCTAGCTACTATGAAACTATATGAATCTTGAACACATTTTGGTATCCAGAGATAGATGATGATAATGAATTTAAAATCTTTCAGCATGTTTTGAAATGCAGTCTAGGCAACAAACCTTTTTTGGCTTGGAAACCTAATTCAGAGACATTTGCAAAGTTCTTCTCTCATGCTTGCACACTGGTTTCTTTCTTGGGGTATCACCTCTTCTCTCCTTCACCACCTGAGTCTTTTTTGTTTAAAAAATATTATAGTATAAGTATATTCTTAACACCCTGTTGTAAGCAATGAAATACTGAAAACTAGGGAAAAAGTGCATCAGGCCATTTAGTTGATCCTCTTACACGATATAATATGATATAGTTTTGTATTAAATTTAGCATTGATTAAACAATAAGCTTCTACCTGTTAAATTTGAAGGGCATATTATATGCAAAAAATCCAAAAGCATATTTAATAGAGATTAATGAACTGTGATTGTCTTTGAATATATTTTTTGTGATTTAAAGGGCAACATTTTTCCATTCTTGAAACAGGAAAGTACAGGATACAATTTCTTACGTGCTTTTTAAAAAAATAAAATGCCTTGATTATAAGAAATAAGCCAAAAGATAATTTACCATTTTAAAGCTAACAGGTGTGTACTACATTGCTTTTGGTGAAGGAGTGGTTTCAGTGGTTCACTAAGTGAATGTATTTACCCATGATTAGGCTTGGCAAAATTCGATATTTTAAAAATTTTTTAAATGTATATATAATTTTTTTTGACAGCTAAAAGCCATGTTTATTTTTAAGCATTTATTTCAATATTTTGTTGATTTTAAAATTTTCAGGTTTATACAACTTTAAGAGTGTGGGGGCAGACAATTTAGTTTAGTTTAGTTTAGACAATAATGATGGTATACTGTTAAAAGCTTTATAAAATCACATGTTAAAATATAAAAAGTAAATATCCATAAATCAATAAAGCATTCCTGCTTGAAATCATTTTGTTCATTTGGTAGGACATTCGTATGAGGCTGGTGTCTTTGCTGTCACTGAGTGGAGCGTGGGGGCAGGGGCTGGGCAAGGGGCTGCAGATTGGGGCTGCCAGTGGTGCTCTTTGTGGGAGGAGGCTCGTCAGAAAACTCCTGGCTGTCGAATGGCACTGAATTCCCCAAGCCCCACACTGCATCAGGAGGCAGTGGCTGCCTAGCCCAGGGTGAGAAGCGGCTTCCCCACTCCCTGCGTCCGCTTGGGGGGTGAGCCTCGCCTCGCAGGTGCCAGCAGAGGGGTGGCCTAGCCCCTGAGCATGCAGGGGCTGGGCTCGGTGGGAGTTCGGCACCCAGTCCCTGGCTGGGATCTGGGTAGAGAGAGTGGCCAGCAGCATTGGGCTCCCAGATGCCAACAGTCCTGCCCCTCAGCGGCAGGACCCTGCAGCAGCATCCCTGCCTCCAGGCTCTGTCGCCAGCAGCCAGAATCCAACTAGCGCCCCCGCCCAGCATGGTCCCTAGCCCCTGCATTGGCTGCTTGAGCCGCTGCCAGATGAGCAGTGCGTGGGGTGCACAGCCGGGGCTCCCCTCACCCTGCCTGCAACAGCTGCCGGATGTGTTTGTGCACATGTGCATGGCACCCCCTGTTCCCTTTCTATAAATTTTGATTCTTGCAAATGGAAATATTTTTTCGTTGGTCTGTGAGTATGAGGTGATTCAACGTTTATCGGCAGTTAGTTATAAAAATTGAATCCTGCCAAGCCTACCCATGATTTATGTTTAGCCATTCTAGCAGAGTACTTTTTAGTTTACAAAGTAGAAAATGTAAATTTCTAATTGATTTTTGTTGTAGAGCTGGAAGAGGACAACTTGAAATGTGTCTTAAGTGACTGGATTTACTGTTACATTGATCATTGTTTCATGAAATTTGTTCCAAAATACTTGCGCTTGTAAGAGTAAAGCATTTTTCTTTGGAACAGGTTGACCTTTCAGAAGAATCTTGGTGTTTTATTGATTTTCATCTACTAACACTCTCCCTTTTACATTAAATAGCAACAATCAATTCATGTCTGATATAAATGTTTTCACAAATGATTTTAGAACTATACCGTTCTAAATGACAGGACGTTTCTTCAGTGGTTTTGAAAAGCATGTTGTATAAATTTTAAATCCTTTGTTCAGTCATGCGTGTTTCTCACAATTGGTCATTATGTTACTGTTTATAGTAAATAGTTTAACAAAGCATTAACGTTAGTAGTGATCTCCATACGCATTTTTACCATGGGTTTTAGAATTACCTGAACATGAATTTTACTCGTTTAACTTTAATGTTTTTGCAGTGTATCAAAATATGCAACTGCTTGTACTTGGAAATTATCCTCCCTAAACCATATCTGTTATTTTCTAAATAATATGGTGAAAATAGATTTAAAAGGCATACCAGTCTAGTGTAGCAATCAAAATTTAAAAGCATCCTCTTCCCAACACGTCAAACCTCTCTGATGCAATCCTCATTTTAGGAATTATTTTTTTTCTGCCATCTAAAATAGGGTTGCAATGTTATTAAAATGTCAGCTCAACATGTTAGAGGTATTAGAATTGCTTGTTTTCAATTACCCTATCTTACTTGTATTTAGGGACTATTTCTGCCTGTAATTCTTAGCTGCTTCAGGGTAGCACTGATTGAGAGAGCCTCTGAAAGCAACACTATGGCACTTAGAGTGTACAGGTCCAGAGCTGCAGTGTGTCCCTGAAGAGCTACAGGTGGTGGTGGTGTGAAGGATCTCTGAGTTCTATTAAGAGTAATCTTGCTGTATCCAAAAGCAATATTAACCCTTTGAGCTAAGCGTGGAGATGACCATGTTTCCTCAGTATTATTTGTTCATTTATAAAATTGAGTTCGGTTGAATCAGCTGAATTTTGCAGAGAGCAAGATGTCATTACACAAAAAGTCAAAAGTTTAATTTTGTATTCATTTTTTTTCCCTCTCAGCTTAGTTTAGCAATATTCTAATCTTGCATGAGATTTGAATAAGAGGCAGTCAGCCTTTGTAAATCCAAATCTCCCTTTATACGGGCACTGAGTCACCAAGTGTTATGGCAGGACCCCAGTTCATAACTTTATGGTAGTAAGACAAGGGCTTTCCTTTAAGTTGTTGCCTTTTGTATTGCAGGCAAATAGGGAAGAAGGAACAACATTTTCCCCAAATAAAGACAGAGTCAGTGGGAAAGGAATGTATTTTCAAGATTCCACACAGATAATACAAACAACGGAGAATAAACAAGTAGCTGATAGTCTTCCTTTTTCAGTGAAATAGTGTGCAGGTGCCCAAACAGTGACAATCTACTTACCAAATGGAAAATGGCAAAATCAGTAGGGAGAACATTTTTATTTTCAAGCTTTAGAAGGGTTATTACAAAGGGCAGTGGAGAGTTATTTGTACTAAGCAGTAACACAACTCCATTAAAAAAATGTTTCTTTAATATTACTATGTATAATACTCTAATTAAAAGGTCTATGTATGTTAGGGTGATTAAACTTTGCAAGTACAACCGTTCAGCAAGCTGGAAGCTAGTTACCTTACTGGCAGGATATAAAATATTGTTTATAATAGGATGTTTAAGGTAGTAGGGATAGTGACAACACATTCAGTGAGACTAAGACAGGCGTGTAATGTTCTGTTTTCACTGCAAGGCTTTTTTCAGGGTGTACTTGATCTTTTGTCACCTCACTAATTCATACTAGGAGCATGCTGACACTTTGAGATGCAGAATTTGTTTGCAAAACATTTTCATGTGCTTTAATGAGTAGAAGGCTTATCTAATTTTCAGAGGAAGTGTTTGCCCCCTGGCTTGTTATACAAAGGGAGAATAACGAGGTGAGATGGTCAAAGTGAATTTGCTGTTGCTGAGCTGCTGAAATAAGCTGCATCTTGGCTTGTGTGGAAACCTTGGGATATTGTCTTGTAGGTCCTCTTTCAGCTCTTCCACCAAATGCTTGTTTGTAAGCTGTTATCTCAATTCTGTACTTAACTGCAAATTACGTACTTCATGCCTCAGTATTATGTCTTTTCCATTCTTTACTCTTTTTTTGGCTTTAAAACGTTGATGCATCAGACCTGCTATACTGAAAACAGGAATATTAAAAAGTTCATATTGCATCATATGGGTCCTTCAACACTGAAGACTTTCCTACTGTACTATACTTCTTTATAGTTTTCTTTAATAAGTCCCACACCCAGTGCCTTGCAAGTTATGAGACTAGCATCAAAAGGAAAACATCCGACTTAAATAGTAATTTCCACTGCCCTCAACTTGATCTCAACATTTCCATGATGTCCAAATTCACTTCTTAAGAAACTGGCACCTTGATGGATGTTTCTGAAAACTGTAAAGTTAAACATTAAGATGAGTGTGAGGATGCCACTGCCTTCATGCAGGCATGCTGTATCTGTTCACTTTTATGGTTGAAATATTCTGCTTCCTTCATTTTTTTTTTCTTTCTCTCCTTTTTTTTTTTTTGAGCTGCTTCAGGATTAAATTAATATCCTTGACTGAATCACTCCACAAGTAAATAACAGTTTTGTTAGCACCCACTGTCCTTGTAGGATGATTTACTATTGGCATGGATAGGATACAAATTTGTTAGTAAAAATGGTATAATATATTGGCTTGAAATCCTGTTTGGCTTTTGTGATTGACTGTGTGGGATACAAGAAGATGTGACCTGTCTTGCATGTTTTCTTGGGATTTTTTTTTTTTTTTTGCATATTTCTGTAATATTGTTCAAATTAATAAGAAGTAATAAATAAACTTTGTGGGTAACTGTTTAAGAGACTTCAGTGTTTATTTCTCTCTAAAAACACTTCTCAGAATGCTTATGGAGAATCTCTGAATTCTTTTGCTAAATTAATTACATTTTTTATTTTAAAAGGGGTACATCTCATTGTGATATTGTGTGATGCTTTTAAGGAATATTAGGCTTCTTATAAGCAGACAAGTCCAAGAAAGTACAGATTTTTTTTTCTAAAATACAGATATGCATAGATTAGGCTGAATAATTTTACATTCCTTTGAAAAATATTTTTGTAATGCTAGGAACAGATTTCCCAGGAAAGAGTATTCACAGCTGGCAAAACAATCACTACTTTGAAGATGGTTTTCCCAGGCAAAAAACTCATGTCTCCAACTGTGTTTGTATAAACAATATGTAGTGTATTTCTTAGTAATTTTTTAAAGGAGCTAAGCCTTCCTCATTAGAGATTGACTGAAAAAAAAGTTACGTTTTGCCAGGTATTTTCCCTTTAATCTTTATGTTCAGGTTTCTCTCCCTACTGTATACATGTTGTCAACTAGCAGGTCTGCTATAAATGGTGGGAAGTTTATCCTTCTGGCCCAGCCTTAGGTAAGCAGTACTTCCTCACAGCTCCCATCTTTTTAGCTAGCTGTGAGAGCTTTCCCTGCTCTCCCACCACACTTTTTTTGTCATTGTTTCCATTATAAATTGCTACTGATAGGATTAGGTGCAAAAAATGTCACCCAGGATGAAACCCAACACAGTAAGGTCCCTGGTGGAGAGGGTCAAAGGGAATGATACTGTTATTGAATAATGTCCACATCCTATTCAATGCTGTCAGGTATAGGCCACTGGCAGAGTTGGGGATGAAGCCCAAGTCTTTTGAGTCCCTGTCCTTTTCCATTCAATTGAGTATATTGCATTCTTGGATAAAAAAATATATATTTTTGAATCTGTGTGTTGATTGGCTTTTGGCTAAATCTCATAGGATTTTTATAAAAGTAAGAACATTTCTGCACAAGACCAAGTTAAGTTGTTTTTAAAAAATGGCCACCAAATATGAATAGCATATGAGAAGATGCCATGTAACTTGCTTAAGTTGTCACAAGCTACTCTGCTTTGCAAGAGACTGTGTAGTAAGCTTGCTAGAGGAGAGTAAAAAGATGCCTTGTTCAAGCATGTGATAAAGTGTGGAGAGGGGCACATCAAAAGCAGGGTACTCTTGAGCAAGCTGGGATGTGGAAATATGTACAATATGTGACACAGAATCTTACGGCCTTTTTGTTTCTTGGTTATTACTCTTAATAAAATTTTGTTAACATTAAATTATTAGTAAAGCTAAAATGAAATGAGCTGGCAGTTTTAAGGAGAGATGTTTTTTCCCCCTTCCTCTGTATATAAACCTCGTTATCCTTCTGAGTTGCGTGCGAATCTGTATGAAGGAGTTATGTATGTTATAATTTATCTTTTACATGGGAGATATAAAAAAACTGAAAGAGCTTTATACTATATTTCACAATATCATTGTGAAGTAGGCTATTTCCTATGAAGACGTTTCTGAACTAGTTAGTCTGTAAAGTGCCACCTTGTTCTGCTTTCTGCCTAAAAATTCTTGGAGAACCGTTTCGTTTGAAATGTAAATATACTTTGATATTCACCAAATGGAAAAAAAAATCTGTATTTGTATAAATGAAATATTCTGTCCTACTCTTTTAATTCACTCATTTGTCTTGGCTATTAATGAGCAAGTAATACACTAGATAAATGAGTGGCTTTTGTGCATCAGATTATAGCCTTAACACCAAGCCAAATGTTGACTTATCTGAAATAAGTACAATAGGAGCACTTCCTTAAGAGTTTTAAGAGTACAAGACTTGTCATTCAACAGGACTAGATATAATATGGAGAAACAGAAATTAGAGGCAAAAATAATTCTGGTTAATTTAACTGGTGTTCCCAGGAAAAAGTAAAACAATTGAACTGACTGGATTAACGATTTGAAAAATACAGTTTTTGAGATTTATTGTCATCTGGATTAAAAGACTCTCAGATGTCTGAGACACAAAAATAATATGTTTGGGAGGAAAAAGGGTTGACTGATCTTACTACTAAGAACAAGATTCTTTTTCCTCTGACTTTATTTGCCAGGTTTAATTCTGTGGGGCAGGGGTGGACAAAATACAGCCCACAGACCGGATCAGGTCTGGCAACTGACTTGATCCATCCCATGGTGCTTTGCATGGGGCTCAGCCCCACCTACTCCTGTAAGAGCAGCCCATACTGCTTGCAGCTGCTGGCCTGGGCCCTGACTAGTGTACAGCTTCCAGAAGGGCTGTTCCTAGTGCTGCTCTGTTCTCCTTGCTTCCAGTGGGAGCTGCCAGGCTGAAGCTTCCTCCCCACCCACCCGGAGCAGTACAGAAGGGGCAGGAGCAGGAGCCACCACCAGAGGCGAAAGGAACGGAACAGACCTGCTTACCTGGGCCCCCAGTATACAGCTTCCAGTGGGACTGTTCCTGATGCGGTTGCAGATGACCTGTGACATCTCATCAGAACTCTGTGGCCCTCAGGCCCAAATAATTGCCCACTCCTGTTCTAGGGGCTCTGTATGGTATCAGTGACCTGGTTCCAAATGGTATGCCGTACAGTGAGCTCGGCACTTGCAGACCACACACAGAGGAAGATAAACCGCTGCTGCTAAGAGCTTACAGTAAATCACATCAAAACTGTCTTGAGGTTCTCCCCTACAGATAGTATGAAACAATTTCAAGAACGCTCGGGCGGAGACTGCACACAACCCGTTTGCGAGGGAAGTTCTACCCGAGTCTCAGTGTGGTTTCCACACCATTCAGAGGTACAACAGACATGATCTTTGTTGCTAGACAGCTACAAGAGAAGTGCCATGAGCAACACTGAGATCTTTACATGGCATTCTTTGACCTGACTAAGGCTTTTGATTCAATTAGCACAGAGCCCCCATGGAAGATCTTGATAAGATTAGGATGCCTGCCAAAATTTATTATCATTAGCCATCTTCATGACAGCATGACAGCAGCCATTCCAAGCAATGGCTTGGAAATGAACCCTTCACCATCAGAACTGGAGTCAAGCAAGAATGTGTGATAATTGGGGATCCTGGTTTTCCCTGATTATTATTATTTTTTTAAATTGCATATTCTCTGATAAAAACCCCAACATCCATGATTAAAATTAAAGGCCCGCTAGGGCCCTCCCTGACCATGCTGGTGCCCCTCACTCCCCCCACAACAGCCTCCCCAGCCCTGCCAGAGGGGGCCCCCAGCTGCTAGGGCCAGGGACCCAGATCTGCAGCTTCCTGCCCCCAAAAGGTGGCAGCTACAGCAGAAGGAGCACAGTGCCGGCTCCCCCACTGCTGCCTGCTGTGGGCTCGGGCAGGGGCGGGGCCAGCTCCCAGGGGCCATGCACACTCCTGGCAGGTCAGGGGGACCCATGCCCCCCAGATAGGTTTAGGAGGCAGGCTCTGGACTTGAGCTCTTGTTCAGCTTCCCTTCCATGGGCCCTCTGGCTCTGCTTTCCTCCTCCGTGACCCGGTGAGCTAGGGACAGAGGAGCCACACGGGGATCTCCTAGCAGCTGTTCACCCCACACTGACCTGGCAACAGGCCTCCTGTGTGTGGGGCTGCACCCCTCAAAGCAGTGGGACGTGCGGGGGGGGGCGGGGGGCGAGGACCTTCCTGCATGGCCCTGCTGTTCCCAGCTGTGCTGGGTCATGCCTGCGGGGTTGCAGAGGCACCGTGAGAGGGAATTGGGGCAGGAGCTCAAGCTTGCCGCCTGTCCCCTACACAGATCTGGGGGCATGGGTTCCTCTTGCCCCCTAAGAGTGAAGGACATGGAGTGCCTGGCTGGCTGCATGTGGGCCACCCACGATGCTATCAGCTTGACTCGGCTCGGCGCCTCTGTGCGTGGCTTCCTTTAAGGGCCCATAATGCCGCTTGCAGTCCACTTGCAGCCGGCCGGGCACCCCATGTCTCTCACCAACACCTCCCTGCTCCCGGCTGGCGTGCCCAGCCAGCTGCTTGTGGACCGTAAGCAGGGCAATGGCCCTTAAGGGAAGCTGTGCATGGAGGTGCCAAGCCCAGTCGGGCTGATAGAGCTGCTGGCAGTCCACGTGCTGCTGGCTGGGCACTCTATGTCATTCACCAGCATCTTCCCCCCACCCCCCAGCTAGCTTAGCCCGCAGCCAGCTTCCAGCCCCACAACCTGCTAGCCCCCTGTAAGCCCCACTTACCTAACCTTACAGGTTCCAGAAGGAAAGTGAGCCAGAGGTAAGCCTTGGGACTGCTTAAAAGCCTCAGGCCCTGCCCTTCCCCCTCTCCCTCTCCTCCGGACAGGGTTGGGGGTTTCCCACCAGCGTTCCCTCTAAGCTGCGTAGCGTGCACTGCTGCGCAGGCTTGCTCATGCCGCGTTGCCAGGCATGCCTGTGTGGCCATGCATACCACACAGCTTAGAGGAAACGCTGTTTCCCATGCCTTTTGCAATCGGCTCTTGCAGGTTGGAACTCTGCCAGCCTGCAGAGCTCTTTGCAAAACCGGGAAATCCACAGGTTTCTCTGCTAAAAGGAAAAATCCGCTTTTTCTCTGATAAAAATGGGAACTCTGTGCTTTTCTTCATTTTTCCATGGGAAATCGAAAACCCGGATTCCTGGTGATGATTTCACCAAGGCTTTTTTCCATCTTTATCACAGCTTTCCACATCTCAGTGCTAATAGACTTCCATCTGGGGTCAGCAGACAGTATCACCTGGACGGGAATATCTTTAACATCAACCAGTTACATTCCAAAATCAAGATAACCAACATCTCCATTGCTAATCTTCAGTATGCTGATGATTTGTGTCATGTGTGCCCACTCAGCTGAAGAGCTCCAGGCCGCTCAACTGCTTCTGTGAATCATATGACTTTTTTGGATTCACTGTCAACTTCACAGAAATGAAGATACTACCCCAAACCATCCAGTTTTTCCTCCCCAGATTACAGAGGGAAGTCCTTGGAAAATGTTGAGCATTTCCCCTACCTGGATAGTCATCTTTCCCAACATGCAAATGTAGATGATGATATTCAGTACCATGTAAAATCTGCTAAGTGCTGCCTTTGGGCCTCTTCGAAATCATGCCTTCAATGATCATGACATCAGGGCCTAAATTAGACTTTTTGCCTACAGGCTGTTGTCATCCATACCCTGATGTATGGGTGTGAAATCTGGAAAGCATATAAAAAACTGCTGAAAGCCTTGGAATGTTATCATCAGCGATGCCTTCAGAAAATCCTCCATATCAATTGGAAGGACAGAAGAATGAATGCCAGTGTTTTGGCTTAACCAAACACTGCCAGCACTGAAACCTGGTTTATATGGCACCAACTCTGTTGGATAGGGCATGTCATAAGGATGCCTGACAGGATGCCAGCTCCCAAAACAGGTCCTATACTCCCAATGTGCTAATGCTCACAATTCTAGCAAATAGAAGATATACAAGGACACTCTGAAGACCCATCTGAAGAAGTGCTTTGTTAACATCAATACCTGGGAGACCTGACCACTGAATTGTCTCCAATGGCTATGAAGTATGACAAGACATCTACTATTTTGAGCAAACTCACCTTAATATGGAGGCAAATAGGCGAGAGACAAAGGAAAATAGTTGTGACATCACCAGGATCCACTCCTTACTGGAACTGTATGCCATAACTGCAGCTGAACATGCAGATCTCGGATTGGTCTCTTCAGTCATTTGTGGGCTCACAGGATGACTTCCCATGTCTCCTGTAAGACTGTCATCTTTGTATTGAGGGACTGTTACTGACAATATATAAAATAGAACAAAATACCCAAATGTTAAAAACTTAGTTTTTCATGTAACTGGTAATTTTTTTTTTCTAGTGTGTATATTTTATCTGATGTTTTAAAGAATAGACTTTGTTTTGACTATATATACACTTTGAAAAAAAGAATTAAAGTGGGGGTCTTGATCTGTGCCTGTTTTGAACCAGACTTTTTTTTTTGTATCTTGTTGGTTTGACTCTTTTTCAGACTGTTTTAAGATAAGTAGAGGGATTAGTGTTCTTTATAGCAGTTTTGTTTGTAGTTGTCATGATACAGGCTCCCCAGGGATGGCCGTGATGTCCCTAGGGCACCGTGACCAAGCTGGCTCCGCCCTATGGGCACCTACTAATCTCGCCTGCCACGTCTTGCTGGTATAATGCTGAATCAGGAGACTGCCTTTTAGTTACTGTTCGGTCACAGTCCTGACAGACTCCTTTAAACCCTGTGGGTTGTCGGACCCCTTACTGGGTTCCATACTCAGGAGGTGTCTTATGGTACCCCCAAGCCTTATGGGCTAGATGTGTGGCTCCAATACTAGGGGTGTATGAAATGGGCCGTATTCAATTCGGATTTGGATTCAGCCCAAATCGGGGACAGCAATTTGATTAGTTGATTCAGATCACTGTCCCCACTTCAATTTGGCTGAATCTGAAGATTTGATGCAGATTAAGAGAATCAGTAATTTGGCCATAGACACAGCTTTAAATGTTTTTTTCTACACACCTTGAGGTACCAGGTGGAGCTCATGAATGCTGCGATGCTGGTGCAGATGGAGCGTCCCACAGGAGCGTGGGGGAGCCCCCCCCAAATGCTCGGCTGTGAACCCAGAAGTGGACTGGAAGTATTCCATCCGCCCCAGCATCTCAGCATTCATGAGCCTCCGGGTACCTTGAGGTATGTAGAAAAAACATTTAAGGCTGTGTCTATATCTGAATCGCTAAATCTCTCCGAATTGATTCGGAGGGTTCCAATTCAATTCAGAGCGATTAAAGGGTCCACTGATTTGATTTGGATTCAGAGATTTGGCCACCGAATCGGGCCAAATCTCTGCCGAATCGAACCATCGACTGAGGCTTCTCACAGCCCTATCCAACACCTTCCCTTTATCACGCCCCATGCCTCGCAGGTGGTATTTAAATGTCCCTTTTTTGATGAGGCCTCAGTCTAACTCGGCCTCTTGTCATCACTGGGTGCTTAGCCCCAGTAGCTGCGCCCTCCAGCCCTGGGGTCTCTGCACCCCCTGTCTCTGCGCCCTCTCTGGTGCTTGGCTCGCTGC
The DNA here is from genome assembly GCF_030867095.1 of Alligator mississippiensis. NCBI lineage: Eukaryota > Metazoa > Chordata > Crocodylia > Alligatoridae > Alligator > Alligator mississippiensis. The sequence goes on along the minus strand of NC_081836.1, from coordinate 49,924,933 downwards.
AGCTCTGTCTCTGTGCCCCTATGAGGCCTCCCCCTCCCCAGAGCCTCAGCCGGTCCACCAGTATAAAAACAACAACATAAATATGAGCTCCTGGGCTATAACATAATACGAGTAATGCAAGCCACACTCTTCCTCTTTAAAACCCTGAACTGTTCCTTGCATATCGAGTGCCTCCCAGCCCTGGGTACTTTGTAGACTCCTGGAGCCTCATTAGCCATGTAAACAGTCTGTCCGGCAGCTACAGCATTCCTGGGTATTTCTTCCCCCCAGGACTCCTTCCCCTGGCAGCTTACCAGAGAACTAATCCCTGCTGGCCTCAGCCCTGGGGCATATATATGCCCAGGGCCCTGACTCCTTCTGGTCAGCTGATTGGGTGCACGTGCAGACTAATTTCCCCGTTAGCCTGCTGCCCAGGCAACCTGCAGCTATGGAGCTCTGTCCAGCTCCTCAGGCTCTCTAGCCAGGCCATCCCTACCCTTAAAGGAGCAGGCATGCTTTAGTGTCCTGCGACAGTATTTTTTGTGGCTATGCTCATGCCTGTACTTACAGCCATTTTGAGTAGAGCCCTGTCGTTCATAGATTCATAGATGCTAGGGTTGAAAGGGACCTCAACAGATCATCGAGTCCGACCCCCTGCCTAGGCAGGAAAGAGCGCTGGGGTCAGATGACCCCAGCCAGATGCCTATCCAGCCTTCTCTTAATGGCCCCCAAGGTAGGGGAGAGCACCACCTCCCCTGGAAGCCCATTCCAAGTTTTGGCCACCCTCACCGTGCAGAAGTTTTTCCTGATGTCTAGCCTAAATCTGCTGTCTGTCAGTTTGTGACCATTGTTCCTTGTTACCCCAAGAGGTGCCCTGGTGAACAGAGATTTCCTAAGATATCTTTATTAAGACTTGGATTTTCTTGTTTTAATTCAAGGTAAAACTGTTTTTGCATTCTTAAAGACATTGGTTTTCAATTCTGAAGATTTATCTGGGTTAAATTAGCATCTGGTCTGGAAATGTAAGTTATTATCATGAAAATGTAGCTGAAAAAGTGAGTAATGTGTGGGGGGAGAGGAGATTGCGCATACTTATCCAAGATGACTGATTATGTAGGATAGTGAAACTTTCTACTCCCTAATTTGGTTGATTGATTAGTCCAAGAATGTAAAAATGGAAATGATTGCATTCTTTTTATTACCTACAATAACAGGTGTTCAGATTGCCAGTTTTACTCTTTGTTCAGAAAGAACTTATTTTCCATATAAATCCTCTGCCTTTCAGGAACTTAATTCTGGAATGACAATTCTCACCCAGAGCTGTATATTTTTTTTTCTTAAGGGTGTTTTATGAAAACTACGTATGGCCAATAATGGGTAGATGTGGACAATTTTTTGCAGGTGCTAACCATTTAAAAACTCAGATTGTAACAAGGCAGGTTAGATTTTGGCAAAATTTGTTAGCATCTCGAGCTCTTCTTGTATATGGCATCAGAACAACAAGCAATTGGTTAGCCAAGGATATAGCAAATGGTGCTAATAATACAACTCCCTTTTGCAAGCAGCCCCCTGCCTTTGCCCCCCCCTCCAACCTTTTGGTAGCATCCTATCTATAGCTGCTTCCTATACTTTATATTTCATTTGCTCCCTCTGCCAAAGCTGACTGGTTAAATTCTGGGAATTGCTACAAACACTGTGGATACATGTCACAAACAAGCCAACATTATTTCAGTCTTTCCAAACTGAGGTTTATAAAATGTTGAGCCGTCTAATCCTGAATCTTAGCCAGGCTCTGTAGCAGAACAGAAGCTGTGACTGACATAGACAAAGGAAAAATGTGCACAGTACAAAGTAACCATGACAGTGTTATATGGGAATGAAGGAAAACTGAAGCAATGAAAATGTAAGAATGGAAAATGCAATGATAGCCCTTTACAGAGCTTTACATTACATTACATGACATATTATTAGGATCAACAAAGCAGGATGTGATTTTTCACCCAGTTGTGAAGATATTAATATATTTACAGCCTTGCAACGTAACAGGTAAAGTTAGTTAAAGGAAATACTTGCAGACCATAAGTTGCATTACTGTAGTCCAGTGATCTTCAGACTACAGCTCAGGGACTACTTGATGGCCCTCTGTAGAGAGCTTGGTGCTTGCTCAGCACAGTATGATGTTTAAAATATTTCATGTTTTTCCAAGTAGAAATGTGTTGGAGTTTTCCAATTGGCAGCTATTATTTGTTCAAACATTCTTACAGGAAGCTTACAGTTCTTTTATTTAAAGTTTGACTAAGAACCAGTTCCATGTGACTTAAGTGACATATTGTACAACACAGAACTATAAATTCATATCTAATCGGAACATTTTGTTCAGTTTGTTAGTAAGTACCAACAGCATCTAACAGTCATGCGAGAGTAAATTATGAACTAAAAGACCTGTATTCATAATGAATCTCACTTTCAGTGACTAATTTGACCTGCTCTTAAAACAAGACTTGATAGGGATGCTACACTAGGGGTTCTCAAACTTTTTTGCATGGCATCTTAACAGAAGACTTAGTAGATTTTGAGACTGTCTCCTTCCATTTATGCTAAAATCAGTTTAAAAAGCTGGTGGTTGTTCATGCAGCAACCCACAGTCAGCTGGTTCAGCATCAGGTAGCAAATGAAATTCAGGGCTTAAAGCCGTAAGTTAATGAATAAGAATTTTTGTTTTACAAGCAATACAATTTGTTTTATTATGAACTTCTGATCTGAAGGTATAATTAAGCTTTTGTCGATATCGGAATCTTTTTGACTTGAAAATATGTGGGAGCTAAGAAACTTCAACAGTTAAGTTTGCACAGGCATCTCGCTTCTCTCTGTGCTACTACTCAATCTGTAAATAGGTCTGTGATTGGGAACATTTGCCTGTATTTGTGCAAGGTTTTCCTCTTTCCCTGCCCTCTAGCATGCCATTACTGTAGCACAGGGGTTTTCAACCTTTTTGGATCAGTGTACCCCTGGCGGCCAGACATGGAGCAGGGTAGGGGGATGGTGCATTGCCAGTTGTGTTGGGGGGGGGGGGAGCGTTCTGGCACATGGCCGGGTGCAGAGTGGGGGGTGGTGCATGGCCAAATGCAGAGCAGTGGCAGCCATCAGGTGCGAGCTTCCCCCAGCCCCCCACATCCAGCTGGGTGGGTGGTGCCTGCGCAGCAGTGCAGGATGGTGCATGGTGGCGCTCCTTTCCCTCCTGCCCCCACGTACCTCCCAGGGTCTTTTCAAGTACCCCCAGGGATATGCGTACCACTGGTTGACAACCCCTGCTGTAGGACATTAGGATACAAGAATTAAAAGTTGTCTTCTCTCAGGTGAGGATTATTTCCTCTTCTACTCCCTCTTATAGCTCTTCCTAGGATGGGGAAAACACTAAGGGAAGGAAGACTATGCTTGCTTGCTCTTATGTTGCTTTTTCTGTTGAGAAAAGTCCAGAGATAGGAAGTGTCTCTTGTGATGAGGTAAGAAACACTTATCTTGACCTCCTCTGCTAAGCAGTTCTATCATCAATGGGTCTCTCAGCTCCCAAGGGTTCAACCTCTTTGCTTGACTACATTCAGTAGCTTTCCTCATCCTCTTGTCTCTCTGCCTTCTTTCCATAAACACATTTTCCCACCAGTTTGCCAAGTTTTTAACATTTTTATTGACAATCTTTATTAGTCAGGCCAGTTGGAATTTGAAAAAAAAATGTTTCCTTTAATCAGTGGAATGTTCCTTTCTGTATTTCAGGAGAGTGTATTAGCAAAATCTGAATTAAAACTTTAGCCAATTTATATGTATCAGCTGAAGTTTTAGATATAATACTGACTTATACCCAGTGCTAGGACCTTCCTTAATTGGAACCTATTGAATGTGTTTCTGGTTGATAATGCATTTGAGGAATTGGAAAAATAGGTTAAAATTTAGCATTTGGAACTGACCACTGGGGTTTAGCAGCTCTGCTGAAAACGGGCAAAGCTGCTTCAAAGCAAAAGGGATGCTTCAGAACTAAGGCTTATATTATCATCTTGAATGTCGCCACACACCTGAGAGGAGTTTCTCATTAAATCATGCTGAAACAGCATACAAGAGGCAGCACCGCATCATCTCATTACTGCTAGCTATGTCTCAGACCCTTCGAAGAAAGCAGAATTGTCAGTGCTTTTCTGTTGTCACCGTGGGCGATTAGTGTAATAGGCAGTTGTTTATTCTTAACTCCTGGCTTCATCGTGTCGCCAAATAATGGAATGAAAAGTGACGAGGAAGCCTAAAGGCGAAAGCTAAAAGTTTAGGGTAACAGACATCAATAGATGTCAATAGTTTTGACAACACCATTAAGGAAAGGATGCTTCGATTATAAATATGAAAGGAAGTGTCAGGCTCTGAAGTCCAGCATGTCTCACTGAATGGTAACAAAGACCTCGTGTGAGCGTTGAAGTTTTGATAGTATAACCTAAAACAATACAGTATTGTTACTTTTATGTTGAAAAAATAAAATTTCTCGTAGCCCTACCTTTCTGAATTTCACAGACTACTTCTCTTCTCTTTGCCTTCATATAACGTGTAGATGGGAAGCAGAGCATTTTCTTACATTGGAAAATAATACAAGGAAAGTTGTTAGCTTCTGATAACACAGTTTGGCAGGTGAGATGAAAACGGTTAGAGCAGGGGCGGGCAAAGTTGGCCCATGCGCTGGACAGGGCCCTGCAGTGGACTCCATTTTCCAGCGGCCCTTGCCCATGTTGCTGCAGCTGGTTTCTGTGGAGACCCCAGCAGCAATGGCACCATTACAGCATGAGGCCAGGGTTTTCACGGAGACCGACCCCAGCAGCACTGGCAGGATATGTAGCTGGGTGGGGAGCTGCTCCAGGGCTGGGATCTTGTGGCAGTGACAGTGTGGTCTGGAGCTGGGGCAGAGCTGTGATCTGCTGACCGCATGCCCTGGCCAGGGGTGTGTGGGCAGCAGATCATGGCTCTGCCTCAGCTCCACACCATGCTGTCACTGCTGCAAAAATCCCAGGGCTGGGCGGCCCCAGAGCAGCTCCATGCCCTGCCAACAGGTTGGTCTCCATGGAAACCCTGCCCTCCTCCCTACCCTCCCCCCCCCCCCCCCCAACCCAGCAGCTGGGGTCTGAATGGAAACCAGCTGCAGCAATGCAGGCAGGGACTGCTGGGAAATGGAGTCCAGCCATTGGCCAGATCTGCCATTTTGCTCACCCCTGGGTTAGAGGCAGCATCATATAACCACTTAATAACTAGATACACTTAATAACTAGATACTACATTTTCAAATGAAAAAATGATTTTTTTAGTATTGATGGCATTTCTTTAAATGAGATTTTTAATTTGCCTACTAAGTTTGCCTACCTGCAAACCTAGTGGAGCTGACTTTATATATTAAGCAGTTTCAAAATATAAATGTAAATGTTTTACACTGTCAAATTACATGGTAGGATTTAAGAAAAGCAAAAATAGGTTCTGTCACTTTTTCCATTCCAGTCTGTGGAAGCAGCACTTAAAAAAAAAAAAGCACACACACATGCACACACACACACAGCATCTTTTAAGTGAATGCAGTTCACTTTTAAACTACTATAGTTTCCAAAGTTCCAGATGGACAGGTCTGGGACACTCATCTTTATTTTGCTCCATCTTTGGCATATGATAATATTGCTCATATTCAAGAGAGACTTTTATTAATTCAGGGTAGAATTTTCAAAAGCACCCAAGTAACTTAAGAGTGCCATTTTTTGGGAGGGTTTTTTATGAGCCGTTTGCCCCTATTTTAAAATGCCACCCTTAGTGAAAACAATAGAGGGTTTTTTTCTTATGTCTCCAAACACCTGACATAAGGCCAGTTTGTAGAGGTGCACTGATACATCAGTCCAATATAGGATTGGCACTGATATAAATAAAATTAACTATATCAGAAATCGGCCTGAAGTGGCTGATAGTTTGGCTGATAAATGCTCGTGCATGCACGCAGCTGCAGTGTAGCATGCAGGCACCGAGGAGCACAAGCCCCACAGCTGGGAGAGTTGTGTCCAGTTGGTAAGTCTGGTGTGGTGGAAGGGGAAGGGAAGGGAAGGGGCTTGAGGGGGCAGATCAATGCCCCCCGTGAGGAGAGAGGGAGTGGGGCTGCGGTAGGCACTGCCCAGCTGGGGTGGGGCAGGGTGCAGGACGGAGCCACAGCTCGTTGGGGGGGTATGGGAGGTAGGAGTGCAGTTCCCACCACTGCGTGCCACTTGTCCCGCTGCTTGGCCCCAGCAGCTGAACCCTGCAGCCTCCCACTGCAGCTGGCCCAGGTTCTGGTTAGCTGCTGATAGCCATGGAGCCTGGGCTGGGAGGCAGGGGCTTTGGGGGCAGGGGTCATAAGCAGGGCTGGGGGACAGGAGTTTTGGGTGGGGGGCAGGGGCACAAGCAGGGCAGTGGGGCAGGGGCACGAGCAAGACTGGGGGTCAGCAGGGCTGGGGAGCAGGGACTTTGGGTGAGGGGCAAGGGGCCTGCAGGGTGGGGGGTCAGGGGCTTTAGGCGGTTGGGAAGGGGCACAAGCAGGGCATCCTGCCATGTACCCCCTGCCCTCGTTTTGTTTTTCTGACATGCCGGCACTCTGGCACCTTCCAGGGTAGGCACTGTGGGTTTTTTAGGTGCTCCAGCCAAAAAATGTTGCCTACCCCTGCTTTATACATAATAAACCTAACATTGTAGCAATGCCTTTGAAGTCCTTTCCTTTATATTTTTCCAGTGGAAACCTAATTATGCATAGTTTATGCCATGCTTTTAAATCTCTAAAATTGTTATTTAACGTTAAATGTAACCATTCATAGATGTAGTTATTCATTAAATGGGTTGCATTAGATTAGATTAAAACAACAATGTTTTTCAACAGAACAAAACAGTGTTTTGTCCAGCAATATCAATTATGAATCGGGAGCAACAAAGGAATTTACAGTGTTGGTGTATTATATTTGTACTAGCAAATTGCCTATCAAGAATGATGGTGGGGGGGAGAGGAACAGGGATGGAGTGCTGTGACCACCACCACCTCCCAGGAGCAGTGGGCAGGGCGGGGGAGGTTGCACGTGGTGGCCACCGCCGCCAACCATTGGCCCACACTGCCACCACTCTGCATCCAGCTGCGCAGCCCCCTGCCGCCCTTCATGTCTGGCCATCTGTCTGTGTGTCTATCTGTGCAGAGCACTCTGATTGGTTGTTTCAGTCAGCATTGTGATTGGCTGCTTAGACAACTAATCAGAGTGCTCCAAGAGCATTACGGACAGACAGACAGAAACGGACAGCTGCACTAAGCCCATATATTATTATATATATATTATTATATAGATTATATATATATAATTTGTAACTTTCAGTTATTTCTAAAGTAATTCTTGAAGGTACAGGTTTCTTTCAAAATCTGTAGAAGATATAGACTAGTCATATTTTTTTTCTTACACTAGTTTTTCATTTGTGCCAAAAACAAGACTTAAGTGCTAAAGCCACTCTTATTTTTCTAGGACTTGGTAGGGGATTTATATGTAAAGGAATTGGTGCATATTATTTTCAAATGAGCTAGTGTTTGGAAACAACATTTATGAAGTCTGATGTGAGCTATGAGCTAAAAAGGAAGTCACGATTGTGTGAGGCCTGAGGGCATGGATGAGTAAGAAAATGGGAGAGTAAGTCTGAGTATAACCCTTACTCCCAGAAAACATTTTATACTTAATGACCAGCACACCTTTTAGTTAACCCCCCCCCAAAATACATAAAACTAAATAAAACAAAAAAAAACCCCAAACCCCAGTTGAAACCCTGGTTGAAACACGCTGTAGAAAATTGCTTTCCTTCAAGGAAGGAATTCCAGCATGGAGTAGATAAATGCAGATGGTAATTTGGAGAGAATATGTTTAAAGATCAGCTGTAGCATAAAAAAAGTAAACTTAGAAATCCAAATGACATTTATGTGAATATTACTTCATTGTCATGAAGTTTAAAGAATCAAAAGAAAAAGGCAGTGGGAGGAGGTGAGCTGTTTCTGCACCTTGGCAGAGGGCTTTATTAATTAATAAGCTTTAATTGAATAACAGTTTAAAGAACGCATGGTTATATGCAAAGCTAAAATGTAGGCAGTAGGAAACTCATCCTAGAATGACATACTTGTGATTTTAGTTCCAAAATGTGGACACAGGATTTCAGTTAGAGGATTTGTATGTTCTGTAATTCTTGATTCATTCCTCCCCCTCTCTCTCCCCACCCCAGTGGTGCTAAATCTGTGGCCCAAGAGCTGGATCTGACCTATGGTATAGGGAATCAGCAGCAAAGCAACTTGACCTGGCACATCCCTTTTCCTGTCCTATGCCACGTTACCAATCCCTCTGCAGGCTAAGCTCTTTGCCTCTCTGCTGCCTCCTTTCTCCCTCCATATGTCAAGTTACCTATACTGATACATGAAAAGAGGGATCTCATGTCAGTGTATGAAATGTATATGTTTCATTACTGCTCTGCTTAAATACTAGATTGGTTCTATAAACTGATATTTAAGATTCAAGAGCACTCAGTATGGGGGCTTTGCAGTAACCTTCACCAAAGGTCACTTGAATGCAAAATTCTTATATTGGCTTCTAGGCTGGAAGAAGTGGTCTAAAAGTCTAGTGTGTGGCCCTAAGATTTGTTCTGGATATGGTTCCTTTCTGAAGGTGAATGTCAACAAAGCAGCCAGCAGGCATTTAAGAGAAGCTTGAGAGAGTCCAGAAGAGAGCCACGTGCATAATCAGAGGGCAGGAGAACAAGCCTTATGATTAGAGGCTGAGAGCCATGGGACTCTTCAGCCTGGAAAAGCGCAGGCTTGGGGGACCTGGTGGCTGCTTATAAGTATATAAGGGGTGTACATCAGGATCTGGGAGAACGCCTGTTCACCAGAGCGCCCCGAGGGATAACAGGGTCAAATGGTCACAAACTCCTCCAAGACCTTTTCAGGCTGGACATATGGAAGAAGTTCTTTACTGCCCGAGCCCCCAAGGCCTGGAACAGACTGCCACGAGAGGTGTGGTGCAAGCACCTACTCTGGACTTCTTTAAGAGACATTTGGACGTTTATCTTGCTGGGATCCTGTGACCCCAGCTGACTTCCTGCCCCTGGGGCAGGGGGCTGGACTCAATCTTCCGAGGTCCCTTCCAGCCCTAATGTCTATGAATTTATGAAGATAACTGTAAGGCCAGTGGGTTTGGAAAAACAACCTATGGCTGGTTAGTATCCCAATTACAGAAATTGTCTGATGCCAGAAAGAATAAGACTTGCAACATTTTAATTAAGAGATTCTTACACTGTCATGCTTGCAGAAGGTATTTTAAAAAGATACAGTATTCCATTCTTACAATCGAGACAAACATGTTACAATAGAAAAATGTAATGTTTGACTTTCATTTAAATATAAGGACTTGATGTAAACGTGTTTGTGTGCACCTGCAGCTGTGGCAAGAGAACCTGATTTTTCTTAGGCAGTATTTAAAGGTAAAATGAAACAGCAGATGTCTCTTTTGAAGTTTCTCTGTGATGTGCAAGATGGCTGATGGGGGTTACATATGACTTCAGACTTGGTGAAGTGCTGATGTAAACAGTAGTTACAAATTGGGAAAAAACTTAAACCTCTGGATAGAACCTTTTAGATGAAATTAAGAGAAAATATCAATGGCTCAAATGCATGCTAGAGCAATGAATAAGCTATACTGTGTAGTTCTTAGCAAAGTTGTCAAAGTTTCATTTGGATGAAAAAAATCAATAACTTTTTTTCTGCTTCTCCACATCAGTATGTTGTAATGAGTTTTTCCACTGGTATGGCAGCTTCATTATGTAAGTGGCAGCACCTTACATATACCAGGAAAGTAGCAATCTCTGATAATCGAGTTATATCTAGAGTCTTCCTAGCCGGATAAAATTTTCTGCAATATTATCATTCATACAAGTATAAAGCAAATACAGCCCCCCTCATTACTAGGTTTTTAATAATCCTGTTCATTATTAAATACAAATGACTAAAATGTATTCTTTCACATTAAAGTCTTGTCATAAAAATATTTAGAGTATAAACTTTCAGTCCTCAGTAGGGAAGGATATATACATATTTTTTCTGTTAGTAACAAGCATTATGTTCTATATTTGCACAGTTTTCACAGTTGAATGTTTTTATACGGCACTACTAAATTAAACTTCTGATTGCTCATTGCTGTCAGGAATGACAGACTTTAGGGCAGCATGACAAAAGCGATTTAATGTTGACATCTTAGTTTTCTGCTCAATGTACAACCGTAGTTTATCCCGAAAAGTTTCACCTAGAAAACTGTAAATTAGGGGGTTCAGGCAGCTGTTAGAAAAGGCTGCCAGGTTTACAATATGTCCTGTTAAGGGATAATCATGCCTAAAAGATTGGCTGCTTGATGAAGCTGGCTCTCCTTTTTCCTGAAGAAGCTGAACGCTGATGAAGACATTTTCAGGTAGCCAACAGATAAAGAAAACGAGGACGACTACAAAAATCATCCGAAGAGCCTTTTGCCGCCGTAATCGAAGACTCCTGTGTTTGTGCGCTTTTATGAGAACTCGAACAATTAACGAGTAACAAAGACCGATGATCACAAAGGGGATGATAAACCCCAACGTTATTTCTAGCCACTGGATTTCTTTCACATCTGCAAAGCAAAAGTAGACCTCTCCAGTGTGTTGTAAATGCACAACTATAAATGGCACCAGTGATGCAGAAATTGATGCCATCCATATGAGGCCGCAGCTTAATCTAGCATGTTGCATGGTGCGAAATATATTGGACCTCATTACTTTCGTAAGTGCTATATATCTGTCAAAACTCATCCATGTCAGAAAGAAGATGCTGCTATACATGTTGATCTGAAGGAACAAAGACATGAAAGTACAAATAATAGTGATATCGTAATACTTCTCATCAAGATTAAAAACCTCAATGAGGGAGTCAGCAACTAAAATGAGGTCGGCTACTGCAAGATTTATGAAGTAAAGGTCTGGAATAGTCATTTTTTCACGAAAACTTATGTTAACAACCAAAATCAGAATGTTTCCGACAAAGCCAATAGGGAAAAGGAATATAGTGTAAAGACATGATAAGAAAAGCCCAATAACATATTGTTCATGTTCGTCTGATTTATCAGATGAGCTAGATGATATGCTTTCATTACACAAATGTGAACCATTAGGTTTAAAATATGTGCTGTTACAAATAACTGATGATATTGCTGCTGTGTAAGCTTCCATGGTTCTGATCTCTGCTGGAAAGATTACATCACCATTTGCACGTTGTATTTAGGGCCAAATGGTTAAATTATTGGCATTTCCAAAGACATTAACACCAATCCTTTTAATGATTTGAAGAAAGATTTACTTTTTCATAGGATATTATAACTCGTTAAAATGGAATGGAAGGCAAGGCAATTTGGCTTGAAATTGGCTGAAAGTTATCAATTTCCAGAAAACTAAATTATTTAAGAAATTTGCTATTTACAAGGTACCATCCACACTGCAAATGAGAGACTTAATGTTTTAGATTACATAGAAACTTTTTGAATGTAATGATTGTTTGTATTGCATAATGCAAGTTTTTCTTCAAGAGTGTTCCTTGTTGCAGATTGGAAAGTGGCAGAATTTTAGCTCCATTTGTCTCTTTTTTACCAATTCTTGAATAGCCTTGGACCTGCAAGAAGCAAATGGAAAAGCATCAGTTTCACGACTAGAGGACTAACTTAAAAACTCAAGTAGTCCATTTACAGGGACCATGCATTTATACTTACCTTTAGGTGATGGGGAACATGATGTTTGAATATATATAAACACATCTTCAGCCAAAATGCAGTTAATATACATGAAAGATATATTATCGGGACTGTGTCGGTCAAACATTGCTTTACATATCACAGACTCTTAATATGACTAAGTATGGAAAAGGAATAAACCAGTCAGGGTGACTTGTTGACCTCTGGAAAAGACAGCAGCTTTTTTATGTATCACATTCCTTTTTTTCCTGGTTAACTAGCACACTTATTTAATAGCATAGATTTGGGCTGCAAGAATATGCAGACAGATTAAATGAATTGGTTCTTTCTGTTTGCAGAGAAAGAGAGAAAGAAAAGGCATCGTTTTAGGGCATCAAGATAGTATAAAGCTAATCTGTATTAATTTACACCAACATCTTTGACACTTTCTGGGTTTTTTTGCCATACATTATACTGCGTTAACTTAAATATGGGTGTTCAGAATGGGTGTTCAAAATAAGAATGCTTTATAGATGTAAAATGATCTAGACTTCAAATTTTGGCAAAAGTTTCCCGATAAAAAAATCACACAAACACGCAGAGAACAAAAAGACCATGATGTATTAAAATACCTTTATAGTTTAAATTAAATTTTAAGTCAGTTGATTTAATTGTTTTAAAATAATAAACCTGCTAATAGTAAGATGATTACATTGGAAGCTGCCATATAAAAAATGAAACTGTTTACTTGTGTAACACTAGCAAAATTATATTTGGGGGCACATATGAAATATATATTTCTTTTTTAGTTCTAAATGTAATTATTAAAAATACCCCTGGTTCACAGTCCAGGGACCAAACCATTACTGGATCGAGTTTATATTAAAAAGAATTCTGGCTATCACTGGTAATTAATAGATATTTATAGAATAAAAAATCCAAAAGCATAGTTTCTCTCTTAGAGAAAGAATATATATATATTTAATAGGAAAGGGTGCATTATATTTTTTGCTGCATTTTGAGACTGTTTATCCAAAGGCATTATTGCATGTATATGAGGCAGGTTTGATTTTTTTTTTCACCCAATTAGCAATCTGAGCAAGGTATGAATATTAGAATTGATGCCTTTTATGAAATGTTCAATTTTTATTGAATAAGGTGATAAACTGCTTTGAATGCCCTGAAGGGAAAATTAATTATTTAAGTAATTAATGATTCAGAAAGGTGGGTCTGTAATTATATTCTAGTTATACAAATAAGTCAACCAAAAGCCAAACCACTGCAAACAATCTAATTGTTACATGTAACCACATAAAGCATTAGAATATGTTTTACCTTAATTCCTGTGTATCCATATAGCCATTTGTCCAGAGCTGATTTCCTTCCAAACACCAGAAGGCTGGTTTATATTCAGATATGTTATTAGTGGATATGTTAAAACTTTTATTTAGGTGATGCCAGGCTGCACTGCATGCCACCTGTTGGCAATTCAATAAGAAATAATCTATTTAAATTCATATTCGATTTTAAAACATCCTAAATAAATTATTAGTTATGATGGCAAAATGCAGATCTTGCTGCATGTCCTTGGCAATAAAACAGAGCTTTATAGATTCCCAGGGTCTGTTCTAACTTGTGTTCACTTGAACTGGTGCTGAACAGGCTTCCTTTAAAGGCTAAATTAACCCTATTTCTGCTGGTTCTTTTCCTTTATCAGAAAGACTCATCTGTTTGCCTTATATTTGACTGTTACCTTTCAAATTGCTTACCTCTGATTTAGTCTTTTTGCCTTTTAAGCAACGACTCAAATGCTACAGCACATTCAAACGCAGCTTCATTGAGTTTAAAGATTTATTTTTTCAAGTTGCAGCTCAATATACTTTGTTATTGGTTTGTAATATTAGTTTAGTTTAGTTCTGAGTTTTAAGAAAGCTTTTAATGGTCCAAGGACAGATGCTAAAACTCTAGGAAAATATTAGCTAAGAAAACTGCAATTAATTAAACAACTCGAATAGAATTTTCTTACCTTCAAGTCAGTTGTATTTGGATTTATCATTTGTATTTCATTTGTCATAAGCACCAAGTGTATCCGCAGCTTGACACTGCTCTGATGTTGTTCAGCTCAAGGCCACCTATAAGAAATAAGCTTAATGGTGCAGTGAATTTAGAGAATCAGTTTTTGCTTCTAAGCTCCAGTATGGCAGGTGGAGTTTTGCTTTTCAGCTCCACGGGTAGAGAAGTAGCTGCTATTTGCACAAACACCACCTACTGGTTGTTCAAATTGTTCTATCAAGACTGGAAAGAGAAGCCTAAGAACATTCAAAAACAGAGCAGTGCATTAAGCTCTTCTTTCTCATTTAAAAGAACAAAATAAAATGCGTTTGACATAATAGCCATTACCTTTTAACTGGATTTCTTTTTGTATTTGTGATCTGACTTCTTCCTGTAAAATGTCACTCATTGTTCTGCTTGATGCAACATTCTATAGCTGCTTACCTAAATTTGGCTATAAATCTGTATATATACCACAGTATTCATGTATATAACATTCCCATTTATATAACTATTCAAGATTTTCAGAAGTTCATTTTATACATTTAAAATTAAAGTACAAGTAGTCAGCATGTTGCCTTTCCTACATATTTACAAGAACTTGTTAAATTTCACTGAACATTGTTTTTCTTTTTTTAAGTAAGAGGGTCTGGTCATTTTTAAATGAGCAAGAGATTTATTTAAGCATAGCCACTATTAGAAGCACGAAGCAGAGAAAATGATCAGAAAGACCATTATTTTTACTGTAATGAAATGAGCATTATATTCAGTAGATGTTTTTGCTGTCTGGAGAAGTCATAGTATACCAAAATATCTGAACGTTTTTCATGAAGATGTTGAAAACACATTTAGATATGAATAGGGCCCTACCTACATTGTGACTTTGCAGATTCTGCGGAAATCCAGGGTTGTCAACAAAATCGGGGGGGCCTTAATAACAATTTTTTTTTTATTAAGTTTTCCCCTCCCGGGCAAGTCTCCCACCCAGGAGCAGCATTCTCTCTAAGCTGTGCGGCGTGCGTGGATGTGCAGGCGTGCCTGGCAGCGCAGCATGAGCGCTCCGCGCAGCATGAGCGCGCCGCACAGCTTAGAGGGAACGCTGCCCAGGAGGGGAAGGCACTGGCTGGCAAGGTGGCACAAAGGGGGCAGCTGACAAGATGGCTGTTGTCCCTCCTTCCCCCGGGTCCTATCTACCAATCAGTGCTACGGGGTGGGGCTGGATCAAGGGCAGCCAGCAATCAAGACGGCATCTGCCCCCTTGTCCTTCCTCCGCCCATTCAACAGTCTCTCTGGCAATCAGTGCCAAGGGCACAATGCCTGTGAAGTGGGCTTTTCATGCCAGGACAAAGCCACAAAAATGGCTTAGATTGGCTGCAAGTTAAGTAGGTCCCCAGCTATGAATGTAGGGTTTTATTTGTCCAGTCACAGTATCAGTGATACTGATTAATCCAGAGGCATCTGATTGTTCAGACTTTCTATGTTTAAAAAAGGGTAAAAAACCAATTTTAGTTGCTCTTGAATGTGATATGTTTTCTCTCATATTGTCATTTGCTGATAACCCATGTATGTTTTATAGTGAAACGGTATCTTAACAACCCATGTTAAATGATACTCACACAAGTATCGGAGTTACAGCTCTCCTGACATACCTCATCATCTCTGTTGTTGCTGAGAAGTCACTTGATTGCAACTGGTTTGCACAGTAAAGTGTAAGAACGACGTAGTTGAGCATTGGCGTTTTCCAAGAGGTTTGTTTTTTTTCTGTCATAGTCAACTATTTTGATTTTTCTAGACTCGTTTGATAATTCTATTTATTTCTTAAAATGGAGTCTTCATTGACTCTAATGTTGGCAAGCCAGTCAATTGACTTGACTGGTCAAGTATTTTCAATTGACCAGTCAATTGACTGCATATTTTTGATCAGTCAAAGATCATTAGCATTTTTACAACCTCCCCCCACACCTACTTTATTTATAGTTTTCTTGATAGAAATATGATATTTTTTGTATTGCTTTTTGACACATTTCTCAATGGAAAATTTGGCCTGCATCAGCCAGATGCTGATTTTCTTGTGGACAGTTTGTGCTTTCTCTGTGGATTGCTTGGACCTGTTAGCAGTTTTTTTACATTTTTGACCAATATTTGACTGGTTAATTGACCAAATTTTATTTGATTGGTCATATACCCAACCCTAACTCTAACTCCTGCGTACAAGTGGAGTTTCTGCCTTCCCCACCTGATTTGACAGGCTTTGCTTCCTTGTCTCCAGCTATATGGTGCAGAAAGCAGGGTTTGTAAAGGAAGTAGAAACTTTGGCGACCGTATGCCAAGGAAGGATCCCAGCAGTTCACCGCATCAGCCGCCAACTGGGCAGTTTCTCTAGCAGACTAGATAACTGGGAAGAGACCATCTGGGGGCTCCCAGGAATGTGCGAGATGGAAGAATCTGCTGAGAGAAGTGTGGAACAGCACTGGGAGTTGTGTCAAATGCACTATGCAGGATTTCAATCAGGACGATGGTGGCAGGGGCTGATACGTGCCAGGTTCAGGGGAAGCAAGGTGCTAAATTGTTCCCAGAGGAAAGAGGAGCAAACTGTAAAGTAACATTTGGTGTTAAACAGAAATATTTTCATATGCAGAAAAATTGGCATTGTAACAGCCAGTGTTCTGTATCTTTGAAATTAGCAATAAGTGAAAATCTGTAGAGAATATAAGATAGATTGTTTATCTTCCTGATGTCATTGTGCAGTACTTGACCAGAGCAGACAGCTATGTTTGAGGAAGGTTGCTGCTGCTTCCCCAAATTCTTACTCCTTTTCCTCTTGCAAGAGATACTGTAACTTTTAACCATTGGGTGACATTCTTTCCATCTGGCTTCCTACACTTTTTCAACCCAAAAAAGTGTTTTTTCTCCACTTCCTAACAAATGAAAACTTCTCAGCCTCCGTTCAAGTGGACAGCTGTGTTCCATGCCTGACAGAAATATCAGAAAGCCTCTAATAGCATGTATTTTATGAAAAAAACTTTATACAGAACTATTGGCAAATGAATGCAATTCTCTTAACATTTTCCTTTTAAAAACGAATGTTCTCAAACAGGAAGACCATCTGGACTCTTGCAATCTATTCTGGTGAAAAAAACCCCACAAATCTTTATTTTTATTAAAATGTATGTTACAAAAAC
The DNA here is from genome assembly GCF_030867095.1 of Alligator mississippiensis. Classification (NCBI taxonomy): domain Eukaryota; kingdom Metazoa; phylum Chordata; order Crocodylia; family Alligatoridae; genus Alligator; species Alligator mississippiensis. The sequence goes on along the minus strand of NC_081836.1, from coordinate 49,907,931 downwards.
TGAATTCTAATATCTCAAATTTTACAATATGGGCCACTGACAATGCATGGAGGCCCCCATAACCTGTCATCTATCTTTCACATAGCAATCAAAATACAAAGTAAGAAAGGAAAACATGTAAAAAAATATCACCCCTTTTTGTACAGTGTAGTTCAGCCTACTAATTCTTCACGGGATACCCCATTTTCATTTCTTTGTGGAAGGTCCTACATAAAACCCACCAGCACCCACCAGCACAACTAACACTAATTTGTCCCAACATTTGGAAGGTTAAGATGTCAAGGTGCTATGAAGCTGAACATATCCTTTCCACTGAGAAGTCATTCTTGCAGGTCAGGTTTAGACTTAAGGGTGGGACTTGTAGGCAATTCTGTAGTGTATGTTATACCAGTATATAGAAGAATTGTCTTTGCTTCGTTATTAGCTTGAGTTTTGTCTCTATTCCAACCCGCTTTCAGTTCAAGTTAAATGAAGTTTTCAGCTCAAGCCATCTGACCTATAAATGTGCTTGGGTTGAATCTAGGATGCAGCTGGTCTAGATCCAGTAATGTTGTGGGGATATTGCAATTTGAATTATAATTCATCTATTGCCAATCCAGTCTGTGCAGCATGGTGTGATCACTTTCACAAAAGCGAACTGTTGCAGAGAAGGCAAGCAAGCCTTTACTCTCCAGAGCTGCCATTCCCACATATTTCATTAACACTAAAATTCACACTTAAAAAAAGAACTGAAACCCTTAGCAACTAGAAGCTTGTATCTTTTGCAGTTTACTTAACTGAAAGACAGTTTTCAGAGCAATCTGAAGTCTTAGAAGAGTATGTATGTATTTCGCAGTCTCTTTCTCTCTATCTCTCTCTCTGTCCTCTGGATCCTCCTCTGGATTTTTTCAAGAACTCTCATTGCTTAATTTTGGATACTTTGGCTAAAACTAGATGTATATTATTCCTCCCCCCCCTCCATGCTCTTCAACTATGTTGTGTGCCTGTGCAGGTGCCCTACCACTGCACTGTGCCTGTAACCCTCATCCCTTCCCCTCCATTCATTGCCCATGTGCCCTAGGCTCATCCACAGCTCTCTGTGCTGCTGCACTGCCCTGAATCCTGGGACAGCATGGGAAGTGACAGCTGGAGGAGGAAGGGGAGGCCTGGAGCTAGCAATGGGTGGGAGCAGTGCCTGGGCAGAAGCCTAGGGGCTGCAGTTTAATTCCACACAGCCCAAGTGTTAGACAGATCTGATCTAACAAATGAGTCAGTCTTTTACTCTCCCTTTTCTCAGCTTGCACTGTAAGGTTGGGGCTGAGATTTTCAGTGTTCTGTTCTGCACTTGGCCGTTAAAATGCTTCTTACCTAGATTGTTTTACATTTCTGCCTAGCTCTATAATGACTTTTTTACAGCCTTCTTTGAGTTGTCAGTGCATTCAGAACAGCAGCAATACAAAGCTGTATGAGGAAATACAAGCACAAACTTGATGAAAGATAATATGGGTATCTTCCCAGTGCATAACATGGCGTCTCTCCCAGATACAGGTGACTGGGGCCCTTAGCAAGACTATGCATCTCCCTGTGACTGCAAGTCATGTAATCCCACTCTATAAATGGCAGAACTTTTTTTAATACATTCAAGTCAGTGACCCTGAAAACAGTCCACGTGTACTGGATTCTTGGTAGGTATTGTTATCTTTTTTTGGTTCTTCCCATTATTGTTCCCAGTGATAGCTCTTGTATTTGTCCAATTGCCTGCCATTTTTGTGGGGATGTAGTTATGGTTATTCCTGGTAGCTCTGTCATCTTGTTGCTCCTTCCCAGTACTTTGTCTCATAGGGGACCATAGGAGGCCTTCCCTTCAGTCCAGCACTGTCTTCTACTTGAGCCACTGGAACTTGCTTCTTTCTCCAAAGGCTGCTCCCTTTACATGGATAAATAGGCTTAGCCCTTCCCTACTACTCAAGATTGTTTTTGCCACAAGAGAATTGAAACAGAAATCATGAAAATACTATTATCTCCAAGGCCAACAGGGAAGGGAAGGTGGAGAGAATGTTCTTAACATGGATGTTTTAAAATTGTGGAATCATGCACCCCACCCTCTGGCAACACAGTATATCACAATTTCAGGAAATTTTCCTGTATTTTACTGATATTGTCTTTGACCCTTGGAATTAGGCAACAGCATGTAATGTATAAATATTAGTAGCCTTGAAGGATTAAATTCCAAGTGAAAGTTCAGTTAAGAAACCAAAATGTCTCTTTCTCCAGTTTTTAGCTTTGGCAAAGGTGCTTCTGTTTACTCCTGTACAGGTATATTGGTGTTGTCACAAAAGCATCCTGTTTCCGATGTAAGTGGTCTTTTTTCAGAATTTTGATTTTGATTGGAACAAGCCCATTGAAGTTCAGGGAACTAATTTATATAAATAACAACTTGATGGTGAGACCTTGAGGAAAAATTGGACCGAGAAACTATTTTCCTTCAGTTGTTACCAATTGTAAGATGTATCAGATGGATATCTATCCTTTATTTAAAACATGCAAAATATCAGCACTCTGCAGGGCAAAGGAATCACCAGATGCAGTTTCATAGTGCATTGTCATCGAGATCATGGCGGTTGTTGGTAGCGTCTGTTCTTTTGCATTTTGCTATGATTTCTGCTATTCCATTCTTCAATGGTTTATGAAGACAAAGTATGAATATCAAGCTAACACAGCTCTCAATAAATAATATGATCTCTGCAATATTCATCATTAACTCAGTCTTGAAAGTTCCAATGCTTTCCTGTATCTTTAACATGGTCCTGTAGAGAATCATGACATTGTAAAATAGACGGCATGCAAACATTGTTACGGTTATAACAAGCATGTAAATGTGAATATGCTTTCTTAGGATTCCTGCTTCTGATTGTGCTGCTTTAATGAAGAATAGAATAAAACAGAGTAACTGGAGAATCAAAGGAATTCCAAATCCAAAGGTGAATTTAATAATCTCATATTCTGGCCATGCAAATAATGGATCTACCTGGCAGTCTGTATTCACATGGTAATTGTCTGTGCCTAAAAGTGCCACCACTACCAGTGACATGCAGAAAGCACACGTTAGTATAAATCCAACACATAACAGGGGACTTTGAGTTGCTCTAGTTATCCAACTAGTCCTGGATGAAAATGGACTGAGTAAAGTAAGAAGCATCAAAATCAAAAGATACTGAGAATTGAAATAACTCACATTGAAAAAAAAAGACAGAGCTCCACATCCTAAATGGGTTGCCTTTAGATAGCCAGGTCTTGGTATGACAGTAAATGAGAAAAAAATCATTGCAATATTGCTGATGGTGAAATCTAAAAGAAATATATTTAGGTTTTCTAAGATGCGATGCTGCAAATACTCCTTTATGAAGATGATGAGGATCAGTATGCCAGTTAATAAACCTGCTGGCACAAAAAAGGCAATATAACAGTGCATAAATCTTGATATGATGTTTTGAGAAGCTATGACGTCTTCAATGTTAGTGGAGGAGTCCCAGCTGCTGCTTGGATACCTTATCCATGTCATATTGTGAGAAATCATCCTCCTATGCAGAGCTAATATCCTGTTTTGTGAAGTTTTGAAAATGTAACCTAAAAAGAAAGTGAAATACATTTTTTAAAAGGCAGTTGTTTTTCAAAACTATTTTCCATTGAAATGTAGTAGTCTTTTTTTCTATTTTGTAAATATTACTTTTTTGTAACACATATTTAACTTTTTAATGGGTTGCTTGTGCAATTTAATATTTGCAGCATGACAAATTTGAGTACTTTTCCTCTTATCTGAACTCTACTATGTCCCTCTGTCCTATGTAGATACAGAGCTCCTGCAGCTCAGCTGTTGAGAAAGTGGGCAGGATTCAGTGTGTTCAGGACCCCAGTGCAATTTATATATCGTGTAGATTCTGTTTTGAAGCAAGGAAGTTGGATCTGTGGCTACATAGAACCACGCTCTGTCCTCATCTGGCCAAAAGAGGATTTATGTGTTATGGGACTAGGGATAGTGCAGGCAAAATGATATATATCCTATAGATATTAGGGCTGCGTGCAGCTTCAGGTGGTGATTTAATTCGGAGGAGATTCGGCCCGATTTGGTGTCCGAATCTCTGAATCCGAAGTGAATCAAGGGTCCAATTTAAAGGTTCAGATTGATTCAAAGCTCTCTGAATCTTCAGCAAAAATTCTGAGAGCTTTGATTGAGGCAGTCCCTGGTGGCTGAAGCCACTCTAAGCTGGTAAATACTAGAGGTGGAGGAGGGGGAGCTGGGGGAGGGGACCATGGGGGGACCCCCGCCAGCCCCCCCAACCCCCACCTGCTCCCCCAGCCCCTCCCATGGCTGCCCTCACCTGCCCCAGCTCAGTGCTTTAAAAAAAGCTCTGGTGCTCACTGGGTGCTGCCGGGCAGGGGGGCAATCCCCAGTGCCCCGCACTGCATGGGGGGCTCTGCATGAACCTCCTCGACCCCACCCCCCATGCTCCCCCAGCCCCCCTACAGGTGCCCCGGCTGCCGGGGCTCTGGTCCTTTAAGAAAAAAAAGCCAAGGAAGCCCCAGGACTTACCACTCCGGGTGCAGCCTCGGGGCTTCGGGGGCTCATGCAGAGCCCCCACGTGGCGCGGGGCAGCGGGGATCGCCCCTTGCCGGCAGGAGCGATGAGTCTCTGGCTTTCTTCAGGCTTTTTTTTTTCCTTAAAAGGTCCAGAGCTGGCCTGTGAGGGGCACCCGTGAGGGGGCTGGGGAGTGGGGGGGGGCATTTGGGGGCTCGTCCAGAGCCCTCCATGCAGCACAGGGCAGTGGGGGGCAGCGGGGATTGCCCCCCACCCAGCTGGGTTGGGGCTTTTATTCCCCCAAGTGCTGGGAGCTGGGGCAGGCGAGGCAGCCATTGCCGGGCTGGGAGAGGGATGGGGGATGGGCCTGGCCTGGCTGATTCGGAGATTCGGCTGTTACAGGGCTGGGGGCAGGGGCTTTGGGTGGTTGGGAAGGGGCACAAGCAGGGCATCCTGCCATGTACCCCCTGCTCTCATTTTGTTTTTCTGGCATGCCGGCACTTTGGCACCTTCCAAGGTAGACATTGTCGGGGTTTTCGGCACTCCAGCCAAAAAATGTTGCCTACCCCTGCTATAACGTGAATCCTGCTGCCCATCTCAGAGTTGAGGCTGAGGATGCAAAGGAGAACCATATTTCTTTAGATCCCTTACATTATGAATAACTCGTTTCCTAACTGCAATCCATACTGAGAAGCCCACATCAAATTAATGTGAATGAGTGTTTAAGAGCTACTCTGAATGAACTGTGCTTTCATAGTAATAGGTCTTCCTAGATTGATAGTAAGGTTATTTTGTTTTAAATACCACAAAGGCCTTGATTTTGTTATGGTCTAAAGAGTGGCAAAATTAATTTTTTTGCCCTGAATATTTGGGAAACATTTGCAGGAACGTTATTATCTTGTCCATAAAGCTTGTCCATGTGTTTTACAGCAGTTATAAATTCCTGCAGATCAGGGTTTTTAAAGGTAATACAGACAGGCTGTTAACTGTAATGGCTTTATGGCATATTCCTAAAATAATTCTGATACCATGCAAGTGTTTTGGTTTTTTTCTTTTAAGCAAATAGTAGACAGTGTGAAAAAACACAGTCATTGTTTATTCAGGAGGGACCTGAATGCAATAAAACAGGTATATTCATTTTGCAGATCAACTAAAATTATAACTACTTAATCTTCAAAAAGGTAGCTTTCATACATTTGTTCCTGGTAAACAGGCTGATCTGGAATATTTAAACTTCCCTCACAGTGGGTAGTGGGTATAATGGCAAAAGTTGAATAATTTTGAAACAGCTTCTTGTTAAAGTTAATGAAGTCAACTGTTTGTTTGTAATTAGTAAATTTTAAACTTCCAGCAATTAAACGTGATCTTAGATTGAAAAATAGTTTTGCCCACCTACAGTTTAAAAGTAAAGTATGCTAGTTTCGGAGGTTTCTTCTTCCTCTTGGTGTCCAAACTTTTTTGTTTTTGCATTAAAGCATAGCAAAGAAGCCCACATTAAGACTTGGTTATGTTGCATGAACAGCTTATCTGTGGACCAGTAAGAGGTTTGGCAGCAGGCTGGAGTCTCCCCTTATCTAATGGTTCCATATATCCCAGGTTCGTAATGAGAATAACATCCCTCAAACTGTGCATAAGCATTTTTCCATGGAGGGGTCCTGTTGTTTAAACACTAAAAACGCAGGCATTTAAAAAAAATATATTACTTTGTTATGGGGTTCTGTAATCTTAACCAGTATGAATACAGTGACAGATTTTTTAATTAACATTCTTAAGAGATAAATCAAGTCACTTTTTTCAGTTTCTCATGTCCCACAGCACCTCACATTTCTAGTCTGAATTTTAACTTTATTTCCATTACAGAAGATGAGTGTGTTTAAATAATGTTTCTATATGCACATTACGTATATAATACAGATATGATTGACTGCTTCACTTGTGGGGTTTGTTGTCTTCTAGTTTTTGATGTCGGGATGTTCTGGTTTTGGGGAAGTTCTGCTGCAGGAAAAGGGTTTGAGGCGCAAAGTTTAACTTCTGTTCCTACTCAGCAGAAGAATGAGCTAAGCTCATAGGGTGACTTATTTTATTTTCTGTTTGACCAGTTGGGCAATACTGCAGCAAAGAAATCCAGAATTTTTTCCTCTCATAGAAGCAAATGGTTTCAGCGCTATCCTCTTGGCTTTGCAGTTCCCTTTTGTTGGCCTGCATACACATACAGTAGCTTCTTACAGCTGTTAACTGTGTGCCAGTCCCCTGTAGCATAGTACCCATCTCCTCTCCTCTTTAGGTCCCCCTCCTTCCCCCCCCCCCCCACACTTTTCTGCCTGAGAATAATCCCCAAAGGCCATGAAATAAGTTTTCCCCATTGCTTTCCCCTTTACATTTTCTATATAAAACACATGAATGAAAATTTTAAAATAGATCAAATGCTGGACCCTCCAAAAGGATAGGCTTTCTGGCAAATTCAACCTCATATGAGAGCTTTGGAAGGGGTATAAATAAAAGAGTCTAGACCAGTGGTTCTCATACTTTTTTTCATGGACCCATGAAAATTGCAGAGGTGTCTTGGCAGACCACTTAATAAACTTTTTTTTTTTTTTTTGTTCTACAAATCAAAGCACACACCTCATATTTTAATATCAGTTGTCTTGGCTTTCTAATGTGATGGATGGATGTGCCTGTTTTTTGAGCAAAGTTCTGGGAAGTTGGGTGTAATGTTTGTCAGCTTTAGCCTTAGGTCACCTTTCTGTGGACCTGAATGGAGCTGGTGGAGCAGTGGTGGTCTGCAGACCCATTTGAGAACCTCTGGTCTAGGCCATAAGGCAGCAATGAGGCACTGGGCTCACAGAGGAGAATTGTCACTTGTTTCAGGTTTCATCTCTCACAATGTTTTTGGCAGGCTGGGAAACATTTATGAGATTTGATATTTTCATCCACTCTTGTCAGTTTTTTGGGACAGAACTGAACATTAGTAGTTAGCTTCGGCTTTGTAAATGTTTCCTCATCTTTCAGACTGTCAGCCTAACCTGTTAAGGGATGGCTTCGAGTTCCCTTGCATGGAATCGCAGAGTAGTTCTGCCACGTCCTCCTTTCTGCAGTGGTATTGATTTGGCAGCAAGAATGTTTGGGGATTTCACCAGAAATGATGCTGGCCTGCATCAGACTATGGAAACAACAATGCAGGTGGAAATGCGTGTTTTAACTTGTTCAGGATCTAGCCTTGGTACTGATTATTAGCTCCAACTTCTGAGCACAGCCAAGGGAATTTTACGTTTCATACAACTCTCCTCAGAATATCCAAGCCGCAAGGCCAGCAAGACAAAGAAGGTTTGATATAGCAGCAAGCGGTGAAACTTGCAATTTATTACCCATTAAGCTTCATCCTCTTGATTCCTGAGTTGACTGCTACTGTTGTGCACAGTGACATTTCTAAGGAGCTAATGTATTTCTCTCATAGATACCAACAGCACATTATCAACCTGTTTTAGGCCTCATTTATCATGGTTATCGAGAAACCTGCCAGAAACGGGTAAGGGCTAGAACAGGTCTTGCCAACTTGGAATTTTTTGTTTTCAGGATAACCCAAGGTGTCAATTTAAAATTGATGTAATACTAGCGTTGCTCCCCACGTAGACAGTCTTATTCCTATTTTCAGTTTTGCTTATGCCACCAGGGAATGGATATAAGTTAAACTTCAGTAAGCTACATGTACTCTAATAGGAGGGCCTACACAGGGAGGTTTTATCTGTACTACTGTACTTGTACAATTATAATTTAGTGCGACAGGGAATCCTTTTGTATGAAGACAGGACTAAAGTGTTTCCTTCTATTATCCTGCCAATGCACCTTTCTGAAAAATTCCAGGAAAACACCTCCACTACAGCAGGATATTATTACTAAAAGAACAAACTGTTTACATCTTCAGTATAGTTCATTAGTACACACTGTGAGTGTTGCTTGCATGTTGTGCACCCCAGGAGAATAAATGCATAAACACTCGATGCTGTCTTAATGCAATTTAAAGGTTTGTGGTAGAACCAGTATTTTAAGATCACATTAGCTGTCTTGTCTTCCTTGAGCTCTGTCTAGCAAAGTGCACAGTATTTTAGGTACCAAGTCTTTAACTCCAGTTGATTTCTTGAGACTTGACCTTATGTAAGTTCTTAAAAGAGGAACTCTTACAAGAGGAACTTGATCCATGAGTACTTTTGGAAGTGCAGAAACACACTCTTAAGAATTACAAGTTACAGATAGGGGCCAAGAGTCATAAGTTATAAGCATGGGTTACAAGAGCTTAGTATTTGCTACAGTGTTTTGTCATCTCTGTAGCTGACTCGTTGCTTAGCCTTGAACCAATGACTTGTCTTAGTGTATATTATTTTATAAATAGTTATTCTTCTAAGACAAGCAGAACTTTTAAAGACTGAAGTCAAAACCATTTTGTAACTCAAGAAGGCATCTTTATAAGGTGTGCCTCATCCTTTGGTCTGCAGTATGGGCACTTATACACATGCCAGACGTCTGCTCCAGGCATTGGTGCAGACTCGATTAATCAAATCTGCTTAAGTGAGCTAAATAGCACGCTCCAGCAACCTCCGTGTCGTGTATTCAGCATCCCCATGATTCAAAATGGCAGCAGGTGCTCATGAAATGAGCCTTAGTTAAAGCAGCCCTGCTGAATACACATGGTGCTGTGGGGGGTTTATTTAGAGTGGCTCCCGGAGCCGCACTACTTAAAGCCCCCCCTCCTTACCCCAGGGCACCTGTAAAGATGCACAGTGAGAGCATCCCTAGATCCTCTGGTAGCATGCAGCTTTAGGCTAGTTGGTCAGAAGCTTTTAGGGAGGGAATCCATGCTGCTGTGTTCTACATCCTAATATTTCCAGCTGGGATTAAGAATTTACATGCCACCTCTGTTAAAATAAGGTGAAAATCAATGAAGATTCCCATAAACCTTCTCATTTGATGCTTATTGGGCTTAAAGTGAATCTTGTCTGAGAGGGAGCAGAATGCTTGAGGGTACTTATTTTCTTTTCTTCCCCTTCCAAAAGCTTCAGACAGTCAAGCAGGCTTTAAAGTTGCTCAAAATGCCTTTAGAGATCCCATTATGAAAAAGACACAAAATTTCAGGCTTCTTTCTCTCTTCTGGTAAATTTTGGAGTTCTAAAATTTTGTCACTGACTCTCTGCATTACAATGGCAAAGGCTTACTTCACTCTGGCCTGCAGTGTACTTCCATACAGATGCAAGGGTTATACCTTTCCTGTTTGTTGCATTTCATTTATCAATTTATTATCTTTTTTTATGCCCCCAGAATATAAGGCTTTCAAACATTATCACATTTTTCCTCCCAGTACCCCTTTGTGCAAGGTAGGTAGCAGTTTTACGGAAGGGGACCAGAAGCCCTAGACATTGTATGACTTGTTCAAGCTCACAAAATGGCAGATGGGACAGAGCATAGACTCAATAGCTTCTCTTCTGCATTTCATATCCTGTGCGGCAGCCACAAGAATCTCCTTAGTAGGTGTTGTTGGCATCAGCTTTCATTCTGTTATCTCAACTGCTCTCTCTCCCCTGCTCTTTTGATTGTTTCGTTCCCCTCCCTTGTTTTGCACTTAGGTCATCGTAGTTTAACACCATCGTTAGTTAATGCACTTCCTTCCTTCCTCTTCATGTAGTTTCTCTTTCCCATTCTTTAAGTTCTTGCTGTTTTATTATATTCTGCTCTGTTATGATTTGTGTGATGGCAGGGAAGGTAAACGTGTTTGATTTTCATTCTTTGAAGCACCGTTAGATAAATTACCCTTCACAGCCAACACGGAGCAGAGCTGCTCACCATGGTTCAGGGAAGACAACACAGGACTGCAAAAAGTTAAGAGTTCTAAGTGGGGGTATATGTCTTGGGAGAGCCTAGACTCTAACTACATTTTTTAATATCATTTCGGTGACCTAATAATGCAACATTTGAACCTGATGTAACGAGAAACTGACACTTGTTTATGGTCTTCTAAGGGACGTCCCTAAATAAAGGAATTATTTTCCTTAGCAACCAAACATCTGTTCATCTTAAAGCTTAGCAGGGCGGCTGTCTTCTTTCGCCAGTTACTATGAAATTATTTCCTTTAATCCAACCACGTAGCTTTACGCATAAGATTTTTGTGGTTCCCTGCATATGGAGTCTTAACCCTTCAGAGCCCCATAGCATAGACGGTCTAAATAAAGCTTGCTCAGATCATCCTTCCTTTCTTCTATGATAAAAAGAGAAACCATACATTTTTTATCACAGGCTCTAGCTGAAGTACTGTACGAGGATAACATTTAAAACAACACCTACTTTTTTTTCTCTCTCTCTTACACGTTGTGATAACTGAAACTGTCATAGGGCTCTTTCAGTTATGACATTGAAAATGTTCTAGGAGCCAGATCTTTTAGCTCTAAAAAAGTTACCACTTTATATTAAATTGAAACTTTATACTTTTATGCAAATGCATATTAAGCAACAATGACAACATTGATTTTAATTTGCGCTGTTGATGCTTTTTTCTGCAATGTCTGATAATGCCCATCTATCAAGAGAATGGATTTAGCTTCTAAGGTTAAGGCTTGATCAGTAAGGCCCAGACTGTCAAAGTGCATCTGGAAGTAAAACTCCAGATATCAAAACTATCAAATTCCAATTTAATAGGAGTTAATTTCAGTTGCAGTTAGGCACCTAAATACTTTTTGAGAATACGGCCTTACTCTTTAAATGTTAGTTTTGTGGAAGTAGTAATCTTCGGTCTATTTTGGACCCAGTTCTATAAATAAATATCAGCTTTATAAAAACATGTCCCAGATGTGGTATTTCATAGTGCTTTGTAGAGTCCAAATATTGAGTGAAAAGAAAAAGATTTTAAAATAAGAGCTTTGATCCTCTAGTGGCAATCTACATATTTAAAGAAATATAAAACTTACCTCTTGAAGAAAATGTTCCAGAGATACAACTGGCCGAGACTTTTGCCGTGAATAGTCAGACGAAATATAATTACAGTTTGGAGGAAATAACCCTTCTTATTATGCAGGAAGCAGATTATGAGGGTGTATTACAGTCGCTTCTTTAGCTGCTGTATAGCAAGCTAATATCCCAGGCACCCTAAGACTACAAAAGCCTACAGTTCTGCAGAGAAAACAGAAACTGTTTTAAGTAGTTCAACCCATACACGTTGCATGTTTAGCAAACCTATGGTTTTATCATGTGACCTTAAAGTACAAATCATGCTACGCAGCAAGATGTTTTAGAACAGAAAAGTAGTGTTTGCCCTAACCGTTTCTGAGTCTGTGAGGCCATCCAGTGGCCTCTAATTCAGGGTTTGGACGTTTTCCTAGTCATGAAGTGAACCCACCCATGTTAGGCAGTCTTTGCAAGTAGACTTTTTAGAAGTGTGCTGCCTGACATAACACTTTCCACTGGCTTTTTGGTTTAAACACCTTAAAACTAATACAAGTCAAAGCAAATGTTGTCAAGGGCTCTATTTAAAATGAACAATGTAGGGTACATTCCTGCTCTCTGAATCATTGGGTAGCATTTTTTGGAAGAACAGATCGGATTTACATGCACATGCAATAGTTTGTTTTTCAGAAACTTTGGCAATGTCCATCATGGATTGGTGAGCAAGATTTTGAACCTCAGCTGGGGATGAGCGAGGCTGGCCTGGGCCATGGGAGCAGGGCCACCCCCAGCAGCTGCAGCTCAGTTACAGCCACTCCCCATGTCCCAACTGGCCTGGGCTGGGTTGGCCTGGGCAGCGCTGCACAGAGCACCCGCTCCCTGCCCCGTGGTGGCAGAGGGAGGAGGAGGAAGGGAAAGAGTACCCCCCCAGCACTGAGCAGAGCCACCCGCCTCGTCCTGTAGCAGCAGGGGAGGAACTGGGAGGCAAGAGTTCCCAGCCTCCCATAGAGCCCCACTCTCTGCCTCACAGTGGCAGGGGAGGAGCAGGGGGAAGTCCCCCTCTGTAGCTGGGCAACCTTGCATAGAGTTTCCCTCCCTACCCTGTGGTGATGGGGGTGCAGGGAGGAGGGGGGCTGCTTCGCTCCAGCTGCAGTCACCCATGGAGGGGGTGGAAATTAACTCCCTTCCTGCCCTCTTAACCTTAATGGGTCAATGCCAGAAGGGCTGTGGTTCCTGCCAGTGGGACAGGGAGGGGAGGGGGGAAATAAACTCCCTCCTGGGCACTCTCACATTTAGAGGGTGCTTATTAGGGGTGTGCGAAGCGGGTCCTATTCGATTCGGATTTGGCCCGAATCAGGGACAGTGATTCGATTTGTTGATTTGGATCATTGTCCCTGATACGATTTGGCTGAATCCAAATCTGAAGATTCGATGCCAATTCAGAGAATTGGCGATTCGGACATAGATCCTAATACTTTCACTGGCCTATACTTAGTCAATGCTGCTTGTACAGTGTCCTTCCATATTTAAGTATGCTGTGCAAAAAACACACGCAAAAATTGGAACCCTTCTTGGTACAACATCCCATGGTCAGAGAAGCTAAAGCCCTGATGACGACATCACCTGAAAAGCCAGGTATTGATCTGCAGGATGTACTCGCTTCTGCTTGGGCCCTTTCCTTTGACTAGAAGGATCAAAGAAAACACGACCTGAGCCCCAGTCCCATTTACCCTTGCACCCAGAGCTCTACAGTCACTTTTGATATGCTCAGTATCTCCCCTGGCAGTATCATTGATGCCCACCTGGATGAGCATGGGTTAGTAGTCAGAGGGCTGGATGAATCTCGGTAATCACTCTATGACATCTTGGATCCGGGCTCCAGGCAAGCAGCAGTTTTCCCAAGACAACAGGTCAGGTTGGCAGATGGCTCCCTCTGTCCCCTGCAAAAGGGAATCTCTAAACACCACCACCCGTCACTGCTGCTTGGTGGTGGTTGTCTTGATCCTTCCCACCTTGATGAGTCCTGGCCTGTCCTCCTCCTTCACCAGTGAAACATGCTTCTCCCTCTCTGTTGCTAGGGCTGCATATCTGTTCTCCAGATGAACTGCTGCAGGTGCAGATGAAATTTCTACTTGCTGCCAGAGATCACAAGCTTCCACCTTCCAGCCTCCTGGAAGTCCGTCTTCTCTCTTTTCTAGTGCTGCCTCTGGCAGTTCTTCCTCCACAGTCCTGGATATCTCCTTCAGAATCGAATCAATGAACTCCTCATGATGGAGGATGCTTTGGAGCCTCACCACCTCTTCCTGTATAGCTCTCATGCCTGTTCCTTGGGAGACAGCACCAGGAGACATATTCACATGCCAGGCGCTCCCCAACTTGGCCATCACTGGAAGGAACGTGCAAGCCGCAGTCTGCACAGTGCCAAACCTGGACCATGGTCAAAGCCTCAATGGTGAGCAGTCCTACCTGGACAGAGACGTCACAGGTGCAAGCAGTGGCAGTGGCTGTGGCTCTGGCATTGCAACATCTTCCAACCATTTCCACGGGTCTCTCAATCTGCCTTCTCTCTCTTACTGCCCTTTGTCCAAGCACATCTTTGGACACTAGTGCTCCAAAGTCATTATCCTAGTGATTCCCAGTGGGAATGTGTCTTCAATTATGTAAAAAACCAAAAAGCATCTCCCCCTTAACCTGGCCAAACCATCCACTCATTGCTTTTTTTCTGGTGATTTTAGCAGACAGGATTATTGGTAGACCTTGCCTTCTGAATTGGTTCTTCCAGGTTGTTGTTGAAGAATATGAACAAAACTAGTTTTCTTGGGCCTGTTTTGGGGACTTAGTCCTGCAGCACACCTATTCCCAGTACCTTTTACCTGAACAAATTAAGCTGAATAAAAATGTACATATATTTCTAATGGTTCATTGTTTGGCCCAGTGATTTTGGAGTTGGTATGCTACCACTTGATCAAGGCTAAACAGTGACTCCACTACAGAGATAGCAAGATACCCCAGAGCCCTACCTTCTGTAACCCCCGCTTAAAATGTCCGACTCCATATCCCCATCTATAACTTGTACTTTGTAAATATGTGGTTCCTCATTTCCAAAAATACTCGCTGATCCAGTACTGAGCAGTTCCTCTTGGAAGGACTTACATAATCTCAGTTTTAAAGAAATCAGTTCAAGTTAGGGACTTGGAACCTAAAATGCTATGCACTTTTCTAGATAGAGGTCAAAGAAGACTAGATAGCGTGATCCTACAATTCTGGTTCTACCCTAAACCTCTAAATCAAGAAGTGAGTTTGATTATCAGTACCATCCTGTGATCCCTTCAGTTTGGCTCTCTATAGAGAAGGTATCTACAAATGTTCTCTTTGTGAGCCTGAACAGAAGTTGTGGATTGTCCATAACAGGGGTGGCAGGCAGCACGGGCAGTTTCTGTGTGTGGCATACAACAGACCAGGGTGGGGGCAGACAGCACAGTGGCAGATAGGGCAGGAAGCAGAAGGCAGAGCAGCAGATCAGACAGGGAAGGGGATCAGGCAGATCTGGCAATGGGTGGGAAGCCGAAAACAGATCAGGAGATTTGGGTAGGGTGAACAGGGAAGGAAACAGGAAGCAGAGCAGCAGATTAGGCAGAGGAAGGAGGTCAGCATGTCACTCAGGGAGGGTGTGGAACTAATTCGTGACATGCCTGCCAAAATATTTGGCCCCTATTGGTCTATCACAAACTTTTATAAAGATTTAACTACCTCAAGTCCATTAGCAATTACTTAATAGGAGGTAATGATGGTAGGGAATTAGCCCCCCGCCCCCCCCCATGTTACTTGGCAGCCAGCCCAGTGCTAAATAAAGAATAATGAAGCTGAGCTTCAACAGGAGTACTTCCTGTACCAAGAAAAGGTTAGAGAAGCCAGAAAGAAAATTCTGTCTTTAAACTTTTCTTGCTTTCCCAAAAATGTTTGTTTTTTTTTAAAGTGCTTAAATGTTTATACGTGCATATATATGTGTGTGTGTGTAATGTATACACACACACAAAATGTGCTTAAACATATATAGTTTTAATTTTTAAGTTGCAGTAGTGCGTTGTTGATGATGACACAACAATTTCTTCTCCGTATTAATTTTGATGATGAATTCTCATATGACTAGAGAGCCCAATTTTTGTGAGGATTATTTTCCTATGCACAGGACAGCAAATGTCATATTGGCTGCAGTGCTGTTCTTTCCTAAGTTTGTTTTGAGCTCTTTGTTCTTCAGCTAGCTGGATACACGTTATTTCAGATATAACCCATGAAGGATCTCTTTTTTTTGTTTGTCCCTTGCTTCATAGTCTCACATGTTAACAGAAAGTTCTCATTATTTTAGATTAGACTTTAGGCAGTCTTTATACTGCTGAAGCTAGTATAGCTTTATTATTTAATTATATCATGAAGGTTATAATTTTTTCAGTAATGTGCAGTTGACTTCAGATAGATGATAGTGAGGATTTAGGTCGCAGTTTACATTTTCAGAGTGCTGTACAAACATTAATTGAGACTATCATGGGGAGGGAGGTAATTAAATGTTGGTATTCTTATTTTCCAAATGAAAACTCAGCAACTGAGAGTTTAATGAATTTTCACAAGATGATAGAATGAATCAGTGACAATTAAAAGTTAGGAGCTCCTGGATCCCAGCTTGGTGTCCTTTGGCCTAGATTGCACTGAGATGTAATAACTTGTGTAAATGTGTATGATGTATTAAATCCATAAGGAGTTAAGCACTCTGACTGTTCTGTCACGTTGATGTTGGAAACTAAAAGAGGAGGAACCAAACAATTGGCAATTTTTAAGCTGTGGCTTCCCTCAAACAGCAAATTAGCTCCATTTTATTCCCTTGAATGGTCACAGGATGCAGTCATATGAGTTCATTTAAAAAACAAACATTATTGTACAGTCATACAGAGAAGAAGGGTGATTTTTTTTTAGATGCAAAAGATGACAGATAATAAATTGTCTGTTTGGGATGATGGATAATTTGGGATTGTAATTGAATATCAGATTTTAAGAGATGTGTAGGACTAGTGTCTAGTAATGGTATTTGGGGAAGAGAGGAGATCAGAAGGGTTTTCATAGATTCATAGATGCTTGAGTCAGAAGGGACCTTAGCAGATCATCGGGTCTGACCCCCTGCCCTGGGCAGGAGAGAGCGCTGGGGTCAGACAACCCCAGCCAGGTGCATGTCCAGCCTTCTTTTATAGACCTCCAAGGTAAGGAAGAGCACCACCTCCTTCGGAAGCGCATTCCAGATCCAGGTGGTAGGTCTGAATAGTTAAAAACTCACTCTGTGCCTATAGCATTAAATAGGTGCTGTCAAGGGGAGAGATGACTAAAGGCAGGACGAGGGCTGGAGTGATTAGTTCGTTATCATCAGTTGGTGAATGTTGCCCAAGAATTTATAAGTATAGTTTTGCTTCCCTTAGTTATGCCTGAAGTAGGTATAAATTAGGACCAAACACTCCATATATTCTTAATCTTTTAATCTAAACTTAATCTAATTATAAGTAATTATCATGATTGTGTATGTAATACACCATCCTTGGAGTTTTCCACATATTCTCCAGTGTCCTGTGGTTAGGATGACACACAAGTGCTGTTGTGTTCATGACATTCCTGTTCATGAGTTACTCTTTCATTCTCTCATTAGCTGTTTCTCATAAATGACCATGTGTTTTCTGCTGTATTTTTTGTCAGATTTGAAGAAATTGTGTTAGCGTGGATGTGGCATTTATTGCAAATATTGAGTGTATGATTCTGGTAAACGATCCAGGCTTTGTCATTGTTTACCTTCCTTATAGCTACTTTAACTGGTGGTATTCCTGAAACTGAAGGTCAGCTATTGTCAAATCAATGAGTCATAATTTCTAAGAATAAATGTATTTTGGACAAGAGACTGTATTGAAAAATATATTCCACTACATTTGTGTCCAAGGTAACAATACCTCTACAAAAATGGTATTCTCACAGTGGGGGGTCTTGGAGTTGGCTTTGAAAGCTGCTATGTCATAAAACTTTGATTTATTTAAAAAAAGATTGAATGTAGTTGAGAAATTTATGCCCATGATTGAAGAAGAGAAAAATGGATAACATTCCATGCACTTAATATGCTTTACAACAGAAAGAAATGAGAGAAAATGGAAAATAAACTGAGAATTATATATAGAAGACACATGGTTTCCTGGATCTAAAGAGAAGGTATCCTTTCACTTTGTTAGGGAATTTTGAAGTTAAAATACATGGAATTTTTCATTGCACTGTATTCTACCCAGGCTCCTTAGAAACAATAGTTTGTGTTCCTGCTCCTGCAGTGGGAATTGTGGCTTAATTGTCTTTTATCAGTTAGCTTGGGATACCTAGATTCCTTTTTTTCACATCTTCAGTTTGCTGCAAATTTGACTCACCCCATCTTTATTGCTGGATAAATGAATTGTACATAGCATGTGGAATTAGTGAATTTACAAAAATTGAAGCCCCGTTCACTGTGTGTGGATATTTTTGGAAGTTATTTAAATTACAAGTTGGTGGTGTACGCAAAAGCAAAAGGGATTTCAAGTAATAGCTATGCATGCAACAGAAGCTAGTATGATTGGTCCATATTTTTGCCTCTTATTATAGTGGAATAGGTGTCATGTGCTATTTGGTTCCTGCCTTCATAACCTAGAATTACTTGCCCATGATTTACCAAAGGCGATTTTATACTGGAGCACTTTAGCATCATTTGAGAAGTGTCACAAACGGAATTTAATCATGATTACTATTCAGCTTTCTACCAACTTTCTACCAACAGTTACAATGTAACTGCTTCAGATTTGATCAAAGCAACAGTGATTCAGTTATCGCAGTTCAAAAATATTTGTTTTCCCAGATTATGTACTAGTTTTATGAAAAGGGGAAAAAAAACTATTTGAAAGGCAGTACTTTACGCAAGAGAACTGGGCCTCTGCTCAGCACTGGGGATGCCAGAGAGATTTTTTTTTTAGTGACGAAACCCAGGCAGACCTAGAGTTGTTAGGAAATCGCTCTTGTTTACTGAAAGCAAGAGGTTCAAAAGCAGAATGAGCAGGAAGATCAATTCTTTAAATCATGTGGACACTGGATTCCCTGATAACTGTTGTGAAAAATAAATCACACTTACCATTTATGTATTGATCATATAATTGAAGGTTAACCAGGGGATTTGGAGATGTTTGTCTATCTCATATTTAATGAGTGGTTAAATTGTTTCCTGTTGTGAGTTTTTCATTTACTTGTTTTTTTTGCTTTTCTCAGGCTGCTATTTAATCCAAAAACAATGATAACAAATACCAAAGGAGGCTGTTATGTATGGTTTGACTGTGCACCCAGAGCTTATGGTGCTGGTGAGGCAGAGAAGGATTGTTGCTCTGAGAACCCACGTATTGAGCACGCTTAGGAACTAATATCTTACCAAAGACTTTGTTGGTCAGCTCCCTCAGGGATTAAATGAACATGATATTGTTGAAATGCCTAATAGTGCTGGTTTATACACCTTTTGTTCACTGATTTAACTACATCTGTTGAGAAACTGGCTTAGTTAAATTCTGCTGACCTCTTATGTGGACATTTATTAGAGACTGAGTGCCCTATATTGATTTGGAGTGATTTAGTGTACATATTTACTTAAATGGATGTAACGCAGTATTAAACCAGTTTAAGATTTTCACACAATGGAGCTTTCATTCATTGAAACTGTTCAACTCTTTCTCTAATCCTTGTTGGTCAAAATGGTACGTAAACTGTGTACATGAAGCCACGGGTTTTCATTACGTGCTTATAAATTTTCAAGATCTGTGATGTCACTTATAGGATTATTTGTTTATTTTGCTTTTAAAATAAGTCCATAAGAATATAGAATACATTGTTCAGTCAGATGATTCCTTTCATTAGTCTAGTTTAATATCTTTTCACCCACAATGACAAGCCTCAAAGGAAGATGCAAGAAACCTCTGCCTCTCTGAAAAGCATTTTTTATTCCTAGTGGCCCAGTAAAGTGAGCTTTAGCCCACAAAAGCTCACACAGAGAGGCTATACACACACACACATATATACCGTATTTACTAGACTATAAAATGATCTGGAATATAAAACAACCCCCAATGATTAGATTCTATGAATTTTGGGGGCTGACGTAGTCATCTTGACCTCCATCCCTCCAACTACTTTTCCCTTCCCCACCCTCTTTACTGTTAGACCCTGCTCTCCCTGGGCACATGGAAGTGAGGGACAAGTCTAAATACACTGACCTTGAAATAAACATGCTAGGGGGTGCATCGATAATAATAATTTTGGCTGACACTGATGGCCAATTATTAACCAGCCATATTGGCTAATAGCGATCTGATAGCTGATATGCAGTCCAGCAGCTTGGAGAGGAGCTCCCTGCTGGTAAGTGTGTGTGTGGGGGGGGGGGAGGGGAAGAGGTGTGGAGGAGGGAAGGGGCATGGGGGGCACAGATCGAGGCCCCCATGGTGAGGGAGAGATGGAGGGAATGGGGCAGGGGCAGGCGCTGCCCAGTCAGGCTGGTGAAGTGACCCCGGGAGTGGGGCAGAACCATGGGCGAAGCTGGGAGGGATAGCTACAGCGAATATTGGGGTGGCTTTAGCCCACCTCACAGCCACACCACCCAGTGCCACTGCCGCCCACCCCGAGCACAGCCCTGGCCCAGCCTCCTGGCCTTGAGTCCGCAGTGGGCAGGCTGCCTCCACCCCATGTACAAATCCAGGGGGCACATGCCCCCTCATGCCTTCCCCTGGGGTGTGTGCAGCAGCAGGGAGCCTCCCTACGCTCTCCCAGATGAGCCATCCATGGTTCCATCTTGCTCCTGGCAGGGTCACATTCACCGCCCTGGCTGGGCAGTGCCTGCCTCTGCCCCATTCCCTTCCTCACCGTGTAGGCCTCCATCTGCCCTCCCTATGCCCCTTCTCCCCCACACTGCTCTCCAAGCTGCCAGGCTGCATTCCTGGCCATATGCATGCTGTGGCTGTGTGCATGCACGTGGCATTAATTGGTAACATTATTGGCTACACCATCCAGAAAAAGCCAATTGCCGATAATGTTTATTTTCCTTTTATCGATGCTGATCTGATATATGACTGATAATATCAGTGCACATCTAAAACATACCTATAGTAATTTGCATATAGTGCCATAGATTAGTTCATGCAGAACTGATGCATTTTGCCTTTTATGAAACTGCTGCAAGTTTTAGTACTGGTACTCTATAAACACATTTGTAAAATGCACTTTTGTACCTGCTTATATATCATGCAACTTATGCATAATACTAGTCCAAAGCCAAAAGGCTTGTGATTTACCATATACTTGATTGGGCTGGGCCCTAGAAGGGTCAACAACATTTTCAAGCTGCGGTGACCCCACAGCTCAACAGTGCTCGGTATGTGTGTGTACTTCAGATATCCCCCACAAACAATCCATGTGCTAATTTAGTCCCCCCACTCATGACTGGAACTGGGTGTTCTTGTCACCAGTCCAGGGATCCTCCAAAAAACTATATGCAGATGAGCCTGGTTCAGCTTTGCCTCATGGAGGGCAGAGCCACACTAATCATGCAACAAGCTGAAAGAGGGGGTGACAAAGGGATTCTCGGTGAACTGTTTAGGTTCCATTTGGTGATGCTTGCCAGACATTTAAAGCTAGTGAAGAAACAGAAATCTTTGGGAATCAGAAAGAAAGGCGCAACTTAGTTGTGGTAGTGAAGAGGAATGCAATGTAGTGGCTAACCATGACTTGGGAAAGAGTCAGTGCTGAGGGGTACTGTGCACAGTGGGCACTACTATATATCTTATTCACGTGGACTGTGCTAACCTATCCTTATGGTAGGTTCCCATCAGCATTTTTGGTACGGGAGATACCATGATCAGCATCTTCTGGGTCGTGAATGACGCGAGTCTAGTTAGAGCTTAAAGGCCTGTCCCTTGCACTGTGGGCATGCTGACCTCTATGAAAGTCTACAAATGCCTCTAAACACAAGGATCTCAGCTACACAACTTATGGCAATGTGGGGTTGTTCTTAGGCTTTCCCCCTTGCTTGCTCTTTTGACTAGGGGCCAGCAAAACTAGGGGACATCTGAATTCTAAAACCTTCCGGCTTAGGGCTTGTATGTAGGATGCCTGCCATAGATTTGGGAGTATCTGAAGCTCCAGACTGATGAGTGTGGGAGGTAGGATACTTGTGGGTGGTAGCACCACACAGACTTGAACAATTGAATTCTGCTTAGTTGAAATTTGGAACTTAATTCAGAACTTACTTGGCCCTGGAAACTAAATTTAATTTAAAAAATCAGCATGTTTGCCTATTGTGGGCCATGTGGTTTATAGTCATGTTTAGTGTTGGCTGCATTTAATCAACTTCATAGTTGGTTTCCATGACTGAGCATGTGCTGCTTTTGGCAGCACTTTAACAATAGGCCATGTATTTAATGAGGTTTCCTTGTATGTGAATGCAGTGTTGCTGAACCCCACCTTGTCAAAAATCATGAGATAAACTCTTAAAAATCAAGAGATTTGTAATGCAAATTATAAGATGCTATTTCTGAAGTATGTGTTTGTGTGTTTGTGTGGGGTTTTGTGAAGGTGTGGGGGGCCTGTGGGTTTCTGGGGGGGTGGAGCCTTGGGAGGGGGTCCCCACACACCCTGGCAGGATGCAGGGTATTGTGGGTCAGGAGTGAGGGGCAGCAGCAGGGCTGGAGGGTTGTTGCTTGGGAGTGAGGGGCAGACACACAGACACGCACATAGGCAGACAGGCTGCGGTGGATCGTGCGACCCCCTGGGGAGGCATGGGGGGGAAGTGCTCCCCAGATTGGTGTGCAGGGCAGAGGCAGGCTGCCTGCTGTAGGCTGAGGCTCTGTGCCCTGCTGCCTTTGCCCCAGGAGTCATGCGATGCCACTGGGCGGGCAGGGAACGCACAGCACAACCAGCGTGTGGCTCCTGGGGCAAAGGCAGCAGGATGCAAAGCCCCAGCCCACAGTGGGCAGACCATCTCTGCCCCATGCACAGATCCAGGAAGCACATGCTCCCCATGCTTCCCCGGGGGTGCACGCAGTGCAGGGAGCCGCCCACCCCCCAGCGCCTCTGGATCTGCTCACCGTGGCTCTGTCATATGACATGCCCCAGCCCAGGGCCCCATTCACCCCAGCCCCTGCCCCACTACCTTCCTCACCGTGTGGGCCTCAATCTGTCCCCCATCCCTTCCCCTCCACAGACTTACCAGCTGGGCGCTCTCTACATGCATCAAAAAAAAAATATCAAGATTTGATCTCTATCTGGAGATCATAAGTCAGAGTTAATTTGACTTGGAAACTGGGAGTCTTGTGATTTTTTTGTGAGAGTTGGTATTACTGTGAGTGTAAGACACGTGGCATTTTCTCCCATGCTGATTGGGGAAAAACCCTCACCTTGTATTTGAATAAATACAGTATATCTACTTTGGTTAGTCCATGAGGTACAAATCTACCCTGCCTTCTAAATGTACTGCTGCCATTTTACTCAAGTTCTGACTATAAAATCCCTCCAGTTTAAGGTTTGTTTTACAACAGGGTTCACTCTTATCCTCATAATAGCAACTTGTGCTCTTGTGATGGGATTTCAGAAGATTGGATAATATTAATGCTGTCTGAGGGCACTTGCAGAAGTAGGCCTTCTTGCATATGAAAAGGTGCTCCGTGTTTACTTGTGTAGTTTTGAGCTACTCTAATCAAACATTTGTCCACAGCAGTGTAAGTCATGGCTGTCTAACTCCTGTGGCTGGGGACTGCACAAAGGAAGGGCCACAACTCCTCCCCCAGTTACACGCTGTGCATCCTTCCTCCCACCCCTCCTTCTCCCACTGCACCATGCGCAGTGTCCCACCTCACCTTCAGCTCCCTGGTGCAGGCGCCCCTGCTGCACTGCTCCGCACAACCCAGTGCTGTGGGCTGTGCCCCCCTGGAACTATGAGCCGTGCTTCCCGGCCCACCTTTGGGGTGGAGGTACGCAACAAAGCGGAGGATGGAGTAGGAGACCCAGGGCCCAGCTGAAATGCTGGGGCAGTGTCAGCTAAGTGGGAGCCCAGAGGCTGCAACTTAACCTCTGCGTGAGGCCAGCAACTTGCCAGTTGGACAGTTCTGCTGCATATGAGGCTTCTTCCTTTTCTCATCTGACTGGTTTTGTTGCTTACACGTCTTTTGGAGATCCAACATTACTGTAGCATCTTAATTATCAAGCAGTTATTCTTTGGCTTAGATTAACTCCAAGTGTGGAACTCCACCCCCTCTCCCCCAACTCTATCCATCCTTTCTGCTTCTTATTTTAAACCCCTAACCTTTGACCTTCGATTGGTGACTTTCCTCTCTGACCTCATTTAACACATTTTTCTCCTGTGGCAGGCTCCCTTTCATTGTTTAATAATTTTGTTTATAGGATGTTTTTTAACTATAGAGAGTTTTCTTATTTGAATATGTTGTATAAGAACTCAAGTCCCACAACAGGTAAATGGAGGTGAAGGTCCACTTTAGAATTATATCAGTAATAATTTCTTCTTCCCTCCTTTCCACAGAGCATTTTATTCAGGCCATCTATAATAAATTAGGTATTTCTAAGTGTCTGGTGACTGGTTCTAAGTGTCTGTGACTGGTTCAGAAGGGGCCTTATAAAGTTTGGCTGTGCTACTGTTAGTATCACGTTGAAGGGAGTAGGTAGAGCCAAGTTGTCCTCCAACACAATTCAGTGCAGGTTGGACTTGTAGATAAGACTTCTTAAGGAAGCTACTGAAACAAAATAAAGTACAGCACATGGCTGTGTCCAAGGCTTGAGAACATTATGGAGACAAGTACAGCGTAAGCAATTCCCTTGATGTGTGGTTATTGTTACAAATAGGCCTCTAGTGTAAAGAAATATCTATGTTTGTATCCAGATGGAATGAGAATCTGGGACTGATTACACTAACCATTTATTTTCATAAAATATAATCTAAATGTTGAAGTTAACTGCTGCAATCCACTGCAAGAATATTTGGTTGCTGACCACTAGATGGAGTTTCTAAAGAGTTTTCAATCAAGGCCTCAATATACCATAGCTCTAATTTCAGAATTACTTTCAACATGATTTTTTAAAAGCTCTTTTAAAACAAATGACACAAAACTTGTTTTAAAAAACCTCTGCAACACAGACTAGTTAATTTTGAAACCAAACCAATTGTTGTCACCTTTAAGATCAATTTAAACAGGCTTATTTATTTATTTATTTATTAGTTTTAAGGTGCCTAAGGTAAGGTTTTTAGAGTCCTATTTAAATTGGTATAAATAAATAAATAAAAGGCCCACTTTGCAAAGTAGTGATGTGAGCACCAATGCTTCTCATTGACTTCACTGGGATTTGTGGCTATTGGGCACCTCTGAAAATGAAATTACTTTTGTTTTAGGAAGCATCCGTATAGATTAGGAAACCTGATTTCAAGTATCTGTATGTGAACATTTTACCATGATTTTAAATTAAGCTCTTTTTTTCCTATCAGCGTTCTATCCATATATATATATCCATATATATCCTCGCATATTTGGGGGCTGGACTCAATGATCTTCCGAGGTCCCTTCCAGCCCTAATGTCTATGAAATATTGGCATCAGCACCCCTCACTGTTAGTTATTGCTTACCCTCTTTCATGATACTCTGCCAGCTGCCTTAAAATCCAGGCAGAAGATTCACTTTCCTCTTGCCAGGTTTTGTTCTCCATTCCAAAGTTCTCTTAATAGAAAATTAGTTTAAATACGCTTTAGGTTTTTTAAATCTGCAAATTGTACGATAAGAATCTCATAAATGTAGACGCCTCTGCTGGCTTTGACATTTATTAATGTAGGAACTGTGCCTGCTGAAGTGACAAATTTTATCTCCCAAACTTTGAACACTCTTGTTGATAGAATTAAAAATGTCAGTACTTAAAATAAGGGGAAAAGTAGAACAAGACCGTGTTGGCAACTGATGATACAAAAAGTGGAGAGGGAGAAATAAAAGGACAGAATAGCTGTCAACAACTGCTGGCGAGAAAATTAGTTCTATTTTCAGCCTTTATGAGAGAATTACAGACAATGGCAAGTTAAACAACAAAAGAGGAAAAAAGCCTTTGTGAGCTCCGTGTGCGTGCATCTTCAGGGCATCTTCAAAATATTCAGACGTAGTTGCTGACTAATGACAGTGACAAAATTAGTAAATACAGTATAGGAATTATTTAATCTGTTACTGCTTTTGTTTCCATGGCAATCTAATTAGTTATTTGAATATATTTAC
Organism: Alligator mississippiensis; assembly: GCF_030867095.1. NCBI lineage: Eukaryota > Metazoa > Chordata > Crocodylia > Alligatoridae > Alligator > Alligator mississippiensis. Next base: position 49,882,116 of record NC_081836.1, on the reverse strand, counting down.
TTGTGGGGTTTTGTAGTTAAAGTAGCAATAATTTTCACTTGAAGAAGTTTACAAAAATTAATTAGTACCCACTTTCTGGCTGCACGAACTGAGGCAAAAATGACTACCTGAGCTGGAAGTCATGAGGCTGGAGTACAACTGAGGCTCAAGCTCAGGAGTCCGTTTCTGCTCTCATTTTCACTGTTGTCAAGCCTGAGTAGTTCCCATAAAGTTAGTGTCCTTACTCAGGACTAGCACTGATGTGAAACCAGAATTTGGCTTCAGACTTAACCACTTTTTCTTAATAAACAAACAATGAATAGCTGTTTTAAAAAGTAGCTAGCCATAGTATGTCTCCATGTAACTCAGTCTAGTTTTAAAGTTCAGTAATGTTCCTCAAGGATTTCAAACATAGCTGGAGTTATTTTCACTGCACTCTGGGGGCTTATAGTTCTGATACAGGATACAAATAGCTTATGTGATCCTACCCTCCTGCCTCAGAAAACTGTTGGTTCCGGTGAGATTTATTTTTACTGGGCAATGGGAAAATGGGACCTTAAGACATAAAAACTCGGATTGTGATCTTTCATATACTGGTTTTATAGCAGTGTAACTCAGCTAGAGTGGTGTCACATCTAACTTACATCAATAACAGTGAGACTGAGCCAGAATTCAGATTCTGCAAAACCAGTGATCTGCTTACTGCTTGTCTGGAAACTAGCTTGTTGATATTGATATTAAAAGATTCCCTGAAACTTTTTGCCTGGATGAAGTTTTCCTCTCTAACATAAGTATTGTGTATACCAATCATCTTTATGTATATATTGGCTCCAGCAAATGGGAGGTTTATTGGCTGGCCAGAGGATGAAAAATCTGCAAGCAGTATTTAAAATATACTCTATGGGTGCAGAGAGAAGTGCAACTCTCAGCTGTAACTCAGAATGATTTTTGCAAAGCATTCTGATTTACAAGGTTACCCTAGACCAAAGAGAAGTTCACTGCTGGGTCCAGAGGGAGGCAAATCCAGCTGTGGGCAGGGAGCCTGCAGCCAGGTTTCCACAGCAGTGGCCAGGGCTCTCTGCCAGTGCTCTCTGTTTTCAGAATGGGAGTTGGGAAAGGTAGCAGAGGGAGCTCATTCTAGGGGCTCCCCAGCTGGTGCTGAAGGATGGGGTGGGTGAATTGGAGCCTCCCCTCCCCCCCCCACCTTGGTGGGGCTGCAATACATCTGCCCCACCTTCCGAAGGGCTGAAAACCCCGCAGACTGAACTCCCTCCACTCCCTTCCCCACTCCCATTCTGAAAACAACAGTAGGCTGGAAGCTCCCAGACACAAGTTACAAAAGATATGCTACATTTTGTAACATCTTTATCTGATACCTCATGCAATGAGGGGTCAGATTTTCACCCAATCAGCCATTTTTGAAGCTGTTGGCAGCTGTGCAATTGTGTTTGGTCGCAGCTATAAGCTACTTTCTGTGGCCAGATCAGGTGAAAATTGTCACTTTTGTCTGCACCTTATGAGTTTGTTCAAAAATGCCAGATCTATTTAGAATAGTAGAAAAGGGCTTTAAAATTGCTGCATAGAACTATAAAAACCGCTTGCAAAATATTTAGATTCTGTTCCTTCTTGAAGAAACATGTCCCGTCTTTGTAGATAATGGGCAAAGTTTTCAGAAGTGTCTACATTATTTTGGAGCCTAAATCCACACCCCAGGGAAACTCATTGTGAACATTGGGCACTTTCACGTGTGCTGTATGGGTGAGGGTGGGGCAGCACTTTAATTAAGCGAGAAAGCCACTCTAATTAAAGCACCATCGGCATCTCCTGTATCAGGGCCCTTGTGCTTAAAAATGGTAGTGGGAGCACTTGAACTAAATCTTGTTTGACAAGCTTTAGTTCCCCATTTTTAAGCATGAGGATGCTTTAGTTCCCCATTTTAAAGCATGCCGTTTTTAAGCATGGGGACACTTATACATGAGGTGCGATTGCCACAGTCCAGCAGACCTGATTAATGGAGTCTGCTCGGAGCAGTCTCTGTGCTTGTGTACAGGTGCCCCTAGTGCCTAAATTATCATTATAATTGACTACATCTCCCACATCCAATTTTCAAGAGGGACTTGCACATATAGGGTCCTAAGTTCCATTGACTTGCAATGAGAATGTAGCAATTAAGTCTTCCTTTGGAAAAAGGACTTAAGTTGCTAAGTTACTATCAACAATTTTGATAGTTCTGCCTTCTTCCCCTGTAAATTACCATCACTTTTCATTTGCTGTAAACCTACAGTCTGCATAAAATAAGAATCGGGCTAGTTAAATGAAGGTTTAGTACATTGCAAAAATAAATATTTTGAGTATGGTCCCTTTCATGCTTCTTGACCCATGGCATTAGATGTTTTGATCATATAGTAAGACTACTTACTCTATGAACATTTTGGATGGCATGTTAAATTCTTAAGGCTGAATTCTCCTTGGCTGTGGATGGCCCAGAACTGAGGATGATTACACTTCAGCTGTTTAGGGCGCTGACGGAGGTTGTGCAAAGAGCTGAGGCCTCTGATGTTTCTGTTCTGCAGCACACAAGGAAGGAAATGTCAGTGATTTGACCACTGACCCAAGAAGTATGTTAATTTTTGACCACAGAATTGCGTGATAGTAACTGTTACCTCAGCCCACGAGCAGAGACATAAGGATCTGTGTTAGGCTCCTTTACACAATGTGAGTTCACTTGGGTTTTATGTTGAGACCTGGGATTTTTTTCACTCACAATTGATTCACATTTGTGAATTATGAAATTTTTATGATGTCAGAACATGACTTGCAAAGTTTAATCATTTGAAATACTTGAATAATATGGTTTGATGTATAAGCCATGTAGCTTGTGATTTTGCCAGATATTCTTCTACATGTACGTTGTTTTAACTGCACTGGTAGTTGTGCTGACGCAGGTATACTGGCATAAAAGTGTTTATATTAGTATAGGGATTTTGGTTATTTTGATTCACTGAAGTATACCATGCTGGTATTAAGCACTTTATAGTGCCGTTGGGACTTCACCAGCAATACTATGATAATAAAACTTCATAACCTGTGTTGTCTTTGGTTTGCTGGCAGTTTTCATTGGGCCTTGGGAAAACTGAAAAGGCAGTTACTTCACCATTTATTGATGCAAAAACTTTGCCATCTGACGTGGCTCTGTCTGAGTGAGATGGTACGCTGCCTCTCCATCTAATAAACTGTCATTCATTTTGGCATAGGCTTAAGCCTCATGTAGTATATGGTTGTGCAAAACGAGCTAAAGTTTAAAGCTGTGCTATCAAATACCTTCAGTCCATGCATTAATACTGGAGCCAAGACCCCTTACTGTGACAACTGGTGAAGAAAAATTATCCATACAAATGTAGGTAAATTAATTCAAATTACTTGCGTTTTAGTCTGTATGTGCTGGGCACTGCATACAGTAAAGTTTGAAATACATCAGGAGAACATGAACAATGACACAGTTTGTGGCAAAAGGAGTACTTTTAACTGTAGAAAGGGAAGAAAAGTATATGGGAGAAATACATGGGGAAATATCAGAAAAGGGAAGAGTAGACAAGAAGTGGCCAGTCTGTACTCATTTTAAATTATGTATGGAGAAAAACATTTGTTGGTAGCTGATCATTCTGTCTTCAGCAGAAAGAGAAATCTGAGGGGCCAGTTATTTTGCTTCCTAGTGGAAAGTGTGGAAACTCTTTACTTTATTAGGTCAACAACAACTCTGGAAAAGAGGTACAGCAATAACATAAGCAGATAGAGGTGAACAAGTCTGTTAGTTTATTGATTTTACATAATTTGCCCTTTAACAAGAGGGCTACAAGCCATAGATTAATTAAAAAATACTAGATTTAATTTTGTGAGAAAATAATACTGTTAATAATGGCACTTTTTCTAGTACTTTGTAATGTACACTTTATACACACATCAACATATACAGTACACTTCAACTGTTCAAAGAGGTTTACATTTAAATGATGATAAACTTGTACGTTCTCCATAGGAAATAATTTAATAAATTCTTTGCAAGTTCTTTTTACATCAGCAGGCTGCTTTTATCTGCATATATACAGTACTTTACCTATATTCATTCAAATGTAAAACAGATCAGCTTATATTTACAAAGGAATCAGAAACCTTCAGGCATTATCATGGAAAGGCCTCACTTCTGGTAACTTGTTTGCTTTGTTTTGAAAGCTTTGGATTCACGTTCCTTAATATATTCTCTTCCACATCTAATTTTTTATTTTAAGTACATTTTCTAATGTATTTTTGGGTATTTTAATATTTATCTTTTTAAATTGCTGCTAATTCAATCACAGAAAATTAATAGAAAATTAGGGTTGGAAGGGACCTCAGGAGGCCATCTAGTCTAACCCCTGATGTTGCATATGAATACTACAGTCCTTGTCACCATTTCCCCAGTATGGAAATAGTGTGGATTAGTGGTTGTGGGTGAGCTGCAAGATAAGATTTGCTTTGAAAAACAGCAGATTCATCCAGAAAAGGCTTGCGTGTGTGTGCGTGCGCATGAGCGCAGCCTATTAATTAATACCCTCACATTTAAAATGTTTCCAACGATATGTGCAAAAATGCTTAACTTCAGTTGCATTAAAAAAATAGGACTTTAAAAGTGTTAATAGAGATTTGTAGAGGATGTTGAGGAAAACTGGAGGGATCTTTGTCCCATTTTACTGGATAACATTCAGTTGTGATGTTAAATCTTGGCAGTAAACCTGAATCTCATTAAAAAACATAAGAACAGGAGCTAGGGTGGTGAAGCAAATATGCAGTGATTGGTACCAAGGATAAAGTGTGAGGCCTGTGATGAGAAAAAGTAGGTGAACAAAATGAAACATGAAAATCAAATAGCATAGCGCATTAAAACTGACAAGAAACAATAATCTGAAGTGAGATGATAAAAGATCAATGGTCTGAAGCAGAGAATTTCATCTCAATAGAAGAGGATAGAAATTAATGTGGTATTTTATTCCTCATCAGTGAAGAGACTGCCTGTGTGATAATCGGGGGTACAATTATATGGGGACAAAAATTTGGAAGTAAACAAGCGACCCAAGTTAAAACAGAAAGTGCCCCTAAATCATTAAGACAAACAGGTGGGGGCCTCCCAGGTGCCGCTGCAGAGAGCTTTGTGTCATGCCACCCCTTTACTTCAGATTACCTGCGTTCTTCCCTTTGCATATTTTAAACAAAGTCTATGAGAAATTAATTATCAAAAGTAATTACTTTTGAAAGACTGCAAAGAAAGTTAAGAGCATTAGTAAGGAGCTGGTCAGGGCTCTTTGAGAAAAGTAGCACTTGACTGAAAATATTCAATAAACTCTTGGGGAAGAGCATCTTATATTGAGTGAAGCTGGAACGGTGACAGGATGCAATCGTTGTTGCAAGAAGAAAGATGCATTTGTTTCCCTATGTCTATATTTTCAGAGAAATCATCTGAGAGGATTGAATTTCAGAAGTTAGCTTTAAGGAGATAAGTATAATAGAGCATGAAGAGACTTGGCAACGTGACTAAAATTGTATAAAGGAGGAAAATCTGCTTGTTAACTGAAGCTTTCCATCCCAAAACTGAAGCTGCCAGTGAAGTAATGCAGAAATTACTGGCGAGAATCTCTTACATGCATTTAAAAATAGTTTGAGACTGAAAGATTTTTTTGAGTGCACAGATGCTACAGCAGTGAGAGGCTACATAGTCCTGGAAAATATAGAAAGGCAGATACTCATTTTGTCCAAATGTAAAAGTAGTCTAATTTAGTCTTAGAAAAGGGATGTAGGAAACCATTTAAACTACCATAATAAGTGTCACACAATTATATTTAGTGAGAAACCATGCATATACAATATGTAGAGCATGAATGATCATATAATAAATCAAACACAATGCTAGGGGAAAGCTGATTGCTATCAGTTGGTTCAAGAAGCAGTGTTTTTATGGGCTCACACGCACACTTGATATGACAGCTAAGGATTCCATCTTTCCCATGGACAAATGGCAACACAGATATCTAATTTGATATACAAGCATTTGAGTGTAAAAAGACTTTGGGCAATGCGTCCATAACTTATTCCATATATTTGATGCAAATATGAAATATATTAAATAAATTGGACACAAATAAGGACAAATAAAGATAGGAATATGGAAAGAGAAGAGCAATTATATTGAAGAGGAGGAGAGAGGATCTGAGCCCACCCTTTTCTTGGTTCATAAATAATGGGATATATTAGCATGGTGAAATGGTACTAATTACAAAGGTTAAACCTATTTTCTCCTCATGCCTTCTAGATCAGCACCTTGCTAAACCACATTTTGGTAAACTGTATATCCATACCTACATAGAATTTTAATTTGCATTTGATTAACATTTGTCTCAGCTAAACTCTGCTACTGTGTTGAGAGAAGACCAATAAAGGTGATGTCATGCTCCCGATAGGGTGGTGGCAGAGTATCACTTTAACTTTCTGCCTCCCCACTGTCAGTAATGCCCTTGTAACAGGGGAAGCACATTTACACACGTATGCTGTTTGGGTCAGGTGCTTTTCTTTCACACCACTCCGTAGCCGTGAAACCTAATGAGTTTGCACTGCAGTGCTTCTTGTTACTATGAGTCGATGAGGCTCTACTGCATGTTTGTGTGTTCGCAGGGTACCTGGTTTCTGCCAGGTTGGAATTATATATATAATTGCGAACACATATGTGTCAAACAAGCAAACCTGCAATAGATATAGTGTGTGTGTGTCTGTGTATGTACTGCTCTTTGCACCAATAATATATATATATCATTTTAAGTGTTAGTTTCCTAACTGTATGTATGTATAACGTGACTGATGCTCCTGTAAATAAAAATCCAAAATGCTGTTGATTATGTAGAACAAAACAATTTTAACAGGCTAAATTTGTAAGTTTTACACTGCTATGAGCAGCGTAGGTTTTACACCTAAAATGTAGGTTTTACACTGCTATGAACGAAATTAATTCCTTTTATATTGATTCATCTCCTGCTTTCTATCAAATCAGATGCTTGAATTTGGGAATTCAATAGGATAACTGAGCCCTGCTTTTTTATAAATGATTAAACCACTCATTGCTTCAAGACACGTTGTTCTAGTCAAGGAAAACAGTAACTTGTATTTGAAAAGGGCTCTTGATCCTTTCCCATTTTAAAACAAAAATTGATATTAAAGACTTTCTGCAGTATGTTCAAACCTTTAATGACGCCTCCTGAACGAAGAGACTTCAGTTTGTTTCTGTCACAAGCATGTCCTTTGCAAATGCAGAAACTTTTATTTTTAAAATAGTTACATGAACATATGTGGACCATAACACTTAGTCAGGCATTCTTTAAAGCAGGTAAGTTTTTACTTTCATTCTAACTTCATGTGTTCTTCACTTTAATATGCATATCTCTTGATTCTCCTAAAATTAGTTAATAAATATTTCTAAATCACTGAAATGCTTTATGATGCAAACAAAGCAAAGAGAACATAAATGCATTGTTGTTAATTGTTACATCTACAAAAATGTGATATGTTAAGGATGTTAAAATTAGGTATGTTTGTGTGAGAATATCCTTCCTTAGAACTGCAAATCTGGGGGTATTTTAGAAGGGAATTGGTAAAGTAACAAAGCAAATTAGTTAAATACCAGTGTAATTTATAATTAATACTTCACTTTTCAGCCTCATACAGTTGAACAGTATGATTTTTAACAGAGGCCGTCTTCATTGAAAATATGCTGTTTCTTCACCCAGGATAGCACTACTTTTTAAATTAAAAACAGTTGTATTCGGTTATATTCAGAGTAAGATATATTCTCTTCCTGTATAAGATAACAAAGTGCTGCATCTTCATTCAAGGCTTCAGTTAACCGCTTAGTGATTTTTTTTTCCAGACAGGATCATAAAAACTGTGAGGACAAAGTTTATGCTTTATAATCAATTCAGTGCATTGAAAATATTGGAAGTCACAGGCGTTATAACAGGTAGATAGACTTTGAAGAGATTTATGCAACCAGTTTTAATATCTCTAGGTTAAAACTGTAACTCAGTTCTAACGGAAGCCCCTTTCAAGCCTCCTTGCTAGGCACTCCTACATAAATGATCTTTATGAATATCAACAGCAGAACAGTCACATACTGAGTACTGTACTGGTATTCCGAGTACTGAGCATCATGAGACTCTCATGCCTACGTTATAACCTGCTGAACTACTGTGCGTTCGTGGGAACATCCTCGATTTCCACAGTGTATTTTTTTAAGCAGCCGTCGCAGTTTGTTGGAAAAGTTTTTATTAAGGTATCGGTAGAGTAGAGGCATTACAAAGCTGCTTGAGAAAGCCAAGAATTTTGATAAAACCATGATAAAAGGTAATATTCTGGTGTAATCGTCATCTGTAACTTTTCCTTGCGTGTTAGTAAACGTGCTGACCAAAAGAGTCATGTAGTAGGGCGTCCATAATGTGAACTGTGTACAGACTGTAGCAATCAAAAGCCTGTGAACTGAAGGATCAAGTCTTCCAGTGTCTTGGTCAAGTGGAGTAGCCTCTTTACGTATTCGCAATATTAGGACAAGTGCATATAGTACAGCAACAGCTGGTACGACATATCCGATAAAAACCATAATGGCGTCGGCTGCTTCTTTGTTTTGCATTTTGGAACATTCAATTATTTTTGTGGATACATGATTGCAGACGTAGAACAGTAGAGATGAAAAGCTTGTAAGCATAGCTCCTCCCCAGATGAACCCACAGACATGTTTTGTGTTGTACACACTCGACATGTAAGTTCTCGGTAAAGCACGTTCAATGTAGTAGTCCAAGCTGAGCAATGTGGTAGAGTACATGATAACTAAAGATGAAACATTGAATAAAATAAGTAATGTAATATAAACTTCATTGTTAAAAGTCCAGATAGCCCATTTTGTACTGGCAGGTCCCAAAAGGTACATAGGTGCCATAGCATTGATGATGAGACCAGCAATTGCAATATTGACGAAGTAAACATCTGGCATTGTCATAGTCGCTTTGTTGTAGAGATTAACCAGGACCAGCAGGGCATTGTAACAAAGGCCTATTGGAAAACAGACGATGAGGTAGAGTAAGGAAAGGATGGAGAGAATAAGGTGGAAGTCATGACATAGATGCTGGTCCTCGCTGTTCTTGGTACTATTCAAAACTTCACAGCTCCACATAGTGATCTGAACTTTTGTATTTTCTCTGCTGGTTACCAGCTTTTCTGAGGAGAGAGAAATAGTGAAAATAAGTAAAGGTTCACCTATATTATAAGGAAGGCATGACTGGTGATCTATGAAGAACTAAACTGCCTTTGGTTTTGCTAGCAGAAACTTGCTTAATGCCTCAAGTTATATTAGAAGAACTATTGTAATAAAATGTGGTGGATAGTTCATTAGAAGACAGACACTCAACAGACATTAATACATGGATATATCTCTTTAAATGCACCATATCCACTATAATACAAAGGATTATCGTGTAATATATTGGATTATTATAATACAGCATCCTTAATGCATCTAACACGTAAATAACACGTCCTAAACTGAAGAAAGACAATAGCTTTTTAGGATGAACTTCCAAAAGCAAGAGTAACTTGGAGAATAAACTCTAGCGTTCTGTGTGGTGGAGTATGCACACATAAAGAGAGGTCCTTAGTAGGGATCTTTAAGAGGGCTAAGACCAACCACGGTGGGTAAGTAGAAATGGGTGGGCATTGGGTCGGCTGTTAGGTAGACCAAGGCTACAGGGAACTTGGCAAACTAAACGATTCTTTTCTGTCCAGCGCACTGTTAGTTTACCCTTTGATTTCAGTGGGCCTACACATGTAGTGAATATGGATAAATGTTTGCAGGACTGGGGTCCAATTTACTCATTTCTGCTCTAGGTAGGAAAACATTTCTGCTCTAGTAGGAAAACTAGGTAGGAGTACTGCGTCCAGTTTTGGGCTCCACAATTCAAAAAGGATGTGGAGAAGCTTGAGAGAGTCCAGAGAAGAGCCACGCGCATGATCAGAGGTCAGGGAAGTAGACCCTACGATGACAGGCTGAGAGCCATGGGGCTCTTTAGCCTGGAAAAGCGCAGGCTCAGGGGTGATCTGATGGCCACCTATAAGTTTATCAGGGGTGACCACCAGTATCTGGGGGAACGTTTGTTCACCAGAGCGCCCCAAGGGATGACGACTAGATCGAATGGTCATAAACTACTACAAGACTGTTTCAGGCTGGACATAAGGAAGAATTTCTTTACTGTCCGAGCCCCCAAGGTCTGGAACAGCCTGCCACCGGAGGTGGTTCAAGCACCTACATTGAACACCTTCAAGAGCAAACTGGATGCTTATCTTGCTGGGATCCTATGACTGCAGCTGACTTCCTGCCCTTTGGGCAGGGGGCTGGACTCGATGATCTTCCGAGGTCCCTTCCAGCCCTAATGTCTATGAAATCTATGAAATTTCTGAAAACTTACTTCAGTTCTTTTCTAAAACTATTTAAAATATTTTTCTCACAATTTGTTTGGCATGACTAGTTAGAATTTTGTGCTGACATTATTTTGCATTCATGTTTTCATTTAAATGATTACAGTTAAATAAATGCCCAGTCAAACTTCACAGTGTATTACATTATGCCTCACACTATATTATATTATATTATATTAATGTTCATTTAAAAAAGGAATGTCTTTTTTATAAACTAATATTATAGAGGAAACATTATTTCCACAGTTAAAGTTGATGATAACTTACCATTAAAAGCCTAATGTAAAGACCTTAGAAAGAATCCATATGCAGCAACTTCAAAAACCTCTCTGAAATGCACTTTTTGAGACTCTCTACCTTGTGCAGAATATGTATGAAAAATATCTATTTCTTTCAGCATCAAGAAGATATTTGAGTCAATACTTCAAATAAAATACACTGCTAATGTATAAGCTAAATATTGTTTGTAGTTAGAAGCTAGTACAGGAAAGGTCCGACTTCAATTATTGTTTGTTATTCCCCCACCTCCCAAAGTCAGATTTCAGTAATGTTTGTCCAGCTACTCTTTGTTTCATACAAATAGAGGCATTTTCTTTTTTTTTTTTTTTTTATGGAAACCCAGATGTATTTCAGAATAAAAATGAAAGTAACCTCTCCGTTTTATGAAGAGAGGAAATTCCCCCCCCCCCCCCCCCATGTAAAAATGGAAGTATTGGGGATGTCAGTACTGTTACTTCTGCTGGGCCATATTGTCTCATCAGTTTTTAAGCTAACTTCCATGTTGAAATTAATGTGGAAGTTGCTTCAAGATTTCTGGTACCATCTGCCCCATAGCATGGACCTTTATAGCAACTGATTTTATATGGCAAACACTCCAATGCTCAGCCTTAGTTTTAATTCTTTCTTTTCAAGGTGTGAGTGGGAGAACGTGTACACACATTTTGTTAATAGTAGGGAGACAAAATAACCAAATTTGTAATAAAGGTTTTGCAATTCAAATGACAACATGGTTAAGTGCACCACCTTGGATTGAATTAAACGATTTGAGTTTTGTAAACACGAGGGCCACATTTGATACTCAGTTACACGTGTGTAGCTTAACTGAAATATTAAGAGACTTGCGCTGGTGTAACCAAGCACGGGATTTAGCCCAGGCTGTTTAATCTCCTTCCTCAGCTGCTGTCCTTGAGTTTGTCTCTCAAACTCCCTCTCACCGTTCTGTAGCAGGAGTCGAACCAAAGTCTGCTGCGTCGGGCAATAATCCACTTTTAAAAACTGACTTTCCTCAGATAGACTGGACTTTGTAAGAGAAGTAGAAAGTGATGATTGTTTTAATCATAATTTTCCTTTAGTATTGTTTGAAGGCGTCATTATTTTTTCCTAGGTGATTTTTTTTCCTATGATTTATTTTTGAGCTATAGTGTTACAAATGTATACAGAGCCTTTGCTTATTTAAATATTGCCTCTCAAACCCTCATACCGTCTTCGAAAATCTAAAGCAGTCTACTTTCCTTTACATGAAGCAGGCACTGTATAAACTGTTGAAATAATCTGTGCTGCATGTTAATTGGTGATGACAGAAATGACAGGTCAACTCATTGAACTGCAGCAAGTTGGTTCAACTAACACTGAAGACACAGCTAGACACTGCATGTGAGTGCACCTAGATATACCCCCAGCACCCACATGAAGCCCCGCTGACCATAAGCAAAGACATAAGGCAGCGACCAAGCAAATCCATTTTTCAAGACCTAACTCTACGCAGCTAACTTTCACTACAGCCTAAATTACATCAGCCTTAGAAATACTTCTCTTTATATTATCCCATTGAAAACCATTTTTGTTATTTTTTACAGAGCCGAATAGCTGCTTCTACAAAGGTTCAAAGATTAACACCATCACACTGATATCTTTGAAATGCAGTTAAATAAAACAACATTCTGTTCTCATAGGAATGGGAGGCTATTTATTGTGCCCAGTAATTTTCTTGTGAAACTTGCGAAACTCTCGTTAGCTGTGATCATAAGTAAAGTATGAACATTTGTCATAAGCATACTTTCTGCAAAACACAAGGCTTGAAAGGTTTCTAAAACACTGGACCTACAGTATTTCAGTATGCATATTTCAGTATACATACTGAAATACTGAAGGAAGTATATCAGTATTTTCTTAATGATATACAAATACCCCCCCCCCTCCTGTTTTTGACGTATTACTTGTTCGCCTGAGAAACTACATTGATGCATTGTTTAGGCTCCATCCTGCATTTGTTACTGAGGCAGGTCTCCCGTCACCAGAGGGAGTTTTGCCAGAGTAAAGACTGTATCTTCACGATCTCTGAAATGAAGCTGTAATACAACTAAGTCAGCTATTTATCTAATAAAACGACTTTTTTTTCTGCTGCAGATTCATTGTTTTGTTGCATAGTTGCCACATGCATTTTATTTCGACTAAGCCTGCCAAATGCTTCACTCCCAGTTTCTCATTTTACTCAGTGCTGATTAATTAAAAAAACAGAAACAAAAACCCCAAACCCAGCCTCCCTCCGCACCGCCTCTAAATTTGTCCGTCTCATGGCCTGGACTTTATTTCATCAGCATTGTTATACAGCTTTGTAAACACTTACCTTCAGTTCATGTTTTATGTTCCTTTGTACTGTGAGGTTCCCAAACGCTGGATAAATAACTTTCCCGAGAAAGGAAGTCGACTGCAAAGGACTGTCATGTTCTTGTGTAAAAACACTGTGATCTCATTTTGGTAGAGCTCACGCAGCCACGAGCATTCCCGGCTGCGTGTGCGCTGCACTTGTTTGTCCTAGTAAATTACTCACAAAGTTTCTGCTTTGCTTGGCAGGCTGCACTAGCCCCTCCCTTTCTCTGTTTACAGCCTGTTTCAAGAAAGGGGAGGAGGTTGTGCCCAGAGGGGAGTGGACTGTTGGCTTAAATATAGCTAAATTTTAACGCCTTCAGATTTACTACGAAGATACCTCGGTTCCTGGAGCACTGGCTCGTTTCACTGCGCAGCCAGTTACATTCGTGGGTTTCTTGCCATTTGAGAACCTACTGTGTTCTCGCTAAGTGAAGCTTTCCAGTCACTTGGCAGCTATTGTTCAGGAACAGACTGGTGTTTTACATCAGAACCTGCCATTGGGAAATAGAGTTTAAGGTTCTGTTTTTCTGGACATGCCATCTAGATAGCAGAACAAAGTGTCCAAGCACCCCTCTTGCATGCATAAGAAAGAACTAGCGTGTATCATGAGCTAATAAGGAAAAAAAAAATCCACAATCCTGGTTTGGCTCTAACAAAATGTATGGGTATAGAATGAAGGTATACTGCATGTTGTGGTGGGTATTATGCATTCATTTGCTTTCAAATTAAAAAATATCCAGGAATGGAAAAACAAATACTCTCAGAGGACTCTTAATTCAGCCCCTCCTGAGATGAAGCACTTATTGCTGTTCACAGTACATTTAAATTGATACCATCAAACAAAAGTAACATATTGTCTTAGTTTCTTCCGTTCACTTATAGTTAAGTGTTCTGATTTGGGTTTAAGCAATAAACACCAAGAAAACCACTGTTGATACCAAAAACAAAAGAGGTGTTCATTGAAAAAACACTGAGAATGTCTACCTAGTTTGCCTGGATTTCACCCCCTTTCCTCATACGGTTTGCGTACAAGTGATATCCTTGCTCCCTTGGTCTTATCAAACATTAATTCATGCTGGATACTTCAAACTAGCCCTAAGAGGCAGCTTATTCTCCTGTATTTTTAGGGACACCATAGGGAGAATTGTACACATGCACAGATGTGAAACAAGACTGCATTATACATTGCAGGTTCAGCTTTATAATTTGTCTATATAAATTCTTTCGGAAGTGGACAGATCCACACAATTTTAAACGCCGTTGTAGTCAATTGTCTATGTTTTTATTTGATTTAGAAACACAAAACACTGAATTTTTTGCTGTGTAGACTTAGACCCCATGTTCAGAAAATAATTTTCTACTTAAAATTTCAATTTTTCATGTATGAAAAAGTAACTCAGAGTGTATTGACTCTGAATACTCATTAGCAAGCTAAAAATATGGATTGTCAACAACATAAAACCAATAAATCAGTCTCTGAATAGGCCAAGAGCTCTTTCACACTGAGGTTCAGATCCTGTCCTATATAGCGTTCCCACAAATCCCATTAATTTTACAGAGATTGCAAATAAGGCTCATTTTGTGATTAAAGAGTACATAGGATTTTATTGGACCATACAGATTTTAGTCAAATAAAGATTAAGATAATTGGAAAATCATTGTCAGAAATGCTGCATTTATACCCTCATCATAACTCGATAATTTACCAAGTAATTCATCAATGTTTATATATTGGAGCATGTAAATATTAACAAGTATTCTCTGGTTGGTTGCAATAATGATATTTATGTATCCAGAATTACCAGTCATGGATCATTTACATTTTCAAAATGAACGTTTTACTCCAGGAAGAATAGCCACCTAACTTAGCAAACGGAGAATTAAGGGAAAGGGCAATGACAGTGCTTCTTTAGTGCCAATAATCTCCAAGCCTAATAACAAGAAATCTTTTGAATGTTTTCTTCTTTTATGCACGTGCCACAGGGATTAGCAGGATAATCACTGGATGGTCATAGAAATAGCAGTAGTTTAAAATTAAAACCAAGACACCCAGATTAGACATGAAAAAATGTTGTTAATAGTAGGGCAATTAGGGTGAGTCACCCTTGTTTGTAATGCAGGTATTTGTTAGAGCACAGATAAAATACTTTTAACATTAGCAATAGAGGAAAATCGTGCTTGATGCAGGGTGTTGGGCTGTCATTTTATATCTTTGTGGTGCAACCAGTGACCAGTTTAACTGGTGAAATGCTTGTAACTTTGTGCTATCACTGCAGTGATAGAATATGGTTAATTCACTGCAGTCTGATGAATGAGAAGCCAAGACTAAATGACATACCGGAAGTAGGTTTACAAAACAGCACTGAACCTAATTTGTGAGAGGTTGGGCAGAGAATAGAACAAAACCGTCTCTAGTTTTTGGAGTCACTACTTTTTGGCTCAATCCTCTGAAATGCTGAGTGCCTGAAATGAGTGTAGGAGGGGAGGGGTGTGTGTGTGTGTGCACATAACTGGCAAATCAATGGAAGGGAATATTGGCTACATTGCATTCTCATCCTCCTTAATTCCCGCTCCACTACTATTCACAGATTCACAGAAGTTTAGAGCAGTCTCTCCCAAGTTCATTCTTGTCAAAGTCCAAAGCTGCATCACAGCAAAAAACATCAATCCCTTTGACTCAGTTTCCCTTTCTATTTTTGCCTAATTTTTACACCTAATTAAACATGCAGTTTATGACTACTGCCTCAGGCCTACTTTCAGCTCTGTATTTGACCACTTCCTGTCCAACTCCTACACTTTGCACTCCATTAAAATTTCTCTTACTGGAGTCTCTCAGTACCTCCTCTTGGCCAAGACTTGGGGTTTATATCTACTGTTTTCTTCTTCATTGATTCATTCCTACTTCAAAGATCTTGACTTTTACATGGTTTTCATTTTTCCCTCTCTGAATATTCCTTCACTATCACATTTGTTGATTTCTTTCTCATATAAGTCTTCCAGGTGGTGTTCCACTGGGCTTTACCTTGGGGTTTCCTCCTACAAATCTCTCCCCACTTTTGATTTATCTGCACCTCTCCAGTCATATCTCTCAGTCCAGACCTGACCATCCTCATGAATGCTCTGCCAATAGTTTAAAGATAACATAACTTAAACTAAATGTCCCATATTCCTTCCCAATTATTCCCTTTTTTCTGTCACAGTTGGCAATCCTTCCATTCCCTGGTCACTAAGGAATGTAATCTGGGTGTCAGTTTTTACCACCATCCCTTTGACTTTCACCTCTACGCTTTATCCAAATCTTGCTAGTTTTCCTAGAACTAGGTTTTTTTCTGCGTATACATTAAGGAACACTAGACTGGTCCTTATTACTTCTCATCCGGTCTATAGCAAACTTTCTGACATTTCCCTTGCCCCACAGGTATTTACTGAAAATATTGCTGCTTAAATCATACTTCAGTCGCACTTGTTGCTTTGATCATGCTACCCTCCTACTTCTTGTCCTCCCATCCACAAATAACTGCTTTTTCAGCACTTCAGGAACAAACTTCTAATCTTTATCTTCAAGATACTTAAACTCTTTCCTGTTGAGCCCTTTTTATCTTATCACGTGACTAGCTTCTCGTTCCACTAAAGATGGCAATCTTCAACCTACCTTTATGTTGATCTTTATGCATAGAAACGTATTCATAGATTAACTTGTATTTTTGCTATCTTGTCCTTCAAATCCATCTCTGCTGGGATGCCATAGCAAAATGCTGATTGAGAATGACCTGTTACTGACTCACAAGGCGGGGTTAACTATATATGATTATATGTAGAGAACACAAGCTTTTGTGAACCCAAGAACCCAAGCATCATTAGATGCTGTTGTTGACTCCTCATCTTCAGTCATTTTTAGTAAAACTAAGAATCCTTCATATTTTGTACCAAGTTAACACATGCTGACTTTTATTTCTGTTGCCGTGACATTTGTATCCTTTCCCTTAGTCGATCCTGCTTCTGCTCATCATATATTGTTTGTCAGCTTTCTGAGAGTCTGTATTGGTACAGAGCCCAACCAGTGAGACCCAAGTCATGACTCTGCAACCCACTTCTTACACATCTCTGATTTAGTCAGTTTAGTAGTGTCCAACCTTTCTGGGCTACAGGCAGGATGAGTGATGCGGGGTTGATCTCCGAGCCAGACCAGGTATACAGGATTGGTCCGTGGGCCCGATCCAGCATGAGCTAGGCACATAGGCATGATCTAGCATGTCGCCCCAGCCATGCATGCCGTCCCAGCCATGCATTCCGTATCGAGCCTGGCCCCACAAGCTAAATCAGGTATGTCTAATCAGGCCCTGGCATACACACCGGATCAGGCCCTACCACTGCAAGTTGACCCTATCCCATACACAAGGCCATATCATCTGGCCATAGGGGCTTGGAAATTTGGTGGCGGGTGATGCTGTTAATTGCTGCCACTTCCCTGCTGTCAGATTTCTGGACCTGTGGCCAGATGACACAGTTCTCTGTGCCAGAATTTGAGCTCCAGTGAATTAGTCAATAAGGTGCAACTCTACCCTGCCTTCATCTGTATGCCACTGTCATACAATTGTTAAATGGCAATTAACAGATTAGTTAAAATATTCGTATACGTATGTGGTTGAGAGGAAAAAAACCATAACGTAATGGTTTAAATGATGGCAGGTGGTTTTTCTATGTGTTTGGGGCCTCACTGCAGGACTCTGACTCTGAAAGGGGAGGAAGTGAGTCAAAATAGCATTAGTTGTTTTATTTGGAACTGAACAGCAATCTAGGTTTGTATTCATTTTTGTTTCTCTCACCTTCTTTCTCTCCCTTTTCTTAAAACTAAAATTTGGGGACGAATTGGAGAACACTGAATATGGAAGATTGCTGAGGGGGAAGACAGGGGCTTGGTTAGTGTGGAAACCACAAGAAAATTGCAAGAAGGCATCTTTCAGAGCAAACTGCCTTATCTCAGCAACTAACCGTGTGGCAGCAGACAATAATCTAGCAAATCTGTAGTTAGGCCTGGGTCATGTGGCTTTTCTGGTCATGTGGAGCTTTCAAGTTTATTGATACACACTGAAGGCCAAGGACTACTAGATCTTCAAAGATATTTAGGTGCCTAGCTCTCCTGTGTCTTGGCCAAACTCCTTCAGCTTCTAAATCTGGTGTGTCATTCTGGGGGTTGCTATTATCTTGCTAAGACAATGCTGTCCAGCTCTTTCACATAGCTGTGTGTCAGTAAAGATCTGGTATTTCAGGATTAAAAATAATGAAGACAACTTGTTTATAAAAATATGATTCAGTTTTCTGTTCATGATGATTGTAACATTTTAATTGCCTGCTTAAAAGTGAGTATGAAGAATGTATACTGCTGGATATTACTGTGGTTAGAAGAGAAGCATTTCTTCATAGTGGAAGGCATATTATGCTTTATGCTGTTTCCCAGAAAAGTGTGGGAAGTTACATATTATGACAGTGAAAGAGAGGAGCTCTTATGTATTTTATTGCTTGCTTTTCTCAGAGGAAGATACCCTGCTCCAGTGGAACAACCTCTGAAAGCAGAACAAAAACAGAAAAAAACCATGAAGTGAACCTGGTGAGATTCCTGCAAAGCAAGTACTGGGAAAAGGTGGGAGGAAGTAGGGTGCTGAGTTACATAAGGATATGATGTCCTAGAAGTTTGGATCCTGGGATGTGTGGGGAAGGAATTCAAGATCCCTGAAGGCAAAAGCCACCCAAGTAGGGGCATCTCACTCTCTAGAACCACCTTCTTGATTTTTATTTCATTTACAACTTGGCAGTATGGTTCCTGCAGGTATTATATTGCCCGTGCCTGCCTTCCCATGCTGTTCCCCGGTACCAAGTTCAGCAGGGGCTCTATGAATTAGATCCCTCAAGCATCATTATGTTTTAATTGGTTACCCAGTAGCTGAATATTAGATGAGTATGACCTTTCTCCTGCTCCACCCCTTCCTGAGTTGACATTACCACCAAAAGGTCTGTGCAGCAGGGTGATATGCCTCACCCATCCTGGGTGAGTAAAGCTTGATCCACCCACCAAGGGAACATTCTGGCCTTGAAGGCCACACAGTGGCCGAACAACAGTTTGTTGCTACAAAACTTGAAGTCTTGACTTTTTGCGCAGTTCTAAAGAAATAACAAACAGTACAACTTGTTAGACAAAGCCCACTTAAAGCAAACCGACCATTGCTCATTGATTACTTACACCTCCTCTCAAAGCCTGAACTTCTTGGGTGTGTGGAACTGGAGAAATGTATTTAAATTTCTCAGAGATGTATTGATTTTTATTTTCATAACTGTCATAATGACAGACTTACTGGGGAAAACAAATGAAGTATTGTGAAGAATTTGTGAATCCTGTAGAATTTCTTTTCCTCTGTGTATAATCTGGAGAAGAGAAGACTCAGAGGGGACTTGGTAGCAACCTATAAGTATATTAGGGGCGTACATCAGGGCCTGGGGAAGTATCTGTTCACCAAGGAGCCACAGGGGAGCACAAGAAATAATGGGCTCAAGCTGAATGAGGATTGCTTCAGACTCGACATAAGGAAAAACTTCTTTACAAGTTGAGTTCTGAGGGTCTGCAACAGAGGTGGTACGGTCACCCTCCCTGGCGATCTTCGAAAAATGTCTTGATGCCCACCTTGCTGGGGTCATCTGATCCTAGCCGTCTTTCCTGCCCAAGTGCAGGGGGGCTGGACCCCATGATCTTGTAAGGCCCCTTCCAGCCCCTAACGTCTATGAATCTATGAATAGGTGCTGACAATGTAAAATGAATTGAATTTAATTTGAAAATGAATAACAAAGGTTATTGTGCATAGTACGTTACTCCTTTACATATTTGGATCAGTAAAAACCTATCCATGTTTAAAGTTTAAATCAACCTGCTGCAGAATTTCCTGTGTGTTACATGTATGTGTGTGTTGGCAATGTGCAGGGGGTGCACACGGGGGCACATGCACCCCCTGAGATTGGCTGTCACCAATGCTGCCAGCGGTGCCTGTGGGCATTCGCCGTTTGCCATCCTTCCCCTCACCACCTACACTGCCGACAGCGTCTGCAGGCAGTCACCAATGTCTGGTTGGCGCTTGCCACTGCACCCCACTCCACCACCGCCACTGCCATGGCTGCCTGCGGTTTTTATCTTGTTCTGCAAACACTTGAAAACCACAGTATACCAGTGCACAGTGCACTTGTGGCTAGCTTTAACAGAAAATAATGCTATATGAAGCAAAAATACAAAATAAGAACTGGAATTGGGTACCTCAAGATCATGAGTTATGAAGGAGTACTGTACTAAGGTACTATTTGAGAAAACACAGGAAGCCACAAGGCATTCTTTTGTGATAAAGGACACAAAACCTTTTCTGTCTCATGCCTGTATAAAATAAACTATTCATGCCTTTTATGGGGCAGCAAGTGGCTCAATTTCAGAATTCCATCATATATAAAAACTATTTATTTAGGATCCTGGAGGTATAGAAGGTCTGTGAACTAAACAGACTGCTTCTGGCCCATTAAATTAATGTTACTTTACTAAAACAACTCAATACCTGGCAATCAAAGTTGCAAAAATGACTCCAATCCTACACATAGCCCAGTCGTGGACAGCCAGTGACCAACTGAGTTAGTCTAATGGAAACAATAGTTCTTCCTTAATAGAGGTACCATTTGTTAAATTCATCAGTGCTCTGTGACAAGGAACACGACTGAAACTTGGGAGTCATCAAGCTATTCCCTGTAGATATTTTGCTGCCAGGTGCAAAGATTGACAGTAAATGCAGATGATGGTTTTCCTGGTTACTGTTAGAGAGTAGCGCTTCCTATCAATAGAATAACTGAATGGTGACCTGGAGACTTATCAGCAGGGCATTGCTCCAGCTGCACAGGAGACTGTCGTGGTGAAACAGACTCAGATTCTCCAGCCTCAGACTGCAGAATGTACTGAATAAAGGTGTCCATGAAATGCAGCAATACAAAGAGAATAGCTTTTAACCAGATAGTTTGTACAAGAATTATTAGGTAACTGGTTTGAAATGGGGTTTATGGTCTAAAGGGAAAGTTCTGCTGTTGACCTCAGTGGAGTTATAGAAGGACTGAAGTGACTTGAGTTCAAGCTAACTGCCGTAGATATGTATATTCTTCTTTTACCTGGCGCTGAAAGTTCAAGATTTCTTTATTCTTGACATTTGGTGACCTTACATGACTCATGCAAGATGTATGGATATCATTAACTGACACTGTGAGCTCAGTTGTGTATTATTTATTTCATCTTATACAGCCACATATGATGGCTGAAAAATATTAATTCATTGCCCTTAAATATTTTGGGAAGAGGGATAACATTTTTATGTCAGTCTACAAATGGCCATTAATGAGCTGTAAGATCATTGGAGCAGAAACTGGTTTATTAACTGATTGATTCAGAGCCCACTGATATCAGTGGAAGCACTCTTTTTGACTTGAAGTGGTTTTGATCAGGCCAAGTATGCTTTCACGGTTCAGTCCCATTTTGCCTTCAGCCCTCCCCTCCACTCTACTGGTATTGCTGGTATTTAACACACATTAATCAAAATTCCCTATGAGTGGTGTCATGTTTTTTTGCATGGCTGCTCTCCCCACTCTGCATCAGGTGCTGCTTATAAAAATCCACAAAGCAACTACATTTTTCTGCAGAACTTGCTATAAAACTCACTTGTGGGGTATCTAGAAAATGTGGTATTGTGTTGATACTGTGTTATACAATCAAACCACCTCACTGTCACCTCATGCTCACTCCACCTGTTTGTTGTATCTAGCTATTCTCTCAGTTTAGACAACAGGATCCTTTGGGACTGGGACTCATTCTCTTGTATTCATAGAGGTTTTAGCACAATGGAGCCGCGATCCCTGATTATCAAACACATTACCCCAATACAAATTCATAATCATTGGTAAAATAAATGCCAGTACTGGCCATTAAACTGCAAGGTATTGATTGAAAAAAAAACCTGTCTTGATAAAGAGGGCAGTTCACACCAGAGCACTATTGGTTCAGACATTATATAGACATGCAGGTCACATCTTTAAAGTTTTCTTTCAAACATGATTTTTTTTTAAATACAAAAACTTAGTTTCTGAGTTAGAGTACTGTAAGAAGAAAGGAGTGCATTATGTAGCAAATTCTGTGGCTACAGAATGCACAGAGCTCTGCTTATTAATTTCTTTTTAATGCCTATTTCCTCCTCTGCTAATGGGTGGAAGCTAGAGTAGTAATTAGTTTGTCATGGAGGCAGTTTCTAAGAATGATTGATAAATTGTTGTGTTTACAGAGCCTGCTGATTTAGACTGCATCCCGGGACTGAACCACAGTTAGCAGCACGGACACTGGGACAACTCACATACATCAATTTAACCACCTGCACAGTGTGCAGGATTGGGATCTAAATTTGGCCACTGGAAAGCGCAAACAATTTTTGTTCAACTCCATGCATGTAATTATTACAGCTTAAAAACACAGAAGTTCAGATGAATCATTCTGCCGAAAACATTTGATTTCCATTTGGGTTTTTTTATGCTACCTTAGGGATCAACTCAACTTCCACTGAAGTCAGTGAGAGACTTTTCCTTGACTTTAATGGTAAATTCATTGAACCAACAAAGCATGTAAAGAATGTTATGGTGACAAAGGAAACAGCAATTTTGGACTTTTTCTGCCACTTTAGGATTTATAAAATGGACTTAAGTTCACCTGATACTTAAACCCCTACTGTAACTTGGGCCTAATTTCTCTTATGTGCAGCAAGAAAATAGGTACTCAGATACCACAGTGAGCATAGTATAAATACCCAAATAGGTTAATAAAGATACAGTTGTTACTTGGGCTCTTGTAAGTTGGTTGTTGCTGAGAGTCTTAAGCAGATCTTTGTCATAGTGATGAAATTTGCCTCTGGGTTTCTCTCTCTTGTAATATAGACTAAATGGAAATACAGCTTAATAGCTGGATAATTGGTTTAGTTGCTCATTATAGTATATTACAATGCCTGTTCACTGCTCTTCAACATTATTTCATAGTACAGTTTACTGTAAACTTTACTGTTGTAGATGTGAATGACGTATTTAAAAAAAAAGAAAAAATCACGTTAGAGTAACTAGACTGGTTTTTCAAGGAAGATTTTTTTTTAATTTTTGTTTAGCAGAGACTAATCAGGTGAACCAATTTGGGGCAAAGTCCTCTGCTGGCATAACACTATATTTAAAATAACCAAAAAGGAGAGAAATAGGAATATTATATACTTTATCTTTTAAAATAATACAGAAATTCAAAGTACAGGTTCAACATTTACAAGAAGTAGTTGCTAAGAAATAAAGCTGAATACCATGCAAGCATGCAGAGTAACATGCACAAGAGTGCGTCTCCTGTGGATTTTTCCTTTGGACAGTCGATAATAAAAATCAGTAACAGGCACAGATTTAAACAATCCAGTCTCCCTTTCTAAAGACGGATCACTTACGGGCTGTATATAATCTTCTGATGGTAAAAGCTATCCATCCCCACTCACTTGATGTTTATATGAATTATAAGCAAATTATTATGCCAGGCTGTTGAAAAATGAGAGCGAGCTATAATGTGAACTTGTCAGAAACTCACCTGGTAAGCACTCCCCTGTTGTTTGAAGCTGTGTTTCTTGATAGCCTGCAGAAGCATTTTGCTCATCAAATCGGAACGTTTTCAGAGTAAATTCAGGGAACCCTCGGCTATCTCATTTCTCTATTAAAGGTAAACAATAGCAGAGCTTAGAAAGAGAACGCTGACTCCACTGCACGGCTGCTCTTAGTGGCACTGAACTCTGTATTTACATGTGACTTCCCCCTGCACATCCATATACACATAATCCTTTAAGCTTTAGCTGCATGCTCTGATTGGCTGAGAGCTCTGTTACAAAAACAAGCCCTTCACAGTGATATTTCTAAGTGATTAAGTCAGGAGAGTTAAGGGGCATTAATCATGTGGCCTCAGTGATCACTGCCCTAAGGCCTAGTCTGTTTAACCATGTTCAGAATCATGAAAGCTTTTTTTTTCTTTTCTTTTTTAAAGGATTAAAAAGGAATAACTGGGGTTTGAAACCCATTAAAGCTTTAACATGGTCATATAACATAAAGTAAGTGCAGGCTATATCCACACTTGGAATGCTTTACTGATAAAGGAATGCTGTTGTACTAGACTGGACAGTGCTACTGGTAAAGATGCAGCTATACTGGCATTCTACCAGTATGATAAAGCCCTTCTCATCAAGGAAACAAGCCATACTGGTAAAAGCATGGTTTTGCTGGTAAAACTATATCCCCATTAGGACCTCCTGCTGGCAGAGCAGCTGATGAGGTGAGTTTCATCTCATGAAAGCTTGTGCACACTTGCTCATGTGTGCACACGTGTGTGTTGTCTCTTCCTCTGTGTGTGTATCTATAGATAGATCTGTCTATCTCTCCGTCTATCAGAGCATCTGATGGGGTGAGTTTCATTCCACGAAAGCTTGTGCTTGCTTGCTCATGTATGTACACACGTGTTCTCTCTTCCTCTGTGTGTGTGTGCATATGTATGTATGTATGTGTGTGTATTAGTTAGTCTGTAAATGTGCATATCTACCCTGCCTTCTGACAGATATGTTGGCCAGGGATCAAACCTCTTCACACTCTTGTTCAACATAGCTATGCCCGAAGTTTGCAGGGTAGCCCTAGCTTCAGTGGAACTAAGATTAGGGCTAAGCTAGAACTCTATACGATATTTCAAGACCATTTTAAACATTCAAAAGGATATAAAATGATTATTATAAAAAGATAACAGTTTGGGAGACTATGCTCTTTGTTCAGCATTATATAAATAATTTATTTTAAGTTAATGAGATTTTAGGGTTGTAAATTAGTTGCATTTGAATAGCAAGCACACAATACCTTGATTCTACTTAGATCAGCTAAATTAATTTGCCTTTACTTGAAACTGTAATGAGGAATTATATATGTTCTCTTTCCTCCCTCAAGTAGTAACCAATAATGTGCAGAACAAGCTTTTATTAATAGAAGAATGGATTGATCTTGGTTTCATTAAAGGCCATGAAAAAAATTGTCATTGATGTGAGTGAGCAAAATTGAGTATCAATTTTTTAATTAATTTTTTTAGTTTCTGATTTTTTATTTTGCTTTGCTTTTTATTGTTAAACTACGGTGTAAGCTAAAACGTTTACAATATGAAAAAAACATTTACATAGGCCTAGAGTTAAGAACTGAGAAGCAGGACTGCATATTGTTTACTAGTATTTACAGTTAAGCAACAATAGCCTAATTGAATCATTTCATTGTGGAGATTTACAACAGGTGAAAGAATGAACCTGTCATTTTTTATTTATAGTCAATATAATAGAATAGCATCTCTGTCAGCTCTGCTATAGGTATGCCTGTCAGCATTTCTATTATGCTCTATTGGTAAGGGTTTGTCAAGTGGCTAGATAAAATACAGATTTTATTTTTGGGGTTTTTTTTTAAGTAATGTAAGAATAAGAAATGTGGGCAGCTCTGGATAATGCTTTTTCTATTCTTCAGAATGACATGTTATTTTTTAGTTACGTTTTTGTTAGTTAGAATTTTATGTGCTTATATTTTGAAATGCAAATAATCTGAACCATTGTGTTTTGCATGCAAGAAAATACCACGTGTTAGCTAGGTTGTATTAAATTTAATATGAAGTATGCTTTTCTGTTGAAATTCAGATTTCACATACACAGGCTTTGTGTAGATGACAAATTCAGGGATTGAAACTGGAATGATTCTCCTCCTTCCCAGTCATTAAACAAGCTACAATGAAGTTTCCATGCATCTACATTTTTTTTATTTGAACACAGGTCCTAGTGTGCCTTAGAGGAACATACCCAACCAGTGTATCAATTATGACTCCAGTGTCTCAGTAGTTCTCATGTTGGCCCATTTCCTTGCTTGCATATTAAAGATAAGACTTCCCTAAATAGTAAATCCAGGTATTTGATATTAAGGTCTGAGGAGCATCTCACTGAATCTAGCTTGGGTGCAAGGGTTCCCACAGTGGTGTCCAATCTGTGTCCTCACTAGTTTGGGACTTGCCTACGTATGTCTGGGAGTATGTGTTTCACAGTTCTTCATGCTGAAGAATATACAGCTTGGACTCAGTAACATGCAGACTAAAATGGAACAGTTTTAATGGTGCAATGTAGTCTCTGTTCATGGTACTAAAAAGTTAATGTGCAGTGATAATAGAGATAACTTGACTAGTAGGTAAGTTTTGTTTAATTAGATCAAAAACATGCATGCTTAATACTTTGAAATGGTTTTGAAATCACTGAATATTTCAAATGAAGGAGGGTAGATTTGTACCTTATAGACCAGGGGTGGGAAATTATTTGGTTCCAGGGGCCACATAGGGAGTTTTGATGAGTTGTGGCAGGCTGCGTCATCATCCTCCTCCTCCACCCTCCCACCGCTGCAACAACTCACCAAAACTCCCTCTGTGGGATGGTGTCATGGGTGGGCAGGGAGCAGTGTTCAGAAGTGGGACAGGCAGGCGAGGCCAGGATTAAGGTGGTTAAGGTCACAGCACAGTGATGGCATGGGGCCTGGGGCAGAGCTATGGTCTGCTCTCTGCACATGTGTGTGTGTGGGGAGGGGGGACTGCCTAGGTGCTAGGTCCCATAAGCCAGCAGGGGGTGAGGAGTCAGGGGGCGTGAGCAGCAGAGCTCACCCAGGTAGTGTAGTACACAGCTGTCCCCGTGGCACTTTGCATGAGGCTTAGCCCAACTCAGAGCAGCCCATGCCACGCTCTAGCCTGCACCTGCAGCCCAACCCCGGCCAGTGTGCACAGCTTACTGATGCAGCTGCAACTGGCCGGGTGCTGGTTGGGTCCCCTCGCCTCCAGTGGCGGCTCCTGCTGCGCCCTTCCAGGAGGAAGAACCTTCAGCCAAATGGCTCCTGCCCCAGTGCCCAGGGCTGCGGCTCCAGCTGCTTTCCACGTGCTCTGCCCACCTGGTGCGGCTGACCAAGTGGGTGGAAGGCAGAAAGAAGCTAATGCCAGAACCCCATGCACTGGGGCAGGAGCCACCCAGCTGAAGCTTCCTCCCGGCCTCGAGCGGTGCAGCAGGTGCAGGAGTAGGAGGAGGAGCTGCCGCTAGAGGCAACAGGAGCCGAGCAGCACCCAGGCAACTGCAGCCGTATTGGGAGCAGCCCTGCTACAAGCTGTGTTCACTGGCGTGGACTAGAGCACAGCACAGGCTGCCCCATGTGGGGCTCAGCCCCATGCAGAGCGCTGCAGGGGCAGCCGCAGGCCAGATCCAATCAATTGGCAGGCTGGATCCGGCCCTTGGCCCATATTTTGCCCACCCCTGTTGTAGACTAAATTATAGATCTCTGAAGTACTATGTATTTATTGAAGTGTATCAGTTGAAATATTACATTTTCATAACCCTATGTGACATGCATAAATTTAGTGGATGTAGAGAGTGCCTTTTCTCATGCGTGCATAACTTCCACCAATGTCAGTATGAGTTATTGATATATATGGAAAGGGTAATACTTCTCAATGGATGTCATGCTTTTTACTACAAAATGAAATACTGCTCCTTCCAACAGGGCCACAAATGTAGCACCTTACCAGTTCCTGCTTACTAAGGAATTTTGGCGCGTTGATATAGTTTGTTTCAACTCAAAGCAACTCCATTTGTATGAAGTGAGCGCCCCATACAGACAAAGCCTTATTTAATATTTATTAAATATTTCCAAAGACTTTCAGCATCATTGTTCAAACTGATGATGGGAAACAAATACAATAGCATTGTTTGAATTAAACAGTCTGAGTGGATCCACTTGTGTTTGGTTCATCTCTGTGTATGTATTCAGATAAGATACTGCTGGCAAGATAGGCAGGGGAGTACCACATTTAGCCCTGAAGTGTATAAATCCTGCCTGAGCCTTGCCATCATCAAGACCTAGGTGGTTGTGTTCCCATCTGCCAGTGACTATATGAGCAACTAAGGGGCTTTACAGTTAGAAACTTATGTGCTTAGGTCAGAGGTGGGCAAAATCCAGCCCGTGGGCTGAATCCAGCCCGTGGGGCCCCTAAAAACATTTGGAAAATTAATATTTCTCTGCCCTTGGTTCCTGTCAAAAATGACAGGAACCAAAGGCAGTAGGACCTAGGGGAAGCCCAGCAGGCTCAAACAACAGTGGGCCTGCCCAGCCCTGCCCCACAGCCAGCAGCCCCTTCCAGGGTTTCTGGGCTGGGAGCACATAGCTGCCCCAGCACAGGAAGCTCAGGTAAGTGGGGAGGGGACCCCGGGCGGGGAAGGAGTGCCCGGGGGGGGGGCAGCCCCTCCCCACCCATGCCCGGTGCCCCGTGCTGCAGCTGCTTGCAGCCCACGTGGAGCTGCCTGTGCCCGCTCCGGACAGCCCCGTGTGGGCTGTGAGCGCCTGCAGCACGGGGCACTGGGTGTGGGGCGGGGGAGGGGCTGCTTCCCCCCTGCGCTCAGCTTTTCCCTGGGCTCCTTCCCTGCACAGAGAAAAGTGGCTCCTTGCCCTCCCCATGCCCGGTGCCCCACGCTGCAGGAGCTCGCAGCCTGCGCAGGGCTGTGGAGTAGGCACAGGCAGCCCCAGGCAGGCTGCAAGTGGCTGCAGCATGGGGTGCCAGGCATGGGGCGGGGAGGGGCTGCTTTCTCCCTCACCCCCGCATTCAGCACCAGCCTGGCAGTGGGGCCGGGTTACAAGCTGGTGCTGAGCGCGGGAGAAAGTGGCCCCTTGCCCACCCCGTGGCCAGCACCACGCGCTGCAGCTGCTCGCAGCCTGCCTGGGGCCGCCTGTGCCTGCTCCGGACAGCCCCGCATGGGCTGCGAGTGCCTGCAGCGTGGGGCGCCAGCCTTGGGGCAGGCGAGGGGTGACTTTTCCCCACGCTCAGCACCAGCTTCTTCCCTGCTGGCGAGCAGGGGGTCGGGGCTGTGCGCTGTCCCCTGCCTGTACTGTGGGGCTGGGGGCACAGGGTATGAGTGGGTGGGGAGCCGGGACCAGTGCCGGTGGGGCCCAGAACAGAGTGGCTGGAGCACAGAGTCCCAGCTGGCAGGGGCTCTATGGAGCCAGGCCAGCTCCCCCCTCCCTGCTGGTGCAACCCAGCCCAGCTCCACGGACCCCTGCCAGCCTGCCCCTCGCTTTGGGCCCCACCAGTGCTGGCCCTGGGACATTGGTCCCGAGACATTGGGACGTTGGTCCCAAGATGGTGACCAGGGGGCGGGGCTCCTGTCAAGGGGTGGAGCTACCCATATGGCCCTCAATAGCCTGCCAAAACTGGGTAAGTGGCCCTCTGCTCAAAATAATTGCCTGCTCCTGGCTTAGGTGCTGGTTGCTTGTAGGGTTAAGTGGCAACTTCATGGGGGCCCTAAGTGTTGCCTCAGCATTGGATTTAAGCAGTTAAAGCCCTTTGTGGGCAAGCTGTTCTGTCTCTGAAAGGAGGAGGCGTTTGCTGTTTCTACAGTAATAAAACCTACTCTTGATCCCTTTGCAATAAATGGAAATACACCCACTAACTTCACGAAGTGCTGATTCACCTGATCTAAGTGCTAGATTGGGCTGAAGATAAATTATTCTACCATTACATTTTGAAGCCGGAAGCTGCTTCCAATTTTTTTAAACTTGAGAAGCTGTTAAGAGTTTCAGATGCTCATACAAAGCCCATCCAAGATGGAAAAATGTAATTGGAGTGATGTGGAAATACATGAGGTCATGTCCGTTACCTGTTTGCATCAATTTTTTTCCATGTTGCACTATATTTCATATTTGATAAGTATCTTATTAAATAAACAGTGCTAATTTAAGTCTAACTTCTTATTTTAGTTTTCTTAGCTGGGGAGCTTTCAAATACAGCCCAAAGCAAAACCACTATATTTTTAGTGTCTTTCCAAGTTCACAGCAAAAACTTACCAAGTTTTTAACCTGTGTGCACACCATTTTGTTTTGTTTTTTAAATAAAGCCCCACCCTTCAGTCTGTGCAAGATAAGGGTGTTATATGAATGTTATAAGCATGCAAAAAATGCTCCAGGGTATGCCAATCTTGTACCTTGACTTGGGTTTACAGTACTTGTGCAATGTATGCCTGACTCATGTTGCTGCTAAAGAGAGAGAGCACCTTGTACTGAGTAGTTATGGAAATGAAACCAATTTTAGAATTTGCTGGGTTGGGTCTAAGTACTGGACATGATTCTGTAACTGCTGTTCCCGAGCGCAGTTATAAATTATTCCCATATTCATTTGTAGTTCAGTAAGTTCTCTATGATCTTTCTCAGTGCACGTATACACTTTGGATTCACTTGGAAAATCTCTCTGCTGAGTATTCAGTAATAGTACTGTTTAATAAATGAAGCAACAGTATGCTTCCCCATTCTCAAGAGCACAGGATTTTCCTAACCCTTTGTTGTATCCTTAAGAATTTGAAATCCTGGGAATGTCTGAGTATAGTGTAGTGGCAGCTGATAAGATCCCAGCGCATTCCATACAAGTGGATGTGGTGCTAATGGCCAGAGACAGGAGTATCTCTGTCTTGTATTTAGAAAACTGCCCACAGGCTTATTTGCATTTGATCTCTAATCTAAGCAGTGAAAAAGCTCTAAAGTTCACTGTTAGGTCAGTGCTTTTGTAAATGCATTATAGGACCCAGGGTGCCTCAGTTTGCTTCTTTTTTGTGTGTCTTTGTTACTGTAGATCAGTGGTTGTCAACCTTTTTAGACTGGAGGCACCCCTCAGAAAATGCCAGCTTTTACTTTTCACTCTTTTTTTTTGAGTACAGAAAAATAATAGAACAATTCTTCTGTTCCAAAGAGCTCAGAAAGACCACAATAGGTAGATTCCTATTTGAAATCTCTGGATTTATCTTGTGAATCATATCTGCACACCTAACAGTGCTAACATTGTATGGCACTCCACAGTACCTTTGAAAGAATTTCAGGGCACTCCAGGATGCAGCAGCACCCTAGTTGAGAATCACTGCTTTCTATTACCTGTATTTATTACCTGTTTTTGAAAACATCATTACAACTTAAATCTGTCTATTTACCTATTCTAGACTAAGGCAAACACATAATAATACTGACTTTTTTTTCTATTAAATGGTTTTGAAAGGGGGGTTAACTTCTGCAGATCTCAGGAGGTTATGACAAAGTAAGTATCCCTGAAGAGACTTCATTTTCTAAAAGTATCTTCACATGGCAAGAGGAATGAGAAGGAAAGAGGTATAAGGTGGGGGTAGATGGGCAGAGAAGGGGCTCATTGTCACCCTTGGTTTTCCTTTTAATAATCCTGAAGAAACAGAGAGATTTATAGGAGTGAAACTTCATCTGTGGACTTTAGAAGGAGTGTCAGGACACAGGATTGGAGACTATGGTTAGCAATTGGTGTTTTCTGGACAGTGGGATAGAAAATCTGTCTTCCCACTCTACTTCCAAGAACCAGATGGATTGAGCATCCTCTCTTGTAGATTCCTAAATTTTGAAGACTATTCCCCCACAAAAATACTTCACATGATGTTACCAGTGTAGGGTTTTGAACTTTTCAAGGATGTTGAAGGGACCTATATAGGTCTCAAACTTAAGAAATGTAGCATTAAAACTAGCGTTCTCAATCAAGTCATACAAAAAGTTACACTGCTGCGACTTATGACCAGTTCTGAGCAGGAAATGCAGTCCATAAATGCCTGCTTCTCTTTGGCAGGTGTTTCCCTGATATAAATTCAGCCAAGGTTTTATTTGTTAACCCCAGAATCTGAGGAAGGAAAAACAGGAGAATGGGACAAAACCATAAATTGGCCCTAGTTGGATTAAAATCCAGTAAAAGGAAGCTCAGTAATTGGGTTAGTACAGTCTTTCACCCAAGGAAAGGAAATAACCACCACATCTATAAAGTAGGGATGGGAACCCGCCCAAGTAGTCATAGCCATTAGTCATCCCTACATTACCAAAGTTGATGTATTTAATATTCTCTCTTTAACAATGTCCGCATATTGATGATTTGGGGTTCTTAATCACTAAACAGTACAATAGCTAAGGGCAGTTATGGGAGGTGGAAGCTGTCCACACCAGGGTCATTGTTGTAGAAGTGGCCCATAATATGTGAAGCTTGAGAACCCACATTATAATACTTGTCTCTCACCATTTATATATGAGATTTGAAAGACTTTGACATGTGGTTTCATATATGTTTCATTATAGCTATCTGATATGTAAGTGGCCTCTCTCTTAGTTTTCAGTGGAAATTTTCAAGTTAGTCTGATATGAGTCATTTTCCATGTATTTTACTCTTCGACTTGTTTCTTTGAAGAAAGAAAATGTCTCTGAAAAATCTCCTAGTTTGTGTGTACATTATGGTCTGAAAGGGTTAAATCATCAACTCAGTACAGTAGAAAAAAAATTACAAACCAGCTGGAACCATTGTAGATCTTGAATTTAAGTTTCTAGATTGTAAAAACCATTTTTCCTTTAATCTGAGCTTTAACTAAATGGCTTTCTCAGACATGGTTTGTTCATGTGTTGTACAAATCATCTGAGTTCAGGCTGTTGAATCTTGGCATTTTCTGCGGCATGTCTGAAAATCTAGCATAAAGAATGCCTACATATTAGATTGAATGAGTCTAAATAATATTTAACAGAAATAGGAGGCCTCAAATGGTAAAAAGCGACTTGTTTTTATGAATCAGTTGTTTGCTTCTGTGCTCAACCACTTACAAGAGTGAGGAGGGGTCATTTTAAAGGTGGTCTGCAAAACTGTACCACCTAGGGTGCCATTTCAAAGAGAAACACCCAGAGGAGCAGCAGAAAGGAAACTGCTTAGCATTCCAGTGAGTGTCTTTTTGCAGCCTCTGTGTAAAGAGCTTGCAGAGGGAAAGCAACTCAAATTGCTCAATTTGGAATCATATTAGCCACGCCACCAGCTGTCTGCAGCGAGACTAGGGGTGGTACAATCAAAGTCATTTTATCTTTTCTGCCTCTTGCTTCTACATATCATGGCACTATAGAAAACTAGTTATTTCTAATAGTTTTACCAGGATGGCTGTGGGTAAATCGACATGTGATCTGCAGATGGAAAGTGATTAAAATTCTAGGGTCCTGTTTCTTAGTCACAGTGGTGTAAATCTGGAATTTAAGTTCTGGTTACTCCAGTTTTCAATAATGAAGGTGTAAAGCAGAACACACTTTTGTCCTTATCACTTCTTATTTTGCATCCCTATCTCTAAAATGTACAGAGGTAGGAAAAACAGGAAGATGAAATTGGTTCTGTTGCGTGCAAGTACAGACAGTTTTGCATCCATGTTAGCTACTCAGAATTATTTTAAGTTTTACACTGGTATCTGTACTATGCCTTCTTCACTCATCCAAGGTATGGACTGCTACCAGTATTGGCAGGGATGACAGTTTCCAGGACTGATCGATCAACCTTCTTAGACTTGTTGCTTGAGACTCCTCTTATGTTTTTTTCAGCTGATATTCCTAGGTAATAGATGCTGCCACCACTTGCTTGAGCCAGTTGAGACCACTCTCTGCCTCCTGCATTGTAGTAGGGTTGGAATGGTTTTCTAGTCATAATGCCTCCCATGATGTAGGTATTTTTTGGACTGAAATTCCATGTCCGCTATGAGGTGACAGGGTGTGCTTAGTCGTAACGGGAAAGGAAGGGGCTTGAGTAGATGTTCCAGGCACATTTTTGGATTAAATATCTGTTTTATGGTTGCCTGAAACTATAGGGCACTGGTTTTAGTTACTCAGGTGGCTCCTTCCAGTCCTATGTTTCCAACGTTAGTAATACATCTGCCTTTGCTCCGCAATGAGTGATTAACGATCTGCTACTTTTATATGCCAGATCATGCCCTAAATTACACCTTTACAGTGTGGCTGCCTTCAGAGAATGTCAGCAGTGACACCTGTGCAAGCACATGTAAGGTTAAGGGGGTTACAGAGATGTCACAGTGAAATAAGGAGACAATGGTGCTGTATGAGGGTAGCTGAAGAACTAATTTATCCAGCCAGATCTCTGCTGTTGGTGATCATGCACGAAATGAAAAGGGTCAAGGGGGAATTAGCAATTAGAAAACATCTTTTTATTCTTAAAGACTGGGCTAAATTTGAACTGCAAATAAGTGAGATTTTCAGTGAATATGACACTCCATAATGCAACTGGTGCACCTTTTGGAGTATTTTATAATCACCTCTTAGTCACTGAAATGAATATAATTAGGCTATGGCATAAATACAAAGGGAAAATTATAACAAAAATCGTAACAAAAATATTCGTCATCTTCTAATGAGACGCACCTAAAAATAACATCTTCCCACATTCCCCATACCTTGCAAGAAAAGACTTGGGGAATTTTCACCAGATGAACATGCACTGGTAGAGGTTTTATATAAAGAAAAGGAGTCCAAAAAAGAAAAAAGTCTTGTACAGTGTGATAAACACTGTTAATAAACAGAAGTTTAGTGAAGGCATCAAGTTGTCTGCATAATCATGGATTTAAACTTTTTATTTTTAGAGTGCCATTTTCTTCAACTTAATATATTTACGGGCTGTGTATTGCAGATCAATAATACTGAATTTCAGACCTCACACATAGTAATAACCCCTTACTTTTTTAGCAGAATCTCTTTGATTCTTTTAACACACCCTTTTAAATTGCGCTGCTGGGTAATCGCAGAAACTTATCTGTATTTAAATCAAAGTCAGAACAGTATCATGAAATGACACCTGCTTAAGTCTTAATTAAAACTGACTATCTCTAACAGTCTCTACGTATATAAGTAGAAAGTGTTGGTGTTTAATGAGTACTTTGAACTGTCTTTCATTTAAAAATCAAAGAGATATATAAAGTATATAAATGAAAGGCAAGATGTTTGGAAATCCTTTTCATTAGCATACTCTAGTTTTCTCAATGCTGCCTTCGTATGATGGATGCTTTGTTATTACAAATGGTTAAGCATAAGGGTACGCGACAGTGGTAATGCTTGAAATGTAGATCTAGTACATGCTCAGAAAAGACAAACATTGTTGGACATCTGGTGGAGAATCCCTTTTGTAGTGCGGTGTTCTCCACTTACAATCTACTGTACTAAATATCATTTTAAATAATTGGGAACATAGAAATTATCAGTTTCATTAAGTTTTAACTGGAAAATGTTTCGGCAGAGTGTGTCAAGACCAAAGCATTATACAATGGGAGCGCAGTAGAAACTGGCCCATGAATCTTCTTGGATTTGATGTTCACAAAGCCTTTCCTAGATTCTTTTCTCCTATGCCTGAAGAAGGGTGCATGTGCCCAAAAGCTTACAATTAAAGAGGGTTTTTTTGCAAAAATCTAGTTCGTCTAATAAAAGATATCACCTCTAACACAAGTTCTGATTCCTTTTTCCTAAATTTTAACACCCATCTCTCTTCTGTTAATGACCACCAAAGCAGCACTTGGCCTTTGCCTTCCTTTCTCCTACTACAAAAGAAGGCCCATAGCTCCCTCTACTTTCTGGAAGATCCTGCTGTCCAAAAGCTAGACTGTGCTTCTGTGCTGTTGCTGAGAGAGAGTTTTAATGAGAGAGTTTTACTTAAAGAGATTTCTGTTGAGTGCATAAGTTTTGCTGAAGCAGATAAGGTTAAAGGTTAACTTTAACTCTTTTCTTTTAACTTTTTATTGTTAATGTTTTCCTTCTCTCTCCTTTCTCCTTAGTGGCTGCCCTTTAAACAGTTAATTGTGGACCTGGTGAATTTTAGTGTTAGAGGCAAGAGGGTCACAGCACAGGACTGAGAATACACACAGACAAAGAAACAAGACATGCCAGTTGTGATCAATTTGGAGTTGGCTGAATTTGGGAGGCTCCACACTATATTTGCTGCATTTCTGTGTATAATGCACTTACTATTGAAAATTGCATCCAACTAATTCCAAAAATTCAGGAACTTTTTAGACAAAATTCTTTGTGTAAATCTGATATCTCTTATTAGACCAACTCAAATAGTTGGAAAAATTCTTCTTTGCAAGCTTTTGGATGTAAATACCCTTCGTCAGGTTGAGGAAGCATCTTCAGTTGGTGTGTGCTCTTTCTGGATGGAATTTTCCAGGCATTAAGGGGCAGATCCCTATTGATTGCTATGAAGATCAGGAAATGGGGAGGAAAAAATAGGAGATGTACATAACAGATCCCTTCCTCTGTTAAATAGGGCCCATAGCTTCAAGCACATTGGTAATTGTTTCTAAAGACCCAGTTGATGACACCCATTAAGGCCTTCTAGCATACCATCTATCTCAGCCCTACTCATCATACAGTTTAACACAAGTTATCATCCTTGAATTATTTATCTTCCAGATAGAAAGAAGACAAAGAGTAAAGGTAGGGAGGACATGGGGAGTAGGGACATGGGGGGAAGGAGGTAAATGCCCCTGGTATAGTGAGCCTGAACAATCTGGTGGGGGAGAGGGAGGAGAAGGTGGAAGGGAAAAGTGGACACAGGGCCAGCCCCTAGCATAGAGAGATTGTGGAAATACAAGGCACACAGAACTCAGAGTATGGGAGGGACGTGTGAGGGCAGTGAGTGGATGGAAGGGGATATGGAGGATGCACAAAACTCCATGCAGAAAGGTAGGGAGTTTCTGAAATAAAGGCTCCTAGAATGGGGTGTCCAGAGTGCATGGGTTAGAAAGGAAAAGTGCAAGGAGTATGGTATGTGGCAGTATGTTAACAGAGCTCACACACTGAAGCTAAGAAGAGTACAACACCTTGGTTTATGAATATTATATCATAAGTAGTTACTATGGTGTGTACTTTAAACAGATAGGGAGTTAATTCAACGGCAAAATTGTTAGAAAGTGCATCCAGAAAGAGGATACTTCAGAGCAGACACCTGGGAAACCAATCCAAGAACCATTCACTTAGTTGATCTGGCTTCTGCTTCCTGCAGAGCCCACCAAACTGGTTTAGGCTCTGTAGGAGTGAGCCTATGAGCTGAGGAGAAAAAAGAACTTTGG
This sequence comes from Alligator mississippiensis, assembly GCF_030867095.1. NCBI lineage: Eukaryota > Metazoa > Chordata > Crocodylia > Alligatoridae > Alligator > Alligator mississippiensis. The sequence goes on along the minus strand of NC_081836.1, from coordinate 49,844,881 downwards.
ACGTAGACAGAAGTGACAATTTTCACCTGATCTGGCTCCAGAAAGCAGTCTGCAGCACCCTCCAGCACTGACTGGGGAACCCCAAGAACAAGCCCTCTCTGCTCCCTACCCCCCCTCACATTCTGAAAACAGCCTCCGAGTGGAAAGGGGGAGCGGCACTGCTATGGAGACTGGGCTGCAGGCTCGCAGCAAGCAGCTGGAATCCCCAACTCCTGGACCCAGCAGCCAACTTCTGTCGGGTCCAGGGCATGGTTGCAACTCATAAGGCTTCCTGCAAAATGCTATGAGTTGCAACAGGGAGCTGCTCTTCTGTCTGCACCCTTTGGCTGGAATTAAAGAGATGCTTACTGCGTAGAGTAGGTAGATAGGCTTTTGGGACTTGGAACTTGATCCTAACAGGGTTTCAGATTAAACAGACCTGTCTAGGATTCTCAACAAGAATGAGATGCTTATGTGTCACTTGTTGATTTAAAATCTTTTATACTATCCCTTATCTCTACCGTGAAGATTAACCAGTACCTTTTAAGAAAACTGTTGGGTCATGACAATCTCTTGGTCAGAAGCCAATGGAGGCAAGAACCACAAATGCCTAAGCCCATTCAGGCCTGCTGAGCTAGCAGAATTAACACGTAGGATGTTATAGTCTTGGACAGGTGTGCCCAACCTTTTGCCTCCAAGGGCCAGATGCATGGGCTGGATTTAGTCCAAGAGCTCAATCCCCAATCCAGCCATGCACTTTGCAAATCCGGCTGTGCACTGCCTGACCCAGCTATGTGCCACCCAGATCCAAACCCAGGCTGGATCCAGTCCCATGCTGCCCAATTTGGACCCACCCACCCCTGATCTGATCTGCACACCACCTGATTCAGTCCTGTGCTAGCACATCTGGCATGCAGGGCCATATTATCTAACACATAGAGCTCCCCACAGGTCTGGAAATTTGGCAGCAGGGAGCAGCAATTAATGCTGCAATCGCTTCTCCACTGCTACATTTTCACACCCTTGGGGAGTCCCACAGGCTGAATGATACCATTCCACAGGGTAGACCTGAATTGTGGGCCAGGGGTTGATCACCTGAGCCTCAGATCCAGTGTAGGAGTGGGAGAATTATAGGATTTATCTCCAGAATAGCCAAAGGCATGATGAGGCCTAACATTTCTTGGACATGGGGAGAGGTCTACACTCAAGAAAATCAGAAAAGAGGTCAGAGATGCAGTTAATTCTGAGACCATGGCAAAGGTAGTTCACTAAGAAGTATTATGATCACAGACATCCTCAGTACACATAAAGGTCATTAAGGTAAATCCTCATGCACAGTTTCCTCTACTATAGTTGTTGTCTTAAATAGCTATAACCACCGCTGAAAGATTTCAATTAAGATTTCAATTAAAAAGTTTATAGTCTTGGGTTATATGCTACCCACAGCTGTTTCCCTATGATTGTTTAATTTATTTTCCTACTATATTAGCACACCAATGTATCTGTGTTATAATAAGTAGCAAGAGAAATCAGAGAGAACCCGAGTCAGCTATAGGTATTTCCTGTGTCCCTTATTAAAACCTTACATATTTTGGATGAAATTAACTTAAAATGTAATCATTACTACTATCTGTATTCAGTTTTGCCCACAGAACAGAGAGATTCATTCTTTGATCTATATCAGACTTTTGAAGTAAAAGGAAACATTTTACATACTTATTTTTGTCAATCTAAATAGCCCAGTTAAGACTACATGCAGAAAGTGTGGCAGTGTCTGGGATTTGAGGGTGCAGGGGGGGGTTATAGCCCAAGTGGTATTTATTTTGCAAACCTACATAATCTTCTTGACTAAATAGGACACTACTGATGGGGCATCTGGAGAAGGAAAGCTCATTGGGCTAGCCTTACGTGTTTTTGCAGGGTTGTTTCAATCCGAGTCGGGTTAGGCTGCAGCCCATCTCAGCCCCGCATTGAGTTATTATAGTTCAGCCTGCAATTTCTACAGACTCTGGATGTTCTGCACAGAGGCTCAGTTGTTCTCACAACTCTTTGCCCCACCCCACTTCCAGTTTCCCTGACAGCACAGCTAAATATAGCGTGCCAGCTTTTCCTTTGATTTCCAGGGGAGTATAGCAAATGTTCTTGGGTGCACCCTCTCCAGCACTGATGTGGCCTACTGCCACTCAAAACAAGGAGGCTTTGTATGGAGGAATAATCCTGTGAGGAACAATCTGGTGCACAACATGTTATCAAGAGATTTTATCTTGCCCAGGGGCCTGTATCCCCGTGCCAGCGTATTCCATCCTTTACAAGATAGAGACATTTGGAGTCTTATGTATTTGCAGGAAGCTCCTTACTTTAAATTTGGTATCAGAGATGCAAGATGCAGACTGGAAAGGGAGAATGATGTAATGCCAGGTAAAATTCGTAAACCCTACAAGCCCTAAATTGTTCTTAACTATCCTTTCTTCTGTGTCTTCATAATGTTATAACCACTATTTCTAATGTCTAGAATTTTTATACAGAAGGAGAATAGGGTTGACCCTAATGCAAATCATATATGCAGAGCCTTAGGTAGATAGCTGAGGAATGCACATCTGGGCAGTGGGGTCAAAAGGTGTGGCAGCTGAGTGGGTTGCAGGTGCATGACCTGAGGGCTTGTCTTGAGAGCCCAGTTTTAGGCCAGCAATGCCTTGAAGCAACCATTTTTTTCCTACAGGTTTCTAAAGCATGGGAACTTTGCTGCCTGTTAGTTAGGATAGCCCCCAAAATACAGATCTCTGTGGAGCTCCATGCTTGTCAAGTATCTAGGGTTAAACCTCAATGGAGAACTTAAACTAGAAATGTGGATTAGCATTGCTCAGCTTTCATTAGTCCTTTTCATCGTTCACCATAAAATCAATTCTTAGATGACCGTGGTTCTGTTTGTTGAGAGTAACAGAATCAAAAGAAAAGTTATCATGTTAAAAAAATTCATAAAGTAAAAGTGGAAGTGCATCATTTATTATAACACAATGTAGACTAATGAAAACCGTACCATAAGCTGGAAATTTTGTTAATAACTGAACTCAGAAAGTTTCCATTCCCAAATATGCCTTGGGGCTTCTGGTTGTACGCTTGTGACTAGAAGGGCCCTATGGTAAACCTGACATAAAAAATAACTACTCTGTAAATATACAGCTCCTGTTTAACAATTGTTGGTTAGGAATAAGTTTTAAAATGAAGAGTGCCTTCTGATAGTGTGTATTCTTTCTCTGCCATGGAGATCAGAGTTAAAAGGAGGAGCTGCAGTCTAGAAGTTAGAACACCAACCTGGGAATCTGGGCTACTGGTTCTTTCCTAGTCAGAGCATTCATTTGCTGTGATTTTGGATGTGCCATCATCCCAATTCCTTAATTTCAGTTTTCGTACAATGGAGATAGCGCTTAACTTTCCATTGAAATGGAAATGAATTCGCAGTTTCACCGAAACTGCTAAATCCAGGACTCTGCAAAACCAACAACAAAATAAAGTAATAAAATTAAAATGTTGGTTCTCCAGTGGGAGCCAGCGGCGTTTGCTGCTGGGAGGGGAAGGCGCCGGCTGGCAGAGCAGCACAAAGGGCAGCGGACAAATAAGTGGCTGCCCCCTTGTCCCTCCTCTTCCCTCTGGGGCCTCTCCACCAATCAGCAATCAGCAAGTTAAGCACTATCTCCATTGGTGCATGGTGAATACCTTCTCATCCCTCCTCCCTACCCCCCTCCCCCCAGGCCTCTTTGCCAGTCAGCACTAAGGGGCAGGGGTGCAGGAAGGGCAGCCAGCGATCAGGATGGCAGCTGTCACCTTGTCCCTCTCCCTGCCTGGGCCTCTCCACCAATTAGCACCAAGGAGCAGGGCCCCTTTGCGAACCGAGGGGTGAGGCCACCACGAAATACCTGCATAACCGGCTTTGCACACCATGAGCGGGGCACAAAAAACCCTTTGTGTTGCAGAAATTTAGGCAGGTCCCTAGCTATAGAAGTGCAAGATGTTATCGTTATTATATTAGTGTTAAACCTGGGATAAGAAACAACAGAAAAGTGGTTTCCTGTTTGGTTCTAACTATAGTTTTTGCACTGCTAGTATCATTTGTTATGAAGTATTTTAATGGCAACCATTAAATGGCATAGTTGAAGGGCTTTCAGTAAGTCTAGGGGCAGAATCAAAGTCACTGTAGAATGGTACCTAAGCAGAACCAGTTTTTTTCTTGCCAGCTATGGTGAGCTCTAGGTTAAACCTCAAACACCTAAAAATATTTAATTTCTGTAAATCAAAATGTAATTAAGCTTAGGTAAACTGTGTAATCCTCAAAAAACACCAGGCAGGTGGATATGTTAATATTATTCTCATTTTGCATAGGAGAAAACTGAAAAAATAAAGATGAAGCAATATGCCTAAGGGCAGAGGCAGGTTCAGTCCAGACAGAGCTAGTATTAGAGGGTTTCTGGCTTCCAGTCCTTTGCTCAAGCCACTTAACCACCGTCTCTTTCCCCGTAGGAATATACTTTGCAAGGGGGTCAGTGCTATAAGAACGGAGAATACAGGTCACTTAGAAAAGACTGGACGAATGTGAGCTTCAGGTTTCTCTCCTTTCCTTGGACCTCCCGCCCAGGTGTTTGGCTCTCCTTACTGAGGAGCTGGCCTGGGTTAGCTGCTTGTTACCTTTAGCCTCCCACCCCACCTTAGCCAAGGCATAAAAACCTCTCTCTTGGGTTGAGTGGTGCTTTCAGCCAGGACTGATTGATACAGTTGTGGACCAGGGTTAGAGGCTGATTTTCACCATGGTTGGTAACTAGCCCATGTTGCAGTGAGAATGCCAGCTAAATAATTTGAGCTTTGATATTCCTCCAGTATTTTCCTACAGTTTCCCCTGAATAACAGACAGTTTTTCCATCAGTTGATCCTGGAAAACAACCCTAGACTATCTCAGGACAAAACAGCAAGGAATACACCCACAGAAAGCCAAACTTCATATACAAGAGCTGAGAATGTAGTTCTGTAGCATAACTCCTTGTCTCCAGGAACTCTGACTAGGTGCCAGTCATCTTTGCTAACTCTGCAGTGATGATGAGACATCCAGTTTGCCAGTGGGTCCCCAGTAAAATGAATGGGGCTTTCCAGGGATCCTAATTTTGGAAATTGCTTTCACAGTAGCTCATTGACAAGGTTAGGTAAATATGCACAATAAGAGCCTTGATATATCACCCCAGATGTACTTAGCAAAGCAAGTATTAATTTAGCATAAAACTGCTGCTATTGCTACAGGGGAAAAAAATCTTGGGAGGGTGTTTGAAAGAGAGAATTTGCCTGTACTTTAGACTGTTTTTCAGGGGGGAAAAAATCATAGGTTCTGATGATGGTTATAAAACTTGGAGTAACTGGCAGCATTTATTGTCTGACATTACACCACGCTGTATATAGCTTGGTATAACTTATGTGTATAACTTTATGATGTAGCGTAATTAGAGTAAGCACTTAGGAATTGGGTCTTATGGATTCTGTATTTTGCCAGAAGCGTTGTATGTGGATTTTGACTTCACTCTCTCGGTGGCAGTATTTACCTATTTGAAAAATTGGTAGGCTAATAACTGTTTCTTACGGGTATTGATGTTTAAATTAATAATTGTGAGGTGCATAGAGGTTCTTGAATAAAAATTCTGCATACAGGTATTTTTACTATTTAAAATGGCTGCTCAGTACTTAAATCTCTTTTGCACATTATATCATACACCTATACTTGTCCTCTCTGCAGGGCAAAAACTACAGAAACTGTTCAGCATCTTAGCAAATGCTAATGTAATCAAAATGATATATTAACTGCTAGTATCAACATTTGGGATCAGTTTAATTTGGCAGATATTCTAATGGTAAGAAATCTGAGGAGACAAAAAAGACTTAAAACACTCTATCTTATTCTTATTTCTTGCATTAAAATAGTCAGCTAACTTTCCAGCAGTGAAATAAGCTTCAATGTGTCAGTTTATGTAAATTATTAGATGATACTATTTGGAGGCCATTTTATACTTCAAGATTAAATAGTCCCCAGAGAGTGTTGGCTTCCAACGAAAAGAATTAACAGGAGTATCAGACAGTTATGTGTCAATGAATATTTACTTAAGGGGAGTGCTATATTTTTGCGAAAACAAATCAAAATATCCCCACCTTTTCCATAGCCACAGTTTGTTCAGTATTAGGATTCAGAAAGTGACCTTAATGTGGAGCTGTTTTTTCTTTTATTTACCAATGGATGAAACAGTTAATAAACTAGATATTTTCAGTTTCTATTTTTATATTTCATCCAAAAGCACATTTCATAAAGCAAAGAAAATACTCTGATTTTGTTTTTAGTGCTAGGAGAAGGTCTCCTTGACATATTGGCTGCTAAATTTGTCCTATGATATGCTGAAGCATGGAGTATTATTTTAGATAGTCTTCAACTTAAGGACATGCGATGTCTGTTCATGTTCAAAGTTCTCATCATTTTGTAATATGAAACATTCATGTCTTGCTGGCAGAAAGAGCTTGCAAGGCCCCCAATAGCTGGCAGTTGAGCCATACAATAGTCTTGGAAAATGCTGCTGATCCTCTCGACTACAGAGATGAATGTTGCATTGATCATCCCAAAGCAGCACCAGATTCCCCATCCCTTTGCTTTCACACAAAGCTGTTGTTTTAATGATGCTGCTTTCCTATAGGTGCATGTTCTTACAAGTGCACTTCATCAAATAATTGTCCCCCATCTTACTTCAGTAAGTATATGTGACAAACTTCCTTAGATTTTTGGATGGATTTTTTTGGGATGAGGTTAGACAGATGGTGTAAAAAGAACAAGAATGACATCATTGGCTTCTAAAACTCTTGCTTGAAAGAGGTGCAAGGACAGTTCAATCTCCATTAGCCCCAACAGTAAGTTTCAGGCATAACGGACAGTCTCTCAGGGATGGCATGGCATGGTTAAATATCTATGACCGATTCAGTTCTTGGTCTCTGTATGTCTGATCATGTGAACATTTATGAATTACAATAAAATGGTGCATGTGAGCAATCTCATTGAATTCAACAGGATGTAAGATGTTGCTGGGTATAAGTAGGTGTGGTGTTGAGATCTATGTTCCGAGTGCCATCAACAGTTCCAGTTCCAGTGATTTTATTCTGTGCTCGCACAATTCATTAGGAACCGGCTCAGTTTGCATTGGCCACTGAGCTGCCATCTAATAGCAACTGTTATTGCTGACCTAAGCTGGATTTGGGTTCATGTTGCATTGTGTATCTCGTTAACCAGTCTCCTGAATGATGCAGTCATTCATCCTGTGACTAATTTGATTTGCTTGCATTCTAATCCTTTTTGATGGAGGAGTAAATGTCCTTTCATACAGTGGGCAGATTTTGGAAATTCTTCAGCTACAAGTAGCAAATGTACAATAATATGCTGAGCTTCATACTGCTCTTCATCTCATTAAATTGGTACAGACAAATGTTGAATTTTGGACAACTGATGGTCAGGAGCCCTACATATAGGTAGACAAGTTTTTTGGGTAATTGTGATATCTTTTATTAGACCAACTAAGTAGTTGGAAAAATTGTTCTTTGCAAACTTTCAGGTACAAACATCCTTCTTCAGGCAGAGGGAGAGTCTTAGTAACCCTTTTCTGAAATGTTTGACACAAACAATTTCAGTGGACCAAAAAGCAGGTAAATAATTTTGGAAATGTAGTTGTAGCACTTACAATTGTGCATAACATTTCTAGATAGTCTGAAATATATAGTAAATACTAAAAAGTCAAATGCTAGTTAGTGTGTAGCCATGATTCATGAGGGATTTGAAAATGTTTCCATACTCAGAACTTACGTAAAATTTTATCAGACTCTTGATTCTGAAAGTTTTTTTTATTCTAAACAGAGATATATTATTAATAATCAAGAGTGAGAGGCAGCAACAGGGCTGGGGGGGCTCTGGCTTAGGAGCGAGGGTCAGAGGCAGAGCACAGGCATATCACTGCCCCTCCGTCATATACCCCTCCCCCTCTCCTTCCCCTTCCCTCCCCACACAGGTGTCCTTCTTTTTGATACTAGAAATATGGTAACCCTAGGAATATTTAACAACATGCTTTACAGTGATACAAAGGGCCTAAATCTAACAGGGCTTGAGTACTTTCAGTGTCCAGTGATGGCAGAGAGAGTGAAGGATGCTAGGTTTCTCACATGTCAGACCCAGAATTGTAGACCATATGCTTGCTATTTTTTAATTTTTTTTTGGTTAAAAAGGAAGAAAAAAGCAATGGTCCTACAGCCAATAAAAGAGTTAATTTTCACAAGTATTTGCCAAGGCACACCCAGACTGTCATGGTGCACAGGCTTTGTTAAGCAGAGAACAATACCTGGATGTTCGGAGCTCATACTAAAGGAAAACAAAACTCCATCTTGTTTTTCCAGCTCAGAACTGATTAATTTATCTTCTTGGTTTGCAGTCTGTGGGAATAAGTAGGTGTTAACTAGCCTGTTTCTAGTCTGAGAATCACCAGCAAAATATAGAAATGCCCATGCCAGTATAGCAAAAGTTTTAAAAAGACAGCAAAAAGTAGCATAAAGATAGAGCCACCATAAAATATCATTTCAGGTTTTTGGTCAGGACTCATATACTTGCAATGGTTCTTATGTTTTAGGGAGAGGAGTCCCAGTTTGCTGCTTCTTTCCCCAGTGAGATCCCTACACTACAAATTTTGCCATCATGACAACAGCGTCAGGGTGTAAAAAAATTCACACAGCGTAGTTATGCTGGCAAAACTATTGACAAAAGAAGGGTTTTGTTAGCTAAATTGAACTATAAACTAAAGCATAGTATAGCTAAGGTTGTGGACAGGCACATATTTGAAGCACTAAATCCCAGAGTACTTCAAATTCAGCACTCTGCAGATGTGCGGATGTCACTCCCCTCACTGGCTCCCCCCAAGCACTTCAAAATGACTGTGAAGTCATTCAGGGGCACTGTTCTCCAGAGGGCTGGAAAGCAGGAATCCTTTCCTGCCTCTCCGCCAGTCCCTAGAGCAAGGGTCGGCAACCCCTGGCATCTGTGCTGAGCATGGCACACAAGGCCATTTTGCTTGGCACACCACGGCCAGCCCTGGCTCTGGGTAGCTGCTGCCAGCGACGAAGCCCAGGCTGCTCCCAGCAAGCGACTGGGAGGCTGCAAGCCCTGCTGCAAGTAGCCTGGGCTCCCGGCTGGCAGCAGCTGCAGCTGCAGAGAGCCGGGACCAGCTGCAGCTGGGAGGCTGCAGACAGCTGCGCCAGGCTTCGGAGCCCAGCCATGAGCTCTGTACCGGCACGTGCAGGTGTGCGTCCGAGCAGGCGGTGGGGGAGGGCCCAAGGCAGCACAACCCCGGTCTCTCCCCCACTCCCGGCACAAAGCTGGTGACTGGGCTCCAGAGCTCAGCACAGCTGTTTGTAGCCAGCCTGGGCTCTGGGCAGCTGCAGCAAGAAGTGGGCAGGCTGCAAACAGCTGTGCTGGGCTCCACAGCTCCAGCATCAGCTCCGCGATGGCGGCGACTGCGTGCTCACCTCGGGGCAGACAGCAGGGCAACGCAGCCCACCCCAAGGTGTGTGCCTAGTTGCCCCCAGCATGGAGCTGGCACTGATGTGCCAGCACTCCAGTGCCTTCCAAGGTAGGCATTGTGGGGGTTTTCGCCACTCCAGCTGAAAAATGTTGCCTACCCCTGCTCTAGAGGTTATCAAAAACAGCCCAGCACACAGGAGAGTGCCCAGTGGTGATCTGCTCTGTTTCCTTTCTGTTTTCCCCCACCTCCTTCTAACATATAACAATTTAGGATGCTAGAGAACCCCTGGGGTATACAGACATTTCAGGAAAAGCTCGCTGTTTGGAGCACTTCAGAGGCACTTAAAATACTTCAAACAGCATGTCTATCAGTGGCCTAAACTGGCAGCAATCCTCTTCCACTGCTCTTCCCTTCAGATGAGAAAACAAGGAGCAAGGGTTTCAAGTTGCAGCAAGGGAAGTTTAGGTTAGATGTTAGGAAGAATTTTCTTACTAGGAGGGTAGTAAGATACTGGAACAAGTTACCCAAGAGAGATGGTGGAAGCTCCATCCTTGGGGGGTTTTAAAACCCAACTAGACAAAGCTTTGGCTGGGATGATCTAGTTGAGGCTGGTCTTGCTTTGAGCAGGGGGTTGAACTAGAATTAGATGACCTCCTGAGGTCCCATCCAGCCCTAATTTTCTATGATTCCAACACAGCTATCCCACAGAGGTGCAGAGGCATAGACTCAGTAACGTAGATACACCCTCAAGGTAGATTTATGACATCCTTACACTCCCACCAATACCAACACCAGCAAGGAGCTAATTCTTAGTGTGAAGCTGAGTATCCTCAAACTCGTTTATCTTAATGTCTGGTTTCCCAGGGCCGTTACAATCTCTGGATTTCAGCCTGATGTAGTAGCTTCTAAACGAGGGGCAAGCAGTTATTTCAGGCAGAGAGCTGCATACTGAGTTTTGGCAAGCCATCGAGGGCCACATGACAGTCAACCAGGGGCAAATACTTATTAATTTTCTTAATTTTTAAGGGGTCCTGCGGGCCGGATAGAATGGACGCGTCCAGCCCGTGAGCCGCATTTTGCCCACCCCGGTTCTAAATAGAGAACCTGGGATGTGGTTATAGGAGCTGTCACGTTACAAAACATGGAAATCTGCATTAAAGAAAGAGGGCCAGAATCTGGTCCTTTTGTCTGGGGAAAAATGAGAAGTTTCTGCCTTTTTAATTTTTTTTCTTTTGTCCAGCTGGTTTGAACTAACATCTGGATAGAAAAGCACTTGTGACCCATACTAATTGATTACTTATGCTTTGGACATCTAGAAAGTCGTATGCATGGCTATTATTTATGTAGCTTTCTGGGTATACTGGAAGAAGAATTTGGGTACCATGTCATACAGATGAGTGAGTTACCTTTATATTGAAGAGTGAGAATATTAATGTTCCTCAAGTGGATCATATATGCCCTTACAAAGTAGAATATGTGTTTATATTGATTTTGTCTGTACTAGAAATGGAGTCTGTGCTACTCTGTTTGACAAAGCTCCCAGGACTCCACATGGTGCAATGTCAAGTCCACCTAATTATTGGATAGTTTACTTCATGCAGTTTTACAGCAGTTGTTAACAACTCTAAAATGCCTTCCCTGATCCCTCATTTTTCTTGAACAATGCAAGTCCTATCACTAAATGAAGTTTAGAATTCATCACTTCCAATAATTGTGTAATGGGTCTACCTTTTTGCACAGAATGACATTGATAGACTGGTACTGTGTCCTGTCACTATGCATATTTTGACTGTGACTTTATCTTTGGTCTTACTTCTAGTTCTTTGGGGGGAGAATTGAGGTGAAGAAGGCCATTGCTATTGCACAAACAGAAGTCCAGGTCCAAAACTGTTCATATTGAGGAAAAGAAAATTCCAACTCCTTGCCTCTCTGCACTTTCTGTTGGTGCTTGTATCAATATTTCCCTAGATATCCTATGCAAAATTCAAAAACTGGAGGATGAAGAATTTTCTTACCTAGAGTAGTGATTTCAGTAAGATACTCTTTATGGCACTCTTCTTTGTGTGCAAAATACTCCAAAATCTTAGATAGTAGGCATACGTGAAAAACGTGGTGAGAAGTTATGTAATTACCAGGTATTTAATTATATGCAATTGGATACAAATGCAGGGACATTCTATGTACATTTGCTCTGGAGGCAGTTACTTTGGTGGTATTAAGTGAGAGGGAAATTTGGCAAAGATACCATATAGTGTTCCTTTTCTCTGAGCAGTCTCATGGGATCGTCAACTGTTCATGAGCAACTGCCAGAATTGGACTTGGTTTAACACTCACCCCAGCTGCAGTGTCACAACCCTTATTTCCTTAGCTAGGATTTGAAACCTGGAACCATACGATTCAGTTGAGCCACCAGTGCCCTCACTTGAACTTGATGTATTTCTTTTGGAAATACCGTTGTTCGCTTGGAGCTTTAGCTGCTAAGCAACTGAAGCTGCTTGGGGCAGATAAATAGAGAGTACCTATCAGCTTGTGAACATAACTCCACTGGCTAAGCAAACAGAAGCACTTTCCAACCCTGCCATGTCAGGTGAAAATACTCTTTTACCAATAGGTTTTAAGTTTATGCTAAATAGAAGGCATTGGATAATTATAAATAAAAAAAATATTCCCTATCAGTAAAGAAAGGGCGAAGCAAAGTGGTTTCTAATAACTGAATTGTCTGCAGTACACCATTTCAGTGAAAGACTATGTTTTTAATTAACGTTTTAAAGCCTATATTGAACAAATATGGGTTTTACTCTCTGGCCAATAAGCAGTTTCTACTGGAACACACTTTGCTGGTGTTTGCAACCATATTGTTTTCCATGTTGTGCCTGTTTTACGTAGGTACAATTCAACAGGAAAATGATCCTCAACTGAGTGGCTTCAAACTAGGATTTCAGAAGTGCAGTAAGTCAAACATCTGGAATAGCCAGGTTTTCCATGGTACTGCTTTACTTTTTGAGTCTGGATGCCCATACATTCAGCTCTTCCTGGCTACTACTGCTCTTTTCAGTAAGCAGGCTTTGACATATGCAAGAATTTTGCATCCAAAGATCTCTCTGCTGGCTCAAAGGGAAGCAGGCATCCAGAGAAGTATCCCCTGGTCCTATCTCAATCATACACCAAGGAAAAGCACAATGCTAGACGAGCTAAGGACATGGACTACAGCAAATAGTTGAGCAAGGGTAGCATGTAATGGCCACAAAACCAGCATACACAAAAAAGAGTCAAGGGACTCCTCAGTGCAGAATTACTGCAGCTAGAGAAGTGGCCTTGCAAAAAAATCAGCCAAGGACACAGCAGAAAAGCTGGAGGACTAGCTGATTATCTCTCAGTGTATGAATGTCCATCTTACTGCCCATATAGCCGCCTGAATCATCACTCCAGTATGTCCCAGTACTCGTTTCAGACCCTGTTTTATAAAAGTCCTTCTATAATCAAGTTAAAGTTGAAAACTCTTGAAGTCCAGTTAACAGGCTTTTGTAATCATTGTTTTGCGACTGTACTTCTCGTCCTACAAGGTTTTTTCTTTTCTGATCAACATTGAGAGGCTCTAAGTAAAGGGATCAACGACTTAAATACTTCTTCTTGAAGTATAGCTTAGGGCTGCTTGTAAATTGGCCAACTGCTTTCTCAGACTGAAATCCAAGTAGCGAGAGCAGCACCTGCTAGTACGGAATGTACAGAATTTTAAAGATGGCAAATCTGAATTCTGATTGTGTGTAAACAGATGAGACCTATTGTGTGCGGTTACTGAAAGGCAATTTAGAGGACACTGGAAATCATTTAGTCATTATAGAGCCTTTTGTTTCATCTTTTTTAAATGTTAAAGAGCTTCTCTTTGTTGTGAGTGAGATCAGGATTTGTATTCTTGATTCTTCATCACCTGGTACAGTAGGATTTCTCAGAGTATAAAAGGTTTTTCACCTTTGAGGGCAAAACTAGTGGCCAAGAACTTGAGATAATTTCCCATCAGAGCTAGAATGACTTGGTGGAGCATACATGATAGTCCCTTCTTGACTATGCTTGTTTAAGAAGCTGCATGCTTCATCAGATTAACCTGTAGTAGTGTGGAACTCCCTGCTGGTTCAAATGTGATGTAGCCCAGTCCAGTGCTTGTCCCATTGCCAGTGCACTTGGGATAAAGAAGTGATGGAAAGGATGGGGTGGAAGCTATGTTGGAGAAAAACTCTACTACACGTCAAGAATATATCAAGGACTCTACCCATGGTGGCTGTTTTTAAACTGCATTAGGGTAGGGGAGAGCTCTGAGAATCAGGGAGCTTTATTTAGCTACCTGACATCCACTCCCCTCTGTCTGCTGCAATGCAAGTTCTCATGTGGAAGAGAATTGAACCCGGTGACCTTAAAGACGGGGAAAATATGTCATTGCAGTTCTGTTTCTCTTAGGATATCCTCTCGTAGGATTTCATTGATTCCCTCAACTCCTCTCAATAATTGGAGGGGGTGGGGGCAGTTCTAAAAAATTAAATGCATGACTTAGATGTATGGCTTTGCAACTACAAATTTATGAGGACGGGTTTCATTCGTTCACTTCCTGCTCGGTGTACTTACTGTCTGGGATTGTCAATGGACTGTGGGTTCAGAGATCTAGGAAGTGAGCATCTAAAGGGATGGGGAGACCTGTAATCCTGGCCATTTCTGCTTTCAAGAAATCCTTTACAACTGTTCAGAAGTTGCAGCTTATTTGTGAGAATCCTCCAAGGTGGTATATTTAGAGGTGGAGAACTGGTAAGTAATTTCCCCTCGGGTGCAGTCTATAAAAGTATCAGTTTAGATCTGCTCTGTACTGTAACTAATCTCTTTTTATGTTTGCATTTTATTTCTGTGATATTAAAACTCAAGCCTCTTCATTAAAATGGCTACACTTTGAGATTCAAACCTTTGACTCCTTTATCATATCAATTTATTGTGTGCCACTATAAGACGCACAGTATTTTCCAAGTATTCTTTACTGCTGCACGTTGAGTTTTTTATTTGAAATTACTTCTATTGTACATTAATATGCTGGATTTGATATTCTGGGGTTTTTAAGCTACATGCAGGACTCAGTTTTAAGTCATACATTTCTGCAGATGAAATGAAGGCTGATTAGAATTTTAATATTAAGGAAGGAAATGGTCTTGGCTAGTGCTCTACAGAACAGAACAGACCTTCTGTTAATACACAAGAGCATTACTGTTTTCTTGAACTTTGCCTTCCAATGCAATTATCACTTGTGCTAGAAATCATAACTATGACATTTCCTGTTAGGACATTTGACAGTATAGAATATAGTGCTATTTCTAGTTTGTATTGTTTCTATTTGAAATAGTCTTGATTATAAAATCATTTGACAAATATATCCCTAAAATTGAATTATAGGCAGTTCTGTGTGGTGTACATTGCTAAACAAAGCTGATTCAAGATGGTACATTGTTTGCCTATTCTCTCTGCAGCTCTTCAAATGGTATGAAATCAAGAGACTGTCTGCATTGTGATACGACTGTATTAACACATTCTTCGTTCCAAAGTTCATGTTACAAAACCCAGATAAAGCTTTAAACCCTGTAAAATGGTATAGTTTCAATGGCTCCACAAAATTACAATTACAGATCTCCTGCTTAAGCAGGTTCAACAAGTAATGATGCTGGAAATATTTAATAAATTGATGTTGGAGGCCATCAGATTTATTGTGGCACAGACAATAGCCAAGATAACAGGCCAGCTTCTCTGCTGATATAAATCATTATAGCTCCATTGACATCACTGGCTCTGCACTGATCTCACGCCAAGAAAATGTTGGCCCAATTTAGCATTTCTATTTACTTATACTTGGAAAACAAGAAGCAGAGCTTCCATAATACATTACCATAGATGTTCAAAATGTTCACTGTTGACATCCAGGCAGTCATTATACTGGCACACAGCAGTGATCCATATGTGTGTGTATTTCTTGAACTTTTTCTCCACATTTTCTAAGACACCCTCTACTATATAAGTCTTTGTGTTCTTCTCCTTGGCTATTTGTGTAATGTTATAAAATGCATGTGTGAAACTAATTGATTTTAGAGACTAGCCAGGCCAAATTCAGATTGGCCCTTTGGTGTATAACATTAGTTGTCTATGGAACTGTCTTCCAAAGAGGGTGCTGGATTTCCCAGCACTCAGCAGTTATATCTAGCCTAGACAAAAAATCTGCAAAACTATTAGAAAGGATATGGTAAAAAATGGACTAAACAGAAATGTAAGCCTTTTTCTATGTAGTGTCTGGGATTTTGTATTCCAAGATATAATAAAGTATGTGGAAGAAAACCCTGTCCTACAAAATGTAAAATTAACATCTGGCATAATTTAAAAAATAAAAACAGACAAAATAAGATTTGGTGCCACACAGCTGTTTAATTTGCTTTTGCATCTGAAGTTATATTAATTGATCCATCAGTAGGGACAGGGAAAGTAAATTCAGACATTGTCTTGGTACATTTTCTTCATACATTAATACCCTAGTTCTTGAATAATCAGGGCCTAACAGCTTTAGTGAGGGGGCTGGTATAATAAGTTCTTTGTTGAAAAACAGAGTAGCATTCAATGGCATTTTTCTTTTCTCCTTTCCTTACAGTAGAAAATTGCTAATGTTTCCTTTTTCTTTCTTGACTTTGCAGAATGGAAGGGTCTTTTGATAATCTGACTCCCAGGGAAAACCTGGGCTTCAATGATACTCTTTGTTGAACATGTGAATTCTTTCATATCAATTGTTCCAGTTTTTTAGGCACAGTACAGTAAATTACATTTTGCTCTCCATAAAAACTACACACATTATGAATAACATATCTTTTTTTTAATAGCTTTCTAGCTGTCTATCAGTAAACTCACAGAAGTTCCTAGACCTCTAATATTTTATTTTTTATTTGTTTCTAGAAGTAACAAGGAAACAGTTTATACTGGGAAACTTTTGGCAATACTGTGAGAAAACATGAAAGTTTGTGGGCTTATCAGACAATGTTATAAACTAGAACAAGGGGTACAATTGTGGTTTTGCCTAGAAATATTTCTTGCCTGTGAATTTGCAATTTAAATTATTCCTAGCTGAAAACTATTTTCTGGAAATGGGGTATATATTATATGAAGTATCACAGCATTTTTTTTCTCATGTTTTTGAGATAAACTGATTTTTTTAACATGTTGAAGTTTTCACTTAATTATAAAATAACTTGATTTGGGAAAGAGAAGTTCATCTTATGCTCCCTGTTCTCCCCCTCATTTAGCTCCAAAATTGCATTTGCCCGACCCAGTTGTAGCTTAATACCACTAGGGTAGACGCAAAACAGGCCCTTTAAAAGTGGCTAGCAGTGCTCAACTTCCTTCTTTCAGACCCTGTGCCCCAGAGATTGTGGGATAGACCATAAAGTATCCTTAAATAACTCATTTATGGGATTAAACTATACAAGTAGTGCTCTTTCTAGTTGATCCAATTGTAATGCTCATCAAATATATGTAAGAGTAAAGAAATTCCAGTTCTTTGAGCCTTTGTCCACATTTTTGGCACTTTGGCGTTTTTGACTCAAAATCCTCAAAATGTAAATCCTGTCTATCCTGGGAGGCAGCTCTAAGTGCCTCTCTTGTTTCAGTGAAATGTGAACACTGGACAAATCCTGTGTGTTGCTTCTTTTTTTAAAAAGATCCAGAAAGTGAAGGGATCCTGCTAGGAGCTCTTCCTCTTGATTTCTGAGGGGCTCTTGAATTCACAAAGGGGAAAAACCGTCAGCTACATCTGACAAAGATTTTACCTCCACTGTCCCAATCCTGCCTGTCAACTACTTTCTCCTCAACTGTACATATATGTTCCACAATCCACTCCCCTGTCCCTCTCCTGCAACGCCCTGTGTCATCTGGAGCTGACTTAAGTGGAGGCCTGGCCTGAGTGCACAGTTGTGCAAAACGATTCTGATAGGAGACAATAGAAGTGGGACAGTACATACAGAAGAAATAAATAACTATTATTTCCTTACTTCCTTTAGTTTATTAGCATTCACATTAGAAAGTGCCATAGAAATGCTGTGTGACTCAGTTTTAATGGGTTTTGTGGTACTCTTCTCGCTGTATTGATTACATACAGATTTTTGCACTGATTCTTGCCATTTGGCAAAGTCTCAGGTGATATCACAATGCCATTTTATTCCTGTACTTTCCAATGCAGTTTAACGTATTCAGATCGCATTCTGCTGTATCGTTTATTGTGCTGCATCATTAGTAATTACTTTTATATACTGAACATAAAGTGCAATTGAATTTAGGGTTCAGAATCTATATTACAGATTGTGATAAGGGCCTAATCAGTAAACCCATGCTCATATAAGTCATTCTAATCAGCATTGCAGAACACATGGATTCCAGAATGTCACTGCTTCAAGTAAACTCTGTCGAGTGTTATCCAACTGGTAACCAAGTAACTTGAAACTCCATAATGGACTATTAAATCTAGAGAAAATCCCCAGTTACTTTTGTAAGTATAAGACTGTCTCAGTAGTTAAAAGCTCTCTATTCATTTATCAGTCATGGCTGTGAAAATGATAAATGTTTGAAAGTTATATGGTACTAAAAACATTAGGCTCTAATTTTATTGCAATTAGAACAAAAACTATTCTAAGAAGCTAATTGGGAATTGGTTAGGATATAAGGTTCTTACCATGCATAACATTTTTTATAAGAAAGGGGATTGCATGCAATTTTGAAGTTTCTGCAAACTCTGGGTGGAATTAAATAAAATAAATTGATTTTAAAAGGAAAGATAAATGTAATTAAGCAGTCTATCAGTAGTGGATTTACTGTACTACTTTGAGTTGATTTAGAATGCCAAAATAACCTTGACAATGAGGATGTAAGAGGAATCTGAGGATTTATTAGGAAGGTATGCTTTTTCTGAGATTTCTGATTATCATTAAAACTTAAGAGTTTAGGATATATTTCAAGTCATCCATTCATGCATTCAGAATCAATGTATTATGAAGGTCTTTTTTTTTCAGATTATACAGGATGTTAACTTTACTGCTGAGACTTCCAGGTGGCATTGGGAAGTGTCTTCCCTCCCTGCCTCCATCTTGAGCAGTCCCACTGAGAGCTGGGACTCTTCAAGGGGTTGTAGCATCAGGGTCCTAACAGGGCTCCCTGACAGCTCCCTGCTGGCTGAGCTGTCAGGGAGCCACCTGCTCTTTTCCCCTCTCTTCCTCCCTCCCCCTTGGAGATAGGGAAATGAAAATCAAAGGACTGTGGGATACTAGGTGTACTAGAGACCCTATAGCGCTATGTGCAACTGTAGAAGCACTACACATAGCTGCCGAGAGCTTACTCTTTGAAAGTGCTAATATTTTGTAGTACTTTTAGGATCTTTGTAGTGCAACAGATAGCTTGAATGCTATACGCTGGCTTTTTGTAGCAGTATAAGGACATGTTTAGCACTGACATGTACTGCCTGTCCATGGCCTTTTAAGACATGCAGTACAGGGGCCCTATGGCTGCTAGGGTGGTAGCATAGTCTGAATTCCCACTGCCCTTTGCTCATTTGGACAGTGAGCCTGTTAAGAGCACTTAGTAGAATCAGCTCTTGTAAAGCGTGTGTCCAAATTAGGCCACGATCCTTTGGAAGGAAAAGTGTCTTTCTTCATGTTTGTTAAGCTCCCTGCATAACTAATAGCATAACTAACCTCTTGGAAAGGTTCTAATTTGAGGATAAACTTTAAAATCATGTGATTTAAATCCAGATTTTGTTCAGGGTCTTTAGACAAAAAATGTCCTTCTAATTAAATTTGTTCTTTTCAATAGGTAACTAACTAAATGCACCTCAAATATTTGCTCAACTGTTCAAATATTGGTTTGGTGTTAGAAGGTGGGGGGGGGAAGTTAGCCTAATGTTTGAGGAATTGGAGCATTTGTAAATGAACATTTTTCTGTTCTGTGTTGTTAGTTCTACATTAGTTACTCTGAGCACTTTGTTCAAAGTAAAAGGTCCTTATTTTGAAAATCAAATTAATAAATGTATGGTGGCACTTTTAACGATGCCCTTTGGCAGATGTATTCATGTTTAACATAGAGGATTTGCATGTTTCAGATTTTCATAGTTTGTATAACAAAAATGTAATAAACTTGCAATATCTTTTTAATACTAAATTTCTGGTAGAATTTTTCTAAAGGAATTAAAAATATAAAGAATGGTTGTAATTACATTGTTCCATTCATTTTACAGCATTAGATGAAATCAGTTGCATATGCCTAATGCAGTATGTTTCAATGAAAAAATACATCTGTAAGTCAGAGCTATTTTGGAGCAAAGTTAATAAAACAAAATTCAATTACTAGGCCTAGCTTATTTACTGAAGAAAATATTAATTTTTCTGCATGGATTATTATGTCCAATAAGCTTTGAAGGTATTCATTCCACTTTTAACATCCTTTTCCCCTGAATGCTTTTCCCTCCTTGCAGGATACGTTCATGACTTGAATTAAAGATTTTTTGGCTGCACTGCAGATAGGTTGATTCACTTGGGGTACTTTTCTCCTCTAACCAGCTGTCCATCAAATTCACATTTTGGAGAACAGTTCTTCAAGTGAGTGCTTATAACCCAGTGCATCACTATCTCACTGATTCTGGCTTAGTTAGAACCCAGCTAAGACACAAATATTATTCTATTTCTTCAGAGAATAATTGTCATGCAACAGCCTCCTGAGATGTGTAGTTACTTGGTAGCTGAATGGACTTCCCTCAGTACCTGATTTGGGCTTAAGAAAAGATAGATATAGTCCTACTTTATTTTTTTTCCACTTGATTTATAAAGAAAACTGAATTCTTCTTCTTTAGCCTGCTAAATTTCACAAGACCATGAGTAGGTTCTCACATTGTTGGGAATATGTTTCTATGAAAGTATAGGTACACCTTTGAAGAGCACCTTCCAGAATCTCTCATGGTACTGATGACTATATTGTTCTGCTTTTTCAGCATCATGCACATTGTAAGTGCTCACAATAATTATGAGCATACAGTGGATAAAGGCATAATTTGCTTAACTGCATAACACAATACCAGTCATAATTTTTTGCCTGTTGCTTACATTGCAATACCATCAGTTCCTTGCATATTAGTTAAAAAAGTGTAAGCTGCTTAAGTCAGTGGTGCTCAACCTTTTTGGCTGGCGGGTTGGATGGGCAGTTCCCAATCCCTCTGTGGGCCAGATCTGGCAGGGCCCATCTGACCATACAGAGGTGGGATGAGGCAGCCTGGCTCCAATCCAGCTGCATGGTAGAAGAGGATTTGGTCTGGCCCTGCAGGGGGGAGGGGGTTTGGCCTGGCCCCAACCCGGTTGGGTGTAAGCAGGGGGCAGGGGGCAGCCCCCCAAGGGAGAGGGCATGGCTCCGCCCTGACGGAGGAAGGGAGCATGGCCCAGCACCAACCAGCCTGGCCAGGCAGAGGGAAGGGGGCATGGACCAGCCCCACAGGGAGGGCGAAAGGGGCATGGCCCAGCCCTGCAGGGAGAAGGGGGTGCAGCCTGGCCTCATCCCACCTGCATGGAGGGAAAGGGGCATGGCCTGTCTGATCTGGCTGTGTTGGGCCTGGGGGGAACGGACCTGCCCGGTGAGGCTTGAAATTTTGGCAGCAGAGAGACATGGCAGTACTGCCTCTTCCCCCCGCCCCTCCTCTGCCACCAAATTCCCCAACCTGCAGGAAACCCCACGAGCCAGATTCCAAGGCTCCGCAGGCTGCATTTGGCTAATGGGCCAGAGGTCAAGCACCCCTGACTTCAATGCATAACAGCTTTCAGCCCCATTTTTTACAGTGTAATTCTACTCTGTTTAACTGGCCTCAGAAACCATGAAGGGGGAAGCAGCTGTCAAAGAGCTGCTGTTAGAAACCTTGAAATTGGTTAGAACTATTCAAGGCTTCGGAGCTGCTTTCTCCCCACCTTTTTGAGGTTTCTCCCAGCAGCTCTGAAACTGGTTATTAGAAGCTTTGAAAATAACAGGAATTAGTTGTCTTCAAGGTTGCTAATACCACAGCACTGACAACACTGTGTATTTCATGAACATGGCTTATGTTAAGTTCACAAAAGTGTATATACTCCAAGTCAGTCCCTATGTCCTGCACTTAAACAGAGTACATGGTAGATCCACTGTACAGTCATTATATAGTCATTATTACACATCACATCATGTCTACATACCCCAGCATCTTTTCTTTTAATGTTAGTGAGCTGGAGACTGCCACTTGCTTTCAGTAATATATTGAGCTGAATTAGTACCGGAGAGATGATACTTTTGAGAGGTGAAGCTCCAGGGAGAAGGTGAAGGATGGCAACAGATGGTAAATGAAGGAAACAACATCTTTAAGCAACTTTTACTGGATCTCACTATGCTTTTATGGATATATAAATAGTACATCTAGTTGTCTCTCTCAGATTGGATACTTTTTTATATCACAATTAAAATTAAACCATGAATGTGGCTGAAAAAAGTATAGATGTACTAGATTACTTAAATTTTTTGGTAAAAGAAAGTCTTCAAGGAAGGGTTGAAATGCTGCTTTTTAAGAATAATTCTGTGGGTTTAGCACAGTGGTTCTCAACCTTTTTAGTCTCAAGGCACCCTTCGGAAAATGCCAGCCCTTAGTTTTCACTTATTTTTTGACTACACAGAAATAATAGTCATTCTTCTGTTGCAAAGAACTCAGAAAGAGTACAGGAGTTCAGAAGGTTTTTTGACACTAGGGATTCCTATTTGAAATCTCTCGGCTTATCTTGGAAATCCCGTATAAGTGTTTGCATACCTAACAGTGCATATGTTGTGGGGTGCACCACACAGCACCCTTAAAAGGATCTTGTAGTGCTCTGGTTAATAATCCACTGGTTTAGCATAATCCTGCTGCCCTGTTGCAAGAAAAGATTAAGTCAAGTGCATCAAGTAAAACAAATTAGTCTACTTTCTAATGTTACCTCACCTGATAAAAGATGCATTTACTTTGAATTAGGTCCTAGAGACAGTTGATTATTAGAGCACAGCAGTTCAACCACTACGCAACATAGCAAGCTGCTCCAAAAGAACCAAGAAAAGAGTGAAGCTTTGAAAAACAAATTCAGAATTGTTTCTGGTGAGTGTTTTTCCTTGTAACTGCTAACTAGAGATGAGAAGGAAGAGGGCTTATTAAGTCTTTATTGATCACAATCCTACTCCAAAATATAGGAAGCAAACAAACATCTTGCCACTACAAACAGAAAAAAAGATCACAACTAGAAATGCTTAGTGCTGTATTGGATTCTAGCTATTTCCCGGGATGCTAGTGTTTGTGTTTCCTGGATTTGCTTTGCCGTTCTCTGTGGGCAGGAAGTCAATGCATTTGCTGAATACTTAAACACTGTGATCCAGGAAATAATAGCTGTAGCAGCCAAAGGACATCGTCTAAGGGGAGAAAAGACATAAGCAAATAACAGACCAAACAGATCTGAGCCTTGGTGCGGGAAGAAATAGTTCTCTGTCACGCTACCTCTTTCTGTGGAATTGTTGAAATATGTGAGGTTTGTGCATCAGTATAATTGCTCTGACTTTTGGATCTACTTGGGCTTCTGCTGAAATTCAGTGATTCTGGTATCAATAGGAAAAAGACATTGTTCGAAATCAGGGGTTGTCAATAAGGGGTGCCCCCGGGGGTACTTAGGAAGGCCCTAGGGGGTGTGGGTGGGCGGTGGCGATGGAGCGTCACCCCCACCACCCCGTGCTGCCACCTCCTAGGAGCAGGGCTGGGGGGCGGGAAGCTTGTCACCCATCACCCTGTGTTGCTGCTGCTTCACCACTCCTCCCCCCCCCCGGTGTCCGGCCACATGCCACCCCCCTGTCCATGTCCAGCTGCGCACCCCCCCCATCCGCATCTGGATACCAGGGGTACACTGATTTAAAAAGGTTGAAAACCCCTGGTCTAAATGATGCCACAGTGGTGTTTAGCCAGAGCTGTCACAGGCTAATTGCAAACCCCCACAATCTACACGAAGAAAGAACATACACAATGAAACTAAAGGCAGTCTTGATTTTGGTGTGGACCCTTCAAATAAATAAAAGTGTTCATTGTGCAGGTTTGCCAGTCCCATGTGTTGAAAAATTTCTGAGTCATACTCCAAAAAATCATAAGATTTAAAATTCCCAGAGTCCTATTTAGTGCCTGCCGCCTGATATTTTTTTTGTTTCAACTTTGAGGAAAGTTGCACACGTGTGTCCATCTCAGGTTCTGCATTCAGTGTTAAATACACACCGACCGAGCAGTGGG
Organism: Alligator mississippiensis; assembly: GCF_030867095.1. Classification (NCBI taxonomy): domain Eukaryota; kingdom Metazoa; phylum Chordata; order Crocodylia; family Alligatoridae; genus Alligator; species Alligator mississippiensis. The sequence continues at coordinate 49,820,989 of NC_081836.1, read as the reverse complement.
CATGGCACACCCCCTTTTTCACCTCTCCGAGAGGACTCTGCCCACTGTCTCCCCTGCCCTGGGCAAGCTGCCATCCTCTTCCTGCCCATCGTGCTTACTGCATAGTCAGGATAAGCAGCTGCCGCAATCACATTCTCTTTCAATTCTCTCACAGGGACTTCTGTCGCTCACTTGTCTGCTGTGTTCCCATTTCTCCAATATTTTCCTTGTCTGTCTGTCCCTTCCAACCCCTTTCTGCTCTTCCACTGCTTTTGGCCCCCTCCCTGTTTCCATGCCTTCCTTCTGCTTCTCTGTCATTGTCCTTTTCCCACCTACAGTAATATTCTTCTGCACCCTGCAGTCTCTCCTCGTCACACATCCTTGCAATGACCTTGGTTGTTCTTTTATTCCCCTCCCACATCCTTCTGACTCTGTCATAGTTTCTTGTTATCTTTTTGTTGCCAACACATTTTCCTCACTGCAGCTTTAGTCTGGTTTTCCTGTCTCCTGACTAAGTTTTCATGTAAAATCCAGTCCTGCGCAACTCATGTCAATGGGACTTTTGCCATTGACTTCGGTATGAACAGCATCAGACCCAGGATGACTACAGTATCATCAGATTTCCTGTAGGTAGCCTGGCTGCAGCCCCTTTGGAAATCATGGGAAATTACTTCCACCTTTTCTGGGGGCAACCTGTGGCCATCTCCTATTGACGTAATAGGATATGGTGGCCGTTTTGAATAAGGGCTGAACTTTGGTAATTGAAAGCACAAATCTTTTTGATGTATGAGAACCCTTAAAAGCCACCAAGTACTATGAGAGTTGTGATAACATCATCAGATATGTCAGCTCTAAGCTTGCCACCTCCCATTCAAGAGAGAAGTTATATGCTAGCACTACCCATGTTGAATATCATATAAATAAGTGACAAAGCCTTGTTCATATCAGTATTAATCCTAACTTGTTAAAATCTTGTTTTGTTTTGTTTTTTTTAAAACAGGCTGCCTAGAAACAAAGATTGTGTTTTCAAAGATTGCTTTATTTGCATGATCTGCTTTGGTGAAGAAAGCATACTAAATCTATTGATAGCTTCAGCATATTTCTTATACTGCTCCAGAAATTCTGTGGTTACATTCACTCTGTTAGATCAGTCATTTTAATTACATTTTAATTACATATTACATGTTGATGTAGGTGTAGGGAAGCAGGGGAACTCTGCAATGGCATTGAGTTTTAAGGCACAAAGAAAGCTTAAATGGACCCACAGCTGCTTAACATATGCCCTCTGTCTGAACTCATTTTATTACTTGATATCTTACTTTTCAATGCATAAAAAGTTGGTGCAATGGATGATTTCAGTCCTGCTGTATCTGTCAGAAGTTGCTATAAGGTTTCCAGGATATAGAAAACCAAAATTTAAAAGCATAAAAATCCTGACTTTCAATTCATTAAAGCTTACTTGAAGCATCTCATTTTGTTGCTGGGGTTAGTGGTTTTCTGGTTTTTTAAGCAGCAACTGCTGAGTGATTTAGAGTACATATTTGCTACTGAGTTTGGATTTCATTTTCAAAACCATTTAGAGTTATAAAACTGTCAACTTAAGAACAGTTTATATGCTTGGTTAGGGAAGGCCCCATCTATACGAAGTTTGTATCCTTCTCTGCATTTTGGACTGCCTTTATTTTTTCCAGCCCCTACCGCCTTCCTTTTCCTAGTTGACTATCACTATAATATTACCACTCCTGCAAGTCACACAGCTTCTCTGAGGTTATCATCCAAGCTACTCCTTAGGTTAACCAGTATGTAAAAAGAGGTAGTAGAAAGCACACTGAGCCCTTTTTTTTACTCTGTCCTGAACTCAGCCTCTCTGTGTGGCTGCAGAAAGCTTTGCTTTTTGCTTTTGCTCAGGGAAAACGCTTGAAATGTCAGTGTGCTTAATTTTATCTAATCTATCCTATCTCTCTGTTTTCAAGTCATAAACTCAGAGATTAAAAAGAATAGATCAGAAATATTAGAAACATTAAATACAGTTAAGCACATCCTGGACCTTTCAAAAAGTTTGTTCGGCATGAACAATAGGATGCACATCGTAATCTTTTGGGTCCTAGACATCGAGCCTTTGATTCCTACTCTATCAGCCCAATGTTCCAGCTGGTTTTCTATCCACCTTAGGGTCCATTCATCCAGCCCGTACTTCCTTAGCTTGCCTGCAAGGATGCTTGCTAAAATCAAGGTACACCGCATCCACCCATCTCCCCACATCCACACAGCCAGTCAACTCATCCTAGAAGGCAATCAGGTTGGTCAGGCATGACTTGCCCCTGGTGAATCCATGCTGGCTGTTCCTAATCACCTTTTTCTCCTCCAAGTGCTTAGAAATGGATTCCTTGAGGATCTGCTCCATGATTTTTCCAGGAACTGAGGTGGGGATGACTGATCTGTAGTTCCCTGAATCCTCCTTCTTCCCTTTCTTAAGTATGGACACTATGTTTGCCCTTTTCCAATCATCTGGCACCTCTCCTGATCGCCATGAGTTTTCAAAGATGATGGCCAGCAGTTCTGCAGTTACATCAGCCAACTCCCTCATCACCCTCAGATACATCCCATCTGGCCCCATGGACTTGTACACGTCCAGCTTTTCTAGGTAGTCCCTAACCTGTCCTTTCAGCCTTGAAGGCTGCTCCCCTCCTCCCCAAACTGTACTGCCTGGTGCAGTAGTCTGGGAGCTGACCTTACCTGTGAATATTGAGGCAAAAAAGGCACTGAGCTCTTCAGTCTTTTCTGCATCCTCTGTCACAAGGTTGCCTCCCCCCCGCCCAATTCAGTAAGGGACCCACACTTTTCCTGATCCTCCTCTTACTATTGACGTACTTGTAGGAAACCTGTCACATCCCTTGCTAGCTACAACTCCAATTCCTGACTTCATCGCTGTATGCTCGAGCAATGCTCTTGTATTCTTCCCTAGTTTTCCTCACATCTCTGCTTTTCTTGATTTCTGAGAGGAGATAAGTCACAAAAAGTGTGCGTATGTTCCTTCTCCCAGGAGAAACTCTCCCAGGAGCAATTTCTATCTGGTTGTGCTTGGCTTATTTTTTTCTTGGCACACACATCTTTGTTCCAGGAGAAAAACTGGAATATCTGCACGCTTGTGGTTTCTACTGGGAGAGCGGTGGTTCTCAGAGTAGAAACTAAATAATCTCTGTCTCTTCTGTATTTGTAGGTTGCCCAGCTGGGAGGGGCTCCCTTTATATTGGATTATTTGGGAACAGCTACATATCATGTTATCAGCTTGGCAGAGAGAGCCTTGTGAACTAAGCCACAATCCTTTGGCACTGATCACAGCCTTCTGCAAGGTAGATAATTTCTACTGGCAGTTTTGGTTTAGCAGGGCACTCTCATATTGATAGAACTGCCTTGTAGATGACCCTCTTTACTTCTCAGCCTTTACAACAAACAGAGCAAGTGCAACAAAGTGTGCCAAATCTTCTTGCTAAAGCTGATAACTTAATCACCTCCCTTGTTGGCTTTGCACTTTGAAGCCCAAGGGCTGTGCTATGAACTCTTGGAGCAGCTGGTTGATGCTACTCCTGACATATATACTCCAGTATAGTGTAACTGTGCACATGAGCAAAAGTATCAAAGACAAAGAAGTTGACTACCAACAACCACCTGGCTGGGACCCATATATGAAGACAAATGCTAATGATGAGCAGCTCACTGTAGATGAGCTCTAACTTGCTTTGACTGATCTCCCCATTAACTCTGGCCTATTCATTGTGGATGAACCGCGCAAGATGTTGAACAGAAGAAAATATAGAAAGCCCCACCCCTGCATTGTCTCCAGCTTGACACTGAGACATTGCAGCATGGCAGTTGCATAAAATATAAATAATCATGATATAGAAATAGAATAACTACTCAGCACATGTCGAAGAAAAATGTAAATTTACATGGTGTTACTGTATTATATTGAGAGCTGAATGCAGGACCAGAAGCCAAGAAATCACAAGGTCCAGTGTGTTAGAACTGCTAAGATGAGTCATACTTCCTGACATGACATTTACAATTAGGGTACCAATACTTGATTACCAGATTAGTGTCTTTTATTATATAGTTGAAGCCCATGTCCAATTATAGTTACACCTGGGTAGATTTATACAAAAACATTGTGAATGTGTTCCAGAACTGGGCAGGGACTTAATTATGCTGTTTTTTGTGACTTACTGAGTTATAGGTGCAGTCCCTTGATTGTTCCCTGTTATCATGGTTTATCTACTAGTTCATAAACAACGAACAAGGCATCAAAACTTCCCAAATGATCTCTAACTTCTAAGAGTTTATGATTAAAATAAGTGCTTGAAATTGACAGCAGATTTTATAGAAAGGTCAAAGTTAAAGGCTGGTCATTTTATTTAAAGATCTTGAGAAGAAAGGCAACATTGGGAGGTAAAATGTCTTTCCCATCTTAAAAAGAAACAAAACAAACTCCTCTGACCTCATGTGTTTCCAGCTTCTGCCACACTCCTTTCTCCCCTTGATCTCAGATGTCATTAAATATACTATCTGCATCACTGTCTGGAGTTCATCTCTTTCAGTTTCATCCTAGGTCCTCTCTATCCTAACTTCCACTCCCTGCACTCTATTGAAAAGCTCATGTTAAGAGGTGTTCAGAAAATCTTTTCAGTGGGATGCTTTTCCATTGAAGAAAATACAGTTTAGTTCAGAATGTTTGGATAATGTATTGATTTGTTAGAAAGCCAAAGAGAAAGGTAATGAAATGCTTCATTTTGATAACATCAAAGAACTCTGTTTTGATAAGGTAAAAATATTGCCTTTCAACTTCATTGTTGGATTTCATTTTGTTCAAGCTTTTTTATTCATGGATTCATATATGTAAGGCTGGAAGGGACCTCGCAAAATCATCAGGTCCAGCCACCTGCACCAGGCAGGAAAGACAACTGGGGTCAGGTGACCCCAGCAAGGTGACCGTCCAGTCTCCCCTTAAAGATTTCCAGGGTAGGCAATTGTACCACCTCTGGAGGGAGCTTATTCCACAGTCTGGACACTCTAACCCTGAAGAAGTTTTTCCTAGTGTTGAGCCTGAAGCAGCTTGATATTATTTTATTGCAGTAGTATTTATCTGTAATATTTAATATTTATAATATTATAACTGTTCAACATTACTGAAGCAAATCTTTCTAAATTGAAAGTCTTCAAAATATCCAGTCTGTGAAAAACATATTTGAAATTTTGATTGATTATTCAGTCTTCCTTAGAGTGAAAACAAATTTTGAAATGTAGAATATCCCTTGGGATGGACGTTCCATTTCCTAATGAGCTCTGAGAAAAGGTCTCTCCTCAGTTAAGACTTCGGTGTCTTCTTCATGGCCACAGCTGAGAACCGGTACTTCTTCCTTGTTCTTGACCTTATATCTTCCTCTGAAAGAATTGACTGAGCTCTTCTTTTGATATCTTCTTGTCCCTCAGCTGTCACGACTATCTCCATCTGGTTGTCCTCTTACTTCTCCAAGCGCTCCTACAGTTTGTTGTATGGAGGATTCTTCTCAGCATGTTTCCCCTAATTTGTAGTGGAGGCCTACCAGGACCTCCTCCTTGATTTGTGCCTGTTCCTGTACATCTTCCGAGCACTCTGTCTGGCAGACATAAATTGAACTATCTGCAAAGATCTTTGCATGTCACTTTGTCCGCGTTACCTCTATCTTTCCACCCATTCACTGGCTCCCTCTTTTTAATTTTTTTAATCTTTTTTCCAGAGTTTCAAACTACTTTCTCTCAGCTTTCAAGTTCTTTATAGCCTCTCACCCTACCTGACTTTTCTCCATATGCTGCTGAAATGCAGATTCTTGCCTCCTTTCTTGTTTCCTTTCTTTCAGCATTACCAGAATTCATATTTTATTTGTTAGCATTTCAAACAAGATGTATCCTTTCTCTCAAGCTCAAGTGGAATAGCGTGTAAAACTCAGCAAAGTTACCTCATTGTCCATTTTCATATCCATACTTGAAATTTTCCTTTAAAATAATGGCTGCAAATAACTTGACAATAAATAAACACCTAGAGCTGGATCCACATCTAGGGTGAGGCTCAGTGTTGAGTATTTCCCATACCTTGAAAGCCATCTCTCGCAGAAAGCTGACATCAGTGAAAAAATCCAGCTTCACCTCAAATATGCAAGCGCAGCCTTTGGATGCCTGAAGAAACGGTGTTCGAAGAGTGCAACATCAAACCCAAAACCAAGCATATGGAGCTGAGATGTGGAGAACATACAGGAGACATCTAAAGTTGTTGGAGAAGTACCATCAATGCTTCCTGCAGAAGTTCCTCCAAATCCAGTAGCAAGACAGATGCACCAACATTAGCATCTCCTGCAAGCAAACACCACACGTATGGAGGCAACGATCATCCAAATGAACTTCATTGGGATGGCTGTGTCATCCAGATGTCCAAGTCCAGACTCCCAAAACAAGTTTTATTCTCCCAACTCAGCCAAGGTGTATGTATGCTTAAGAGGAGGGCAGAGAATGCGCTTCAGGGATGTCCTCAAGGCCAACTTAAAAAAAAAATGCAACATTGATGTGAGCTCATAGAAGACTGTTGCCCAGGACTGCCCCTAATAGAGGAAGAGTCTGCTGCAGGGATCTCAGTACTTTGAAACCTCAAGACAACAACAGGCGATGGAAATGCAACAGTAGGAGAAACATTGTGTCATGAACCAAATCAAGGATCCAGCACCACGCAGCCCACATGGAAATGCATATCCGAGCTACAGTAGTCTTTTGATCCCAGGTAGGCCTCATCAGCCATCTTCGGATACACAGATAAGACAGTCATGGAAGACAGTCATGCTTGACTGTGAGGGATTGCCAAAAAAAAAAAAAGAGAGATAAACACCACTCTCTATTGTGCTGGTCAGTGTTGATTGATTTTATTTGTAGTTGATTGTATTTGTAGTTCTCTTGTCATTCTTTCAGTATCTTCCTACTATACCCTGCTTTATTCTTGGATTATTCTCCTTGAGCAGTGCCCATGTTTTTGTTACCGGGGTGTAGGTTGTAGCTGTGTTGGTCTAAGGACATAGGCAGACAAGGTTCTTTGGGTGAATCTGATATCTTTTATTAGACTAACTTAAATAGTTGGGACCTGAGAGCTTGCTTTAAAATTTTTTTTTCCCAACTATTTAAGTTGGTCTAATAAAAAATATCAGATTCACTCAAAGAACCTTGTCTGCCCATGTCTTTGTTATGTGTTTGTACAATAATTAGAAGACTAGGCCTAGCCCAAGTTTCTGCATGCTGTCTTAATGTCATTAGTAAGTAATCAGATGAAAATTATGAAAATATACACTTCTTTCCCTCAAGCAGTAATTTTTTCAGGGATTTATTTGAATGACGTTATAGCTAATGTGAGATAAGAGTTTTAAAAAGTGACTTCCCTCCCTAACGAAGTTGTAAAGATTAATTTATGGAAATGAGGTGCCCCAAATTGAAATCAGACCACAGCTTCCAGACCTGGAAATTCAGTGATAATACTTGCATTTTTTTCAAACAGAAATGTGCAGGATAGATATTGAGTGTTGAAGTGTGGGAGTTGTTTGAGTCAAATTTGTTTTCATAATAACTGGAAAAGACTTGACTCTCTTAGGATTTGTATTTTTTTTCTTGAAGCCTTGCTTTGTATGCCAGTTGCATTTAAAATTATCTACTTCAGCGTGGTCTGTTGAAACACAAGCAAGTTTTATGAAGTATTTTTGCTAAACAGACGACAGGTTTTAATTTGAGGTCTTAAATCATAATTGGTTTTCGATTTTCTGCTCTGCCTCACAGAAACATAATGAAGGTACACCTGATGCTATAAAAAACAGATGTCATTTTAATGTTCCCGGACTGTGCGGGGAAGCCTTGAGAGTTCACAAGTTACTATCACAGGCATGTACTTAGCATGGGGCAAAAAAAAAGCAGGAAATATGTAAAGACTTAAGAGAGAAATCAGTTGCTTGGGAACAGATAACATTCGATAATTTTAGTACCTCTTCTATTACTGAAAACAGATATTTTTTTTCCTGAGGAACTTCTGGGGGAACTTCTCTTATAGGTAAAGAGAGCATATCAGAGCTAGCATGTTCAAATTGTGTGTGGAGAACTTCTTGAGGCCATGATATTGTCAATGCAGTGTCATAGGAGGTTGGCTTCTCTTACTGGTGCAAGGAAGGACTACTGCAGTACACATAGGAATTGAAGTCCCGACATGGGTAGGAACCTCTTTTTGGAACCAGAACAGTTAAAGCAGTCCATTATTCAGCTATAGACTGGCTACTGATCATTCTTTTATACACTTTAACTATTAGCACTCGGTAGTTGTGAATTGTATGAGAGAACAGCAAATCTGGAGGAAATCAGAAAACCTAACTGAGTTGTCAGTGTAGACTCTCTGAAGTCTTGGTCAAGTACTCTATTTCATTAGGACAGAATTTCCGGAAATGGCAGAAACATGAACTGTGCATAAAACATAAGTAGAAGTTGTTATTGAATTTTTTCCTTGAGTAGAACAAACTTGTCTCAAGGTGTCCCTACTAAAACCTGGGGAAGGTACGTGCATTTGGAAGAACAATGTGTACACAAAAGGCGATTAACAGAGTCTAAATCTGTAGGTGTTCAAGGCAATAGATAATCAGGTCCTTTGTGTTCCAGCTGATGGTGTGAACAACTTATATTAGGAATGTAGAATTGTGAAATGGAAGTATATAGAACAAATTAATTGTGCTAAAGAAACTAATCACATGTAGATTAAAGCTGCTCACACTGTTTGCTTTCTTGAATCCCTCCTTTTGGATCTTGGCCAGGCTAAATTGAGGTGTATGTGAGAGATACATATAATAAAGTAATTATAGGAAAAATGGTGGAATATTTAACTGGTTATTTAAAGGTTCCTAATATATCAAATCATAAAGGTCCTGGTTCTGTCAAATTAATAATTTGTCACTCTCCAGGTAGGTAATCCTTTCTCTTAATTTAGCTGGAAGGATGTACAGTTAGAGAGATGAAAGTAGAGAATGAATCCCAGAACATTAATTTCTCCTAGTTATATATTCTATTGAATTCTGTAGCTGAGACTAATGAGGACAGGCTGGTAATTAAGTAGATATTTTTAAAAAAAGTAATATATGCACAGAAGTGAAGCTCATTGCCTCTAATAACAAGAATTTATTTCTCTGTCACTAAGTAAACCATAAGGAATCTGGATATAACAGTTGCAGAAGACTATCTCACCTTTAAAAAAAGCCCATAGTTTTTAACAATTGCAGAGCCTCCTCCCTGCATTAATCTTGTCAATAGGTAGAAGGCAAATGTGTGCTCTCTAACCTTTTTAATTACTGAAGGATTATAAATGAAAGGTAAACTATAGGGAAGCATTCAGTTCGTCTGAGAGACTGTCACTTTTATATTGCTACACTGGACAAACTGACTGCACTCAATTACATTCATCTGATACCATCCATGTATCCAGGAGCGTAGAAAAGGAGATCTTTAGAGGCTTTACAGTATTCAAAAGTGTCAGATCACTATTCATCTGAGAAAGATGGAAGGATCCCTTCTCCTCCAAAAAGAATATTTCAGCCAAGTCTGGTTATTCAGTTGCTGAGTCAATGAAGTAGTTAGAGCCCAAAGGTTACAGTCCTTTATGAGAGATCTCACTCAAGTGGGTTTTTTACTCCAGATCTGTTGCTTCATAAAAATGTTGGTACATGAGATTAGAATGGGATGATCACCTGCTTCTTCCTTCCATCTCCCCCAAAATTGTTGATCTAGTCTGCTGATAGATCCAGAGTATTATACTATTTTTAAAATATTGCTTTTACTGACATGTTGTGCAAGGAGGATATCTGGGAACCTTTTGTGATGGCCACAACAGCACCTGTAATTGGGAACAACATACAGTATTTCTGATAATGTGGCAGTAGAACTATGAGAATCACAGGTAGCACAAAGTTATATTCTGTATCTGCTGCAATAGAGAGAAGGTTTATTTCAATCCCAGACCTGCTTTTATGATGAGCATGGCAAATTGGATGAGCATGGCAAATTGGAGCCATTAGAAGGGGACTGTTACTATGGAGTGAATTGTCCTTGATACTTTTGCTGGGATTGGAAATCCATATAAAATTCAGTGTTTTGGTGTTGTGTTTCTCTTCAGTCAGGACCTACCTTCTTTAGCTGGAACTTACCTGACTTTTGTTGTATGCCATGGAAATGAAGTGTGTTGTGTAAGGAAGTCTGTCCATAGCCATGTTATGGAAGCTGGTATGGCTAAACATTTGTAGCCAGGGACAAACATAAATAGGCTTTTAGACCCTCTGAGTAGAGGACATTTTGGCTCTTCCGTTGAGAGGACAGCAGTGAATAACAGGTAAAACTCACCTCAGCTGTGAGCCAACATGTATCATACGCCCACATTCCCTATATGCCCTATTTTGGAGAGTTTGGTAGGACTTACATGTTGCATAGGCCTATCTGCATAGCAATGCAGTTTGCTGTAGAAGCGGGAGGAGAGGGGGCTACTTGATTTGGCGTGGGAGTGACTACAATGTCCCCTAAAAGTAGGTGGTGTTTTTCTCTGAAAAGAGCTTGTGAAGGTAGTGCACAAAACACGAAAAACCTTTCTGAGAAGGCAAGGAAAGAAAGAGTAGAACTTTTAGTATTGTGCAGTATGTCAGAAAAATACTATGTCAGTACCTATTTTGAATTGTAACCACATTACCACATTTACCCAAATCCAAGACAACCCTGAATTTAAGACAATCCCTCCATCGTTAGATTCTATAGATGGAGAATGTATACATTTGTTATAATTTTCTATGTACAGAAACTAATTAGTGGAAGGTCATCTTAAATTTGTTCCCACCGCTGCTGCAGGGAAAGCAGTGGTAATGAGACAGTTGGGGGCACACAGTAGGATGGCAGAGGGTGGGGGAGGCAATAAGGGAGCAAGCAGTGGGGGAGCAATGGGATAGGCAGTGGGGGGGAGTAGGTGGTAAGGGAGTAGGCAGCTTGGAAGTGGGGGGGCAGGCAGCTTTCCCTCTGTTGCCTGCCCCCCCCACTTGCCCTCCCATTGTTCCTGGCATCCTGCATCCTTGAGCCCCCTTTTTACCCCTCCCTTCCCCCTTGCTGAGCCAGCACTGCTGCTACAGGGCCAGGTTGGGGCCGTGCTCTGTGCCCCATGCTGGAGCAGGGACGGAGCCTGCTGGCAGAGCCTGCTGCATGGAATAAGAGTGGAAGCCCAGAAGCTGTGGGGGGAGCGGGCTACACAGATAGTGTGGGGGAGAGATGGGAGAGGAGGAGAGAGGTCCAGAGGCAGTGGGGGAGGAGGCAGGCAGCAGCTGCAGCTCTAGCCCCAAACCGGGGTCAAGGCCACAGCCGAGCTTCAGCAGGTACCACTTCTTCCCCTACTCCTTCCCCCCCTGCCTCCTACTTGACTCCTAAAGAACAGACTTTTCCCACCCATATGAAATGAAGGGGAAAAAACCTTGTCTTGAAATCAGATAGGTATCATACTTCTACTTGTATGTTTACCGAATGTCTCACCAATATCTCATTTGTACAAAGTGTCCAAGATTGGTCCAATAAAAATAACTTATAAACTATTACTACCTCTTACATTATTACCTAGCTGTTCGGGTTTTTTCCCCAATTGATAAAAATACATGCTTTTAAAAATATTTAAAAGGAGATTTGTGTAAAAATAATCCATCAATTCATGCCTGAAAACTTTATTCAACTTAATGGGTAGGTAACTTGCAAGTTCAGCGTACTTTGCATTTCCAGGTAATGGAGAAAGGAACGTGGCTGTAAAAGGGCAGATTTCCAAAGCAGCAACAATGGCAGCACCTGTGCAAATGTGTATGCACCTGTTAGACATAAAAACCCCTGCAACTGTTCAAGCAAATCTTTACATATAATGGCCTGGTTTTTATGCAAGTAATGTGGCTGGGGCCTAAGCCTGAACTAATTCACTTTTATGAAAGTGATGCTTCAATGCAGGAAGTCAGAGATTTATATTTAAAGATAATTGTACTAGATGAATGAGTCCATTGCACAGCTCTCCAAATAAACACCCAGGAGAGGGAAGGGGTTTTTCTTTGTTGGCTGATAAAATTTAAAAGATTTTAAAAATCAAGTCTTTGTCAGTAGCTTCTCACACTTAGGATGAACCTCTTCACACCATAGGTTAGGACGGTATTATTCCTTAAATCTCATCTCAGTATAAATGAGGTTTCCCATTTCAAAGGCACAGATAGAGAGCTCTAGGAGGTCTCTGCTTCCCACAATTTTTAGCCTCCCTCCACAACTCAGGTTCAGAAGTACAGATACTGAACTACCCCCACAAAACATCCTGGAGTGGTCTTGAAAGCATTGCATGGAGTTCCTTCCCTATCCTCTTTCCAGGCATTCAGCATATAAGTTGCTATCAACAAGTGCTTGCCAGCACATACACGTGCGGTGCTTATGCTTGAAAGGCACCCATACATCACATTCCTTTGATAGCTGGAGTCCTGTGAAGGAAGATGAACCACTCAGCATGCTCACTGGGGGCAAGATTTGGCCCTTGGTATCTTATTAAAGTGTAAATAAATAATTGAAATCCTATGGATTTGCTGTCCACTCCACTTTCTGCTAGACTGTCCCTATGAAGTGTGTTTTCTATAGTCTAACGGATGAATGTTTAAGAACAGAGTAGAATTGTTACAATATGCATACCAAGAATAACATAACAAGATGGTTTTTTTAAACAATGTGCCAAAAAAGACCAAAAAAAAAATCCATCTGGGCTGCAACAGCAAATAATTGAGAAGTGCCTGTAAAAGTTATGTTATGTATATATTTTTATATCTATTGAGCCTAGCCAGCATATATACAAGTTCCTAGAATTTGTGGTTTAAGCCAACATGCAGAGCTCAGTTTAGGTCTGTAGTATATGTAGCTGCTATGGTGATTTAAATAAAATAAATAAAACAGATAAATATGTAGCATATTAGAAATTCATTACTGGCAGTCTTTCAAATGCAGTTCAGCTTCAACGTGTGGCCTCTGTAATGGTTCATAATTAAAATAGCAAAACAGACCTCCTAAAACATGGAACAGGCTTTTTGGAGGGGGTGAAGTTATGTAATGGCCTGACTCTGCCTTGTCAATAAGCACAGTTAAGCATACTGGAAAAAAGTCAAATATGCATGTTCTGCAAATCCTTGATAGGTCTCAGTGAAGATGAGTATTCTGGCAGAAGTCTAACATGGGATGTTAAACATGGTGTATCTTTAAATAATCAGTCTCCCAAGAGTTAATAATAAGAAAGAAATTACAACTTTATGTAGCAAGTAAAGTAGAAAAGAACACTGCAGATTTCACACTTAAGAGCCCAAATAATTAAAAACAGGGTGCATCTTACCGAATCCCTTACTTCTGATCCGGTCCTTTGCATTGACCGTGTATTTTCTAACGTTGTGACCACTTCAGGAGGGAGATAGTCCTTGTCTTACCCTTTTGAATGCAGTCTTTTCTGCAGTTTCAGAAGTCTCCAAGATAGTGGTTGACATCCTCCCCAGTATGCCTGGTTCTTGCTGAATAAGATCCCATGTTTTCTTTCCTCTTTCTCCTCTTAACATTCTTCCCCTGCAAAATTCATCCCTTTTCTGAAATGTCAGAGGTTGCACTTGTCTGTAGAAGTTCTTCCAGGCGGGACTGAAATGAACCCCCCACCCCTTTTATTCCTTTAGCCCCGCAAGACAGTGGAAGGAGCCTGGTCAGCAGAAGGAAAAATGAAAAGGCTACCTTTCCTCCACCCTCATCAAACTCTTCTGAGGGTTGGAAGTGAAGCAGTTTGTCAGGCTGATCTTCAAAGTTGTACTTTAGAGGGGAGGAAGAAAGTGGAAAGCAGACTGAAGGCTAGAGGAGAGGTTTCTCTCCTCCCCCCCTGGGCCCCTTGCCGGCTGTTTTTATTGATTTCAATCACTGGAGGCTTGAGCTCTCCGGAGAAACACTGTGTAATGTGTTCTTTCCTGGCTTTCATTAAAGAAACTCAATGCAGCGCGGTCACGCTGCCGAGCCTGCCTGGCAACCTGCCTACTCCGCGCGGGCCTTTCATTGGAAGCAGCGAGCTCTTGGGTTTCTCTCCAGCGAGGATTTCAAACCATCTTCGTCTGCCTCTACCTTCCCCAAACCTCCAGCCCTTCCAAACTCGGGGGCATTTTCTCTGTCCCTTAAAAGGGACACCTTTGCCGCTGCGGCTATAAGATCTGTATCCTCTGGTGTCTGTTCAATGTGCCCTTAACAATCTTGGAAACCTTCTGTTCGTTTATTCTGGGGGGAAGGGAGGCAGCACTTTTACAAACTGAAGTACATAGAAGGAGGTAAAAATGATTTCTTCGCTTTTCTAACCCTGCTCTGTCATCTGCGTATGCTGTTTCACCCGATTGATTGGTACAGTTTAGGGGGGCTAGACCTGGTGATCTGTAAGGTCCCTTCCAGCCCGTAACAGCAGTGAAACTATGAAACCAGGGACAGGGGATAAGTAAAGCAGGATGGCAGATGCATACACATTCCTTTTAGTGCTGCAGTGACAGGCTGAGCAGAATGACATTGGCAGGACTGCATAGGTTAGGAGGGTGTTAGTCAAGATGATGACACCCAAGGATAACTGAAAGTAGTTGAGATGAAATACAGACTTACGTTTCTGAACTGGATCTGTTATAATACATATCATTTTACAGGGGTACGTATTTTAGAAAGTGGAATTTAACTAACATAATAGTTTCTGTAAATATTTTCCTTCTGTATGCACTTAAACTCTTCTATTTAATTTAAATTTACTGAATTGTTTACTTTTTCCTTGTTCAGTCATTCTTACTGTTAACATGTTACGTATTCTTCAGAAGCATGTGTGTACATGGATGAAATAGTAGAAGGACCCAACAGCTTTTAGTTGACTGCAGACTGATGCCAGTAAAGTTGCATGCATCTCAAATCATATTTTAATTGCAGTTGGTAACGGACACATGTATTTCTTAAACAGATACTGTATCTCTCCATGGGTCACATGCACTTTTTCCCATTTACACAAATACAATAGAAGAAAGAATCCTTTCCTGGATCAGAAAGATACAAAAGCTTGTTCTCATTTAAATCTGGCTTTCTGCAGAACTTGTTTGAGGTTTTTCTGCATCAGTTGTGTCTATAGAAACCTTTCCAAATCGGCTTATTGTAATTTTTCCCAGTGTATATATTACCAAGAGTTGTAAGATTATAAGAACAAGTTAGCTCTTATGAAAGGTATTTTTTGTATGCTGTATCATTTTAAAGCATTTTTGGTTAGTTCTCCAGATGCCTTTTGGACACTTTTTATATTATTGGATTTTTTAGCAATATTTTTATTGGCCTAACATATAATAAAAATCAAGTTACTTTATGTACTATGTGAAAAGCAACCTTTAAAATGTCTATCTGATGGAAGGAGTACATTGCTAGAAAAAAATGTGACTTTGATTTCAAGTCTGCTTTCTGTATCTTAATGAAACTTAAAATGCTCTTTATGCTTATGATTCCTCTGTTCATAAGGTGGAAACCTATAGAAAATAATAGTTAAAATAATTTAATATGGCTGTGAATTCTTTTATATGGGTTGTGTAGTCATAGTTACTGTGCATTTTTTGGCCAAGGCTCAATTAGTAAATCATCTGTTAACTTTTATTTTAGAAATCTTGTTTCTGAGAGCTGTATAACTCAGCCCTATTTCCTTGCAGCTTTAAATTACATTAATAGGTTTGGGCTCTGTTATTGTTGTTTTTGTTTTAAGTGGGAAAGTGGTGCATGAGTGGGAGAGAAAAATTGAGTGTTCAGGGGAAAGTGTTTATTTTTTGTAATGAAATTCTTTATATTACTGGAAAAACAAGGCAATACAGTGCATCCAGTCTTTCTTTTTGGGGAAACCTAAGGTGTCATATCCCCATATATTTTTGAGCATTGTACAGTTTATTGATCTGATCTTTTGTTGTTTTTATTCTCTCCTCCTCATCTTTGCTCTTTCACTCCTCTTTTATCTTCTGTAGTAATGCTAGAAGAAATGGTTTCAAAATCTGTTGGCTTGAACAGAAATGAATGCTTGTATACCTGCGGTGAACTGGACTCCTGCTCTTTCTCCTGCCAGTTTGTGGTATGCTTTTCTGTCTTCCAGTATTGTGTGTGTGGCTTCTCTCCTCTGTACTTTTCTTCCACTACCTTGTTCTTGCCCATTCTGTGTAGTTATTTCCAATAACATCCAGGTAACCAAATTGCAACCAGTGGGCCACAAGCCTTTCTCTCGCATCCAAATAGAGCTCTGACACAGACCTCCACATAGCAGTCGAAATTACATCCCTGCCACAGTGGGGAAGCCAAGCGTGTAGTCATTTGCCTCTGTTTGTGCCTGTTATTGCCATATGTTGGCAAGCAGAATGCCCCCCTATCCATAAGAAGGGATACAAATTCAGGACAGTTGTGACTCTGGCCCAGATTTGTAACAACTTTGCTGACCATATGAATGAAAGTGATATTCCTCTGCTAAGACCATTCTGTAGAGATCGTGATTCCAGTAAAGTTCGTCGTATGCTGGCAACAAAGCAGTGAGAGAGATGGGAAGCCTTATAAATGGTGAGCTAAAATGAGAGACATGAGCCTCTGAATATCAAAAATACCAAAAGTCGAATGGCCTGGGACCTCAGCTTAAATGAAATTCTGGAAATTCAGAGATAGATAATAGAAAAATCTAATTTAAAAACCAATTTCAAACTTCTCTTTCCTGGAAACCTGGCACTATTAAGCATAAGGATACATTTACTCAAGTTGCTTTCATTTTACTACATTACTGGTAGACCATATATGATGGGTATATGAGCAGATAGCCACTTTTTAACCTCCTCCTGCTCACTACAGTCTATCTAGAATTGTTCTTATTGCCAGAGATTGTTTCATAGTTTCAGTTTCATAGTTGGTAAGGTCGGAAGGGACCTGAGGAGATCATCTAGTCTGACCCCCTGCCATGGCAGGAAAGAGTACTGGGGTCAAATGACCCCGGCCAGATGTTTGTCCAACCTTTTTTTAAAGACCCCCAGGGTAAGAGCCAGCACCACTTCTTTTGGAAGTTGGTTCCAGGTCCTAGCAGCCCTGACAGTGAAATAGTGCCTCCTAATGTCTAGAATGAAACTACCCTCCACTAGCTTGTGTTCGTTGTTTCTTGTAACTCCCGAGAGTGCTCGGGGGAACAGGGACTCTCCCAATGTCTGCTGGTCCCCCTTGACTAGTTTGTAGACTGTCACTAGATCTCCTCTCAGCCTTCTCTTTCGGAGGCTGAACAGGTTCAGGTCCCTCAGCCTCTCCTCGTAGGGCCTGCCCTGCTGCCCCCTGATTATGTGGGTGGCCCTCCTTTGGACCATCTCCATATTGGCCACATCCCTCCTGAAGTGCGGCACCCAGAACAGGACACAGTACTCCAGCTGCGGCCTGACCAGTGTCACGTAGAGGGGGGAGGATCACTTCCTTGGACCTGCTTGAGATGCATCTGTGGATGCACGACAAGGTGCGGTTGGCCTTCCTGACCGTGTCCCCACACTGTCAGCCCATGTTCATTGTGGCATCAATGATGACTCCAAGATCCTTTTCTGTCTCAACACTGCCGAGAAGGGAGTTCCCCAGCCTGTAGGTGTGCCACTGGTTCTTCCTCCCCAGGTGCATTACCCTGCACTTGTCAGTGTTGAACCCCATTCTGTTCTCATCGGCCCACCCCTGTAACCTGTCTAGATCTGCTTGCAGCCTGTTCCTTCCTACTAGCGTACCCACTTCCCCCCACATCTTAGTGTCATCTGCGAATATGAACAGGGTGCTTTCTACCCCCTCACCCAAGCCTCTGATGAAGATGTTGAATAGTGCGGGCCCGAGGACCAAGCCCTGGGGGACCCCACTGCCCACATCCCTCCAGGTCAAATAAGACCCGTCCACCATCACCCTCTGGGTGAGGCCCTCCAGCCAGTTAGTGACCCATCTGACCGTGTAGGCATCAACACCACTGTCTCCTAGTTTCTTACTGAGAATGGGGTGAGAGACCGTGTCGAATGCCTTCCTAAAGTCCAGAAAGACTATATCCACTGCAACACCTGCATCCAAAGACTTGGTGACATGATCGTAAAAGGCCACCAGGTTGGTTTGACAAGACCTGCCGCTAATGAACCATGCTGGTTGCCCCTGAGCATAACCTCCCCTGCTGGCCCTTCCTGGACATGTGCCAGCGATTCAATTGTTATTGAATCCCTTTTCTGCCCTCTCAGTGAGGTGAGCCATGGACACAAAATTTTTATATTTACTTTTTACCATTAGCTTCTATATCCTTTAACTGACATTTGTAGTCCTGGTGAATATATTTGAACCGTGTAGGATCTGCAAAATGACTGTTGGAAATGCCTCTAATTTAAACCCCACCTCCCCAGTTGAGAGGGACTGGAAGGCTCTTGCTGATGTTTTTTGGTTTTGAAGAGAGGTAGTTAGCCGTGTTAGTCTGAAGTCAGGCAGAAGAGTTGTAAAAACACACTGACAGGCAGCAGAGCTCCCTTGGTTGTAGAGTCTGATCTGAGACTGATTCTCCTTGAACGTCCATCAGAAACCAAGTCAAAGCAGATGCACTTTAGAAAGGATGTGGAGAAGCTTGAGAGAGTCCAGAGGAGAGCCACGTGCATGATCAGAGGGCAGGAGGACAGGCCTCGTGAGGAGAGGCTGAGAGCCATGGGAACTCTTCAGCCTGGAGAAACGAGGGCTCAGGGGGGACTTGGTCTATAAGTACATCAGGGGTGTGCATCAGGATCTGGGGAAACACCTGTTCACCAGGGCACTCCAAGGGAAGACAAGGTCCAGAGGTCACAAACTGCTGGAAGACCGTTTTAGACTGGACAGAAGGAAAAACTTCTTTACCGTCCAAGTTTCCAGAGTCTGGAAGTGGTTCAAGAACCTACTCTGAATACCTTTAAGAAATGCTTGGATGCTTATCTTGCTGGGGTGATCTGACCCCAGCTGACTTCCTGCCCCTTGAGCAGGGAGCTGGACCCAATGATCTCACGAGGTCCCTTCCAGCCCTAATGTCTATGAATCTATGACTCTTTGTGTTTGTTTTGTTTCTTTCTGTTACTTTTGGTGACAGGATGTGTTTTGCTTTATATTATTTTCTCTTTAAATATGGAAGAGTTCTTAGCTTCTATAGCAATGAGTTGTTTTTTTTAAAAACCTGTATTAAGGAAGCAGAATTGTGGAAGTATTCATTTTTTTGGTTTATATTCATGACACTTCTCCAGTATAGGTTCTTGTGTTTCTTCTTCCCCTATCTGAGTGTGCATCATATAATCCACTTCAATTTTTAAGCCATTTTCAGTCAGATTACTGTGAAATTTAGTTTGATGCAAAGATATGCAGGTGGCCCTAGAAACGAGATTCTTTCATAGAAAAATAGAACGTGATGTGACACAAAGAATGTCATTATTTGAGCCTCCTTCCCAACACTTGCCATTAGTATTCCTCAGTGTTGTCCTCGAACAGCCATCTCTAAGGGATGAAGGAATTCGATGGTGCCTTTGCCTCTTCGCAGGCAGCAATAACCATGTCAGTTGCAATGTAAATATCTGTCATCTGGAAACCAAACTGAAACCACCATTTCTCATATCACAGCCCATTCAATTGCTGTTGAAGTATAAAGTATTTTTATTTGTTTAATTTTTCAGACCTGTTTCAAATCAGAATCAATGACCTAGAGAAAAAATGGTTCAAGGTGCCACTCGTTGGGTCCCAAGCTAGCCAGTCTTCACCATTTATTAGTTTCTCTCTGCTTACAGTGTTTTCACATTCACCTACGGAGTTTAGAGTCATCATCAAGTTCTGCAGATCGAAGCAGTTTCTGAAATAATATAAGTGACTAGGCAGAAAGTGCATGATATAACCCAGGCTCAACACTCATTTTATTACTCATATTTTCCCAGTATCTTAATTTTTAAAAGCATCCTGTCACTATATTATTATTACCTAGAAATATTGCATGGAAGTTAAAACTTTTTATGTGATTCCTGAGAAGCATTTTGCCACGTATCCATCCCTTAAGCAAAACAAACTTTGAATAGTACAGAGAAGCACCATCCAGCAACTTAGAGCAGAAAAGTAGTACCTTATTTACGCAAATTCAAGGCACTTCAAATTTAAGATACCCCCCAGTTAGATTGTATACATAGCAAGTTGTCAATGTGTTATAATTTTTCATGTAAAGAATCTAATTTGTGGAAAGTCATCTTAAATTTGTCCACCCCAGTGCTGTGGCACAGAAAGCAGCAGTGGAGGGGGAGGGACCAGACACTTCCCCCCCCCCCCCAATGCCTGCCCATCCTACTGCCTTCCCCTACCCATTGCCCCCTATGCCTTTGCCTGCCCCCCCACCTCCTGCTCCCCCTCTGGAACCTGCCCCCATGCCATTGCCCCCATGCCTGTTCTTGACCCTTGCTGCCTGCCCCACCTTC
Organism: Alligator mississippiensis; assembly: GCF_030867095.1. Taxonomy (NCBI): domain Eukaryota; kingdom Metazoa; phylum Chordata; order Crocodylia; family Alligatoridae; genus Alligator; species Alligator mississippiensis. The sequence goes on along the minus strand of NC_081836.1, from coordinate 49,800,425 downwards.
TCCCACCACTTAAGGGCTCTGGGGCAGTCTACAGCAGTGGTGGCCCTAGCCCTGCCCAGCCACAGAGAAATGGTGGCAGCTCTAACTGGGCCAGTTTGGGGCTGGAGGGGCTCAAACTGGGAGTAAGGAAGGGTGGGAGAATCTGGGGGCTATGCAGTGTCCTTTGTGCAACCCCACTAGCTGCACACACGAGTCTCCCCCGAGTCTCAGCAGAAAGTAGTTTCACAAATTGGAATTTGGTGAAGGCATCCGAGCTAGTACCCTTTTATTCATGCAAACACACAAGTGGTTGCATAATTTTTGTCTGTCTTATTCCAGTATAACACATTTGGGGTACACTGTCCCTTAACTTCTTTTCAGGACTCCAAGAAGAAACAGATCACCTCCTTGATTGCAAAAAACAATGGGTTTCCTCTGGATTTCCTTCCTTTAAGTGTGTTAACCTAGCATGACCTTGTTTAGATAGAGATCTAAGGAGCTTGCAGCCCAAGGTGGTATGGTAGTTGGCAGCCAGCTTTGCAAATAAGCAGTGGTGTTTTTGCTGTGCACATGCTTTAAATTTATCACATCAAGAAATAAATATATTACATGCTAGCATGTGGAATTACATTAGTAATAAGCACAATAAGACATAACACCAAAATTAGTATGTCCCCTTATGAAATAAGATAACTGGAATACTTTGCAGTGTAAATAAAAGAATGGATTTAATTTTGTTTTTTAAATAAAGATAAGACCAAATGAAAACTCTGAATCTGAACTTTGAAAAGCTGAATTCAAATCAAATATACAATATGCAGTTAGTTTGCATTAGCAAGAGAGAGAAATGATTGTATTAACACTGTGGCAGAATCAAAAGCTACTATTATTCATTTTATAAAGAATTGGTTTTACAAAGGATAGGAACACTGTAACAATAAGATATCAGATTCTAGACAAGATACAAGGTACTTTTATTGGTTTAATAAAGGATGGGTACAACAGTAGGATATCAAAACACAGTTCATTCAACTTAAATTCAATATAACATGTCTTGAAAATAACTTAAGTCCGTTTTTTCTTGTTAAGTGTCTGGTCCTGATTCTGTTAAAGTCACTGAGAAAATTACCGTTAACTTCAAGGAATGTATACTCCAAAATGGGTGTACTTTACTATGCTACTAAAGCATCCGGCTTCCAGATAATTATAATAAGGCTGGATAATAGTAGATATTAGCCAGATTGATGAAGCTAGCATGATTTGGTAAAAGTAAACAGAACTAGTAAATAGAAAGCTTCCATGAATTATAAAATTGTTGGCATTTTCATAAGGAAAGTGTTTGCAACTTTGAACAGAAGCCTGATGTATCATATTTGAATTGGAATGAATTACAGTATATTCTCTCAATAGAGAACCTTGATGTGTTAACCCTGACACTTATAACACTGGAAAATTTCCAATAGAAATGAAGAGCAGTGCCTTTGTTTCGGTTGCCCGGAAGTGAATGTTGCCTAGATTAGTGTTTTGTATTGGGCCCTAGTTACAGGGGTACAAGCAACTTGTCTTGTTTTCACTGGAGAGCAGTTGGGGAAGGGATAAAGAGCTTTCTGATAATGTGAGGAATGTGAGGGGGAAGGGAAGGGAAGGTACTGAGATATGCATTTACTGTAAGCATGAGGAAGCAGAGGCCTCTTTATCAGAACTGTTCTAATGATGTGCCACAGTCACTTTATTTGAAAGCTTTGGGGCTCAAGGAAAAGTAAACAGAGTCATTACATTATTTGTAAAAGAAAATTAAGTGCAGTTTGTTCTCTAGGGGACGGCTGCTGTAGTAATCTTCTACAAACACTTTAGGAATGAGTGTAGCCTATGTTTTTTGGATTTCGCCTGACTACATTGTTATTTCAGTAAATGCAGGAATGGGCTTATGAAAACTTTGCTTCCTGCAAAATAAGTACCTTCCTGCTTTTATCCTAAATACTAATTGTTTTCAGCATGAGTTTTAAAAGGGCTCCTGTACAAATGTAATGTCTGCTTTAGTTGCTTAACCTGTGTAAGTGTGTTTGCACGTGGACGTGGGCTGCAACCTTTCTTCCTTTCCAGAAAATAGTTTAGAGAACAAATCAAAGCTCCTTTCTTAAACTTCCCTGCCCCCCATTTAGTCAAGTGCTTTCTTGCCCCTATTGAGATCAGTTAGACTTTGAAAACAGCAAGCTGCAAAGACAAGTCAGAGTAAACCTTGATGATATGGGAACGCAGACAGAACAAATGTTTAGTCCTCAGCAGGTATCTTTGGCCTTGTCTTACCCACCACACCCTTCCCTTTCATATAGCTAGTAATAATGGCACTTAGCAGTTACATTGTGATTGTCACCTTAACCCACTTCACAAATATTAATTGATGACACGTTAAGAATTTGGCACTTCATAAGCAGACAAGATTCTTTGGGTAAATGTGATATCTTTTATTAGACCAACTAAATAGTTGGAAAAATTGTTCTTTACAAGCTATCGGGCACAGACACCCTTCTCTGAATACCGTCGGGCTGTAGAAACTTGATACGCACCTGATAGTCTCCTAAAAACGATTCATTTCTAACTGATTGGATACCTTGTGAATGCCTTCTCAAAGCAAAAAGAGAGATTCAGAGCCCTTTAAATATCTCACGTGCGGGGTGGAGCTGGGGGCAGCGGTCAGGAGTGAGGGGCATCGGGTGGGGACTGGCCACTGATGTTTACAAATGGGTCCTGGTACAAAAAACGTTGAGAGCTGCTGCCCTAGAGAATAGCCACGAGGCTATTCTAACTGGACCCAACAGCTGGATCCCACATGCTTTCAGATCAGCTGGATCTGGGCAGGATCCACACACCACCGTAGTTCTGTACTCTCAGGAACACTCCTGGGGTGCAGACTCTCTGCCTACCTTCTATAGAAATGTGAGACGTCTCACTGCAGCACTCCTGTGCCCACCTTCTCCCAACCCCAAACTTCCCTGTTTCTGCCTTACATTGATTTTATCTGTCCGTTTGTGTCAGAAGTCTCTCCATGTTCAGGTTAGTCCTTGTCAGCCTTGTAGGATGGTCCTCGTGCTCTAGTCAGTCTCTTGCACCCAGAATTCCCAGATAAAAGTTTGTGTCCTAGGCATGTTGTGTTCGCATGCACAGTACCTGTGTTTCATGGGCAGTGGGCTAATGGATAGGAATCATGAACAAGTCAGTAGTCCCTGATAACTGTATTCATGTGTTAGCTCCCCACAAGATGAGCTGCACGCCCTCCTTCTCGGGACCTTGTTATATACCTCAGTTAGGTTATATGTATACTACTATAAACTGGCAGTAGAGACAAAACACAAAGTCTGATCAGATACAAAATGGAAGGCAGAAAACAAAATTGATGGACATAACTTTGTACAGGTCTACCCCAATCCATAACAGGGCCATGATTTAGAAATGTGTTTTGATAGCAGCAATTGGAAACAAATTGCTGAAGTCAAATATTACAAAGATATCTTTTTTTTATTAAGATACAAAGTATCTTCATACCTTGGGTTTAATAACAAATGTATTACTATAAGAAATGGTACTCTGGCATGTGCCAGAGATAAGGGAGCCACCTTCGTAAGAGAATTTTTAAAATTCCACTTGATCTTGTATTTCTAGAAATGAGTCAGGATCGTTCTTTGCCCATCTGAAACATGACTTTGTGAAGGAAGAGAGCATTGGCTCTTTGTTTCATGCTACAAATTACATAGTAGAGAATTTCACACGGGCCACTTCCCCTCCTACCTTTTCCATTTTCATCATTGTGGTATTTCCTTCCCTGATGATTTTGGAGGCCAGCAAAGAGGTGTCTCTGTACCCTGGCTTAAGAACCACAGAGCCAGAGGATTGACTAGGGAGACGTCAGGAAATAACTTCTGTGTAAACTTCCCGACAGCTTGTTTCCCCTTCTTTTTGCTCAGTTACTTGGTCCAATCCATATGTCAAGATTTCATGACTCCTAAAATATTCCATTCACATGCACATTTTTCCTTCTTCCTTTCATCTATCACATGCAGACCCCTCTGCTCAGGATTTTTCCATTCTGAAAGTTTCCTCCTAGAAAAGAGGAAAAGGAAAGCTGTATGTTATCTGTAGAAACAGATTTCACTCTAGAGAGCATCAGTTTTTATTTGCTCCTGCCACTAAGTTGCTTTTGCAGCTTGGGGAAGGCGACCCAGTGACAAAGGCCTACTACTATACTCAAAATAGTGCTTGAAGCATGGAAATGGAGAAGGAGCAATTCCAGAAACCACTGAGAAGGAATGGGTTGACAAAATATTGTTCTGGGCTCTGTGGAGGACCTGCCAGAATAGCAACCGTGTGAAAAAAAAACAATTGAAGTTCTAGCATCATTCATCCACACTGATTTCATTGTTCTTGGCAGAGAGATTCTCCAAGTCTGGGATGCTGCTTGTTAGGTCCCCATTCTCCAGTGTCCAATTGTTGCTGGTACAATGCATGTTAATAGGTGGTTCCCAGCATCCAAAGTCCTGTTGTCCCCCAGGGATTTAGGAATCCAAACACCCAAAGAAAATTGCATCTGAAATCCAGTGAATGTAGATCTTTGTGTCAGATATGAATGAAAGCATTTTGGTGTCCCTGGTGGGTAGCTGTGGCAGAGGACTCCATAATCCTGTTAAGTAGATTGACTGTTAATAGTACCTGAATGAAAAGAGGGCTAAGGTGTAGTCCTCACTGATTTAAGATTATGGGGAGGGAGTGGGCTGGGGGCATAATCCCCGTAGGCCAGTGGAAGAAAGCTGATACAAGCAAGGTACAGAATCTCAGCTTTTATCAATACGCTTAGATATCCTGGATCCAGACCATTAAAAGATCGCTTGTACCTCTACTGTGAAGATGGTAGTGGACTGGACAGCTCTATCATAATGGGATTTGCTACAATAAGGGGCAAGTACGTTCATGTGGAAGACAGAGCTTTTGTGCAATGGACTTCCTGAGGAGCTAAGTACCGTGATAAACCTTTTGAACTTTCACTTGCATTCAAGGGAGATTTGTTTGACCTTTTTTACCTTCCCTAGTATAAGCAGACAGCAGCACATATATGTTAAAAATATAATAACAACCAAAAAAATCCACTGCACACACTGCTCCCACTAGGGAAAAAGGTGAGAACAAATAACACGCGAGGGCTTTTAACCTTGTCACAATTGAAAAGCACAAACACTATGGCGATGAGTGTGGTATTAGAGCAATGGATGGAACAAAACAGAAATGTTCCCGAAGGCTAGTGTCATGACTGACAATACTGCACATTTGAAAGTGCAGTATACTGATAGATATTCAATACAGTAAAGTTCTCAAGTGAGAATTTCCTAGTAATGAAACACCTCCTGTGCTCCTTCTTCAGAAAATTGAAGTTACATTTTGTCCCATGGTTCATTTCCTCATAGTAATATTATAATACTGTACTGAACTGTAGTATTGCATTTCCAATCTTTTCAGTGATCACTGAGCTCTTGCTGAAGAAGGACAGTAAAAAGTTTGCATTGGGAGATATACTTCTTTATATGTAGTGTTTTACTTTAAAAAGGGACAGTCTGTTTTACTCGCTTGTATAATGTACATATCGTGAAGTTAAGCATAAAAGTTTTTCTGAAAAATCTTCATTTTTTTTCTTTCAGGCAACAAAAGCAGTAGAGGAAGAGAAGGAGCTGTCTGCAGAGGAAAGGAGGATTTTGGAAAGAAAATTAAAGAAAGAGCGTAAGAAGGAAGAAAAAAAACTGATGCGGGAAGCTGGAATCTCTGCTAAGAAAGAGGAGACCAAAAAGCCATCAGGGTCTGAGTTGGCACTTGAGTATTTAACTAGGTAAGAATCCCAAAACCACTGAAGCTCTGCATGAAAAGTAAGCTGTAGATCATGGCAGAAATGCAGACCCAGCTGAATTAAGTAATAAAACTTCGAAGTTCAACTTAGAGTTGAATGTTAGTTTCATGTTTCTTCTCAGCTGGCATATATGGACAAAATGATTCATTCAATTTTATTTTTTATTATTATTTATACTGCATCTCTCTATGTGAACCACCACATAAATCATGGCAAAAGACATTCCCTGTCTTGAACATCTTATTGCACTTCCCATCTTTTCAGTGATCATTGAGATCCTGCTGAAGAAAGACGATAAAAACAACTGGGAAATTTACTTCTTTGTAGTGTGCTGCTTTGAGACAGTCTGTTTTAGTCTCTTATATAATAAAGTAGCTTTAAATGGTTAGAGATCATATAATCTTATTCAATTTAACCCAAAGCAATCAGTGGCATTTGGGAATTGTAAATTAGATGCACTACACTACGTTTTAAACTTCATAAAGTTAAAAAGCTGTCCATTTGTATGCCAAGGGTTCATCACTGAACGGGTTTCAGATTGCAAATAATTATTTTCTGTAGTTGGCGTATTTGTGTGCGTCATACTTAAAATTCCAGTGTAAAGCAAAGTTCACATTTAAAAGAAATGCAACTAAACTGTCTTAGTACACTATAACCAGTGAGCAGTCCTAAATAAACAGGAAAGTGGCATTTATTTTTTCTGAACTAAAAACTACTCTGCATCTCTAAAAGCTCCAGAAGATTTGCATTTAACAAAGAATAGGTTACTACTTGGAACAGCTCCAGTTTTCTATCTCTGGCAGTGCTTAAAATGAAATACTCAGACAGTCTGAATGGTTACTTACAACTTACAACTCCTCAGTGGGGAGGGAGGAAATTAATTGCATTCCAGGCTGAGGGACATGTGCATTTTTGTTACATAACCTTCATCATAGAGTGATAGCAAAATGACAATAATATTTTAGATCTGGAAAACAGCTGGGGCCCTTCACCATTGTTTTGAACTGCAAATGGATTGGTAGTTAGCTACCATCTGTTTAAACCGTACTCTGGAATGTGTGGTAGTAGGTAGGGATATGGAGATAATGGCTTTCAGGTTTAGAAAGCAAAAGAACAAGCTGTGGGTTTTTTGGTTAATATTCTGTATTATCTTTTTGGATTTTTGCCTAGTTAGGTGTAGAGAATAAAAGCCTGAGGACATCGTAACTGTTAGGGAGACACATATTTTGACTATAGTGTCTCATTTGACCTAATACCAAATTACCTTTGAACCTGTCAGTGCACAGTTTGGTTGTGTAATTGAGTCCTCTGTGTGTATACATCAACATGGTACTAGGGGAATTATGGCATAAACCACTGACTTGAATCCAGTGAGGTTAACAGAGAAGGGTGGTAGGATTCTGATCTACAGAGCAGACATGATGATGAAGTTTTCCAGCTGTTAATTCTGGTTACCTCTCTTGTACTGTTTTAAATTACAGAAAAGCCTACTTCCTTTTCTGTACATTTGAAAAGATTCCATAACCCTTAGGATGGGCAACTGAACTAAAGGCCCATACCTAAAAGTCATCACTCAGGATCATGCCTTCAGTTTTAATCTTCAAGAGAAAAAAAGTCTGAAAGCATAGGTCTTAGTGGCAAAACTCTCACTGACTTCATTGGGGCCAGGATTTCAATCCTGTTGTCTTCTTCAATTGGTGAAGTCATTTTCTGAATAAAGGAGAATGTAGGAAGAAAAGGCAGTAGTACAGGTGAACGATGAGTGATATTGGAAGCAAACAAAAGGAAGTTGTGGGTTTATGTTCTGCACTTATGTAATATAGTAAAATACTTGGTAAGTAAGGTAGAGTTTTAACTGTCTGACTCTTAATGTGAATCTTCTGTTGGACAAGTAGAACTTGAAGTTATTTACTGGGGACTGAGACTGTAATTTCAGTTTATTAGCAACATAATATTCAGTGTTAAAAAACACCACATCTCATTTTGGCTTTTGAATTCACTAAAAGAAATCAACCCTAAATTGGTACAGTGAGCCTCAATATGCCTCAGAGGAAAATATTAGGACACATTAAGAGAGAGATGCATGGGAAAATGCAAGTCATTATTTTGTAAGGCAGAGGGAATTGCTTGCATATTCCAAGAATTATTAGCACTTTGGTAGAATCACAGTAATGTATATGGAACAGAATAAACAGTATTTCTTCACCAGAAAAGGTCAAACAGGAAAAGAAAAAGAAAAATGCAGGAAAGGAATAACAAAATGCTAAGTGCGGAAAAGAAACAGAAATGAATCTATCATAAGGTTTTTGTGTTTTCCTTGTTTTACTGTATATAGAACACCCTGGTTCAGGTGCAGTGTTGTATGCTGTAGTTTCAAAAATAAAATGGGAGTAGCACTCAGGCCCCAGGGTAGAGGTTCTTCTTTGCTGGTGCATAGCATCACTCCCCCAAGGACATGCCTCACCCTCCTAGTTGCAATGAATTAATGAAGAGCTAACATTTATGAGAGGGAGTAAGTCATGCCCAGAGTGGGGAATCTGAGGCGGTTGATTGGAGACTTACCTCCTGATGCCTCTGACACCAGCAATAAAAAAATCACAGCTGTATTCAAAACAGTCTTCAGCACAGCATAGCTATGTTAGGCAGGACACGTGACTCTTCCTCACAGAAATAACTGGTTCTTCCACCCCCTTCACAGAAAGTGTCAGGTGTTTTCCGAAGATTTAGTACTGCTCAACACAGCGCGCATGGATCAGAACTATACTTTCAACCTTGCACGTGGTTTGTTACTACTGAGGGAAGAGGAATTAGGCCTAGATTAGTAGAGTCTGGGCCCCAAGAATATAAAGTCTGATGTTACAGAGGGAGTCTCAGATAAACTCAGTTAGATCCTCAGGTGGTGTAAAGCAGGTTAGGTGCATTGAAGTCAGTGATAACTAAAGAAGTTTAACTTCCTAAGGATCTGCTCTGGTTGTAGCAGAGTGCCCTCAAATATAGCTGCAGCAGCATCACTAGCCCAGGCCTAAGGAGGAGAGGCGACCACGTTCACAAATGGATAAAGGGCACAAAATGACAATGTACAGAACAGCATGCCCAGGGGGGGGTACAATTAAGACTGTCTGGCATGGATTTCCAGAAAGTATAATCCATTAGTCATTTCAGTGATCACAAATAAGCCAAAAGGGACAAAACCTTTGGGAAATGAACATCAATTTTCTCTTAAAGCAGCCTCGTTTTTCAGCTAACTTAAAAAAAAAATCCTTCCTGTTTATAAGGATGTTCATTAAAGGACTTCTTAGTTGACAAAAAACACTTTAAAGTGAGGTCAGATGGGAATGCCACCTTGGGACTGATGGAGGGTATATTGCAGGAGGAAAAAAAAAACCAATTTAATTACGGTTTTTCCTACTGCTTGCTTATATTGAAAACAAAAGCATCCTGCATTTAAATAATATCAGGATTGTGACACACAGCAGCCCTGCAAAAAACTTGGATACATAAAGGTAATGCTCAACTCGTTTTTCTGGCTTTGCCATGTCTTAAAATAAAAACACAAGCACAATAGAATAGTTTTTATAAGAGTTTATTGGGTATGTAGACAGTATGCACTAAAGTCCTGATCAGTAACTGCTTTGAAGTTCGGTGAGTGTTTAATATTAGTAGGCAATGTAAACTAATGATGATGGGGACACCACCAGAATATATGACTTGGAAAGGCTCCGAAAGTTCAGAGCATTTTCTGAACATATCTGGTCTTGTTTGATCAAGAAATTAGGCTGGAAGTCTTCTAAGAATAGCCTTTCTCTGGAGATTTCCTTTTCTTCTTGGTTGTGGGTGGAGCGGAAGGATAGTGAAAGGTTGTCTCCTTGCTCCACCACTGTTCCTCTTGGATATTTTGATCTTTTTGCTTTCAGCTTTGGACAAAACCTGGAAGTGTGGTGGGGCACAAACATTTTTTAAAAAGCAAAAAGGAAAAGACTTTTTCTAGTCTTTAAAAAGTACAAGTAATAATTTTCCTCTGAACTTGGTCTATCTAAATTAGGGGCCCTCCTGACAACTATGAGGATTCATGGATTTTTTTTCCCCATTGTGCCTACACAATAGCAAAGTGCCAAGAAAAATGGGTCCCAAAGGAATTGTCAGAAGGTGGCAAACAGTGAGCCCAGCCTGAGTGTTTGTCTTGGGGTCTAGATGAACTTTAGGAAAACCTGAGTGTTTGTTTTGGGGTCTAGATGAGCTTTACCGGGCCGAAAGCTTTGAATTGGTTTCCTCTCACTAGTGCAATGTAAGAGCAGATCATCGTTTCTGCCACTTTCTCCTGTTCCTCCTCCCCAAAGAGAGGGGAAAGTAACTGAGTGAGTTCTTTCTTCTCCTTCCCCTCATCTGGGATTGTAAGAGAGGGAGAAAAGAAGCTCTTGTCTTCCTCATTTTGATCTCATCTTCCTTCATTCTCAACATAGTATGGCAGCTCCCTTATCTCCATCTTGGCTTCTCTCCCTTGGAGATCCCAGCGTGCCTACACAAACAGGAAGAACACTCTGATCCAGATTCTCAAGCACATATAGGTCCCTTCCAGCCCCTAACAACTATGAAACTATGAGATCCGGGCAAAGATGTGACAAGGTGTTGAGATGAGAAAAAGTAGAACCAAAGGACAGGATAGGTGGAAAGGTTATAAGAACCTGAAAAGGGGAAATAAAAAATAGTCCAACATGGGGAATAGAAACATGAGAAGACAGCGGTCCATTTCTCAGTGGCAGGCAGGGAAGAAGTGCCAAATTTTATATAGAAGTAATTAATTTGGTTATATGGATCTTACTTCCAGAAGGCATCTCCCAATAATAGTGACATCTGCCCTTCATTCATAATAAGAAGCGAGGGTTCAGTTTTAAGACTGAGATTAGAAATGATTTTTTTCTCATTGCTTTTGATGCCCTCAAAACTAAGTTGAAAATTCTCACCTCTCTGAGTGCCCCTTGGCTACAGGTGAAAGGATATTGCAACTCTTGGGAGTACTGGCTAGAGCTAATTATAGCTTAATTGACCTGCCGTGGCATTAAAATGCCTAGCAGAACTTGTTTGTCTTGGCAACTCACATGGCACTAGCGATGGTGTTTCTATTCTTATGCCTCATTGAGGAAGTGCACTGCTTTATGGGCCTGCACAAATGGCAATCATAGATAGTGATCATTCAGAGAGAACTAAAAAAAGAAATTTGGGATACCCCAAATGGTTCCATATGTGCATGAATTGAAAAGAGGATGGATTAACCTCTCTTACAGGACATTGCTATAAACTATCTCTGCCTGAGATGTCACTTATAACTAGGGACGATTTATTTAAATTACCAAGTACAAAGCTTGGCCTTAAATTATTGATGTAAATTAACTCTTCCATGTGTACCTCAGTTATTGTATGAAGGAAGGTGCATTCTTATTGGTGTATATAACCATTAAAGCACGTTGATTTATAACTACCTGGAGGCTTTACACCAGATCTCTTTGCTACCTGGGAGGGCACCCTATAATTACATAGCTGAATTATAGTGCTTAATGTTTTCAAATTCTTAGTAATATTACATTTTAGTGTGTTAGAAATGGTGATAGATCAATCACTTATGGGTCTCCCACAGGACTAAGCTCATAATGGTACATGAACTATTGTACCCTATTTACAAAGCTTGACTTCAAAGTTAAAAAAGAATGCAGCCTACTGTAACTCAGTTTTGGATAGAGGCTCATGAATCCAACATATTTTTTATTTTAAATGCTTTAAGAAGCTATAGTAAGTTTAGAGCTTTAAATATCTTGTATTTAATTTCAAATTTAATTTTAAACACATTTATTTTTCTAATTTAAACACTCTAAATAGCAAGATAGGCAAATCAAGTTTAAAAACACGATCAATTTTATTATCAACTTTGTTTATCACTTACTCCTAAAAATGCTTCTGAAGTGCACTTTTCTTGCCTTCATACTGCCCTGGACGCTTACTCAGGCTCTAATTTCCTTTGTTCCCCTTCCAGATTTTCCCTTGCTATGCTAATTATTGCAGAGCCCTTTCAACAAAAAGATTTGGGGTGTATTCAGAGAAATAAGACTGGGGTTTGTGTTTGTTTTTTCAGTTAGACACTGAAAAGAATAGCATCAAACCAGGCAATATTCAGAAACACGGAGGGAAGAATGCGGGTTCTGTACGTTTCAGTGTGAGTGAGGAAATGGTCTCGCTGTTAATAAATTCCTTGATCCACTGGCACTAGGCTGAATCATGAGCGTTTCTGCAGCCACTGCTAGAATTAGTCTTTGCTGTCTCCGGTGTCAGTAGAATCAAGAGGGTTCCTAACCCCTGGCCAGGCTGTTAATAGAAGTACCAGGTTTGTTTCAGCTGAAAGTAGCTCTGCTTTTCAGAAGACATGAATTGGCATTTGCTACCAGGCTGTCACCAGAGTGGAGCACTTCTGGGATCACCAGCAGTAACTCAGTGCTAGCTAGAAACTAGAACAGAGATATGAAGGGGACAGATGTTGTAGAAACGTTAACATACAAATTAACTTTTCCCTCCAGAGACCATATATTATTGGGCTTTGGTGGCAGTTTAACATTCCATGTCTTCCCCTTGCCCCTTTCAGAAAGCAACAGATGTCTTTAGGGAAGATGTCAGTGGGGATCTTCTCAGCAAACAGAAAAGAATGAGGGGGGAGCTGATGGTGGGTTGCCTTTTCTGGCCTCCCCTCCAGAGCCAAATAAAAATTCCTCCTTCTTCTGAAGTTTCTGAAGGAGACCCTTTCATTCTGACTTTTCCCCCCGTTTAATTTTAGATTGCAGTTAGATCAAATCAAAGTAGATTAAGTTTCTTTCTTTTTTTTTAATCCGTGGTATAATTTATGGTAGATTTTGACAGACACAATTGTAAAGCTCTGCCTACAACAACAACAGCCAGCTCATTTCTACTCAGCGCTATCATTCTGTGTAGTATTAAAACTTCAATCAGTATTAGTAGATGGTTTGCTTTACTAGTTTGGATTGCTTTTTAAAAAAATATTTATCCTTTAGTTCAACTAGAAGTTATGGGCTTGATGCAGGAATTAGTAGGTCATTTTGGGCCTGTGTTGTGCAAGAGGTCAGACTTTCATAATGGTCTTTGCTGGCTTTAAAGGCTAAAAAGTGTACTTAATTTTCATGACATACAGAATCAAGTCTACATTCAAAACCCAGTGCTGATATCATTACAAATGGGGTAAGTATTTTTCCTAAGAAAAATAGCAGGAAAACTACTGGTGCAGATCTGGAAATTCCGGACTATGACAGTTCCATAAGCTGTTAAAATAAGTACTGCCTACCATACATACTAAAATAATCAAATTTGAGGCATAAATGTATATAAATAACAAAATTTTAAACATCCTGTGTGGACTGTTATCATTTAAACTAGAATGCATCATTCTAAAGATTCCATGCATTCCCAGCCGCTCCAGAACCTCTGCACGACTTCATCTAAGATTTCATAAAGGCTTGACCAAAATTGTCGAGTCTATCTCTGTATCTAGGGTTGTTCCCCAATTGAATAATGATTTTGTTTGTGGCCCCAGAATGTAATTGCAGGAGTATGTAGCTTTGGAAACGCTGGGGAATTTAATGTAGACAGCATTCCTTGACAGATGTAACAACTGAAGCACTCTACCTTTGAACTGCTCTAAACAGAGCATGTACAGAAAAGCTTCAAATATGATCCTCAAAAAATGAGAAACATCTTTGAAGTGCTTCTTGAACCATCTGTATAGTCTACAGAGCCAGGGGGTTGGTCCGCAGGCATCCCATAATGACCTGCTCTTCCTCCCTCTTCAGTTCTCCCCATCTCCACCCCACAGTAGAGAAAGGGGAGAGAAGATTGAAGAGTCATCTTGGCTGTCCTCAGGAGCCACTGGTGGACTTGAGGCATGAAAGGAATCCTTTTCTCCCGTCTCCTGGGGGGGAGCAGAGCACTGTGGGGTGTTGGGGTTGTGCGTCATGGGTGGAGAACACTGCTACTCTGTGTCATTTTGAAGTGCTTCAGTTGGAAGTTGCACTCCTGGAAGGCACTGAAGCACTCCGAATTTGAAGCACTTCAGATTGGAGCAGCATTTGGAGTGTTTCAAGTTCATGTCTGTCCGTGGCTCAGAGTAGACACAGCAACAAAGTTCCATTGTAAATTTTCACGAGACAAGAAAGTGTGTAGAGAGAGACATCTAAATGACAGCCCTTAAATTAGTTTGAATAATATGAAGACTACTGGAGATTTCATCAAATTATGAGTCACACTTAGCCAGTAGCTAAAATGGAATCTGAATAAACCTTTGAAAATTGCATTCAATTGGCTTAAGAGAAGTGCTGTATTGTAACTACAAAGGAATTTATTGCTGGATCCTCTTCACCTGTTGTTGGGGCTTACAAGTGACATGAAAGATCAGCTTTGCCTTGGAGATTAAGGAAGGTATGGTAGGCTGGGGACAGTTCTGCTTTTAATAATTTCAGGGGGATTATGTGATCAGTTGTAATTTATTTCTATATGTTTTTTACTATTTTGTCACATACATCCAGTCAGATAACAGAACCAACAGGAATCCAGATATTTAAATAGTCTGGCAGATATGCAATAAATTACCATTCTACACTGTCATGAGGCACTGATCTTTATAAAACTTGGATCTTTATACATTTCTGATACTATCCTGACTTCAAAGATTTGGGCCTGCTATGGTCACAGATGCTGGACACCTGCTGCACCTAACCCATGGCCACTACTTAGAACAGGGCCGGGCAATTATTTCAAGTGGAGAGCTGCTTAGCGAGGTTTGGTGAGCTTTCGAGGGCTGCGTGGGTATCAACGCCCCTTGACACTTGCCTTGCCCCTGGGTCACTGTCTTGGGACTAGACATCCCACCCTAATCCCTGATCTTTGCCACTGGAAGTCCCTACCCTTACCCTGCAGAAATACTCCTTTTGGGAGGAGGGTTTGTCATCTTAGAACCAGAAAAAAACAAATCATACACTAAAAGTCAAAACACCTACTGTAACATATTTTAATTTTATTACAAAAAATATTTTTGTCATGATCTGTGTTTGTGTACTGTATATAGAGGTGATTGCATAGCAACTCAAAATAATCTCTTAGTCATGTATATTGTGTGAGGGGGTATGGTTGGGGGGTGTATGGTCAGGGGGTATGTGTATATGGTGGGGTTTTTTGGGGTGTGTATGGTGGGGTGTGTATGGTGGGGGGTATATGGTGGTATATAGGGGTGTATAGTAGAGTGGGGGATATGTATGGTGGGAGGTGTGTATGGTAAGGTGTGTGGGGTGTGTATGCATATATGGTAGGGTACATGTATGGTGGGGTGTGGAGGGGGTGTGTGTATGTTCGGGGTGTGTGTGGGAGGGTTTGTGAGGGGGTGTAGCAGTGTGTGGGGGGGCATAAGGTAAATTGGGAGCTTGTCTATATGTTGGGGGTTGTCAGGACAGGGTGTCAGTGTGGCATTTGTGGGGTGTGATGGAGGGTGGAGGGATGTGGCAACCCCCTCCCTTACATTCCCCCAATGGTGCAGCAGCAGGCAGAGGCACTCGGGGCATTGGGGCCTAGCTCCAGTCAGTGCTGCATGTTGTGGCATGGAGCATAGCTTCCCACCGGGCTGTCTCTACCGTCAGCGCTCCTCACGCTCACACGGCATGGGAGCCACTGGGGTGGGGAAGACAGCCAGCTGCAGCACATGAGGCTTTCCTCCCGTGCCATATAAGCGCAGGGAGTGCCGACGATAGAGACAGCCCAGCGAGGGGCTGCACTCCTCATCGTGATGTGCAGCACTGGCCAGAGCTGAGCATGAGCGCCCAGACTGTCCCTGTCTGCTGCTGTGGCCGCTCCCTGCTGGGGCTGCGTGCCATGGGGGGAGTTTCGGGGGGGTTCCCCACATCCCTCCACCCTCCCTCACACCCACACGCTGCCCACCCGAGCTCCATGCTGCTGCTGCCTTCTGGGCACAGGCTCCATGCTGCTGCCAGCCCCACGCTCAATTCTCTCATCCAACTGCAGCTGCACCCCTGCTCCTGCCACTTCCCTACCTGCTGCCCAGAGTGAGCGGTATGCTGGGGAAGCCCGAAGTAGCAGCAGCCCCGCCTGGAAGCTGCTGCTGGCTGGGCACAGACCTTCCACCCACAAGGGTGGGAACGGGGACAATAGGGTATGTTGGGGTGGGGGCTCTATACCTGGGTGTTTCATTCCCACCCCCATGGGTAGAAGGCCTGGGCAGGGTACAGTTCATTGGTGGGCTCTGCAGGCTGGATGATAGTGCCTGGTAGCCCGGATCTAGTCCGTGTGCCATGTTTTACCCACCCCTGACTTCCAGCCTCCTACTTTCTGTGCTGTCTTGCTTCTTGATTTGTACCTGGGAATTCCTTACATCTCTTGCATAAATCCAGTATCAGGATAGAGTCTGTAAGGCAGAATATTGGATGAAGGATTTCCAGCACTGAATGCAACATTGAGATTTTTAGAGGAAACGCGATACATTGATTAAATTCATTGAAGTCAGTGCCTGGCAAATAGCTGTGCTGAGCTTCCTAGAGGCTCGGAATAGGGCTTTCAGCCAGCTTTGCACCCTTCCAGTCTTTGCCTGCTCTGTGGCCCCAGTAAGGACCTAGCCTTTGGTGCCTGAATAAGTTCCAGCAGCTTGTTCCACAGCACCACTCCTGAGCTTTGTGTTGCAGCCCCAACCTGGAGACTCATTTTCCATCTTTAGTACAACCCAGGGCTTCCAAAGAGGTTCTTAAAAAAAGAAAGCCATATACCTGTTACCTAGCTGCATTCAGGCCCTTTGGGCTTTCTTCAAGCTACCTCAGGCCTATTATGCAACACGAAAGTGCCAGAGCAGGATGATGTGGCAGAAAAATTCCACTAAGTTGGTCATGTGGGACCCTGTCCTCTTACTGATCCCCCTCATTCTCCCTTGTTACTCACTCAGACCTCCTAGTACAACCCTCAGCCGCTTCTCACTCCTCACTGTTTGTGATCATTTGTCAGCGGCAGTCCCTTATAGTCAAGGATGATCATCATGAACGGTGCGTGCCCCCAGCGGCTGGGGGGGAGCATGGCTGCGCTGGCGGCAGCGGGAGTGCAGCGGAGGCGGCGGGAGCCCAGTGAGCGGGGAGCTCCTACAGATGCCGCTGGCACTGTCGGTGTCGGGGGAAGGTGGTGAGTGCTAACCAGGGGTCGGCGACCATCCGCATGCAGCAGCAGCCAGGGGCAATCATGGACTGCCCTCAGACGCCGCCAGCGGTGCCACCTTTTTGCAGGGGGTGCACTGCCATGCACGGGGTGCACGTGCACCACCTACGCATCACCCCTGATAATCATTCCCACAGGTCAAGTAAAGGGTTGTATAGGAGGCCATTGATGGCTATGAAGGCCAATCCTAGAACCGCAGACTTTCTGGCAGACGCTACAGGTAGTGGGGAAAGGGAGGGTCGGACCACCGAATTCTCAGTCTTGTTTCGTTTCCTTCCATTTCTGTCGTTTTTCTGTCTCCAGGGTGAGATGGTTTTCCTCGAAGTAAGATTTGCCTTCTCTCACAAGGTGTCACCATGTAGCCCTGTCCCACGCTAGTTTTTCCCAATTTGTGGTGTCAATGTCACACTTTAAGGTTTGTCTTGAGGGTGTCCTTGAAGCATTTCCTCTGTTCCCTGTGTGTCCTTTGTCCTTGGCTGAGTTGGGAGTATACCAGTTGTTTCAGTAAGTGTACATCAGACATGCGCGCACAATGCCCTGTTCACCGCAGCTGATAATAATCAACGCTTCCATGCTGGTGGTGTTAGCGTCGGTGAGGACACTGGCATTTGTGCAACAATCTTCCTGCTTTATACCACAGATCCTGTGGAGGTAGTGCTGGTGATGGCATTTCAGGCTTTTCAGGTGGTCCCTCTAGGTCACCCAAGCTTCACAGCCATAGGGAAGAGTAGGTATTACCACAGCCTTATATAGTAGGAGCTTTGTTCAAGTCCTGATGTTGTGACCATTAAGTTTTACGCTGCAGTGACATTCCATCTTCGGCCAGCTCTTTTGTTTAGCCCTTTAATCTTTTATTTTTATGTTGTTATGTTAATGATCTGTTTTGTTGCTCTTTTCTCACCTCCCTCGAATTTTCGGTCTTTCTGATAAAGAAGGGCTCTAAGCTGAAAATGTTCATCCAAGTATAGTTGTACCCCAGTCTTATGTAGGGACACTGTAATCTCTATCACCTCTGCTCGATAACATGATGTCTTTGCTTTCTTTAGAGAAAACATGGATTGATCTTTCAGCCACATCACATTGCAGTTTCATGTTTAATTTGCTGTCCAGTAAAACCCGTTTAACAATTATTTCAGTTCTTGCTAATTGGCTTTCCCGTGGATGCACCAACTGTAATACATTTGTCACCGAGTATTCTGCAAACAGATACTACTTCTGTTTTCTTACAGCCTGACTCCAACAAAATCACATGTGTTGCTAATTCAGAGTTGGGTTTATGGATTAGTATAGATTGTGAGATAACAGTTTTCTCCTTGCCATCTGATTTTTGAAACTGCATGTTTAGGACCATCTGAATGTCATCTTCTACTCTCAGTGGTAGCAGGGACTAACCCACAGCTTTCACCCATTTAATCAAGATGTTTAACTTAAGACCACCTGGTGATTTTTCCCTATAGATCCACTGAGAGCACTTCTGGATTCAGTTTTCTGTATCTTGGTGGCAGCTGACACAATGAACTGCTTTTGGATCTATGCCAGTATTTTTCTAACCTCAAAATGTCGTGCTACAGGAATATTGTACAGCTGCTGTACAATTGTTGTTTTAGAAGGATAAGTAACTGCTTGCTGGGGTAGCTGCTCTTTCCATTTGTGGTATAATGTGTTTTGCCACAGTGCTAGAAGCACATTAGTGTCTACACCCCTCGTTGATTGGACCCAGACTGATTTCTTGTGGGCCACTGACAGACATTCAATTAAAGGCACTACATAGCAGGAGGCACAGTTGTGAGATCGAGGAACTGTGCTCTGAACCCAACTGTTGTTGGTACACGGGGGACCCAAGAGCATCAGCTGGGTTGCACTGACAAGTAGCAAGCCAGATGCCCGGTGCACTTGTGGCTGGGAGCGCATGAGAGCCTGTTCAGCCTCAGCAAGAGGAGGCCAAGGGGGGACCTGGTGGCTGCCTACAAACTCATCAGGGGAGATCAACAGCAAATAGGCAGAGCCCTTTTCTCCCCAGCACCACCTGGGGTGACAAGGAACAACGGTAATAAGCTGATGGAGAACAGGTTTAGGTTAGAGATCAGAAGGTAATATTTTACAGTTAGGGTGGCCAAAATCTGGAACCAGCTTTCCAGGGAAGTGGTCCTCGCCCCTACCTTGGGCAAATTCAAGAGGAGGTTGGATGATCACCTGTCTGGGGTCTTGTGAACCCAGCATTCATTCATGCCTGTGGCAGGGGGTCAGGCTAGATGATCTGTTCAGGTCCCTCCTGACCCTAGCTACTATGAAACTAAGAGCCCTTGAAGGCTCTGGTGCATCCCAGCCCCAGGAACACGCCGGCCACACGTTCAATTTATGACACAAGGGGAACCAGCCACAGAATTATTACACATACTTTGTGTGATAGGTTTGTGGTTTATTCCCTGTTTATTGAGGTATTAATTGGATGAATGTGTGGCTGGGTTACTACTAAAGATGTGATTAACTGATTGGTCATGTCATGTGGGCCAGGGACTTGCTTATGTATGTCTTGTCTCATTGTCCATCCCTCAACATGCTGGCAGCATTGGGGGTTTTGCCTATGGGAGGATTTCCTAAGAAGGAGAATAGGTGTTTTACTTCACAGCTGGGACTTAATGTTATACTCCACTTCATGCCTTTCATGCCTTTCTGTTTAGGCACCTGTACCATGCAAGGCACTGGAGTGTTGCAGTCAAAATCAGCACTGCCCTTTAGCTCTCTTGACCATACCTCTTCACTGGCTGGTACCCCTCACTTTGAGGGTGGTCTGTACTTCCCCTCATCCTGCTTCTTTCCAGTCAACAGAGATTTCACGTACACTGTGCAACTTGCAGGAGACTTTTGATCACTGAGAACTTGCATAGAGGTCTGTGCCAGTATAGGCTGTCTGGTCCCATTACCATGTTGTGCTTGAGTCTTAAATTTTTAGGCTCGGTGGGAGTCTTTACACCTGCTCCGAGGGTAGTAGGGGGGCACTTTAATTAGAACGGCTCAGAGAACCGCTCCAATTAAAGCTCCCGCAGCGTCTCATATTGAGTTGCAGTAGGTGCTTTTGAAGAATGTCCATATTTTTTCCCAGTTTAGAACTTCTGCTGACTTCAGTCTAACTTTTTCCCCCGTGTCATTTTTATTTATGATCTTTTGATGCTTCTGGTTTCAGGTGGGACTGTTAGCAAAAGAGAACAATGCTTGAAACTCTTCTGTGATATTTCCAATCCATTCAGAAATGGCCCACGCTGGCCACAACACTATGGTGATGTGCCCCCTACCCACCCAGCAGCAGCACGAGGTATCACTGTGTACCACCGCTGCTGCCAGGTGGGCAGGGGGTGCCTTGCCAGGGCGGTGCAGCCGGCATGGGGCTCCCGGCAGCAACACCAAACCTTCCCAACCTTCCATGCTGGGTCCTGCCTGTTGGGCCACGGAGGCCCACAGGGGAAGGCCAGCAGAACAGGGAGCCCTGAGCTCACACCCATCCCCACCCTCAAGAGGCTCCACTCTAGATATTGTACCCTTGGGAAAAGGGGACAAGGAGGGGAACTGGGCTCTACACTCCACTCTGGTGGTAGCAGGGGCTTGGGTGCTGCTAGGGGGGAAGGAGGAGTTTTGTGAGCCCTGGCCCTGGGGCACCTAGGAGGTGGGGAGCTGTGGGTCAGGAGCATGGGGCACTGGCAGGACCACGGGGCCGTGGGTGGGGAGTGAGGGACACCTAGGGGCATGGGGGGCTGTGGGTAGGGAGTGTGGGGTCATGCTGAGGAATTGCGGTCATAAATGGGGTCATGCTGTGGAAAAGGTCCAGAAGCACTGCCCTAATGCATGGTGTAAGAGGTAAAAGCTCTGGAGGCTGTCAACCCTATTAAGTTACTGTCAGAATCAGTAGTTTTTCCAGCTTGCTAAATCTATTTAGCAATCAACTTATTTAGTGTATGGCTATGGTAAGTGATTTCTCTATGTAATTTGCTTAATGATAAATGGTCACTAAATTTTACCAAAAAAGAGAAATGGAACAAGAAACTCTAATCCTGCTTTAAAGTTTTATAATAAATTCTTTGTTCTTTTTGACACTCCAGATTAATTGTAAAGAGGGTCATGCATACAAATCTGAAAGCATATTTCAGTAAAAGCTGCAGTGATTTACTTTGAAACCCTCTGTCTCCCTCTAGTCCTACCTCTATGTCAGTGTGAAGCAAAGCTGTCAAAATATTTATTCAAGCCCTTGGTTCAAACAATCTCTGTGGGGGAAATACTATATTTAATAGTATAATTAACATGGAGTCAGAGGTCCCTCTGATATGAGATCTGCTGATTCCAGAATCAATTGGCAAAACTGTAATTCAGCCTGCTACATGCCTGTAAGTGGATTCTTGTTTTTACTGTTAACAGTAAGGTCACCCTCTTCCTCCCCCAAGTTATAGTCATGATAATACCTTCAACCCCAGGTCATCAAACCACTTCACTTAGTTTTGCGCATTAAGTCTTTTGTGACTATTACCCCCTCCACAAAAGGCATGTATTACACCGTTGGAGAAGCTAGAAGTATTTTCAAGGAGAGTTTGTGGAATTTGTACCATGGTGCTGTCTCAAGACCTCTTTTTGAGGTTCTATCCTGCTTAATGCAAGGAGTTGGACTCCTCCAGACAACATCTTGAGGTCCCTTCCAGCCTTCCTTATCTATGATTTTAGATCAGCTTGTAGTTACTAAATATGTAATACATTGAAAGTTCCAAATCTGTCCAGCTACTGTAAAGACTGAGAGCTTTCTGTCTTCACCAATCTAGAGTCTCCTTGAAGTTGTGAGAAAGATGAAGACAAACCTATTGTGAGTCCTCCTCCGTGAATAACTTCAGTATATCTTTCTGTCACTTTAACTTTTAACAGCTACAACAGTCTAAAATTAACCGGAACTGAAAGTTTCACTGTCTTCTCTGGGGTTCTGAATACCATTAGTGAAACTGACTAAAGTCTTGTCAATTTCATGCTGCTGTTGCTTGGCAAATCTATGAATAGAGGCACTGCCTGTTTGTCTGTAGCTGGGGGGAGACAATGGTACATCAGTTCACATTTGCAGGATTACCTGCACAAGCATAAGAGGAAAGAATTGAGGGCATTTAGGCCATGCATTCCAGGGAGAGCATCCCATTTGCTACTGGTCTGTGGATCATTTTCCAACCCGATTAGCTTTTATTTGTATTTTTTTCATGCCAGGAGCGTCTTTAAGCTCAGCATAAGCCTTAGCTAAAATACCATGGATGTAAAAATGTATTAAAAGAGAAGTTAACCATCACACAATAATAAGTGCTTTCTCAGAAAGGGGGAAATGTAGTACAGGTGTTAAAGCCATAAATATTTTGATACAACTAGTTCATGTTTTTCTTCCTAGTTCTCTTTTCTAGAAAGCAGCTGCTTAATTTGTAAGCCTGTTGAAAAAAATTGGTACAGATGTACCCTCTTCTCAGCAGCTCATTCCCAGCAAAATAAAATTTTGTATAAATAGGTTATCTTAGCAGTTTATTAAGTTTAGTCATTAGATAAGTTTTATAGTCGACTTCCTTTGTTCATCTACTTTATACTGTGCAAGAAGGGGTTACAACTAATGAAAATTTTAACAGCTTTAATATAATTTTTGTGCATCCAAAAAGCCCTTAATGAGTATGGCAAGATACCTTGGAGAGGTGCAGAAGCAGGTTCACTTACATTAAGGGTCGACTCTTACAACTTGTTGAGCACACCAATTTCCCATTAAGGTTGTGGGTGTTTGGCAACTTCTAACTCCCTTTTATTACTCATAGTACTTGAGGAAAGAAAAGATATGTATTTAAAGGAGGCTAGACAATCACCTAGCCAGGGTAGTTTGACTCCAGCATCCTTTCCTGCCCATGGCAGGGGGTCAGACTTGATGATCTGCTTAGCTTCCTTCTGACCCTACCAGCTATGAAACTATGAAAGTGATTGGAATGCCCTTTTCAGACATTTACCCCCAAAATTCTTTATTTGCAAGCTTTGGGGCACACTCATCCTTCCTCAGGCATAGGAGAATGCAAAGATTGTAAAATTTCTCCTAGATGGAAATGAAAATTCATATTTCACTGTGGAGTTGAAGATGTCATAATATCTCTGGTCTGAAATAGTTAATTTCCTGAAAGCTGACACCCTGGCTCCTGCCTATTGTTCCAGCTAAATCTGTGTGTTCACAGAGCTCAACGCTGCCTCAATACAAGGGAAATTCCTTGCCCAGGAGAACATTCCATCACCCCACACTCCTGTGAAATAATATCATAACCAGAAGGAAACATAATTCAACATCCTGTTTGACACTGGACAACATTGAAGTAAATAGACTGTTCCAACTTTTATATGAGCCTTATTTGCACAAAATGACCTATTCCAACCAGGAGCTCATACAACACTTTCAGTTCTCCTGTGAAATATGGATTTTCATTTCCACCTAGGAGAAATTTTACAATCTTTGCATTTTGCTATACCTGAGGAAGTGTCAGTGTGTCTGTGGCAGGGCACTGTTGGTGCCTGCCACTTTAAGGACTCAGCCAAGCAGCTACCAGGTGCTTGATTGTGGCAGCCATTTTAGATCTCTGGCCACCTATATAAACAGAACAGTTTGCTGCTGGCAGGCCAGGCAGTAACATCACCTGGCTGCAAGGCTGCATGCAACATCCGGAGATAAGGGCAGGAGCTGTAGGGGATGGCTTGGAGGCTGCTGGTCCTGGGCATGACCTAAAACTGCACCCTGCCGGGAGTGGGTGGCCTGGTGGGGCTCTCAGTGGTGCAGGAACGCCCAGGAAATACCAGGCCAGTTACCACCCCAGTGAAAGGCGGTTTGGGGTGCCTTAATAAACGCAGCTCCCACAAATGGGTGGGTTACCCCCTTGTAGGGTCCAGAGGGCAGACCCAAGAGTGGGAGTGGGCTAGAGGCTCAGAGGCCTGACTTAGAGTACCCTCGACTAGTCAATGCTGGGGCCAGGACCAGAACAGTCAAAAGGGCCAGGGGCCCACTGTGAAGGATGCCCAGAGCTGAGGGCCTGGGGTTTCCAACTGGCCTTGGAGGCAAGGCCAAGGCCTGTGTGGCCAAAGGACCCAGAGTGACCATGCCTGAGAGGGGAAATAGTTCAGGGAGCCAGGCAGCCCAGAATGAGGGTGGGGTAGGCCGCCTGAGTGGAGGGATCTTGTAGTGGTCTGGGCTGGAGGATTCTGGGGCCCAGTGTGAGGCCGGTGAGGTTAACATCTGTAGATGCCATCTGCAAGGCTTGGGCTGCGGTGTAGGGGAGGAACAGAGCTGCAGATAGTGCCCCCTGGCATCGGGGCAAGAAATGGGCAGCCTTCTGCCTAATTAACATCCTAATTAAATATCATCAAGGCATGGCAGGCGAGAAGGTGGGCGGTTGGCCCAGAAACAGGTGGGTGGGCTGTTGGTAGACTGGCCCCGAGAAGGCCTCCTGTTACAGTGCCCCAACGCTTGCAAATAAAGATTTTTTTTTGCAAATATCTAGTTGGTCTAATAAAAGGTAGCACCTCTGCCATGAGTTCTGATTCCTTTTGCCTGTAGACCAATAGGCTACAACCTGCATCCCTTTTCAGATATAACATTATCATCTATAATGGCAGTTAATACTAGATTTGCATTCTGTGCAAAACCTGACCAATATCTTAACTGTTGAGGTTTTTTCTTCACTGTTAACGGATAGTAGAGATCAATTCACTCTTATTCAGATAAAATTTTGTTTTCGTGTCCCATGCATGTTGAGGAAATGCAAAGCACAGCTATTGCATACTCTGCAGGCTGCCACCACTTCCTCCCCCACCCCTTATGAAGTTTTTTCTGGAGCAAAGCTTGGGGACCAGAATGTTTTGTGTATGTAGCACACACCTTTTCTCTTTTCCCCAGCTTCCTGTACCCCATTTCTTGTCTCATGAGAGAGTGGATGCAGTGGGAGTGTATATGATTTCATATTACCTTTTTGTCCTGAAATCTGAGCCATGCTTCAAAAGAATTAATGTTTCTGCCTGGCTCCTGAGGCATGAAAACTCCTCAACCAGAGCCCAGACATTTAAAATATTGTGGAGAGTATCTTCCTAACACCAGAAAAGCAGCTAGGCTTGTCAGCTGATGCAAAATTAAAAATTAAAATACAGTTGACAATGATGATTAATCAGTTAGCTCAAGGGAGCTGTCATGGCCACCCAACTGGAGTTCAAGCAACAAGCAGTGTTTTAAAATAATAAAATTGGCTCCTTAATAAAACTAGACCCCCGTTTCACTCATTTATTAATATGGTAATGCCCAAAAGATATAAATAATTACTTTTTTAGGAATATAATTGAATTGGAATGGTAGGCATCTTCAGGAAGCAGCAATTGGCCAACTAGTTTCTCAAAGAATAGATTATTGAGGAAGAAAATTAAGCTCAGGAGCACAGTAATCAAGGCAGCATCTTAGAGGGAGAATCTGATGCTGTTGACAAAAGGCTTTTTCAGGCATAAGATACTGTATTATCAAGTACAACCAGAAATAAGAACATCTAAATTAGGGCTCTCAACTGCCACATAAATTAGGATTATTCTTTGTTGATCCCATATTTTTGTCATTTTTAAATAGTTATTGCTACCGACAGGAGGGTGAATCATCTATTGCTGAAGGAAGTGTAAGGTGTTATGTCTTAAAAGCCCGGAAGAGCTAGGGAGCCTTTCTGTCTTTCCCTGTGCCATGCTGCTACAGTTATGCTCACAGGGATGTCCAGATAAAATGCTCCTTTTAAAACAAAGGCTGGCAGGTTATTCTCTAGGAGGGCTCTGAGGCTGTGGAACATGGTCCTCTGCTTCAAAATAATGCAACTCTGCTGACTTCCAGACATGCTGTAAAAGCCGTCTGTTCTGTGGGGCTATTGGAAGGCACTAAGCAGATGTTTCCCAAACCAGTGAGAGGGGTATTTGTAGGTTTCTGGCTGTCTGAATTCCTGTGAAATTATTATTATCTGCACATTTACTGGTATCTTGCTGTGCTATCAAAGATGTGAGGGTACATTGAATGGGAACTGCTTTCATATTTTTAAATTTCAATAGGCTGTATAGAAACAATCTCTAATTAGCCATCAGTAATAACACTGGACCTGTTCAAAAGAGACAATCTCACAACCTTCCTAGCTGCGGAAGTGCCTGGGGACTTTGTACCAAAGCTGATAAATCTCAGTTCCTCATCCCTCCAAAGTTCATTTGTAGAAAGGACTAGTTAGAGATTGGAACTAGAGGGGAGAAGTATTTTATATCTTGTTTTCAGTAATGTGTAATAGCTTGCTGCTAGGGTGGGTGTAGTGCAGAAACACACAACCCAAAATTATATTAAAATATCTGGTCAAGAAGAACTGCTGATGAAGGGCCCAGCTGGCTGACACCCCTCCTTATGGTGCCAGCTGCACCATGCCTCATAGCCATGAAGTTTTCTAGAAGAGCTCACACATGGCCACCAAATAATATAGTCTTCCAGTGAAATAGGTCAAGCTATACAGACAGTCCTCGGACTTACAACACAATTGGTTCCTGAAAACCACATCTTAAGTTGAAACATTGTAACTCGGAACCAATTTCCCATAAGAAACAATGCAATAATTGGGGTTTGGTTCCTGAACCAAGGTCCGATACCCTAATTTCACCAAAAATACCCCAGAATTTTGTACTCAATCAATTATAGATGAGTAATATAGCTACATCCATGTATCTATATTGTAAATAGCAAACATATTGATTTAGAAGGAGTTCTTTGAGGTGACTTTGTTGGACTTTTTGAAAGGCTCTTGGTTGGACTTTTTAAAGGGTTCTTGGCTGGAGTCTTCTCAGGAGTCTTGGTTGTAGGTTTTTCTGGAGTCTTGTCTGCTTTCTTAAAGGAAGTGTCCAAGGAAGTTTGGACGGATGTTCTCCAGGGAGAGAAGCAATGCAGCAAACGTGTTTTCTGGCATGGTGTTGCATTGGATCAAGCATTGTAAAGTCAAAACTGACATCAGAAAGTTGAAATTTATAAACGTTGTAAGTGTGAAACGTTGTAAGTCGAGGACTGCCTGTAAACTGGTACTTTGGCATCCTGGCTACATCAGAACAAAATCAGTCAGCCAGTGCTTCAGTCTTCAGATTCTTCTCAGAGTGGCTCATTCTTTTATCCCTTCTAAAGAAATGTCATTGATGAGTTTTCAATGAGCAAGTGGATTTTTGTTTTGCTATAACACTTTCAACTTGACTCAGCACAAAAACCATGACCTCGGTGTTTTTTTCTTTTGCAAAAGTTATGATAGATTGATATTTTTGATCACAGCATGATTTTAGCAAAGCTCAGATGATTATACAGGTTTATTTAGTTTCCTTTTAGTACTATTTGACTGTCCTTAACAGCTTCTAGTAGTCATGACTCATTTTCCCACCTCTCCCTTGCCATCTCCAAACTCTAATTATAATCACTCTAGGTTTGACTCAGCATCACTGAAATAGTATATAAGTTTGAATTGTTACAACATTTGTTTGTAGCAAAATCAGAGACTCATAGAAAATTAGTGTTGGAAGGGATTTCAGGAGGTCATCTAGTCCAACCCCTTGCTTAAAGCAGGACCATCCCCAACTAGATCATCCCAGCCAAGGCTTTGTTGAGCCAGGCCTTAAAAACCTCCAAGGGGAGATTCCCATTCCAGTGCTTCACCAACCTCCTAATGAGAAAGTTTTTCCTAATATCCAACCTAAACTTCCCTTGCTGCAACTTGAGACCATTGCTCCTTGTTCTGTCATCTGCCACCACTGAGAAATAGTCCAGCTCCATCCTCTTTGGAACCACCCTTCAGGTAGTTAACGGCTATTATTAAATCCCCCTCAGTCTTCTCTTCTCCAGACTAAATAAGCCCAGTTCCCTCAGGCTCTCCTCAGAAGTCACGTGCCCCAACCCCTGCATCACTTTCATTGTCTTTTGCTGAAATGGCATCCAAATCTCTCCAATATGTTGTAGCAGAAAGCCCCCTTTTCCTCTTGCCTGCATTTGGTCTCCTCTCTTTGGATATGTTTCTCTTTTTCTACCTTTTCTTCCTTCCTCTCTCTTTCACTTTAAGATAAGGAATTGTGTTTTAAAATTTGTATGTGTGCATTTTGTATCTCCCCTTGTAGTTTGGTATTTTTATCTATTTGTACGCCATGGCATTTGTAGCTTATATTTTATACTCCTCACCTTTCAACTTTCAACTGAATGCGTTTAGTTTCATAAGTAAATTATACATTGTAACAATGTTAACAAGGGCAGGAATCAAACTGCCCTTCTCTGTATCAGGCTGGCCCCTGAAAGAGCGATTGAATGTGTAACATGATTGAATGTGTAACATGGAAGCAGGCAGCAATTAACACCTGGGAAGCTGCAAATCAGCCAACGGAAGAACTCAATAGAAGACAATGTAACAACCGGGAAATCTCTAAACATCACTGATCAAGGGCTAGAAGCCCTGGCCTGAGTTAATCAACGCAGGGGACCAACTTTTAGTCTGAATATCTCCAGATCGACCACTCCCAGAGCCCTATTCAAAATTCATCAACGGACTCCCAAACTTGCACGTACATGTGGACGACCCCTGGGGCTGACGGATGCCATCCAGTAGCCACTGAGGGTGGGGGAAGTCCCACGAGGGTCAATGACCCCTGGATTGGGCAAACCTGAAAACTGGGGAAAGTCTGCCAGGGACAGATAAAAGGCAGTGAAAAGTGACCCTCAGTGGCGCCCTCTTGATCTCCAACTTGACCAGACCTGTCCAGCCAGAAGGACCAGCCGGCGACCCCCTTCTGGAAGATAACACCACGCTGAAAGAAGCCTCAACGACAGACTCCAGCGCTTGTAGGATAGGTATACCTGACTCTGTAGCCTGCTACTGTGTGTGTGCATGTGTGTGTGGGGACCAGCCCCAAGGTTTATGATTACAGTGTTTCAATCCGCCTAATAAACTAGAATTTTAAGGATCCCGAGTTGGACATTTGTAGCCAACAATGTACACATCCTCTCTGTAATGGGGGACCCAAAACTGGACCCAGTCCTCCAGACATGGCTTCATGAGTGCTGAATAGAGGGAAATAATCACTTCCCTTGACCTGCTGGCAAAGCTGCTACTAATGCAGCCCAGTATACCATTAGTTTTCTTGGCAACAAAGGTACTGTCACGGCAGGGTCCTACCAGAGGGCCGTGATCTCCTTAAGGCCCCCTTCCTCCGTGTCAAGTCAGCCCAAGGGCACCCTCTAATTCTCGCCCACCATGTCTTTGATGTTTAAATAAGTTTGGGAGGCTGCCTTACGCCCTCTTGGTCACTTCTCGGTGTTGATTCAGACCCCGTGGTTTCCCGGACTCTTCGTGGGTCTCACTCTATGATGGGTGCTTCCCAGGCACCCTAGCCTTATGGGCTATGCGTGGCTCCAACCACCCCTTATACCACGCCCCAAGCCTCACAGGTGGAATAGACGTTGGTCTGTCAAATATACACTCGCCCTCTCTGGGGTCCTCTCCGTAGCACTGCCCTCTCTCAGGGATCCTCTGCAGCGCCGCCCTCTCTCTGGGGCCTCCGCAATAATGCCGCCCTTCTCTCCAGGGCCTTCTCCATAATGCTGTCCCTTTCGATGATGCTGCCCCCTTCTCTGGGGCTCCTCAGTACTGCTGCCCTCTCCTCGGGCCTTTTTAAGTGCTGCCCCCTTCTCTAGGGCTTTCTCTGTACTGCTGCCCTCTCTCAGGGCCTTCTTAAGTGCTGCCCCCTTCTCTGGGGCCTTCTCAGGAATGCCGCCCCTCTCCTGGGGCTCTCCGTGCCCAGACTGGGCCTTCTCGGTAAAGCCGCCCTGTCTCTCAGGCCCACCGCACTGCTACCCCCTTTCTCCGGGGCTCACCGCACTGCTACTCCCTTCCTCGGGAGCTCACCACGCCCACACTGGGGCTTCTCAATAGCGCCCCCTCTCTGGGGCTGGGGTCTATGCACCCCATACACTGGGCCCTTACTGGCGCTGGGGTCCCCACGCTACTGTGGGTCCCCTATGAGGCCTCCTCCAACCCCTAATAGCCTCACCCAAACCACTGGTGTAACAACAACAAAGCAAAACACAAGCCCCTAGGCTGTAACATAACTTAAAGCCGGCTGGCTAAAACCATGTTGCTCAGACATCTTAGAGCTGCCATCCTTTGCTCAGCTTAAGCTGTACTTGCGGCCAGGCTTCTTCTCACATCCTGGCTTAGGAGCTCCTGCCTCTTTGGCTGCTAGCCTCAGCTCCTTGGGTTTATAAAGGGAGCCAGGCCCTGCCCCTTCTGGTCAGCTGACCTCTTGGTTGCCCTGGCAACCCACAGCTGGGCTCTTTCCCCGGCAGTTTCCCCTCTTTAGGAACAGGGCACCTCAGTGCCCTGTGACAGGTACACTATTGACTCATATCCAGCTTATTGTCCACTGTAACCCCCAGGTCTTTTTCTGCAGAGCTGCTGCTTAGCCAATTGGTCCCAAGCCTGTAGTAGTACATGGGAGTCTTTCATCCGAAGTGCAGGACTTTGCACTTGTCCTTGTTAAACCTCATGAGATTTCTTTTGACCCAATCCTCCAATTTGTCTAGGTCACTCTTGAATCCTAGTCCTACCCTCCAGCATATCTACTATTCCCCCAGCTTGGTGTCATCATTGAACTTGTTTAGGGTACAATCGATCCCATCTTCCAGGTCATTAATGAAGATATTGAACAAAACCAGCCCCAGGACTGACCCTTGGGGCACTCCAGTTGATACTGGCTGCCAACAAGAACTTGACCCTTACCTGTTGAGCCTGACAATCCAGCCAGCCCAAGATTAGGTCCTAAAAAGGAACCCCTGCCCTTATCCACATTAATTTTGGAGGCTTGGAGTATTACACAGTGACACTGGTCCTCTTTTTTGTTAATGTCCAGATACTCAGCCTAGAATTTCCAGGAAGCTTGAAATCATCTGCACTTCCATTCTGGTGATCATTAAATTCCAGCAATGCTTTCTCTAGCCTGACCCTCCAGAGCTTCTACTCTTTTCTCGGGACTATAGAGTCTAACTGGCAAGTCACTAGTTAACAAAATGTCCAAGGTGCTGCTCAGATTTCTTTCTTCTATCAGAATGTAAGCATCCTAATTCTATTTTCCTGACAGTATTGGGTAATTCTCGTCTTGCATATTGCAGTACTTAAAATCAAGCGAGACCACAGACGAAGCCGTCCCAATTTAAAAATTATCAGAGTAAATATTTAAAAGTTATTTAATGGGAAATACAAAATGTCTTTTGGATCATTCCTCCTCTAGGCACGAAACTGGTTAGGAAAAAAAATCCAATAAATAAAAAGACCTGATCTGTCAGACATTGCTGAAGCAAGCCATTAGTTCCAGCCATGCTGGGATCAAACTACCAGGAGCATTTTAATACAAGAATCAGTTTTTGACATTGCGGTATTGCAAGGGGAAAAAAGAGAATGAAACCGTATTATGCTTTTCCTAAGGCTGGCAACCTATCTGTCATCTGATCATTATGAAGCATATATTTACATGAGATGTAATAATGACAGCATTTGTAAATGATCTTGCCTACAGTTGGCTTTTTGCATTATATTAATGCTAACTATGGGGCCCTCTTTCCCTCTTCATACCGCACAAGATGTTCTCCATAGGAGGGAAGGAATATAGGTTTTTTCTTCTGTTTTTCTCCCATTGCTGTTCATGCCATCGCTGCCATCAGTGTGATCAGAATTATGTGCCAGGAGAAATGGACATCTGGAGAGGAGGATACAACCTTGGCACAACATCTGGGTAGTGGATTGTGGCATGTTCAGCACAGGATAAAGAACAAACATGCGATACTCTGAAGGGTTCCATGGCATAAAAGGAAATCTGTTGGGAAGGATGGGAGAGGATTATACTTACTTTTTCTGCTAAGGCTGCTCTACTCTCTTCTTTTCTCCCATTTTTAAAGGTAGATAAAATAAACAGTGTAGCAGGAGTCCTACAAACAGCATTTGATCTTTCATGCTTCTCAGTTGGCCTTTTTTTTTTTTTTTTTACCTAAAGGAAGAAACTAAATCAGTTCTGAAACGTCAGTATTACTATTTACATTTTCAGAGTCAAGACACGTTTTTTTCATCAACTCCGTGATATGGATACTGATAACAAAATAGCTGAACTATAAAAAGTATCTGTTTAAAATTAGTAATAAATCTTCCCAGTGGAAAGCTGCTGCTGGCAACATATTCAATATTTAAATAATGGAAGAGTAAGCCCTTGTTCAGTACCTTAATTCAGAGATGTGAGTTCTATCCCTGCTTCTGCCATGGGATTTTGAATTGGCTTCTGAGCTGTCACCATACCCCACTGAGCCAATTTTCCTTTCCATTCATTAACTTTTTGGTTCAGACTGAAACCTTTAAGGTCGAGATTGTCTCTTACTATGTGTGTACATACTGTTTAAAATAATAGGACTCCAATCTTGACTGGGGTTTTAGATGCTACTTTAAAACAATGAATTAAAACTAATAACAAGTAATAAAAATATATGCATTAAATGTTGTTTGGTAGATTCACATTTAATTGTGCTGCAGATGAACTATAAACTTTATCGTGTTTTCTGTGGAGAGTGCTGGGGACTAGTTCACTCTGCTGTACAGGTACAACCCACCTTTTATTGGACACCAGGACAGAAATGAGATAGAGAAGCCCTTTTGACAGCTTTCTTGTTTCTCTCTTTTCTCTCTCTGATTATTGCCAAATGAGAAAGTGTCGTGACCTTCCCCCTCCGTCTCTCCCTCCCCGCTGCACCAGGCTTCAGTCAGGAGTTGTCTGGTCCAGATGCAAGAACGTATTAAGAGTTGTTTTTAAACCATAGATTGAGCAGCATTGCCAATATAACTGTTCTGCCAAAACTGTGGCATTGATTCGAGAATCTGTTGACAATTTCAGATAATTTTCTTCTGGCAAGATAGCTTCATCAGTGTCTGTCTTTTTTTTTTCTTTTAAACATCCAGAAAAAACATGGAGAAACTTTATCTGGAACAATTTAGTCACTACATCCATCTTTTTTTTTGCACAGAATAGCCATGCTGGATCTGAGATTAGCAGTATAAGCATATTTACTTTCCAAAGAATGGCAACAAGAAAGGAAGAAAACAGGAAAAAAGAAATTACACTAGGGCTAAGTACACCAGTCGAAAAGCTGGAGGCTGAATCGATTCAATCTTCGCAGGTTAGTCTAAGCTGCATAGATTGAGCCGATACGCCAGTGAACAGACATTCACTTTCGATTCCGGAAATACAGCAACATGCCTGCAGTGGCTTAGGCCAAAAGCCAGGGAGGAAGGAAGCTCTAGAGCACATCTGCCTGCTTTGTTTGAGCCGACAGCTCAAGGCAAAGGGTGGAGAGGTTGCGGAGGAAGTGTAAAACATCTTGGGATTCTGGGGGACTGTGAGTTAACTGGAATCTGGATGGGTTCTGGGACAAAAGTTCAGTAAACCACTTGAACCTAAATCAGTTAAATCTGATACTACATCCGTCCAGGGTTATCTTAAACCAGTTTCGGCCATTTTGAAAGTGGTTTATATGCACTGAACTTCTGTTGTTACAGATCTGAACCAGTTTCCAATCATTATATTGGTTTGTATTTTTCTAATTTCTGTCCCTAGCTTAGAAGAATGCAGAATCCTCTCTTAACTCCTTAATATTGTGTAAAATTGTCTAAGTTACAAACTAGCTCACCTTCTACTCACTTCCTTTAAAATCTATCCATAATTTACATTTCAAATTATTTTTCAAATGGGACAGACTTGCAAAGCATCAACTCAAAGCTTAGTGTTCACTGAGAACATAGTTTCCACAAGCATCTCCTGCCTATACCCAGTGGAGCAACTGTTTCAGAAATGCCTGTTTGTGAGCTATTAGTTCTTCACCCTGGCAGAAGAAAAGAAATCACCTAGGTAAAAGAAAGAAGCATGTGTAATAATAAGCAGGAGACATAGAAAGTAGATGACTCAGATATGAATACACAAAGATAATGCTTGATTTTGCCTGTTAAATATTTTTACGTGATGTGGCCTGAGAAGAGATTGGTTATCACCAATCCCTTGAGTCTCTACCACAGCTCATTAATGGGTTTTGAGGTGACTTAAAGAGTTCAATCCTGGAGCCACAGATCTGTCTGCAGAAGCTGCAGGTCTTTCCACAGGAGAGAGTACACTGCAGACTGCAATTCCTCTCCTTTTCCTTCCTCCACTCTCTCATCTTTGTTCAAGGGCAAGATGCTTTACCTCAAAATGAGCTGCCACTTAGTTGGTCGCGGTGCAACTGGGGTCGGTTGGGAAGAGGTTGGTAGTGCTTGACTCTTGTGTAGCAATGGTAAGGACTGTGTTTACCATTAGTGTAAGTAATTCTATCACAAACCAACCAGTTGTCCACAAAAAAATTAAAATTCTGCCCCGTGCTGTCTCTGGCAACTTGAGCCAAGTTCTCTCGTTGCCTGGAATATGTAGCTCACCTCTTGGCTGAATTGAGACATCATAACATGATGGGCCAGGTTCTCAAGTACAGCTTTTCTATAATATGGTGTCACTTGAGAGACCTAAAGGTGTCTTTAAACCTAGTAGATGCAGACAGTTTCATTAAAAATATAACAACATTGTACCAGCAACAGGTGCAATTGTTTGAAGGGATTGTTTCAGGCGAGGGTTCATCTGTGAAAGCTGGTTTTCAGTTTGGGTGTGAACTGAATTACATAGTATAATCTGTTTAATCGTGTCCCTAATTGTATTAGCCTAAAGCTTACACTGGTTCCTTATCGTGGAAAATGTATTGATGCACACAAAAAATACACTGGAAACCGTCAGGATTGCGTTTTGAACCGTATGTCAAGTAGAGCAATGCACACAGAGAAGTGTTGGTATTTTCTTTGTACCTAAATTGTTAAGTTGGATTGAGTGAAAGATAGGACAGGTTGTGCTGCTTTCTGGTTTACTCTGGTTGTGCTTCTCTTGTTCCTTGTCCAAGCAAAGCGAAGGCCTATATTCAGGTAGGTGGGATTTCCCTGTCTGTACCGTGATAGCTTTGCCCCCACACCAGTCAAGAGTGACCCATTAAGCCCAAAATTTCAGGGAACATTTTGAGCCTCAGTTAAATGGCACCCAATTGATTTTGGTGAAAATCAAGGATAGCAAGACAGTGTATATGAGGGACTAACAGGAAGCCCCTTTCAACTGGTTATTCAAGCCAGCAGCTTCAACCATCTGGCTATCTGTAGACTAAAGAACCAGGGCAGCCAGACATACTAGTACCTGCACCTCAGTTCAGCTCCTGTTCTCAGAAGAGTTTAAAATGTCCTAAACAGAAAGAAAAGAAAGAATAATAGTGATGGGAGGAAGGGAAGGGGGGACATAATGAGAATGCAGTCCTTAGCATGGAGGAAGAAGGGAGAACACTCTGAGGAGGAGCACTGGGCCCTAAACTCGGTGGAAAATGTAGGATCCCATTATAGAGGGAAATAGGAGAAAAACATGTCCTGGTATAGAGCAAGGGAAACCCATAGAGCCCCATGCTTGTGGGCAAAATGGGAAAGAGCTTGATATAGAGCAGGGGTGGGCAAAATGCGGCCCAGGGGCTGGATGAGGCCCGCCAGGCCATTCTATCTGGCCCGTGGGACCCCTAAAAATTTAGAAAATTAATATTAATCTGCCCTGGGCTGCCTGTCATGCGGCCCTTGATGGCTTGCCGAAACTCAGTAAGCGGCCCTCTGCCCAAAATAATTGCCCACCCCTGATATAATGCAAAATAGGGAATTAGTGGGTAGTACAGGCAGTCCCTGAAATCAGAGGGGATAGAAAATATCACATGCTGTGAGGCTTGTGGGGAGAAAGGAGGAATGCAAGGAGCCCGTTATGTGTTCAGTGAGTGCAGTCTCTGAAGCAGGGGGCCCCTTCTGTTTTAAACTAGCTTTTGCAGCTAAATGTGGTGTTGGTGGGACCTGTTGATCAAGATGGGTGTCACTGTGAGAAGTTAAGTGAAGCCTGAGAAGAGACTGATAGAAGTTCTCCTTAAGCAGGACCATATGAGAAGGAGGGATTCTTCACCCCATCTGATCCTCTTCAGAGTCTGGAAAAGGTCTTTTGATGACCATAAAAGAATTCCTCTAATATACACACTGTCTAAGCTTGCATATCCTGACAAAGGAACCCAAAAAGTCTTTGTGGTATCGTGGTGGTTTCTGAAATTACTGTATTTATTTGGTGTAGAACAGGAGCTCTATCATCTATAACAGTGGTTTTCAAACTTTTTGATCCTGCAGCCCACCATGACAGCTGCAGAGCGATCCCTGCGACCTCCAGAACTAGGAGTAGTGTAACTGGAACCAGAAGCCTTAGTTTAGCTGTCTCACATAGCAAGACATAGCAGTACCATGGCAGTGCTGTGAAGCTAATCAAAGGAAGTTCTTTTTCGTGTGGTGTATAATTAAATTGTGAGACTCATTTCTACAAGATGTTGTAGAAGCCAACAATTTAACCCCATTCAAAAGAGGATTTGATAAATTCATATAGGATAGGTCCATCAGTGAGTATTAAACATGATACTAGGGCTGGTGACCTCTAAATCAGTGATTCTCAGCGAAGGTGCTGCAACAGCCCTTGAAGGGTGCCATTGGGAGAAAGGAGATAAGCAAGATGAGCACAGGTCTGGAAAGATATGTGCGGGCTCTTCCCTGCTGGCTGCTCCTCCTCCTTCCCAGCCCCTCTTCAAACAGGTAAGCACTATAATAAGTAAATTAGTTTTTTAAATGGGGTGCTGCTTTCTCACAGAAGTTATGGAGGGATGCCTCAGGTCTGGAAAGGTTGAGAACCGCTGCCTTAGATGCTGGAAGCTGTAAGAAAAGAAGGGCAGGGAGCAGATCATCAGTCTGGATCGGCCCTGCATAAATACTCTTCCTTTTAACATCTGTTCTGTGTCACTGTGAGATAGAAAATACTGGGCTAGATGGACCTGTGGGCTGACCCAGTATCTCTGTGATTATGTAAAGGACATAACAGAGATTCTGAGCAAGGCTGCCATGCTTAAGCAACTCCTGCTTGCTTCACCTTAGACAGACTCCTGGGGTGGCCAGGTTATGGCAGGCAGTGTACTGGATCCCAGGACTTGGTTGAAATCCCTGGCCACTTGGCTGTGCAGAGGGTGCAGCATGCAACTTTACCCCATGTCTTTGACACTTGTGAAGAATAAGCTGTTACCTTAGCTGTCATCTTAGCCTTGTCCATACCAGAACTTTTTCACTTTGTTCGAATCAGTTAATAACATGGTTCTAAATGTAGTTTGTGCATATCACAAGTAGGCAACCATCGATCCTCTGGATCATGGTGTACATGTAAGAGGTCTAGTCAGATGCCTGATGAATCCATTTGTTGCTGACCAGCCCAATTCAAGAGTGACACAGCCTGTTAAAAGTTTCACAGATTCATGTGTCATCTGAATTAGAGTCTTCAGTTTTCAACACGCTGCTTTCTGCTTCCTCGTTTTGCTTCCATCCTCTGGATCAAAGCCACTTCATGTTGAGCTGCACCCAGTGCCAGAGTTGTTCCCTCCAGGTCCAATGAGATTCTGTGCACTCCTTCCAGCTTTCTACATTGATATTGAACAACTTCATATCATTTTTGCATACATTGTGGTGCTGCCATAGGGGGTGACCCCGCTTTCTAGAGCTGTCTCGAAACTTGCTGTACAAAATATTCTTGGGGATATGGTCTCCTCCCATTCTCTTGACATGGCCGAACCTTCTCTTCTTGATAATGGTTTCTAAGCACGTCAGTCCTGCATGCTCCAGTACCTCTATGTTTGACATTTTGTCTTCCCACTTTATTTTCAGGATCTTATGCAGACATCTTACACGGACTTACGATGATCTTACACAGACACAGCTTGGCATTGACTGTGCCTGTGGAAATGGTCTGAATGGTTTTCATTTTAGTTTTCTTTGTACTAGGACATTCTGCAGTGCACTTTCCCTATATGCTGTCAGTGGCCCTCTGAATGCATAATACGCAGGCACTGTTTGGGAGCTTTGTAGATATTACCAGAATGCCTCAGTATAAACATGCTTAAGCAATTTAACATGAAGTATGGTACGTACTTGCTTTCTGGAGAAAAACCTCCTTGTGAAGATACAGCTCAACCATGTTTGGTGTGACATCCTCCTCCAATAGTTGATGTGCTGACTATCATAGTTATAAATATAAGTTGGATGGACCATTGACAGTTTTGAGTAACCTTCCCTGCCAACTTGAGACCATCATCACAGGACTGTTTGATTTAAGCAGCAATGAACTCCAACACTGGTATGTCTTCAGCTTTGCTAACATTGGAATATCAGTTAGAAAGTTCTATTAAACTTGAGTTGCATGTTTTTTCAATCAGCTAGTGCTTATAAAAAAAGATATAAACAGTCACTGGGTACAGAAATACTAATTACCATTTGTGTGATATATTAACAAGAAGTTAACCCTAGGCTTAGTGGAAAAATTTATTTTAGATCGGTGCCTTTCTCCATTTAGTTCCATTACTTGTTATATTAGACATTGGGGTTATGCCAGACATGGTTAATTGTAAAGGCCACCAAATGCATTCAAACTATGGAAATGATGCAGTTGTCTGTAAAGAAGGCTTATTCTCAGATAAAGTGGAGTTAATTGTATTTATAGTGTATATTAAATCATTCCAGGGGGGAAAAACCCCCTGTAATTAGTGCTGTAATACAAGGGTGCTCAACCCCCTGCCCATGGGCCGGATCTGGCCCCTGGTACTTTGTCATCCAGCCCTGCAGGGTTCCCCATGGGTCTGTGGAGAGCCCCACAGGCCAAGGCTCTGCATGCTAGGTCAGATGTGCATGGTGGCATGGGGCACAATCTCAGTACATGGCAGCAGCACAGGGTCCCTAGAGCCCAATCCCAGCATGCAGGACCAGGCGGAGGCAGCGTGGAGCCTTCAGGGCCCAAATGCCACACGCAGGACTCAGTGGAGGCGATGCAGGGCTCCCAGGCCCAATGCTGGTGTTTACAGACCAGCCCCGTGCCTTTCATTTGGCCCCGTAGGGCCAAAAGGTTCAGCATCATGGCTCTAATATGTCAAGACACAACTAGTTATTTAACAAAATCTCTGCCTATAAGCAGGGTAAAAGGACCTCTGTTGTACTGGAAGGCTTTATGCTTTAAAGACAGATCAACCCTAAAAATAACATTCTATACATAAAGGGCTTAGTCCATCTGTCTGTGTGTTTGTAATGCTCTTGGAGCAGTCTGATTGGTTGTCTCAGCAGCCAGTCACAGTGCTTACTGAAACAGCAAATCAGAGTGTTTCACACAGACAGACAACCAGACACGGGGAATGATAGCGGGGATGGAGCCCCTTGGATGCGGTGCAGGGTGGTGGTGGCGTGGCGCAGCGCTGGTCCCCCCCCCCATCCCCGCTTTAATAGTAGTGAACAGGCAATTGGCTACTATTAAATATATCATTCTAACAGAAAGAGTTCTGCCGCATCCTACAGTTCATAAAGTAATACTTTCCATTAATTTTGAAAATGCCCTCCATGTACTTTTCCCATCTAGTAGGTTTTATCCTATCATTCAGTCATCTGACTTAGTGGAATGCTTAGGCTGTTTATGATGAAAGCTTATAACTTGGTGTTTCCCGTCAGCAATATGCAGCAACCGCCCTATAAAGTGCCTTTTAGGTAACTTACATTAACCTTGTCTCAGGTTTTTTGGCATAGAATGGGCCATGCTGTATGTTGCAAGGAGGGCACGGGTACCAAACAATGAATGGATCACATGCAAAGATCACTGACTGAAAACGTAAGAGAATCTGAATGCACCATTAACCCATATGTGGGATAAAAAAAGACTTGCTTATAATGCCATTTCTTTAAATGGCATCCAACTCTAAACCTAACTGTGACAGAGCCAAGGGTGTACTAGAATTAACCATTCACAAAGAATTTCTTCAGTGAAGTAGGAACAAGCAGTTTCCATCAAGATCGTGTCCATGCCACATGCTTTTTCTTAAAAGAAAGAACAGACTTTGGTAAGTCATTTGCTACTACGCTATATTCATTTTTGCCTGTATGCCAGGTTCCCCTTTTGCGGCCAATGCATATGTCTGGTTTGTAGAGAAACTGCATACAAATGAATGACTGTCTGTACAAGCAAACTCCAAGTGAAGTAGGTCTTATTTTTTCCTTCCTTTCTGTTCACTGTTAATTTTTTATGCTCCAGGGATTTGATATGTGTGATAGCCTTTCAGCAAACAGCAGGCACCCAGCTGGGATGTGAAATGGCACAAAAGTCTAAATCATGAATACCTGAAGCATTTTGTTTTCTAAGGGTCTCTTTATTTTTCCTGACTTTAGATCCTCAGCTTTCCTGTCCTTGTTTTTTAAACCTCCCCCTGTGGCATTTGTTCTCCAGGAGATTGTTTGTTTAACTGTAGCATGCCATAGGGGACTTCTAGACTGCATTTCTTAATTTGTGGGTTTAGCTTTGATGGTATAAAAATTTAGTGCATTGGGGTTGTTAAAGATTCCTTCCTAGTTTGTAATAATTCTTTTGCTTTTACCTTGTAGTTTTGTAAGCCTGTCAAATGATTAAAAAATGTGATCGCGATTCATTGTATGATTAAAAAATTTGTTGCAATTAATCACAATTTTAATCACACAGCTAAAAAATCAAAATTATGCACAGAAAAACTCAAAAGTACACACAATTATGCAGGTACTTTGTATGGTTGGGGTGTGGTTGTGAGGTGTGTGTGTGGGAGGGAATCTGTGAAGGTGTGGGGGCCTGTGGCTCTGTGTGTGGTGTTTGGAGCCCAGGGAGGGGGGACCCCTGCATGCCCTGGCAGGATGTTAGGTACTGTGGGTAAGGACTGAGGGGCAGCAGCAGGGCTAGGGGGGCTGTGGTTTAGGAGTAAGGGGCAGGGGCAAAGCAAGGGCATTCTCCCCACAATCATATTACTCCCCCCCCCCCTTCCACGGGTGTCCTCTTTTTAGAAACTGGAAATACGTAACCCTAAAGAAATGCAGCCTGGCAGCGTGTAGAGCAGCACCCAGCAGGTAAGTCTGTGGAGAGGGAGGGGGAGAGAAGGGTCAGGGGAGACAGATT
The DNA here is from genome assembly GCF_030867095.1 of Alligator mississippiensis. NCBI lineage: Eukaryota > Metazoa > Chordata > Crocodylia > Alligatoridae > Alligator > Alligator mississippiensis. The sequence goes on along the minus strand of NC_081836.1, from coordinate 49,759,111 downwards.
GAGGCCCCCATAATGAAGGAGGGAGTGGGGCAGGGGCTAGGATGAATGGGACCCAAGGGCCAGGACAGGTCATGGGATGGAGCTGCGGGTGGCTCACACAGGGGCTCAGTGAAAGGAGGATCCCTGCTGCTGTGCACATCCCTGGGGGAGGCATGTGGGGCATGTGCCTGCCCTTCCCCCCGGATTTGTGCACAGGGTGGAGACAGGCTACTTGCTGCAGGCTGGGGCTCGATGCCCTGCTGCCTTTGCCCTGGGACAGACCCATGGCAATGCCAAGTTGTTCTTCCCACCGCTGGGCAGGCAGGGACACGTGGCCAGCACTTGACTTCTGGGGCACAGCCAGCAGGGTGCAGAGCTCCAGCCCACTTCTGCTCTGCACACAAATCTGGGGGGCACATGCCCCCCATGCCTTCCCCAGGGGTACGCACAGCAGCAGGGTGCCATCGCCCCCCCACAGCTCCATCCCATGATTGGCCCTGGGGTCCCATTTACCCTGGCCTGTGCCCCACTCCCTCCCTCACTGTGGGGGCCTTGATCTGCCCTCCCCACAGACTTACTTGCTGGGCACTGCTGTACACACTGCCGGGCTGTATTCCTGGTTGCATGCATGTTGCAGCTGCGCACCTGCACGTGGAGCCTGGGTGTGGGCTCCAAAACCACGTGCGCAATTAACACGTTAAAAAATTAATTAGTTCTTGTGTTAATTGTACACGTTAACACTAATTGACAGCCCTAATTTTTTGTGGTAGATTTCCATTGAATTCACCCAATTACAACTTTTTGTTTGGAAACATTGTGAAGTTAAAAAAAAAAAAAAGGAGCTTATTCTTTGTGCCTATCAGCTTTCTGCAGAGGCAGTCATGAAACCTGTCTGGACAGATTGGTCTTTCACTGGGTTCACCAAACAATTTATTTGCCTGTGTAAAGTAAATTTAATGTGAGAGCTGTTTTATTTTATCAGACTTGACAGTGTTTGAACAATGTTAATTCTTTTGCCCAACTGGCTCTCTAATTGATTTCTGTGCTCAACATTACTATGTAAAACAAACTGTAACATTAAAACCTGTCGTGCTTTTACTATGTAAAACAAACTGTAACATTAAAACCTGTCGTGCTTCATAACTCTAGAGACTTATTTTTCTTCACAGGAAAATCCAATAATATTAGTTTACTAGGGTTTGTGTTTCCCGATATAGTGCTATGTCTTTAAATAATGCTTCAGTATATTGACTAGTACTTTATTAGATTTCAATGATATATTTTGGAGGTGAAAGAGAAGTATTCATTCCAGATTATTCCACTGTTGCTTAAAGAAGAAATATTCGTTTACTACTTTCTACATTTATAATAAATGTATCTTTTACATTCCAGTTCGGGTGCTTATAGTAGATTTTTTTTCCTTTTTCTAATTTACAACAAAACACACCAGCTTAACTTTTTTACTATACCCAAATTGCAGTCTTAGGCCTGACACTTTAGCCCAGCCATGCTTTACATATTTAAAATTTGCTTGTGAGATATTCTGAGAATCTGCAGACACTGGGCATGTACTACGCACATTATAGAAGTCGTTTTGAGGCAAGCATGATGCCAAGTCATCTCATGTTTTGAGCTAAGTATTGGGAATCAGAAGTGGTGGGTAGAGCTGTGTGGGTAGCACATGAGCATTTTTTTATTCTGGACTCTGACAAGCTGGAGACCTTTCAATATTTTCACAAAGAGAGGGAGAGAGATTCCCCTGCACCACAATAGCTGTTCCTTTATGCATTTGCCCAGGGTGTTAAAGCGTCAGTTTGTGTCTGTTCTGACTCAACCTAGAAAGTTGAATCCCTATTTCCATACCAGGAGCCCCCTTAACCACCTGTCAGTTAGCCTGGGGCAAGTCTCTCTCGTCCTGTTACTTGGGAAGCTCTTCTACTTTACATTTTAATTGCTGCAGGAATACATGGGAGAATCAAGGTGCTGTCATGCAAATGCTGTAACCTTCAGGCTCTGTACTCAGTCTCTTCCTCTGTGCCAGTGAACCTTTAATTCCATAGTCAATGCAGAACAGCTCCAACAATAGTGAGTAAGACAGACACTGCCTCTCTTGTCCGGGAAAGTACTGTAGCCACAGGGCTGTTGCACATTATGAGGTAGGGGATATGGCATCTCACACTTTGGTTTCAAAGAATCAGTTTTCCAACGGAGAAACGGTTTCACTGGAAAATTCCCAGCCAGCAATATTCCTAGTTTCTCTTCCTTGTTCTGTCACTGATGTGTATGGCTACTCTCAAGCAAGCCACCTTGCCTTTCTGTACTTCACTTTTGCCATTTGTACAGTGTCTGCTAATAAACATTTCACAAGGATATTTTAAATCAATTCACATGACTTTTGTAAAGGACTTTGAATCATTGTCTGAAGGTTTTACCTGAATACAGAAGTTGTGTTTTACATAGTACATGGTTTAAACAATTATTTTTTGGCTTACATTGCAGCTGGTCTGAAAACCCCAAAGACTGGAAGTTTCAAAAGACAAGGCAGACTTGGCTCCTTTTGCACATGTATGATAAAGAGAAGGTTTGTATTAACATTTCTTTTTCTCAAGGAAGTTATAACATAGAGCAAGTTACCGCTGTTGTTTATTAACCCATTGGAGCCAAACATTTTTCTAGTTTTTATTTCATCTGGACAAGGTGTCAGTTGTACAGTTGATAACTTTGATTCTGTATTTACAAATTAATCCTTACCCTTCTCTTTGAGATAAATTGGCAAGTCATGGTAGCTGATATGTTACAATTATTTTTAGTCGACTCAAGAAGATGTAGAAGAGCTAATCCACAATGATCATGTCAGACTTTGGGATGACTTCTTGCCTATGCCTCCTAATTTTTGCCATTATTATACAAAAGTGTAATTAGAGCAAGTCTGTATTTGTAATACAAATGGATTAGTTTAGAGCATATCTGAATCTTGATCAGATTAAAGAATGTAGAACCAAATGCTATAAGCATAGATCTTAGGCAGATGATGAGACTGTTAGAAATTCAGGCTCTGCCTGAGATGTGAAACCATATTAACAAAATGCAAATCTAGTTTATCATTGCAACGTAGGTGGGACTTTAGCCTGGCTATAAAAGGGCTGTCAGTTAATCTTCCTTAAAAATTGGAAGCCAGACTTGCACCAATGTTGAAATCCAGCAATTTCATAACTTAGAAAATAACATGGATTTGATTTCCACTAAGCCTCTGGTTACTCTGGCATTTAGGGAATGTTTCAAATCATTCCCCTTTGTTGCATAATAGAACGAGCCTTCTTGCCAATACATAGTGGGTTGTTGTTCATTGATTCTTGTAGAGTGGCACGGAACAGTTTTTGCTAATTGTTTTCATGCTGTCCATATATTTAAGGATTTTATTTTTCAAAGTTCATTTTATAATTCAGAATGTTTAAAATAATTTTCTGTTCCACGTTATTATGTAAATGTCAAGCCATCTACCAACATAAAGTGTTCTTTTTATGACTAGAAGTATTTTTAGACTAAATAAATTAGTATAATCAGAGATTCCTGTCAGCAAAAATATTCACAAAATATCAACATGATCTTAGTGGCATAGGTATATTTTTAAAAGTTTGGATACAGAACAAGAATTTAATAGCAGGTATGTGGAATAATTTGCTCTGCACTTTATTTTTATTTATTTTAAAGCAATCTATCATATCCTATCAAACACAACATACGTTCTCTACAGCTGCCTCATAGTAATTTCACAGCCAAAATAATCTATTTGGTTTTATATTAGTTTGTTTATGGGGTTTTTCATGTTGAAATAAATTGGTTAACAGTTCTCTGCAAAAAAGTTCAGTTTTCAATGGATTTGGGAAGCCTACAGACCTTACTTCTGTATTTCTCTGAATGCAGAGAAATAACAGTGAAATAAATAGCTTTCAGGGCATAATCAGTTATTTATGCTAACATATTTTATGTTATTTAATATAGGTAAGCTCACATTGTAAATGGTTTTTTTTAAAATAAATAATTAATTTCCTCATTCAGACTTACTAAAATCAGTGGAATTATATATGTGGTTTAAGTTAAGCACAGGGTAACGCACATCCTTATCATAGCCACAGTGAAGGTAGAGCAAGGAGTTGATGATTTTTTTTCTCTTTGTCTGACACAGAGGCTAGGGATAGAAATTGCACATAAACCAGTATAAGTGATCAGAAACTGATTCAGATCTGTAGCAGAACAAGAGTTCAGTGCACATAAACTGCTTTCAAAATGACCGAAACCAGTTTAAGATAAACCTGAATGGACATAGTATCAGGTTTAACAGATTTGGATTAACTCAGTTTATTGATCTTCTGTCCCTGATCCCCTGCAGATTCAGGTTATCTTACATGAAGGAGGGAAAAACTGTCAAAATTAGCTTTCATCTACCTTGGGAAAAGTGTGTGCACCTGGGCAGTTACTGCAGAATGGCTGACATGCAATAAAACCCTACCTTACTTTGGCTTTTGGTAAATGCAACTCCCTCTTAACCAGGAAAATCTATAGGAGCTCAAAGCATGAATGTAATAATACACAAGAAAGCATCCTTTTCCTTTCCTTGCCAAGGTCCATCTCTGGTGATGCTCAGATCATTGCTGGAGGGCTGCCAGCAATCAGTCAGTGCTCCTTTCTTTGAAATCAATTAGTGCTCAGCCTCTAAAATCCAGCTGTTAGCTGGCTGGCAACTATGGGATAAACATGTGTGCCTGATGTTTACAGCTGTTGAGGGGCACCTGCAGGGGCCTGGGTAGAATATGTTCTGCCAGCTGCTGGTCTTCAAATAGTCCAATTGGTCATCATTTAGGTGTTAAATTACACAGCATAGTTTAAAAGCAATTGCCACCCAAAAATGATATTTTCCCCCCTGCTAATGTTCCTTGTTAGCGTTTTCCCTCCCTCATGTGTAGAATGCAGTAAAATACCCAAAAGTTGATAATAAATGCTTCAGTTTTAAAATGGATGTGTTCATGCCGTACAGTTGACTGCTCATAATACATCTTTCTTAGGGATGGGATGCTCAGTTAATTGATTACATGAGAGATCAGCCACCTGTTGGAATACTGTTCATGGCCTAATCCAGATGCATCAAAAGAATTCTTCTTTTAATTAGCATCAAAAGAAGTAGTTCTGAAAATCTGTTCACATCTATTAACAATAATTCTTTGACATGTGTAATATTTTTACTCTGTCCTTTGGAACCATCAAACCAGCTTTCTGAAAAAGATAATTCTGTGATATCCTTGCCTACATTTTCAGTAAGAAGCACTTAAATATTATTTTAATGATGATTTAAACTTGGAGGAGAGATGAGTGACATTTGACACTTCTATTCTTTTTGCTACTATTTCTGGTGGGCATCTATAGAAATGGAAAGCTACTGTAGAACCAGCAGCATCAACAAGTGGCAACCATTCTCCAGAGCAAGTGCAAAGGAGAGTAGAGGCAAGATGGCCACATGAAAGAGAGGAAATTAAACAAAATCCAAAATAAAGGGCAGTGGAATTGATGAACAAAACGATGAACGCATCCATTAAACATATCTTCGTTATTGCTTATTTATTAAAAGGAGACAATACAGAGAATAAAATCTAATTAACTTGTTAGTGTAGTGAGGGTTAGTTGAATGCCAATTAATTATAGTTGGGTAAAAAAAATATTATTTTAATTCCATCTGTCTCTGCAATTAAATGTTTTATAGACTTAAGAATAAGGTAGCCCCATATGTGTCTCCATACTTAACATTTTCAACTTCAGAGCAGACTCCAAGTGTCACCATGAGCAATTTTTAAAACTTGTAATATTATAAAAGCCTTAATCTGTCTGTCTGGTTGTCCATAACGCTTTAGTCGTGCTCTGACTGGCTTGCCCCCCCACCCTGCTCCCTGGAGGCAGCACCAACGAAGCAGACGGAACGGGGGGAAGCGAGGCCAGCAGCACTCGCCTCGCCCCCGCACCCCTGCCCTGCTCCCTGTAGGTGGTCATGGTGGAGCGGAGGGGGAGCGAGGCCACTGGAGCTGGCCTTGCCTTCCCCCTTGCTCCTTGGCGGTGGTGGCGGGGGGCAATGGAGGGGGGGACCAGTGGGAGGAGCCTTCTCCCCCCCCTCAGGCCCAGGCACACTCTTTCCCCACCCCGCCCTGCCCCACGTTGGCCCCGAGCCCTCTCCTCCCATCCCCCCACCGCTGCCGGGTCAGCCCAGGCCCACTGCTGCCCCCCGCCGACATGGCGGTCCGGCTTCTTCCCACTCTTGGGCTCAATCCCCCCCTGCATCAGGCCCAGGCCCACCCACTCCTCCCCTTCCCCACTGCTGCAGCAGGGAGGGGGGGATCGAGCCCGGGCCCCAAGTAGCAGGGGGAAGGGGGGAGCAGGCCCAGGCCATGGGGCTCCACCCCCGCCCGCTGCCCCCCTGTCATTCCTGACGGGCAACTGGCTAGTGAAATAATATTAGGTAATTCCCTTAGTAAATTCTGGTACCAAGGAAAATTAAGTACCGAGGAGAGTTAAGTATATATGGATATTTGGCGAAAGTACAGAATATGCAGATGCTGCTGAGGGTTAAACATTCATTATTCAGGACAGGGGTTGTCAACCGGGGGTATGCATACCCCTGGGGGTACTTGAGAAAGCCCTAGGGGGTGCACGTGGGCAGGTGGGGACAGAGCACTGCCACGTACCATCCCGCACAGACGCCACCCGCCCAGCCAGACACAGCAGGTGTGGGAAGCTTGCACACGACAGCCACCACCGTTCCACATTCAACCGCGTGCCGCTTCTCACCCCCTTTGCTCTGCGTTCGGGTATGCTGCTCTGCGTCCAGCTGCCAGGGGTACACCGGTCCAAAAAGGTTGGAAACCCCTGACTTGGGGAGCTATTTCTATTAAGGGGACACTATGAATGTAATCATCATGCTTCCATCTAAATTTTTGCTCAGTAGAGTTACAAGTTTACTGTAATTGAAAGAAATTAGAAGACCAAAAAGAGATTATGACACCACTTTGTGCACAGTCGGTTTCATCACTGGATAGTCAGATTTTTTTCCTTTGTGTTGTACAGTTTTCTGCGTGAAAAATAATAGTTGGTTTCCATACTGGATAAATTGTAAGGCTGCAAATAGACTGCTTCTAGTGTAATACTTTGTATTATCCCTGATTGACCATGACACTGTTGGAATGTTACTTCCTCCCTCCATTGGGAATGACAGAAGTTTGGTACATTTACTGTGCACAGTAACAATGCAGAAATTAATAGTAAAGTTCATTATTTGTTGAAGTTCTGTCATCTGTAAGAATGTGTTATTGAGTAGCATAAAAAAATACAGCCCTCAGTTAATGAAGGCCCCAGTCCTTCAAACACTTATGGACGTGCTTAATTTTCCATACGTTGTATAGTCATGTTGACCTTAGGCATAAAGTGTCTGCATAGATGTTTGCAGGATGGAGTCATTTTAGCTTCCCCTGAACTGCCGGAAAAGTATTAATGACTGGAATTGCAGCCATAAATGTTGCACATAAAATGCAGATGATCCGCTTCTATGATATTTTAAAAAACTCATTAATTTCTGGAGACTATGTCAAGTACACGATTCTAAAATTCTTTATTAGTTTATTAGTAATATAAATATATCTTATTGATTATTTAAGACTTATTTCATTCCAGATGGAGCTAAAATTTACCCTGTTACTAATTAAGGAGAAAAGAGCAAAAGGAGAAGAAAATAGATTGGGGGATGAAAGACAATTGCACAGTATTTCGTGTTTGGTTAAATGATCCTTTCAGAGCCTTATTCAATAGGATCTAAGGATGTTTTCCATATGTCTGAATTTATCTGCTTTTCATACTAAATGCTCGTCCTTCATATAAGGGCTCTGTCAGTGTCACCGTCTACTGTTTGACAGTGGGTGGTATCTCTTGTAAGCAACTGGAGGAATTCTGCATGTGGAGGGGAAGGAAAGTTGGTTGTAATAGGCATATTATGAGATTTGTTGGCCAAATTCTTTCCTCCGAGTTGTGCGTGCAGCTCTAATTGCGTTCAGCAGAACTTTCACACGTGTCTAAGGGTGGAATTAGCCCATTGTTTTCTCCTTCAACAACTCTCAGACTCTAAGATGTTGCTCAACACACTTAGAGGTGTCCTAATTGGCATTTCAAGTTATATTATGATTCTGTTTTCCTTCAAATTTTCTCCCAGACCCTATGTGAATCTGAGCACGTAGGAAATGTTTACTACAGCAGGATTAGAACGCTTGCCAGTTACTTTTCCTATCCAAGCTGGGAGCTGGCTGAGGCAAAATCCCACCTATTTCTACTAATGGTCTATTCCAGCCTGGTGTTCACTTACCCCTTCACCCTGGTACTTTTGCACAGTTCTGATGATGTGCTGAGATTTATTTCTCTTTCTTTCTATTCTCTGAGGTCCCGGATACATATTTTTCTATTTTACTGGAATACTTGGAAGGGCTCAAGGGCAGTGCACGCGAAGTAACTGTGCAGAAAGCTGAGGCTCTCATGAAAGAGTACGACAGCGCTGACCTAGACGATCCCAACCTGTTGAACAAGTGTGAGCGCATACGACAAGTTCTACAGCTATTATCCTGAAGTGGTGTGAACGCTGTTGCTATTTCTGTACTTTTTGCTGTATGGAGAGAAGGGTAAAATGTAAAAACCCAGCTTTTTATGATCAATGTAAATATCTTTATGAAGAGTCTTGATGCTAAGATTTCATATTTCCAGTTCTTGTTGTAAAATATTTTTTCCAATTACACATTAAACAGATTGTAAGGAAATTAAAATTGAAGTGAAATGTAGCATCTGTCCAGCTTCTATCATGCGATTTTGAGTCCTTCAGGTAACTTTGGTGTATGTCTTCTGGAAGAGGCTAGACACATCCTTGTCTCTTTAGTTTTCCTCATATTTGCCTGTATTTTCTATTAAATGGTAAGGTGCTTTATAGTTCTTGATAAGAAGAGCAAAACAACCAAGGAAAAAGCTTGGAGATTCTTCCACAGAAGGTAGGTTTAAAAGTGAACAAAAAGTGCGGTGCTTGTTCAACCAGCTGCTATCTATCACTTTTGGCTTTAGAAATATGTCATCTGAATTTGGGAAAAATCATTTTCAGTGTGTTGAACAGAGGTTTTGTAACCCATTTGCTTATTAGCAGTTAAGCAAAGATCTGGAGATCATCCTCTTTGCTAATTTCCTTTTTCTGTTCTAAAGTTTTTTAATACCTTATGGCAATATTTAGCTACTGAGGTAACGTGCAGTTGGGAATAGCCCAAATCAGTTGTCCATAGTCTTGAAATCAGCCAATCAGATCTTTAAAAAATAGTCAGTAATGGGATGTGCTTCACTGTAGTACATACATGCAGCCTGACAGATTCTATTTTCATCTTTCTCTTGTTAATTGTCTTCCAAAAGAGGTAATTTGTGTACTTTCGGCTTGACTAGGGGACATTTGTCTTCTAAGAGAATGCCGATGACCAGCCTTTCATGGGAAAAAGAAGGCCATTAATTATTCAGAAGCTGGAGATGTGTCTTTAATAACAGTACTAATTGAACACTTGTCCTCAGCCCACACTCATGACCTGATTCTCACAAGTGGTTCTACAAATACCATTCACATCTATTAATGGTAATCATAGGTTATGTGTATTATTTCAGAAAAATATCACACATGGTCTGTTTTGTTGGGAGGGAAAAAATACCAATTTCTGTAATATCCATGCCTGTCTTTTCAACAAGAAGCACTTGATTTAATTTTGACAATTTTCACCTAAATGAATTATCATAACTCTTGAAAAAGCATGAAATATACTACTGGTTACAAACGTAGCTTATACATTGGGACTTTAAGACAACTTCATTAAGCAGCCAAAATTTTGAGTGATCCAATATGTGCTGTTCTAACATTGTAAGTATAATGGAATTTAGTATAGTTGTGAGCCAAAGTATAATATAGAGAACAAAACAGCCTGCCTGAGCAGATTGCCAGCATAGCAACAGTGCACATAGACATATTATTCAGTGATTGTGCTCCTTGATGCCATCTTACTGTTTCATTTTTCTCCTTCTTTCTATATTTCTTTCAAATCTGTTTTCTATGTTTATGGAAACTTTTCATTTAAGTGTCCCTCTTCCATCTACCTTTGGTTACAAACACAGGCAGCAACTGATTCAAATTAAAAGAAAAATCAAGGAAGCCTTGAAGATTTCTATCCTTCCTCTCCTGCCTCTGCCCCAAAAATAAAGTTTACTTGGGAAACACCCTTATCTCCTAAATACTTGTTTTCAATCTTTAGAAGTACGCCCTGATGTCTTGTAATTTCTATACCATTTCTATGAGTATTGGCATTGAGCAGAAATCACAATTCCTTAAGTTTATAGGCTTGGGCTTCCTTATGGGACAGACCAGAACATACAGGACATGTCTACGTGAGACACTACTGCAAAGTAGCATCGTTTACTGTGCAGTAAGCATGTGCGTCTACACAGCAAACCTTTCTAATCATGAGCAAATTTGCCGCTTGCAATTGCAAGTAGCAAATTTATGTGCAAGTAGTTACTGCACAGTAGCACTCATGTAGACACCTAACTGGGAGCACCAGAGAACAGAAAATTACTCTCTGCCCCCAGGAGCTGCCTGCTGCCGAGGCGGGCTCTGCCACTGGAGCCCAGGTGGGGACTATGTCCCCCTGACCTGGCAGCAGGGAGCTCCAAGGTAATTGAGCATATACTTATCTCATGGTACATGCAGGGTAGCTTGCCCCTCGGTGAAAGTGAGGCAAGTTACCTCTCACTTATTGTGGGGTAGAAGTACGTGTGTGGATAGTTGCTGTGGAATAGCTGATGCACTGTAAGATCACATATGAGCTGCCCTTGAAGTAAGCACAGAGCACTTGGTCAGGGTCAGATTCAGGGTCAGTGGCAGATCTGGCAATAGATACCATTACTTTTGACTCTCCCTCACATATACCAACCACTAGGCCAGAATGATGCTTCCTGCTCAGTCTGGCATTTTAATATCTCAGCTTATTTGGTATGTTTAATAAGAGAAGCAAGATTTTCTCTATGTTTTCTTTTAAATTCTAAAGTGTATACTAAGTACTACTGAAACCTGTAACTGGAATAAGGTTATAGAGGGAGCTAGGGAGATCTATTGCTTCTCTGGTTCTTTTGTCTGGGTAGTCATTTAAAAATTTCAAATCTTTCATAACTCTTGTGGCTCAGACGTTCAGCACATGTATGGAAATGAATTGCCAGAATTGTGTACCTACCTCTATTTAAATCAGCCAGTTGCGGTGTTAAGACAAATCAAATCTAAGGCTAGAAGTAACCATTCGTATAGACTGACAAATTACTTCTTCATCTGCCTACTCTAATTGTCTTCCAGCTGAGTTAATCTGCATTGTGTAACTCTGTCTAGGAGAATTCATATCCTAAGAGAATGCTGAAGTCAGGACTTCTATGCAAAATACAAAAACATTAATTACTCAAAATTGCTTAAAGCTGGTGATGTGCCTCTAATGATGATACTAATTACTCAAAATTTGACAACGTAGAAGAGTTCCCTTTAATTTGGATGGTCTTTGCTCTACATTGTATATCTTTTTGGGTCTCTGCTGTCTGCTCTCACTTTTAATTTGTTGCCACAGTTGTAAAATTACTGAGTATAAATGGATTCTCCATCCTCATTTAGGAAGGTTAGATTGTAGATGTTGAATATGTAGTTTACTTTTCCCCCAACAGAAAAAAACTCTGCTTTATTACTAAGTTAATTTTAAAGAAGAGTAAAACCTAGTCTGATCTCACATCTCAGTTACTTTAAAAGATTTCCCTTTCCCTTTCAACTGAATAGAGCAAAGCAACAGCCGTTAAATAAATCTATTCAGTGTCAAATTGCAGTTTCAGAAAATAGTGTAAAAGAGACTTTAGTACAGTTTAACCTGCAGGTATAAACAAAACAAATCATCTAATTTTGTAATTCATCTATATAAATATGAGAAAAACTACACTGAAGGAATTTTAAGCTGGCAAAGTGTAGGTCTTCATGGGTAGGAAACACGAGAATTTATGTTTGTACAGACCTTTGTGAATATGCACATGTGAATACACATTGCCACATGCTGTTTTTACCACTGTGTGCAACAGATATGGAACATTTTTATTCAGTAAAATGAGTCTTTCTCTCTTTCAAGATTTTGACATCTCTCTGTTGCTAAAAATGTGGTCTGCATCATGAAGGTCTATGAGTATCTAAAGGTTTGATCCTGTGCTATTGAGGTTAGTGGAAACTGTTGTAGCTCAAAGTGTTTTTCCTTTGTTGTGCAAGCTGGTTGTGGCAGTGAGTTATAATTTAAAAGATCTTTTAAATGTGGCACAGGAACCTACATGTTAGCCACCTTGTATAATCATAAATTACATTCTTAATTAATTTTCCTACTTGGCAACATGGCATGCAGTAAGATTGACCTGCCGTGAACGAAGACATGGAGGAAAGAATGAAAGGCAGAATGAAATAATGGTTGTTCTTTCCTGGGCAAAACAAAGCTGAAGGAAGGAGTTGGTGCTAGTATGAAAGTTTTCTAAGTCTTGGGGTGAACACTGAATATAGAGAAAGAGAAGAACAATCATACAGTTTCTCCTTCTTAGTTTTTTTCCTATACTTTGGAAATCCTCCTTATCTTTTTATGCATTGGATTCAGGGCTGGTCCAAGGGTAATTGGCACCCTAAGCGAACTGTGTACCTTGGTGCCCCCCACCACTTCCAATATAGAGGAAAATAAGAAGTCTAGAATGAACTTTTACAGCTCGGTGGGGAAATCATCCCGGAGACCTGGCCCCACAGGGTGGCAGCGCTGGGCAGGAGCAAGGGGCACTATTGGCCTGGGGACAGGGGCTGCAGGTCTGGAGTGAGGGGCACTAGCGGGGATGGGGGCAGGGCCGGTCCAAGGTGGAGCCGTAGCTAGCCAGGGCTGTTATTTAAAATTATATTCCTATTTTTTTGTTCTGCATATAATTTTGGCACCCCCCAAATTTTGGCACCCTAAGTGACTGCCTAGTTCTCCTAATGGTTGGACCGACCCTGATTGGATTTTTGCCTTGTTGCTCCTTTGGCTTTTGAGCTCTACAAGAGATCTTGTTCCTTTCCCCTTTTCTTCCAGATTCTCCCAACAATAACCTCTATCCCACCATCACGCCTCACTCCCAAACATTTCCTATTTTGAATTGTTAATAGCTGAGAACAAGACAGATGTTCTTGTTTTCAGCTATTAAATAAATGAGAAAAACACTGGATGAAAGAAAGTTCGGGTTGCAGAGTCTAGCATTCAGAAATAAGGACGTTCCAGTTTTTGATTATCCAAACAACATTAATTTTAGCCCCTTGTGTGTCTAATATGGACACCAAATGAAGCAGGGGTTTTATAGAAAAAATAGTGTGTGTAGGGAAAAAATGAAAATAGTATTTAGTGGAAGGCTATCTTATAGTCTATATACAAGAGGAGGCAGAATGAAGATTGCTACTAGCTCCCGTGTAATTATACAATAATGATAAAAATACCCAATATACTATGTGTTATAAAATACCGTAGCTAAACTGAAATCACTATTCATTTTTAAAACTGAGATATGATATATATGTAACTAAAACATACCTGACCTATTACTTTTGTCCTCATTTTTCCTGTAGACCATCCCTCCCACTGAGAGAGAGAGAGAGAGAAAGAGAAAGAGATCTTTCATATGTCTAACTAAAACGGCAGACTTTTAACACAGGTCCTTGTTTCTGTACACATCCCTATATACCTATGGCACTTAAGCACTTCAGTTGGTCTGGCTTAGGACCAAAGCATGACCCTGAAAGTGGATGGTTCTTCACGCTATTTGGGTGGAGCTACAGGCTTTGGCAGCATCCTTTGAATCAGTCATACCTTCCCAAGCTCCATGAAGTTGCCCTTTTACGGTACAGTGATATTAGTACGTGTTGTGAAATGGTTGAGTGAACTGGAGCATTCTTCTATAGAGAATCCTGTGAGATGTAATAACAGAACATCAGCCGCCCCAATACTTTTAAACAAAACCAGCTGTGTGTTTTGCCTGAACCTCGTACCATTTACAGGCTTGGGACGCTGACAGTCACAAGCATTTGTTTTATTGTTTCTGTCCACAGGCTGAAAGTGCCTAGGACAAAGCTAATTCCTAAACAGCCATATTCAAAGCTAAGCCTTCAGGGGGTGTTAATATAGGTAAATAAACAATTTTGGCTTTCACACAGGAAGCAATTTCTGCAGGAAAGTCTTGTCCAGAATAATGTAAGTTGTATATCTGTTGCCATATTTTAACAAGGTAAACAGCACAACCTGTGGGCATGTTAGCAAATGGGCATGATTGCAAACATCCAGGTAACCATGTATGGGCATGAGCCATGCTTGGGGGCAGGAATGATTACAAGGAATGTAACCTCCTGAAGATGCATGCTTATGGTGAAGGCAGTGCCACCTGTCATGGATGTTGGCTGCCATATAACTTCTAAAAATAGAAAATAGTTACCCTGCAAGGAGAGCTTTTGTCCTTGTTGAATGGGACTCCACAGTGAGTAGAGGGACAAACTTGCAGCTGCTTTGAACTCTTGAGTGCAGTTCCCTCTCGGGGCCAGAATAACTGGGAAAAAAATCCGTTAATTGTGTATGGAGTCAGACGTGCACAATATCACCAAACATGCGGCTGTGGATGCCATCTGCGAGGCATGGGACACAGTATAAGGGGAGGTTTGGAGCTGTGCATTCACTCTTGGCATCAGGGCAGTTAAAGGGGCCATCTCCTGCCTAGGAACAAGTTTAGATACAACCAAGGTGCGGCAGGAAAGGCAGGTGGGCAGACTGCCTTAGACAGTTGTGAGGACCAGTGTTCGGGACAGCCCACTTGTTACAGTGGACAACATATTTAAAGAATATATTTAAAGTCCATGTTAAAGAAAGTAACTGGATTTCCTCATACCAAAAAAGAGAAAAGCTCTTGTCTTCTTCTCCCAATGTGTTTTTTATCTTACTGATGGAAAATCTTCTATAAACAGTTAATTGCATGCAAATATTGTACTGTGAATCACCCTTTATGATTGCTTTCTTTCCTGTAGAAGTTCCTGAGCAAATTATAGCTAAGCCTAATGAATATGTGGAAACATTTAGCTGGTTGAATTAACATACACCACCAGGAAGAAAGCAATTCCTCAACTTAAGAGACAATATTAAAGATAAATACAGAAGTTGACTTTTCTTTCAAAATAGCTCAAATGAGTTGTTTTTATTTTCAAGTCTTTTGTGATATTTAAATAAAATCTGAGGCAAAAAGTTACTGTCTGTGCAGCAGTTTGGCATGAAACAAATACTCTGCATTGTATTATGTCATAACACTTTTTCTTTTAAGCAGTCTGTGATGTAGAGCACATTACGAGCTATGAAAACCAGTCATTTTGACAGTTGTTTCCAGAGACTGGCGTCACCTCAGAAATGTTCAGCGGCTTTCTTATAAAATTCAATCTGCCCCTGTTTTGTTTCCTAAATCCACTGGATATTATTTCAGCTGTCTTTGAACAAAGCACAGAAACCCTCACAAAAACCGCTAATGCAAAGAGATTGAGAATGCATTACTGACATTGTTTCATGAGAAAACTTTGAATTTGCTTGAATTATGCAGGTAACAAAGGGCAGCCAGAGTAGAGCAGTTGCTTGCATTGATCGCAGAGGGACATGAGGTTCTACAGGAAAGCAGGTGACTAGCTGCCGCTGCCATTTCCTACTAGCGTGCTACAGAAGGGTACTGTTGAAACAGAAGAATGATGAGAATGTGACAACGGCAATCCCTTTAAAAACAATGTCTCACTGGAATATTTCTCTTCTGCTCTGCTTGCACTGAGGTTTTCTTTTCTTTTTAATAGAACTGTATTTCATGCAATAGATTATATCAATCAACCTTTATTTGCATCATTGCCTTGGCAGTGGATCTCATATACCTCATAAAATTGCTTAATAGTCAAATTAAACTTTTGACCTGCTGTACAGCTCAGAGGCACTGTGTTTTGAATTTCTCTCTGCAGGAATGTTTCACAGAAAATTCTGTAGACTCCAGAGTTCACTTACAGTATTAGGTGATCACTTGCACACAACAGGAAACTTCAGCCCTTTTACTTACACAGTTTGGCAGGTTAGAGAACTTGCTGTAACACTGAACTGCATTCATGATTGAAAATAGCAACAACAGTTTGGATTCCTCCACACCAAATGTCAGGTAACCTGCTGATACTTGTATTTTTACAGAGACCTGAAAAATAATTCAGTTTGGTTTACAGAGTGATGTTACTTGTCTTTGCAGAACTGTTGCTTCCAAGATACTTAAATGATGAAGCATCAAACTCCGCTCCTCATGTTTCCCAGCTAGAATGCTGTGTAGCATTTTAGGACAATATTTTAATATTTGAAAATGAAGAATTGCATTGTCTTGGAGGAAGAACAATAGAAGTCCCACCTGCCTTATTTGGAAAAGCCTGACATTTGAGGCACAAGCTTTACCTAAGTTATCCATGTACCTGCTGTAATGTGCTCCTAATTGAAAGAGATGCATAGACTAAATTGTTTCAGAATAGGTCTCAGTCTCTCCTTCAAATCTGAGCAAGTGAGATCTTTTGTACCTGTTCTCTGTCTGTGTAATGAATAGCATTAGCTTTAATATATAAAATCCTTTATAAGCTATGCCTTAAGTACTTGAAAGGTCACTTAGTGCTGGATATCTGGACAGAAAATGTGATCAGCTGGTAGTGACTGCTTTGGTCTTTATGCCTCTCAAAATGAATATAGGGTCTCAAAGAGGTTATACACTTATTTTGATGTGATGCAAGAGGACTGGAATGTGGCGATGTGCCTAAGGTCTCATGGTTGTTCAGCGCACACAGAACTGATTTTTAAAACAACTTTAAAAAGTGGATAATAAACAGGATGGATCTTCATTGACAAGAGATCCAAATGAAGAGGAGTGATTTTGCATGGGGTATGTGAGGGATTTGTGGAATGGAGCACTGGAATGAGAGGTCCTATATAGCATTAGGATTGACTTCTCAGGTGCAGAGAGGAGAAGGAAGATTTGATTAATGGGCTTTTAAGCCCTTACGATGCTGAGCAATCTTACCTTGAGTAGCAGAACATGGAAGCACACATTCAGTCTCATCAACTTCCATAGGGCACACCTGTGCTTTGCTCCATTAGCGTTAGGGTGCTTCCTACCTTGCAGGATTGAGCCCCTCATCAGATAAATAAGCTAAATCACATAGGACAGGGAAGGCTTAGCCCTTTTCTGGAATTGCTTCTGTTAATTGTGCCTTTTTTCTGTATTTGCTGCTATATTTTATTCTTTCCTTTGGGGATCTGGTCTGAGGACCTTGTGTAGTGTATCTTGCTTTTGATTTGCTGTTTGGGGAGGTTATTTGGTTTTATGGACTGGTGCTTACATGTGATTAGTCTTGTTCCCTAGAGTTCCTGTTCTCCCATTGGCTGGTGTCTTCCATTAATGTCAGTGTGAGTTGCATGTATTAAAGAGGACAGAGCAGCCAAGCTATGTTTGAATATCTATGGTATTTTGCTATGTAATCGTTATTAATACTTAACACTTGGCACCTTTCATCTGAGAAGCTTGCCTAGTCTTATAAAGGTGGGTATATCTGCTGATCCCTATGTTACTCATGGGGAAACAGAGGGAAAGAGGTTAAAAGATTTGCCAACATCATATAGCAGTTGGTGGCTGAACTAGATGAAGATTCCAGGTCTCCAGGTTTCCATTCAGCAGATTCGTCCTCTAGACCCTACAACTGCATTAAAAATGTAAGTGCAAACATAAAAAAAAACCTTTTCTCCTTAAACCTCCCCCATTAATAGTCAATCCTTTTGACTCCTTGCTCCACACAATAAGCTGGCAGATTGGCACTCAGTTCAAAGACTTCTTCTCCAGATGGGATATGCCTACTAAATATAGTAAAGAAAACTAGAAAGAACCACTGAAACCTCAAAATGCCCAAAAGACTGTGGCAGAAAGTGGGAGGAGGCTTGTTTCTATTCTGAGACTAAAAATTATTCAGTAGTTGTAGGCTACTATTCAAAATACTGTGTGATTACTATATTTAAGGAAGCCAAAAGTGATGCTGTTATGATAGTCAGCAAGCCAATGTTTGTAAGATCTTGTGTTCTAGAAAGTACCCTTTCTTCTAATGTACCGCAGATCTGAAGCTGGAAGTTGAAGATATGTTTTTTTAACCAAATCATATTAAATCTGCACTACTCACAGCCCAGTGGGTTGGGGCAAATGGGACATAATTAAAGTATGAGATGAATTACCAGAATGCAGCGGTGATTCTAGTTGTGCTGAGCGACACTTGAGCTGCTTGGCCTCTTCCTTGTCCAAGCAGAAGTTGCTATCCCCATCATTAATTGCCAGGAGGCTATACATTCTTGGGGGCTCTTCCAGCTTTATGTTATTTCTGTATTTGTATGTGCTAAGCAGACTGAGGTTTCAAAATACCATAACAGTGTGTGCACACAAACTAATTAAAACGGAGTAATCCTCAGGAGGGAAACTGGGGTTTGAAGTTCAACTGCCCATTACACCAAGTGGAGTCCACAGTTAATGCTACTGTCACTTACAGGGACAGCAATCCTCTGTTATGGGAGGTTAGGATGGTTAACCACCTTTCATGTGGCTTTTGAAGCATAATAATGCCCTTAAACAGGGCCAAATCCTGCCAACATCAGCCGTGTGTATATTGATTGCACATGGGCAAAACATTCAAAATTGTAGCCATAGTCATTTAATATCTCCAGCAAAGTTCTCCTGTGCCCGTTAAGCTGTAAATCATGCATGCTGAAAA
The DNA here is from genome assembly GCF_030867095.1 of Alligator mississippiensis. NCBI lineage: Eukaryota > Metazoa > Chordata > Crocodylia > Alligatoridae > Alligator > Alligator mississippiensis. The sequence continues at coordinate 49,740,177 of NC_081836.1, read as the reverse complement.
TATTAACAGATAATTGCACAAGTGAGCAGGATCCGTTGCATCTTACCAGAAGGTCTTTTCTGAACAGCAGAGCTGGAAAAGTAAGTTAGTATTATTGAAGCCAGTGTTTGTAATAACACCCCTGACAGCCAGGTGCTGAGTGTCCTGAGCACTTCTTGAAGTTTGAGGGCCAGCTCTCACTCATATTTCAACTATTAGCAAAATTCCTATGGCCATCAGTAGGAAGAGAATCCAACTCAGTGGGAACCAAGGCATCCTAATGTAGCTTCTCACCTCAGGGTCAAGTCTTTCATGAACCCCCTTTCTCGCCCCATTCAGCTGAGGCCTAGGTAAACAGGCTGAGAAGAAAAGGTCATGTCTATTGAACCATGGTAGAAAGTAACAAAACGCCTATTTCTATGGTTGTCTGAGGCATATTGATCTCATCAGTCCTGGAATTAAGTGGTGTTTGCTTCAGGACACCGGACTTGTGCGGCTGTTGAATAATTCAGTGATGATGTGGGAGTGACACCTGGTGGTTCAGAGGTTTGGAAGAACGTTCAGGCTATATTGCCTGTGGTTTTTTCAGCTCAGGCTGTGAGCAGCTATCAATCAAGAGTGTGATAATGACCTAGTTACTTTTGCTTTGAACACTTTATTATGATTATAAAATGACTCTGCATTATAAAAAGGGCAAACACAGTAGTAGTGATTTATAAGACTTTATTCTGCCAACTAAATTTATGTTACCATAACCATAAAATTATAATGCATAAGGTACAATGATTGTTTCTGGCTTGAGTTGCTCTCATCATCTGACATATTAAGGCTCTAGAGCTGTGAAAGTTATTCTAATTGCAGATTCAAACTATATTTTTGCCACATTTTCATAGAGTGGCAAGTGATTGTGTTAAAATATTCATCGTTGATGTGGTGGAAAAAAGGCAAAATTGGAAAAATTGTTGCCCTTTCCTTTTACAGAAAGGTTTGTTTTCACTGATAAACAGGGAAAAGGAATTCAATTTGCATCCTTTAATGGAAAAGATGTGAAATTTTTCCTGATTTTATCAGAGTAATAATATTGCTACCAAAAAAATAGACATTGGTGCTCAATTCTGTACTGGTCTAAGCCCATACAGTTTGTGACTGAGCATTTGTTTTTGTAAACTAACACTTTCAGAAGCAAAACTGAGATTTATCGCCAGCATGTAAAAGGCTCAGGTGTAACCTGAAAGCACATTGAAGAAGTGATGAAAGCTGGGACACTGGAATAGTCCTACTGTAAGGCAGGTAAGTCCCTCATTGCCTTGCTTTGGATCCATGATTACATGCCCTGTTTGTTCAGATAGGTAAACTGGAGATCATTGATCTGATTAACAGTTAATACCATGCCCTCTGGTGAAATTCTCCTCAAATTTAACCTGGCCAGCTCCAGTGGAGATGACACATTGCAGTAGGTTAATGACTCCAGGTCATGTGTCATTTGCTCCACAGATAACAGAATGTGCCTTGGGTGGTGAATGTACAATGCTACCTTATTATATAGAGAGCTAACTGGAAGCCATTGCACGTTCTAATCCTGTTTCTGCCACTGTCTTGTGTTTCTTGGGACTAGTCATTTCAATTTTTTGTCTCCTTTTCCTTTTGTGTAAAACCAGAATAAAAACCTCCCTCTTGCTGGAGAGCACTTACTACTTAAATGAAGAGTAAGGGCGGGTGTAGATGAAATGGGGGCCCTAAATTGAAGTGGTGGGTTTTTAAAAACACCACTTCAATTTAGAGCTCTTTAAACCCCCATGTTATGCACACACCCAAACTTACCTGCCTCTCCAGTGGCAGGGAGGGGAGGGTGAGCTGCCAGCAGGCAGAGCAGTCCCTGGGCTGCAGGCGGGGCTGGTGCTTCCCTCTGCAACAGTGGCAGCACCCCCCCCCCCCCAGTGGCACCTGGCTCGGGCGGTCCTGGGGTGCACTGGAGCTGCAGAGGGAAGCACCGGGCCCCTGCAAAGCTCAGGCAGGCAGGCAGGCCCCAGGGAGGGGGAAAAATAGAGATCTTGGGCAGACCCTGCCTTCCCAGGCTGCTGCCAGGCTGCCTGCACGGGCTTTCTGCAGAGCCCCTGAGCTTCACGGAGCCTGGTGCTTCACTCTGCGGTTGTAGGGCAGCAAACTAAAACTCCTTGGAGGAGTTTTAGTTTGCTGTGCCCAAAGTCATTTAAGGCGCATTATGCTGCCGAATTTGCTACAGCGGCTGGAATTCTGTGCAGTATGCTGCTGATGTGTGCAAACACCAACACCACGAAAGCGGTGCAAAACCATTTAACCTGCTTTAAAGTGTCCTACACGCAAGCCCCTCATTTTGTCTACACACGGCCTAATGTGCTGTCTCAAGGATAACAAAGCTGAAATGAAGGATGGACCCAAGGAAATCAGAGAGCACTATGTGCTAAAGAAAAATAACGGGTCTTTATTTGTTCCTGGAAGGCATGTTAAGGAAGCCACCCGAACTGGAGAATAAGTATAATCAGCATACAACTGAAACCATTCAAGCACTTGATCTTTAATTTTCTTCTTGTTAATATTTGACCATTGTTTCTCTGTACAAAACCAGAAACGTCACCAAATCTTTCCAGGAATAACTCGTGCCCACAGGGGCTATTTATGGGCAAGAACTTAACTCTAAATAGTGCTAAACAAGAAATCATTGCTTCTTTAAAGGCTGGCTGAAATGCACCTACCGATTTCATTATCAAGAGATGTTTGGCCTTGAATGTGGAACAGCCGCTATCTATTTCAGTTAGGGATGGAACTGTAAATTTTGCCTGAGAGGATCCCCAAGGAACTTAGGATTTTGGTTGGAGCCCCTTTCAAGCTGCCATGAGTTAAGGATGCTGCATCAGCTTCACTGTACTGTTTGTGTCACAGCTGTTCTTGTTAATTAGCTGAAGGGGAGGCTCCTAGGGTGCTCATGCTGCTTCAAAGGGCTGTTCAAAGTAATATTCAAAACATAGTTTGAAAGAAAAATAAATGTAAATGGACTTGAACTTTTTATTTGGAAACCTATAAGCAATGGCAGCTGCCCAGGGGCACCCAGCCCAACCACCAAGCAACTGATAGCACCAGCAATGCGAGTGCTGATAGACCACCCACATTGCACTGGCCTGTAGCTCCTTCTCTAGGCTTCGTCCTTGCCAGTCAGCCATTTGACACTAGTACTGAGAGGGTAGCTTTCCACTAGCCCCTCTCCCCGCTGTCTCCATCGTCTTCCCAGAGTGCGGGCTTCATTCTATGTACCCCAAAAGCCTTGGCAGTGGACATGTGGAAATAGGGTCTCCCAGTCATAGGAGTTATAAAGAGGGTTGTATTCCTGTTTTGCACAAGAGCTCCCTAAAACCCAGCCCTTCAGGCCAACACCATTGATGTTAGATGGTACAAGCTCAACACATCCTGCCTTCTTTCCTGCGCGTGGCAGGATATGTTAATCCAGCTCCTTAAGTACCTTAGGCATGCTGGGACTACAGGGGTAGGATCTCCGGATGCCCTTCCTGACTCAGCCTGTGATTCCTTCGGTGCTTTGGTTATGACTTTGTGTCTCAGCTTTCCCATCTGTACAAGGGGGGCATTAGCTGCCTATCTAGGGGGGTCACAAGGGTGAGCTGGTATTTGTATTGTGCTGTGAGGAGTCAAGACAGGAGTTATTTCTCTGGTTCCATAGATGGTTACCGAGCTTCCTGGTGAGTCATAGCCCTTGCCCCAAAGATAAATACACAAGGATATAATGCCAGGGAGAGAAGATTGCCCAGAGGAAGGGGGGACAGACAGCCTCAGGGAGGAGAGCAGCACAGAGACGTGAAAGGCTTTAAGAACAGATATATTAGGTTGAAATCTCCACCCAAGAGGAGGAGAGTGGAAAGATGTTTGTTTTAAGTGTGCAGTGTTTATACATAATTAAACTCCAGCTAAAAGCTGGGATTGAGGCTTTGAGGATTCAGAGCCTGGCAGATGGGATGGGAGTGCCAAGGGAAAGATGAAGTTTATTTAAAATGCATAGTGAGTCATGCTTCAAAATGCCATGCAGTTAGGCTAGGCCTGCAGAGTGAGCAGGGCTCATGGCAGGAGGTGGAGCTCAGCACCAGGATTAGGAAGGGATTCAGAAGCCTCGAGAGGGAGCACAAAGCAAAAACAGCGCTTGAGAGACCAGGTCTTTGAAGCCACTGCCCACCTGCTGGCTCCTGTTTCTGAGTCCGAGCAGCACGGGCTTTGAAGCAGCTGAGCAGGTATAGGAGGGAAGGTGGTGAAGAGCAGGAGTCCCCTGCACACAGTGATTTCCTTCTACTGACTTTTAGGAAATTAATGCAAACTTTATTATGAAAGAAGAGAGGAGAAGGGGTGTGCTATGTAGCTGGGGCCTCTTCCCCCCCCCCCCCCCGGCTTATTTTTCTCTTAATGTGGAAATTAAAATACTGTATTGATTTCTGGAATTGCACAAAACCATTGAAAGTCCAAAAAAGGTTTCACTGGATAAATGTTAAACATGCAGAGAACAAACAGTGCTAACCAGAAAAGAGCTGTGCACTACACAGACACCTCTGAGTGTCCGGGAACCTTAAGAAATAAAATGCCTACTCACATGAATCCTCATGCCTGCCTTGTCTTGTTTATTTTTGTGCAATTATTCTGCGTATTTACTGATGATAATACTCTTTTAAGAGCACCAGAGAGATGTTTCTGCTCTGGTCCATATGATTCAATACAGTGCCAAAAGCAGTGCACGATTCCTCAGCATTATTCCATATCCAGCAGGCAAGAGAGCATAGCTCAGCTTCTGTTGGTCAGTCAGCCCTGCCCACCGCAGGTGATTTGGGGGAGCTCCGTGTTTTGTTATACACCAGCTATGGAATATCCCTCCCACAGCAATGACTTGCCATCATGAACTTTTAAAATCCCTGACTAGATTTTACCTGCCTTGTCTTGTGTTTTGCACTTTTTTCCAAGCCTCATCTTCTGCAATGTTCCTGGCACCTTGGGCAATGGCAACAGTCTAAACCATCATCAGGGTCCACATTTTCATGAGGGTTATCAACTTTTAAATAAAAATTAAGTTTATCTTTTAATTTTTAACTTGCATTCCTCTATGAAAATGTATTTAAATGCCAGTTTAAGGAGTTGCTTTGATCTGTTCTTGGCTTTACCTCTTCCATGGGTTATTCTGTCTTGCAGGTTGTGCATAATTCATCCTTATGGCACATGGATTTGTGGGTGAGGACAGTGAAGCTATTGTGGCTTCCCAGTTGGATAGGTGGTGCCCTGGTTAGCTAATCTGATTGCGTCCTCCCTCCCTACCGCCACTAAAAGCATGCTTGGTGCACAGGGACTTCTGAGCACCTTATCAAATAAAAATGGCTAAGCAAAAGCATAGGGCTTGCCTGAGTTGAATAGGAGTCAAGCCCCCAAAAGAGGCAAGGGTGCTACAGACAAAAGCCTCATTCACTGTGCAACCCTAAATTCATCCCCACAGCACAATCTGTCCTGTGGGCGGTCAGTACGGTACACAGTGCTAAAGTGAATTGCCTAAAGTTGCATAGAAGGTCATTGTCCAAGCCTAGAGCTGGAACCGAGAGGTCCAGACTGCTCGTCTCCTGCTCTAACCGCAAGAGCACGCTGCCATTCGTGACATAAGCAAAGTGGCAAAGTGAGGCAGTATTGCAAAGCATTATTTCAGTTCCCTGCACCAAAGTCCCATACTGCGTGGTCAGTCAGTGGCTTTCCTGATTGCTGTGGGATCATCCTGATGGTCACATGTCTGTTAAATTCTTGTCACGGCTGGCACCATTGATTGTAGTAAAATGAAGCAAAATCTTTGCCCGATAGAAAGACATCAAAGCTTATAGTTTATAGCCCAGTGGTTCCCAACCTTTTTTTTGCTGTGACCCACTGCTGGGAGCGGAGTGCGGCAGCAGCGGCGGTGGCAGAGCTCCCAGCGCGCAGCGCGGATCATTGTTTGTGTGCAGCGCCCCCGGCATTGCCCCCGCGACCCTCTTTTGGGTTGCGACCCGAGGTTGGGAACCGCTGTTATAGCCCATCGGACATGGGGAGTTTTTGAGCCCTTGAATACCACATACTGTTTCTATGTTTTGAAAGTTGCCAGAAGCCAGTCAGAGCTGCACGTGTCCCTGTCAGTTCTTCCATGTATATTTGGCAGCATGGTTCAATGCTCAGCAACACTGGTGTGGTTTCTTCATGTTATTATTGCGTTAACAGCAAAAGACAGGACAATTAGCTGATTATACAAGGAGTAGGAGGAAGTACAATACCAGGGAAAAAACAAACGTGTTAACAAAAGAGAAGATAAGGAAATGGAAGGTGTCTGCAATAACGAGCTGTTGCTAGATCAGATTTCAGCAGCAGAATCACTGTGAATCACTTAGCAATGGTACATTTAAATAAGGTGGCCACAGCATGGTAACTGGTAGGTAAGGAAAAGCAGGCTGGGTGGCCCCGCATCTCTAGCCAAGTCACCTCTCAACATCAGGCCACTACTTAGCCACAAAGCGGCTGAACTGCGAAGCAGCAATGCTGGGGAAGCAAAGTAACTCTGAATGGGAATTTGCCCAGTGATAAAACAGTGCAATGAGGCTTTTACACATGGAGGCACTGGAGAGCGATGCTATTGCCACTCTCTGTTAGGTGACTTCTGCCTTATTTAAACAACACAAATTCAGAAAAGCACTAATAGACGATCAAGCCATCCTTTGTTTGGGGTGTTCCTTACCATCCTGAGAGAGCCTCTGAATCAACCAACACCCATCAGGAAATATCTCTGACGACACCATTTTGGTCAAATGAGAGCCAGCAAAGACAGAATCAGCAGTGTTGAATAATTCGTTGGAAAGTAAGGCAAGGGATGGATTTTGCACTCGCTCTTGAGACCAAAGAGGGTCTTTCCTGTCTCATCCTTCTCAGTCTAGGGCAGGAGCACTGTAGCCGTGAGGGTCCAGGAAACTTGCACAGTTGTGTAGCTTAGGCTGCACTTGCTTCTTTCCCAGACCTGAAGAAGGGAACTTCATGCCTGAAGGTTTGTCTAACATCTGTCCCAAGTATACAGTTGATTCAAGAAAAGATATCACCCCAATAAAACCTTGATTTTGTGAATCTGCAATTCCAGACCTCCTTTAATTATGAACAGACTTTGCCCTTTGAGGCTTATAAAGCAGGGAGGAGCATATATTTAGGTATTGTGCAAAACAAAACCTTTGGCAAGTTAACTCAGAGCGCATACAATACACTCCTCGAAACAACTCGGACAACTTTCCGGGGCGTTTCATCACAGTTGGGCTCTTGTTCAGCATGGCTTCTCTAATATCTCTTCATTTCGAGCCTACCCTTATTGGTCCGCTATGTGCTCTGCTTTTATTATTCATACCGTATGTTTCAATGGGCCCTAAGAAGTCAGCTTTAAATTTACCTCCTGGTCCATCTCCTCTTCCCATCATTGGTAACCTGCATTTGCTGGACATTAGAAGGCAAGATATGTCACTAATGAAGGTAAGATACACATTCTGATTTTCAGCATATTATGCTTTGAATGTAAAGATTTACTGATTTAAAATTCTGCCTTTGTGTACAATTCCAAAGTGACTAACCAGCACCAAAATCATTTAGAAATATAATAAGTTTCAAAGGTTTCTGAATGTTCTGGTTATGTTTTAGACCCAAGCTTTGCAAGAACTTTTACAGGTGCTGAATTGTAAAGATCTACACATGTCAGAACTACACAGGTGCTTAAAATTCAGGACCTTGAAACCTTCATGCTTGTAGAAAATATTTTGCATTATTTATGTTACTCGTAGAAAAAAGACAATGAAGGATTTAAGCCTTCATGCTTTTGTTAAAGCAGTAGTACTTTTACTAAACTTAATCAGTAATACCGTAGAATTTGCTTTAAGAGGAAACCTCATCTTGCTTTATCAGTAGAATTTGATAAAGGAAACCTATGAGTCTCATGAGATCAGAACTTAGTGCCCAGTTCTGACGGTTTAATCGGGTTGCCCAGTACTTGACTCTAGAAGAGATCATCTAGCAACGTATGCATTGACTTGTGAGGAGTTGTTCCTCGTGGCTAACAGCAGGACTGGACCTCCATCTGTTGTTCTTTCCATTGGTATGTGGATGCACAGCATTTTTGCTGATTGTTCACACTTTCACACCTGACATTTCCTTTTCATGCAAGTTTCTTGTAGTACTGTAGTATGGGAGCTTGTGAAGTTTTAACAGTGATTTGACAGCTGTGTTGCCAGAAGGCTTTTAAGGCATTAGCAAATAAATGACATGAGAGAGAAAATCCCTCCAATGGAGCAAAAGGATTTCTCCATGCAAGTTTCTGGGGGAAAAAAAACAACAATCTACATAACACCCTGAAGATGCCATGCAACGAAAATACTGTTTTTACCAAATGACTGAAAATATTATCCTGTGAGCTGCTTTTGTTAAAGTGGAAATACAATCTAGAGCCCTGTCTGCAGCTTGGGTCTCTTGCACTAGTGAAGGACATACCACATTGGCAGAAGCGGATCCAGGATTTTGCAAAGGGTGGCACAGGAGCAGTGATTGGCACTGCAGGGGTGACTGGACCTCTTGCTCCCACTCTCTTCCCCCCTTCCCACCTGGTGTGGGCAGACCTCACCATGGGAGCAGCAGTTGAGGACTTCTTTAAGTCCCCAAAGAAGGTAAAACATTTCCCCCCCTTTCCTTACCTGTTCAGAGGCACGTCCTCTCCTTCCTCCCCCTCCCCAACTTGTCACTGCCAGTAACTCAGTCTGGGGCAGAGGTTATGATGGACAGCTGGCTTCCCCCTCCCTGTACCTGCTCCCCAGCTGCCTGGGGGACCAAGCTAGGAGGGGGCAAAGGGGGAATGTGTCCAATGCTGCTACTTAGATTATCCTGGGCTGAGCCCAGCTCTCACACAGCCAGGCTGGAGCAGGACAGGAGCTCCCCTTGCCCCAGGGAATGGGAGGGGACAAAGAAAGGAGGGGAGAGGCTTCTGAGCGTGGAGGGGAAGGGAGAGATGGAATACTTACCTTCTTTGGGGACTTAAAAAAGGCTCTGGCTGCTGCTGCTGCTCTCGCTACATGGTCAGAAAAGGGGGTGCAGCTGTGTCACTGCCCCCACTCTCTTCCCCCTGCCTGATCCACCCCTGCACGCCAGCATAAGCTGTATCTATGCTACAAGTCTCCTCTGGTATACTGCACTGGTAGCCAATGCCTCAGGCCTCGCATGATTCACATTTTCAGAATTTGGGTCTTCTCTCCCAGGTTGTCTAAGACTCAGTTATGCTCTTGCGTTCACTTGTTTCATTCCTTAGTTGCTTTGATGTAAAGCCCTGCAGTATTGAACTGTGAGCCTCACAGAGAGCTGTCACTATCTATTATTTCAAATTTAGCCAACGCATATCAAGTTTTATGACTTACCAGCACCCATACACCCTGTCCTTGTATTCAGATGGCCTGAAAACTTCAGTATATCCCTAATAAACAACAGGTTATTTTATTCTTGGCAATTTTTTGCCAACAGTAATATTATCTCAAGAACCAGCTATTTCTTATGTTTTCTTCACTGTATGCCAGATGATATTAAGCTCTTTGGGTTCACAGATTCACAGAAGTTTGGGTCTGGAAGGGACCTTGTGAGATTGCCAGGTCCAACCCCTCCTGCTCTGGGCAGGAAAGACAACTCGGGTCAAACCACCCCAGCAAGGAGTACATCCAGTCTCCTTTTGAAGATCTCCAGGGTAGGTGCCTGCACCACCCCAGCGGGGAGTCTAGTCCAGAGTCTGGTCACATGGACCATGAAGAACTTTTTCCTTATATTCAGTCTGAAACCTTCTAGGAGTTCATGACCATTGCTCCTGGTTTTCCCTTGGGGCGCTTTGGTGAATAGTTGCTCGCCTAGCCCCTGATGCTCACCCCTGATATATTTGTAAGCTGCCACCAAATCCCCCCATCTTCTCTTTTCCAGGCTGAACAGTCCCGTATCTGTCAGCCTTTCCTAATATGGCTTGCTCTTCAGGCCTCTAATCATATGAGTGGCTCTTCTCCAGACTCTCTCAAGCTTCTCCACATCCTTCTTGAAGTGCGGCACCCAGAACTGGACTCAGTACTCCAGCTGCGGCCTGACCAGTGCCGAGTAGAGTGGGAGAATACCTTCCTTACTTTTGCTTGAGATGCATCAGTTAATGAGTGCCAGCGTATTGTTTGCTGTGCTAACTGTAGCCTCGTACCGACGGCTCATATTAATTTTATGGTCAGAGTGAATTGTATCAGAGTGAAGGGTTAGAGTGGGTGATCAGAGTGACTTTTATATTTCATTTTTATAAGTGACCAGAGATCTGGCTTTCTTGCACCCTCCTGTGATAGGCTGAGGTATTACAGGCCTATTAATTCAGCCGTGATTGTATAACTGCCTTGTAGGCCTGCCATTGTAATCTGTATTGCAATTGTCTCAAATTTCAGCACACTAGATCATGTTATCCAGTTTACACATCTCAGAACATGACTAGGTTTATGGCACTGTAGCGCTTAGACAGACCAGTGTTTGCCTGGTTTGAATGCTATTTTGCTGGAAAGTTTCAGGTCCTTTGCCCTAACTTCAGTGAGGTCTGAAATCAATCCTTCCCAGGGTAAAATATGGTAGTCAACACATGCTTCTCTTTCCAGATTGCAGAAAAATATGGCCCAGTGTTCACCATCCATTTTGGTCTTCAGAAGGCTGTGGTGCTGACTGGCTATGAGGTGGTAAAAGAGGCTCTTCTGAACACTGCTGATATATTTGCAGACAGACCTGCTATCCCGATATTCTATCAGATCCAGCATGGAAGTGGTACCAGCTGTATGAATGAAAGAGGAGATGCTTGCTGTCTGAGTTGTGATTGCTGTATTGCCTACCCCAAGCATTTAAAAGTAATGGGCATCTATACATGTGCAAAGAAGCTGCTGGAGCATGGTAATTATTGTGCTCCAGCTGACTCCAGCATCACATGTATCATTATTCCCACACCAAAAAATGGTGGTGGGGCTGCTTTAACTAAAACCTGTTCAACAAGCTTTAGTTAAAGCAGCCCCACTGCCATTTTTCAGCACGGGGACACTGATACATGTAATGCTCCGGGCAACTTAATTAGAGCGGCTCTCAGAGCTGTTCAAATTAAAGTGCCCCCCTGCCCCCACTGCTAGAGCACGTCTATAAACACCCAATGAGTCAGTCCCCAAAACTCATGAGAGATTTAAATGCGGTGCACTTGGGTTTCTGGCATGTTACTGAGCTACACATTGGGTGCATCTACACATCACACTACATCACCAGAGCAATGCACTACAGCTACATAGAGACTGTGTGCGTCTGCACATGACAGGCAGCTACTTCACCATAGCAGCACTTCCCCCATTATAGTGCACCTCTATAGGGAAGTAGCGGCTAAAAATAACCATGCACCGTGCGTAGGGTGCAGTACGGGCAGTTACTGCATCGTGCACCACTAAAGCACTGCTACTTTTGGAAGTAGTAAAGCACAGTGCAATAACAACATTGCCATAGGACAACGTGTAGATGTGCCCACTGAAAATTGAACTGGGGAACATAACAGGAAATGCTGGCAGGAGCAATCCTGCACCGAAAGGAAATGAATTTCTTAACTTAACATGCAGATATTTTTCATTTCCAATATCAGTGATTCTATAATCATCCTATAAACCTGGTCCAGATGGGGCCCAGTGTTAGGAAGGGTCCAGTATTATATCACCTCCCCAAGGTGCATACCTAGGATGTCTTCAGTCCTCAAAGAAATGCACAAATTTAGAACTCTTGGTTCAGAGATGATACCTTTTATTAGACCAACTAAGAAACTGCAAAAAAAATTGCCTTTTTCAGCAAGCTTTCAGGCTCACACACCCTTCATCTGGTTCAGGGAAAATTAAAGATGGTAAAAAGTCCCCACAGGTAGGAAATAAACTTCATTTTTGCACAGAGGGAGTTGAAGATGGAAGTCTGGTCCCTCTTGGGTCCATGCAAGTTTCTCTGTGAGTTGCTCTTTGTTGTGGAGATCAGGCAAATTACTTCCCTGTTGGTGTCAAATGGCATGCAGGGAGGTTTTAGAAATCTTTCTTGTTGTTCAGCAATGAAGTTTAAAATCCAAAATCCAGTCCTTGAAGCATGCCTTGGAAAGAGACACTTCTTGGGGTGAAATCAGAACAGCTCTCTGTTCCAGCAGCTGACAGTCCAGTTGTGTGCTCTCAGTGAGACCACGGGGAATAAGAGGCACAGCACAGAAGGCCAGTTGCTCATAGCACACTGTTACCCCACCCTCTGATTCCTGCCGTTTCCCACAAAATCCCATTTCTTAACAATGTTGCCGTCCAGGTCCACATCCAAGAAAAACAGAAAGTTTGTTCTTATCAGGACAACTCTTTTTCATACGTCTACACTAATGTACTCATCCTCTTTGTGGTGCGTGAAATATTTTAGCTAACCAGGCTATATTATCAACATTAGTGTGGCATTCCCGCTGACTATAGGCCAATAACGCACATGTTCCCTCTGCCAGGGTGTTCTTTTTTTCTGGAGACGGCTCTGGAAGACGACTCGTAGGTTCACCATGGCCACTATGCAGGACCTGGGGATGCGGAAAAAACTGCTAGAAGGAAGAAATCCGGAAAAGCTTCATTTCCTTATTGAGATGATCAAATCCTTCAACAGTGAGTTGAGTATTTGAAGATTATAAGGGTGAAGACAGATGTAACTACTGTATTAATATCATAGGATACCTATATAAGCTGTTATCCTAAAACTGCTACATCTGCCTAACTCTATACTGACACAAGTGCAGCAAAACTGCTCCAACTTTGACCCTGTTACATTCAGGTCAAAAGATTTAGCTCATTTCTAGCATTACAGAATCATGCAGGGGTAACAGGTGATAACTGGGGGTGCTCACTCCTGAGCAGCAGATCTCCTTCCCCCTTTAAAACAGTTAAAAGGTACATTGGTCTATACCCAAAGTCTCTATAGTTTTTTTATTGCTTTCCAACAGAGCTGTATCAACCTTTGCTTTTCCCAACTGTTGAGTGACAAGTATGTTTTTGCTTTTGTTTGCTTTAGGTGAACCTTTCAAGTTAAGGTAATTTAATACTGCTCCCACCAGCATCACCTTTGCTCTGCTGTTTGGGAACAGATTTGATTATAAGGACCCGGGATTTGTCAACCTGTTAAAACTCATAGATGAAGTTATGATTCTTCTTGGATCTCCATACTTGCATGTAGGTTACTCTTCCATCTCATAATTATTTTCTTATGGCTTTCAAGACTAGCGAGTCAAATGGACTTTGATCACTGAGGGTTTCTTTGAGACTTGCAGATCTTGAAACATGGTTTTTTTGTTTTGGTTTTCTTTTCCTCTTTCATGAAACACAACTGCAAAGAACTGCTTCAGTATCGTTGATGGAAAACACTATGCGGTAGCCAGAGTATATGAGGCTAACATGACCTCTTCAGCTGAAAGTTGGAAACAGCCTCAATCTAAAAGGAAAGTGCTTAATTCTTTTACACATTATAACCAAAGTATTTTAGCTTCCCATCTGATCATCAGATCCAGGTGGACAGTTTCCATGAAATTCAGTGAACTCCACCAAGGTGCAAGGGGCTCTGTTACTCCTCTCAGTATAATCCACCCACACACAATTGAATACAGGATTTGAGTCTATATTCATGTGAGCTGCAAAAAGAGACACAAATGATTTCCAGTTAGTGTAAAGCTGATTCTAACAAATGGAATCGCCAGATCTGACTCAGAGATCCGGATCTTTACTTGGGCTTTCTTCTTGTTGCAACACGTGCCAGGGAAATGTTCTTGCTCCCTATTTCCCAAAAATTAGTTTAAGGCTTTGGCAGAGAGTTCTGTGGGATTCTGCCCAGCTTGTTTTTATTATTATTGCTACAGTTATCTGTGAAGTGCTGGCAATACACTAAGCTTTTTGTAACTATTTAGTTGGTCTAATAAAAGATATTGCCTCTACCTAAAGAGTTCATCTGCCTCTGTGCTTAGACCAACACGGCTACAGCCTAGATCCCTGACAATGCACTAGGCATTGTATAGGACACAAAATGCCAAGGGTCTCTATCCTCAAAATATTTATAGTCAAAACAAGTCTTAGAAGAGAGAGGATTCAATGAGAAGCCTATGGGGTGGGTGGGGAATCAGGATTTTTTCTTGATGGGGGGATAACACTATTCGTAAGGCTGTTGACATGACCGGCTTGCTTTTCGTAGGGTCCCTGTAGAAGTAAATAGGTCTTTGCTTAAGTAGGTATGAGTGACCCTAAAAGTAACTGTTTTTCTAACCTTAGTTATTGGGTCAATTCAGTATGCATTTAGAAGTTACTAGAATTTGGTACTTTAAGGCCACCACTGAAGAGCTCTGGGTAGCAAGTGCTACAACAGCCCCTGCTTTTGGTGCTGCCGGTGCTTATTATCTGGGCATTGCAATCAAGTAGGATGTTAGGATGTATGTGATAAACTGAGCAGCAGAGGAAAAACAGTCCATCTGGGCTTAACTAAATCTTTCAGCTATAATCAAGCAGCTCTTGTCATGTTTGAGGCTTTGTTTTGAGGCTAGAGGAAACAGTTCACATCTTTGATACTGAGTGCCAAGACAATCTTCTAAATGGCTGTTTTAGCCAGGCATCTTTGCCAGTACATTTATTCAGTGGATCAAAACTCTGAGCAGCAAAAACAAAAGAATTAGAAACTTCCCTTTCTGTTTGATTTGCTTTCTTTTTCAATGCAAGCTTAGAAATTGGAGCAAACAGCAACAATAATAACCAGTGAGCAAAAGGTAGATCATGAGATTTGCAGTTGTTATTTTGAGCCTGCTTTCTTTGTTGTAGCAATATGGTGTAAGTAACCCCCCCAACACGCACACATATAAAACAAAACTGTTTATTGTGCTGTGAAATTTAATGTTGCTGAGTAACTGAGTGTAATTGATTTATAATTCATCTGAAACTTAAAAATGATGATCTAACAACTTTAAAACATAAGTATTTTGGTTCTTTAAATGTTTCAGGGGATTTTTCCCCTAAAGTGTGATGCTTTATCTTTTTGTTTTATTACCTCTCTTAAAATGTAATTTCATTGTTTCACCAGTTTACTATCACTTTCCCTTAATTGTATTTTTTAATTCATGTTTATAGTCTATGTCTAGACAAGTCTGATAGGCTCCATTCATTTCTCTAGAGATTCTTTAATAAGAGAAGACACTTTATACATTAGAAGTTAGAGTTAACAGCAGGGACGAAACTCTAGTAATGTATCACTTGGCTACCCATATAGATAGCTTCTCCATTGTAACACTTTAGTTTTACTATATAATTAGCACATCTAATTTTTGTTTTAATCTTTTTCAGTTATTTAATTTCTACCCATTCCTGGATTTCTTTTCAAACCTCACAAGATGATCTTAAGACACGTAGAAGAGGTATGCATGGTCTTAAGGAAATACATCAAGACAAGCAGGAAAGACATTGATAAAAATAACTTAAGGAGCTACATTGACGCATTATTCTTCAAACAGCAAGAAGTAGTTTAGTTTAGTGGCTCTCTGGGTAACTCGTTCTTGAATCTGTCCTACTAAGTTGCACTTGAAAATAACTAAATGTTACTAACCTTTCCTTCTTTCCCAGCAGAGATCTGGGAAAAGCAAGACAGTAAATACCTTGGCTCACAGAATTAGCTCTGCCACATGACATTAATGTGCAGAACTTGTCCTCAAGTGGTGACGTTGTTGTCTTCGCTACTGCAGAGGCAGAAGCAGCATGTGTCATTTTCTCCAGGCACTTGGAGACAGCTACATGCTGTCGTCCAGCGTTATCAGTGTCCTCATTGCTGTTGTACTTGTTGGGTATCATTGATGTGCTGTCACTGTTGAAGTCCCAGGAACTGTGGTGCCAGCAAAGTCGCAGCCACGAGATCCCAACACTAATCTTATAAAGAATGACCCCAGGCTTGATTTGGTCAGGTTTATCATCTAGAAGCACAGCCCTAACATGTTTTGGCCTAACAAGTATATCAGACTAGGAGCTAAGGCATTTGTACCTCTGACAAAGGTAGTCGGCACAACACCGTGCAGGGTCCCCCAGACCTCTATAAAGCTTTCCCTGCTTTCCAATTCTCCTTTTATACAATGATCAAAACAAATTGCAATACGTGTTGCATTCCATCTGTATCTTGAATGTTTCAGACTGTCCTGTCCTGTGGGCTTGTTTCTTATTTTGACCACGGTGTTCCCATTCCAGCCTTATCATCCTGGTACTGGACTATCCTACCTTGTACCATCAGGTCTTCTTCCCACCTCTGGGCAGGAGTGCACATCTGGCCCACATGCCAGGTTTTGTTTATGTGAGGCGTTCATGCAGCAGTTTGCTAGTGAGGCCTCCCTGGCCAATGCTTTAGTGAAGCCTTTATTGAGCAACATATATTAACCAATGCTCCAGTGAGGTCTATGTATGCCTCACTAAGGACACTGGGATGGTTATCAGTTTACTACCAGGAGATGAAAGAGCCCAGCTGTACTGTACCTGAGAACGTGCACTTGGTGCTTGTACCAGAAGAAGAGGATTGTTTGAGAAGACCACAAGAGTCAAACCTCTCAATTATTGCCTGGGAATGAAGAGCAGAGATCAGCAAAACTTAAACATCTATAGCAACCAGTAGTCATTATACTGCTCCATGTCACCTCTGAGAACTTCCTCGGGGAGCAGCAAGAATACTATCTAGGCCCTCCTGCCCTGAAAAGCTATGAGCCCTTAAGCTGCTTGTACAAAGCAAGAAACCCCTTTAGATGATGAGGCCGATGATGCACATCACTCCTCAGCTCTTTTTCAGTAGGCGGCAGATGTACCCCTCTACTTCCCTCCAACCAGTTCACTAATCCCTACTCCCCATCACTGCTGACATTGCAGGTCCTGCCTAATATTCTTTATCCTGACCCCTACCATCCCTGGCATCAACAATGACAACATCAAGCCCTCTTGTAGGGTCTTTAGAGACAGAGCTGAGGCAGCCAGTCATGGCTGGCACAACAGCTGGATAGTGTTAGGACAGAGAATTTGATGTGCATGTCAGATGTGGTTGAACGATTAGCAGTGTTTTTTGTTCAGATGAAAATGTTTCTATCTTGGCAAAAACATGAAGGCCATGATATTTTGGCTGAAAACCAAAACATTTAAGTTCTGAAGTGCCACCAGATGGAAAATCTGCTGTAGTTCATATGCCCCCTGCTCCCATCTACCTCCACAGGCCACGATCCCTGGTTGGTTGACGTTGCCCAAATTGCTGAAGAGGGCCATGGTGCAGGAGAGAAAATGATCCATTTCCCATGATTATATGACCCCAGTTCCCTCTGGCCACATAAATGCACTTGCTCACCCACAGTGCCACTTTCTGCCTCTTTGCACTAATGTCAGTTGTTTTTACTTCAAGAAGAAGAAAAAAAGCAATTCTCTTTTTCATGATGCCAATGTCCTGGCATCCACTCTCGACCTGATGATGGCTGGAACAGAGACCACTTCAACAACGCTGCAATGGGCCATCTTGCTGATGAAGAAATACCCAGAGATTCAAGGTGATCCACAGTTTGGTTTTGTTCCTTGACGCCCGCTTAACCTTGCTTTAAAAAAAAAAAGGATGGCAATAAGTTTGATGTGGAGATATGAATAATGCTACTTAACCACAGAATCTCTCTCATGTCTTATAGGTACTACTCACATATGCTTCACCTAAGTGCATGAGACATTCCTGTCTGGCTTATGGTTTTATACTGTGATCTACCTTTGAATTTTTACATGTCCATCTGGATCCAGTCTTCTAATCCAGCCATAATCATAGCTGGGTTAGAGATGCAGGTTAGTAGGTTAGGCACAGGGCTGGGGCTCAGGAGATCTGAGTTCAAGTCTCACCTCTGCTGCAGCTTTTCTGTGTAACTGAGCAAATCACTGAAGTTCTTTGTACCTCAGTTGCTCTGCTGTAAAATGTGAATAATTGTTCTCGTCTGCCTTGCCCTTGTAGAATGCAAGCTATTCGGTGAGGGGCTTTCTGTCATCATGTATTTGTACAACTTACAAGAGCCAGGAGAGCTTCAGTTGCCCTCATAACATAAAGAATATATCATCACAGTTATTACAGCCATTGTTAATTGACAAATGGGGAATTGTAAAGGAGATTGTCTTTGCAATTCAAAAGCCACCAATGGGGAAACTGGAAATGTTTCTGTGAGCGGTACCCAAAGCAATGTTGTGAAAGCATTCATAAAACCATTAACCTGCATTTCGTTTTATTCCTACCTTGCCATAGGAAAGGTGTATGCAGAGATTGATAGAGTTCTTGAACCAGGATGCTTACCCACCTTTGAGGACCGGAAGAACATGCCATTCACAAATGTTGTGATACACGAAGTGCAAAGATTTGTCACGCTCCTACCACATGTTCCACGGTGTATGTCTGTTAACACCAACTTTAAAGGCTACTTCATTCCCAAGGTATGCTACTCTCTTTGGGAAAGGATTTGGGATCTCCTTTCTGATACTGCCTACCTTCTCTCCAATCAGTGCCCATGAGAGGATGGGCTTACTTTTGAAAGTCACCTGGCTGTGGCTTCATCTCCTTAGGCAATGTCTACAGCCTGCCCGCTCCATGTACCCCATATAATCCTGGGGTTTGCATAGCTCCCAGCTCCATCCCATGTAAGCCTCTCTGGGGGGCTCTGCAAATCTTAAAACATAGAATCATGGGGCTGGAAGGGCACCAATGCAAGGTGTGTGCTATTCCTACATCATCCCAGTCCAATGCCCATCCAGCCTCTCCTTGAATACCTCCAATGAAGGAGCTTCTACAACCTCCATGGGCAGCTTCTCCGTGGTCTGACAGCTCTAACAGTTAGGAAGTTCTTCCTAGAATCTAATCCCATTTTAAATCCATTTCTTTGTGTTCTACCCTCCATATCAAGAGACAACAGGTGCTTTCTCTCTGCTTTATGGAGGAGCCCATTTCCCCCAGCCTGGACATCACAGCAGGCCAGGGTGATCTGCTGCCACTGCTAATGCAGACTTTGTTTGTGTGTCCCAGGGTACAGCTGTGATCCCTTTGCTCACCTCTGTGCTGCTGGATAAAACTCAGTGGGAAACACCATATCAGTTTAACCCCAATCACTTCCTGGATGCTGATGGAAAGTTTGTTAAGAAAGATGCTTTCCTGCCTTTCTCCACAGGTAAGTAAGGGGTCTTTCCTGCAGGCAAGTCGGGTGCTCTGAACCCATCAGGATCAGGCTCTGCATTAGAAAGGTCCGTGTAGCTATATTAGGAATACATTAGTGATGCTGGCAGCAGGCTCTGGTAAGAGTTACAGATCCCAAACCCATGCCTATTCAGTGATGTCAGTGAGAGCTGTAGGGCTCAGCACTTCTGAACATCAGGCCACTTTTACTCACAATGTGCACCTCGGGGATTAGGGTGATCCACTTGAGAAACCCAGTGTGGTCCCCTGCTCCACCACACACTTCTGATGGAACCACGGGCAAGTTGCTGTATGCGTCTACACAAGACACTTCACTGCACATCAGACAAATCTAATGCACAGTAAAGCATCACCATCTACACATATACAGCAATTACTGTGCAGTAGATTAATCTAATGAACCATTTTCTAGTACCTATAGATATATGTACTAGAAATTGGTGCATTAAACTAATGCACTGAAGCACACATGTAGATGCTGACTGGGAGCAAATTGCTCCCAGTCAGCCTAGGCAGCAAGGGGCCACAGGGGGTGGGGAGAGCTGTCCTGGCTCAGTGGGATGCTGCCTCCCAGCCATGCAGAGATCAGGACCCATCCCATCTCCATGTGACTAAGAGGCAGCTGCCTGGCAGCTAGGACAGCTCTCCCCTGCCCAGCGGAGATTGGGACCAGCCCCCATGCTCCCTGCCAGCCCAGGGATGGTAGCCAGGGGAGTCTGGAGCTCCCCCTGGCTGCTGTAGGGGGGCAGAGCAACGCAGGAGCAGCCTTGAACTGAACTGCACCTATCTGGAGCAAATTTGCTCCCGATGGTTACACATTTAGATGTGTGCAGGGGCTCAGTTTAACGTGCCTGAATTTTTTGTGCACAAAATTCAAGCACATAAATTTCACATGTAGACACACCCGCTATGTCTGAATTCCCCAAGCTATAATGTGGGGATGACAACAGTGGCTTAGCTCCCAGGGACATCGGGATGCTAGCTATCTGATTATGAAGCACTCAGCCATTTCATTCTCTTATGCAGACAACTGTGCAAATATAGATTTAGGACCCTAACTTCAATACCAAAGTTCAAAAACATCAGCCTGCATTTACCCACCATTAATCAGTCTACAGTAGGAATCACATGGCTGTTGCTCTGATTTCAGTTGTTCACTCCTGCTTTCTTTGGAATCTGTGGCAGACTCCTATTGACCGGGCGGGGGTGCTGACACTCCAGAAGCACAGCCACGATGCACACGCAATGCCCTGTGGCTGCAATATTCCATGTGATTTTGTAATGACCTTGGGGTAGTTGGTTGGCTGTGCTGATGAGATAGATAACAGGGTCTTTGCTACCACATCATTGCTACCACAGAAGCATGTGCTTACTGAAGCAGTAATTTGTGTCACTGCCCATGTCTCTCCTCACCACCCTCCTGTGTTAAAGGCTCTGCTTTTGTCATTGCAGGATGTAGGAACTGCATTGGTTAAAGTCTGGCCAAGATGGAGTTCTTCCTGTTCTTCACAGGCTTGCTCCAGAAATTTACATTTCACCCCCCAGCTAGGGTCACTGAATCTGATCTGGACACTGTCACGGAGGCTGGATTCACCATGAGACCTCGTCCACAGTCAGCTTGTGCTGTTCCACAACAATAAACAGAAGATACTTAAAAACCTGCCTGACTAACCTGGTTTTCTTTTATGATCAGGTAACAAAGTCCCTGGATGAGGTCGTTGAGGTGGATTTTGTCCTCCTGGATTTTAAAAAGGCTTTTGACACTGTTTCCCACCACATTCTCTCAAAAAAACTAGGTGACTGCAGCACTGATGCCTATACAGTCAGATGGGTGGCAAATTGGCTGGAGGACTGCACCCAGAGAGTGGTGGTGGACAGGTTGTTTTCAACCTGGTGGGATGTGGGCAGTGGAGTCCCCCAGGGCTCGGTCCTGGGGCCTGTATTGTTCAACATCTTTACCAGCGATCTGGATGTGGGTGTGGAAAGCACGCTGTCCAAATTCGCTGACGACACCAAGTTGTGGGGCGAGGTGGGCACGCTGGAAGGGAGGGACAGAATCCAGCTAGATCTAGACAGGTTACAAAGGTGGGCAGATGAGAATAGGATGGAGTTCAACACGGACAGGTGCAAGGTGCTGCATCTAGGGAGAAGGAACCTGCAACACACCTATAGGTTGGGGAACTCCTTGTCAACACGGTGGCAGAAAGGGATCTTGGAGTCATTGTTGACTCCAGGATGAACATGGACCACCAATGCAAGGAAGCGGTCAGTAAGGCTAACCGCACCTTGTCGCGCATCTACCGATGCATCACAAGCAGGTCCAGTGAGGTGATCTATGCGGCATTGGTCAGGCCGCATTTGTAGTACAGCGTCCACTTCTGGGCGCCGCACTTCAAGAGGGATGTGGACAGCATGGAGAGGGTCCAGAGAAAGGCCACTCGCAGGGTCAAGGGGCTGCAGGGCAGGCCCTACGAGGAGAGGCTGAAGGGCCTGAATCTATTCAGCCTCCACAAGAGAAGGCTGAGAGGGGATCTGGTGGCCATTTACAAACTCACCAGGGGGGACCAGTGGGAATTGGGGGAGGCTCTGTTCCCCCAGGCACCACCTGCAGTTACTAGGGATAACGGCCACAAATTGTTAGAGAGAAGGTTCAGGCTGGACATCTGGAGACATTACTGTACAGTTAGGGCTGCCAGGCTCTGGAATGGGCTCCCAAGGGAGGTTAGATAGATATTTAGCTGGGGTGATATGACCCTGGCACCCGTTCCTGCCCGGGGCAGGGGGTCGGACCTGATGATCTGTTTAGGTCCCTTCCAACCCTAAGCGCTATGATACTATAAATAAATATAATTCCCTTATTTTAAGGCATAGAGGTCATTCCCTGTGGAAGTGCAAAAGGGAAATCAGGCCTCAGGTCAGGGCTGGGCAAAACACGGCCCACAGGCCAGATCCATCCCACCAAGCACTTTCCTCCGACCCGCAGAGCCCCTTCAAAACCCAGGTAATGGCAGCTGCCTCTCTAAAAGCCACCAGTGGCACCAGCTGCTGGCTGCAGCACCTCAGGCTGTTTCCTTGGGATCTGGTTGGGAGGCAACCAACCCGGACCTCAGCCTGCCCCAGCTGGCCTCGCCCCGCCCTTGGCTCAGGCCATGTTTGCACCTTGAGAGGGGCAGGAGGGGCTGGACCAGCTTCTGCTTTGGTGCATGGGACTGGAAAGGGCCCTGCCCTGCAGGTAAGCCCAGGAAAGCGGCTTTCTCCATGCCGTGCCGTGCCATGCCACTTGGGCTGTGCAGGGTCAGGCTGGGATGGCACTGGGGAGGGGAAGCAGCACCTGGGCTGCAGCTCTGGCCCAGTCAGCACCAGGAAGGAGAGGTGGCGGCAGAGCCATGTGCCACTTGGGACATGATGGGATGAGTCTAGCTGGAGCAGCAGGGGCTCAGCTGCATTTTCCCGCTGCCTGCGCTGGTCAGTCCCGAGCGGCACATGCTCCACCGCCACTTCTGCTGGCCAGTGCCAACCCAGCCGGGCTCCTCCTGTCCCCAGCAGCACATGGAAGCCGGCTTCAGCTGCATGCCGCTTTTCCTGGTTGGTGTCGACCCGGCTGGGCCCTTCCCATCCGGAGCAGCATGCAGCTATAACTGACTTCCCACGTGCTGCTGGGGATGGGGCGAGCCCAGGTGGGTCAGCACCGGCCAGCAGAAGCAGCAGTGGAGCCTCCTGCCCTTTGGGACCAGCTGGCGCAGGTAGGGGGAAAGTGCAGCAGCACATGGGGAAGTCGCTGCTTGAAAGGGGATGGGATGGGCTAGCCGGCCGCACAAGGGAGGAAAGCTATGGCTGAGCCCCCTGCAGCTCAGGACGGGAGGGGTCCAGCAGCACCTGGTGACAGGACCTGGGCCTGGGCTGGCTTCCGCTGTGCCACAGGGGGAGGGGAGGCAGGCAGGGATGGGTCAGGACAGATTATGGGACGGATATGGTGAGCGGGGTAGTTTGCTGTTGGGTGAGTGAGTCTGATGACACAGACCACATGACAGGGTGAAACTTTTGGTTTCAAGGCCACCACTCCAAAAGGAGTGCTTCTTAGGGCAAGGGGAGGGACTTCTGGTGGCATAGGTCAAGGGTTAGGGGGCAGGACTTCCAGTCCCGAGGTGGCGACCAGGGGGTGGGGCAACTGAAGGGGCGGGGCTACCCATGCGGACCTCAACAGCTCACCATAAGTCATCAAGCAGCCCTCTGCCCAAAATAATTCCCTGCTCCTGCCCCAGGTGAACATTTTTCACTCTCTGTCTCGGGGTCCCACACGTGTGCGCGCGCATGGCTGGCAGTACAAGCAGGGTGGTGGGAGCAGCTCTGGCAGCTGCACCTTGCTTTCCGCTTCAGACAGGGCTCGGGAGCTGCTTCTGCGAGTTAGTCTAGGGGATAGGAGATAGGGGAGGGGGTTGAAGGGCCAGGGCTCGGGGACCATCCCTATGCCACTGAGGCCAGAGGCCAAGCTCTGGTGAGCCCAAACTGGCCCTGCACCTTTGGGGGGCTCCCCTGATGGCACAGGGGCAGTCTGGGCATGCCAAGCTTGGTGCCCAGCCTGGCCCCAATTGTGCAGGGCTGGCC
Source organism: Alligator mississippiensis (assembly GCF_030867095.1). Lineage (NCBI taxonomy): Eukaryota > Metazoa > Chordata > Crocodylia > Alligatoridae > Alligator > Alligator mississippiensis. Next base: position 49,716,264 of record NC_081836.1, on the reverse strand, counting down.
CGGCCACTCCAGAGCCTGGTGCATGGCCTCTGGCGTGGGGCTGATCTGGACACACCAGAGACTGGCACATGGCCCTGATGGCTCAGGGCTGATCCGGACAAGCCAGAGCCTGGTGCACAGCCCCAGTGGCACAGGGCAGATCCGGACACATCAGAGCACCTGTCCTGAACCTGCTGCGTACCCCCAGAACCTTTAAATTGTCCTCCCTGGCTATCAACAGTCACCAGTCACCTATATCTGGGTGGGCTCCAACACTATCTTCTTGTTTGTTACCCTTTCCCAGAAGCCAGGACCTCACAGTCAGGCTGCCCTAGGCCCTTGAGACCAGTGCTGACTCCATGCCAAGGCATCATTGTTATTTAAGCACAGTCTTTTCCCACAGCTCCAGCTTTGGTTGCTTCAAGGCACAGTTCAATTTTCCAGGAATACGCAACAGGAGAAGCCAACAGACACACCAGCCTTGGAAAATGGAGTCCAAAACCCTTACTCATTACCCTAGAGACTTAAATCACACAAGAGATATGCAGATCCAGATAGGAAAACAGTGCAACACCCATGCCTTCCCTGCCTCGGTTTTCTCATCACTCAGCCACCCAGTGAAAACCCTGTGGGGCATCCAGGGACCTCCCCTCTTGTCCTTTACAGCTGTGCTTTCTGCTTCTGGTCTCTCCTCTGTCTCTCTGTAATGGCCAGTGAGGAAGCTTATCATCCTGTCCAGTCCTGTCCTGGGTTGGCCTGAGTAAGGACGGTCACCTGGGCCTCTCTGCTAGTAAATGCGTTGGTAGAATATTGGCGCCATCTTGTGGCCCCAGGTGGAGTCCTAGAGAAACGGTGCTCGACTGAAACGTGGTATGTTCATCGTGGGGCCCGAGCACCTCACCAACGCGTTTTGCAGAGGAAGTGAGAATTAGACGGACTCGACTGAGGAGGGAGATAATATCTACACCCACGTTAAAACCCTGTGAGTCGATGTTATCTGTCAAGTAAATCTGAAGCGGAGTCCCAATTGATGTTCTCCCCATCGTTCCTGCCCCTGGGGCGGGGGGCTGGACTTCATGATCTTCGAGGTCCCTTCCAGCCCTAACGTCTGTGAAATCTATGGATGAACAAGCGCCTGGGCTGAGTCCCTTCTGCTCCTGCCGAGCGGTCTCCCCCTCCCCGCGTCTCCAGCACTCAGGAGGTTGTTTCACCCATACGCCGACGCAGGAACAAGTAGGAGAAGTGTGATGCAAGTTTTCAAATGTGTAAGCAAGAAAGCTGGTTCTCTGCCCCTGACATTTGCAGCGGATGGTTGGCTCTTGTTAATATTCTGTCTCGGGGACTTCGGATGCATTTGCCTCGTGTAATCTGCCGCGTTTTGACAAACAGCTGATCTCAGCAGACTCCTCTCTCGTCACCAGAAGGTACGAGTGTGGGAGGTGATGCCTGGGGGCAGCAGGATATGAACACTGTGATTCAGGAGAGGAGAGAAATCATCTTTTCACTTTCCAAACCAAGATTCTCAACAAACTTGACAAAATGTGAATGGATTAAGCTGCTGTATGGCACGGATGGGAGATATGAACCAGGGGCCTTTCAGTTCCCATAGTCACCCAGTGAATAGCTGGATGTAGGACATAGGTCTCTTGACTCCCCCTTTCTCTAGGCTGTTGTCTCTTCCCTCAAACCCTGCAGATCCCTAGATAAGCTAGTTGGAGCTGGGCTAATATCTGGACTTAATCTGGGCCCTACTGAAGAGAGCAGCAAAACTCCCATTGCCTTCAGTAGGGTCAGGACCTTACTCCTGGTTTTGGAAGCTGCCATCAAAGAAGGGAGCTATTATGGAAGCTGGGTTAGGACCTAACTTGACTGATTCCTGCCTTAACTTGCCTACCTGCTACCCCCGGCCTGCCTTCCAACATGGTCCTGATGTCCATGCCAGATCTCTCCCTCTGGCCTGGGGATGCAGAGGTGCATTGAGAAAGGTTTGGCCTGGAGCTGAGAGCAACACAGCCCAGTTGGTTCAAGCAGGGAGGCAGTGTCAGCAGCAGCAGAGTCTCTTTGCACCCTTGGGATGAGAAGCTTGTTTTCTTGAGGTGTTTCCAAGCAAGGACCTGGAGGATGCATGTAGAAGGGGCAGGAAAAGCTTGTTTTGGGAGTATAAAAGAAAACTCTTGAGACCCAGCCTGCTCAGCCCCAAAGCAGAATGCAGAGGGCCTTCTCCTGAGCTCCATGCCGCTGTGGTTGTCTATCTAACAGGCAGGCAACAGTGCAGTCAGGGGACATCCTGGGTGAAATGCTCCAGTCTGCATGATGCTCTCAGCTAGATGATTGCAGTGGTTCCCTTTGTGGTGAGACAGCTGGTGACTTTAAGTCCAACAGCCCCGACTGTAACTAACCTGTGGACAATCACAGTGGTGCATGTGACAGCAGCCTCTGGCCCTCTCGCATAGCCTTGCAGGGGCCACTGCATGCTGGTCTGGGGCAGCTGCACTGAAATCACTTCCAGTTTAGTAAGACTGAACTGTCTCCGGTGTGGAGGCTCTGGAATCAGTTGTAGACTAAGCTGGAGGAAAGCAACATCGAGCTTAAATGGATTTAATGGGTTTGTTTGAAGAGACGCATCCACCACTTCAAAGCCATTTCAAGGCTTCAAGCCATTTCAAGTGAAGTTGGTGGGATTCTGTATTTAGACCAGGCCTCCGCGTCAAAGCAGTATCTTAAGGGACGCAGCACTTGGTTAATTAGGGCAAAATCCTTCCCTTGGATTTTACCTTCTTCAAGCAAATTTCCTGACTGTTTGCATCCTATTTAAATAACTTCCTGCAATAAGTACCATCAGGAGGGGAAAACTTTATTGGGTGCCCAAAAAAGAGAAATGTGTACATACCCAGATGATATGCATAACATAAGGTGTATAGCATGCAAATGCAAGGGCAGAAAAATGCTTGAGCTATACATGAACTAAAGCAACATTTGTGAATATGGTGGCAGATACCCAGGGCACTCCTGGCAGAAGTGTGAGAGAGAACTGAGGGAGCAATCAACCAGACCCTAGTCCCAAACTAATTGTGAGGATGGTTTTCAACTACCCCACTATTTCTTCCTTATACAGGCACAGAGCTCTTTCTCCTATTCAGTGAGACCAAGGAGGGCAGAGGGCCATAACACTGTGTGTGGCGTTGATTCATTTTCCGCTTCACCGTTTGCATGCGACCTGGCCGGTATACCTGGCAAGGTGACCTGGTAGGAGGATGCTTGATGCTAGAAGGTAGCTACTGAAACATTGAAGCAGTTGGTTGATCCCACTGGATGGCTCCCACATAGTGACACAAGGAGCCTTTCTGCATGTCACAGAAAGAGACCCTGAGAGCCGGCTCTTCTGCTGTCGAATGACTTTGATCCAATCGATGCTATGAGGTTTGGCCAGAAGAACTCCCGCTCTGCTGGCAAAACGCTGAGCGCACTCCCTGAAAGCCCCTCCGTGGTGACAGCACCCTCCTTTCGACAGGCAGCACCAACCTCTTCTGAGCGGCGTGAGGCTTGTGCTCGCTGTCTCGTGACGTATCGGCCCTTCTGCTGCCTTGCCGGGGTGCATGTCTGCGGAGCTACCTGGAGCCACAAGAAGCACAGGGGTAGATGCGTGCGCCGGTGGGCAGGCAGTGGCCTCCAAAATGTCTGGCAGGAGGCCGAGGTGAGTACAGAAGAGGCCTCAAGGCAGCTCAGTCCCGAGGTGTGGGAGTCTGTACATGGTAGTGCATGAAATGACTGCAGTGTACATAATGGCATCTCTACGTCCTCTGAAAAAATCACTTGCTGTTTCTCCAAGCTTCTGGCTTCTCTTTGTTACCTCCCGCATAAATGCCTCCGGGTGGACACAATGAAACGGCCACCGACCAGCACCCCATTCACTTGCGCAGGACTGCCCACGTGGACTGAGGCTGCGGCCTGAGGGTGAATGTGGTCTGGGGAACAGTGAGGTCCAAATCCGATTCTGTGACTCCTGGTGGGGCTCGGAAAGTGAAGGTCTGCAGCAGCCCTACAAAGAACAGGAACAGCTCCATCTTGGCAAGACTTTCGCCCATGCAGCTCCTGCGCCCTGCAGCATCCAAAGACATCATTAGTTAGAGAAAGAATTGCTGGGCGAGGGAGTAGCGGGGTGCTGGGTGGTGTAATGTTACAGTGATGAGGTGATGTTTTAGGAGCAGTAATGGCATCTCGGTATCGCTATCATTATACCCAGCTGAACTGAGGTTCAAGTGCAGCAAAATGGTCTGTGTCAGAACAAGATGATTATGTGGCTCACCCAGGTGACCCAAGCCCCCACGGGTCACCCGTGTCAACCTGACCTCCGACCCGACCACCCATGGGTCACCCAGGTGACCTGCTGGTAGCTGATCTCACCTGTATGCAGGTTCCTTTGCTAGCCCTGCGTGTGTTGAGCAAGGAGGTGGCAGACACCTGTCAAGTTTGCTGGGTTATGAAGAGAGCAATTGAGGATGAGCCCGTTACATGGCTATGTGGTGTCATGGCTAGACACCTGCCTGATACCCATTCCCTGTTACCTGGGGCAAATCACTTCCCTTCTCACCTTCCTTTTCAGCATGCTTTGCATGTCTCGTCTATTTACGCTGTAGGCCCTCCAGGATAGAGGTTGCTTTTTATTTGGGGGTTAGGCAGCACCTAATCCGATGCAGCTGTAGTTCTAGACTGAGATGTCAGAGTACTGTTGGTGGTAATAACATCCTGCTCTTTGCCTCCTAATGTATCATCTAGCGTACATCCTAGCCTTCCAGCAGCTTCAAACAAGCTCTTTCTCCAAAAGGGCAATGGTTTGATGAGTTATCTTTCTTCTAGGTTATTGCCGTGACCTAGCAGGGCACAACACCAGCCTGCAGAGCCAGGGCATCCAGCTGTGGGGCTCCCCATGGCTCAGAAAATCTGGCAGTGGTGGAGCAGTGGCAATTATTACTGTCATTCCACCCTTGCTGCCAAATTTCCAATGTCCATGCTGCTGGGTCAGGGCTGAGACCAGGCCATATTCCCTCCTCCTGAGCAACTGTATTGGGGCCAGGCTGACCCCCAAGTGGCCAGGTCAGGCACCCATCTCACACGCTGAATGGGACCCACTACCCACATGCAGGCTGTGGATGCACCAGGCACTGCTCATCCAGTCAGTGGGGCAAAAATGTTGGGCACTACTGGCTCAAACTGTCCCATTTTGGAGGACTGTAGTACGTTCTTGGACCTGACTGAGGCGGATTCCCCCCAACCAGGAGGACAGTCTGTGAAGGATGGTATCATGAGGAAATTATGGACCAACAAGAACATGGTTTCCAACATCAAAAATCAATCCTGATGTAGGTTAGAGCACCAATTTCCACACTAGAGACTCGGGGACCAGAATCACTGCTGGATTCCTGCTCTCCCAACTACCACGTAAGGGAAACAGCTGCTAAGTGTTGGGTTGCAAGGCAAGATCAGAGGGATTCTGCAGGAAATTCCCCTTTAAGCTGCTTGAAGTTTCCTGCTGAGCTGGGACCTGTAAAGCTTGCAGTAAGGCTGTTCTTTCCAGCTGTGCCCTCTTGTAATGCACTCTGCTGGAATAACAGCTTGCACAGCCTGGAAGCAGGTGGCTTGGGAAGTGATCCACATGTGGAGGCGCTTGCTGCTGTGCTGTAGCACATGGCCAGAGAGGTGATGCTTTTTTACTAGGGAAGACCGGAGAGGGAATTTCTCATACCTTGCAGTGGTTCTTGCCATTGGCATATAATCTGAATACTTAGGGCTTGGGAGGTTTCTTGGGGGGGGGGGGTGTGGCTACATCAATGCAGAGTGGCGAGGTAGAAGCTAGCGGTATATTTTGCACTGCTGCAAATGCATCATTAACAAAGCCTCCCAACACCACTGTGACAGAGTATTCTTCTTCCCTCTATTTTGCAGCTGAAATGGAAGCCTGCAGTGATTTAAGTGACTAGCCTGAGGTCGTGCAGTGATTTGGTGGGACAGCCATAAGAAGAACCCAGAGTCCCTGGTATGTAGTCACCTCTTCTAGACCCTAGCTTATATGTCCCCTCCATAAAAAAATAATTACTTGCTAGAAATGTCTGGTGAGGGTCAAGACTGCCATTAAAAGACTTATCTCAAGTGTGTAATGACCTGAGAGAAACAGGTTGGTAGTTTGCTGCTTAGTGTAGGAGAGGAGTGGTGAAGGACTTCCCGTGTTCTGGCTGTCAGACAACCACAGGGGCAAATCCAGCTCCTAGAACTAAGGTCTCACAAGGAAACCCCTAAATACAGGGTGCATTGCATCCCATCCTGCTTCTAGACCTTCTTCTGCTACATGGGCAACTGGTGCCATCTTAGGGGGGGCATGTGCCCCTGCCCCCCCCCAGCAACCAGTCAGTGACTGGAGGGGTGTCCCCCCATGGCCAATCTCACCGACTGGGGGGGAGTCCCTTGCAGCAACTTACTGTGAGTGGCTGCACTCCCACTACACCCAGCGCTCCCACTCCCTGGCCGGTGCTCATGGCGGGGGAGAGGTGGGGAGACACAGGTGGTCCTGCCTGCCTCCCTGCCCATCACCTAAGTGGGGCACGCAGCTGGTCAGGGGGTACACCAGCACTCTCAGGGGGTGCACATGCACCCTCTATATGTCGCCACTGTTCTGCTACATATTCATTGGTTTCACTTGATGGTTTCACTTAGCCCTTTCTGAAGTACAATTGAAGTACTTACTGGTCAGTGCCCTATCCAACTCTTGCATGGATAGGGCACTGAGCAGTAGGGACTGGACTGAGCATCCTGAATCCTGGGCACCCCCTGTTCCTTGCAGTTACCTGAGGAGAAAGCCAGAAAAGCGTCCTTCTTTAGAAACTTCCCATTGGCATCAAGGAAGTGGTTGGGATTGAACTCATATGGCGTCTCCCACTGAGTTTTATCCAGCAGCACAGAAGTGAGCGAAGGGATCACAGTTGTTCCCTGGGGCACAAAGGTGAGGCAAAGACATCAGCAGGGGTCAAAATGCATCTTTGTCTCTATAAGTCCCTAAACCTCTGACAGTGAGCTGGCCCTCCTGTCCTGAAGAGCTGCCCTCGGACGCATTGCTCAGAGCTCTGTATGGCAAGGCCTGCCTTTTTTTTTTCTTTTTTTTTTTTTTTTACAGAGCCAAGCACAATGTGGTCTTGGGTCCTAGGTAGGGCTCTTGGATGCTACCACAACACTAATAATAGGTAAGAGCAGTAATGTTTAGAGCAGGATCTAAGCCTGCCAAGAGCATGCTCATGAGAGCAGTGACATTGTATCTGGAGTTCAGGCAAGAAAGGGCTGCAGAACTTACTCCTTAGGAATCAGTAAAGTCCAGGTAGCTCCTCTTCATCACTGTTTGCCCTACTCCTTAAGCCATGCTTCCTTATGTGATTGAGATTGCCCACTGAAGTACACAGGAGCTTTGCTGCTGACTTCATCAGAACCTGAATGTGACCTAACAGATGCTCCGTTATGCTGGATATGCCAAGTTCAAGGTCTGGCTTGGGTTTCTGCCAGCCGTGTTTGAATAGTTTGACTGAATTTTGCACAGCGTACACATATGCTGAGATTTTCAAAGCAATGTAGCCAATGACAGGTGTGCACCTAACTCTTCTGGGCTGCTTTGGAAGCCTTAAGTCAAGGCTGACATCCTGCATGCTTGGCAAACAGCTCCACTACGCTCAGACACCTGAAGGGTGGCTCTTAGTGCCTATGTTTCTGGTTATACTTGCTAGCAACAAGCAGGAATTATGTCTGATCCTTTTTTAGAAAGATTATCCATACCTTGGGGAGCAAGTAGCCTCTGAAATGTGTGTCTACAGCTGTGCACCGTGGGACGTGTGGCAGGAGGGTGATAAACCTCTGCACCTCATGTATCACTGCATTAGTGAAGGGCAGCCTTCTCCGGTCTTCATACGTGGCCCGACTTCCCGGTTCGACAACTCTTCCAATCTCCTCTTGCACCTTTTCTGGAAGTAAACCCAAGATCTATCTGCCCCATTTCCAGACCTTTCTCTCTCCCTCAAAAAAAATATTGTGAATCCCCCAACCCTGGTTTCCTTAAGCTGCTCAGTCCTCTCTGTAGTTCAGCTCATTTGTTTCCACTTAGACAACCCTCCTGATACAGGTGTCTTCAGGAGGCAGAGCAGTTTAGTGGAAGGCAGAGATGGGGCTTAATCCATTTAGATTAGCAAGTCTTTGGGTGAAGGGGCTATATTTGTATTCCGTGTTGATACAGCACCTAGCCCAGTGGGGTCCTCGTTTATGGATGGGTCTGGTAGCACAACTGCACTATAAATAACGGTAAGTTAGTAGTAAGGAGACAGGGTGCTGTTGCAAGCAGCACTGCATATACTCATCAAGGCCAACCCTCCCCCTTTATTTGTGCAACAAAATACAAGGGCTGTTTATACACGTGCTTGGGGGGTGCATTTTAATTAGAGTGGTTCCCAGAGAGCTGCTACAAAATGCCTCACTGGGATGTGTATTAAGCCCCTGTGCACTTAAAAATGGCCACAGGCTGCTTTAACTAAAGCTTATTCAATGAGTTTTAGTTAATGTGTCCCTGCAGCCAGTTTAAAACGCAGGGGGGAGGGGGGAGGTTTAATGCACGTGATGCTGTAGCAACTCTGGAGCCTTCTAATTACAACATGGAGCAGAGTCGATTAATCGTGTCTGCTCATTCATACTCTAATTAGAAAACAGAGCAGAGTCGAGTAATCGCGTCTGCTCATTCATATTCCAACCAGAACACCAATGAGCATGTCAATAGGCAGCCAGGCAGCGTGGCCCCAGCCTGTGGCTCACTTTGAATCTCTGGGTGTTTCATCATCAGAAGGATGCTCCACTGCAATGTTGTGGCAGTCGTCTCAGTGCCAGCTACCACCAGATCGAGTATGGAGGCCACCAAGTTTTCATCATGGAAGAGGCTCTCCTTCTTGTTCTTCTCCTTTAAATACACAAGTTTAACGTTGGTTTGAAAGTACTTTGACCAGGTGGCATCAAAGCTGAGTAAGCTTGGGAAATGCCTCTCAGGCCAGTGATTGTCAACCACGGTGGGTTGTTTGAAGGGTGCTGCAAGGTGTGAGAAGACAAGTGAGGACATAAGCAAGGTGTGAGGAGATAAGTGCAGGCTCAGGCTTGTCTCTGCCTGGCTACTGCCCTAACCCTACTGTCCAGATCCTCTGCAAGGAGGTAAGCACTGCAGTAAGTAAATTAATTCCTGAAATGGGGGACGTTCAATTCACAAAAGTTATGGAGTGATTTGAGTCTGCAAAGGTTGAGAACCACTGTTCTAGAAATACGTCAAGGATAACGGTAGGTGAGTGACCACACAGGTCTCTGTGTTCAGGAGCATGTGCATGTGTTCCCCAGCTGACCGTATAGCAGACGCACAGGGCACGTTTAACTGGTGGCAGCAACACCCGGCTGAGGATCACTGAGCTAAGTTGAGGCATTGCAGCAGTGTCCTCAAATAGGGATGCTGCCACATTCAAAAAAGTGGTGGAGGGGTGCCCTGAGCCTAAAAACAACCGTGGACTTAGGCCATCATGTTTTAAGATGCTTTCCCACATCTGGGTGTCAAATGAAGAGATGGGTCTGCACCACGACATTCAGAACTGAAGGCAGAGCTAAACCTCCCCCAAAAGCGTGGGGAATTTGGATGCTGGGTTTGGGTCCTTGGTGCATCTCTAATCAAATGTAGTGCTGAGCAGAGCTTTGGAAACTACTCAAGACTCAGCTGTGTAGTTCAGTTTGCAAGGGGTAGACTTAGCCTGTCCCCATCTCAGTGCAGTCGGAGAGTCAAGTTTAACTACATCAGGCTTCCCAAAAACTCCTCCACAGCTGCCCGCTCACAGAGCATCCCTCTACCACCCAGCTGGAGGAGAGTGTTGGCATGAAGGAGGAAGTTCAAAGAGGCTTCATACTAGATTATCAGAACAGATTGAGCCCTGAATCCTGTTCCAGATGAGTGACTCAAAGACTCAGTGTGCACAGCTGAATCAGCTCCAGCTTGAAAGATGAGAAACTCAGAGCTCAACTATTTAGTCTGTATTAAAAATCATGCTGGGCATATGCCAATCATTTTAACTAAATGGATAATATATGGAGGAAAAAAAAAAACATGTCTAGCACCTATAGTTGTGATATAACAACTCAGTTTCTATAAGGATGTGAGTGGTTTTAGGATAATGAAACCAGTTACTGATATCTAAATTCTTGTAAACAGAGGGGCAGATTTAACCAACATTTAACACCATTTATTGGCTTGTAGGAACCAACAGTTTACTTTAGATTATAAAGGTGGTTTCAAAAACAGGGTGAAGTTTGTTCTCTCATCTAAATCTGGTGGGAGCCTATGTGACATAAGTTACAGCAAATGTAAGGGAATGGATTCTCATCTCATTTACATTGGGTAACTGCATGAACTTCAGTAAGGATCTAATATCAGGATCTAGCTACTTGCTTTTGTGGAGAACATCGATTGTAAATGGATTCAGTCGGTCAAATACCTCTTCCTGTTTGAACACCATGGCATCGATGTAGCTCCTTATGTTGTTCTCATTGATGTCTTGCCTGCTTGCCTTGATGTAATTCCTTAAAATGATGCGCATATCTTCTATTCTTCTCAGCAAAATCTTGTGGGTTTTTAAAAAAAACCCAAGGAGTGGGTAGAAATTAAAAAACTAACACGGAAAAAACACAAAATGTGTTAGCACTTTGGTTTATAGTGTCAGTACAATGCAGAAAGGCCCCAGACACCAGGGAAAGAGAATGATCCAGGAGTGGAGCAACTTACCAGGTACGAAAATATCGAACACATGGGCAGGGCTACTTACATGCAAGTATGGAGAGCCAAGAAGGACCATAACTTCATCTATGAGTCTCAACAGAGAGAGAAACGTTGGGTCTTTGTAGTCAAACCTCTCCCCAAACACCATATGAAAGGTGATGTTGGTTGGAGCAATGTTAAATGATCTTAGGCTGAAAGGTTCGCCTGTGATGGGAACACCCAAAGCATCAGTATCAGCCCCATGCAGCGGTCCTTTCCAGATGTGAGTGATACGGTGTCTAACTTTCTTGCTCCCTGGCTCACCTTGGTGGGATTTGATCATCTCAGTGAGGAAGTGAAGCTCTTCAAAGATATGTTCCTCCATCAGTTGCTTCCCCATGCCAAGATTGCGCATGGCGGACATGGTGAACCTCCGTGTTGTTCTCCATAGCTCCCCAGTAGAAAAGAACACGCCTACAGGAGACAGTGGTAGCACAAGTAAGCTGGGGGTGAGCAGGGCACCAGCCCAAGGTACTGACTTGGAGGGGAGACAAAAAAAAAATAACAGCTGTGATCACTGGCCCAGCTATGCCTCCAAGAGGGAGAAAACCCATAATGGGTTGGGGTTTTTTGCCTCTCTCACCAGTAGGTGCCACTATGTTGGACTTGATGGAGTGCTACTTGGTGGAATAGGGTCTAACAGGGGATGGCTGAATCTGTGACTTCCTCACACCATCTTTTTCCTCTTTCCCCATTCTCTAAATGTCTTAGAAAACATTTTATCTGGTTCCTCCTCTTCTTTTTTCCCCGCACTGAAGTTCAAATTTGAATGGAAACTTTCCACCTCAATTATCTCAAAATACTCCTTGATTCCAGTGAAGGATAGTCATGTGGTAATGTTTGATATCTCTCCCATCCGTATACTGCCTCTGAACGTGGCTATAGATAGCTGTGCTTTCGATTCATGATGGACAGAGCCCCTGCGTCATGGCTCCAGAAGCTGAACTCACTGTTATCAAATGAAAAATCAAGGGGAAAGGAAGAAAAATATTACTTAGAGGCAGGATATCTGTAAAATGGATATAGTGAGGAGCTACTGGTGCACTGAAGTTTGCTCTAGCTGGGAATTTTCTAACGCAGCATTTTTTCCCCTGCAGAAAATGCCAGTTCATTGAGAACTGGGTTGCTAGAAAGGGTTGGTGTGGATAGGTTTTCTGATAGTTCAGGAAAAGTTTTAAAACAAACCCAGGGCAGGTAGGCACCTACTTTCATTGACTTCCTACTTTCAAGCACATTACTGCCACCCGGCCTTTAAAAATTCTTCCTCTTCCCCTTCTAACAATTAGGGTGCTATTTGGACCCAAACTTGCTTGCAGCATAATTAGCAGAGTGAAAACCCTGGTGAGCCACTGGAAAGACAGATTTTCAATGTCAATTGAGCTTAAGTAGAGCCTCAGGGTGGGACTTCCATAAGTGTTCTGTAGAGGAGTCAATGAGAGCAGAAATTATGCCAATGCTGAGCATTTTTGAAACTCCCACCATTATTTCTCCAAGGACCAGTACCATTTCCGTGCTGAATTTCTTCAAATATTGGGATAGCAGGTCTGTCTACAAATTCCTCTGTGAAGTTCACCAGTGCCTCCTTCACAGCTTCATACCCAGTCAGGACCACGACTTTCTGGAACCCAAAGTGGAGGGTGAACACCGGCCCATATTCTTCTGCAAGCTAGAACAGAGGCCAGGGTTTATGGTCAGAGCAGGAGAGAGCACATCAAGAAAGCATTGATTTTCTTTTAATAGCTCTAGACCATGCCAGTGCATTTGAAATACAATCCAGAACATGGCTGATGCCCATTCTTGATTCAGGAACAATGCTAGGCCATGAGACATGACTGCAAAGGCATTACGCTTGAAAAACAGTGCCATGATGGGTAGCTGAAGAGCAGCTGTTAAAATGGCAAGTCAGCAGAGACTCTTGGATGGGTTTTCTTAGGCGGTGAGGTCTGTAGGTTAATAGCTTGGTTTCTGTGTTGGGAAGAAGGTTAATGAAAAACAAATGCACCCACAGTTAAAGGATGAGGATTGGTTAGCAAAGCAAGTAGAGGAACAGAAGGAAGACAGAGGTGAGATAGACATTGCCGCACAAAGTGGAAAGCAAGTCTTAAAGCAACCATGACTCATTTCAAGATAAACCACACACATCCTATTCTTCTCATACAAAAGCCCTCTGGATTCTCGGTTGCCTTGTGCTGAAGTGTCTGAATAGTGATACCTGACACAGGCCTTGCATTGGGTTGCAGTGATGTGAACAACTGACCCTGATGCCGGACAGCAGAGAATCAAGTCTCTGTACAGAAGTCAAACTGGAGACTTTGGCACATGGGCCTTATGAATATAGTGGGCGCATCTACACGAGATGCTGAAAGCGTAGTGACTAACTCTACTGCATATTAGCATGTCACGGCAAAAGCCATGCTAATACGCTAATTAGTCTAGTCTACTGTGCATTAGTGTCACCTAAAAGACGTGCACCAGAGCTACTGCACAGTACAGCCAATTACAGCACATTAAGTTAGTACAGGTACTAAACTTAATAAACCCTAATTACAGTGCATTAATTCACATGTAGATATTCCCTGTGAAACCCATCTTGCACCAGAGAAGATGCTTCAGGTTTTTCTGTTTTATTTTTAAGAAAAAGGAAGGGCATTTCTTTCACTGCTTCACAGCCAAGACAGGCTCCATACAGCTAAAATCAAGCCATGATTTTCCTTCAGGAAGAGCTAGGTATTAAGCACTGTGAAAAAAAAATAAAGTACTTTGTAGGCCCCAATGCCAAATTCCCACCCAAGGACACAGTGGCAGCCAGTACTGCCTGCAAGATCTGCTTTAGGGGATGAAAACTGGCTTCTTCCAAGTACTTCCAGACAGCTGCTCCTCTTGGGTGAAGAAACATGCTTGCTAAGGCATTCTGTGTAATTCCCTGGAGGAAGAATCCCAGCATTGCAGGGTGTGTGCATCTGCTGCTACATGTCTTGCATTTTTAGAGGATGAGAATGTGACCCCTTTAGGTAACCTTCATGTTCCATGCAGTGAGTATTTACAAGCCATTTCATAACTAGATTATGGAATAACCCAAGCTATTAGCATAGAGGGCTGAAATTTTGGCTCCTACCTGCTTCTGCTGTGGTTGCAGTGGCTTTTAACATATTCTGGTTTGCAAAGGAAGCCATTACATGCTGCCTGCGTGCTGTGAACTAGTGCTCCAGGGCTGCACAGAGAAGGCTGGGGGTGGTAAGGGCAGAGGAGGGGAGGTCCAGGGCAGATGTGTGGCCAGTTTTGTAGCAAGGGGGGGTGCAAGTAGGACAACTTCCTGAGCACTGAAGTGAAGGGGTGCCAACAGGAGGGAGCCGCAAATGGTTCATTTGGGGAGGCATGGGAAAGGGTGGCTCAGGCCGCTGCGTGCACTCCCAGACAAGCATGGGGGGGGGGGGCATGTGCCCCCTGGATCTGTGCGCAAGGCGAGGGCGGGCTGCCACTGTGGGCTTTGCCCCGGGTGCCAAACTTTGTTGCTACAGCCCTGTGTGTGGCTGTTACATAATTCACTGCCAATAACTCAGCATCAGACGTAGGGTGCAGCCTTCTCCACAACCTATTAATTAACATGGCAGCCGCGTAGCGGTAAGGGGAAGCGAGGAGCCCAGCCCCCACCAGACCCTGAAATCTCTCTAGTCCTTGTGCTCAGACATGGCTCATGGTAGCGACCAGTACGCACCATGCAGCTCTCCTATTGCTGTCGCTTATGCATTTATCCTGTGAAATATTGCAGGCTCTGGGAGCCCCAGCCCGGGACTAGGTCTCTACCTATCGGTCACGCTTTTTCCCTGCTCCCTGGCACAACTGCCTGAGCAGGACAGATGTTTCCAGAGCAAGGGGAGGAAGTTTTACCCAAACTTTCCCCTGCACCTCAAGAAGCATGAAGGTCTTGGAACGACATTAGCCTGACAACCTCTTTATCAGCATCATCTTACATGCCAGAGCTGTTGCTCTCAGTAAAGAAGGATAAACGGTATTTAAGGACAAGCTAGCGGAAAGGATCACTTGGGTATTTATTCCAGTTCCTTGACAAAAAATGTTCAGCCCATTTTTAATTTTGACCCATTGCTTTCCATCAGCATCTGCCTGGTTAAGAACGGGGTAAAATGCTGCCCGAGGACATGGGGCTTTTGCCCTTTCTTCTGTGTTTTTGGAAGTCTGTAATTATTTCCTCTTATTTCTCCCTGGTAATTTTTCTTTTCATGCTAGCTGTTTGCCAGCACCTTAAAAGCCTCCTGGGTATGGGAGCTGTCAAATTAGTATTTAAATTTCTGTAAGTGCGCTATACTTCATGTATCTGATCAGGCTTACATGAAAAACTCCCACATTACCCAAGGCCTTTTTTCAGTGTTTAATCACTCATATATGACACTGCATCAACTCAGGCAGTTGCTAGAAAACGCCAAGTAAAAATGTTACAATGCAAGTTGTACACCCCTGAAATGTAATTCAAATTAAAACAAATGTTCTCACTGATACAGCTGACACAGTCTCAAAATGCACAAGGGTATTTGTTTTGTTTTGATCCTACCTTCATTAGCGACTTATCTTGCCTTCTAATATCCAGCAAATGCAGGTTGCCAATGATCGGAAGAGGAGATGGACCAGGCGGCAATTTACAAGCTGAGTTTTTAGAGCCAGTTGAAAAATAGAGCGCCCCTAATAATACAAGCCCACACAGCAGACAAATAAGTGCAGGATCACAAATGAATGATGTTAAAAAAGCCATTTTTGGTCTAGTTGTAATCTGGCTTCTGGGACCAGAAGCAATCAAAAGGTGGTGGCACAATTCAGTTGCTAGCAGCTGGCTTCGTGTTTGTTCTTCGAGATTGCTACAAGCGCTCTATTCTTATTAGGGTTTACAGAGCACCTAATAAATACTCTACACTCCACCTTCTTTAAACACCTGAGAGAATGTGGTCCAAGCAGTTTGCAAAGCCTGTCCAGAAATTAAGGTTTCAAATTACAAACCCCTGCATGTGTGTACAGGCATATGTACGTGGGATAATGGAGCTCAGCATTCCTATATCTCTTCCACACAAGATCTCAGAGCAATGGCGTGACCTTCCAAACACCTTGGTGGCATAAGAAAGAGGGGATTTTGCCTGAGAATCTGCTGTAGAACCTAAATGTCAGGTGTGGATATGGAAAGAGATCTCAGTAATGCTGTGAGGGCTATAAATACCACTGGGACTTTTATCATTAATGGAAACTTTAACTTTCCAGTTATCCATTAGAGAACAAATGCTGCGATTAATGGCAGTTATTTCTTCACCAAAGAGTCACTGAACAAGCAAGGGCTAATCTTGGTGTTGGTAAGTAGAGAGAGGATTATAGAAGAGCCAGTCACTCAGTTGGACTGAGTGATCATGTGTATTTAGTTCAAATGAAATGGGAGGATAACTGAAAGTGGGTCTGTAACTACAAACTTTGGGCAAACTTTGGAAGGTAAAGGTGCTAGCTATTAAAAAAAAACTGCACTGAGAGGCTTGAGGACTTCATTCCCAAGCTTCCTCCACATTGAAAGGCGCAAGTTCCCATCTGGAAACTGTATCCCAAGCAAGGGTTAAAAAGCTGTGTGAGAAGGGAAAGGGAGTTCATAGCTAACTGGATAAATAACCACCTCAACAAAGGTCTTAGGAGAAAGCAAAGAAACTATAAGGAATGAAAAAAAGGATTGATCAGCAAAGAAAGGTGTGCTGCGGAGGGCAGGAAGTGCAAAGATAAAATGAGACTTGCCGAAAGTTAGGCCTTGCAAAGGAAATGAAAACAAATAGTCCAAGGTTCTTCAGCTATATAGATAAAAAGAGAACACAGAAAGGAGAAGTGGGGTCACTGCATGGTAAACACCTGGTCAAGATGAAAATTATGTATGCCCCCCAGCCCCCCAAGTGAATACTTTGCCTCTGTTTTTATACACTAGGACAAAGACAGGATTGCTAGTGCAAAGGAGAGTGTTGAACTGGAGGGTGCCATGGAGGTGGAAAGACGACACAAAGAGCTCAATGAGTGTACTAACATCAGAAGGGCCGGATCATTTCCATCCCAGAGCCGGCACATGAAATTACACATCTGGTCCCTACCAAGTTTGAGGTGGTGCCATAAGAGTGAATGTGGGACACGCATTTTTCACCTGATCTTTCTCTGGCAGGACAGCTGACTTTCCAAACAAAGTGCAATAGATGCAATATAGCTGCACTACACCAAAGCATTTGATTTTGTGCCATGTGGGAAATCTTTACTAAAAAATGAGACAATAGGGGCCGATAGAAGTCAAAGGACCTGGCTAAAGGAGAGTTGCTTTGCAAGGAAAAGTATCAGTCTGGAAGGAGGTTACTAATGGCATTTCTAAGGGATTGCTCTTGGGACCAATTTTATTTAATGTTTGCACGAATGACGTTGGTACAAAAAGGAGTGTGCAAATGAAATGTGCTGGTAGGACAAGTTGGAGGCATAGTAAATACAAAGGGGTCAGAATATCATAGGAAAAACTGGATGACTTGAAAGACTGAGGGCATCCACCTAAGGACCAACAACAGGAATTTCTGCCAGTGGTTGGGAGCTCAGCAGTTGAATATAGGGTTGTCAGCTCTATTTGAATCTATTCCCAGAGGTTTCATCATGTGCCGTAATGACATTAATGACTGATCTACTGTACTGAGTATACTTTACATCAGAAAGGCAAATGCACATTACTACTACATTTAAAAAACCCACTGGCCTACTGTATAAATTGGATTCAACATTTAATATTTCTTTTAATGAATACCCTGTCATTTATCTCGTGAGTGACTCTCAGCAGTCTCCTGGAGATTTATATCTAATTCCTGGAGGCTCCAGGGCAATCCTGGAGGGTTGGCAACCCTAGCTGAATATAACAGAGCAGTTGAAAGGATGATTGTGAGCAACCAAGGTGATCCAACTGAAAAAAGGCAAATACAGCCCAAGGACACACCAAGTAATGGATCTAGCTGAAATGGGGAAATACTGGTACACATGTCCAAGAAGCTGGTGAGATCCTGTCTGCAGTGCTCTGTACAGGTCTAGTTACCCATGTTCAGGGATGGATGAATACAAATGGGAAGAGCTGAAGAGAATGGGCTTTGAGAATGAACCAGGGGGCCTGCTCCTTTACAAGTCGAGAGCAGAAAGAGCTGCTCTGGTTTGGCCTAGAAAAGCAAAGCTTGAAAGTGAATCTAATTTCAGTGTATATCTACATTATGCGGAGGTACCAAGGAGGGGAAAGAACTATATAAGCTAAAAGATAAACTTGACCCAAATCCCAGTGGCATAAACTGGCCATGAAGGAGTGGAGGCTGGCAATTAGAGGACTGTGCAAGCATCAGCGGTGTGCGGTTCTGGAACAGCCTTCCCCGGGGAGCGGGGGGAAAGGGATAGGGAATCTAACTCGTTTTCAGGTAGAGCTTGATCACTTTGTGAAAACAGTTACGGGATATGGCTGCCTGTAACAACAGGGAACCAGATTCAGTGGCCTAAAAGGTTCCTTCCAGCCCTGTGTTCCTATTACTTTCCCATCTGAAAAATGGGAGATCAGAAGCAGCAGAAAGTTAAGTAACTTAGCCAGGGTCACGTGGTCACTCAGTTGCAGAGCTGGGAGGGCACTAGCCTGTTGAATTGCCTGTAATAGCACCTTCACCAGGCACTGAAGCTGTTGGTAGAAGGGGAATTAAAAAAAAAAAAAGGCTTTGAGCAGTATTACAGGGAGTGTGGTGAAGCCGCAGTCGTCTTCTAGTCAAATGTCAAAAATCAGGCACCAGGTTTCAACTGCTTTGGGTTCATTTATACTCGTCCCTGCAGCTTCTCAAATCTCCATTTTGCAGAAGACTTTGTACTGGCTACACACAGATAGTTCGCGAAGCTCAGGAAAACAGAGCGTGGTTCCTCGGCTTTTGTAGGACCTGTGCACTGGCAAATGGCTCCCTGTGTGCAGCTCAGTACATCAGCCCTTAACAGCTTTCACTTCAGCCAGATGTGGTTCTTCAAATGCTTCATTTGAATCATGCCATCACCTGGGTTCCTGCTTAAATGGAAACCTTCCACATCCATCATCTTTAGTATTTCCAAGAAGGAAGACAAAAAGAAGGTCTTGGGTTGTGTGATACCTTCATGTGACTGGAAGCAGTTGTTCCAAAGGGGCTAGCAGCAGTTGTCCACTCCTGGAAAGCATTGGTGCCAAAGTGTGTTGGAGTCTCAATCCTGCCTGGGCAGGTGGGCAAAGAGAGAGAAGAGGGAAAAGAAGTACAATAATTTTTTGCCTTCACAACATCCAAGGCCAATAGCCGAGTGACGTCCTTGCCCCAGCACCCCTGGGACTGCTGTCACATCCTCCTGTGTTCACAAAAGCTTGCCCTTGGCTAACGTGATGAGGTAGGCACCGTGACCACAGCAGCAGTGTTCGAGACAGACAGATCCAGGCTTGCGTGCGGACCCTAGAGCACGTCCACTGTCACTTTTAGCAATTATTACGGCAGCACCAATTGCTGGCTGCTCCCTTCAGACATGGTCAAACCCCTGCCCCCGGCATGTTGAGTTAGCGCAGCTTGTGTGGTCCTGGGGGATTTCTCCTGTCATGCCGCACCCTATGGCCCGTGGAGCTCTGTGCTACTACCCGTTGCTTTGGTATTCTGCCTTTCCTTTGCAAAATGTCTAAGTAATAAAAAGGGCTTTTCAGAAAGAGACTTAAACTGTCTGGGAAAGGATTTTTTTTTTTCCAAGCCGGCGCTGAGTGCAATGCCCTGAAATGACAAGGCGATGTCGGGCGCCTGTGATGACAGAAGATCCCTGTCTAGATAATGGACCTGCTACGTGTTTCCCATGCCATGCATTTGGCTACGTGCTCGCCTACCCGAGCACGCCGAGGCTAGTGCAACACAGACAGACACAGCACTAGGAGTGCGTTACCGGGGTAGAAGCACTGGGACAGCACACAGCAATATGCTGTTGATGTGGGCACAGCTGTACTGGTAAAGCAGCCCACTGTGCCAGCCTCATAAAACCAGCCCCACCACCAATAAAACACATGCCACTGTAATCTTGTCAGTGGGACTGCATCGATAGCAGGGGTTGTGCTGGCCTAGCTGTCAGTCAGGATCACTACATGGATCTGGCCAGAGACAGCAACCTAGAAAAGCCTTCAGATGGTTTATCTCCACAGCTGCTGCGCTGATGGACACCTGGGACATTGTTGTGCCCTGTGCCAATCCTGGTGACCAACCCAAGTGTGGGCACTGGCCTAGTCCACCTGCCCAAGCCACAGACACTATCCTAGTGCATCTTTCCATGTGCACACAAGGCGGACTGGGTTAGTTCTTGGTACGGTAGGGTTCAGCACCCTTCTGGCTTCAGGTCCTTATCTTGTTCTGCTTCCTCTCTCTCTGCTGGTGCCACAATGTCCATTATAATTTTTGGCGCTCTGGACTCTGTGCTCTCCAAGGCTGGGAGTGCCAGTCTGTGCCACATGCA
Source organism: Alligator mississippiensis (assembly GCF_030867095.1). Classification (NCBI taxonomy): domain Eukaryota; kingdom Metazoa; phylum Chordata; order Crocodylia; family Alligatoridae; genus Alligator; species Alligator mississippiensis. Next base: position 49,695,905 of record NC_081836.1, on the reverse strand, counting down.
GAATGTCTGATGACTGTGCTAGCTGCATTCTCCTTTGGTTACCTACCAGCAGATACCATTTATTTTCCTCCAGGCCTAATTCACACCTTTCTTACCTTGGCACTGGGGGCACATTGGGCCAGCTGATATGTGCCATTCATGAACTTTGCCATCTAGATTTAAGTGGAATATTCTCTTCACCCATTTTTCCATTCCATATCTCCGATAATGTCTCCTTGTCCAAGGCATCTGCATGGAGCTGAAAGGTGTGTTCCTCTTTATCTGCCCATCTGCAGATTTCAAATGTCATCAGGTTTGGCTTACTATCTACACGAGCACGAATCACTACAAACAGGCCTGTGTATGGTATAGATTTGCATCTAGCCACGTTTTTCAATCAGCAATCAGGACAGTGGGTTTCAACCTTTTTTGGACTCAAGCTGTGAACTTGAATAACTTCTGTGAATTGAATGGAACCCAATTTCAGAAACAAATGTATATGTTACAGTGCTTACCTCCTTCCACAGGGGCTGGGCAGTAGGGTTGGGGGACTGTTCAGGCAGGGACAAGTTTGAGCCTGGCTTTTCTGCTTAGCATATCTGCTTATCTCCTCACACCTCCCAGCACCCTTCAAAGGATCCGGTAGCCCCCTGGTTCAGTCAGACTCTGAGGTTCTTCAGACCTTTTAATTTGTAAAGATTGCCACCTGAAGACCCCCAGGTGGAGGAGGCAGGTTGCTAGTTTCCGGGAGGACATCAAAAGGTTAGGAGTAATGTGCCTTCTGGGGAGGTAAGGGTGATGGGAGAAGAGGGTTTTATGTCTCTAACCAGGCCTTGATAAACTGGCTTAGTGTTAGCTCTGGGGTTGGGCAGAGCTGCATTTTGTCCTCCATCTTATCTGGAGTTGCGGATGCCTCTGCTACATACCAGACTGTCAGACTGGAATGGGGCAGTGTATGGATGGATATTTGGTGAGCTTGGAGACTTGGACTTTGCAGGTGACATCTGTCTCATTAATAAATCAGTTGAAGATGTGCAGTGAAAGACAGATGGTCTTGCAAATTCAGCCAAGCAAATAGGTTTTTATTATTAATAAATGAAAGGTAGAAGTTATGCAAGTTAATTTGCCAATGGATAATTGTGTTTCCTTGGAAAGTGAGTTGTTGAAAACTGTTATTAAATTTGCTCCTCTAGGTAGCATCATTCATGACACTGGTGACTGCACCGTTGATGCCAAGTCTAGAACAGATCAAACAAGTGCTGATTTGAGCAACTGCAGGATGGAGACCTCAGGTCACCACTGATAACAGCAAAATTAAGGACTGCAGAATCCTCCTCCTCCATGGAGCAAAATCCTGGAAAAAATAACAAGTCCATCCAGTCCAAACTGAACAGCTTTCATTGCTGGTGTCTGTTGAGTAAGTAAATGGATGGAATATGTCAAGAAGAGGTTGAAAAATGGGCACAATTACCCACAACAATCCAGGGAGCATGGAAGAAGAGCTGGACACATTTTAAAAGTACAAGATAATAGGCTACGTAACCAGGTTTTTCTCTAGTCAGCTCAAGACAGCGGAGGGAGACTGACCATGAAGCACAAACAGTCCAGTAAAGATTTGGAGAAGTGAGGCCAGGAGGTTGATGCCTGGTGCTGCCTGACTTATGCATCAGACTGGCATAGACAGACTGACGATGAACCAAACCTCCAATCAAAACCAAGGGTTGATCTTCCTGCAGTCTGTAGTCAAGTCTCCAGAGAGAGAGCGAGCAGTTGATTGGTCAATACCGACTTGGTTCATAGGCAACCTGTGTACAGAGGCCATTTCCGGACATCCTAACATTGACTAGACGGCCGTCATGGAAGATGAGAACTGCCTCTCGTGCAGTTTGATCCTGCACTTCACCACTCAGCAAGCTCTCAAAATTCTTGAGCTTCCTAATGCTCATTACCCAGTGGGAGCGGGAGACCAGGTGTAGAATTGCTAATACAGTTGCCAAGTTCCCAGGATCATTATATGATTAAGCCATGCATATATGACTTGAATTTGCATATTCATTTAATAGAGGAGACGTTTAAAGGGGATAATTAATAAGAAAGAAGATCTGCAATTGCCTTTTTCGATTGCAGTTTTCCGAGTTTCAGTTTAAATTACTGCTTCTGAGCTAATCACAGCTATTTCCAGAGAGGTGGTTACTCTTCCTACCCATAGCAGGATAGTTTGCATATAGAGGTGTGGGAAGGTAAGTGTGTCTCACTGCTTTTGTAGCCCCTGTGTGAGTCCCTGTGACAGGCTGGTGCATCTTTTGCTTACATCAAAATTTGGCCCAAGGTCTTGCTGTATCCTAATCCTGAGATGCTCAGCACCTGTAGCTTCCATTTTAGCTGTGGCAACTATCACTGATTGGCAACAATCAAGCAAGCCTGTAATCTGGTAAGCTGCAAAGCAAAGCATTAAGCATTTTGGTGCTTACTGCTGTAATATCTGGAGAGGAAGATACCTTTGGAGCCCTTGGAGCACAGACTGTATTTCTTACACAGGGCTAAGCAGAAAGGGGCAATATTTTCTAGAGGGCTTAAATCCCATGTTCAGAGAAGTAGGGTCGAGACAGATGAAACATTCCCCCCCCCCCCCCCGTTTAATCAGCAGTATACTAATGTAGGAAAGTAACAGACAGTAACTCTTCAATTGGGTCATTTCACTCAATCTGGTAAAGGATCAAGCTCTACCAGGGTAAGTTATACTAGTTTAGCTTTTGTCTGCTTCCATCCCAGGGTAGCCACTGGCTAAATGTAAACAGGCTATTAACAGTGCCCTGCCACCATGTGGTGAGGACAGTGGTAGCAGCTACTGTCCCAGGACAGCTGAATGTCTTGGCTAAGTACAGACAGTCAAAAAGCCTGAGGCTGAATTTATTCTCTTTGCAGACTAGAGAATAAATTCTCTAGTCTAAGCTGGACTAGACTAGAGAATTAGCTGGACTAGACTAGAGAATTAGCTGGACTAGACTAGTCTAAGCTGTGTGGATTGAACCAATAAGCAAGCGCGCAGACATTCACTTTTGATTCCAGAAATGCAGCCACAGGCCTGCAGTGGCCCAAGCCAGAAGCCAGGGGGTGCTAGAGCACTCCTCCCTGCTCAGCTGGAACAGACAACTTGGGCCAAGGCTAGCCTGTCCACCCTGCCAGATGGGGTTTGTGGGGGAGGTCCAAAGCATCCTGGGATGCTGGGGGACTGTGAGTTAACTTGAATCTGGAGGGGATCTGGGACAAAAGTTCAACAAACCGACTGAACCGAAATCAGTGAAGTCTGCTACTACATCCCTCCATCTTAAACAGGTTTCAGTCATTTTGAAAGCGGTTTATGTGCACTGAACTTCTGTTGTGTTCCAGATTTGAGCCAGTTTCCAATCAATTCTACTAATTCATGTGTCATTTCTGGCCCTGGCCCTTGCCGGTTTCTGATTCTGGTTTAATTTGGAGCTGGATACAAACCTGTTGTGAATTACATCAGGCACGAGAAGGGCTGTCTGCACCCCACATCACTAGTTTTTTTATAATTGTATCCATAGTTGGCACTGAGAGGATGTTAATAATCCTATGTCACAGCAGCAGGAAATAGGAGCTGTTAGGGAAGGACTGACTGGGCAGACCGGTGCACAGAGGGAGTGCAGGCTCAGGCTCAGCTGAAAATTTGGGTCAAAGTGTCTCAAGATTTTTTGATCCTCTGAGGATTTATCTGTGCCTGTCTGCTCTGTTTCAGGCAATTAGCAGCTGGTTATAATAAAGGTGTGGTGCATGGACTGTGAGCTTTGAGTTGCAGAGGGAGATTCAGAGGAGAGTCAATCCGTTCTGGCATCATCTGAAGAGATTACGTAAAACAGTTTCATTCCTTCGGTTAAAAACATCACTGCTTCTTGTATCTCAGATGGATTGTTCCGATAATGACTCTCATTGTTTCTCCATTCTTCGCTTGATGATGTCTGCTGGCTTTGGGTCTGACACTTAATTGTGTTTTACAGGCGCCAGGAGAATTCATGGAAAGAATTATATGAATGAGAGGCAAACATCTGACCTTACTGGGAAGAACAGAGAGCATAAAGGGGAAGAAATAAGGCTCATAATGACAAGGATGCTGGAAATGTATAGAGTCTCTGTGTCTGGTTTAATGCAGAATTGCTGGTGGCTTTGTTCACAAATCCGGAAGAAAGCCTCCCAGGATGGAGCGGGTTCAAGGGAACAACCTCATTTAAAAATAGTATATTTGGGCTTCACTTTATTTGCTAGTTTCTGAGCCTTCACTGTGTACTTGGCCTCTGTTCTCAAGATAGTCTCTACAGTCCTAGAGGCGACAAATGTACTTTTATTAATGAAAAACTAAGATTCTTAAGTAATTCCAGGACTCCAGGTAATGGGGCTTTGAGAATAACACCAAAGAGCTGGTGACAGAGAGCTTTGCACAAACACGACACAGACTGAATGTTTGTGAGCAACTGCTACACCATCATGTTTTGGGAAGGTCCTGACATCCTCCCACCGTGCCTCGTCCTGCATGCAGGAGGTGGTAGGTGGCTGCTTGCAGGTATTTCATCTCATGCATTTGAATTCTGCCACGCGAGAGCAGTGACACTACTCGGCCTTTCACGGAGCCTCTGGGCCTAATTTAGCAGAGCGCGTCCCATCTTAATGCTGTCTTTCCCCTGTTCCTGTGGTTCTGTCTACACGCAGCGCTCACATGGACCCAGAGGGACAGCCTTCCATCTTCAGCTCCCTCTGTGCAAAGATGCAGTTTATTTTCTAGCTACAGGGACTTTTTACCATCTTGTACCATCTACACTTTTCCCAGAGCCTGACAAAGGGACTTCGATCCCAAAAGCTTGCAGAAAAGGAAAATGTTCTTGCTATTTCCCAGTTGGTCTAATAAAAGGTATCATTTTGGAACCAAGGGTTCTAGTTTTTTGTTATGTCTTTTTGTCTCAGACCAACACGGCTACCAAGTGCACCCCTACAACATCAACATGGTACTTAAGGTGGATTAATTAGCATGACTGATAGTGCCAACTAGTCACCCCAGAGCTAATTAGCCTGCCTACGTGGCCATGGCAGTGTGGCTTCCCATTCAAGAAGCACCCCCCTGGAGCACCACAGCAGGCTGTAGATATAGCCCCTTCCTCTCTTCATGTCTTGTTCCCCATCGATTCTCCATACCGGCCACAGCTTTCTGATGAACACATGGTCAGCTGTCTTCTCCTAAAGCCCACATGACCAGACCTGCAGCTCCACCGTCCCTGACCGTCTCATGAGCTGAGGAAACACATAGGACTCATGATCTCTTGCCGTATTCCCACCACGCACCCAGCCAGCTGGACTCGTACAGAACTGTGCAGGTGAGAGAGCTGGGCCCTGACCCCAGGGACATGGGAAAGGCAGCAGTTTTTGTACCCTTCCCGCTAGACTGTGCCTTGGTGCTACCTGGGATTAGCAAGAGGGAAAGACATGTTGTATCCTCCCATGCACCCTGCATGGTGCACCCAGGAACCATCTGGCCCTGGGTCTTTCCACTGCAGCGGTGACTGAGCCAGCAGTTGCAAAGCACTGCCCTTAGCTGGAGTAACACTAGTTGTGGAACTTGGAGCTGTCACCAACCTCCCCCCGTTTTCTCCTGTAGTGAATGGTGCCTCTTTGGCATCAAAAATCCGATTTCAAACATCAGTAATCAATATATTTATTGCATGTGCTTTGACTATTCATGGGGTATGGCACAAACCAGGTGAGGCATTGGGGTTAAGGTGAAGCCAACGTCCGCCGTGAGATCTAGGTCTGACTTAGATACACCAGGAGGGGGTTGGAAAGTAAATTTCCGGAGCAAACCTGCAAAGAAGAGGAAAAGCTCCATTTTGGCCAGTCCTTCTCCGACACAAGCCCTTCGCCCTGGAAAACATGGAGGTGAGCGGTCAGCAACACACTGCTTGGTTAATGCTTTTGTCTGAGATCTTTACAACTGTATCTATGGAGCCTGTAACAGCTGGTAGGAGGCAGCTGTTAGGGGCACCTGACTGCTTTTAAGAGGGGTTTTTGTACATTTATAATGTGGCTGCTTGTGATAATGGGACTGGATGATGACCTAGGACATACCCCCAGTTCTCAGGTTCTGTGTTCCTATTTGGGTCTGATTTTCATAAGTCTGAACCTCCGCAATTCCCATGGGAATTGGAGGGAACGGCATGGTCAGCAGGATGGCATACTGAGTGCAAAATGTGCTCATTACCTATGGAGAACGGTATAAACGCCTCCTTCCGGATAAAATTGCCATCACTGTCCAAGAAGTGGGAAGGGTTGAACTGATCTGGTGTCTCCCAGTGCAACTTGTCATTCAGAACAGAAGTCAACAGGGGAATCACTTCTATTCCCTGCAAGGAGTAAGGACAACAGACAGATGGTCAGAGGCCATCACTCTCACAGACCGAACATATTTATCCACGTGAGGAAGTAAATAGCACTGAGCATCACTGAACAAATCAACATGATACTTCTGCTCATGGGAATACTGAATCCCTTCAAATCCAAAGAAATCATGCTCAGGAAAGAACCGTGAACATTATCGATGGATCTGTATTACGCAGAATACATGGTCCGTAAATACTGAAATCCCTTAGCAGTATGATATTTCTCCTTCCCGCTCTGACTAAGCAGTCAGCACCCTGAGACGGTATTAGGTGCCTCCCAAAGAGTACATCTAAGTCAAAATCCTGCACTCAGTTGAGTGGGTTTAAACCGAGAATAACGGCGTTGACCGCTGGATGCAGAATCCAGTTCTTCTAGATTCTGAGAACAGACTCTGGCCCAAAGCTTAGAGACTAGATACGGAAGAGCAACCACCACAACCCTTTTAGAGTTAGATTCTTCCTAGCTTTGAGCAAAACAGTGCGAGTGGCTGCAATTTCAGCTGTCAACCTCAACGCTTACTTTAGGTATCACGTAGCCCCTGAAATTAACATTCCTGGAGGTGGAACGTGATACGCTCATTGGGACAATATTGGCAAATCTTTGTATTTCATGGATCACGGCATCCGTGTAAGGCATTTTTTTCCGATCTTCTAGGGTGGGAAGCTGTCCTGGTTCAATGACCTTATTCATTTCTTCCTGAATCCTCCCTGGAGAAGAGAAAGGGACAAGGATTTCAGGTTTCCAGAGGAGAACACAGCACCGCAACAGGCATCTCATTTGCAATCTAAGGAGAATTTGGAAGGGAGCCTCTAAGGGAAATCTGGGTGTTGCGGGAATAAGTGTTGGTGGTTCAGCAGGTGACTCGTTTCCCCTCGGCTGTTACTGAGCCAATAACCCCCACTATCATGGTAAATCCCACATCTGGTTCTCATCTCACACTGTTATCACTCCATAGTCTTCATTGGACATGCAGTCAAAACCAGGCCATCCCTTGGATGTGAAACCAGTGAAAACAACAAGGTAGATGGCCAGCCCACAGAAGAACCGCCAATGGGTGTAACTGAACCGAAGTGGAATTCGGCCTCTCCTTTGCTTGTGCACTTCTAGTTAAACTCAGTTGAATGGCACCTCTTTATAAGATTGATTGTTTTCTAATTTACTTCGAACGTGGGGCACTTTCTATGTACTCCTGGTGCATGCCCTCTCCCTTCTGTAACTGTGGCTGTGACTTGGTGTGTAGCAGAATTGGATAAAAGCCTGGTGCTTAGCCTTACTCTGGATTTCTGGGTATTTCATCATCAGAAGAAGACCCCACCGCACCGTGGTAGAAGTCGTCTCAGTGCCAGCAGCAAAGAGGTCCAGGGTTGAGAACAGCAGGTTCTCATTGTGAAAGTAGGTGCGAGGGTTTCTTGACTCCTTCAAAACACACCGGGAATGCTCATTAGATCCATAGCAAGTAAAGCCAGTAACCCTACGTTGTAAATCTAAATGCCTTTCAGCTTTTAATGAGTTTGAGCCTCATTTTATCTTTTCATTCATTTCACTTTTAAGGGAAGACAAGAATGTAGTTCAGTCTAAGCACCAAACTTATAAGAATTTGCTGAGTAGAAAATAAGCAAGCAGTGCTAGGGGCATAATCCTGAACAGTAAGCAGACCTTCAGTCACTGTGATAGGATGTTTCTGTGCAAATCCCTGTCTGCTAGCAGTGATTCTATTGCTTTCACACCATGAATTTCCATGGGACTTCTCTGCACATTAGGTCACTTGGTCAACAGTATCACTAGAATTATTCAGAAATCAACAGGCGACTCGGTGGGAGCACGGGCAGATGGAGGTAGCCCTGGTATACGTCTATTCTGATCACAGTAAGTCTAGCATTCACATTCACCCCCATTCCCTACCAGATGTTCTGCATTAATAAATGAAGCAAAAGCTAACAGAAAGCAAAGACGCGGGTTATGCCGAAGCTTAGCTGTAGAATACCTGCTGTTGTTTCATCAGAAATGCATCAACAAAGCCTGTTAAGTTATTTGCATTGAATTCCTGCCTGTGTTCCTGAAAGAACTTCTGCAAAAAGGTGTTCAGCTCATCCACGTTCCGCTGCACGGTCCTCGGGGCGCCGAACAGAAAGCCAACGGAGGGGTAGAAATTATATAACTGGCAGAAAACAAAAGGATTCGTGTTTACTGGCATCCTGGACACCTCCCAGAGCTGCAGTCTGTGGAAGGGAGGAGCTGGTATAGCACACAACACCGTGGACTGACTCATGCCAGGGGTCTGTCAGCGACCACGGTGTGATTCTCGGAGAGGGCAGTAAAAAATCCCCAAGGGACTCCTAGCTAATTCATGTAAAATCCTTGATTTGCTAGAAAAATGCCTTCCTGATCCTTAAAGGGGAGCAAGTGATGCCCTAAAGCATCTTGGTTGGAAGGTCACAGAGACCCTAACTTGGCTTATACAGCCAAAATGTATGGGTGGCTAGAAAGCTCTCGTGTCTTTGGGAGCCTCCTTCCTACTTGTCCCCTTGGACGTTCATGCAGGAAGCATCCAGAAGGCTATGCCTAACATCCTTTGAGTGACAGAGGTAGGACCCACTATGGAGAGTCAGACCAGGGCAGTCCTGGCAGCAGGGGGAGGACTACACTGATGCTTAAAGAAGCAAGGATCTGCAACGGCACTGTTCCAGCGAACCGCAGGCACCACTGGTTGATTCTGGCTCCTGACCCCTGCACCCCTCCGCGCCCCCAGCACTTCTCTCAGCATCAAACCCAGCAGTTAGCCCTTTGCATATTCACACTTACCAGCACCATAGGGGAGCCCAACAGTTTGGTGTTTTCATTTATCAACTTCAGCAAAGTTAGAAATACGGGATCGTTGTATTCGAACCTCTCTCCAAACAATATAGAGCAGATGACATTGGATACGGCGCTGTTCAGTATTACCTTGGTGTCAAAGGGCATCCCTGTGTTTCCAGCAATGAAAGGAAATCAGTTTAGGAGTCACACTTGTGTGGGGGATGTGCCGGTTTCACTCTGCCGGGCAGGAATGCTCCATCTAGATATTGTATTTCCGAGAATAAGTTCTGGGAAGTGATAAGCTAATGACATGGAAAGCTACCGGCTCTAATGAATATGGAAACCATCAGAGGCTCAGTTAGAGCAAAGTCAGAGATATGCAAAAGGACCTGCTGCAAAAGGAGTAAATTCTTAACTCCCCGGATTAGCAAAGTCCGGATGCCTATGACTAAGCACGTGGGAAGTCCTGTTAGTCTTAGGCTAAAGCCTGTTGTTGACCTGGGCTCTAGCTGTTCTTTATCAGAATTAAAGTTTTCACACTCACCCCGGTGAGACTCAAAATATTTAATGAGGCAATTCAGCTCTTCGAGAATACGAAGCTCAATGGTTTTCTTTCCAACCCCAAAATTTCGCAGAGTAAATAAGGTGAATTTTCTCATGGTTTTCCATGACTCTCCATGGCTGAAGCCTATGCCTAAAGGAAAGTTAGAGCACACTGACATATCATTTGGTTTATGAATGTCCATAAAGCTGTATTTCAGCCTGTATGGAAGTTGTTATATGTCTTCAAAATGTCATACATATCAATGCACATCTTGACAGATTTTCCCTCTCATAAGAATACAATGAACATACACACATTTAAAAAAAAAATCAAATAAGCCCTTATTTACCATTTCCTTTGGTTATTTTCTGAAAAATGGGGATTTCTGCTCTCCCTCCAAACTCTTCAGCATGGGTTAAAAGGGCTTCCTTGATGGTTTCATATCCAGCCAGCACCACTGCCTTCCTGGGTCCAAAATGCACAGTGAAGATGTTGCCGTATTTCTCAGAGAGCTTCAAATGTAAATACATATGTTGATGTAGTAACAGATCTGGATCCATCGTTTAGGAAGCATCAGGCCATTATCTGTACACACAGTCTGAGCCACTGGTCATTGTCCTTTTGCTTAATTAGTACCCCACACTTCTCAGCCTGACACACCATTCACACATAGGGTGACAGGGTGACACCCATAGAGGAACAGCTCATCCATACTGATTTCAGTCTTATATTGTGGTCCCATAAGAGCACAGAGAGCCCAGGTCTGCAGGGAGATGAAGGTATGTCTACATCATGTCCCCAGCCTGCCTAGGAAGGGAGCACTCTTGAGTATGCTCTGCCTGCCCACACCCTCATACACCAGACCCAGAAATGTGGCAGTGAAGCTGCTTCAAGGGCATCTCCCCGTGGTTATTGGTTTCTGTGACTGGTGTGGCTCCGGTTACCCATCTAGACTCAGGGCTCCAACCACTGGCTCCTGTCATGAGTCCTGTGTATCCTAAAATCAGAGCGCCACCACAAAAACTGCAGTGCTTGTGGTAAATGGGTGTTTATACACATGCTCCAGGAGTCGGGGGGTGCTTTAAATAGAGGGGCTGTGAGAGCTGCTCTAATTAAAGCACCCAGAGTGTCACGTGTATCAGCGTCCTTATGCTGAAAGATGGCAGCAGGGGCACTTTAAATAAAGCTCATCGAACAAGCTTTAGCTAAAGTGCCCCACCACCATTTTTCAGTGCAGGGATGCTGATACACATGATGCTGGAGCCTGCTGGAGCGCAGTAATTACCATGCTCCAGCACACTTGATTAATCGAGTCTGCTCCGACTCGCTGTACTGATACGTGTATAGGTGCCCTATGAGACTCAGCCAAGACATCCCCACGTCCTGGAATCCCGGGCCCATGTACAATCCAGTTTGAGGCATGTTTTCTTGGACCTCCCAGGAAGGTGGAAGCTGAAAGCCTCTGGCAACAAGCAGAAGTCTTCATTTCAACCTGCAGCAGTTTGCCTGGAGAACCGATATGGAGCCCTAGCAACAGAGGACAAAGAGCATGTTCTGGTGGTGAAGGAAACCAGGCCAGGAAGATCAAGGATCAAGACCTTTGCCACCAAGAAGAAACGACAGGTGACAGGTGACTCCCTTCTCCAACCACCAGCCACTCCCTTCTCCCTTCTCCAAATGGAGGTGGAGGCATCCATTTGCTATTTAGAAAAGTTGGACATATACAACTTTATGAGGCCAGAAATGATGCACCCAAACGTGCTGTGGGAGTTGGCCAATGTGATTGCAGAACTCCTGGCCATTATCTTTGAAAACCTGTGGTGCCTGGGAGAGGCCCTAGATGACTGGAAAAGGGCAAATGTAGTACCCACCTTTAAGAAAGGAAAGAAGGAGGATCCAGGGAACTACAGACTGATCAGCCTCACCTCAGTCCTTGAAAAGCCATGGACCAGGTCCTCAAGGAATCCATTTCTAAGCACGTGGCAGAGAAGAAAATGATTAGAAACAGTCAGCATGGATTTACCAGGGGCAAGTCATGCCTGACCAACCTCACTGCCTTCTATGATGAGATGACTGGCTGTGGACATGATTATACATTGAATTCAACAAGGCTTTTGATACGGTGTCCCATAACATTCTGGCAAGCAAGCTAAGGAAGTCGGGGTTGGATGAATGGACTGTATACTGAATTGAAAACTGGCAGGATCATCAATGGCTTGATGTCTCGTTGACAGCCGGTATCAAGTGGAGTGCCCCTGGGGTCAGTCCTGAGGCTGGTTTTGTCCAATATGTTCATCAACAACCTGGAAGATGGGATGGAGTGCACATTTAGAGATGACACTAAGATGAGGGGAGTAATAGATATGCTGGAGGGTAGGGCAAGGACTCAGAGAGACCTCAACAAATTGGAGGACTGGACCAAAAAAAAAAATCTCATGAGATTCAATAAGAAGAAGTACAAAGTCCTGCACTAAGGACAGAACAATCCCATGCACCAGGACAGACTGGGGGCTGAGTGGCTATGCAGCAGCTCTGAAAAAAAGGCTCTGGGGGTTACAGTGGACAATAAACTGAATATGAGCCAACAGTGTCCCTTTGTTGCAAAGAAGTCTAACAGCATCCTGGGCTGCATTAGTAGCCAGCAGATTGAGGGAAGCGATTCTTCCCCTCTATTTGGTACTATTGAGGCCATATCTGGAGTAATGTGTCTGGTTTAGGGCACCCCAGCTCAGAAAGGATGTGGAACAATTGGAGTGTCCAACAGAGGGCAACAAAAATGGTTAGGTGGCCTTGGGCACATGACTTCTGAGCAGAGGCCGAGGGAACTGGGTTTATGTAGTCTGGAGAAGAGAAGACTGTGTGGGGAGGGGATTTAGGAGCAGCCTTTAACTACCTACAGAGGAGTTCCAAAGAAGATGGTCTTGGACTGCTCTCAGTGGTGGCAGATGACAGAACAAGGAGCAATGGTCTCAAGTTGCAGCAAGGGAAGTTTAGGTTAGATATTAGGGAAAACTCTCTCACTAGGAAGGTGGTAAAGCCCTGGGACAGGTTACCCAGAGGTGGTGGATTCTCCACCCTTGGAGGGTTTTAAGACCTGGCTAGACAAAGTCTTGGCTGGGATGATCTAGTTGGGGATGGTCCTGCTTTTAGCACAGCGTTGGACAAGATATGACCTCCTGAGGTCCCTTCTAGCCCTAATTTTCTATGATTCAATGGTTCAAGGATCAACTTAGAGCAGACTAGAGGCTGCTATATTTTATATGGCAAGCACTGATACAGCATAGAAACAGTCCAAGGATTTAGGGGCAAAGCCACTTTGCTGAACTGAGGACAACTCAGCTACAGGTCAGAGTCTGGGCTAGGTTTTTATTACAGAAGGAAGCATCTATTAAAACAGTAGCACAGTCACTTAGGGCGGGCATCTCTGTTCGTGTTGAAGAGCTGTGTCTTATCTTGTTTCTAGTACTCCAGTGCAGGGCCCATTTTCTTCACTCAGTCATATCATTTCACTACCATAGAGTTATGCAGCAAGAGCTCTTTACAGGCACTACAGTTCAGAATGAACATCCCAAATACTGAGCGGAGGCATACAGTGTGGGGAGTGTCTGCTTGCAGGCTGGTGAGGAAAGCATGCAAGTATCATTTAAGATCAGGCCACAACTATTGAAGTGATTCAGAAACCCTTCTTCTTGGCACTCATTCCTGCAGTCATTGCAAGGAGAATCGTGCTAGGGTCCTATCAGAATCAGCTGCTGCCCCTTGGAACTTGAATCCTGCCTTGAGGCATGTTCTCCTGGAGAAATTCACAGGAGCTCTTGGCTTTAATAGCAAATTAAGTCTGAATCATCTGTTACACACAAGAGCAGTTTTGACAATCTAATCATATGCTCAGGATTTTATACTTAGTTTAAACATACTGTAAGTCATCTGCTCCAAATTTCTTCTCATTTCATATGTGCCCAGGATACCATTTGCAATGCATTAGGTACATCCTGAAAATTGAATTTCAGATTACAAGCTGCTCCTGTTATTACTCAAGACAAATTGAATTTTGTTTTCCTCGAATGATGGCTTGACAGCGTGGGAGAGACTGCAATACTGATTCTTTTCTCTCCAGCAGAAACACAAGGCATATAGCAGACAAGCAGGAGCAGGCAAGCATAGTAATTCCCCAACCTTTGCTGAGTTAGTTCTTTACATTAATATATCTTGGCATGAGATCTAACTTGGAGCTGCTGACTTCTCTCAGCATCATGAATATTGGATGTGGCAGGCTTGAAAGTATGAAGGAAGCCACTTGGTGGTTTATGGGACCTCCCAGTAGATGTGCATCTACATCATAAAATCCTCCACCACAACTAATAGTTACTACCCTTCCTTTCCACACAGCCACACTTACAAGCTTTGCAGAGAAACTAAGGATTTAGTGGGTGGAGAAACCGAGCTCCGGGCCCCTGCAAATGCCAGGAGGGTTACATTGGTTGGGCAGCAGAGGGAATTTGTACTTTGCAACACCTGCCTAACTGGAGAATTTCTGTGTCCAAGGCTGCCCCTCCTCACTCTGACACTCACGTGCAAAACAGAACGGCAAACACAAACTCAACAAAGAATAGCAGTGCCCTGTGGGTTTCAACACAGCCTCTCTAGGTATTTGAATCGCTGCCCTTCACGTGAACCAGACAATAACTTTATGCAATAAAGTAATGTAGCCGACCTAAAAATAGTGAAGCCTTTTTTTCTGTAGACAAAAAGATATCCGCGGAGCTCTGAAAATGGACAGAAATACAAAGTTTCCTTTCAGAAAAAGTAGTTGATTACCTAGAAACCTCAAAACTGATGCCCAGAAATCTAAAAGAATATGGGCTCTGGGGAGGGAAGGGCTGAGGTTTGTACTTCCTCTGTGAATAAGCGCTGGGGCCCTGGAAGCAATGTAAAAACAAGCAAAATCCCTCTGTATTTGTGGTGCTGTCTTCTGTAAAGATTTGTATGCATCTGTTGGTAATGGTGTACAGGCTGGATCTATAGGGCTTGGCCCTAAGTCTGAGGTCAGGTCAGCTGTGGTGGCATCTTACACTCATCAGAGACTAAGTGGAGGTCTTTGTATGCCCAAAGGTTGACCTACTGGGATGGGATTGCAGGATGGGAGCCTGTTTGTATCTTTGCGTGCATATGGGGGGGGGGGGGAATGGGCATCTCTGTTGTAACTTAAACACTTCCCTTTTGTTCCCACACCTGGACATGATTTAAACACATTACTCCCTAGATAGACAAGGTTCTTTGGGTGAATCTGATTTCTTTTATTAGACCAACTTAAATAGATGGGGAAATTTTTTTCCCCCAACTATTTAAGTTGGTCTAATAAAAGATATCAGATTCACCCAAAGAAACTTGTCTGCCTGTGTGCTTAGACCAGCATGGCTACAACCTACACCCCTTACTCCCTAGATGTCATTCTCCTCCCCACGCAGCCAGGCCCATGACTCTCATCCTGCCCCTTCCCTCTACTCCTTCCTACCTCCATCAGCGACTGAAAGGGCTTCCTCAGATCCACCACGTTCAAGTTCCCGATGAGAGGAAGTGGGGGCGGCCCAGGGGGCAACCTGCAAATTGACCTTTTGGAGCTGGTCAAAAAATAGAGGAAAGCCGCCAGCCCCCCTGCCAGGCAAAGCAGCGAGCCGGAGCTCAGCCACTGCAGCGCAATGTCCAGGACAGCCATCTCGGATCAGAGCAGAGAGGTGTTTGCATGGAGGAGCATCTCAGGTCTCTTGGGGCCTCCCTTATAAAGATGCCCTGACCTTCTGGACACACCTGCTGGAGATGCAGCTGTGGCACAGCGACACGGGGTTCGGACCTTTGTTTATGTTCACTTGGATCAGATGTTCGGTGGGAACCTGTCTGCAAAAGCCCTGCTTTGTTCAGAACCTGGATTATCCTTCCTGCTATTAAGCTGGGGCTCCTATTTCATCCCCAACACTTGAGAAGGGTTTTATTTGAAGGTGAGGAGTCTGACTGATGTGTAGGGTCATCTGCCCCTATGGAAATCAGTGGCCGGCTCCCACTATCTTGTGCTGGATTGGCCCCACTGGGCTCCTCTAATGCCAGATAGCAGAACCCAGGCTATGAACGAAAGTGTGAACTGAGGAGGGGGGTAAGTGGCAGCGGGGAAAGCCTCCTGCAGTAGCTGCTCTGGCTGTGAGGCCTGTTGTTGGCCAGCCAAGAAGGAGGCAGAGCCAAGATAAATGATAAATGAGCTAACTCAGGCTTAATCTGCATTATGGAGTTTGGTCAACTTTTGTGGCCTCAGGTTTGCATTCATCCCTACAGAACATTACCACAATGCGCCTTAATCCTGCCTTTCTGTTACTCCAGTCAAACCACCTCCCAGGATAGCGTAGCCCCCATGTGAACGGGGCTGAGAGCTATGGGATGAAGGCAACTTAGGAAAAACGGGCAGAGAGTTGATCCTACCTGTGCACAATTACTATACCAGCATCGCATGGTGCTGGTGGGGCGTAGCACAATGCACTATCCACAGTGCTCTGGGTACCTGCAATGCACTGGGGCTCCACCCAATGCCACCGCATGCCTGAGGAGGCACTACCCAGGCACAGGGTACACCTGCTCTGGTAACATAGCAAAGCTGGCTGTTGTAAGCTAATAACATGGACGACAGCAAAATATTCCAGTGCTGACAAAGAGGTCTCAGGGCATCCCCCAGGCAACCTGGAGGTCAGGCTGGAGACTGCAACAGTCACCCCCAGGGTCACTCCCCAAGGATGGCTGTGACAGTGAACTTTGCTGTGGTGCAGCACCATCTGCAGACTCGTAAAGGAGGAACCAGCCCCCACTTCCAGAGTCAAGAGAGGATCTGGCTTGCACCCTCATCGGCACAACAAGGCTTTTGCTGAACGTGATCGCTAACAAAGGGCCCAGAATGAGTGCCGCAGATTTACACCATTGTCCTGAAGCCAGGCCCGACGTGGCTCCGTAGCAAGGACTACCCAAATGGAGATAATTTTTTTCACCCTGGCTGTAGATGCTGTTTGATGATGGGGTCACGCGGTATTACAGCCCTTTCAAAACCTTCAGCTTTAATAATACTTTTGCTAAAGCCCTGCAGGCACCTGGCACAATCTCCTTTGATGGAACAATGAATGATTATTTATTAATAATAATAAAAGTATATCAGCCGAAGGCAGCTTGAATCAATAAACTCTATCTAAATTGCCATGAATGAAGGTGGCTGCACACCTGTCTGCTCTGAGAAGTGTATTGTTAAGCGGGCTTCATGGCAAAAGGGAATCAGAACGAAACAAGTCAACCCCGGTCTGCTGTGAGGAGAGGAGGAGGAAGATATGGATGTAGGCAACTCACTTTGGAGATTTGTCAGAAAACCAGGCATCCTCCTACTCTGAGTTTATTTCCTGTAATGGACTTTCCCAGTCCACAGTGGCATAAAGAGATGGGGTGATGAATCACAGCTACTGTCAGGCCTTTGCTTTACATGCATTTGGCATAAGAGGAAACCACACAACCTACTCACCAGCTATAGCTATATATGTGCTATACTGCTTCGTTAGGGCTCCAGTGGCTTCTGTCAAGGAAGACGAGGAGGCCCCTTAGAAAATTTCCATTTTGTTTGGAGGGATACTACCCATACCCAATCTCTGTAGTCACGCATATGACAATATATGGTCAAAACCTTTCACAGGCAAAATTCCCAGTGACTTGACAACATCCTGCACGTGGCATAGACTGGTGAGAAATCATTATGTGAGGTCTTCAGTAGTAGAAACCATTGGGCTTTCTTAATGTTGCTAAAGTCTTTTCCCTGCTATCATTTCTCCTGTTGATCTGCTTCCCCCAAAGCCATGCCAGACCTCTTCTGCTGGATCCAAGGAGTCTCCGTGCAGGACTTGAGGAGCAAGTAGTGCTCTTCACTCACGTCTTTTCCTGCCAAGCTCTTTTTCCCATTCAACCTCACAAGCTATGGGGAGCATCAAAACTAGACAAGTGAACTTAACCATGCAGACTCGAGCCATTTCATCTGTGTTTCGTGGAAATACTCCACGCAATTCTCTTGGAAATGTCTGCAGAGTTATCTAACTTCTGTGTGCCGGCCCTGAAAAGAACATGTAATCTTCTAATGGGAAAGAGGTTAATAATAGCTACAATAACAGTAGGATAATGCAGAGAGAGGAACCTATTATAGAGCCGTAATTCAATCAATGGGTCCTGATAACGTAATAAACCACAAGAGTGAACTTCATGCAGCGTGTACGCATCACAAGACACGGCAGCTGAATTACAGCCGAGAGAGATGCCTATCAGACTGTGCATTGTTAGCTGAAATATGTAAGGCCTGGGCACACCCTATTAAATGTTAACATTTTAGAATGACTTTAGTGTGATTTAAAAAAAACACACACACAGTGCTCTTGGTTGTGTGGACACCTTTCACCTTGACAAAGGCTAATGCAAAAAGAAAAAGAAGAAAGTTGCCCGGCCTTGATCTCTTTCCATTTCTTGTAATGGTCTATTGCAAGATTTTATGAGATCCCACCCAATTCTTCTTCAGTGTCCCAACCCGACACGTTTATTTCGTAAAAGCCCAAGTGATTGATATCCTAAGTATCCGATGCATTCACTCTGGTACAAGTATCTTCTTCTGGGCTTGTCGCCCATTTCATGTCATTTAACTGTCAAATCAGTCTGTGTAGCAAGTCATCTTTGAAAAGAAAGTCTTTTAAAAAGTACTTTAAATAATGATTACCTTGCTGCAGGTTTTCAAAGGACATCTCGCATTTCCACGTTCTGCACGTCTGACATTGGTGGGTCGTGTGATGGGTCTGATCACTGGAAAGAGAAATGACTTTGCTAAATTGCTTCTTGTGGTAGACTCTGTGCTCAGGCAAATCCTGAGGGTGTAGCAGTGCTTTCTCTTTCCCAACAAAGCTCCCTCATGAACCGTATTTCCTCCAAAACCATGATGCTTGCTTGTCAGGCTTTCATAGGGACAAAGTAAATTCTGGGAGATTCTAGAAGTTCAGACCTTAAGATTCATAGATGTTAGATGTTAGGGTCGGAAGGGACCTCAATAGATCATCGAGTCCGACCCCCTGCATAGGCAGGAAAGAGTGCTGGGTCTAGACGACCCCAGCTAGATACTCATCTAACCTCCTCTTGAAAACCCCCAGGGTAGGGGAGATCATCACCTCCCTTGGGAGCCCGTTCCAGACCCTGGCCACTCGAACTGTGAAGAAGTTCCTCCTAATGTCCAGTCTAAATCTGCTCTCTGCTAGCTTGTGGCCATTGTTTCTTGTAACCCCCGGGGGCGCCTTGGTGAATAAATCCTCACCAATTCCCTTCTGTGCCCCTGTGATGAACTTA
The DNA here is from genome assembly GCF_030867095.1 of Alligator mississippiensis. NCBI lineage: Eukaryota > Metazoa > Chordata > Crocodylia > Alligatoridae > Alligator > Alligator mississippiensis. The sequence goes on along the minus strand of NC_081836.1, from coordinate 49,676,752 downwards.
TAGGCAGCCACAAGGTCGCCTCTCAACCTTCTCTTGCAGAGGCTGAAAAGGTCCAGTTTCTCTAGTCTCTCCTCGTAGGGCTTGGTCTGCAGGCCCTTAACCACACGAGTGGCCCTTCTCTGGACCCTCTCCAGGTTATCCGCATCCTTCTTGAAGTGTGGTGCCCAGAATTGCTCTCAGTACTCCAACTGCGGTCTGACCAGTGCCCGATAGAGGGGAAGTATCACCTCCTTGGACCTATTCGTCATGCATCTGCCAATGCACGACAAAGTGCCATTGGCTTTTTTGATGGCTTCGTCACACTGCCGACTCATGTTCATCTTGGAGTCCACTAGGACTCCAAGATCCCTTTCCACTTCCGTGCCACCCAGCAGGTCATTCCCTAGGCTGTAGGTGTGCTGGACATTTTTCCTCCCTAGGTGCAGCACTTTGCACTTCTCATTGTTGAACTGCAACCTGTTGTTTTCTGCCCACTTGTCCAACCTGTCCAGATCTGCCTGCAGCTGTTCCCTGCCCTCCGGCGTGTCCACTTCTCCCCATAGCTTTGTGTCATCTGCAAACTTGGACAGAGTACATTTCACTCCCTCGTCCAAGTCGCTGATGAAGACATTAAAGAGTATCGGTCCAAGGACCGAACCCTGCAGGACCCCACTGCCCACACCCTTCCAGGTCGAGACCGACTCATCCACCACGACTCTCTGGGTGCGACCCTCCAGCCAATTCACCACCCACCGGACTGTGCTGGAATCTATCCTGGAGTCTAAAAAGGTTGGGAGCCCCTGCACTATGGATTCCTGTTGAAATCTCTGGGTTGTGGTGAAACATGTTTGCACGCCTACCGGTGCTAACACCATGTGGCACCCATGACACCCTCGAAAGGATCTCAAGGCACCCTAGCTGAGAATCACTGATCTACTCAGCCAGAGATACCTTTGTGGAGTGAAGTTCCTTACAGGATTCAGCAGTTCCTTCCTGACTGCTTCCAACTGGTGTTGGAGATGGAGACATGGATGGGGCTGTAAGATTACAGGTGAAAAAGGTAAATCTGCCAAGAATGTCTGTGTATGAGTCCATGCAAGGAAAGCGGGAGTTCCCTGGTGCCCAGGGCAGGCAGTTGAAGGTCAAATTTTCTATTTCTGGCTCTTTACCTTCACTCACTGTGTGACCCTGGGAAACATCACTTTGTGTTTGCACTTTGTGACTGTTCCCTAAAAGTTGGTCTCTCTCTCGCTACACCCCTAGTGCTGCTTCAGCTGAACCTTAAGAGGGAATGAGCCAGCCTTCTGTACAAGTTTGTACTGGGCCTAACACAATATGACTTGCAGATTCGACTTCAACAGAAGCAGTGAACTAATAATAATAATCCAAGTTATAAAATCCCATTATCAAAAACAATCTGCTCAATAGCTTTTTATTTGTCCAGGTGCCTGGATAAACTAGATGAAACTAGTCTTTGGTGGACAGGTACTAACAGAATTTATGCAAAAACCCATCTCCTAATTAGTAAATCATGTTAGATGCCACCGTTAGGGTGAGGCCCGAACACACATAATCTATCCCTAAGGGTGTACTGAGTCAACTCTGTGCAGGGGCTGAGAGGGAGAGTTGCTCTGTTTCTCCCTGTTTTCTGCCTGCTTTGTACATGAAGAAGGAATGTTAGCTTTAAGGGCCCCAAATTCCATGTTTGCATCTACGTGTAATTTTTCATCCCATTTCAGTCATATACATTTCATGTATCTATTCCAGGCCAAACCATAAGGTCCCTGGAGTTTGCCTGAGTGAAAACTTCATTATTTGGATTACAAAATATTGCCGGATTAAGTACCTGATCTCTTGAATATTCATGATGTAAAGGCACAGCCTTGCAATGGAATGTATTAATGAGGATTACAGGACCCTGGCACTGGATTCTGGGATTATGGTCTTTCCTGGTGCTTGAGTTTTGTACTCTACAGGAGAAATAATGTCGGGGAGTAAAATTTATATTCTCTTAAATGAGCACAAATTAGTTCTCTAAATTTTCAAAGTGATTTGATGATATAATAAAAGAAAAAAAAAGTATTTTTTACTGTTTAATCAAAAACTCAACAGCTTGGGTTTGAGTAACAGAGGGTCTTTTGTATCTACAAAACAGAGCAAATTGAAAGGCCCAGATTTTCCAAAGTAACTAGTGCTTTTGACCTCTGTTTTTAAAGGGTCACAATGCTGTGCCGTGCATTGGAGATGTTCCCAGCACTAGTCACTTTTGATGTTAGCTGATCTCTACTGTTCAATCAACACAATAGTTTTGGATCTTTCTCACTAAATTTCATTTACCATATTTCTTGCAAAGTAATCTGTAAAAAGCATTTGATTCAGCATTCTCCCTCCCAAGTACTTTGCAGCATTGCTTGTCCTGAGTTCTTGGGAAAGTATTTGGCTTGATCTGCTACAGGGGATCTGATTATTTTTGTTGTTGTTTGTTTACGCTAATTATCTTTAAGCTTCATTGTATACCCTTGGGAAAAAAATCGGTCATTATACTGCTTATAGGCATGTATTAAGTTTAAAGACAAATTGTACCTTTCCTGGAAACCTGAGGAGATAAATGCAATACATGCAGTCGCAGCTGAACCTAAGGCACTACTTGTCACCGTACCAAGTCTGAGTTTGGATCAGTAAAAGAATAAAAGTCCTAAACAAGAAACTAAATTACACGGTGAATAAGCAAGGCCTCTCGGATGAGCTGCTGAGCAGGATTGTGTAATGCACAGGGGCCGGTCTGCCAACCTGGAAGGAATTCACAAGGGGATTTTTTGCCTTGAACTTTCTGCTATAGCACAGCAAGGCAGCCGGCCAGGAGTGAAGGCATATAATCCAGGCAGTTTGCTAAAATCAGACGCTCCAATACTTCAATTAAAGTTGTGCAGATAAACTCAGGCTGTTTGTCTGATGCTTAGCCCTCTGAGGCCTGAAAGGCAATTTGTTGCATATATTTATGTAAAAGGAATATCTCCCTTTTACTGTTAAGTGTTATAATGAAGTCAAGTGGAAAAGTGCTATTTACTTTATAATAAAACATCTATTGTTCATATCCCTGAAAACATAATACTAAATAAAATCTCATATTTCAAGCTGTGTAAACCAGTTGCTTATGTAATAGAACTTTGTGTAATTTTCCATTTACAGTTGCAAGTACCATAATAAGAAAGCAATCAAAGCATAAAAAAACCACTTTAAATGGTGCTCCAGGTAATATTTCTGTAATGGCTGCCCTTAACAACTGCAACTGTTTTTCTTCACCCTGAACTGCTTTCCACTTATCTCAGTCATTTAATTAAAAGAAAATCAACTTAAAAGAGATAAAAGACCTGCTTAAACCAATTTCTGCTATAGGCAAAGAAGAAAGATTATAACAGTGTAATCCATGATTTACACATGAGTAGGTTAAACTGACACTATTTCTCACTCTGATTTTACAATGAAATCTGAGGCTCTTTGGAGAATATATAGCATGGCCATCATCTGCAGGAGCCGCTGCTTTTTTCCCCCCGCGCTTTCTTGAGGAGTCTAATTCAATACCCCAAAGCCAAACAGCCCTGAAGAAGGTCCTGAACTGTGCAGCCCTCTCCCATCTCTAATAGTCTATCATGCCATGACCTAGTCATCGTGCTACCCTGTCTGGGTAGTCAGCTTGGGCAGCCACTGCCCTTGCCACTTGGAAGTATTGATTCGGACGTTGCTCTCAGTGTAGGACGTAGGAACACAGATCTGGAAGGGTCTCCCGGACCATCAAGTCGAGCCCCTGCTTTTGCATTAAATGGTGAGTGAAGAACACAGAAATGTCTTGCTGGGCATGTACATCGGTTGCATTATTGAAGCATTTTGCAAAAGTCCCCTTGATTTCAATGGGGACAAGATTTCACCCCAAGTCTTCCCAGGCCTCCTGTCCCACCAGTGTAAAAGTTGCACGTGGTCTCTGTGGTCATCTTTTCACAGGAATGGACTGTCTCGGGTCCATTCACAAAGCGCATCAATAGCGGTGTCAGGTATGCGCCGGTTTTGGAAGCCGGGTTCATAATCTGTTCCATTTGGCCTCGTGCTGAGAAGACGTAAGAGCTAAAACTCTTGCTCAAGTCAATGGGTTGGGTGTGGTTCAGGATCAGGCTCCCTTTCAGTATCTATGGCAGCTTGTAAAGGAGCAGATGACTGTCTACCGGGAACTGCTACTAGGCTTTTACATAAACTCAGCCGGCACATCTCCACCAGGGACGTGTCCGGGCCAGTTTTCCTTAATGCAGGCACACGAGCAAATGAAAGAGGAAAAATGCAAGTGAGTTGGCTTCGAGAAGGTGCCGTCTCTGCAATTTAGCCAGCATCAATTCTGTCTCTTCCGTCCCCAAGCAGATCCTCCCTGCCTGCAGTTCACTGTCATCTTTCGGACGTAGGGAAAGCTGCCGAGCAAGAGCCTGGAAGCAAATTAGGGAAGTCAATGGGGAAAAGTTCATCTCCCGAGGTTAGCTGGCAGGGTAGGAGCAGGGGAGAGGGGCTTTCTTGGGAGGGCTGGTTCCACAAAACTGCCCAGCGAACCTCCCCGGCAGCACGGGCAGCGCCCAGTGCATCCGCTGCAGCAAATCCACTCAACGTCTCAATCAACCCAGACCTCGTGGGAGCACGAGTGACCCGTTTTCTAGCTGGAGCAGGAAGCGGGGAGGCCGGGGGATGCCGCGCAGAGGCACCCGTTTGCTTTCCCACCCCCACAACAACCACGCAGGGGCGCGCCACGGCCCAGGAGGCAGGCAGCTGCACCAGGCGGAGGAGTGGAAACGCGCGTGTGGCGTGACGGAGCCGTGGGCATGTTTCCACGGTGGTCCTGTGGTGCAGCGCGGCACAGGGTGGGGCGGCCAGCACTGCTGCAACGTCCCTGCTGGGGCCACAGCCCAGTGACGACATCACTGCAGCGCCACCATCGCTGGTGCTGCACTGCAGGGAGGTGCCACCGCAGCAGTGTCATTGCTGGCACCGCAGGGGGTGGCTATGTCACCGCAGCAACGCCACAGTGGAGTGACAGTGTCGCTGCAGCGATGTCATTGCTGACACTGCAGTGGAGTGCTGATGTCATTGCACTGATGTCATTACTGGTGTTGCTGCAGAGTGCTGATGTCATTGCTGATGCTGCAGCAGAGTGCTAATGTCACTGCACTGATGTCATTGCTGACACGGCAGTGGCAAGACACTATCATTGCTAGTGGGGCAATGACGTCACTGCCAGGGGAGGCAGGGGCCCCTCCAGGCCGCAGGGAGGGGGGGGTTGTCACAGCAACGGCGGGCAGCGGTCACGTGGCCCGGCGGCGCTCGGCGCTCGGTGGCTCTGGCCTGGCCTGGCTCGGCTGCTCGGCGCTCGGCCGCTCCCCCTGCGCGGCGCCGCTCCCGGAAGAGGAGCTCCCGGCGGCGGCGGCGGCGCCACCATGTCGACCGCCATGAACTTCAGCACCAAGAGCTTCCAGGCGCGGCCGCCGGACAAGGGCGCCTTCCCGCTCGACCACCTGGGTGCGGGGCGGGGCGGTGGGCGGGGCCGGGGCCGGTGTCGCCCCCTGGGGCGGGGCGGGGCGGGGCGGGCTGGTCTGAGCGCTGCGTGTCCCCGCAGGCGAGTGCGGCGGCGCCCACGAGGCCTTCATGCGCTGCCTGCGCCAGGCCGGCTTCCAGAGCGCGCCGTGCCGCGCCCAGGCCAAGGCCTACCTGCAGTGCCGCATGGACAGGCGAGTGCGCGGGCGGGGCGGGGCGGGGTGGGTGCAGCGCAGGTGAAACCTGCCTCCCCGCGTGCTGCGCTGGAGGCTCCCTGCGCCGCGCCGCGCCGGTGCCTGGGGGTGTGCAAGCGTACGTGCTGCCAGCCTGCGCCGGGCACGGCCCTGACCTCCTGCCCGCGCTCGCTTGAAAACAAACCAAGCCAAAGCCTGCGCGCGCCGCGCCGCCGGCTCTTTGCCCCTCGCCCCCGACTTCGGAGCTAGGCTGGTTTTTGTCCCAGGAAAACAAGCGTGGGGGAGTCGTCCCAGATGACTGCGCGCACACGGCCTTCGCCTCGCAGGCAGTGCTTCCCGAACGCTGACCCCCCATTTAAAATGGTGCAACCTCAAGTACGGGCAGTCCTCGGGCTTACGGCACAGTTGGCTCCTGAAACCACGTCGTATGTCGAAACGCTGCAAGTCGAGGGCTGCCTGCACCGCACCGCCGCCGGTTTAAACCGGTGCAACCTCAAGCACGGGCAGCTGGTGCCTCCCAAGTGGGGGGGGCACCTGATCACCGACGGGCAAGGGTCCCCCAGCGGCCGATCGCCAAACCCCAAATCACCAGTGGCGAAAACAGAAACTCACGTCCGCCGGCACGTCCAGTTTAGGGCTGGCGTTTCCACAGGGTGCACGTGCACCCCCTACACGTCGCCAGTGATCTTAAGCACCGCCACCCATTTAAAACGGTGCAACCTGGCGTACCACCAGCAAATTTTTCATCCCGCCACGTACGACTGACAGGTGGTCTGCGTACCCCTGGGGTACACGTGCCACGGATTGGGAACCGCTGCTCTGAGGCGCAGACTTGCCCCTGCCCAGGGCCTGGCTTCCCACCTCTCTGCTCATCCGTGAAATGAGCCCACAAATGCTTTTGAAAGCGGTTGCTTCTTGGTGCTTGGAGAGCTCAGGACTAGTTATAAGAGGGGGGCAAAAGTTAGAGGGGAGCAAAGCTGTCAGTGAAAACCAGAGTGAAGTAGCGAGCCCTGTTGTTTGGCAGAGGCTAACTTGCCGTGACAAACAACTGAAGACCGCGCTCACGGTGCTCTCTGGCCAGTGCAGAAATGTGCAGCGTAGTCCCTTCAAGATCAGGGGTTTGGGAGTGAGAAAGAAGGCTGACGTCTTGCTCGGAGTATGCGCTCGTCCATACGTGAAGTCGGCGACGCTCCTTAGGTGCACAGCATTATCCGTGCTGTGATATCGGTAACCCCCAAAGCTGACTAGTTCTCATCTTCCAGGCTTTGTTTCTGGGCCGCTATTAGAAAGCCTTGAAAAGGAGGAGTTCATTTCAGGGCTGCCAATCCCACAGCACCAAGAGCACTATGTGCATATTTAAGGAACGCTGTTAACAGTGCTCTTGTTGCTTTGGTATTCGTAACCCCAACACTGATTACGCTCCCGTCGTTTTGAAGGCAGCTAATAACAGCTGGTTGTCTTGCAGTAAACAGTGCATGTCGTTACAAAATAAAAGCAGGAGCAGGTAGATGAGATTCTGTGCACTTAACCAAAATGCACATAACCTGTGTTTTGTTGTACGGGACTAGTGGGGTGTTACACGGCAAAGTGAATTATGTATGTAGCTGGATGGTGAGAGTGCAGTACTTTGTTTTTAATTGCAAACTAATTTCCTCAGATGCTTCAAAATCACTTGTCCTTTCCATAGACTCTCTATCCATGTTAGGCTTCTAGTTAAATTAACTTGTTCCTGAGGGCAAGTGGAAAAAGAGGTGTTGCGACTATTTTTTAAAGGGGCATCTGCATAATTTTCCTGCTCGTAGTGAAACGGCACATTAATTTTCTTGCAATCATTTTTTTCTTAAGAAGTTCAGCATTGTACGCACAGAAATCTTTCTAAAACGAGGTGTAGAAATTGTTAGACTATTTATTGCGCGTATCCAAGTGTCAGCTCAGTCCCTGGATAGCCTATTGTGATATGGGATGCTGATCACCAGGGATCCTGGTTTTCCCTGATAAAAAAAAAAATCGCAAATTCTCTGACAAAACCCCCCAAATCCGTTATTAAAACTAAAAGCCCCCTGCAGCACCTCCTAGTCCTGCTGGTGCCCCTCACCCCCCCCAATGCCACCCCCAGCCCTGCTAGTGCCTCTCACTGCCCCCAAAGCCCACCCTGCTGGTGCCCTTCACTGCCCCCAATGCCTCCCCCATCCTTGCTGCTGCCCCCACAGCCTCCCCAACACTGCTGGTGACCCTCACTACCCCACAACAGCCCCTCTGCCCCACTCATGCCTCTTGCTCCCCCCCCCACAGCCCTTTCCCCCAGCCCTGCTAGAGGGGGCCCCCAGCTGCCAGGGCTATGGGAGCAGGGCCCCAAGTCTGCAGCTTCCTGCCCCCAACAACAGGCAGCTGCCACAGAAGCATCATGGGGCCGGCTCCCCCACTGCTACCGCCTGCTCGGGTGGGGCTGGAGCCAGCACCTGGCTCCCCCCAGCCATGGTCTGCAACCCCCCAGCCCCCTGCAAGCCCCACTTACTTCAGGGTCCAGGAGAAGAGTGAGGCTGAGTTGAGCCAAGGGGAGCTGTGGCTGTGTGGGAGCCCTCCTCCTCTGGGCAGGGCTGGGGGTTTCCTGCCCTGTTTGCAAACAGCTCTTACAGGCTGGAGCTCAACCAGCCTGCAGAGCTGTTTGCAGCAGCAGGGAATCCACATTTTTCTCTGTTTTTCCATGGAAAACGGAAAACCTGGATCCCTGCTGATCACATTTAACTGAAAGAATATAGGCGGAATAACAAGCACTTTCTAGACATTACAGTTCCTGACCTCTGATGCCTTTAAAGTTTTGATACTTTGTGTGAGAGAGGTGGAGACAGTTGCATGATTATCATCACTGTTTTGCTGACAGCATTAGGTCCTTTTAAAGCAATTACTGCTAAGTTGCATTACCTCTGAATTAGAAATTGATATTGCCAAGTTAGTCATGGAGCACATTTTCCACTTTATTTTTTTTTATTTAGGCAACTTATGGCTAAAGAACCACTGGAAAAACTGGGATTTAAAGACCTAATAGATGAGAAACCAGAAGGGGAGCATCAGAAGTTAAAGTGAAGACAAAAGACAACTCTCGCCTCCTCTTACGGAAATTATAACTATTGTAGTACATATTGTACATTTACGAAATACTCTCTGAAGCAAAGAAAAAAACTCTGAAACTTTCCACTCTAAAGTAAGATTTGTGAAAGAAGCAAATTGTTATCGTTATCTCCTTTCGTTAACTTTCTCAAGAAACATGTGACTAATTGACTGATATCATCTTAAAGAGCCATAAGAATGAATTTGCATTTGGGAAAACAATTGCCACTTAAGTATTTGTCCTTTCTCAGTTAAAGAGGAGTAAATCTTTGGAATAATAATAATAGCTCCCCTGTGCACACAAGGTGAGGTCTATTTTCTGGGATAATTGTGTTACAAGATTAAAAAATGAGAAGTCTGTATTTCCATAGATTACAAATGCATTTGTTCTTCCCTTCCTTAGCTCTCTGTAACTGAACAGTAAGACATGAACAATAAAATTAACGTTATTGTTTAAAACTCACAATGCAGTTTGTCTTTACAGTTGACCATAGCGCAGGTTTTAAGAAGAGGCTTACGACACCTATGTACAAATCAGTTGGAAATATAATGCTTAGACGTCTGGCTTTGGTGCACACACATTATTGTTTTAGTCTCCTTAGGATTTCTCCTCTTTCTCTCACTGTGGAGGTAGGGACCACCCGGGGCCCAGTTGTGCAGTCTTTTTCCCTTGCACTGTCACCTGAATGCCAGAAGTAATCATCATTTTCTTAGACAAGCTGTATATTTGCTCTCTGTGGGTACTTGTACTGTTGTTAAACCAAAATTCATGTACTTTAGTTTCTCTGTTTCTTTTCAGTTCACATTTTGTATTTGATACTTGTTTCACCTTCTGTTTCTGCCACTCGTAGTCCTTATCTCCATACCCCTGTTTCTGGATTCTCTATACTTCTGCTTCTTTCACTGTACGTTTATTTGCTGCTTCTGCCCTTTTCAGATGCCCCCAGGTCTGTTTACATTCTTCCAATTTATGATGATGGACAGTGCTGGGGTAAAAAAAAACAAACCCCAACCAGTGTCCCTGATTGGTTTTGAACAGACTATAAATAATCCAAAGGGGTCTTTCTTCAACAAGTGACTGTTCACTTGCTGCTACATTTTATTTCCACTTCCTTCCACTGTTTAAATCATACCCTTTAGTCAGATTAATACATTTATAGAAAAGAAAGCAGAAATTTTATTACTGAAACAGATATTAAAGCATTTTATATTAAACCACTGAACAAGAGATTTTTCAGAATAATACCGTGAGTGAAAATATTTTAATAATCTCCAGTATCGTCACAAGAAAGAAATCAAATTTCATGCTTCCTTGCTCCCTCAATATTATAAGGTGAAGAGAGTCCCCCTGAGGCCAGAAAAGAACCCACCAGTGATAGAAGAATCCAGACCTTTCTTGTTGGAAGTTGGTTTAGGCTGCTAGATCTTATCCTGCATACTAATTGGAGAAAGAGTTATTCCACAGTTTAATTGTATTAGAAAAGCCACATATCAGATGCTGCTTCTGTAACTTTGGAAGTTAGAACGCCAGAGAAATAACATTATGAAGTCCTGGATGGTTGAATTTCAGCTGATGAGCTGGAATGATAAAATGCTGCTTAATTTCAGCTTCTCACATGACATGCGTGTTGTTCAAAGAGAGGTGACTGGAGCCTTTCTTTGATTTATGATCTTTGAAGCCTGAATCCCCTGCCAGCTACGGACCGAAAGCAGTTTGCATAGCTGTGTAGAGCGCCTGAGAAAGCAGCTCCCTGTGCACCGCAGGTACGTCTGCAGTGGATTCCTTTTGTTTTGCAGCAAAACTGCTGTTGCCTTGGCTGGGGGGTCCCCTCATGACAAGGAATGACTCTACTGTTGGTGCTCAACCTTTTGGCCCTACGGGCCAAATGAGTAGCGCAGGGCTAGTCCCTGAGCCTGATGGGACCCTGGGGTCCTGCATCACTTCGAGCTGCTGGAATCAGACCCTGACTTGAGCCTGAGTGCCTGGATGAGGCTGCTGGGCCCCATGCCACCCCCACCCAGTCCCATGTGCTAGGATCGGGTCCCACGCCACCCTGCGTGTCTGTGGGGCTTCCCATGGGCAGGATAACGTGGCACCAGGGGCTAGGTCTGGTTGAGCACACCTGGGACTAAGGCACAAAACCCCTGAGATGGATGGGAACAGCATGCTGGTCCCTCAGCACCAAATGAAGAAGCAGCTGCAGCTCCACAACAAAACCCTCAGCCCAGGCTTTTGAACAGCCCCAGCTGACACCGAGGCATCCTGCCCACCTTCTCCAGTTTGCCCATGGTCTTGTGCTACCTTCACAGAAAGGTCAGTAAGCTCCACAACTGGGTCCCCTTCCATCTTAGGACTATGTGGAGGGCTGTGTGGGTGAGGAAGGGTGGACAGAAGGTGACTAGGGATGAGAGGTGCATCTTGTCTAGCTCTGGAGACCGGACAGAAAAGGAAACCAAATCTGTGCTGCTGCCCAGTCCAGAAGATGGGTCCCAGGGCAGCCTTGTCCAGAGGAAGTTGTCCTACAACACCCAGCCCTCCCACAGCTCCGAGCTTGGGTGGATGCCTGGGGTGAGCCAGTGCCTCCAGGGAAAGGCCTCTCTTGCTGTGGAGTAAACAGAGGAATCCTGCAGGTGAAACCTGGAATTATTTCATTTCTGCAGATGAAGAGGGAACGATCCAGGTTGTACTTCACCCCGGCAAAGCCCTTTTACATCAGCTTTTGGGGACTCATGGCTCCCAGAGTTACTTTGAGATGACTGCAGCATATGAATCAAAGCCAGTGTATGAGCAAGTGGGTTTATTCTCCTGTTGCTCTACCAGCACATGAACATCGAGGAGGAGACTGTCTCTGGGCTGCATGGTTAATTGAGCGTATGTTCTGCAGCTGCTGGGCTGAGTGGACGGGTGGTTGTTTCTCACAGTTAGTATCCTGTTGCAGTTGGTTGGAGTTAATGACCCATTGTGCCCTCCATGGCATGAGAACCAAGGTGAATCCCCAGGCTTTCACTTCCATGTAAGTCTTAATGTACCGGGGCCTCTACCTTCTGCTCGCCCACAAAAGCTGTAGTAAGGCACCACCTAGTGGAACGCTGTTGGAGGAAGCTCTGGAAATGCTAATGCTTGTTTAATAAGGTTCATATTCAAAGTTCAAACTGCTGGACTAAATGAAAGGCAGCTGGTGTTAAAGAGAGAGCCAGACAGGAGAAAGGACTATGTGTATAGGAATAACGCTCCACATAAGCCTTTGGGTGCAGTAATGAAAATCAAGCTATTCATGTAAGTCCTGGGCAATCGGAATCTCTCCATGTCTGGGGTTTTTTTTTCTATCCGGGGTCACTTGCATGATAAATCCAGATGTTCTGCTGGTTACTTGTGTTCCTGTGAACCTCCCAGGGGTCCCAGGCCGATCATACTCTGATCCTGAGGAACCTGCCTTGCTCCAGGAAAATATCTTCATTGTGATGAGAATGGAACACTTTTAATTTGTACATAGGAGAGATTTATGGAAAGTGAGTCCTGCCCTGATCTCACCTGAATTGTCTTGCTGTGTGACCTTGACCTCTTGCCACTCTAGTTTATCCATCTGTGTCAGTGGGCTGGAACAATGCAAGTCCAGTCTGTCACGGGCAGGTGGCTTCTACAGCACATCAGCTGTGGGGTCTTTGCCTGTGCCCATACCAGGACAAGACAGCTAAGAACTGCCCATGTCGCTGCTACTCCCCCAGCCCCCTGTTCTCCAGCTGGAATGAGGCACAGCTTCCAGCTGGTGGGGAGCTTTGTTGGGGTCAGGCAGCCAGAAACTGCCCTCACTGTAGTCACATCTGCACCACAGGGGGATGGGGAAGAGGCAGTAGCATGGATGCAACTTCTAGCTGGCTGTACCCTGGCGCAACTCTCCACTGTCTGGAAGCTGCACCCACACTGCACCCAGGGGGAGGATAGGAGGTAGGGGGAAGAAGCAACAGTGGTGAGGGCACAGCTGGAAGTTGCCGAGCCCTGGCACAACTTGCTGCTTAGCCCCAGCATGGGCACAGAAAATGCTGTATTAGCCAGTAGTCATCAATGAGGTGAGTCCGTGGACTTAACTGCACCAATTCAGGCACATCAGTTTTTGCCTCTGATCTAAAAGCGCACAGAGGGTGGACAGTCTCCCCACTGCCCTGGGGAGCCCATGTACCTTTGTTAAAAGAAAGGAACAACAGTTCAGGAGCTGGCCTGGGGAGTCCTGGCGCCTTCTAATCCATTTTAATCCCGTGTCTGCTTCTGATCTCACTTAGGCCCGTGTCAGCCCAGGAGGCCATGCTAGAAGGCAGTTGCACAGCCGTAAATGCTCTGGGAGATCCAAGTTGGGTAGCTTGCCTAAACTTCCCCAGGCTTTTTGGCTGCTTGCAGACATTGGAAAAAAAAAGGCACTTTACTTTAAACTCAGTGCGCCAAGCCCTGCATATGCACAGGAGAGGCAGTGCCTTGGACCCAGCTTGCCTGATGTCTGTAAAGATTAGGTGTTTTAGTGGGGCTTCTTTGGTGCTTTTTTGTAATGGGTGATTCAATCAGCTTTAGCTAAAAGCTCCAAAAAGCCCCACTAAAGCACCTGATTTTTACAAACACTGGAGCCGGGTCCAATTACCACACTGCTGCTTCCAGTAAAGTGGTTTTTTGGGGGAGAGGAGGCAGGGGTTGGTTTTTTTTAACATCTGCAAGCAGCCTTTGTCTTCCAGGTTATAGCAAGCTCTGGCAGCACCGCCCCTTCCTGGGTCCTGCCATATGGGACATGGCATAAAAACAAGCCCGTCAGAAAAGCCTCCCTTTGCTTTGGGCAAAATCCTGGACTCCGACTGCCCACTGACTTGGTAGGATACTATGTGCTAGGGGCCAATCCTGCCCTAGCCCTGCAAGCACACAGGGCTCTGGTCACAGCAGAATCAAGGCAGTTCTGCTTAGGAAAAGAGGGTTTGGAGGGGCCAGCATAGGGGGCCAACACCTTGGCTTGCCACGGCCGTCATTCAGGGTCCGCTGTGTGCCCAGTCCTTCCTGTTCACAGACAGTGTTGATGCGTGGCTGGCGTGCGAGTTATCAGGGGAAGGATTTTGTCCTTGCGTTCTGCATTGTGCAGAAGCAGCGCTGAGAAAACTATTAATAATGCACTATGCTGAACCGAACAGGAAGCGATCATCGTTAGCGAAGAAAGGTGAAGCTGCCATTAATAAACATGTACAGGAAATGTCAATCAGCTTAATGGGGCGGGTTCAGCCCAATTGCTTTCCTTTACCTGCTTTAGCAGAAGCCCCTTTTGGAGATGCTCTCTTGGCTGATCCTTGGCTTTGACTTAGGAGTTTGGTTTCTGTAGACGGCTGGGCGAATGGTAGAGGAAGGTGCAGTCACCCTTTGAATTCCCCATGCCTTACTGTGTCCTAGCCGCCGACAGGAGGCACGTTCCCTGGAGCTCAGCGTATACATAGCACACATGCCGAGATGTACAAGAGGGCAGAGGCAGCATCAATGTGTGGTTGTGTATTTCTCTTGTGCCAGGTTTAGCAATTCACCGTGCCTCGATCTGTCTCATCTCAATGGGCATTTATCCCAGGCCCATTGCTGTTGTACCCGTACATCCATCCCGATCCCAGGTGGTCTGTGTGCAGGAGAGCACCTAGTGGTTCTGGGGGCCTTGGATAGCACCAGTCTTACCAAGTGGTGCGCACACAGCTGAGCTCAGCCCTGCCCTTCCCTTCCTGAGCTGGCAGGGCCTGGTAATGCAGCAGCTGGTGTGGCTTCAGCTGGAGAACTAGAAGAATAACACCAGGGAAATGAGGGGTGGGAGGATTCCTCCTCAGGAGGGATCGGAGTGGGAGGAACCAGCTGTTTCAGGGAACCCTCTGCCTTGACTCTCAAATATTCGTTGCAGTCAGTTTGGGGGTAACAATGCCTCAGGTCATGGGATAATTCCCAGCAGAGAGAGATGTGGATGGATGGCTTCGTTTGGGCTGCCTCCACGCTTGCATAAATGATGGTTGTTTATTGAAACCTGACCTGGCTAGTATTTTAAATCACTCTAGCACTAATAGCTGGGCTGCTTGGCAGGGTAAATCACTCTTGCTGTACTAACAGTGTGAGCTGACTGGTGTACTAAGCCCACTCTTGCGGTAATCACTTAGGCTGGCTGGGAGCTTCTTTTCTGACCTGGTTGACTTGATTGAAGTGCTGTTGCAGAAGTTACCACTGACCAATCTACTAAAACACCTCTGGAAATGGCTGCTTTCTTTGTTTCTTTCATGCCATTTTCAAGGCTGGCTTGGATTGCTTTCATATAACCTGCTATAAACTGGTTATCTGAGCCCAAGCGTGATTTGTCTGCAGCTTCTCCTGGTGGTGTTTTCACGTTGCAATATGGCTATGGAAGAGTGCTGTTCCATTGTTGCTAGAAATAATTATGCTTAGTTAATTATGGCTGATTTGGACAATAAGTGTACAGCAAATCTTTCTGGTCCTATACCTTCTGGTACAGTGGGCACTTTATAGAGCCTTTCTAATGATATCCAAATTAACTTGCCATCAGGATCTGAGAAAGGAAGCTCTGGTTGAGCAACTCTTTCCATAAAGAAAAAAAAAAGTAGAGAACAGACGGTTGCCCTTTTCCAGCTGGCTCTGCTTGGGCTTTTCTCTGCCTGTCACTTTTACAGGCCCTGTCTAGAAAAGCACCACTCCTGACATTTCTTATGGTGCTTTCATACCACGCACCGTCTCCAGGGGTGCGCTAGGACGTGCCAATGTGTAGCCACAGCAGGTGACGTGGGCTTGAATCGGACCTTCCATTCAGGATAAGGAACTTTGCGGAAAGACAGGCTGTCCTTATTGCAAGGATTTACCTTCAGTCCTCTGCGCCCACTTTGTTAGAAAGCTGTTCCCTGTCCTAGGATATGAGGGCTCCGATTCATAGACTGCAAAGCCAGAATGGACTTTGCTGCTGCTTTTCTTTTCTCTCTCAATTGCAGAATAACCTCCTTGGGGTCTTGCCTGCAGGTGGCATTATCAGTCCCGTGTCCTACAGCATCACTTACGTAGCATGCAACAGCTACAGGCCAAACTGCCTGCAGTGCTGAGCTTCGGGTGGGCTTGCTTTCACTTTCATCTCCGAAATGCAGCAGGTTGCTGTGCTGTGCCGTGCAGTTCACCAGCTCCGGTGTCCTGGAACCGTTCCCAGAAGGATGTGCATTTGAACAGATAAAATTACTGAAAGTGAGCAAGAGCCATCTCCATGATAATTGTTTGCCCTGCAGCCTGTGCGCCCTGAGAACCTGCCTCACTCGTCTCCTGCACCCGAGGATGTGATGATGGCTGGCATTACATAGTCCCTCTAGTTCTTTCTTGAATAAGCTGATACCCACCTAGGGTGTGAACCTCCTCTCACATCTGCTTTTTCCCTCTGTCACTTCACTGGGCCTAATTCTGCCCTCACTTTCATCCGTGTTGATGAGGAATAACCTGAAGTGAGTGAAATAACCTTCGTGTGAATGAGATGAGAATCAGGCTTATTACCCTACAAGTGTTTCCTGCTGTGAGCTAGAGCAAAATGAGACCCAATGGAGACCAGACTCTTTGCTGGTATAAACCAATACAGCTCCTTTTAAGTGAACGGCAATTGAAATGGAGCTGTGCCAGTTTGTACCAGCCAAGAGACTGGCCCCCAGTGTGGTATTTCATATCACCCACCCCCAGCTCTGTATGGTAAGTACCCGGGATCCACACACCGATGACATGCTTTCATAGCATGTACGACATGGAGCAGATGAATACAGATATATAACCCCTTCCCCGCCCTCCCTTCCAGTCCTTCACCTTTGTATCCCCCTTCTCCAGGGCATTTCAGGGACACGATACAGGCTAAGAGATAAATCAAGGAAAACTCGCACCTCCCCAGCCTGAGTCTGAGCTGGTATTGTGGGCTGTAGAGGTAGAGGGCTAGCAGCAGCAGAGGAAATAGTGCTTTCTTTCTCTTGGGCTGGGCTAATTCATTTAAAGAGCCTGCTGAGTGTGTGGTAGAGGGACTGTGAAAAGCAGCAGCAGCCATAACTTTCCTTCTGGTGACTTCTCCTTGACTATTTAGTAGGAGTCACCGACCTGAGATCCAGACCTCCAAAGCCATGTGAGGGGGAAGCAGCCAGTTTCAAGCACCGGTGGAGTTTATTGCAGCAGACTGAGGACATGGGCAATGCACTTAGGGGTTATTGACTCCATTCTACAGAGGGGAAAACTGAGGCAAAGATGTGAAGCGGCTTGCTCTAGGTTATAGAGGGGGGTCAGGATAGGAGTTCCTGGCCCCTTGTCTTGCAAGTTCACCAGAACGCAGCCTTCTCAAATGTCTGCTCTGTCTATGGCCATAAATAGAAAACCTCAATACACAAGTATATCTTCAAGAGCAAAACCTCCAGGGCTGAGTTTATTTTTGACAGGAAAACCATAGTGTGACTACTATTGATTCACTTAGAAACTGGAGGCGCTGCTTCCCCCCATGTGCTGATAAGTAAAGCTGCAGTCATGAGGGCTGGGCTGCCTCTTGTGTATTGTTCAGGAAAGTGAAGGTGCCCTATTTGCTTTATATAATGCTCCAGTACACAGTTACCGTTGGCATGAATGATTGATCTTCCTGTTGGGGATTGGCTGCGCGTAGAAATATTCACCACTTCCTTGTGTGAGTGCGCTCTAAGGTACTAGTGTTTGAATTGGTTAGTACCTCTTTTATTTGCATACTAGTGGCATTGATTTAATCATTCAGCTTTTGGAGTCTAAGAGTTTCAGTTAGTTTCTCTGAATTACTGGTATCAAATATCAGCATATTATAGCTAGTGCTTCCTCTTGGTTTCTGTTCCGTTCATCACAGGTTCGGCCTTTAGGAAACCTTAATTTTGCATGTTGTGCTTTGCCTGGTTCCCAATAGCTAATACACTTTTCAATGTTGTAAAACAACTGCTCCTTGGCTCTTGCCAGTTGCAGTCTTGGAAGGGATTTTTATAGCCGAGTGAAAGGCCAAAAATAGAAATTTTTAGATGAAAATGCTGACGCGGTCATAATTAACTGCCTAACAGTGTAAACGGACCCTCCATGGTAAAACGAAGGCAAAGAGAAAGGAACCAAAGAGAGGAAAGAGCTGATGCCAAGCGGGGAAAAGTAGCTGACGTCCTGGTAGCTTTGACCAAGCATATTCAAAATGTCACCAGAAAGACAGAGAGTTTCCTATGAAACCTCCATAGTTTCTTGCCTGAAGCATAACTCTTGTCACACCAGGCAGCATTTCCACAGGCCCCGGATACTGCTAGTCGTGTCCCTTTCTAAGGCCACTGTTTTGTGATTCAGAAAATATTCACTGGGCTAAACGTGTTTAACATCATGTAATGAAGTCCAACCGAACATGCCACTCAGCAGCGCGGAGAAAGCATTTGTCTGATAACACAGCAGAGATGATGACTCTGTCTCCAGTGCAGCTGAGGGCGGATGCGAGGGATCGCCAGTGACTTCCCTAGGACCACAAATGAGCCCCTAGCTGGTCATGCCCCAATGTTTGCTGAAAGGCTCCTACCAACTCCAGTGGGCATTGGCCATATAAAACCAAAGCCTGATCTGGACTCCCTGACCCATAAGGGGTCCTATCATTGTGGCACAGGTGGGTAGGTGACCGGGCCCTGGCTGTGATGGACTTTGCCAGGTGGAACTCGCTGCCTCTCAGCTCATTCCTTCCCACCCCTCCACGATGCACAAACATGTATCATTGTTTCTGCTCTTATTTATGTCGGTACAAATCAGGAATAACTCCGCGTAGCAGCCCAAGGCCAGACTCGAAGCTGGTGGTGGGTAGCATGCTCTCGCCGGCTGTTCTGGAGCCATGCCGGGTGGCAGTAGCTGAGGCCAATAGACGTTGTTAACCTAGAATCTGTAAAGTGTGTTAAATCAAGAGTCCATTCATACAGCCACATGATGTAAATGAGGTCAGACCCCACCTTATTTTATCCCAGTCGTTTTCTGTAGACAATATTTCTGTCTTCCAAACGGTGCCAGCTTTGGTCCCCATGGTTATAACTTTTCCACCTCCCACTCTTTTCCTACATTGGGCCCCTCTTTTCACAGGCACTGTTTGTTCTTCTCATTTGAAGTTTGGATTGCAATTTTTACAGTAAAGTTTTTATTGGCGGGGGACGTGCTACAAATTCTAAGCTATTATTTGATTAAATGATGATGGTTTCTGCTGACAGATCTGTCCTGGTCCCTGTCCCCACCCCCACTCTCCTTTCTGAGCAGCTCTCTTCTGCTACAGCCCCTGTACTATTTGATTTTATTACAAGATATAAATTTCTCTCTGCAACTCTGGCTTACAATGTGCAAAGGGGAAACAGGGATTGCCTAGCAACCACGAGAACAAAAAATTAAGAGAATCAATAAGCCTTGATGGAAAGCCAAACAGGGACTTTAAAACAAAATCTCTCTCTCTCTCTTTTTTATCCTCTTATAAGAACTTAATGACTTGCTATCTCAGGTGTAGTGGGGAGAGTTGAGTGTTCATGCAACAGATGTTGCTGAGGGCAGGCTGGGCCAGGGGACTGGGTCTCCAGGTGAAAAAGTAACATCCCAACTTAGATTTCATATAAGGGTCTTATCCTGCAAATGCTGGTGTCTGTATTAGCCTTGCATTGACTGATGCCGCTAATCGTGTTCAAGTGTTCCCAGGATTGAAGCTAAGATGCTGCTTTGGAGCCAGTTTTGCTCTTCGATTTGTTGGTGTAAGTCCAGGATAACGCTGCTGAAGGCAGTAGGTTTATTTTACATTTGCATCAGTGTAAATGGAAAGAGATTTGACTGGGCACAAGCCAGCTGTTTGGAGTACCAGCTGGGGCCCTGGTATTGCAGCTGGTCTAGTTCAAGTCAAAAGCAGTAGGATTACCTATGGAAGTAAGAGCTATAGACTTTGCTTAGTATGATGGCCAGGTGTTTAGAGATCGTCGGCCCATAAATGGAAAAAGCAAGTTATGGTGATGTACAGAGCCTCACCCAGGATCACTTTAATGTACTGATTCCCAAAGGGAGTGCTGCAAAAAAATGGACCAGATAGGGCCCAATCCAGGCTGGCCCCACTTGGCAGGATCAGGCCCATGGACCAATTTTAATCCAGAAAAAAAGCGATCCCCGGGCATCAAAGGGCTGGGAAACACTGCTTTAATGTCATTGAATCAGAGAAAAATAGAGCTGGAAGAGCCCTAGAAGGTCATCTAGTCCAACCCCTGCTCAAGGCTGCATCATTCCTGTCTAAACTATATCAAAGCATCAGAAATTAGCTCATTATACCCTGTGTATGTCATTACAACTGGCAAGATAATTATGTAAATTATCTTCTAGTTTAGGGGTTATTTTAGACCTGTTAAGCCTGACCATGAATGCACTCATGCTGGTGTGTAACATTCCTCACCTGGGTAGCTCTACTTGGGCACTATTTGCATAAGAAAGCTATGTGCATGGGCCTGCTTCTGGGATCAGGGTCACGACTTGGATGGAGAGATGGTTTTCTGTTGGATTATTTGAATCCTGGTTCTGAAAAACCTTTCACACGTGCCTAATTTTAGCTTGAAGTCAGTGGGACTCCTTCCCACACTGTCTTGCCATTTTTAAGGACTGAGGCCCATCTCTATGTCTTTGCAGGGTGAGATTCAATCTTGGGGGCATGGACAGGGGGTACGAGGGATGCCTGAACAAAGTGCCAATTTTAGGCACCTTCACAAAACCAGACAAAGCCCTGGCAGCTCAGGATAAAGCTGCACGGACTAAAACCTGCCCTGGGATGGGAACTTCCTAGGCTAGGCCTGATCTAGGTATAAGTGGGCACGTCTGCACATTCATTAATGCGCCGTGTATCGTGCATTGTGTTAGTACCTGTAATAACTTAATGCACCGTAATCAGTGCTACTGCACATAACCGCAAATGAACGCTTTTTGTGTGATGCTTAATGCTCGTTGGACTGATTAGTGCACATTAGCATGCTTTTTGCATGATGCGCTAATACACGTTAAAATGAGTCCAATGGGCATCGTCTCGTATACATTTAATTGATTCATAGACATCAGGGCTGGAAGGGACCTCGGGAGATCATTGAGTGAGGAGTAGGGGCAAGAAGTCAGCTGGGGTCAAGGGATCCTAGCAAGATAAGCATCCAAATGTCTCTTAAAGGAGTCCAGAGTAGGTGCTTGCACCACACCTCTGGCGGCAGTCTGTCCCAGGCCTTGGGGGCTCGGGCAGTAAAGAACTTCTTCCATATGTCCAGCCTGAAGCGGTCTTGGAGGAGTTTGTGACCATTGGACCTTGTCATCCCTTGGGGCGCTCTGGTGACCAGGCGTGCCCCCGGATCGTGATGTAACGTGCTGAGTAACACTTGGAGACGTTAGGGCACTCTCCTAGGATTCAGCACTTGGGTCTCACTCTGGTTTGCCCCCGTGTCCCTGGACAAGCCCTTTGTGCCTCCTCTGCCAACAGCCCGGCACGAGACACCCCGAGGTGCCACCTAACATTTAGAAGAGGGAGGTGCATTTTCCTTCTTCTCCTGCGGTTCAAAATACACCAGAAGCACTGCACGAAACACCCCCCGAGCTCCCTTACTTCCCTGGCAGGGTCAGGACCTGGGGCAGCCCGACGCGGAGCCGCGAGAAGGCGGCAGGCGGGGGCGAGGCGGCCGGTGTCACCGGCTGGGTGGAGCAGGGCCGGGAGGAGGGACGGGGCGGCGCTGGGAGCCGGCTGCAGGCTGCGGCTCGGCCACGGGGCGGCGGGGCCGGGGACTGCGGAGCCCCCGGGGCCCCCCTGGGCGGCACCTGGCGCGGGGCAGCCGGGGACACCTGCGGCGGCGCCTCTGCACCAGCAGCCCCCGCCCAGCCCCGCGCACGGCGGCGGCGGAGGAGGAGGAGAAGCGCAGCCCAGCCCAGCCCAGCCGAGCCCATGGCGAAGGAGCGGAGCAAGAAGGCGCTGCGCGAGCTGGTGCAGCGAGCGGGCAACCAGCTGTGCGCCGACTGCGGCGCCCCGGGTGAGTGCGCGCATCCCGCCCCGCACCTGCTGCAGTGCGGAGGGGCCGGGCCGGGCCCTGCTGCTGATGCGGGAGGCACCAGGGGGGTGCTGGTGCCTTGCCTCGGGACCCTGCAGGGAGGGCAGCCCCCGACTGCTGGACCGCCCGAAAGGGCCTAGAAGTGCCTGCGCAGCATCGCCCAAAGGTGCCTGGCGGGTGATGCCGATGGCTACCCGGCACGTGTGGTGTGGCTGGGCGCTGTCCCCGTCTCCCGGCTCCACCAGCTTGAGGCACCTCCTTGTGCGGCGATGGGAGCCTTCCCGAAGCCGCTCCTGCCCGAGGGGGGATCGATGGGCTCCGGCGGTCCGGATCCGTGGTGTCGGAGTCGCACAAAGCCCACCCGAGGAGACCGGGAGCACCGGAGAGCGAGGAATGAGACTCGTGTTGAGGGCTTCTTGTCGTGCTCCCAAGTGCTGGGGTTGGGGTCTGGGTGGCGCGGGCGTGCAGGGCTCTGGGACGAGCAGAGTGGACAAGGGGCCGCTGTCTCGCAACGCAAGGCAAGGCAAGGCGTGCTGCCGTTGTGATTCAGCGCTGGTTCTCTGCGGCTCAGCGTAACCCCAGCCGTGCTGTGCTGTGCTTGGGTCCTACCCCTGCTCTTAACCCCACTTTCTCACTGCTATAGCTTTTTGTGACCAATTCTTGTTAGTTCGGTCTCTGATTTTTATTGTGGGCAAGCTCAGTAGCTGTCTTGTAAGATGCACCTCTGTCTGGGACTCTGAAACAGTCTGCACCTGCCTGTGCCTATTTCCAGGGGTGACTTCTCTGTCTGCTCTTCAGCTATGTTATAACATGCGTGTCCGTTGCATGTAACGTGTGGAAACCAAATTCACACTGGGGCACATGGGAGCAGGGACTATTTCAGTGTTTCTCTCTAACCCTAAAAGTAGATGGTGGGGGGAAAAAAGCGGGTACAGGGGGTGGTGGGAACACCTTGATATGCATCACCCTGGCCTACTTGTTCCTTGGCTCTAGCGCAACCGCAGAGTAGCCACCAGTGCAGCCGGCCATGGGAGTGGCTCGTGTTTGTGGGGCTGCAGATTGAGGGCCTACCTCTGTATCTCCTGTGGGACTTGATTCATGTCTGAGCCGACATGCGCTCCGCTGAGGGCTCTGTGGATCTAACGTTTCTCTTAGCAAGGGCACGGGGCAGGTGGAGATGGAAAGCGAGCTGAAAGAGTTTACTCGAAAAAATGCAAGTAAAAAGATGAGGAGCGGCAAAGGAGAGAACAGAAAGGGGAAGAAGGAATATACAGACAATGAGAGCAGTGATGGAGCAGCCACGTGGCCCCGGGTGGCAGAGGAGTGGGCAGTCCACTGTCATCCCGAGCAGTCAGAGATGGGTGAGGGGGAGTGTGAGCGCGTGTGCATCTGCTTGGCTCTCAAAGACAAGGGGTGATGCATGAGTCAGTGAGCATCTGCGGAGAGGAGCCTTTGCTGAAGGGATTCTCATAATGGAGGCAACAGTAGAAGCAGGCAGAGAAAAAGCCACTGTTTTCAAAGCCCTTTCATTTGGTTTGCTTAGAAAGCAGCTGATTCATTTGTCTTCAGAGTCAAATGGTTTGCTTTAACATTTGGGCATTGTTGAGCATTGGAATCGGTTGCCAATTTAGGGGCAAAAACTTCTCTCCCCTGTTGTTGTTACTGTGTTTGCACTGAGGTAGGGCACCCCGGCCCCGTGCCATATCCACGCGGCATTGTGCTGGGTGCTCTGCACAAAAAGGTGGTGTCACGAGCAGCTTATCTTGAATCTCTCCTTGTGACTGGGCTGTGACAATGCAAGAACAGCCTCCCAAATGGTAAATGAGCTTAAAGCCTCAGAGGGAGGAGAGGAGATCCATTCTCCTCGGGCTACAGTGGCAATTTGCTCCTTCTGGACCACATGGCAGGGGAAGTAGCATCCTGCTAACCCACACGACAGGAGCCAAACACAGAGAGAAGAAGAGAGTCAAAGACTGGGGGGGGGGGAAATGAATGTGTGAAATCTTTCACTGACACTTTTTTGCTGAACAGTTTTGAAAAGATCTTTAGTAAAAACCTAATTGTGCTTTTTTTCCCACCCAAAAAAGCTTTCATTTGCAGAAAAAGGCCATATTTTGATGACAAATGTTTTAATTCCCCAAATTCCACGCAGCTTTACAAAACAATGAACCTGCATTATCCTAATCTTTGAGACTTAATTACAGCAGAAAAAAGCCACTAAAATAAGACTATTACTTGAAACAGTAGGCATCCCAGCAAACACTGTTCACATCTCTTTGTTGCATTGTGTGTCACACCTGGTAGGAAACGGGGAGGAGGAGCAAGTCCGTTTCAATAGACTTGAAGGTGTTTTTCAGCACGGGAGACAGCTTCCCGGTCCAACTGCAAGCGCAGTAACCTCTTGATTTTTCTATTCCCCCCCCACCTTATTTCATTCGTACGTGATGTGCGCCTGTGTATCTGCTGGTTCAAACTTCTCTGACATGGATTTACGCAGGAAAAAACAAAAATTGGAAGAAAAAAGTGCCAATACCTTCTGAGAGGCACTGTAGTTTACAGCAGATCTAGTAGCATCAAAACCATCTGCTTTATAAAACCAGTGCATCTTTATCCCTTTGATCAGAATTGTTAGTACACGGCGATAAACCAGAGCTATCGGTTCAGTGGGAGAAGGTAATTTCCACCTATAGGTGTATACATTTCATCTAATCCTTATAGGATATGTGACTGTGAGAAGGAAAAAGAGCAGCAAGGCGAGAAACATTAGCAGAAGGGGGAATCATTACGGAGCTTGATCCTGTGGGGTACTGAGCTGAATTCCCCCTGGAGCTGAGAGTACTGAGCTCATAACCGACTGTGGTTTGGGAAGAGAGCTCATGCCAGAAACCACTTGCAACTTGTCTCCCGCAGACACTGGGACCATGGCATCTTCCTCGACTTGTAATATGCACATGGCTGGATAAGGAGCTTGTGAGCACAGGATGAGAGGGGAAGAATACCTGTTCCTATGGTTTCAGAGTTGCATAGATGTTGGGGTCGGAAGGGACCGATTAGATCATCGAGTCTGACCCCCTCCTGGGCAGGTTTTCTGCTTCCTGCTATATTCTGCAGCCAGAAAGGGTTTTGGAAATGTGAGCTTGCTTAAACTTGCAAGATGCCCCATGGTTGCACATCTGCTG
This sequence comes from Alligator mississippiensis, assembly GCF_030867095.1. NCBI lineage: Eukaryota > Metazoa > Chordata > Crocodylia > Alligatoridae > Alligator > Alligator mississippiensis. The sequence goes on along the minus strand of NC_081836.1, from coordinate 49,651,659 downwards.
CTGTCAGGGGCTACAAATGGGCATCAACCTTGAAGCGACATCAGCTGTGCTGGGATGTGCACAGCTTAGCTGCTTCATTGGGCAACACAGCGGTGCCAGTTGTCCGCAGTCAGGGTGCAGCAGGTGGTGCATACGCACAGAGGGAGCTCCCAGGGTCTGTATCTACAAGTAGAGAAACTAGGGCAGGTGCGTCCCGGGCCTCAGGGGCCCAATCCTGCAGGGGAATTCCCAGGGCATGCAGGATCGGGTCCCTGAAGATCTGGGTGTGCCTGCTTGGGGTGGCTGGAGAGTGTGGGCAGCTCCGGGCTGCCAGTGCTCTCCTGCCATTAAGCAAACAGATGTCCATGGCAAACAAATGACACAAATGTTTGCTACCTATTGGTGCAGCCAGAATTTTGGGCGTTTGTGGCGGCCTGACAAGGGGCATGGATGTCCTGCCTTGAGCTTTGTATCACCATAACAATTTTTATAGCAGAACAAAGGTGGCATCTGCTTCCAACTGTTCTCTGGACAGCAAGCAGAGTGGGGGTTCTGGATATGAAGGGTTTGGCACACTTGTGTTAAGCAGATTCTTTACTCAGATTTTTTTCAGGGGAGATGTGGACTGCTGTATGCTTGGGGATGTGCAAAGAACAAAGCCTTTCCTCTAACCCCTTTGCTTCCTCCTGAAGTGCAGTAGCCCTTAGAAATGACAAAATTCTGACCCTGAACACGGGTGTCTTCTGTTTTTGGTGATAAATCGGATCTTTAGGCACCTAGTCACTGATGACTGTCGTCTTTTTAGACTGAGTTGCACACTGAAAAGCATCTGCTGCCATGGATTCAATAATGCTCATTGTATTAAGATTCCCAAGGTGATGCTACATAATTAGGTACCGTTCCTATTATGAGGGAAACCAATTTTTTTCTTTTTGTGGATGTATAAAAATTTCCTCCCAGGATTCTCTCACTGTCACTGACTATAAAATTCGCTCAAGACCTCTTCCTCTTGAATCCCTGTAGGTGTCCTCTTAATAGGTCATCAGTTCCAACCACAATTGGTTTACCTTGGATGCAGATGCTGAATTTATTGTTCAGGTTGCTATTCAGCATGGCACAGCTGAGTCAGCAGTGACCACTGGAGGATGTGTTAACACACGGTGTAGCATTACTGCACACTGAACAAGATCCCCAAGACATTTGTCTTGTTCTGGCTCATGTCGCCGACATAATTGCTTTTTATCTGAGAATACCTGTCACCGTCTGGGACTTGTGGCTTGAAGGAGGTGTCTCTAACTCCTGTAAAAAGTTTTTGCCGTCATTATGGCATGTTTGAGTCTTTCTGTTCCCAGCTACTGGCTTTTAGCTCAGGCAGTGAAGACTTAGAGCCAAAAATGTAAGTCAGGGGCAGGCAAAATACGGGGCGCGGGCCACATCCGGCCCGTCAGGCACTTTTATCTGGCCTGTGGCGTTCCCCAATTAATTGTACCCTGCCCGGTTCTTTCGCCAGCAAGGGTAGGAGCAAGGTGCCTACATCTGCCCTCAACATACCCTATTATACCTCACTTCCACCTTCATGGGAGGAAAGACCCAGCCCCGCTAGCACCAGGTGCGGCTGCTGCTGCAGGCTTCCCCAGCGTCCAGCTCCCTCCGGGCAGCAGGTAGGGAAGCGGGGGGCGAGGGCAGGGCTGCAGCTGGGCGGGAGCTTGGGGCTGGTGGCAGTGCGGAGTCTGTGCCCAGGGCGCAGGGGGCAGCACGGAGCTCTGCTGGGCAGGGTGTAGATGTAAGGGAGGGTGGGGGGTATGGGGACCCCTCGCACACTCCCCCTCCACCCCTGCATGGTGCACAGCCCTAGCAGGCAATGGGGGTAGCAGCAGCAGCAGTAGTGGGGGGTGCTGGTGCTCGGTGCTGGTGAGAGCTGGCCAGCACTGCATGTTGCAGGGAGGAGCACAGGCCCTGCTGGGCCATCTGTATCACCGGCGCTCCCTGCATTCATGCAGCACTGGAGGGAAGCCCCAGGCACTGGGCTGGGAAGGCAGCCGGCTCCAGCACCTGGGGCTTCCCTCCCGTGCCATGCAAGTGCAGGGAGTGCTGGCAATAGAGATGGCCCATTGGGGGCTGAGCTCCTCTCTGTGATTTGCAGTGCTGGCCAGAGCCAAGCACCAGCATCCCCACCTGCTGCTGTGCCGTGGGGGGGAGGGTCCCACACCCGTCCCACCCTCTCTGTCACCCCACAAACGCCCCCCGCCCCACGCACACACCCTGTTGTCGTCTGCATTGACTGCAGGAGAGGACCCTGTGTTCCAGAGCCACACACCCACAGCCCACAAACACCACACCCCATCACACACCCACACCCCACCACACCCCCCAACCGTCCCCTACAGAATATAAGACTAAGAATTTATTTTTCAGTTATTATGCAATCGCCTCTATATACAGTACACAAACACAAATCATGACAAAAAGATTTTTTGTAATTAAATTAAAATCTGTTATAGTAGGTGGTTGACTTCTAGTGTATGATTTGGTATTTTTTCTGACTTTAAGATGGGAATCCCCCCTGGTTCAAAGGTGTATTTCCAGAAGGCAAGGGGAGGGACTTCTGGTGGCAAAGGTCAGGGGTTAAGGGTAGGACTTCCAGTCTGAAGATAGAGACCAGGGGGCAGGGCAACCATCAAGGGGCAGGGGTATCCATGCGGCCCTTAACAGCTCACCAAACCTCATTAAGCGGCCCTCCACCCAAACTAATTGTCTGCTATAAGTTCTAACTCGGTTCATGGGTAGAAGTGCGTTTAATTATAGAAGCACCATATTTCTGTTGATTTGTATCCCAATCCCTCAGGCTTGGATAAATTCTTGAGTCTCCTGAAAGGACTGGAAAATGCGTGTTACATGCTGGTATGACTGGACGGTTGTATGGTCAGTAGCCATGAGCTCAGGCTGTAGAGTTTGGAGTGCTTCATGCACTGGGTTTTCCCTTTTCACGCAATGGAGGCAGCACTGGTTAGGGAAGCTGATATCCAAATCCAGTTCTGCCGTTCCTGTTCTTGCTGGGGTTTGCATTTCTCTGTGGATGTCTGGCTCTCCATTTTTTTGTAGTTTTAAAGATAAATGAGGCATAAAAATGTCATCCAAGTACCTTGCTCCTGAGCTTAGTTTGTAAAGAGAGGCATAATGACGGAAGATTTGTATCTTTACCTGTTTAGTTTATCCATAAACCTCCATAATTATCTATAATATTGTGCAGTGGAAGTGTGCTAAAATTGACATCAGTTGTATGGTAGCTGTGATGCTTAAGGACCATGACTTATTGCATCCACAGTGGTGTGCTCTATTTAATATTCCCCTTGCTCAATATTATTCTTCTATGCCTTTGCATAATCAAACAAAGCCTCTTGTCTGGAACTGGGGAGTGCTTGGAGGCTTTCCTTACCAGGTTGCACTGCTGTTTACTGCACTTGGTAATAACGGTCTTCTACAGCAGTGTGACAAGGCGGCAGAATTAGCGGCAAAATCTGAATGAGTAAAATGTCATCTTGAGCAGGCACAAAGCTATAGCAAATGACTGCTAATTTAGTGGGGAACGAGTGCATGCTAGTGCTTGAGTTTGGCTCAAAACAGAGCTGCATGCAAGTTGTCTGAACAAAATGAATTGGGCAGTCCGTACATCTACACTGTAGAGCAGGGGCATCAAAGTCACCTGGGATCTTGGGCTGGGGCTCCTCACAGGTCAAATCCAGCCTGGGGTGGTGGCTGTGGCCAGGCAGCTGTGGAGCATTGGAGGGCTGTGTTGCACCGCCCTTGCTCTCCCCCCGCTGCTGAGACCCACGGATACCAGGGCCCTGTATCCCATGGGAGGCCATGTGCACAGCTGGCCGCACCTCTAACTTCCAGTAGCCCACTGGTAGCCCGTCTGGCTAGATGAAGTGACTGTGGATCTCATCTAGCTCGTGGGCCCTGTGTTTGCTACCCCTGCTATCGAGAATATGTTGCTGTGGTTAATTCATAGATGCTAGGGTTAGAAGGGACCTCAACAGATCATCGAGTCCAACCCCCTGCCTGGGCAGGAAAGAGTGCTGGAGTCAGATGACCCCAGCCAGATGCCTATCCAGCCTTCTCTTAAAGACCCCCAAGGTAAGGGAGAGCACCACCTCCCTTGGAAGCCCATTCCAAATTTTGGCCACCCTTTGGCCATGGGCAGGAGGTAGTTGGGCTCAAACGAGCTCAACAAGGTGCTTCTCCAGCCTCCTCTTGGTGCTCCTCTTGAGCACCCCCAGGGATGGTTAAGTACAGGGCAACAGTGTGATTAATAGTCTGAGTGGAAAAACTCCTTTGCTCTTTTGCTAAAACAGCTTAGTCCTGGGGTGGGCACTTATTTCGGCTGGAGGGCCGCTTAACAAGTTTTGGTGAGTTGTCAAGGCCTGCAAGGGTAGCCCCGCACACTGGTCAACACCTTGAGACCAGAAGTCCTGCCCCTAACCCCTGACCTTTGCCACCTATGACCCTACCAGCCTGGACTCCATGCCTCTAACCCCTGGCCCCAGGGCACTGGTGCAAGTCCTGCGCTCCCGCCCAGCTGCCACTTCCCTCCTGCCTGCCGGCCCGTCACTGCTGCCCTTCTCCTGCCAGCTGCTCCCACTTCCCTATCTGCGGGGCTGGGACGAGGGCCATCCCACGGGCGAGGGTGGGAAGACAGCCATACTACCCCTGCAGGAGTGAGCGGGGCTTGGCCCCATGTGAGCACAGCGGGGCAGCCTGGGGCTGGGCTGGATACAGTGAATTGGTAGGCACCTGCCAGCGGGCCGGATGTTATTGCCCAGCGGGCAGGATTTGGCATGTGTGCCATATTTTGCGTGTCCCTGGCTTAGTCGCTTGCTTGGTCAAATCAAGTCCTGTCTCATGCCTTATCTGTCAAAACAGCCTGCTAACTGAAGTAGACTGAAGCCTGTGACTATGGTGAGATGCAGAGATCTGTGCGTGTCAGTCCACTGCTTTTTTGAGCGGAGAATTTTTCATGTGGTTATACTGGGGAGCACAAATGAAAGGCAGCAAGATGCTATAGCTTTCATCTTCCATGAGCATTATAGAGAGCACTAAAGAAATATACAGTGAAATCTGGTTAATTAGTCTCTGGGTTCACTTGTAACTATGGTCTCATTAGTACAGTGGTTCTCAACCTCGCTAGACTTGAGGCAGCCCGTGGAAAACGTCAGGCCTTAGTTTTTGCTTGTTTTTTTGACTGTAGAAAACCAGTATTACTATTCTTCTGTTGCAGAGAACTCGGAAAGACCACACCGGGGCAGAATGTTTTTAACACGATGGGTTTTCTGGGTTTATCTTATGGATCATGGTCACATATCTACCAGTGCTAGCATTGCATGGTGCCCTGTGGCATCCCTGAAAGGATCTTGAGCAGGGGTTGGCAAAATATGGACTACTAGAGTCTCTGGACTCTGTTTCCGGGCAGCCCTGGCAGCAGTGGTTCCCTTTGACATGCACTGTCACCCCTTGAGGCACCCCAGGGTGTGCTGCAGCACCCTGGTTGAGAAACACTGGATTGGAGTGCCTGAAATCCCTGCTAGAGTCCCATTGATTTGTATACAATATGCTTGGAATAATTCATCATTTAGTTACTTCCAAAAGCGCACACACATTAAATCACAATGGAATTTGCTCCCAACTAATTAGCTTGGACTATTTGTAATATATTCTTTCTTTGTTTATAAATGTGAAAAAACATTCTTGATCATGTCTCTATGGCATGCAAAGTACATCTTTTTTTCTAAAGTGAAGATGGCCAGCTTCTGTTGATTAGTCGCTCACAGATAATTAGTTGTCATTACTTGGAGTGAAGCCATCATTCTTGACGTGAAGCATTAACCAAATTTTACCTTAGGCTGCTTACAGATGTTAAAAAAAAAAAAAAACCCCACCCCAAAACAGCGCTTTAATTTTAAACTTGGTGCGCTCCCACGGCGGGCCCAGTGCATGCTCAGAAGAGGTGTTGTGTTATTTGAACCCAGCTTGCCTGATGTCTGTATGGATCGGGCGCTTTAGTGGGACTTTTTGGGCGCTTTTATCTAATAGCCCTCCTGAAGCACCTGATCTATACAGATGTCGTGCTAGGTCCAACTAACGTGCTGCTTCTTCCGGTAAAGTGCAGTGCATTAGGGGGTTTTTGGTTTAACACCTATAAGCAGCTATAGTTACAGAATCGGGGACCAATCCTGCTTGCACTCTCTTGGGACCTGTGACTGAATCCAGTTGAATTTGTGTGTGTGTGATTTGCCGACACATTTTGCCTAACAATAATGATATCGGTAGAAGTGATTGAATGGCATAGTGGCACGACACAGGAGAACGGGGCGGTGGAGAGGTGGAGGCCCGTTGACATGTGGGAGATGGAGAGGAAAAGAGAACGCACTAGTGAGCTATTGAGGGTTTCAAATGGTAAATCATTTGGTTTGGATTTTAATTCTTAACCGTTCTAATCTCCTCTTGGTTTCCAAGGGATTAATTTCACTCTTGACACATTTTGAGCTATCCTTTTTTCCAGTTATCCTGTTGGCACTAAACACAATCCCCAAATTGTCGGGCTGGGACTGCAGCTGTCAGTGCAAAGCCCAAGGCAAACGTCCATGCACGTACGCCCCTGGCCCCACATGAGTCTGCACTGAGGAGTAACTAAAATATTTTAAAATGGGATGAGCCGATAGCAATTCACCGTTTGCTGTAGCGGTAGGGTTAGCGAGACCCACCCTGCCTTAAAAATGAGGCTTGCTTTAGCCTTGGCAAGCCTGGTCAGCGGAGTAAAATATGGCTCTTTCAGTGTAGAGTGCGAAAGCTTAGCTTGCTCTGGGGATGTGAATTGAGAGCAACATCAGCTGTGCTGTGGGCTAGAGCGAGCAGCGCCGTGAGGAAGGTGGCAGGCAGGAAGACAGCTGGCCGAGCTGGTGGTGAGCATGTACTGGCCTTCTGAAATATTGGGTCCTGCTGCCCCGCACACGATTGCCACGATGCTCTTCTGAAATAGAAACATGGTGCTTCTGAATGGCCCCAACTCTGCATCAGTAATTAAACACAGCTGCCGCTGAATTCAGTAGGGTTTTTGTTTGACGAAGGACCAGAGTTTGGTTCAAAGCATGTATTATTTGCATTAGGAGAGTGCCTAGATGCCTTGAGTGAGACTGAGGTCCCATTATGTGAGAGGTTCTGCACTCATACAGCGGGGAAAAACCCACCCCCAAACCTTACAATTTAAATAAACTGAGCAGGAATGTGTCCCCATTTTACAGAGGGAGAGGGAAGGGTGGCGAAACCAAGGGCCAGAGGTTCAGCTGGTAAAGATTCGCATGGTTACCGTAACTGAGAATCAAGCCATAAATTACTTTCCCACATCCAAGACCCAAGAAAGGGTCCCATCTTGCATGTGGTGGTGCATCTTCCCTTGTTCGTTCTGTCCTCCAGCATCATGCATTTCACCACTGACGGGCCAAACGACTCGAGTCAGTTCATGGACAGAGTCAACTGTGACATCTCATCACTTTGAAACATTTTAATGCAGCCGGAGGATCTTCTTTTTTCCAAGGGGATTCTGACAGCCCACGTCCTAAAAGTTCCAGACAGCATAAAAATTGCCATCTCCGCCCAAACACGTCAGGGTGTTTTAAGATAACATTTGTTTTGTAAAGAGATGAGCTGTTTTATCTCTGATAAAACTCACACAGACTGATGTGCTCTTTGCTAGAAATTTTGCTGGAATAGACACGGCTCTGATCTGATCTCATTTCTTTGGGAAAACTTGAAGCAAGATCATTACAGAATTGCTTTACTGAGACTACAGAGCCTATTGTCGCTTTGAGGTTGGCACTTGACAGGTTCGTTCTTGTTAAACACATGCTTTCCCTTCCCTTGGTTTTTATATTGCAGGATGTTCATACATTTGTAAAAGAGCCTGCTTTGCACCTTGGCTGTACCACACTTAATTTATAATAATCAGGGCTCCCAGATCTAATTGGGGATTGTTGCCTGCTATTGCCAAAGTGAAGTCTCTTCCCAATTTGTTAATTCCTTCCCAAGACAAATTCAGGGGAAATTATAGATCTAATTATGTGGGACTGGAGAAAATGAAGTTTTGTTACTATCCTATGGGCCCCTCCCTCTCTTCTGATGCAGGAGGTAATTTTGGAGAGAAAGTATGCAGGAAGATTAGTTTAGCTGTTTAATATTTGAATAGTACACAGAGCTTACAGGCTTCTGTGGATCTTAGTATTGTACTGGGACTTGTGCTAATACCCACCCTAGATGCCACACAGCTGTTAGAAATGCCTCTCTTCGATCCTGACATCAAACAGAAGTCCATCCTTGTCTGGGTGGAAGTCAAAGCTCTGCTTTTTTATTTTTTGATAAGAGGCGCTGATGCTTTGACCTTGCCCGATGTTTCTCCTTAGATCCTGCAGTCTGAGGCTGAGTGGGAGCCGTTTTGAAATCCTTTTGCTGTGTGAAGCATGCCGGGTCTGGAACGCAGCATAGAAGAAAGTTGGATTATACTGGCAGGTTCTGCGATTCCCAGGAGGGAGATGCAGAAATGCAAAGAATGAGTGTGGAAATGCGTGTGTGGGCATATAAAATACTTTATTTTAAATGCCAGCTGGGTGCATCTGTAATCTAATCCTTGCTGGCATTCTTTGTGCTAGAAATACATGGGAACGGTTTCCTCTCTGAATGCCATCAGTCTAAAGCCTGATGAACTCCCTCAAGTCAACAAAGGAGCACGGGTGTTGGTGACCGAAGAATCCCGCTGGGGAGCTTGCTTGCGAAAAGGTCCAGTGCCTCGTTGACCTTGATGGGAGTGGAAGATGCTCGACTGCTGGGGGTCTCTCTCATGCTGGTGGATTTGTCCCTAGTTTGAGCCTTGGTGGCTGGTGCCCTGTACGTGTGAACAGCGCTAGGAGGGAAGACCTTCCACAATGAAGAGAGCCCTGTTAGCCACGGGGCTGCCAGCCTTGTGCGACCAGAGCTGCTCCTGACTGTGGGACTAGTAATAACCTAGTATTTGGTTCCCATCTAGCATGGGCCCCAAAGCGGGCCATAATGGGATCTGACTGCGACAATTAATATTGCTTGATTTGAATAACAAAGCTGCCAGGGTGCCATCGCTAACCTACGGTGCATCTTTTGGGGTGCGGCAGGGAATGCGGTTTATGTGGTTCACTCTGAAAGAGAAGACCAAGCAATTCCCCCAAGCTGACGGGAGAAAACTAGGGTTGCTGTGTAGCTGGCGTCTCCTCAACCATTGCCTTCTTATGCTGATTCCTTCAGCTCCATCAGACTAATTGCAATAAAAGTGGACCATTAAATATGTATAAGGAGAAAGAGTATTCCCTTGCTTGTTATAAATAATTACTGCCCTGTGTAGAGTAAATGTTTAGCATAATTACTGCAAGAGAATAAACAAATTCTGACGGTGCAGGAGAGTGATAGAGCCGTGTCGTGTGTCCCCCCCATAGTCACCGATGGCCTGATCCAGTGCAAAGTGCATCTCTGCCCCTATGGACTTCAGCAGGGGTAAGGATGTCCAGCTACTCTGCGAGTATGGTGGGATCAGGCCCTAAACTGGGAATAAAGGCACAAAAGTGAACTTGCATGACAGTTTTGCATCTGATTTAGTTGCTTGGAAGGAAACTCTTTTCTTCCTGGATTCAGGTGGAATAGCGAGAGCTGACATTTATTACCCGGAGTTCAACCAAAGCTTCTTGTACTGGGATTGTTTGTGATGCAGGAGGTTGCTGGTGTCTGGGGGTCCTAGCCTGGAAGCTGTTGTTTTTCTCTGTTAATCTCTTCAGATTATTTTAACCCTTTGTTTTAGGAAATGCAATCTCGTTAATGTTCAGGGGTAACTCGCTTCCACTCGAAGGTTGAAAAACTCTCCTGGCTTAGATGCCTTTCCTGCCATGTAATGTCAGTGACTGTGAGCCTCAGTGCTAGAACGTCTATATTCTCGTGATGTCTCACTGGCTTTTTATGACTTCCTCAGTTGAATTTTTTAAATATATTTTATTGTTGTGTACTGTGCCTCAGGTTCTTAGCAGGAGGTGGGTTCATCAAGAAAATGTAGAAAGTCTCTTTGTTTCCTGTGCAAACGCAGAGAATAAAGAGAGAGTGAATTTTGTGGTAGTTAGTTATGCAATTAGATGTGCAGTTTGAATTCACGCAATTTGTGCATGCAGTTGCTGCCCTAATGCATGCAAAGGTAGCTTTGTGCAAACACAAGGAGAACCAGATGTTTGCAAATGCACTGTTGATCATTTTGAAGGTCAGACTTTCAAGTTTGCTTTTTGCCTGTACATTCTATATGTGTATTGAGCGCTCTTAGAATGAGAACTTCACTTTTGTAAAGGTGTCTTGAGCCTTGAAGATGTCCAGATTGCATTATTTTGTATTCCACTTCCGCCCCCATCCTCCTTGCTACGTTTTGTACGCCAGTTCATTGTAACGCTATTTTCCTTTGGCTTTCAGACCCAGACTGGGCATCCTACAGCCTAGGAGTGTTCATCTGCTTGAATTGTGCCGGATTACATCGCAGTATTCCCCAAGTCAGCAAACTGAAATCTATCCAGTTGGATGAGTGGGATGATGCACAAGTTGAGGTACATGAAATTTAACATTCAAAACACAACTTGCGAAGGGGCAAGCTGTCTTATTTATCACTGGTTCAAATATCAGCCAAGTCTAGGCTGTGTCTTTTGGTTCCAGTAAACCAAATTAAGGGCCCTGAAGCCATTTCTGAGGGTGGGGAAGAGAGCTCTGTAGCTATGAATGTAATCCTTTGTGCAGTCATTGTAATCACTAACAAGCAACAAGTGCATTTTCCAGATACAAGATGTTTATACCGTGGAATAAATCAGCTTTGTTTCCTAATCCTTCTAAAGACCATCCCAGTGAATCTTATTTTATTTTTGACAGTCATCCCTCTCCCACCCAATTGTAGTATAGTTATTGCTGTCCCTAAAATGAGAATAGGCTCTAAGTCTCTTCTAGAAAAAGTCTTCTACCTGTGAAACCCAATCCTCTCGCAAGAAGAGCCTCGCCTGCCTAATCCTCTCTCAAGAAGCTTTAAACGCAGTGATAGCAAATATATCAATTAAAAAAGAAAGTGGAATGAACACAATCTGGTGGATGAAATTGCACATGACAGCCCTGTCAAAAAAGGAGGATGCTTTTAGCAGCTGTGCTTTATCTTGAGTTGATTATATTTGACCAGTCTCAGTTCCTGGAGTCATGTGACTTTTTTTTTTTTTTAACATGAAAAAAATTGGCTTTTATTTTAAAAGAAAAGATATAATTTTAGTGACCATTGTAGAAAAGCTTGAACATGTGACCCCAATGTAAACTGGGGGCAGAAGGCATTTATTCATGTTTTGAAGGCTTGGGGTCTGCACTGTATTGCAAGACCCTCTGCTGAGAGAAACTGTGGCTGGCTTGGGTTTCATAGAAAGAAGTAGCTTTCTCTATATTCCAATGGCGTTCGCTATTGAATCGGGGGAGGATGAAAATGAGTAGCCATGTAGGTTTCCAGCTTATCAATTGATGGAATTAAAGCAGTCGGAAATAAAGGGCAATACAGGCAGGAGATGCAGGATTCCCATGCAAGTCTGTCATGTCAGAGTACAGCAAACAACTCCGCATTACACGGGGACCTTTGCTGCTGATGTAGTAGTAAGTAGTTTAAAGATGCCTTAATTTATTAAGTAAACTACCTCCTGTTGGTTTCTTCATTAGCAAACCTAGGTTTTAGCCTTACTTGTGGCAGTGGCATGGTGGGGACCTTAGGTATGTCACTTGAGGTCTCAGCTTTTCCAAATTTCTCTGACTCTTGGGTTTCTCCGGTCTTGACTGGCTACTCCACAGTAGCTGGAGCTCAGCATTGATGTCCCCTATGACCTCTGAGCATCAGGCCCAAGGTATCTTGATGGCCCCCAAATTCAGAGCCCATGTCTTAGAAACTGCATGACAGCTGATCTCCATTGAAGTCAGTGGGAGTGAGGGGGAATCTCTCATTGAGTTAGAATTTCACTCCTGGATGTTAACTTCCCCTGGTTTATAGAACAGGGCTATAATAATGATATCAAATGTTGCTCAGTAAGTGTTAGGAGTGCATTTTCTATTAGGGGTGTGCAAAGCGGGCCCTATTCAATTCAGATTCAGCCTGAATCGGGGACAGGGATTCTATTCGTTGATTCGGATCAGTGTCCCTGATTCGATTTGGCCAAATCTGAAGATTCGATGCTGATTCGGAGAATCAGTGATTCGGACATAGACACAGCTTTAAAAGTTTTTTCTACATACGAGGTACCAGCACAGCTCGTGATCACTGCAATGCTGGGGCGCATGGAGCATCCCAAAGGAGTGCAGGGGGGCCCTTCACATGCTTGGTAGTGAACCCAGAAGTGGATTGGAAGTACTTCCAGTCCACTTCTGCATCTGCCGGGGAGTGCACTGGGGGACCCTCCCACACCCTCCCAGTTCAGTAATCAGCCACAGGGGGACCCTGGGTGCCTCCCCAGACCCAGGAGGCACCAGTTGCTGAGCTGGGGGGCACAGGGGGAGGGCCCTGTGTACTCCCCGGCGGGCCTGGAAGTGCTTCTGGTCCACTTCCAGATCTGCTGCCGAGCGCACTGGGAAGCCCCCCATGCTCCTGTGGGACACTCCATGCGCCCCAGCATCACAGCACTCACAAGCCCCTGCTACCGAGAGGTATGTAGAAAAAACAGTTAAAGCTGTGTCTATGTCCGAATCTCTGAATCTTTCCGAATCGATTTGAAGGGTTCAGATTCGATTCAGAGAGATTAAAGGGTCTTCTGATTCAGAGATTCGGCCACCAAATCGGGTCAAATCTCCGCCAAATTGAATCCGGGATCAAAGCTTCGTGCAGCCTTATTTTCTATTTAGGCCAGTGTTTCCCAGCCGACGGGCCACAGAGTTTTGGGCTGGACCCACGGCCCCCCCCGCCTGTTGCTGCTGCAGACACAGACAGACAGGGCGCGTGGCTGCAGCCCAAAATGCTGTCCGGCTGGCCGCGCACCCCCCTTCCCCATCAACATCTAGCTGGCTGCGCCCCCCACCCCTTCCCGTCCCCTTCCTGCTCCACGTCCGGTGTGCTACGGTGCTTCTTTATTTAGGTAAGCGTGCTGTGGGGTGAAAAAGGTTGGGAAATGCCGATGTAGGTCACTGAGTGTCAGAGGCAGGAAGAGAACTTGAGGCCTCTAGATCCCCAGCTCCTTGCTTGTGGTTCAATGTTTCCTGGTATTGCAGCGCTGGCAGGTGGGAGGGAAACATCGTAAGCTCTGCTGTGCTATAAACAGTAAGTGAGGAATTAATGGCAGTCTACCTCTTCTGCTTTCTGTTCTGCTTTAAGGCTCTTCAGGCTATTTATAAATTTCTAAGGGTTGCATCTTTCAGTATCTGCAGGATGATTTCAGATTCAGTAATAGCATCTTGTCATTGTTTGGCCTAATTTTAAATGAAAGAAAAAATACCTGCCAAGCTAGTCCCATGTTAAGGTTAAAAATAAGCGTGTCTTGTTCTGCCATAAAGAGCCACACTCTTTACCTTTACTGGGGCAAGCACCAAAGGGGTGGGATCGTGTCAGCCTGTCCCCCCTTCTCGTTTGGTTAAACTCTCATTGGCTTTAGTGGATGGCTATATGCTTCCTTCCTGCCTCGTATTGCACAGCTGCAAGAAAACCAATGGCACTCAATGACGTCCAGTCCAAGGCAGGTTGTTTTGGGCCTTGAGCTGTCATTCCTCGCGCACCAGTGAGAATCCTGAATGTGGGCTGATGGCAAGATGTGGTCCCTGGTTCATTGGTTCACCCCAAGTCCAGCAATGACAAGGAACACATTTTGCACTATATCGGGGAGCACTCTGCCTTTCATAAGCCTCTCCCCAGAACGGCTGGACTCCCTTTTCCACAGTGTTTCAAAGGAACGTGACTCATGCTGGTTGTGTCTCATGAGAGCAGTCATGCAGATGGCAGTCCCTGGTCACACTCCCCCACTAATATGAATTTTAAGGACTCTTGTCAATACAGCTCTGACATACAACTTCTTTCCCTAATGCAGGGGTGGGCAAAATGTGGCCTGCAGGCTGGATCTGGCCTGCCAAATGATTCTCTCTGGCCCATGGCTGCTCCTCTGAAGCAGAATTGTATCTGGCCCGCAGCTGCCCTGGCTTTTGGCATCTCTTGCCCTTCTTCCTTCCCCATGCTGTAGCCAGTTGCAGCAGCAGCTCCAGTGGCCGGGCAGCCATTCCCTGTCCTGACCCGGCGCCCCCCGCCCTACCACGCAGCCCCCAGTGTAGACTCCAAGGCAGGGGATGTTGAGCTCCTGGCCAGGCTTCTGCCTGGGAAAGCTATCTGCGCACAGCTCTGACCCTGCGGCTGTTCGCAGACCAGACAGCCCTGCCTCAGCAAGAGTCAAAGCTTGGGTATGGTTCTCCCCGCTGGCAGGGAAAGAGGGCCAAGAGCCGTAGGTTATCCGGACCCTGCGGGGCTGGGCTGGGGCCTGGTAGGGGTGCGGGCTCTGCTAACATGGTGCTGCGCTGTGTTCCCATGCGCTGCTTTGGGCTGCGCTGTGTGGGCACAGCTGGAGCAGCTTGTGCGGCTCCTGCCTGACCCTGACGTGGCTTGACTCCAGCTCCAAGTCCCTGGCACGTGGCCAGGTCAGGCAGGCGCTTCACTAGCTAATCCAGCTGTGTCTTTATGGCCTGAACCAGTACGTGGGAACACAGTGTGGCACTGGTCCAGCCTGGCTGTGTGCTGGGGTCTCAGGGCAGTGGAGGGGGTGCAGGGAGAAGGGGGGAACACAGTGAGACACTGGCCCGGGTAACCTGAAGCTCCTGACCCCCTTTTCCCCGCACACCTTCCCCCACCCTGAGTCCACTGCACGTGACCGGGTCTGTGCCACTCTATGTTCCCCACATGCCACTTCGGGCCATGTGGGTGCAGCTGGTGTGGCTCCTGCCCAATTCAGCCATGTGCTGGGTACTTGGGGGAGAGGAGGGGTACAGGGAGAGCTGCAGGGAGCTTGTGTATGTGTGTCTGCTTGCCTGTGTGTGCGCATGTTTGTCTGCACGTGTGCATGTGTGTGGTCCTCAACAACTCTATAAAGCTTGGTAAGTCACCCTCCAGCCCCAATAATTGCCCACCCCTGGCCTAATGGCAGGGGCCTGAATCTGCTTTACAGTGCACTGTAATTGCTGAGGGCAGTGGATCCTCACGCACCAGCAGCCATAGGGAGCTCTCTCAAAAGAGCTGGGTTACTTGAGTGGCATTGCTCTGGCGTTTCGCCCTGCACATGCTGATCACTTAATCTCTCCCAAATAGCATAAGGCTTTACAGATTTATTTTTTTTTAAGTCAAAGGATCGTTAGTGGAGGGTGTTCTCTCTCTCTCTCTGGGGTGTGAGTGTAGCTGGGAGCAGGCTTGATGTCAGGTTGTACCCTCCAGATTGTACCGATTGCAGCAGGAGACGGTTGCCTGATGGCAAACCTTGGCGTGTCCCAAAGTATGAAATGGAATAAAGTTGGCCAGATTCTGTCCTCACTTGCAAGTGTCTGGCTCTCATGGAAACCAGTGTGGATCTCTCACGTCTGACCAATGCCTGGGTTTGTCCTGTGGATGTGAACAAGGTGGAGCATCCGCCTTTGTTGGAAGGAGGCGGTTAATTCTCACCCTTCTGCCAGCCTCTGCGGTACCCTCCCTGACGTATAGCATCCTGAGAGCAGCTGGTTAGAAGAGATAGAAACCCAACTAACTGACAGCTGAGTCTGGTTTCTTTGGAGGGAGGAGTGAGAACTTCTGTAAGTAATAAGCAGTTTGCTCTGGGGCTTTCCATGCCAGATGTACTACAGAGAATCCCTTCATTTTCTGTGCCCGTGGAGAGAGTGGTACCAACCTGCATCCCAGGACAAATTGAATGTGAGATGTTTAGAGTGCTTCACATCCCTCTGGTATGACTCTTGGGTCCCATCCATAGTAGACTTGGTGTTTCTGTCCATAAGTATCCCACATGGAGCTATCTAGTATGTGTATGCAACACGGCTGGGGTGGTCGATCAGTGGCACACATGCCAGAAGTGACATGGGCCAGCCTCTGTGTGGCATGTGGCAGATCGGGAAGGGGACAGGATGCACAACGGCAGGTAGGGCAAGGAGCGGAAAACAGCAGCAGGTTAGGCAGGGAGCAGAAAGCAGAAATGTTGACTCCCACTGAAATATGGTATCATTTTATTCTGTAGAAATTTTGGAGGGTGAGGAAACCAGGGCTAACACTGCTCAATTTTTACTGTTTGTTTTTTTTTCTTTTGCAGTTTATGGCCTCGAATGGAAACAATGTAGCAAAAGCAAAGTATGAACCTAAAATGCCACCATTTTATTACAAGCCAACATATCTTGACTGTCAGTAAGTAACTAAATATCTTTGTTGGTAAACAGCCTTTATTTGTTTTCTCAGCTGCTGCCTCTAATATTTTAGTTTTTGGATTTTTATTTTTATTTTAAAACCACAGTGGGGTTTCAGTTATAAAAGGCCTGGAGAAGATCTGTTCTTCTGGATTTATCTGGGAGGCTCGTACCGCACACAGAGTTTTATTTAATAACTACAGTTGGATGATGCAGGGGGAATCAATGGCTTGGTCATTCCCTAGATCCTTCAGTAGCTAAAGCTATAAAAATGCCAATTTTTAACTCCTCCATCTTTCTAAATAGTTCTTCTTCAAGAAAACATACTCCAAGATGCGACTCTCTCAACTAGAAATATGCTGTTTTTATTAGTGTCACAGTTAACTCTGTGTGTCCAGGAAATAAGGTTTCGGGCTAGGACAAGTGCGCAGAAGCTCTCCATGGTTGTGTCTGGAGTCACCGTTCACCCGGGGCAGGTCCTGGAGTTGTAGACCTAACCTCCTTGAGCTCCCGTATACATTGCTCTAGCACTGAGAAGGGAAAGAGAGAATTGGAGTATATTGGTCTTTCACTTAAATTCATTTGTAAGGCCCAATCCAGCAAGGGGATGAGCACTCTTGACAACTCTTGCAGCCAGCTTGTTGCAGGATGGGGACCCTGGAAGGAAATGCACTCAAAGACAAAGTCACAGCGGGTACGTCTACAAGTGCATTAATGCGCTGTTGTTACTGCGCATTAAGTTTAGTACTTGTTATAACAGGTACTAACTCAATGTGCAGTACGTTACTGTGCAATAGTGCCAGCTCACAGTCTTTTAGTGATGCTAATGCGCATTAGACCAGTTCTGCAGTGCATTTGCTGTGATGTGCCAATGTTTACTGCACATTTAGCGTCTTGTGTAAATGCGCCCAGTATTGCCCGAAAGGCAGGTGACTGCACCTACTGTTCCTCCCAGCTGTGTCACCCCTGCAGATGTTGTTTCAGATAATGAGATGAGTTGAAGAAGGAGGTTTTGCTTATCAGTTTGGAAGTGCATTCCCAGCTTGAGCAATCCTGGGAAGTACTAAAACTGAGTCAAGACCGTTTGGCCCAAGATGAGGAGAAGAGTTTGGAGGATTCACAGGATTCTCTGTAGGTGTCCTTAGAGTTTAAGCTAGAAGGCACCACTGATCATTTGGTCTGACTCCTAACCCTGCTTCAGTGCTCCATGTTGGATGTTGGAAGCCCCAGGGGTGAGAGCATGTATGTATCCAGACCTAGTAAAAAGAGTTGTTTATTTGCAAAGTGTTTGCAGATCTTGGTTTTATTCTAAAATGATTCTTGGCAAACATTCTCAGCACTTGCAATTATAGGAATGATTGGAAAATGATGGAAAATCGCTCTGTTATGCCATGATCAGTGCATAGCATTTATCTCAGTGGGATTATTTCTGTAAAGGAAAACAGCTTCATCTTTATCCCTCAAAAACCCTGGTCCTTTTCAGAAAGTTACTACACTGGACTCCATCAATAAAGCACATAGCATCCCCTCGGTGCTCAATCAGAGCCCCAGTTGTTGCAGGGAGTAATGTTGCTCAGGATCGATTAGAAAAACTTCTTTCATGGTCTTTTAAGACTGCATTCATTTTATTAGGGAAAAAGAAAAGAAGATTCAGGCTGGGCTATGGAAGTTCAGTTGCTTTCTCAAAGACTTGTCATTTAAAGGGGAAAAGATTGCTTCTTTACATATGTATGCATTATATGTGCTAATTTGATGCCTTGTTTACTCAAAAATTTCTTTCTCTGTAGAAGGGGTAAGGTTTAGTGACTTGATTTACAGGGAATGTGAAACCTCTCCGATTCTAGCCTTACCTCTGACAGGCCTGGGGGCTTCACTCTGGCATTATTATTATCATTATTCCTAACAATAATCTCCCACCCTATCCAGAAAGGCTCAGAGCAGCCTACAATAAATGACGAGTAACACATGGATAAGGAACACAACAGCAGGCTTCCAAAACAACACTCCCAAATTTTGCAAACTTGTCCCCTGACTCCCACATTCTTGCCTATCACCCTTAAAAGCAAACCGTCTGGCCACTCCCAACCATATCGCTTTATAGCTGTAGGCTCTGTAAACTCGCCTCCTTTGAGCGATTCCCATCAAGGTCAATGGCATTTCACTTGTGATTAAGGACTCTCTGTATGAATTCAGGTGTGAAAGTTAACGTTGGTTATTTAGTACAACCTGTGTTCTCTAGAGGGCTGTGACGTGACTTCTCCAAGGTCACCGAGCCAGTCGGTGACAGAATCCAGCGGCTTCCACCTGCGGGTCCCACCTTGAATCAATAAGAGCATGGTGCTTTCCCTCCCTCCCCACCCCCCAAAGTTGCTTGACCTCTTTGACTCCCAGGCTCTGTTTCCTCATTCGCATATAGGGGAAATGATACTCAGGTAAATCATTTCTAAGGCTTCCAGTACCATTTTGATTGACCTTTGTTTGAAGATGTACTCAGTAATCACCTTTTTTTTTTATTTTTTCCCTATTCCTTGAGTGCCTGCTTCCAGTTACATGGTGCCTAGTACGGGAACAGGCTTTCTGGTGTTTCCAGCCTAGGGATCTAGTAGCTCTTGAAATAAGAACTGCATTGGATTGGGTCTGCAGGTGGCTTAGCAGTGCTAATAAAGCCACAAGCTACCTGGTTCAGACACAAATCACATCCTGCTTCTTACTGAGGGGCTCAGTAACAGTGGTTTTCTTACAACCTCGAAACAGGTCTTCTTGAGTCTCCAGGAGTGGTGCAGATCTGTGCTGCCCCTAAAATAGGTCTGTGGTTTCCTGTCTCGATTTATCCCTGGGCTTTAATTGTTAACAGTATTTTGTAGGCTTGCCGTTATCTTGTTCTATGCATCTGCAAAGGGAAATTACTGCTAACCCCCCCTACCCCTAGTGTTGGATTGAAACCAAGATATCTATTTGGGCAGACCATTATTCATGTTTCTTTCCCCAGAACATTATTCATTCTTTCTTTCTTAGCATCTCTTCTGATGCAGAGAAGAATGGGCTAAAATGCAGTCTCTCTGCCAGAAATGATGGGAGTTGCTTGATACCTGTGCCATCAATGACTGGAAGACTAATGCAATGAATGGGCAGTTTCACTGAGCTCTTGTAATTAAAATAGGCTCCAGTATATTGCTGGGATTGTGAACAATATGGATTTTTTATTTCTTGCATTTCCAGGACTCTTGCATGTAGAGTTAAAGATAGGGAGTTTAGCGTTCCCCTAATTATAGCTGTCTAAGACTTTTATTAATGAAGAACATCTCACAATCCTGTAGGGCTTTGTCATCAAGGAACCCACAGCTCCTTAAGAGCTACTGGCCTGAGCTGTTACCAATCCCATGGGCTGCATTAATTGTGGGTACTCAGCCCCTCTGAAAATCACTCCTTTTCACATCTCACTGGAGTGAAGCATCCTACCCTAGGGTCAGAGATGAGACGTGAAGGCTATCACACCCAACTGGTTTCATAAGCAGACTTCCCAGTGTTGCCCTGGCTAGATGTTAATGTTAGCAGCCTTACTAAACAAATGGCGGGAGAGCTTTAGTGTCTGCTTTAGTTTAATGGGCCTCCCTGGGCAAAACCCTCTGCAATCCTTTTCTATCTTTTGTGGCTCAATTAAAATTAAAACTACCTTTTTTTTTTTTTTTTTTTACATGTTGGATGTAGCACCTGCCCTGATATTACAATGGCAAGGACTGTGTTAGTCCCTAGGCTGATTACCTTGCACATTTTCTGGGGCTGTACTTGGGACAACATGCTGAATATGCTAAAGTCCCTTGACATGTATTCTGACCTCCTATAGGGATAGCTACAGGAGAGGAGGGTATTGAGAGAAAGCCCAAAAATACTTCCCTCTGCCTGCTGGCTCCAAAAGAAGAGCTGAAGAGAGCTTGTGCAGGGGAGCTTGTGTGTGTATGTGTGTCTGCTTGCACTTGCCTTTGTGTGCGCATGTTTGTCTGCATGTGTGCATGCGTGTGAGCCTCAACAGCTCTACAAAGCTTGGTAAGTGGCTCTCCAAGCCAAATAATTGCCCACGCCTGCCCTAATGGTAGGGACCTGGGTCTGCTTACAATGCACGGCAATTACTGAGGGTCAGTGGTCACCTCTTGCTCTCCAGCCATGAAGGCTGGTAATGAGGGGAGAAAGGGAAAAGAACGCTGTGAGGTTTTCTTCGGGGAACTCCTGCCTCCTGCCCTCACAGGAAGGATCATAGAAAGTTAGGTTTGGAAGGGACCTCAGGATGTCGTCTAGTCTGACCTCCTGCCCAAAGCAGGACCTTCCCCAACTAGATCATCCCAGCCAAGGCTTTGTCTAGCCAGGTCTTCAAAACCTCCAGGGATGGAGAGTCCACCACCTCTCTGGGTAGCCTGTTCCAGGGCTTTACTACCCTCCTAGTGAGAGAGTTTTTCCTAATATCTCACCTAAACTTCCCTTGCTGCAACTTGAGCCCATTGCTCCTTGTTCTGTCATCTGCCACCACGGAGAACGGTTCAGCTCCATCCTCTTTGGACCCACTTTTCAGGTAGTTAAAGGCTGCTATCAAATCCCCGCTCAGTCTTCTCTTCTCCAGGCTCAATAAGCCCAGCTCCCTCACCATTTTCGTTGCCCTCCGCTGTACTCTACAATTTGTCCACATCCTTTCTGTAGTGGGGGGCCGAAAACTGGACACAAGAAAAGTCCACAGGATGGGGACCACAGTCTTTGCGCTGCGATTTATACTTCAGGGAGGGGGTGATGGTAGGGAAATCTTCCTCTTGGCAGCTTGCTACGGGGGGTGGAGGGGGGGCTGTAACCCTACCTTGTCTAGCAGGCTCCGTGGCTCTGCCAAAGCTCTTTGGTTCTTGCCAGGATGGTCCGTGTGACTCCTGGGAGTGCACAGGCCCTCCCTCCAACCCCTCTTCTTCTTGACTAGCCTGTTGTCAGGGTTAGAATTTGGGCTAATGCAACACCTTCTATTCAACACCCACCAGGTTTGAAATTTGGTTGAGAACAAGGCAGATGGAGGCCATCTCTAGCCCGACTAAAACAACCTGCTGCACAGCCAGTATTCATGCTACTGTGCTGACTTTGTGCAGCTCAGAAACCACAAATATATTTGTCTGGCTAGCCCCTAGGCAGGCGTAAAAACCACCATCCACTTTTGTAGCGACGTCCGTCTGCAGCTGTTTCAAAATGCAGTTAACTGAGCTCTGTTTTCTGCTGCAGCTTGGGCTTCGCGCTAGAATTTCTTCCCCTTGGGTTTCCCAGTTTTGCTGCCCCCGGCAAAGTTTCGCTAGGCAGAGCTCAGCACAGAAGAGATGCCAGCCGTGTCTCAACCCATGCTTTGTCTGTACTTGCTCTGAGCAAAATTTAACAATGCTGCTTTTTAACAAAGGCCCAGAGCTCTGTCTACAGGAGCGCTCTCAACACGGCTCTTGTGGACTCGTCTCAGAAGTGACAGCAGCAATGGAAGGTTTTAGGGGAAAAAAGTATTACGTCAGTACAATCTCTCGCAGTCGCAGAATCCAATCGAATACCTGGTCGGAGTCTACAGCCAGGATGGCTGTTATAAGACATTGCTTTCCATACTGGCCAGGGAAGTTGGTTAGCAGTGGCTGGACTAGCTGAGCAGGGCCCTGTGTGGACTGTAGGTTTGACATCTGTGATAGACACAAATCTAGAAGTGCAGATAGCAAGGATGGCTTAAAGCAGAGTGAAGGCAGGACACACTTCAGGCTTAAGCCTAGTAATTCTACTAGCCTCTTCCTGCAGCTTTGGGAATCCTTTTGCTCCCACTGCTTGTGTCTAGAGATTTCCTCCAGGGAAATCTTCAGTGCAGCTCCTAAGTCCCAGGAGAAGAATGGAGACAATGACACGGAGCCAGCTCTCCTTTAGGCTTCTTTGGCTTTCCGCTTCCTAGGCAAACTTGATGTTTTCTCAGTTGCTGAAGCCCCAAGGCCAACTGCCTGCTGCATCCAGCTCAGTAGTAAGCAGGGGTGGGAGGGTTTTGTTCTGGCTCCCTGACGGTGTCTGTCCTCAGGCACAGTTTAGAAAAGTTTGGGGCTGCTCTGAAAGACTCTGGTGCCCAAGGCACCATCTACCAGCTGAGGATGGATATTGCACTAAGCATCCCACACCCAGCTCCCCCCGGCCTGCAGCACGGCCCCTGCACCTGGAGGGAAGAATTGCAGCTAGTGCTTTCCCCACTGAGCAGTCCCCGTGGCCGAAGTGAAAGCGGATCTCCTGTGTTCCCGTACAACGGGAGCCGGGCAGAGAACAAACCCTGCAGAACCCAGGAGGGTGATTCTGTCGTGTGCTGCTTACCAGTTTAGTAAGCTGAGCTCTTTGTATCGAGCGCTGTATCTGGTGAAATTGGGACAGCATTTACATTACAGGTAATATGAGTGACAGAGATGGGATAGGATAAGAAAATGACTTATTCGTGATTAGTGAATAATTCAAGTCACATGTTCACTGCTTGCACCCAGCCTACCTTTGCTAGGTGCAAGCAGTGAGCATGTGATTGAATTCTGCATAGAGGACTGTTCAGAAAACAGGTGTGTCTGCATATAACCCTCTCTAAAGTGTTCCAGTTGTTGCCAAACAGTCCCTGCAACCTCTTATGGACAGGAGTGATACCAGTGACAAGGCTTCTCTGTGGACCAGGACACAGAAGTGATGGGATATAGGATCAGGCCCATCAGTGCTCATCAATAAAGACAAAGGCAAATCTTAATTTGGCTGGATGCCTTGCTGCAGGCTGCTTAGAAAATAGAGAGGAGTCCTTCCATTATATGCATTTTGCTTCAGTGTTGGAGGTAAATCCATATCTTTGGCTAGTACTAAGTGTTTATGTCATGCTGTAATCTCACTGTAGTGAGCTGAGACGCAGCACAAGGAAGTTCACATACGCTGGGGAAACACGCTGTACTTCCTATAGAATTCCTTGGACCAGATTTTGGTCTCAGTTATTCCAGGTTGTCATAGATGTAAGGACAGCACCTGGCCCTCAGTCTTAACCATTAAAGTTTAATGTATTAGGACTGAGTGTCTGTGGGGTGGCGGGAGCTGCATTGCAGTTTAAATAAGAGCACAAAATGGCATGTGTTGTACTGGGCTGTTTTCTTACCTAAGATTAGACATCAGGTCAGAGAGATCAAGTGCTTTCCACTTGAAATAGAAATAGAGATAATGAGAGGTAGGAAAAAAGTGATGGCTAGAACGGTTACTAAAGCATGGTTGAAAAAAAAAATGGAAGTGTCCAATCATGTAAAGGACTCTTCTAGACAGAACAGCGACCATTAAGAAGCATCACTGATTGCACTTGTGTTACTGGTGAATAGATGCTCCCTCCTCCTCCCCTCCTGCACATCTCTGCAGCTCATTTAAGATTCTGAAAATTGGCTCCGTTCTTCCCTTCCCACGCAGTAGCCAGAATGAGGATTCTCTGTGCCAGGTTCAACCCCGCTTCCGTCTTGTCTGCAGCCTCATTATCTTCACCTGAATAACCATAGTTCTGTAGGCAGCTTTTCCTGGCTGGAACTGAATGGGATTTGGAAAGCCCTTTGATTGATCGTAAGCAAAAGTCAAAACCAGACACATACCATGTGCGTCACCAAAGCCAGCCAGGGTGAACGTGGAACAGGGCAGCTAAGTGTGTAAAACAGTAGGTAACCTTCACTCTTCGCAACAGGACTGCTCTCTAGGATTGAGCCAAAGTGCAGTAAGGCCAGCAGAAAGACTCCCACTGACTTCAAGGTGCTTTGGGCTGGGTCCTTCAATCCAAGCTGGAGTGGTGCACTTCAGCTTGAGATGTGCACTCTCACTAGTGCCTATATTCAGCAATTAAGAAAGACTTCTGTCTTTGTCGAGGTTTAATTGCCTTCGCACCCACTCAGAGAGACTGGCTGTGGTTCAGGAAGGATTATCATTTTTATTTTGGGAGTTGTTTTTAGAAATATTTAAGCAGGTGAGAATTCCTGAAACATCTGAAATGGGGCACTAGTTAATCCAAAGGTGGAAGGGGTGGGGGCAGGTGCCTGGCCTTCTGCTCTGCCGGGTGCTGAGCACACAACCGGGCCTCAATACATTATATAAAGATCTGGAGTATTGTGAAAAGTACCTTGCATTTCCTATCCTGTTCTCCTTTTATCCAGATGCCCAGCTTGTGCTGCTGTGTGTTTTCGATGTGTAAATCACAAAACAGGTGGCATTTATGACAAAAAGCACCTGCTGAAATTCCTGGCTCTTTACCTTTCTCATTTTGGTGTTTGTCTCATAACTGATACCTCAGGGCATTTGTGGCTGGTCCACGGCATGCTGCAGCAGAAGCGATTGAAGGATACCTGCCAACTGCTTGCAAAGCTTTTCTGAACTCCTCTCTCCTTTTGTCTCTTCTCTTTTTTTTTTAAACATTTTGCAGAATCCCGGCCAGATTCCTTTGCATCTCATCCTACAATATAGTCTGTTGTAGCCTGAATAGAGAGCCATTATCTAGTGTGATGTACCTACCTAGGAAGGTCTCTATTGTACAGCTTCACCGAGAACAAGGCAGGGTATTAGAGTGGATTTAACCCTAGCCTGGGATTCAGTAGAGCTGATAGCTTACTACTGACCTATTCTGTAACCTTTCCCAAGTCTCTTCCCACCTGCGGCTGCCTTTTCCCTCTCGCCCTTTATCTGTTATGTGTATTTGGACTGTAACCACTTGAGACAGACTGTCTATTGCTATGTGTTTGTACAGCACTTGGCGCACTGGGGTCCTGATCTCAGCTTGGAGTTACCATAATACAAAAAATGAGTGTCTGAATAAGTTCTGCTAGGCCAGGGATGGGGAATTACTTGGGCTGGAGGGCAGCCTGCCTGGGGCCGTAGTCTTATCTCCACCCCTCACCCCTTGTGAGGCTGTAATCTTTAATGTAGGTGACCTGTGTGTGTGTTGCAGAATTAATTAGCCCCCTTCTTCATCTCTTTCCTGCCATGCTGGGAATACGTCTCTGTGCAAACTTCTGCTGTGCAAACCTCTGCTGTTATCAGACAATTGGGCTCTTCAGCACTTTTCCTAAGTCGAGGTCACAAGCAGTTGCTTTCCAAAGTGAATGTCTCAGAAGTTATGTGCATGTGAAAACAAGGGTATGTAATTAAATTTGACAGTGGCAGATGCTACTGTAACCTATTGTCAATACTATTAAGATAAGCTGCTTTACCATAAAACACTGTGGTTGAAATTTTTCATTCTACAAGTGACTCTGGCCTAGTTACTAAGATATTAAATTTTTCAGAGGAGGCACTTTCTTCGAGATGTTGTAAAAGGGCCTGATTTTTCAGAGAGCAGATGCATAATACTTTCTGAAGAATCTGAGACGACAACCGTGTCCAGAACGGCTGAATCTGGGTTTCAGCGCATGGAGTTGTTTTGCAATATTGCCCTAAATCAACCCATTTTCTTGGATAGAAAAGCTAACACCATGGGAATGATCCATGCAGAGGTGAAATAAATTGAAAAGAAGCAGATGGTCCCATTCCCTCCTCACTACCATTTTCACTTGCAAAGCAAAAGAACATCTACAGTCTGTAAGTGGCAATGGAAACTCCCCGCGTACAAATCATCTGGTCTTTGTCACTAGCTGATAAGTCAGTTCATTCATATGGATTTATTTCATTCCTGGAGGCAGTTGCTGCTGGATCAGACTAGTATACACTATTGGGCTGTTTCCTGCATTGTTTTAATCCATGTGTCACCCAGCCTCAAAATAACATAGAAAAATGAAATATTCAGTTTGGAACAATGACATTCCTGGATTCAATTAGTTCAGACTGGATCAGTATAACATTAACTTTCAGCAGCCACAGTGCCAGGGATTGCCTTATGCTCCCATGCTCCTCTGTGGGCTGTACTCCTGGGCCAGACTATCCCCTTCCATGGTACAGATTTGTGACTTCCAAGAGGCAAGGTGATGATGTGGCATGGGAAAACAGACCATGGCCTGTGAGGCATGGAGGGCTTGTTGACCCCAGCCCCATTGAGGGACTACACCAGTCCCAGCTGAGACAATTTGGTACAGTTTGGTACCAAAAAAGGAACATCCAGATCTGGGGTTTCTAATGCTGTCTAAATTGTCTATGAAAGCAACCTGCTTTTCTGCTCTGCTCTGTATAGGATGCTTCTTGGACTTTCTTTTGCTTTGCAAGTGAAAATGGCTTTGAAAAAGTGAGGAAGGAATGGGACCATCTGCTTCTTTTCAATTAACTTCACCTCTGCGTGGATCTTTTCCACCGTGTTAGTTTTTTTATTTTGTTAGGCAGAGGCTTCTGAACCTGTGCCAGCTACTGTCTCTGCTTTGAAGGGCTTGCGGCTAATCTAAAACCACTCCAGTGACTCGATTTAAAGCCTGGGTTAGTGTCCCCTGAACTTGAAACCAGCTGTGTTGTTAATGGATCCCTCTTCCTTAAGTAAATCAGCGAAGAGAAGATTGAGCGTCGATGTTTTCAAGCCCAACACCGGCTTGCCCTTGCTTAGGCCTCTGTTTCTGCCATCTCCCAGCCCTGCTTTCATTCCTATTGAATTTGTAGAAGTCCTTTTTCCTTTGTTAAATCTGTTTTATGTTGCCTTTTTTTTTTAATTCCCATTTGTTAAGTTGTTAATTGCAGAATGAAGAGCCCACAAAGACCTTTCTGTTCCAGTTGCCAAGAATGGCGCATTCCCCGTAACAAATGGTACGGCAGACTGTAGGTGGGCTGCACTGTAGGTGGGCTGTAAAAGTTTGGATCAGATCAAGAAAGCTGTGCATCGTCTTAGCTTAGAAACACAAAAGCAGATCATTTCCAGAAAATAGGAAACTTGTTCAAGGGTGCAGAAACAATTGCTCTACACCTATTACATGACCGTGTGCCTAATGCTTACCACTATTCCCATTCACAGAACTCCTTTTGAAGGCAACTGGGATTTCACATGTTGTGTTTTGTACTTATCTAGTTCTGTATTCCAGCTTTTTTATGCAGTGTAACTTTCTCATCAGTTCAACCAATGCAGAACCTACCTACCTTGAGGGAGTATGCAACTAAACATGCAGAAATATGTTCCTAGCAGATTCTTGTAATGTCACCAAGGGCCTGTTGTAAATGAAGCAGGCGTGAGATTGAAAGTCTGCTGAAAACAGTGAAAGGGCTCTCATTGGCTTCTCTAATCTTTGGATTTGGCTTCATATTTTGAAGAATTCAGTTAAGACATGATTCTGAATGTTTCCAATCACTTGAGATTCCAGTTGACACCAGGTTGCAAGCCTGGCCCAGTTGAAGTTTATACGAGTTTTGGCCCTCAGCGTGACATCAGGGTTTTACTATATAATTGGAATTCTTTGGGGATTTTTCAATGAGATGGTATTTCATTGGAAAAGGGCGTTTAATTGAAAGTGAACTTTCTGGTGGAAATGTGCCGGTGTCTGTTGGGAAGGTTATCTCGGGGCCAGGGTAGAATTTCCTGTCCACTTGAAAAAGATCAATAGTAAGCTGGGAAGAGCACCTGGAATAGGCTGCTGGGTAGGTCTGTGGATCACTGAGTTCAGGTCCCTGCTCTGCCACTTCCTGACATCCAGGCTAAGTGCTCTGATCACCAATCTATTGTCTTTCCTGGGCTGGGTCTCTTTCGTTCTCTCTCTGTTGAGGCTGTTGTACTTTGGGAGCCTTTTCCCCCCAGCTCTACTCGTGTCCTCCGAAGTTCAGAGCGCTCCTGATCAGGATCTAGCTGCTCACTAAGGTCATCGAGTGTTTTCTGCAGCTGCCTCGATTATTCTGATAGAAGAACTGAAATCATTACATAACCGCGCATGAATTTGTCCACTTCTGCAAATGTGTGTGGCAATATTATTATTTTCAGTTTTGCACAGAATACAGAATTGCAGAAAAGCGTTTCCCCGAAGTGTGAGACTGGCGTGAAATAGCTGCTGTGGAATCTGCGTCGTACAGCGGGGCCACATCTTCAGACTTGCGTGCGTGAACTTCAGTCTATATTTAGGCATCTCAATAGAAAGCCTGCCTTTCAGAGACGCAGAGCAGCTGCAGCTCCTTTGAAATGAGCAGAGTTTGCTGACCCCGGGGAGAGTGGAGGGTGCCCTGCATTCTGGTTCAGCAGGTAGAGATTCAAAAGTGCTCTTTTGCATGAGGTTCAGTCTTTCAGGGCTGAACCTCCCCTCCCCTCAAGCATCAGCTGTTTAACCAATTAGTTAAAAATAGTGTAGAATTCATTCTGAATCCACTACTTTTTGTCGGGCATCTGTGTCGTCTTAAGCGGTGCCACAGCTATCGGCTGCCATCCCCCACAGAGTGCCAGATGCGGAGATTATTGCTTGGCGGCAGTAATGCCAGGCTTCTGCAGCATCTAGACTAGTCAAACAGAAGGACTTTTGATGTCCTCGCCTTATAGGTCTGCAGTGCTGTAGGTGAACGTAACCCTTTGCAAAGCACGAAAAAGCAAGCTTGTGCCCTTCTGTAGAGTTCACAGCCCAATGTGCAGCTACCCACCTGACAATGAAGGCTCACTTATGAAAACAGGAATAGAAAGGGAAAAGGCAAGCCCAGTAAATTATTTATATTACAGTGGTCCCTAGTTCACAACTAAGACTTGGGCCTATCGTGCTAGGCAGCGGGTAGATATGTAGAGACATCTACATCTACAAGAGACATCTGCCGAAGCATTTGTAAGTAGGAAGATGAGACACTAGGTGGGAGAAAAGTGGCTTTTTCCATAATTTGTAGACTGAGGGTTTTCGACCTTTTTTAATAAGCGTACCCCTGGTGGCTGGATGTGGAGTGGGAGGAGTTGGGGGCTGGTGTGCATCCAGATGTGGAATGGCGGCAGTGTGGGGTGGTGGATGGTGGCGGCCGCCACGTGCAAGCTTCCCCTCCCCGCCTCCCCCCCGAGTCCAACCAGCTGGACGGTCCCTGTGCGGCCCGCAGAGGGCTGCTGCTACCTTCACCCTGCCCCAGCCCAGCCCTGCTCCTGGGAGGCGGTGGCACGAGGTGGTGGGTGGCAGTGCTCCGTCCCCGCCTGCCCATGCATACCCCTTAGGGCCTTCCCAAGTACCCCCTGTTGTAGATAATAGAGTGACTATACCATAGTTCTGGATGGATGGTCTTTTATACATTTCCCAAAGCTGTTTAAAGTGAAAGATAATTTTTTTTAATGCCTTTGCCCTCTTACAAGCATTTTTTTTCAGAGAGCATTTGGGACTCCTATACACATGCAGAATGAGTCAAGTCTGCTGGAGCATGGTCATTACCGCACTCCAGCAGACTTCAGTGACGTGTATCAGCATCCCCACACTGAAAAATGATGGCAGGGGCGCTTTAAACTAAAGTTTGTTTGACAAGCTTGAGTTCAAAACCCCCTGCCGGCATTTTTCAGAGCAGGGACGCTGATACACGCCATGTTCTTTGATACATGCGGTTCTCGGAGCTGCGCTAATTAAAGCCCACCTCCCCCCTGCCTCTTGGAGCATGTCTATAAATGCCTTTAATGCAGAAGGAGGCTGGATTTGCAAGCACACCCACACAGATATGTAGGGTCCAATGAATTGGGGAGGGTTTAAGTGTGATGTGCGCTGCGTTGGTGACTTAGCATCATGCAAGACCTCCGCTGGGTGGTGCTGTCACTGAAATCAGCAGCACCCACTTCCAAGTGTGCCCGCAGGGAACTGCGGCAGTGCCTGGGCTTCTTACAATACATGCTTTCTGTCCACTTAAGCTGTTTAAATTAGCGGGCTATCAACTGAAGTGGTTTAAAACAAATGAGTAGTAGAGACCTACCTAAGTCGCAGTGAGATGACAGGTTTTTCATGGCCCACTTGTGGTGTGCAGAGCCAATTTCGTGGGCGTTTCACGGCGGCCCTGCTTCTCACTGCTGATTGGCAGAGGGGCCCCAGGGGCTCTGCCCCTTGCTGCTAATTGGCAAACAGTGCCTTCACTCAGTCTACAACACTACCGTTTTTTTCCCCCCGCCCCTCACTGCTGATTGGTGGAGGGTGCCTTTACTCAGGCTACCTGACTGCCATTTTTTGAATGATTTCTTGGGCCAATACTAGGTTTCCTGGCGTTTGCGCACAGCGCTGTTTTTCATGGTTTCCACAAAACCGCGATTTAGGTAGGTCCCTAACAGGGAGAGGCTGTGACAAATCTTAGGTTAGGCCATGCCCGCTTGTCTCATCATTGATTTCAACAGTTGATTTCTTATTTTTAACTTTTATTTTAATCATTGATGTAAAAAAACCAAACATTACCAATAGCTAGCTGCCTTTCTTCAAAGTTTTATGCCAGGTATTGCAAGTTCATGTCTCTTGCATTCAGAACTACTGGCCTGCAATCCTGGTCCAGTTCCCCCGCCTGGGAACTCATTGGGTGATTGTATGTGGGTCCCACCATACGTTCAAATTCCCCTGGTTTGAGTAGGTTACAAGCACGGGTTCTTTCCAGGACCTCTGGCGTAGTCCTCGGGCTGAACCTTCTGGTACCACAGGCCGGATGAATGGCACGGGGCTGGTCTGTGGCCTGGATCAGGCCCCGTGCTGCCTCCAACCAGCCCCGCACACCCAGATTGAGCTCTGCACAGCCTCAGCCAGCCTGTGCACCTGGATCAGCCCTGCACACTGGGATTGAGCACTGTGCTACCTCCACCCAGCCCCGCAGGTCCGGATCAGGCCTTTGCTTTTATGCCAGCAATGTTAAGACAGTTGTTGTTTTTTCCTTAAAAAGACAATCCCCTTTGCTTAAGAACCCAATCTGACAAATACGTTTCTTGGCTTAGCATTGTAAATCTCAATGAAATGATATTTGAAATTACTCTTAAATTAAGAAAGCCAGTTTGCACAGAGAGTAAACGCTCAGCTACTTGGCTAATTGTTTTGTAGAATTAAAAAAATGTCCCTGAGAATTGTATGTACAAGAAAAGAATCTCCTTATTGTTGTCTGAAGGGTGAATGGAGGAAACACGAGTCAAAGCCACGATTCCAGACTGTACAATTTAATTTTTGGAAGGCTTTCAAATCGCACTTGAATTTCCATTGAAGAATTAATGATCATGGATTCTTTCTCAGCTTATCCTGGACTATGTCTTCTTCTCTGTGTTTTTTTTTTTTTTCCAGACTGCTGCGGGAACAATGGATCAAAGCCAAATATGAAAGAAAAGAATTCATTTACAGTGAGAAACAAGAACCTTATTCAGCAGGTAGTGAAAGAATTTTTTGGTAGATGATTTTTACTGTGTCCAATAGCTGCTATTTCCTTTCTATGCTCTCATTTACAAAAGAAGAAAAACATCTTTACATTGTTAAACCTTACCCTTCCTTAGCCAAGACGGAAAAGTATGACTAAAGGCTTTTGGGAGTGACGGGGGCTGGAGGTCTGCTCCAAATGCAAAATCAATGGGATTTCTTTCCATTACCTTCAGCAGGCTTTGGATCAGGCAGTGAGCAGCGACTACAGTGAAATTTTAGATACTTTCTGTTAGCTGGATGTGTTAGCAGGAATTAAAATGTAGATAAGGAATTTATCTCGTCAAGGTGAATTTCCTTTGGACTAATGATGTGGGATTATCGATTCCCTTGGTATTGTTGCACTGTCTTTGCGAATGAGTATTTTGGGGCAATTATGTCAAAATTGTTTTTCATGCTAAGCGACTGCCTTTTTTTGTCTGTGTGTGTTAAGGATCAAAAATCCATCAGATTTAAAAATCATTAAATGCGAGTTGTTTTTTTTTCTTTTTAAGAGAAGAAATGTGGGTTATTATTTGGGGTCATTATTTAGAGCTGTCACCAGTATAACTAAATCATTTGTGGGGGGGGTTTCTTGTTTGCTTTTTGTGGGATTTTGTTTCTTTTGTATATATTTTTTTTAAGTGCCACGTGTCACAAACCCTTGTTAACTCCAAGTCGGCAAGCTGTTGGTTAAGCATGTGCAAGTTGATCCTTCTCCAGTTGCAGGCAGTGGCAAAACCCACATGCCGTCTATGGGGCACGGTCAAATCCGTACGATGAGCAGAAGTAGTGTTACACCCCGGCAAGAGCAAGTGCTCTGGTCCATGTTGGTGCCTGGAATAAAACAGGCTGCAGTCTTTTTTTAGTGGGAATATTTCTGCAGCAGATGGATCTTGAGAAGAATTTGTTGGAGGGCTTCTTAAGAGGAGGTGTGGAGTTTGGCAAACATTAATTGTGAGGCTGTTCCAAACATAAGGGCTAACATCAAGGAAGGCATGAAATTGGCTGGTTATTCTTGACATGCAAAAGTGGCATTTAATTCATTCTGCATTTAACCTGGTTCCGTTTTTTGTATATACCATGTGTGAGTGACTCTGGGATAGAGTCCTTTATTAAGGAGGCCCATGTAGCCAATGAAAAGGTTAAAATATTAATTTCATGCTGCTTGTTGAGGCTAAGTAGGTAGTGCTGGCAGTTTGCTCCTTTTAAAGCCACAATTAAAATCTTGACCTCAAATGTATCCTACTTGTATGGAAAGCACCTGTGCTCAGCTGTCTTATGTGGCATATTGTGATCTGCACACCGTGTGTGTGTGTGTATTAAATATATATACACATACATAACATCAAAAGTGTAAATGAGCCCATGGGCGGGTGAGATTGTGAAAAGCTACATAGTGAAATTTGACACATGCTGTTAATGTTAATGGTAGATCTGTAGCCAAAATATCAGTCCACGTGCATCCTGCACCTGCACAATAATGTTTTACCGTCCAGACTATTGCTCCTGGGTGTCAAAGCTCAATCAAGGTATTTTAGCAGAGTACTTGGAGCAGATGCTTGATTTTAAGCACCCATGTAAGTCTATTTGACTGCAAGAAATCTATTCACTTGTTTAAAGTCAAACACGTGATTCGGAGCATTGCTGGGCCAGCTCCAGAGCTTTCTACAAGGAGATTAGAAAAAGGATTCAAATGAGAGAATTTTTAGCTGTTTGTTTTACAGATGTCTGATACCCTTCCCAGTTGTGAAGAGCTGATTATTGGCTATTGGCATAATGGTGCAGACTTGTTTTTTTTTTGTTTTTTTGTTTTTTGGGGTGGGGGGGGGGTTCTTTTTAACTTGAAAAAAAGTCAAATATACTGCAGTGACATATTTCTGCCAAGGGAAAAGGGATCGCAAACACATGCATGTCTTCCTGTTTTGTGCTTGGTGCTTGTATGCGTTCTTTGAAATGCAATTGAGAGAGAACGTAGATCATCTGAGATTTTGATCAGCATTAAACATGGGATCTCCACATATCAGCTGCAAATATTTAACCAGGATTTCTGTCCTTGTCTGATTAATGTTTAGTTGTAACTTGGTAATGCGGGTGTGAAGGAGCGTTTTAGCCATTTTGCTTTCTCCCAGTTCTGAGGCAGCTGCATGCCAGTTTGGCTGGATGGCACAACTAAGAGCAGCCTAAGAGGCTTCTCTAGATTATACCAGCTGCAATGGCTCCAGCTGCAGCCTGCCCTACCCTGAGTCCCAGCCATGCTGTTCTCGCTGGCTACAAGGCTGGATGCAGTTAGAGGAGAGTCTGTAAAGCTCCAGTGATCTTTTGTGGCAGATCTTAGCTTAGGGCAACTTTGCTTTGCAGGGTCACACCATAGGATGTAGGTTTTCATTGCTAAGCCTCATGGATGTAAGGTGTCTAATATCCCAATTTCCCATCACAAATCCAGGTACTACCACACCACAGTGTACATTTTCCCCCATTATTTTTCTCCCACATGAAGTTACTTTTTTTGCTCCCATCACCAATTTTCTCACCGTTCTGAATTCCCCGGGGGGTGTTAAGTTGCTAGTTTCTAAGTACGAAACATTTTGCTGCTAATAGAGACGTCGGGATCCATTTCCTGGTGTTTATTGGAAGATTTAATTCCATCTTCCAGTCCCAGAGGCAATTTTGTGCTCTGATATTTCTGCAATCATTGCATGAAAATAAGAAAATACTCATTTCTGTGTTCCAGACAAGAGCCTGTTCTAGCCAGTCTCATAATAAAACCGTCTTTTTTTGTGGGTTTTTTTTTTTTGTTGGGTTTTTTTTTCTGAAGCCTTGGTCAGAAATTCAGCTTATTTCTTTTTTTGAAAAGCCTTTGGGGAGAGACTGTCTAGAGTCTGTAAATGCCAAACAAAAAACTCTTGCAGCCTCACTGACAGCCACAGCTCAGAGGAGTCTCAGGACTGGACTGTCAGATGTTTTGGGTCAGGACAAAGGTGAAGAGGCAGCCCTGTGCAGGGAAGCTTGAACAATCTGGCAGGAGAGAGGCAGGCGGGGAAGCAAGGAGACTGAGGAGTCAGGGCCGCGCAGGGAATGAGGGGCTTCTTGCCAGCCCCCTAGAGACCTTGCAAAATACCTGAGCCCACTGTCACCTGGTCCCTTCCCAGGGTCGGTTTGCATGTCTGGGGGAATTTATCCTTGCAGCCAGAATCAGATGGGACTGCCCCAAGTGCCTTCTGGATGTTTTCTCCACCCATGCCCTCAGAAAACAAGGAGGAGTCTGTTTTGCGGGCCTCAAATCTCATTATCCAATGCAACTCACTTGAATGTTATACAGGGATGGGAGCGGGCATCAGATGATTTAGCATCTTGTCTCCAGCATGTACCGCCAAGGATGCTTTATAGAATCATAGAAAATTAAGGCTGGGAAGGACTTCAGGAGGTCACGTCTAGTCTAACCCCCTGTTCAAAGCATGGCCATCCCCAGTTATATCAGCCCAGCCAAGGCTTTGTCTAGCTGGGTCTTAAAAGCCTCCAAGGATGGATATTCTGCAACCTCTCTGGGTAACCTGTTCCAGTGTTTTACTACCCTCCTAGTATCCAACCTAAACTTCCCTTTCTGTACCTTGAGACCATTACTTCTTGTTCACTTCCCTCGATCTGCCGGCAACGCTCCTGCTAATGCAGCCCGGTATGTCATTAGCCTCTTTTGCAACAAGGGACTGTTGGCTTATATTTAGCTTATTGTGCACGGTAACCCCTAGGACAGGGGCGGGCAATTATTTTGGGCAGAGGGCCACTTACTGAGTTTTGGCAAGCCATCAAGGGCCGCATGACAAGCAGCCCAGGACAGATGTATATTAATTTTCTACATTTTTTAGGGGCCCCGCGGGCCGGATAGAATGGCCTGGCAGGCCGCATCTGGCCCCCGGGCTGCATTTTGCCCACCCCTGCCCTAGGATCTCCTTTGCAGACCTGCTGCTTAGCCAGTCGGTCCCCAGCCTGTAGCGGTACACAGAATTGTTCTGTCCTAATTGCAGGACTTTGCACTTGCCTTTCTTGAATCTTGTGACACTTCTTTTGGTCCGGTCCTCCAATTTGTTGAGGTGTCCCTGAATCCTAGCTGTACCCTCCAGCATATCTACCATTTCCCCCCTCCCACTCCCAGCTTGGTGTCATCTGAAAACTTGCTTAGAGTGCACTCCATCTCATCTTCCAGGTTGTTGATGAAGATAGAGAACAAAACCAGCCCCAGCACTGACCCTTGGGGCAAGCCACTTGATACCAGCTGCCAACTAGACATCGAGCCATTGGTTACTACCCTTTCAACCCGGTGCTCCAGCCAGTCTTCAGCTCACCTTACAGTCCATTCATCCATCTAACCCATACTTTCTTAGCTTGCTTGCAAGAATGTTGTGGGCGACCGTATCAAAAGTCTTACTAAAGTGGAAGTACATCACGTCCACTGCTCTCCCCACATCCACAGAGCCAGTCATCTCATAGAAGGCAGTCAGGTTGTCCAGGCATGACTTGCCCCTGGTGAATCCATGCTGACTGTTCCTAATCACCTTCTTCACCTTCAGGGAAGTCTTTGCCAGCAGCATGTACAAACTTCAGGAATAAGCTGGACTCTCTGTCCAATATAATACGGACACAGATCTAATACCCTTCTGGGCTTTCCCCCACCCAGCTCCCTGTTTACACGCCATTGCTTTAGAGCCAGCCGGGCACCAGCATGGTGTGCTAGCCAGATCCGGTGCCAGGGATGCTCACTGAGTTTGGCTCCCTGTTTCCCATCTAGTGGCTGAAATGCAAAGAAAGACTTGGGAGCCTGCTTCTGGGTTTTAGGTAGCAAACATGAGTCTTCCAACTGAGTGGCAGAGGCTTGGTCTTTTTGGTCCAGCCCCCGGTGCTAGCGATTCACCAGGGCACCATGTGACACCTAGAAGGCATTGAAATCCCAGAAAAGGGACTGTGCCGAATGTCCTGCCCCTTCTGCAAGTTTTACATCGCAGGCTTTCACGCTCATCACTGCTGAAACCCGTCTTTCGTCTCCTTGCTCAGAATGGCAGCCTCATTCAAACTCCACAAGAAGCCTCCTTATCAGCCCTATTGATTTCAGTGTGAGGAGTCAGTTCAAGTTCAGATAGTGCAGGGAGATTAGTAAAACAATGATTAAATGCTTCAGTGATCCGCTATTGATCCTCCGCTACACCTTTTCTCCGTTAGATATGCCATTGGAAACTGAATGGCTCAGAGTTAAATGAGTTGTTCACCCTGGCCAAATGTTATGAGGAAAGCCTTATTTGCAACCCAGTAATTTGGGATAACACTGAAGGGTCTCATTCCTGGTGTTATCAATACAGCATACTGATAACATATCATTATGACAGCATAATGATAATACTCTTTAAGAGTCCTGTATTGGGTGTCTTTCAGCCTGGCTTCAGCCCTTCTGAGAAACAAATCCATCAAATTACTGTCAGCCTACATCCGATTATTCCCTTTAATGCAGTTTAATGGAGCATGGATACTGAATCCATTTGGAAACTTGGAATAAAAAGTCATTCCACGAAATGCAGGGAGGGGCTGGAACTAGATCCTAGCAGAGAGGTTTGCTTTTCACTTGGTAATTTGAGTGGCTTTGTTTCCCCTTAGGGCATCACAGGCTTCTCTAGAAATTGCGGTAACACTGAAAAATTCCTAGAGTCCCATGGAGAGTCGAAAGCATCTGAGAGATGCAACACAATCCCTTAATCAAGGGAACTTGTATCAGTGGCCAAGGGAATGCGTGGAGTGTTTTACACTGGTAGAAGGTCCAGCACATCCCATGCATGCATGTATGTATGTATATGTATTTAAAAAAAAAAAGTGTGTGTGTGTGTGTGTGTGTGTGTGTGTGTGTGTGTGTGAAGAGCTACATCAGTGTACAAGGGACTACAGAATTCATTTTTTTCCTTTTTAGCATCCTCTGTTCTCCAGGAAAAATCATGATCTGAGGGGTTGGAACAGGCTCCCCCCCGTGGTGGTACAGTCACCCACCCTGGCAATCTTCAAAAAGTGTCTTGATGCCCATCTTGCTGGGGTCATCTGATCCCACCGGTCTTTCCTGACCAAGTGCGGGGGGGCTGGACCCGATGATCTGTAAGGTCCCTTCCAGCCCCTTACAATTATGAAACTATGACCTGCCCATTACTGGATGCACTCAGTGTTACTGCTTCACAGTACGCAAGCTGTACCAAGCTGTAACAGCCTGGCCATGGGCAGCATTGAGGTTCTGTAGCCAAGACACAAGCAGAGCCAGGAGCCAGAGTCCAATAGCCAAGGTCACAATCTGAGATTGGGAACCAGGAGCAAACCAGAGCCAAGAGACAATCCAGCGTGAGGAGCCAGAGCTAGAAGCTAAGGGATCCAAGGTACTGAGAGGGAGATGCACAGGGGCCAGGAACTCAAGTAAGGGTAGGGGCAGGGGTAGTGGCTAGGAGAAGGAATTGGGCTGAGGCAAGCCACCGTTCCTCTGGTAGTAACTGGTAGTCTGCTGGCTCTAGGTACCAAGCAGATTGCAGGGTGAAGTCAGCCACTGCACTTGGGCTTAGCAGGGCCGCCCAGAGGGTTCATGGGGCCTGGGGCAGGTGTGATGTTGGGGGCCCCACCACTGCCCCCTACAAGAACCCGTGTGTGTGTGTGTGTGTGTGTGTGTGTGTGTGTGTGTGTGTGTGTACAAAGCTGGGGGACCACATGCAAGAATTATTGCACACCCGCATCACATGTAAGAATCTCACTTGCAGCTCCTTCGCTTGCCCTGGGAAGTGGGAACAAGCCGGCTTTCCTCACTTGTTCCTGCAGCAAGGAGGGCTAGGCAGAGAGAATTTACCTTGGAGACAGGTTACTAAAGCAAAATGACATTAACAGTTTGCAAGTGAAACATTTATTAAACTTATGCTGCAAAGTTAGGAACTTAAGAACAAAATGAGAAGAGGAAAGTTTAAGTAAAGTATTTCTTTCTCGCCTTCATGGATGCAAAGTCATCATTATTTATTTGCTTTGCAAGTGCATTCTCCACTGAGAGTATGATCAAATGGTTCAGGCTATCCTTCCCGATTTCTGACCGCAGGTAGTTTTTAATAATCTTAAGCTTACTAAAAGTACATTCCCCAGATGCAACCGAGACTGGCAAGGAATGAGCATTCTCAAGCAAATGAATATCTGAGGGAACACAGATTCTACACCTTTGCCATAAATCCTGTTGAGAAGCTCAAGTGCAGTGCCCATGGCTCTTCCAGAGGTGCATCAATTTGAGTCTTTCCTGTTTTACAAAATCAGGAAAATTTTCTTCTTGCAACTCGTCCTTGTTCACATCTCATGGGTATGTGGTGGACAGGGACTCAACAAACTTTGCAATTTCTTCATCCTCTGCAACAGCTGGTGGGTCAAGTATGGATGAGAACAAGCTTGAGAGCTTCCCCATGGTCTCAGCTAGGCTTCAGAGATCTGAGAGGAGCATATCTATGGCTGTGATGAACACATCAACCCTGAATTTATCTTCAGGGGAAGAGATTGCGTGTTCTGTGTTGGCTGGCTCATCATGGAAATGCTTCGTCCTTCAGATTCTTCTTGAATTCGGTGGTGACACCAAGCCCCTCAACGATGACCTTAGTTTCTGTGAGAAGACTTGGCCAGGAATCATTCAACCACTGAATTTCTTCCAGGAGGCTCTTGACATGTTGCACCCTTTCTTCCGTAGTGAGCTTGGATCCTTGGACCACACTGGAGTCAGAAGGATGAACTCAAAGGATTGCCTCCACTCAGTGAGACCTTAAACATCAGCCTGGGTTTCTGCTGTCAAGTCCAATTCTTCCTCAGTTTTGAAGAGAGAATCTAGCATCCAAGGTCTGGAACAGCCTGCCACCGGAGGTGGTTCAAGCACCTACATTGAACACCTTCAAGAGCAAACTGGATGCTTGCTGGGATCCTATGACCCCAGCTGACTTCCTGCCCTTTGGGCGGGGGGCTGGACTCAATGATCTTCCAAGGTCCCTTGCAGCCCTAATGTCTATGAAATCTATGAAATCCCTTTAGGATTTTTCATGAGGAGCTCCATCTAGCTGTTGACATGGAGTAAAGAGAGAGTCCTGCAGCTTCCTGAAGAATTTTCCATCTTGCAGGACTGCATGGAAATGCAGCATCCAGCTTCTGGACATTTCCAAAATATGGTTTCACTTCAGGGCTCTTCTCCATGGCATGGGTACTACATAGGTTCAGAGAGTGTGCACTGCAGGGTGAAAACAATGCCTGAGGATTTGTATCCTAGTTTTCACACCCTGGTATTTCCCAGGCATATTTGAAGTGCTGTCGTACCCTTGGCCTCTACAGTTCTCTAACACTACCTTACACTCCGCCAGTACTTCCTTTATCTGCTCCATGATGTCTACTCCTTTCTTTTTATTGCAGCCCACCATTTTCAGAAATCATTTCTGTACATCCCATTTTCCATGTACATCTCATGATAAATACCAACTGCTCAGTACACGAGACATCAGGCGTCCCATCTACGACGATTCCATAGTAGCCAGCATTTCTCACCTCCTCAGGAATTGTATTGAGTACTTTCTTGGCACACGCCTCCAAATACTCATTCTGACTGTGCCAGGACATGGAGTAGGCCATTCGATGCTCCATAACAGTTTCAAGGTGGCAGTTCAGATCTTGATTGTATTTACTAATGAACTGTACAGTAAAAAGGAACAACCCGCAGTCATCATGCTCTAGGATAGGATGTGATCCTCCGAACAGCAAACTTCGCTCTGCCAGAAACAGGGTAACGTCAACCAGACCTTGCAATACTTTACGCCACCGTCCCTTCTCTGAACGTATACCATTTTCAAGAGCGTTATCAATGACTCCTTTTCCACTAAGAACACTTGCAAGATCTTTCCTCTGTAAATAATGTTGAAGTTGACCACGGACAATTACTCTCAGCGGGACCTTGCCTGGAAATCTTAGCTGGTGCTCATGTAACCCCCATAAGCTGGGCTGTATTTGGTTCAGGCTTGTGAATGTGGCAGAGGATAAGCAGCCCCTGTTTAAGGAAAAAGAAAGTAACCACAGAGAGAGTAGACAGAGGAAGGAGGATTGTCTTTGTACTGTTGCTGGAGAATAAACTTGTATATTTAGCCTTTAACCCCTTGATTAAGGGTGAGACTGTTCCTATTCTTATGGGCCTTAGTAAGCAACTGCTGCT
The DNA here is from genome assembly GCF_030867095.1 of Alligator mississippiensis. Classification (NCBI taxonomy): domain Eukaryota; kingdom Metazoa; phylum Chordata; order Crocodylia; family Alligatoridae; genus Alligator; species Alligator mississippiensis. The sequence goes on along the minus strand of NC_081836.1, from coordinate 49,610,727 downwards.
GTTTGAAGGACCGGAAGAGAGCAAGTCATCTCTGTAATACTGAAAGCAAGATTTGCAGTTTGGAGCACAGGCTTCTTCAATCAAGAAGGACTTTAATATTTTTGTTTACTCCAAGAGTTATATAGACATTTTGGATTTAAGTATTTTTTGAAGCGGGGAAACACATGAACCTGAATATGTGTTATGTCTAATGTTGTTATTTTTCTCGGCAAATATAAAGAAAACTATATATATCATTTTAATTATTATATTCTTGCAAATTCATTTCTGGCTTTGGCGCTTAAGAACCACAGAGCTTGCATTCACTCACAACTTGAACTCTGGGGGTTTTCCTGTGACGACAGCCCGGCTCTGCCACCGATCCCTCCTTAAACCTTCCCTGTTCCTTCTCTCCTCGCAACAGACTTGTAACCAGGGCTACTTGGCCTAGACCCTAGGCGAGGCAATTGTAACCCTGCCGGATCAATCTTGTCTCTCTTGCTGCCCAGCGATAAAGAAATATCAGGACTCATAGTAGAAATTATATCTTTTATTAGACCAACAAGATTTTTGCAAAAAAAAGTCTTTAATGGCAGACTTTCAGGCACAAACACCCTATCATCTCTACTATGCGTCCTGATAGCCTTTTCCTCTAGACCAGGGGCAGGCAATTATTTTGGGCAGAGGGCCGCTTACTGAGTTTTGGCAAGCCATCGAGGGCCGCATGACGGGCAGCCCAGGGCAGATTAATATTAATTTTCTAATTTTTTTAGGGGCCCCGCAGGCCGTATAGAATGGCCTGGCGGGCCACATCTGGCCCCTGGGCTGCATTTTGCCCACCCCTGCTCTAGACCAATACAGCTACAACCTGAATACCAGAGATAAAGAAAGATGTTACCTTACTGTGATTGGTTTAGATGCCCCCTTGGACATCAATGCAAAAATCACTTAAGCCTCAAATTAGCATCTGTTTCACACACAACTACGGATGTATAATATTTACTTCATGGTCGGGGACGGGTCCCGTAATGTCACAATGATGTGTTGAGAATGATTGATTCAGTGTCCTCTTACACTCTAACGCACCCGTTTCCTCTTTTTTATGAAAACAAAATACCAAGAATTTGGGTGGGCAATGTCGGAGGGCAGGAGCCAACGGTACACGCAGGAGCTGAGGAGGAGGCCTTTGCTTTGCAAGGGCCCAGGGCAAATGGCCCCGGTTTCTCCCCACTTCTGGGCAGCCTTGGGGCTTAGGCTAGCCCCACCTGTGGCCAGTGTCGGGTCCGTTACACTGGCTGAGTGAATCCTCGGAAAGCGATGTACGTGGCAGAGGCCCTTCTGCTCTTTGCTTTCACAGAAGAAAAGAGATAAGAATTGCTGATGATCCAGTCCCGAGCAGATAGTAAATCATGTGGTCCTTGCATGGAGAAATGACTTTACTGTTAGGGTCTTTAAAACATCCATTCACAAGCTGGACGTGGTGAGTGGTGCTATCTGAGAAGGCTGATGTGTATCTCGGGGAAGCTGACAAGGCTGCCGGTCTCCACGCATATCTCAGAGAAGGCCTGTGTATTATCTGGAATCAGGGCTGGGAAATCCATCGAGTTAGTAGGTTCCCTGTAGATAAAGTACAGCATCCGTTCACATAAATGCAACCAGAGAACAATAATTGAAAAGCATTGCATGCAATGTCTCTGGAAAAAAAACCAAACCCTGTTGTCAGACAAGACAGCTTCCCTGGAAAAACTGGAATAAAATGACCAACAGCAGTTGACCCAGCCGTAACGCTTCTTCTTGCTTCCTTTCTTTCCTCTTTCTGTTGACCTTTCCATTTCAGAGAAGCCATTCCTTCTTATCCTTCTCCCTTTCTGCACCAACTTGAAGTTGAGATTCTCAGAGGTACTGGGGCAGGGACGCACAAAATACAGCCCATGGGCTGGATCTGGCCTATCAGGCAATTTAATTTGGCCCGCGGTCACCCACCGACTAACTGTACCGCACCCGGTCCACGTGCCTGGCTCCCACCCTCATGGGTGGAGGGACTTTCAGCAGCAAAAGTCAGAAATTAGGGGCTGGACTTCCGGTCCCAAGGTGGTGACCAGGGGGCGGGGACCCTTGAGGCCCTCGACAGCTCACCAAAACTCAGTAAGTGGCCCTCCAGCCAAAATAATTGCCCGCCCCTGTACTAGAGAGTCAGATACCCAACTCCCCTTGAAATAGGTGCCTGATACCTGTATTAATTGATTCTCCCTATACATTCAGTAAAAACGCTGTTTTGGAGGTGGCGGAAGGTTTCGATATGAACTGTCATCTGTTTTGGCAACATTTAAGTTGATCTTAAACTTTATGCAAATGTAACACAGTCGTCTGCATGTCAAGAAGCTCAACTCTCAGCATTTGAGGCTGGTTGGAGCTCCAGCTGTTGATTTGGCATTGGACATATTTTGCCTTGTGCTCGCTCTGCAGGAGGTGACACGATAGACTATCCAAAACGGTGTCGCGTGAAGATCAGGAAACAGAGGAGGGCAAAGAAACCAACCAAGCTCTGGTGGGGCAGCATATAAATAATGTATCGCCGGGAAGAAAAACAATCTGTTCTTCGAATGCTGCTTGGTCAAATGGAAGACCATTTGGAGAAGGCCAAGATCATCCAGGCCCTGACACTTGCCCAATCTCTTTTATGGCCATTCATTTCCAGGTCGTGTTGCTGCTGAGGCAGTGCCCTTTGGCTGAGGTCAAGCTGCCTTGCCGTCTTGGATGCTGGAAGGCTCGTACTGGTTGCGTAGGCATCTGCTAGCATGCCCAAAGCCCATTAACTTTGCTGGGAGTGAGAAGTTAATTAAGCATGTGACAGAGTCGTCAGGTTGCAGCACTGTGTGCTACAGTGGTCCTTCTACGAGCTGTGCCGTCTTGGACCGTTACTGTCCAACACGGTAGTGCTTATTTTTTAATCTGCCAATGAATCTGCATGAGGAAAGGTGGTGCACAGGAAGCTGGGGCGTGAACTTTTATGGCATGCTACCTTATCTGCACGACTTGTCCCCAGCAGCGTCGGTAGTGCATTTCAAGCAGGAGATAGCTTTCAGGTGGAATAAATTGCCTTAGTTTCCTGGTGTCCAGAGCAGGGAGTTCATGCCGAAAAAGTGGCTGGCCCAGAGTGAATTCACACTGCATGAAGTCATTTTTGTCAGGATCCTCAGAGGCATTTAGGCACTTAACTGGGATTGAAATCAAAGGGAGCCAGGCAAAGGGGGCAGTGTTTAGCATTTGAAATGCTTGGCACTAGATAACTAGTAATAGGTATGAAAAGTCACTATAACTAATAATAGGTATGAAATGCTGTGCCAGTTGCCAGTTAGGTTGCCGAATGGCTCTGATGGAAGGAATGATCTGGCTTGTTCTTGGGCTCGAGCACAGGGAGAAGTCCCAGCCACCAGCCGCAGGCACGTGAAAAGTGTGCCCTGTGCGCCCAATTAATTGTGCATTTGGTGCAGTTTACACAGTTTTAAGTCACCAGGACGCCGGGGCTTGTAAGCCGATTGTGGATTGACAGAGAGACGTTAGGGCATACTTCTTGCAGGCATCAGCATCCTCAAAGGAAAAGTGCAGGCCTCTGCAGTTTTGCAGTGGGATCTCTTTAATGCAGCGTGTGTGTGTGTGTGTGTGTTAAACCTATAAATCATGTTGATGCTAATTCCCTTCCCCCCTTTATCAGGTTACAGAAGAACAATCAATAGCAGGAGAGGATTTAGTGGCAGGAAAGGTGGATAAATATATGACTGCCAAGCCTGTGTGCTGACATGCAATTGCTGTAGTAAAGCAGAAGAAGGGTAAATGTCCCCTTCTTTGCTATCCTGGTTGCTACAAAATCTCTGTCATGAGGCACTTGATTTTCAGAGAAGCTCGAGGTAGTGGCTACGTCCCTGCAATGAGCAGGATGACATTGCAGATGTGCATCTTTGTTTAGGAGCAATCTCATTATTGCCAGAGCTGATTTAATCAGAGTGGGCTGGATACTCAGCTAGCATGAATCAGCTGAAGGTCTGACCCTGCACCCTGACTGCGGAAGTCAGAGTAGGTCATGCTATGTGTCACCCATGTATATAGGGTGACACGTTATACCATACAACATGCGGGGGGGGAAGGGGGTGTTTATAGCAACAGCCACATTTTACACTAGTATATTTGTCTCTTGAGGCCAGTGGATTTTCACAGGGGGAATGGAAAGCAGCGCTTGGCTGGGAATATGCATGCCCTTACATTATATTTTTCCAAATGTCATAAAGACTAATTTGACTATAAATGTATACCTCTTTTTTTTTTTAAACTAATAAGCCAGATTTCCCCTCCCCACTCTCAAATTCAGACAAAATGCATTAATCCTTCTGGGAAATGACATGTGTTTTCTGGGAAATGATGTGGTTAGGGGAAGGCCCACTGAATTCTTTCTCTTCTACATTTGCAAACATTTGCAAGAGCTTGGACTGGAAAGGAAATGGGGCAAATGCATGGGACACAAATATGCTCCTCCTACCCATGAAAAGGAGGTCCGTTCGTTCAGGCTGAATTGAGGTAGCTTCTGGGCAGTCTATTTTGGGCCTGACCAAACCAGACAAAACGAGGAGCAGCATTGTAGCTAAACCCCAATTATTTTAACCGACAGATCTCATCTTCCGCTGTCTAGGACCTGACTGTAGCTAACGAGCGAGGGAGCTAAAAATGGCCAGAACTGAAACTCCCGAGCCCGCCAACTTCTCATGCTCCATGCTACAGCATGGGAGCCCTGAGTAGCAGCAAAAGAGCAAAAGGGACCTTGTAATAACTTCAGAAGTGAAAACTTTTGGTGTTTATGAGAGGCAGCCCATAAGACAGCATGACCAGTGCTACCCAACCAGGGCAAAAAAAGAAAGCATGGGCTGAGTGGTCCAAGCCATTAATGTCCAAAGCTCTTGAGCAAATGGTAATGTACAGGGATTTGCATTGATACACAGACCGGCACCAGCCATTTTTGGAATGCAAACATTGGGTCAATACAGTGCAATAAAATATTTTAATATGTTACTCTTACAATTGTCTCCAAAGCCCAGCAGTGGAAACGTTACAGTAAGAACATGGGAGTAGATGAGAACCGTGCACAAAGAGACAAGAAAGGCTGGTAGTAAGTGCAAGTGTGGGGAATGAACTGAAAGCTATGGGTGACGGTACAAGGCGGGTTGGGAGCTGGTTTTTGAGTTTTTGGGGTGGATTTTTTTTTAAAGGTTGGAGAAAGAAATAAAAGGAAGAGATTGTGAGAGATGCTGTTAGGCAATGGGGAGTGAGAGAGGTGGAAGCAGAGCTCATTGGGTAGTCAAGAATTAACAAAACCTTTGTTTTCTCGGTATCAAAGCTGTTCAATGGTTTGGGGGCTAGCAGGGAGGAATTGAAAACTAGGCACAATTGCTGAAAAATCCTGGTTTGACATTTGTTAAAGGAAACAAATTGTTAAAGGAAAAGGGTTTTTTTTTTAATTGAAATAATAGTTTTGTATTAAAAATTTTAAAGGGATTTATAGTAAGTGGGGGTGAGAGATCAAGAGACCAAATGAATGAATTGAAATATTATGGTAGAGCTGCGTCAGTGGGTTTTTTGGATGCTTGGTTTGTGGAAACGTTCAAGATTTTGATTTTTTACCTCGATTTGGAACGTGGAAAACCTGTCAAATTCCCGCATGGGCTAGAAGTCAGAGCCGGCCCTGTCCCAGCTTCTGATTGCAGTTTGCAGGCAACCACAGAACGGACAGACAAGAGCGATATTGGAATAATGGTACAGCCGTCACTTCCTTTGAGGGGGTAGGATTTGTCCCCAACTCATCGGTGGTGCTGAAGAGCCCTGGAAGGTTGCAGAATGATCTGGGGCTCCTGGGCTGGGCTTTGGAGACCAGGGGAAGTAAGAACGGTGCCTACGTTCAGTACAGAGATTTTTGCACCGTGTATATGTGTATGTACGTATGTTCCATATATCGTGTATATGTCCCTGCAGAGCCAGGGTGGTAGCAGAATATCTTCCATAAGCGAGCAGTGAGTTGGGGTGACGGAGCTAAGCTCAGGTCTGAAAGCAGCAGGCAGAGGTGAATAGGATGTTTCCCTGCCATCAGCAGGGTTTTGTACTGCGAGCCACAGCGGGGAAAATAGCAGCCGAGGGGAAAATCCATACCCCTGCAGGGGAGATATCGAACAGGCAGAGAGCACGAGCGCACAGCTTGGAGGGAAGGCATTTTCTCCCAGCTTCACACCCACATCCCCACACCAGCAGATTACTGCCCTACAGCAAAGCTTTCATGTACTTGCCAGCACTGCCCTGGTTAGGGAGGAGACTCAAAGCAAAAGGGAAACTGGTGCTTGTGAAAAGGTCTGTATGAAAGACTCGGCTGCGGTCTCCATTTGGGGCCCCCGAGCAGTGCCGAGAGTGTGAAACCTGGTTGTTAATGCATTCAGGTTTCCGCAGTAGGTGCTGGGAGTAACAAATCATGCAGCCCGCTAGCACCTTGCACTGGCTCCGAGGCCCCAGCGCCACTGCTATCGGGGTCAGACAGCCGGGCTGGAGCATGCCAGCTTACACCAGGGTTTAAGGAACAGCTTGCGAAAGGGTTTTATTTCCAGCAACAAACAAATGTGCTCTCAGGAGGGGAGTGGTGTTAGGCAGGTAGCACTGAAAGTTGGCAATCTGGCTTCTAGCCCTGAATCTATCCCTGACTAGACGTGTGATGCTTAGTTGTCTGTGTGTCAGTCGATCCATCTGGAAAACAACACTGTCCTTCCCAGGCAGCAGTAATTAATGCATAATTAATTAATGCTTGCAAAGGCACTTTGGGTTTGAGCTACGCAGGCGAGTACAGAGTTGCGGTGGGGTTACTTTAGGATTGCAGCTAGCGTACCTAAAGAAAGCGACATACAAATCCCCTTAATACGATGAGGATTTCTAGTCCCCTAGCATATTTTCTCCCACAATAGTGTGTCTAGTTTCTGTTTCTTTCTGTGTTTAATCGAAGGTTTCCCTGCTTTGAACCTGTTTCCTCATGGGTTGTCTAAACAATGTGCATTGAAGGGCTTGATGCTTTGTCTGGGGACTGCAGCCACAAGTATTGCCACCCCCAGAATGAAACGTATAGGGGCGTAAGTGTGTGTTGCAGCAGGAAGCAGCGTTCGACATGTAGCCCTTCTCTTCTGGCTGACCACCTTAGAGAGACTGAAGTGACTTCAGGTAAAACACTCTTGAAAATGAAGAATGGCATGGTACTGTGCGTAATGTCATGCTAATTGAGACAGTTGTGGTGGTAAAGTTATAAATAAATGCCTGGATGACTTGAACAAAGTGCAAATCTATGATATCTGCATATCAGATCAGAGCGGTGGGGAAGAGAAACCACACACACATAGCTCACCTTTCTCACTGTGAGGCACGGCTGTTACTCCAGTAAGGCGACGCTGCCCTGGCTGAGACGATAGCCAGGCCGTGGCAATAAGAGTTGAGAAGCAGGTAGAGTTGGGGTGTCCATTCAGCCAGGCCCCAGGCTTGCATTCGGTGATGGTGCTAAGGGGCAGTCCTTGGACTCTGTTGTCCTCGAGGCAAAACTAGTATTTGCCGTGACCTGTGCTGTGCGATTTTATTTTTAAAACCTAGAGATGAATAGGTGCTTTCTACTAAAGGGTCTTAAAAGTCTTTATAGAGACCAGTAAGTTTACTAATGCCTCATTTTTAAAGGTGCTATGGAAGCCAATGGGAGCCATGGTTATTCAGCATACATGAGGATCAGGCACTGAGCTTCACATCACTTGCATAAATTGGCTATTCCCATTGTAAATATGGATAAACTGAGGCAGAATCTGAGTTCAAGTGACTCTCCCGTTGTCACTTGGTGACTTCAAGGGTCTGGCCTTAGCTCCCTCCAAATCCAGATGCCTTGTCTCTTGCTTGAGTGAGCAAGTAGCACTCGTAGGAAGAGGAGGACACATCCTGCCTGGGAAAATAAACTCTTTCTTTATCTCCGCTGCAGTTAAGAATTTATCCATCTTAAAGTAAAGCCCTGGATTCACAGCATTGTTTCCCTTGCCTGCCAGAAAATGTTCACTGGCTGCAGTTTGGGTTTTGGCAGTGGTATCCAATAGTCTTTGCATTATCCAGCCGTTGTCGTCCACCGTGTATTTTTGATAGTCTAGGTCCAGGCTGTCCAGCTTCCTGTGGCTGGGGACCACGTACCCTGTGAGTGCCACACCAGTGAGTGCCCCACACCACGTGGATTGAACTGAAGCCCCCAGGCATGCCCCTGCCCCTTGCACCGTGTGCTTGCACAGCTCCGGACTTACCCTCCACTCCCCGTGTCCTGTGCCACCCTGCCCTGCCCCCTGCGTGGGGGCAGACAGCCCCCATAGTAACCACAGGAGGTAGGGGGAGCCCAGAGCTGCTGTTGCAACCTGGGTGATGAGGGGAATGGTGGGCAAGCAAGAGCCCTGGGTGGCATGTGGCCAGGAGGCTGCCAGCTGGGCAGCCTTGCTCGAAACCAAGGCTCCAGTTCCCAAATAGCACAAATCAGTGCAACTCCCTTGTTGAGAATTTGGAAGGAAGTCTGCAGTCTCTCCACTTAAAAGTGGGTTTGTTTTCAGAGAGCCAAGCTGGCATCTGCCTTCTGATGCCTGATCAAAGGGTGATGATAACTGATAAGAAAACCCTAGAGATTGCATTATCTGTGTTGTAAAAGAAACCAGCTTTTCACAAGTGCGAAGTGGTGTGGGTGTTGGCTTCTCTCTCATCCTGAGGGTAAATGCTTTAAACGGCACCTCCAGCTTTACAGAAACTACACCCTTGCAAAATGTGCTAGGAGCTAGAGAAGCAGGGACTTTTTTTGTATGCAGTCTTTTATTTTAGCTACCCCCCCATTTACTATCCTACCTGTTTTTTGAGTATGAACAAAATTCACAATACTGCCAGTACTAGGCTTTGAGGACCAGTTCCTTCGTGGATGTAAATGGGAACATGTCCATGAGCTTCGGTGAAGCAATTCCAATTGGCCTGTGCTGAAAATGAGCCTGTGGTTGGAGTGATTACGGTGTTGTTCATATTGTCCTAACACACACAGGCCCCAGCCCAGTTGTACTGTGCGCTATGTCGACGCAGGGCAAAAAGATGATCCCTGCTCCGAAGAGTTTATCATCCCAGTGTAAGGCAAGAGCCAAGTGGATTAACAGGAGGGGAAATCAAGGGGCAATATTGGCATTAAGGCCCTGATTTGGCAAGGATGAGGCTTTAGTTTGGTGAGTTGTCCCATCGATCTCATGCCCAGAACAAGGGATTAGTGAAAGGGGTTAGTCATTCCCTCCACTTCTGTATTCAGTACGACGCTGATAATGGCACGCTCTGCTTCCTCTCGATCAAAAATGATATAGGCGCATCTCTCCCTTTTTTGAGCTTTTCTAACCTGTCATCCTTTTTATAGTGAGAAGCAACTGAGGATGAAAGACGAGAGAAGATTGCTACATTAGGTCTAGATAAGATAGTTAAAGCATCTGAGCAGCCCTGGCTCCCGCAGAAAACAATGAATTGGCCTCCATTGCGTTCCCTGGACACTGCATCAGTTTTCGGTGTGGATGTCAGCCTTGCGGCGAATCGGAAATACAAGATCCGTTGCGACTGGCAGTGGAAAAGACCTTGGGGGAAAATCTGGTCCAGCTGAAGTCAATGAGAGTGTTCCCACTTTAAATGACTGCCTGTTTTACCTTAAAAAAGTCAGGCCGGAAGGGAGGGAAGCCTGAAACAAACCAACCTAAAAGTGCCAAATAACACTACTTCCAGAGTGGTTTCAACCCCAAAAAACCTCCACTGAGCATCTCAGTTGTTATCAATTTATGTGGAAGTTGCTCAGACACTCTGGTAATAGTGTATATTAAAAAACCCAGAGAGAGAGGGAAGTTCACTTGTGCCATTCATCCCTTTTCAAGGGCAGGCTGAGACTCAGCTAATCCCATGAAAGAGGGAAGACTCTGCCATCCCTTACATCTATGCTTTTCCATATTACAGGAGAGCAAGAAAGAAATCAGCCAGCTGCTCACACTTAAAAGAAAAAGTTGGAACCATTTCTAACCCGAACTGTATTAGACTGCCTGCTGTTGAAAATACCCAGGTTCAAAGCTAGGAAATAGTTGCAGCATTCAAAGTAAAAGGAATTACAGCCTCGCTGTTGGGAAACATATGCATGTATAATATGTACACGTGGGAGACTTAAAATGTGAGCAGGAAATGATATGTGGCAGCAAAGGCTCAGCCATAGAGACCCTTGACTTAATATTTGATGTGACTGGTGCAGAACATGAATGCATTCAACTCTAGATGTGCAGTCTGAGTATGACAGCTCCTGGGCCTCTGCAAGGTAGTTTAGGAGGGTATGAGAGTATAGAAATACTATGGGTAATACAACCAGGGCAATGTTACTGCTTTTTTAAGCATCAGGTGTAGAGATCTTTGCAATCGGGGCCTGACATCTTGCTTCTTCTCATGGATAATGTGTGTGAAATGAGCTGGTTTCATTTGAGCTGTGCCTTTCATCCTGGGGATGGCTTAACAATAACATTGTTGTTAGCCCGACTGGTGGGTAGATCTAGATGTGCTACAGCTGTGTGCGTGTGGGACTCGACTCTTAGGGAACATACAATGTCTTTTTCATGTATGACCTGACAAGATCCTTTGGCATTTTTTCCCTTCTCTCTCCAAAGAGTTTACAACATCTTGTTTGTGGTTTAAAAAAAAATTATTTTTTTTTAAATAGTCTTTCTTCTCAAAGCCCAGCTGTACAAGGCTGAGCAAAGCCGCTGTTGGTCTGGCTGCCCTTTGTTCTAAAGGATCACGGCACAAACAGCAGGGAGGCTTGCAAGAATATTAAATACAGTAGCATCGCGCAGCTAATGTAGCTCACTTTATGAGAGGAGGCAGGAGCAGGTTGTAACTAGGCCATAAAAACACTTGCCTCTCCGACCAATACCTAATTTATTACCAATGTATCAGTTTCCGACTCTCAAATATCTGCTTTTGCCATGAGAAGGAAAGGGAAGTAGCTGTAGAGCAGCTGTAATAATTTTCATCTAGCTGTAGAGCAGTTGTAATAATTTCATGTACAGTCAGTTCTCTCCAGAGGTCATCAGAAACCTAATCCAGATCCCATTGATGGCAATGTAAATATCCTCTTTGATGTCTGTTGGCCTTGAATCAGGCCCTTTATATACATTAAATACCATCAGAGTCTTCATACTACAGTGTAAATTATGCACTATATCAGTAGGATTTGACAGTAATCTCTTTAAGGTGGGGTTTATTATCCTGTATGCCTGCAAAATGACTATCATGCTTCTGTGCTAAATAAATGGTGGGCCTGACCCTCTTACTCTGTTTTGACACTGGTGTAACTCCATTGATTGCAATAACATTGTTTTTAGCCGAGCTGGACTCCAGATTTTAGAGGAAAATCAGGCACAATATGTGAACATTTGAATTCCACCCGTGACTTTTTTTTTCTGTGCCTTTTCAGCTTTTATGCTAGAAAAAAGGATACGTGTTAGCTCTGCTTGCATGGGTTTTATGACTGGTTTTAAAATGCAGGTGTGTGGGGCTGCCTACATCCCATGTAGCCATCTGAAGGGTGACTGCAGGCAGATTCCCCCCACCTCGCATCCCTTCCCAAAGTGACTTCTCCACCAGATCATGTCTGGGTTTGGCACGAGTGTGTGGGAGTGGGTAGCTGGGGTGCACTTGAAAGCATGTGCCCCTGGCAGTGGTGGTATGGAGAGACCTGTGTGTCTGTCTTGTGGCAGGGGTTGCCTCTTCATATCACAACTATTGGGGTTGTGAATTCCCTTTATTCAAGATCCATGCCATTAGTCAAGCCTTTTAAAAGAACACATGCAGGGCTCTGTTTGGGGTCACGCTGCCGACAGCGCCAGTTCTGGAAGAGGCTGTGCCTTAGCAATGTTTTTTTGCTCTGCTTTCCGGAGGAGAGCGTTAGTCTGGATGCTGCAGTACACGCACACCCATCTACACTACGGCCAGTATGAGGGGGCCACTCGAGTAGCCGTGGCAGGGACTAGACCTGCAAACCGGATGGTGTTCATTTGGAAACACTGCTGTAGGGCCTTGCAGGAGTTCTCATCTGGTCACCTCTTACCCCTGTTCCCTTTTGAGAGTTAGTCTCCCCACCTGGACAACATTTCCCGAGATGCCCCAGGGACTGGGTTTCCAGTCCCTGCACAATGAAATCACATTTTTTCCTGTAGAAACTTGAGACAAAAAGAGTTTTAAAAGAATTGGAGTGGAGCATGGGGCAGAAAGGAGCCCTTTTTTTGCTTATCAGCTCCAGGTATAGCTGCATCTTTTTCCTTTCTTTCTCCAAAGAGTTTGCAACATCTCCTCGTGCTAAAAAAACAGGTCTTTAGGTCAAATCCCAGTTGTACAAAGCTGAGTAAAGCCACTGTTGGCCTGGTTGTGCTTTGCCCTAAAGGATCACAGGAAAAACAACAGGGCAGCTTGCAGGAATATTAAATACATTAGCATCTCTGGCAGCTAACATAGCTCACTTTATGAGAGAAGGCAGGAAGAGAGGATTGTGACTAGGCCATAAAAACATTTGCCTCTCCTAACTTGTGGTAGTAAGTCTGCTCCTCTGCAAACCTTCTGTTGTTGCATTACTCTGCCTAGACAAAGACTGGACCTTCGGGGATTTAGGTAGTTTTTACATCTTTTATTTAAATGCAAATAAAAGTGTTTTATTTGTTAGCTTGTAAGAGCTTTAGTGGACCTTGATCTTGACTATAGAGAGAATTTTCAATATCAAGAAATCGGTTATTTCCACTTACTAGCTTCAGAGAGAAGTTGTTGCATTATTATGATTGGTTTTTAATGTCATCCCTATCTGATTTTAGTCTTAAGATGGTTTCGATCCTCTTCTCCAACTTGAAAGGGCCAAATATTAAAGCTTTAATTTGTTAGTGAAACCCAAGTATTTCCTGCTGTTGCCCCATTTTGATAGGGAGTGCTTATTTCCACAGTGTAGATCTAATGGATAAAAGCCATGGGTGCAGAGTACTTGGCTTTCATTTAACCCTTTCCCCCTTTGCAGAGTGTTTGCAAAAGCTTCTTTTCTTTGTGCTTTTCTATTAAAATTCAGATCAGTTGATAAAGATCTTGGACGCAAAAGTTTTCAGTTGTTATCCTTAAAAGGAACGCATTTGAATAATGCCTTAATCTAAGGATCTCCAAAAGGCTTTGCAAACAAAAAATATGCCGCCCAGCACTGAGATTGCAGCCGCTTCTGGAGTGGAAGGCAGCATCTGTTATTGCGGTGTTTGTTCAGTGGTACATCACGGCGGTTCCTGATCCTGCCAGTTCTGTGTATGGAGCTTCACGGGAGGTCAGAAGCATTTGCACGTACAGTACTAAGTATTTACAGCCCTGTTCCTCTGTCTTTAACACTGGTACAGCCTCATGGATATCAGTAGGTTCAACCCCTTGATTTGTGTGTAAGGGAAGAAATAGACCTGTAGATCCAGCGGGAGCTGTAGGTGGAAGGTAACTGGGGATTTAGATAGTGAAGGCAGAAAGCCATGACCTGAATTGGAGTTTGGCTCGGACATTGAAGGCAGTTCTGGTGTGATAGCCGGCGTCACAAGAAAGGCAAGTATTGAATCCTTAGTGAGTCAGTGGGGACTTAATACTTCATAAGTTTTTTTTTTATCACGTGGCTGATATTTGGAGTCCATCTCAACTACCAGCAGTGGTTTCTGGGGGAAGTAATGACTCTGTTTTCTTGTAATGTGGCTGCTGCTTGCTAAGCAAATCATTATTGTTTCATTGCTACTTGCAAAATTGTTACGATGGAAATCCCCACAGCCCTTGATTAGGGTCTATCTGAACCAAATCTCCAGTTTCAAACATAACTGAATTTTAGAAAATCCATAATCTGATTGTCACAGTTTAGTCCCACCCTTCTTTAAATGCTTTCTACCATTCAGTCAAGAAATCACCTCCCATTCTTGCTTACACTGCTCAGAACTGGGGGTAACTGAATTCATTTGAGAGACCCACTACCTATAATTTGGCTCAAGCACGAGGCAACTATAGGGTTACCCTGTGTCCAGGGTAGGGAAGCCTGTGCCAGGACCAGACTTGCTTCTGCCTCCTGTATAAATCAGAGTTGCTGTGCTCCAGTCCACTTGGGATGGGGGCAGCTGGGAGCCCCGTCTGGCAGGGATGTGGGGAGCAGGGGGCTGCGGGTTGGGAGTGAGGGGAACCAGCATGGCCTGGGGGGTGGGGGACTGTGGGTCAGAAGTGAGGGGCCAGGGGCTGCGGGTTGGGAGTGAGGTGCCCTCCAACAGGTGTCCTCTTTCTTGGAACTGGAAATATGGTAACCCTAACCACGTATTAGTGGAGGGGGCATCTCCCTGTGGGGAGCAATGTAGGGTGGTTGTGAATCGATCAGCCAGGGGCAGATTAATCCTTTAGAATTGGGAGCTCGGAGAGATCTGTGGATAAGAAAGACTAGACTAGAAAGAACAAGAAGGTGGATCCAGGACTAAGCTGTGTAGTCTCGCAGAAAGTCCGGGCCAGTTTCAAATACCAAAGCTAATTGTGAAGCAGCTTCGTGTGTTTGGTCTTCAGGCACATCTGCATTTTACCTTGCATCTCCATACAGAGTGAATCGGTCATGAGCAGAGCACCTAGTCTCAGTAGACAAACTGACCTTTTCCGTATTCACACTGGAGTGAAAAATCCTGCGCCGTTTTCAGAGGTCTGAATTTGCGAGAGGAAGAACTGGTTGGTTATCCCGGGCATGTCTGTCTAATTAAAGGATACTTATGCACTGACTGTAGCAGGCTCTGTGTTTGCCTTAAGTCAATGAGCAAAGCATCATCTTTTTTTCCTAAGCCTATTACTAATTTTCTTCTCTTAGCAAATGCTACTGATAGCAAATCTCCAGATCAGTAGCAGGACAGAGCCCACAAAGGCATTGCCCCTGCCCCTTGTTGCAAATCCTAAATAGGTTGCGCTTTGAAATCTGGATCTAGGCAGCTTTCAGCCTGTGGGCTCGAGACCTGTAAGCCTCCGAGCTGAGTTGAGCTGTGGTTCTGCTGCACTCGGTGGAAAATGACTGAAGAATCAGGGCTGTTCATAGCACAGCAATGCACAGTGACACAGGAAAGTCTGGGGATCGATCCAGCAAAGAGGTTGGAGGTTTCAAGAGAAATGCGATTTGAAGGAGAAGACGGGGGCTGCTTTTGGGGGAAGTCAGGGAGCAGGGGCTGCTTCAGGTGTGGTGTGAAAGCAAGTGTGAGGCAGAGGCATGAGCTAAAAGACATGAGAGCAGTGGTGTGAATGAAAGCAGAGCTCTGCGGAGGATGGGGCACTTGTCTGCCCTTGTCTGCCTGCAATCCTTGTCTGCGTGCGATCTCTGAAGACACAAATCCACAGTCTGAGACCTGAAACTAAGCACCACAGAGATGCTTAATGGGATCTTCTAGACTGAGCACCGAGTCCCATTGGGTGGAGTGGTTTTCTTTAATCTTTATTAATCTGTAAAGGAGCCTCTGGGAACTGCATAAGATTGGGCCCCTGATATAGTCCATGGCCTGTCATAACCTATTTATAAAGCTTCTAAAAAAGTAACATGAATATATTGTCTCAAATAATATAGGTTTAGAAGTTATAATCCCTATTCCATGATGATATCTTTGAGCTTTAACATGTCTTAAATTAAAACTAACTTTATGTTTTTTTAAAAGCATCTTAAAAATCAACA
This sequence comes from Alligator mississippiensis, assembly GCF_030867095.1. NCBI lineage: Eukaryota > Metazoa > Chordata > Crocodylia > Alligatoridae > Alligator > Alligator mississippiensis. Next base: position 49,594,937 of record NC_081836.1, on the reverse strand, counting down.
AATATGATTAAATAAAAGAACATCCTTTTTTTTTTTTGAAATCGTTGACTTCTATCCACCCTGATTGGAGCACCTACCGAGGGAGCGAGAGATCCTTCACCTCAAGGGGATTTGCACCTGCACCTTTCACTTCCCCGAGCACGCCTTCTCCAGCAGGCTGGGAGCTGGGCCGAGCCGGGGCCCTCCTGCTGACGCTGGCCCGCTGAGCAGTCGAGAGCGCAGGATTCATGAGGCCGGAAAGAGAACAAGCAGGAGGGGGTGTGACGGCAGCCTAGCGAGGGGCCTGTCTCCTGGGAAGAGGAGGACCTGGGCTGTAGCCCTTGCTGCAGCAGTGTTGACCTGCTTTTACCAAGGAGGGTGTGCTAATGCACAGAGGCAGGGACAAAGCAACATAGAGAGGGGCTTTTTCAGGGCCTGATAGAGGCACTTGAAGAAACTAGGCACCCGAATCGTTGTGCAGCTGCTGGACTTGGGTCAATCTAGGTCACTCGTTGTGATTTAGACACCTAATTTCTGCCTAGGTCTTATTAGGTGCCTGCAAGGGTTAAGCATCCTCAGGCTCTCTCTGCTTCTATGGGGATAATAGCACGTCCAGCACCTACCTAACTCCTGGCAAGAGAAAGCAACTTCTGTGGCTTGGTCACAACCCCAAGAGCCAATTTTATGGTCATTTCATGGAAGCCCCACCCCTTGGTGCTGATTGGTGGAGAGACCTCACCCTTCTGTGTTGATTGGTGGAGAGGCCCTGGATGTAGGTGGCAGCCGCCATCTTGACTGCTGGCTGCCATTCATGCAGGCCTGCCCCACTGCTCTGATTGGTGGACACTTGGCATATTGTCTGCTGCCCTTTGTGCCACCCCATGTCCCCGCCAGCCAGCACCTTCCCTTCCCAGGTGGGCTGCGAGCCCAAGCTACAGCAGCAGTGAGGAGCCAGCGATTTATTTTTATTACATTTTTTTTTAGTTGATTTCCTGGGAAAATGGGGCTAATGCCATTTATTGCAGGGATTGCCATTTTTTTGCAGTTTCCACAAACAGCATGAAACCGTGATTTAAGTGGGTCCCTACTGGAGGGGTGTTGTGAGAATAAATACATTGGAGATGATGAAGAACAGGAAATGCAGTGTTGATGGAGGCCTTCCAGGAAAGTACCCCAAACGCAGAGGCAGTGTCAGGTGGGGCAATTCCAAGAGGGCGAAATAGCAACAGTGCATTTCTATCGCGGCTGCAAACCATTTATGCAGAGTCCTTCATTGGCAGGGTGTCAGCAGAGAGAAGGCGCAAGCAGAGCCTCACCCAAAGGAAAAAAAGACGGGAGGTATTTGGTTTTCTAAGAGCCATTTCACCTGCATTTTGGAGCTCATCTGTTCTCTTAAGCAGATGTGTGTGTGTGTGTGTGTATATATATGCGATTTGCACCCAGGGTCCTCAATCGCGACTGGGTACTGCTTGGAGCAAGGCCCTGTGCAAACAGTAACCAAAATGGTGATTTCTGTCCCAAAAACATCCAGGCTGAGTTCTGCAATCCGTGCGTACGTGCCACGTGGGTGGGATGCATCAGCCAGACGTTCGGTAGGTTGCGTGTTAACGTGAACACGCTTTCATTGTAGCGCTGCGTACTTGGAACGTAACAGAGATCAAGCTAACCAGGTATGCGATGTTTGAAAAAGGCAACGCAGACTTGCTGTAGTCGAGACTGCCTTAGCAAAGTGCCAAATTCTCTCAGCCCGGTAGTGCAGGAGGAAAAGTGCATTACTGGCGAGGCAGGCGCCTTCTTTGCATGCAGCAGGGGAGCGGGAGAGAGGGCTTATATTCTTCAATCAGTGACATCATTCTGCCAGGCGGGGGAAATGAGTCATCTCGGGAAATAGGTTTTATATTCCCTGGGCATGGGGGAATCTGCTACCGTACACCATGTAACATGCTTTAGTGCTTGCAAGGGGAGAGAGCTTTTAGACATTTCATTTAGCACCAGAGATTGGGCACATTCAGAGCGTGCATGGCCCTGTGATGATACGGAAAGCCCAACCTGGGCTGTCAGTTGGATTAGTCGTGCCTGAGAGCCTCTCCCTGTTATGAAATTAGGTGTGAAAACCAGGATGTTAAATGGCAGCTCAGGACTGAATGGACTGGATATTATAGACCCTTGTGCAGCCATGTGTACATGTCTCTTGTGTCATTCAGCTTGGCGACTTCACTTGCAGCACCAGTGGTCAGTAGAGTCCCTTCCTGAATTCAATGTTTTGCATCCCAAGGGAGGAGTGCAGGAGGCGCTGGAGAAGGGAGATCTGCCTCTTACTGAGTGATCCACAGCGCCAGCTGCCACCCCGGCACCCCTGTGAGTTTGGCAGGGGCAAATAACAGTGCAGGAGGCAGGGTCTTAATGGATAGATGCAAACATCAGTGCCTGAGCATCTGCCTCTGGTGGGCACAGGCTCATTCAGCCATGCAAGGAATTTTGCATGTGCTCAAATAGGGACCAAAGGCAGAAAATCTGCCCCCAAATTCTCTCTCCCTTGTCAAACGGGTCAGGTTGGGTTCCAATCTGGGGTGCTTCCACCCCACCCTTGCTCTACTGCACCCTTTTCCAGCTTGTACTTCAACATGACGCTCCACGTTCTCGGCCGAGCCTGCCTGGACCCGTGCTCAAAGTAATCTTTTTCACGGAGGTTTGATGTAAAAAAACATTTTTATAAGGTTCCTTCTCCCCTCTCCCCCCAACCACCACCGCCCTTCTTTCCCTTCCTCAGCACACTGGTGCTGTCCAGGCTGAAACCAGGGGTAAGGCTCAGGGGAGCAGCCTTTTCCCATGGCATATCCAGTCCTGCCTGGAGCAGAAAGCAGAGGACAGCACCAGAACCCATTTTGCAGAGACGTCCAGGTCAATTTTTGGGTCAATGCTGAAGGCCACACTTGTCCCCAGTATCCATAGTGCTCAGTGGAGTAACTCAGGAATTGAGGTCCATGCCTGGCATTTTCCGAGCAGAAGCTCTGAGCCTCCCACAACAGGCTCTGGTTGAGAATCACTGGTCACTAAATCTATTATTTGAGAATCACTAGGTTTATAGTGTGACTGAGTCTCTTAATAATCAGGCTAAAATAAATAGACAAATAAGAATCCAGTCTATTTGGTACTGTGAAAATCTATTTTCACTGAAACTCTTCCTGTCTAATTTAAGCCAGGCTGTCTCTTGTATTAAAGACCTTGTACAATGGCAGGAATACTTTTGGTTCTTACTAAATAATAGCTGCCTGGGAGCAGGGGCATACTTAACATGTGCTAAATCAGATCAAACAAGTAACAGTGTTCTGTTGCCATTAGTGCTCAAAAAAACCCAGCCCAGCTCCATAACTTGTTTTATATTTCTATTTTTCAAGAAGTAAAATCATTTAAAGGCACAAAATGTTGGAGAACTTGAAAAAAACCTGCATCAACAAGACCTGGTGCAGTGACATGATGTTATAAGCATAGATTGTAGAAAAATGGGGCTGGAAGGGACCTCAGGACCTAGTCCGGTTCCTTGCCCAAGGCTGGATCATCCCTGTCTAAACTCTGATCCCGTTTTTCTAACCTCCTTCTCTTACAAGTTTCCAGTAATGGAGACTCCACAATCTTTCTACGTAAGCTGCTCCAGTGTTTAACCAGTCACACTTCACAAGCTCTTTGTAACTTCCAGCCTATGTTTCCCTTGTTAAGACCATTGCTCCTTGTTATATCGTCCATGGCCACCCTTTAGGTATTTGAAGACTCTTCAGAATAGATAATCCCAGTCCTCCTGATCTTTCCTGGTAAACTGGGTTTCCTAAACCTCCAATCATTTCTCTTGCTCTCTCTGGCAAACTCTTTCCAAGTTGTCTACATATTTCTTGAAGCAGGGGCCTGGACTGGATGCAATAGTTCAGGTGAACTGTAGGTTGCTCAAGCAGCTTTTGGGGTCAGTCCTGAAATGAACCCGGCTGCCCTTTTTTCTTGAATGAAGAAGAGAAAAAGAGTGAAACAAGCCAAATGTTCATTGGCTTCTGGGGTTACAGGGCTGATAAAATCCCGGCAAGCAGGTCAGGGTGCGAGCAGTAGGAGGGCTGCATAGTTTGGAGTGTAAAGGTATCAAAGCTTCATGGCAGGGGTGCTATATTGGAGTGACTGCTGCTGGCTGTGCTAATGAGGACTGTAAAACAGAACATCAGAAAACAGCTCAGGGAAGAGATGTAAATCACATTTCCTCCCTGCAATAAGCCTGACTCAGCAGATACGTCTGCAGCAGCCAGGCTGGGGTTTGCTGTTTTTTAGTTTAGATGCGTGTTGAAAAATATTTACATGATTTACCAAGTTGCGGTTAGTACTGGACTGGAAAACCCATTGTCAGCGCCTCCTGATCTGACTGTTTTAAAACTCTCCTTGAACTGGGGAATGTGCAAAGTGGCCATCAACTTGAGCTATGATCGTTATGTCGGAGAGCGATTCCATCCGGGAAAACCCAACCCGTGCCGGTAGTTAGACACCACTAGGAATCAGATTCATAGGGATGGAAGGGGCCTCAAGGTTCATTTAGCCCAGAAGTGTCAAGCATAAGCCCTAACCTCCAGATCCAGCCCACAGAGCCAGTCCAGCCCAGTGGGCTATCAGGGGTGTCGAACTCCTGATAAGCCCTGTTATGGGACATGGCCTTTCGCAGAATTTGGCATGACTGGGCCCCACTGGGCATGAGCCTTGGCAGCAGGGGACAAGTCAGTCCTGCCCACCTTGTGTCTGCTTGGCCCTGCCATCTCCCCCTCACTGGGCCCGCGATGCCATCTCTGGACCTGCTGCAGCCACCACTGGGCACACCACTGTTGCAGCTGCTGGCCCGATGGATCTGGCTTGGGAGATCAATAGGTCCATGTGCGACCCATCCCACAGTCCAGATCTGGCTTGCGGCCTGGAGTGAGTTTGACATCTCTGATCTAATCCAGTGCCCTGCATGAACGTGGCATGCGTCGCGCATCCATAATAACTATAGCCATGGCCATCATCCCTGGACTATCTAACAAAGTAATTTGCACATTGAGAAGGGGATTTTGAAACCTTCATAAAATACAAACCGACTCTCCCTATGCCTGAAGAAGGGTGCTTGTGCCTGAAAGCTTTTAAAGAACAATTTTTCCAACTATTCAGTGCCCTTCTTGGGCTCCCATCCCTTCAAAACGCACATCGCTGTTGCAGTGTGGTGCATCAAATTCATCTAGATTGGGCTGCTGCTTGTAGGAACATGCAGTTTGAGCTGATGCCTTGGGCAGCCGCAAAACTGGCAGATGGAGAGGAAAGATTGTGCCACTTAAAAAGTTATCTATGCCTGGGGCAGAGCTGGAGTTTTGATTCTAATTGTGGTGAATAGATAGATGACCAAGAGCTGCTCTGCAGCCACAACAGATGTGCTGAAGCCATTTGGGCTTCTTTTCAAAATAAACAGGAGAGTCTGGGTTCTCTAGGAAGATGCTTGCTGGGATTTAGCCTTGAAAATCTGCTCACTGGGGCAGGAGGGGGGAGGTCTCTATGTCTCAGTGGTAGTGCTCTGGAGTTAGGGGTCCGAGGCCCGGTGAAGTCCGCCTGAATCGTTTCCATTGAATCTAGTGATCCGTGGATCACGCACTGAGGGGAGGGCGCTCTAAACCTAAGTAGTCATGATCTACGTGAGCAGCTGTTCTGGTCTGAATTTTATTTACAGACGTGGCTATAAGACAGTTTGTCTAAAGCTATTCATGGCTTGGAGAATGTGTTGGATGATTCCCAAGACCGTGGTTTTGAACAGGGCCACGCTTCACAGAACTTAAGCTGCTAAATGTCTCCCCCAGCGCCAGATTGTCAACACTGGCTTCAGGCTTTGCAGCACTTTGGAACCGAATGTGCCATTTGCAGGGCAGCAGAGACCGGCGTCGCTCAGCTGTGGGCATGCTGAGGAACCCAATTTTATGATGTCCTTTACTAAATCTTTAGGGGCCCGTCTTCTCCCTGATATGAGAGAAGAAGGGTTTCCTGGTCATCGTTTGGGTAAATCCCCTCTGTGTCAAAAGATCATTAGATTCAGAAAAGCCAATAAAATGTTTAGCATCATTAGAAAAGGAATAAAAAATAACATGGCATTATACAAATCCACGGTGTGCCCACATCTTGAACGCTGTGTGACGTTCCAGTCTTCCCATCTTAAAAAGTTTGTAGTAGAATTAGAAAAGGTACAGAGAAGGGCAACCAAAATGATCAGGCTATGGAGCAGTTGCCATACAAAGAGAGAATAAAAAGGCTAGGACTCTTCGGTCTGGAAAGGAGAGGGCTGAGCGTGAAGATGATAGAGGTCTATAAAATTATGAAGCATGTGAACCAAGTGAACAGGGAACTGTTGTTCCCCAAGTCCCAGAATACTACATCTAGAGGATCCTACTAGGAGACAGGTTTAAAACTAACAAGAGAAAAGTACTTTTTTATGTAACTCTTAGTTAACCTGTAGACTACATTGCTATGGGAGGTGGCAGAAGCAGACAGCATAGCCAGGCTCGAAAAGGGACTGGATAAATTCATGGATGATAAAGCTATTAATAGCTGTTGAACAGAAAGGCTGGAGATGTTTCCTCTGGAATCTCACCCAATAATGGTGGATGCAGGGAGGGCAGTGGGTAGAGGACAGGTCACTCTAGATCAGGGGCGGGCAATTACTTTGGGTGGAGGGCCGCTGAGTTTTGGCAAGCCATCAAGGGTCACATGACAAGCAGCCAGGAGCAGATAAATATTAATTTTCTAAATTTTTTAGGGGCCCTGCGGGCCGGATAGAATGGCTTGGCTGGCCGCATCTGGCCCACAGGCCGCATTTTGCCCACCCCTGCTCTAGATGTATCCGGCTCTCCATCTAGCATCCGCTTCTGCCACTGTTGGTGATGGGATAATGGGATAGGTCAGTGGTCTCCAACCTTTTTAAGTAGGCGATCATCTTTGGCATTTAAAAACAAGATCTACTGTGCGCTGCTGACCCACCTCGCCCCCCGGTCCAGCAGGTAAGTCTGTGAGGAGAGAAGCGTGGGCGGGCAGACCGAGGCAGAGGGAGAAAAAGTTATTTGAGGGTGCGCCTCCGCAGCAAGTAAGTCCCACCCAGCTGGGGTCCCATTCAACTTACCCCTGCTCCTGCCTCTGTGGCACTGTCCCTCACCGTGGGGGCCTCAATCTAGCCCTCCCCCTTCCCACCCCCATGGACTGGCCTGCTGGGCTGGGGGTGCGTGTATGCATGCCCACGGGCACTCAGCCCCCCACCCCAGCCTTGTATTGCCTGTAAGAGGCTCCAAGATCTATCTCAGGAGACTTCAAGATCTACCAGATCAAGATCCATTGGTTGGTGACCACTGGGCTAGGTGGACCATTGGTCTGGCCAAGTCTGGCACTTCTTACGTTCTTGTGTTCCAAGTAAAAGTAGGGCAGTACTTGATACCAGCTCTGAATCTGGCCCAAAAAGACCCAGGTCCTTTGGTTTCTATGGGGCTGCCCCCTCTTTTGTCAGTGAGGTTTTGTTGCACGCTGCTTAAGAATAATCATAGGTGTGTTCAGGTCTATGGATGGGCCAGTCGTTGGAGGCGTGTTGGCAGGGAGGAACAAGAAAGGACAGAAAATGAGTTCAGGCAGGAACTCTTGCTGTCTTGGCCACATCTGTACAGCTTGTTTGTTGCTGTTGATAATTGAGCCATGGGGTTGGTAATTAAAACCAGGCAAACTTCAGTTGCAGTTTAACAATAATTTTAAGGGCATGTTAGGGAATTGGGGAGTTGAGCTCAGACATGTGGGGGTTGGGAATTGTGTCCCACTTGCGGCTGCTTGCATTTATAATACAATCTGCTGCTACTAAGGAAGGAGCTCTCTTTTAGCTCCGGGCCTGTCATTGTGATGCTGAAAGTCCTGAGTGCGAGCCCTGCTGTAGCAACTGGGTATATACAGCTATGGCTTGTTCTACTTGTTAAGTAAGTGCATGGTTGGCTTCAGACCATTCTGTCCCTCTGCAATGAGGATGACTGTGATCAGATTCAGCTGAGATTGTGCCAGGATTTCAGAAAAACAGCCCTGGATTATTATTGTCCATCTGGCCCATGGCTTGACAAAATTAGCCATGTCCCATGTGCTCGGTGCTGTACAAACACAGAACGCAAAGAGCTTCTGGAAATCTCTCCGTGGGAAAAAAAACAACAGAAGCTCTGCTTCTTAGTATTTCAGTGTCCTTCTGCTGCATTTGCAGCATGAATGCTGCACTGTGAGAGCCAAGCATGAAAGTAGCTGTGAAGGCTCCAGCCTAGCTTCCAGAACAGCCACTAAGCTGACAGCGTCAACAGTGAAAAGCCAGTAGGTTCCTAAGCGTCTTTCCCTCTTAATTGCCTCCTGTGCTGGATAGTCATACAAATAAGAAGTGTTTTTTGAAAATGTAATGTAGTTACAGCATTGTTCATAGATGAGGAGATCATGGGCTGTACCACATTCTTCATAGGTGGCACTGGGGAAACCACACATTGTTCTTGATTCAACCAAGCAAAGTAGTTGAGCACATAGTTATGTTCATCCCTATTAAGCAAAATCTATAGGATTTAAGCATGTGTTTAAAGTGAATCTCATGCCAAAGTGTTTTCCTGGATTAAATTTTTAAGCTTGGTGTTGCCTCAGTTTCCCATTTGGCTAAAAAGGATAATTCAGCTTCCCTTATTCCACCTCTTGTCCATCTTTTCCTAGTTAGAGCATATGCTGCTTGGGGTGGGGACTCTGTCTTCAGTGTGCTAGTACCTAGCATAAAGTAGGCCAGGGGTGGGCAAGTGTTCTGGGCAGAGGGCCACTTACCAAGGTTTGGGAAGCTGTATTTCCCTCTCCTGCTCAGGGAAGCAGGAACAGCCCCACGGTCCCAGGCTCAAAGCCTCTGCTAGGCAGGGCCTTGCTGCTGGGTTCTGCTGCCGGGTTCCCCTGGATCCTACTGCCCCTGACTCTTGTTATCTTTGACAGGCAACCAGGAGCAAATAAATATTAAATTTACTAAATTTTTTAGGGGCCCCGTGGGCGGGATAGAATGGCCTGGCAGGCCGGATCCAGCCCCAGGCCGTATTTTGCCCACCCCTGAAGTAGGCCCTAGTATCAGCCTTTAAATGCTGCCGTTATGTAATTTGTTCTTTAGTTGTTAATTTTGAGCGTGCATGTTCTTGTCTTCCCAGGAATATCAGACCTCGAGGGCATTCATTATTGAACTTTTATCAACTTTACATTTAAAAAAATGAAAGTGAAGGTCAGGATGCAATTTGGAGGTACCACGTGTCATTGTTATAAGAGATTGCAGTGAGATGAGCAAAAAGGAAAAAAAAAAAAAAAAGGAAGGTTGTTTACTTTGGACATGAGCCGCTGCAGAGAGCAAAGTAATGTAGCTTCAGCCAGAGGTGTTCAAGTGGCCAGGATCTCCCAAATGAGGATTTGCAGATGCCAGTCAAGGAAGAAAGATTTGATTTCCGAGTGAAATCAGATACTGTGCAGTATTTCTCAGCAGTGCAAGCACAAAACTTCCTCTTGAGAGGACTTCAGCCTCTGCTTTCCCACAAATCCAAGGTAATCACCTTCCAACGATTAATTTGTGTCTAATCTGTAATATGTAAACAGTTGCTCAATAATGAAGTTACCCGGGAAGCTGCACCATATTGATAGACCCTTTACAAAAGGAATTGATAGAAGGGTGAATGTGACTGAGCCTCAGTAGGATGACTGTATGGGAGATCTCTGCAAGGATCAGAAGAGGACTGGGAACATGAAGCTTTCTGCCCATGCTCCCTTCCCGCCCCACATTCTGCGGGGTGTAGGGCTGGCTGAGAGGTTTGCATTTCCTGGCATGCTCTGGAAGGGAAACGTTTCTTAGGGACCTCATCAGAAGCTCTGACCATTGCTGGGCTTCTCTCATACGGTGCACAAGCACCTCGATTCTAGCTGTTTGCTACACAGATAAGCAGGGCCCTCTTCCCCCACACCTTGAGTATCCGTGCAAGACATACTAATGCGTGCATCCGCCCCTTCCACTAGCTTCCCTTCTAATTGCTGATCCATATAATGCAGCCTGCAGGGTAACTTGAACGGCTCCTACCTGTCGTCTCAGTGGTGGCTTCATTTCATTTCACACCTCTGCACCTTGCCATATGTTCCTTATGCCTATTAGATAGACCCAATAAATGAAGGCACAATATGATGCCATCCACAACCCTCTGGGAATATTAATGACTAGATTAATTTCTTTGTTACCTGAGAGTTGCTCCAGAGGGAACTGTAACATGTGATTAGAGAAACCAGTTAAAAACAGCTTAAAAAACTGGATTAGATGCCATGTTCTCTTATTATATTCCCTTTAGCTGACAACTCTTTGAAAGGAGAGGGTCTGGATTACACTGAGAAACATCAGAACTGACGGGAGTGTTTTCTGACTGTTAGGTTTAGTGGTGTCATGAACAACTTTAATCAGATTTAAATGGTGGCAAACATCACAGGCTTAACGGATTATAGCTTTATTATTGGAGCTTTGCCGAGGAGCAATTTGAATTTTCAACTCAGGGCCTGCAATGCAGGTATATTTGTCATGACATTAACAGGCCTCTCCATCCCAGCGGCTGACCTTGTGTTTAAATGCAACACACGTGCTCTCAGAAAAGGTCCAGGGCTCTTCAAGCTGAGGCAAGGACTCGGGTGTTTTGCTAAGCTCTGGCTGATGTTTTTCTGGAGAGATGCTGTATTTGGCTCCATTTCACACATTGATTTCCAACAGATGGGTTAGCTGAAACACTGCACATTTTTTCACTTCAAAGGACTTTGTTGTTTAAGAGGCAGCAAAATAACATTGTGTTTTTGCAATGATTTCTAGAGATGTTGGGGTTTTTTTTTTATTCCTTTCTACATACTTGGCCTAACCCCCAGGGTCAGCCCAGATCTAAGAGCTGTCTTTGTCTTTTGTTGATTGAATGGGCGGTTGGTTTTTTGTCTTTCCTGAAGTACTCTGCTAGGAAGAGCTGTTTGTACCTTTCTCTGCCTCAGTCACAGAGCATGTATAATACTGTCCAGCAGTTCTGGAGCTCACAGTGACAATGGAGATGATGTCCATGTCCCCAGAGCCCTGACTGCCTACAAGCTGGGTTTCTTAGTGTCTGTGTGTGTTGTGGGAGAGAATAACTTGCCTGAAATCTTCCTTCAGAGGGCTCTGTAAAGTGTGTTTGGTTTAGCTGAGCAGATCGGCCGCAAGAACGGGAGTGAGCTTGGAGATCCTGGCTCCCTGGTGTGAATGATGAAGTTGCATCCTGGCAGGGACCTCTGTGAAATGGGTTGATCTCAGTCCAGCTCTGCATGGACAGGAGGAACCCACACACGCGTGCATGCACAAATTAGGAATGGAGTGAGTTGGCAGTCTCTCAGTTAAACGCTGACCATGGAAAACGAAGGACCATCCCAAGTAGAAGGGAGGCTGCGTAGAAGTTGGAAAAGCTCCCTTCCCCACTCCTTGGGCTGGTGAGTCTCAACCAGGGTGCCCTGAGGGTGTTGCGGGGTGCTGCACAGTTAGCACTGTTAGGTTTGCAAGCATGATTCACAAGGTAAACCCAGAGATTTCAAATAGAAATCCACAGTTGTGGGCTTCCAGAGTTCTTTGCAAATGAAAAACTGCTCTATTATTTTTCTGTAGGCAAAAAAAGAGTGAAAACAAAAAGGTGGCATTTTCCAAGGGGTGCCTTGAATCTGTCTGGAGATGCCTCAAGTCTAAAAAACCTTGAGAAGCATTGGACTAGGTAGTGCATACCGCAGAGCTTTCAGTTTGCAGGAGGGTTGGGGAGGCATGGCCCTTTTCCCTTCTCAACACCATGGTAATTCTTTTCCGACATCTTTGATCCAGAAAATAATCCCTGCTTTTCTATACACACCCGCTCCCCCTTCCCTGCCATTGGATATTTTAGCTGAAACCACAGAGGAGCTGTTTCTGGCAGCTGCAGTACTGGGCTGGGAACATTAATGACGATGTTATCTCTTGGAAGGCCACTGAGATGTCCATAATGTGGCATCTCAATCACCTTCCAAGCCCTCTTTTCCTGCATGATTTAGCCATTCAAGTGCTAATTGCCTTTGATTAAGTCAATCATTTGCAGAGCAAGTGGGTTAATTGGGTATTGTGGAAGCAATCAATCTAATCAGCAGCTTGCATCCATAGCTGGCCTAAAATGCAGGGGGACAATAATTGCTTTATGAGCTCCTGGAAAGCAGCAAGAGCAGGCTGGGTGGCAGCAGGAAATTCTTTTCTGCTTAAAGTGACCATCGGAAAAATAATTTGCATATTAAGAGATTGTTAGGAAAGGACTGATTGGCTTTAGAGCCTGGAAATTCTCACATTTGAAATGTGCGCATGCAGAAGAAGTCATGTGGTGATAGCCCCTAGAAACCTGGGATGGGGAAGAGCGGGGGTCTGGGGATTTGTCTGCTGGGCTCCTGAGAGCTTGGAATATGTGCGGAATAGACACTGAGTCTTCAGGGGGAATGATCATGCTCAGTGCCAGACTGACAGCGCCCTTCACTCTTCACAGTGGAGAGAAGACTGCAGTTTGAACATGCATCCTTCTCAGTCCAGTGCGTTCTGCCCTGGCTAGGGAGAGTATAGGGTCACAGGAATCATAGGAAAGTGTAGCATGGACAGTATAATAGTGTCACATTCTCCCGCAAGCCCCTCCACTAAAAAGGTGTCATGACCATTGGCTATCAAAGACGTCTCTCGTAGAGTCAACTTTCTTAACTGTACAACGTCAAATTCATGTTGCTATTCCGATAAGTACCTATCTACTGGAGTGGTTTAATATATCTTGTCTCAGCAGTAGGATTTCAGGTTTCTTATAGAAATGGAAATGCAGAAATATAAGCCCTGTTATTTTAGCAGTGAATTGACTGGGGGGTTTTTGAGCTGTGGGCAAAGCTTGTTGTTTGATGACTTAGAGGAAATGGAGTCTGTCTGCATGAATGAAGGGCTCAGCCCATGAGGACTGGTAGCTCAGATTGCTATTTGGATATACCTACTGAGTAGGAGTTCCCTCTATTTCCATGATCTCTGGTTTGTCTCCCAAGGAGATAAGAGGTAAAGGGAACAATGGCAAGAGGTATTTGGGGTTTGCATGAGCAATGGCTTGGTTGCCAAGGTCAGTTTTGAATAGGTCGGGATGCTTCCCCTAACTATAGGGTGATATACATCCCATTTTGCCCCAGACAGTCCTGGATTTTGAAAGCTGGTCCCAGCTGGTCAGTGAAAATTTAAATGACCATCCCCGAATCACAGGGACATGAGGTGCAGTCCAGCAGGGAGGTAGACTGGAATGACACACCAGGCTACTCTTCCTCCCCACTGGACTGCATCCGTGCCCCTGCCCACCAGCCTCTGTTGCTGAGTTGGGGGTGGGGGGCAGTGTCTTGGATGTCCCAGATTTCCTTATAGTCACCCTACCTAAATGTAGCCTTTGGTTCCTCATCTGGGCAGAGCCTCATGAGAATTGGCCTCCTGAGACTTCTTGGAGAGTGCCAACATGAAATTATCACCACAGGAGCCCTTCTCCTGGTATCTTGGGAGCTTTTGGTCTTACATGAAATCAGGCATTAGTGCCACACCAAGACAAATATATATGTATTTGGCATGTTCCCAAGTTATGCTGGTTGACTAGAAGTCACTCCTGGTTTATTTGGGGATAAAGAAAATCAAAATAAGGGCCCGTGGGGTTTTTTTAGTCATAAGTTTGCTTTTTTTCTGGTTATTTGCTTCTTCCTGGGCACTGTGTCAGCAACCAGAATCATAATTCTAACTTACCATGTACCAAACTCCATGAAATCATTAACCAGTCCTTATGATGCCCTCTTCAGGTATGGAAGTCCAACATCCCCTTTTTATAGAGACTGAACTTTGGCCGACACAATGACTCAATGAGGCCACAAGGGAAGTCAAAAGAACCACTGTGGACTTTCTTGCTGAAAACGTCCTACTTTTGCTCCCACAGCTCCAGTCGGATGCAGCTCCAGTAGTAAAAGCGAGAGTGTAGATGACACTGCTGGCCACAGCTGATGCTAAAAGCCCTGCATCCTTCTTAGAACAGCTCAATATGACGTGATGCTTAATACACCATCTGCTGTTATTTCTCAGTGCTGGGATTCTCATCTTTGCCACCCCCTATAGCAGGACCATGCCCCAGTGGTGGCCATGATGCCCCCTGGTGGCCTTATGGCTCCTGCCCCACTCCAGGTCCTCAGGAACCCTCCCTTCTCCTCTCGCCTGCCATGTCTTGATGGAATTATTTTCTTTTGAAGAAGGGAGGCTGCCCCAGGGTCCCTGAGCGACCCCTAGTCTGCTTTGGCTGGTGGATCCCTCCTGTAGTCAGCTTGACCCTCAATCCTGTTCTTCAAACCCTAAGTGGGGCCCCCGTTGGCCCGGGGGCACCAGTCACCTTAAAGGCTATTCATGGCCTCCTTCCACCCCTACAGTCACATCCATGCCTTGCAGATGTCACTCTGGTGCTAGTTGCTCCCTCGTTACCCTGGCTGTAGACTGGTAGCCTAGGCCCGCTGGTACTGGCCTGTGCTTTCAGTCTTAGCCTCTCATTGCCACCCCTGTTGCCCCCTTTGGGCTCAGACTCTGGCCTTCTCAGTCTCACCCTGCTCCAGTCTCATGCTCCTGGTCCTGGCAGGGCTCAAACTTGACATGCCCCTCAAGCAACCCTGGTCCCTCCTTTTCCACCCTCTACAGCCCCACCTGGTCCTCCAATATAAATTAGAAAATGAAAAGACAAGCAATCGCTCAAAACACTCAGTGCCTCCCTCTGGGTCATCATGCTGTGCAGGTGGCCCTGCAATAGGCACTTGCAGCCTATGAGTCCCTGCCTACTCCCCTGCAGCTAGCCCATAATGTGCAGTCTCTTCCCCTACTTGGGGATATTCCTGGGGCAGCTTCTTCCTTAAAGTAACAGGAGCCCGTAGCTCCCTGTTACACCCACTATAGCAATATTTTTGGGACAGAAACCTAGCGCAACCTGAGTTAGATCATAGAAGCAGTTTAGCGGCCTCTCACTGTCCATCCTGATGGGTGGAGTGGGGGGAGGAATCTTTACTGACTCTTGTCTTCTGAATCCAGGAAGCTAATTTTCTTTTCCCACTGTTATTATATACATTGTGATGGACTAAGATGTTGCTCTGGAATGGCTGGAAGATACGTGATGAGGCAGAAGTGTACTTTCTGGCTGGTCATGTAATTCTTTGTGATTTACAGTTATATTGCACACTATTTGTTGGTTAAGTCTGTCACAGCTGTTTTTAAAATGTTGCTAATTCATGCCAGAACTGTCTGCAAAAATAAGTGATTGGCTTGCTTTTTGGCAAGCATCTGAAGCTCTGCAGCGAACTTGACGTCTGCAAACAGTGGTAACGTTAGCAACAGCAGAGCGTTATTTCTAGAGATCGGTCTAAGCTCTTGGCCCGCTGGTCTGGGAAAGGCAGGCTTCCTGCAATAATGCTTTAGGGCTAGTGAATTCATACTGACAGTCTTATCCTGCAGGCTGCTGGAGACGGTACTGCACTTTTGGAGGGAAGACAGTCATGGTCACAAAGCCATGCTGCTTGTCCTGTAGCTTAGGGCCGAGGCATACAACTTTTGAATTTCATAGTTTCACAGTTGTTAGGGGCTGGAAGGGATCTTACAGATCCTCGGGTCCAGCCCCAAATTCTTTGCAAGAGTCATGTTAGCGGGCCAGACAGCATCACCTACTTACACTAGCCCAAATTTGGCCAGATACCTCTAATTAGGAAGCTGTTGCTTAGGTGAAGAAGCCAACAGAGGTAAAACGAAGAGGTTTACTTGTCCAGATCTAGCATCTTCCAGTCTCAAATGATTTCTTTTATGGGAAGCTCTGCTTATTTCTTCTGCGGCCAGTATATTAAAAATCTTTCTGTTCCCAGGGTGTTTCAGACGGACGTTCAAGGCAAAGCTTCTTGCTGACATCCTTAGCTTGGCTGGGGAACCAGGAGTTCATGTTCAGTTCAAGTAGAGTTTGCTGTTTTTTCCACTCTCTATTATTGATGGGTGCAGAGGCTACATTGGGGCAGGATAAAAGGAGTATCACCTGAGGACATAGCCCTGAAGGAAGGAATGAAACAACCTGAGCAACCTGCTTATTAAAATCCAGGCTAGGGCAGCATGGGAATTAATATGTACAGGATGTAGTCTATCTATGTGTTATCAGGGACTTATTATGTAAGGTGCAGGATTGGGCCATAGGAAGAAATCACGTCCCATCCTTTGCAACCATGAAGAACCCATTGGTAGTGTAATGCGCCCTGTCCATCCTTCCAACAGACAGCCCGGAGGAAGAGACTCCCCCTCCGCTGTGGCACAGAGCCCCTATGGCTGGGGACTGTAGGGCTGGACAGAGTAGGGGAACAAGGATCCCCTCTGGTTTTGCAGGAGAGGAGGTTGCTCTGGGGCCATGGAGGGCTGCCTCTGCAGCGGGGTAGAGTAGCACTTCCACGGCCTGGTTGTAGCTCTCCCCAAAGCAACAGCAGTAGGCAGGGACAGCTTGTTGTGAGGAGGGGAAGGACTGCAAAGCTTCCCCAAGTCATTGATAATGATAACAACCTAAATGCTTATCTGCAGCCCAGCCCTTTGGAGGCATATACACCCTTGCTTGCCAAGAGCCCAGCAACCCAGTGCCCTGGCTTCTTTATCCAAGGCAAAGCATTTGTCATGTTGGCAACCTCGTGCCTTGGCCAGCATCACCTGGAACTGAGCAAACTGCAGGTGTGGCTTTGAAGACAAAGAATCACGTGCCCTCGAAGTGTTGCTGACCTGGATACTTGCCGTTGGAAGCATCGCTGTGTCAGGCAGGCATCACTGCATCCTCTCTGCTCCCTTTTTCTTGACAGCTGCGTCCAACCCCCTGACTGCCACCTCCAGCTCGCCTGTCCTGCAGCTTTCTAACGAGGTGTTATTTTTTCCCAGACACCAGATGCAATTAAGCGTGGGAGAAGTTTGGAAACTGCCAGGTTAGTTTAAAGGGCCCAGCAGAAATTGCTTCTGATCAGAGGCGTAACAAGGTCTCCTGGGCAGCCGTGACACGCGGGGCAGCGGTGACTTTGGGCTGCATCCAGGCCACCAGCACAATTGTGCGGCTGCGGCAGCCGTGGATCTTTTCTGGCCCTCCCCACATTAGTCCACCCTTGTGATGTCTTCTCCAATCCTCTCCATGGGCTTGGTATTTAGCATTGGTTCTCAGGAAATGCAGACTCTCTGACTATCTATCCTTGGTTTTTAAAAACCGCCTAGAAAAGGTTTGTGAACAAGCTGCCGCACACTTTGTTATTCAACAGCGCAGTCGACAAGACCAACCCTCAGCAGCCAGGAAATGTTTCTGCCTGGTGTTAAGCAAATCTTGCATTTTATAAATATATCAGCGAGGCATCGTCTGCAGATTGTCTGTCTTCTGTCAGCACCCTCAGAGAAGAAATCCATTATTCCCAGTCAGATCCATCATGTGCAGTGCATCATTAACTGTATGCCATTTTCCTTGATAAAATCTGGCAGATACATGCACCTTAATAGGAATCCTTCAAAGCTTCAGTTCCTTGTAAAGACGGGGGGAATTAATTTGTACCACCGGGATGATGAGAGTCCTTGGGCGGCAGTCAGTGCGCTTTGCGTTTACCTTGATGTTCTTGGCTTGTGCGGTTGTGACCAGGTTGGTCGTTTTCTTAGCCTTTGTGTCAGATGGTTAGTCACTCACCAGAATAGGGAGCAGGATTTTTTTTAGCTTGGTCCATTTCTGCAACTTGATTCAAGTCCCGTCTGGGACTCCCCAGTTCCTTTCATTAAAAAACGAAACAAAAAAAATGTTGTTTGAATTGCATCTAATGGTATAGATTGCACTCCATCTCTGCTTGCTCAGGTCTCCTTAGGGACAAGAGGTCGGTGCAGGCCATCAGAGAGGAGGGTCCGATGGACCGGAGCAATCGCAGTTCCAACTCCCCTGTCCACCCGCTTGGTTACACGCTTTGATATTGTTCTTTGATTTCTGCATGCATCTGAGCTTGTTATAGGTGTGCAGCTGGCTGCAGCCACGCTCTGTTCTTTTATAAGCTTGGGGTCACTCCGTGGACTGTTTATATGGATGTATCGTGAGGAACAGAAATCCTGGTGAGGCTGCACGAGGCATAGGCAGTGGATGCCGTTGGTGAGGGAAGCGAGCGAGGAGGATTTGGGCTGTAGCAGGCAGTGAAGGGGGGGAGTTGCTGAGCTAGGCGAGCCACCCCCAAAAGACTGCTGGTGCTGCACGGCTGCAAGGCACAGCGGAGGCCTGTGGACTGTCTGACCGGCAGCAGGATGATGTATCCATGGAGCAGTGCCAGGGGACTTGTGGTCCTGGAAGCTATTCAGGTTTATCTGAACTGAGTTAATGATTGTCAGGTACTGTGCACGTGCAGAGTAGCTGTGTCTAGGCAGTTGTGCACAGACTGTACTAATTTAAAGTAGTAGAAGTGTAAATAATGGATTATAGGATGTCCCTAGAGGCTGGTGGAAATGCGAGTTCTCTTCCTTGGGTGGCAGCACATGTCGAGATGTATAAGCAGCCAAGGAGATGGGAGTGGGGGGAAGAATGAGGCACGGGCATTTTTAAATGACCCCCCCCCCCCCACACACACACTATATCTGACCCATATGGGATGGAAAAGAAAGTGCTGCAGACAGCTTTAAATATTTCTATCGCTTACATCTGTATCAAGTTATCAGCCCATTTACAACCTTGCATTCCAGTGGTCTCATGGGTTTTTTTAGATTTATGATGTGCGCTATAGTTAACATTCAGCATTAGTAACGGCGGAGCGGTTAAGGTTGCATTTGTTTATGCCTAACATGGACGGCTTTGGGTAACCCTTCGAAGAGAGTCGGCTTCAGGATCTGGGGAAAGCATTTGGTTTTAGTTTTTATAAATCCAGACAGAGTAAATAGTACTAATGTAGGGACTATAAACAATGGTATATTTAGCTCTACCAGCACTTACGGGTTTTGTTTTTAACCTTAGCAGTAACGTATTCTGTTGCCTTTATAAAATTGCCTGCCATTAACCTCTCATTCACCTAGAAGCTTTTTACGCAGCTCGTACTTACAAAGCTATTATTTTCTGAGATTTAAGGATATTTTACGTGGGGGAGTGGACATTTACCACGACGCTCACTAGTCGAGGTTTCTGAAATGCAGGCTGAAGAAGGAGTTTCTATAAATTGCTGTTTCATAACATACGTATAAATGACGGGCTGCCTGCTGATGCCACAGCTACTTTGCATATCAAGAAAGAGCTTAGTTATTTAGTTACAAGTTAAAAGGCATTTAATTTCTCGCTTTAAAAATCACATCTATAGAGAGTCAATGACAAAACCTAAATGGAGCAGAGAAGAGAAATTGAGAGGGAGATATCTCAATGGGGCTTTTTTTTATAATTAACATCTCAACTATATTGAAGATCGTTATCAAACAGCTCAGTCAATATTTACAGAGATTGTTCTGCAGATGCCTTGTGGTGTGTTTTTTTTAATGCTTTGCAGAATAAGGACAGTGCTTTAACACATCTGTGCTGAGATAAGTGTCACATTCTGGCTATGAAGGCACTGGAAAAGAGCATGAGTGTGCTTAGCTGCAGATAGTTGTGCTGTCTGGGAATTTGCAGTGGGGATTAAAAACAGCTTTTTTCTGATTTTTAATATTAATAATCATCTCAAAAACTATTCCAAGGGGCAAATCTCGTCCTAGCAAAAGGGGGGCTGGGGAAATTCCCTGGGTCCAGGGCAGCTCACGTGGTGAAATCTCCTCTGCGGCCTCACCAGAGTGTCTCCGAATTGCATGAAACAACCCAAGGAGGGAGAAGGTAGTCAGTTCTCTGCAATTCTGCTCCCAAGTCTGTAGAAGTCAATGGAAAAATTATTTAAATTATTTCCCCTGTAAAAAAAAAAAAGCATTTAAAAAGACTTCCATTGATTTCAGAGAGTTTTGCACCTTCCCTGTCTGAGCAGACTGCCAGAGGGCTACGTGCTTGGGGTTTTCTATGATACGGGCAAATATCCCCCGGGATCCGGACCCATCCCCACCTGGTTCTTTAGTACCATCAGCTCTGCTTCCCTTATTCAGACTCCAAAAATGAGTAGGATCCCTGGGATGAGATGCTCTGGCAGGGCATGTATGTTTGGAACAAACTGCAGAGATTTCCCCTCCACCTTTCAGGAGTCCCACACCGCCGGCCAACTCACCGTCTCCACGAATAGCTGTCTTTGAAGCACAAGGTACAAAAGCAGGAGAGAGAGAGAGAGAACAGAGCGAGGCAGGAAGATCTGACGGGAAAGGCCACGTCATGGCCTGTCTGCTTTGTGTCTGGGAGAAATCAGGCAGATGTTCACGTGTTCAGCTCTGCCCTTCCTTGAAGTCTTTTTGGTCTTGATTCTCTGCTGTGTCTTTTGGTTGCAGGTTACAGAGAAGGATTTCTATGGAAGAGAGGGCGCGACAACGGGCAGTTCCTAAGCAGAAAATTTGTCTTATCGGAACGGGAAGGCGCCCTGAAATACTTCAACAAAAACGATGTAAGCATCTGGTGCCAGTGCCTGGTCACGGGAGGTTTGGGTGTGTGGGTGCATCTGTGACTACACACTCTCCACGGCACTGATGTTTGATGAACCC
Organism: Alligator mississippiensis; assembly: GCF_030867095.1. Taxonomy (NCBI): domain Eukaryota; kingdom Metazoa; phylum Chordata; order Crocodylia; family Alligatoridae; genus Alligator; species Alligator mississippiensis. The sequence goes on along the minus strand of NC_081836.1, from coordinate 49,574,206 downwards.
CGAGTCATTTGTTCCTCCATTGTGCAAGGAGCAAAAAGCCAGTTGGACAGAGCGCTGCAGCGACCTACTCTCCTCACCTTTGGGTTTTGAGGGCAAGCCAAGTGTTTTTCTTGACTCCAGCAAGAAAAATGACAAGCTCTCTACGGTGAACTCCTGAGGACGCACCGTGACACTGCTGCGGGAACGGGTGGTTATTAGGCCTGTGCGAGTCGGCAGCGATCCGATCCGGCTTCGGATCTGGCCGCTTCGATCCGATCCGGAGCTCTGGACCGGGTTTCTGCCTCGAGCCGGCCGAAGCTTTGGAGCCACCACAGAGATCCAGCCATAGGGTATAATGGGGAATCAATGAAATCTCTATAACATTGTTGGGTTTTTGTCTGATTTGGATGAAACTTGCAGGGATGGTAGCCTCTGCTGAGAGCATGAACCCTGCCAAATTTCAAGAAGATCGGTGCAGGGGTTTGGGGGGAACTGTACCCCAAAGTCTTGAAAGACAAACTCATGCCACAGCTGTGTGTTACAACACAGGGGGGTCAAAACTGCAGGGGTGCTGGCTCTCACTGAGGCCACAAAGCCTGCCAAGTTTCAAGAAGATCGGTGCAGGGGTTTGGGGGGGACTGTCCCCCAAGCTGTGGACAAGCAAAACTGGTGCCATGGGCGACACTGCGTGTGTTAAGGAGCAGCGGGGTGACAGCTGCAGCGATGGTGGCCCCTGCTGTGACGCCTGCCAGCTGTGGAGGAGATGGGTGCAGGGGGGCTCTGGGGCCTGCACCCCTAGCTGCTGACAGACAAAACTGGTGCCAAGACTGTGCCTGTCTTGGGGCAGTTGATTGTCTGTATTGGGTCTTTCCTCTCCTTAGCCTGGTTTTGTAAGTGCTAATTGATGCTCGTTAAGTCGTTATGTAGTAGCTAGGTCCTGTGTATTGAGCTGGTCCCCCAGTCCCTGGTCCCTGAGTGAATCATGACTGATCAGTAACTGGGAACACAGCAGCTCAGCAGCCAGGCCTGCAGCAGTGTCCCCCCTCCCGCCCCAGGACAGACACCGTCAGTCCCGCAAGCACCCATGGCACCAGTTTTGCTTGTCTGCAGCTTGGGGGGCAGTTCCCCCCAAACCCCTGCACCGATCTTCTTGAAACTTGGCAGACTTTGTGGCCTCAGTAAGAGCTACCACCCCTGCAGTTTTCACACCCCCCTGTGTTGTAACGCCTAGATGTGACGAGAGTTTTGCTTTCATAGAATCCTAGAAGTCGGGTCGGAAGGGACCTTGTAGATCTTCAAGTCCGACCCCCTGCCTGGGCAGGAGGAAAACTGGGCTCAGTTGACCCCAGCCAGGTAGGCATTGAGCTGCTTCTTAAAGCCCCCCAGGGTAGGAGCCAGCACCACCTCCCTTGGAAGTTGGTTCCAGATCCTAGTCACCCTAACTGTGAAGTAGTTCTTACAGATGTCTAATCTAAACCTACTCTCCAACAACTTGTGGCCGTTATTCCTTGTTATCCTGGGGGGCGCTAGGGGAAACAAGGTCTCCCCCAAACCCTTCTGGTCCCCCCTAGTGAGTTTATAGACGGTCACCAGGTCCCCCCTCAGTCTTCTCTTCTGAAGGCTGAACAGGTTCAGGTCTCGTAGCCTCTCATTGTAGGGTCTGCCCTGCTGTCCTCGGATCGTGCAGGTGGCCCTTCTCTGGACCCTCTCAATGTTGTCCACATCCCTCTTGAAGTGGGGTGCCCAGAACTGGACACAGTACTCCAGCTGCGGCCTGACCAGCGTCATGTAGAGGGGGAGGACCACCTCCTTGGCCCTACTCAAGATGCACCTGTGGATGCACGATAGGGTCCGGTTAGCCCTGCCAACCGTGACCTCGCATTGTCGGCCCATGTTCATCTTGGAGTCAGTGATGACTCCAAGATCCCTTTCAGCCTCCGTGCTCTCAAGAAGGGAGTTTCCCATCTTATAAGTGTGCTGCTGGTTACTACTGTCCAAGTGCAGCACCCTGCACTTGTCCGTATTGAAACGCATCCTGTTTTCAAGAATTTGGGGTATGGTTCCCCCCCAAACCCCTGCACCGATCTTCTTGAAAATTGGCAAGATTCATCCTCTCTGCAGAGTCTACCACCTCTGAAAATTTCATCCACATCGGACAAAAAACAACAACGTTATAGATATTTTATTGTTTCCCCATTATACCCTATGGCCAGATCTCCGAGGTGGCTCCGAAGCGCTTCGGGAAGCCAAACAAGGCAGTGCTTTGACCCGGATGTGCTGCTTTGCACCCCAAAGCATCCAAAGCTTTTCCGGATCTGAAGCTCTGTCCGAAGCCTCGCACAGCCCTAGTGGTTATAGGGATGTTTGAAAGCCTCTGACCACCGTGGTCCTGGAGTTGTAAAGTCCAAGACCCCAGAAGGGCAGGCAGTGGCGCGTGCCTGTCGGTGTCCTTGGCTGCTCTATGTTCATTAAACAACATGGCAAACAGTCAGAGAGGAAAATGTATCAGGTTTTTTTATGTCTGTGTCAAGCTAGGAAATATTTGTCTTCTGCTCCGAAGCAGATCTCATCTATTGTAAGTGAAATAGGAAGCCATTCAACGAAAATGGCACGGGTGATGAATGGAGGGAAGCTTTGTCATCGTGCACTCATATGACTGAGAAAGCCGAGGTGCTTTTCTGGACTTTTTATTTCCTTTGAACCCCACAGAGCCTGGCTGTCCTTGTGAATGTCTGATGCTTCTTGAGCTCCAGTCAGTTGGGTAAAGGAGCTGATTTGTTACCGCTCTCTTTGCCTGGCCTTGCCATGATGCTATCTATATACATGTCTGCTCTGGGCCAGATTCTCTTCTGTCTATTAGGAGTATAAGTGGCCTAAGGTAGCATTTTTCAACCCATGGGTCGCAACCCAAAAATGGGTCACAAGAATATATGAAAGAGTCATGAACAAAATTAAAAAATGGAAAAACGCAGGAAGCCGTGGCTTTTCCTTTGCAGGCTGGCAGAGCTCCAGCCAGCCAGGGGCTGCTTGGGCCCTCCCCCACCCCGCACACCCCCTGCCCCACGCACATACGCACATGTTGCCATATGCGTTTTGTTCAAGCAGGCAGGCCAGAGCAATGTGGCTGGCACCTGGCGTGGCAGGCACTTGGATTTGTAGTGATCCCTAGCTCCCTGGAGGGTTCATCTTGTCCCCTGAGAACGGCCGCCTCACAAGAAGACTCCATCTCGCACGTGGATGAGCTTTACATTTACTGCAGAGACTTCCATAGCCAGAGTTGCAGAGTTGTCGAGCACAGTCTTGGATCTTGAAGCCTTATGCTACCTTTTAGTTGTATCCTAGACAGGCCACGGAGAGCTGAAGCTTTGGCTTTTTCCCCCTAGAGGCACTGGGAACAAGTTTTTGTACTTTCTGATTCTAGGTCAGGGATTGGCAACTGCTGACACGCATGCCAGAGCATGGTGCACAAGGCCATGTTCCTCAGCACACCACATTTTCCTCAGCACACCATGGAGCCCAGGCTGCTCGCAGCAGGCAGCCAGGAGGCTGCAAGCAGCCTTGGCTCGATGGCAGGCAACTGCTGCCCAGAGCCCCGGCCAGCTGCAACTGGAAGGCTACAAACAGCCACGCTGCACTCCGCAGCCCCGGCACCGGCTCTGTGGCTGCGGTGGCTGCACACACAACTCCAACACGTGGCCGGGAATGGACCTGAAGGCAGTGCAACCCTGGCCCCATCTCTGCTGTCCCCTCGGAAGCACACATGAAGCTGTTGCTGCCACAGAGCTGGTGCTGGGTGCTGCGGAGTCCAGCCCAGCTGTTTGCAGCCTGCCTGCCTCTGCTGCATCTGCCCAGAGCCTGGGCTGGCTGTGGCAGGCAGCCAGGAGGCTGCATACTGCTGCACTGCGTTCCCCGACCTGAGTTCATGGTGGTGGCAGCTGCATGTGCACCTTGGGATGGACAGCAGGACAGGAACCAGGGCTGTGTTGGCCCAAACCCCTTCCTGCTTGTGCAGCCAGAGGCATGCACACAGCCGCCACCATAGAGTCGGTACCGGGGCTGTGGAGCCTGGGGCGGCTGTTTGCAGCCTCCTGGCTGCCTGACATAGCCAGCCCAGGCTCTGGGCAGCTGCAGCAGGAGATGGGCAGGCTGTGAACAGCTGTGCCAGGCTCCAGAGCCCGGACACCAGCTCCACGGCAGCGGTCCATGCACATGTGCCTCGCAGTGCATGGTGAGGAAGGGTCTGGGGCAGCAAAACCCTGGCCTGTCTCCTGCCATCTGCCCAGAGGCACGTGCGCAGCACTGCCAGCAATAAGGATCTGGTCCCTCGTAGCTCTCTTGCCTCTGGCACACCAAGCCAAGGCATAGGTGGAGGTCGGGGTGTTGTGGGCGCTCCAGCCAAAAAGGTTGCCAACCCCTGTCCTAGGGGGAGTGGACAAGATGCTGCTTCAGGTTATTTCATTGCTCCCTTAAGGCACAGACTAGGCCTGGTCCAAAGTGCGTGTAAAGAGGATGGGTGACCTGTCTGTAGAAACAAGCAGCATAGCAACAAGGGTTTCATTGTTCTTTGCAAGGGAATAATGTTCAATTCTTTGAGGGTAAGGATGAATTGGTCCCAGATGCTTGGGATGCTGAAAACATCCAGGCCTGTTTGGTTAATGGCCTGTACTTTTTGGCTGGCTTAACACAGGTTTTTTGGGGGGAGGGTGTTTGAATATTGCTTGGCCAGACAAAAATACAGGCTGCTTGCTGGATAGGTGAAGAGACCAGTTGGGATCTGAAGTCAGGAGGGTGATTGAAGAGGGTCTCGGAGAAGGGGTTCTTGCAAAAGAAAGGATGCCTGCCTGAAGTCTGTTTCTGTAGCACCTCGTCTTGTCTTGTGAACTGGCCTCATCATCCTTCTTCTGGCACTGAAATTTTCCCGTCTCCTTTTAAAAAAAAATAATATTACACCAACTCTGCTGTATTTTCCAGAACAGCAAAACATGTGCCCAAGCTCCCAGGAGGAAACATTAATCGCGAGCTGTGGAGAAGTTTGCTACGTTATCACCAGGCAGTTTGGGGGCTGGGAGTCATTTTGGCAAACGGCCTTTATAAGGATTGAACTGTGCTAGGGTTTGGAAGGCTCTGCTGCTTCTCAGACATTTACTCACTCAGCTGTGTTTTCCAGGCAAAAGAACCCAAAGCAATTATGAAGATTGAGCATTTAAATGCGACTTTCCAGCCTGCAAAAATAGGGAACCCACATGGACTGCAAATCACTTACTTGAAGGACAACAGCACAAGGAACATCTTTGTCTACCACGAAGACGGCAAGGTGAGAGCTCACAGATACCCCAACGGGCGGTGGCAGGTCCCCGGTGACAGGAGTGCTCCACAGAGCCAGTTAAAACAGCAAGCAAGCCCATTAGCCAGTAGGCACCCTATCTGGTCACAGGCCCGTGGGCTCCTGGCAGCTTTCAGAGCAACTGTGGACAGCGTTGGTCTCTGAGATAGGGAATGTTGCTATATATGTTTTCTTCCTGCCCATGGGCTTCCAGACCCTAAAACCATGCTCATAGTGGGAGTAAAAATCCTCCTTTAATAAATAGAAAGGAAATGTATGGGGCAGAAATGGCAGAGGCCGAGCGGCAGAGAGATGGGAAAAGCAAGCTGATTCTTTTAGGGCTTCCCAAGTATGTAAGTAAGCACGTCAGATGTGTCTGCATCCAGTTGTTTTGCAAATGCCCTTTGCAGTGGTAGCCAGCACTTTGGATTAAAGCATGCATTTTGCTGCAGGAACTTGACATGTAGTAGGGAAACTATGTCTGGAAAACTGGGACAGAGCCATCGAGGGCCCCTTGCATGCAATAGTGCTGTCCAAGTGAAGCAGTGGGTGGCTGCCAGCAGAGTGAATATCTTCTCAACTGAGGGAGAAGGAGCCAGTTGAAATTGTTTTTTCCCTGGAAGCCTCAGCCCCACTCCTGCTAAGCACACGACTGAGAGAATTGCAGTTCCAGTGTTTGACCTCTCGATGAAAGGTGGAGAGGGAGTATTTCAAAAGCCTAGCTTCTCCAACCCAGAGGAAGGAGAAACCCAGAAGGAAAAGAGGCACCGGGGGGACCTTGCTTCCTCTAAGGATTTGAGTCTAATCCAGGAGTCACAACAGGTGGTGGGATCAGACTGAAGGGGACTGAGCTCAGGAGCTCTTTTCATCTCTACCTTGCTTGTGTTCCCTAGGAGTAAAGTGTGTGTGTTTAAGAAATTCCCTTAAGTCTGCATGTCCTTGCTTTACTGCTCCATATGTAGAGCCCAGGGCTCTGACAGCCATGTAGTTCTTGCAGGGAGTATCTAAGGCAATGCAGAAGGCTATGGCACTATTTCCAAAGCCTAAGTAGTTAGACAGCAGGACCCTTCTGTGCTTGAGAAGGGTGTCAGGCGTAGGGAGCATGCTTGAGAGACCTGGGAACAGCAACCGGTTTGTTTCCAGACCCAGCAGTGCATGGGATCCAGCACTTGGATCCCACTGCCGGAGCCAAAGAGCAGGACTTCCACCACAGCAGTTGGATCCAGAGAGCAGGGCTGTACCAAGGAGCCATATTTTCACAGCCTTATTTTCACGATGCAGCTTCCCACTGGATCATAAGGCCAGCCCAGAAGTGGCCATTGAATTGAAGCTGTCATGTTTCCGGATTTACATTCCTTTAGCGTCAAGCTGCCTTCCTCCTTTGGCAGTGCATTACATTAAGCAGTGACTGCCTGTCTGGATAGCGTGCTGGGAGCAGTCGCAGCTGGACAGGCCCAGCAGGGCTTCCTAGCACCAGCCACACCTGCTGGAGAAGGATCAGCTCATCACTTAAACCCTTTCTCACTTTTTGTGCTCTCTCTCCCTCTTTCTCTGCTGAAAGGCCTCAAGGTAGATTTATTCCTTGACTCATCCTCAGACAAAACAGGCCAGTAACACTGCTAGAAAACAACATCCCACTGATTGAACTGGAGAAAAAATGAGCTCTCCTGAGCTGTACAGATTCAGGGAGAGGCAATGCTGAAGAACACGTTTGCCTCCATCCTGTGCAGCAGTGAGTCTGAACAGGGTTTCCATTTAGCTCTGACTCTCCTTGTAGGCACTAATTAGCATGTCAGGTCAGGTTAATCAGTCGAATGAGGAGTTTCTGTTATTCTAATTCTTTTTTTTTTTCCCCTCTTCTGATCTAAGAAAAGAAATACAAGAAAGCAATTGCTGCTCCCCACTGAAAAGGGGCAGGTCTTGCTCCAGGCAGGAAGTGTTGCTTGATGGCATCTGTGTACCTTCTGATTGCTTCAAATACAGTGATTTATTTGTAGAGCTGTATTTCTTTAGCCTAGTGCTCTGACTCAACCCTCCGTGGCCTCCCTATTCTAGCACCTTGCAGTTCATTGCTCATCACAGCAAGGGACTCGATCACAATGAATGGTGCAGAGTGTTTCTGAATCGTGATGAGCTGCTCCAGCAGAGTCACTCCTAAAAGTCCCCCCTCTTGCCCCTTCTACTTGTGATCGCAGTGACAAGACACACTGAGTCCTGTGCGATGGAGTTAGATGTTGGTTCAGCATGGCAAGGCATCACTCGAGTCCTTGTCAGCCAGGTCCCTGACAACGATTTTATTCCAGAAGCTTTCTCGGGAAAGATGTAATGGCTATCATGACTGTTTATGATTTGTTCAATGCTGACGATCCACTTGGGCTTGTGGAGCATGCAAAACAGGGGTGATCCTGCCTCCAGGAGCTGAAAGATGCCTGCAGAGAGAAGAAGCCTGTAGGGGAACTCAGATGAGGAAAAGATTTAGTGTTTTATTAACAGATTTTGTAAAGGATAAGCTCCCTGCAGGAGGCTGGTTTCTGTGCTTCTTCTGAGGACCTGCTGGTGTCTTGTCTGACTCTGGTCCAATTCCATGAACATCCATGGAGTTGCTCCTGCCTTAGGCTAGTGTAAGAAGCATTGGCTGAAAGCTCATGGTTTAATAGCTTCAGAGTTGCTGTGGGGTAGGACGGCACATTGGAAGGGCATGAACGTGAGGCTAGAATCACAAAGTATGGCTGTTCAGGTTCAAGGCAGGAATGAAGCACTACACGGCATCTGAAGCCATTAGGCTCAAGTGGACGTTCCTGTCGATTCCTTTCTTTATAGGGAGGAAACACCAGGACGTAGGGGGACTAGGGAGGCAGCCTTCAACCTTGACCTTATATACAAAAAAATGATGAGCCATTAGGTCGCATTATTTTTAGTTACTTAGTCTGGATCTGTATGATAATCCTTGTTTCTCATAACTTCCAACTCATTTTGTTCATCACTAGCTCAGGCCTTGCTGCCTGTTACTCTTCCTGATAGTGCTCCCCACACCTTGGGAGGCTGGACCTCTTTAGCTATTCCAAATACAAGACCAGAGGTGCCTGTAGACATGTGGGGAGGCTGCGCCATTGCGCTGTAACTACAGCACATCGGGGCAGACTCAATTAATTGAGTCTGCTTGAGTGTGCTAATTAAAGCACCTCCAGCAGCCTCCACAACTTGGTCCTAAAGCACAGAGAAGTGTATCATCCCTAGATGCTGACTTCTGGTTTGATAGGTTTGATAGATTCCTTTTTTATGCTAAAGTGACCTCCACCCGAAAAAATTCGAGGCGTTTATTTTAGGCTGAAGCCTGGCTTATTTAAAGTGTCCCAGATGTTGCAGTAATGAAGTCTTCACATCTTAATGACATGCAGATATTTCAAAACCTTGTGGAGACTCGTGGAGCTGCAGACAGCTGTTTCATATCCCTTCCAGAAGGCTTTCAATTTGTCTGTACCTTTGAACTGTAATCCAGTATTTGAAAGTGCACTGATGCAGGTAATTTGCTCTAAATTAATGTAACATTTCTGAATGAAACTTAAAATGACTGGTGGCAGCACCAGGAATATAGATTGCACCAGAAACAAATCATCTTTCCACATCGTTCCCCTTCTTTCCTTCAGCTTATCTGACAACGGTAGAGAAGGTCAGCCCCTGAGGGATCATGCAGCTGGCCAGGAACTGGGGCGTTATGATTGATACCATACAAGATTATGTAAACCCAGTAGAAATCTTATACTGAGAAATGGGACTCCTCTCAGTTATGTTGCGTGAAAGCTGTTGCGTGTCACTAAAGAGCTAATGAAATACTCTTCCTCAACCTGAATGTTGCATAAGCTTCTTTTATGGTGTCTTTTGGATGGATCGACCTCAAATATGTCTATAGCAAAGCCCATATGGTCCAGTCCCGTGCAATGCTGCCTGTGTTGTCCAGTGCTCATCACTAGGGTAGTATTGCAGAGGGTGGAGAAGAGACGGGGCTTTGTTGCACTGCATAAAAAGGAGGTTTTATATTAAGGATCCTGAACAGGGATATGCCTGTTAATTCTCTCGGACTCTCCGGCTGCTGGACTAGCCGGGAAGAAAGTGAAGAGCGGCAGACTGTGACTTGGGAGATTTGGGTTTTGTTCCTGGATCTGTCAGTGGTCTGCCATGTGCCATTGGGCCTCTCCCACTCTCTGATTTGACTGTGTGTAAGGTAGGGCGAGGGCTACCAATCTCCACCTTAAGGTGCTCTGCCAGTGAGAAGGACTAGTTAAGCATTAGATATTCTCATTAGGAGAGCATGTGCTGCTCATCGTTGCCACAGAGGGACTCCTGCCGATGTTGTGTGATACAAGGCATGGCCTGGGCCAGTGCCACCAACCTGCCCTGTGGTTGTAATGGTATTTATGACAGACCTGGTCTCTTGCACCGATTGCTGCGGGTGAGCAAAGGAAGGAGGTGAAAGCAGCTTCTTTTGGCATATTGGAAACAGAACTTGGAAATGAATGTAATACTGGGGAGCAAATGCCAGCTGTGGATCTGAATGACTTGCTAAATGTTGATCTAATGATTTTTTTACCTCTAGGTCTCAGTTCAGCTGAACCCTTGAGCACGTCCTTGACTTTGGATGTGTATTTCTGCCCACCCCATTTCAGCGAGGCTGGTAGACACCCGCTGCGACTCATCATGACCCAGTATTCAATGAAGCTCAAGTGTACTCGTAAAGTCTAACCTCTGCTCTTGTCTGGCCCCCCCTTTCAGAGCCAGAGCTCAGCTGGGCTGTGTTGCTTGCAACAAAATGGTGGAAGGGACAAATCGTAGCATCATTGCCAGTTGACTGCATATTTACTGACTCCAGCTTCTCTTTTCCGTTGTTAGGAAATAGTGGATTGGTTCAATGCCATCCGTGCAGCACGTTTTCATTACTTACAAGTGGCGTTCCCTGGAGCTAGCGATGTTGATGTGAGTTTTCCTGTTGGTTTTTTTTCCCTAGTCATTTTTAGCATCTCGTTAACAAGCTGGAAAGTCTGGAGAGTACGCGGCCCTTCAGAGTCTGCCTTACAATTACTGTGTTAAATTATTGCACTGGGATTTGGAGCCCAGGTGCACCAGGTGCTAACTACATCTACCCACAGAAACTGGTGTGTGTGTGTTTGTGTCTGTGTGTGTGTACGCATGGGTGTTCAAATGAATGTACATGCATGCACACACATCTTAATCCCTACATGATTATCCGTGTGAGCCAGAGCCTCTTTGTACAACGTGGCTGCTACAGTACTATAAAATAGAGGCAGAGTTTGGAAGAGAAAGCCTGATCTTTTGATCTCTGCCTCTTGTTGGCTTAGATCAAGTATCAGGTTACAATTTGATACAGCCTGTATTGCAAGCCTATATCTGCTTTGTCTGGGAGCTGGAAGAGATAGTCTAGCTATACTGTGCAGGTACAGCCACACTATAGTATAGACTATAATATCAAAAATGAGTTAGATTTCTATTACAAGTGGATTATATTGTAGTTACACTTCTATTACTGTGTCATTATACTGGTTAGCGTGTGTGTCTGTGTGTGTGTTGATAGCTGTAATTCCCACTAATTTATTTAATTGACAAGTTAATTAATCACTCTTATCTCCTTGGTTTCATGCCCGTACAGGGTATATCAGAATGTATATTAAAATGCAGTTACATTATTCACATTGTAATAACTAACAGTTATATTAATTGCTGGTAATTATAGGCACTAAAAGCATAATCAGAGCAAAATTACAGTGTAATTGCAGTACAGTGAAGCCCTTGTCTGACACTTCTTTCCCATCTCAAAGCACTGTGATTCTTTTAATACTGGCTTTCTATTCACCTATACAAAATGCTTAGGAAAATTCACAAGCCTAAACAAAATATATTTGCCCAGCTCTTAGCATTACGATTGATAGTAGAAATCTGTTTCCTACCATCATTGGTGATGCATAAGCAGATAAACTAACAGCATTTTCCCTGCCTATTAAAAAAAAATATTACTTGATGATGCTGGGAACTGCACAGAATTTTGCAATACTGGATTTATGACCTCGGAGTGCCAAACCCGGCCTCATATTTTCAAGCCCGTGGAAATCTCTGTGGACAGTCTTCTTATTTATACTAATGGCTTGAACAGTGGGTGTTACTCGCTCCAAGACTCCTTTCCACTGCCAGAGAGGCACAAAAGAGGCCTAAAGCGAAATGAGAACAGGACTAAGACCCTCAGAAAATAGGTGCAACAGATATTCAGATGTATGTATGCAAGAATTACGGCCATGCCTTTCAAGCCCTTTAAAATGCCCTAAGCGGGCCTGAGCCCTGGTGCGTTGGGGGAAAGGCAGTGCCCCACCAGGAAGGCGATAACATAACGTGCTTTGCTGCCCAGGACACTAAAACCTGCTGCGACGCATCATGACCCAGATGAAGCCCAAGGTGCTGCAGGGTCTTTCTGCTCCAGAGACAGGCTCACTCGAAGCAGCTGGCTGCCAGGCTAAGATGGGGATAGTCTAGATGGCAGCCAACTGGCTGTATGTGCACAGGTTGCTTTTTATATGTTTGATTCAAGGCTTTTGTTAGACAGAACGACACAGTGCAGGAAGATCACTCTGAAAGCTTTGCCATTAATAATGTGTTTTTAAAAAAAAAAGCAGCAGGGGGTGGGGAAGAGGAGAAGTGTTTCATCAGCCCTGTCAGCTCTGTGTGCTGGCAAGTCTCACTTTGCTTTTTAAAGAGCCTTGCAAAGGCACCTGAAACCATCTCACAGCTCGTCTGCACCAAGCATCGTTAAAAATATCACAGGCCCAACCAATTATTAGCAGGACTATCTGTGTGCGGGGCGAGTCTGCAGATCTCCAGAGTAGCAGCAGTGCTTCAAGGCAGGTGGGAGGATAGGGGCTGTCTATCTGTAATGTGGCTGGTTCAAGCCCTGGAGAAGACAGCTGACATTGCTGGCTAATACCTCATGTAGCAGGGGTTCAACTATGAATCTGAGCCCAGTTCCTCAAGTGAGCAATCAAGACCACGTCCCTACCATACCCCCGGGCAGACCAGTCCTTATTCGCTTTAGTAAGTCTGCTGATGTTTGTGGGGCTCCCTTTTGATGTAAGGGTTTATAAGCTTTATGGCCTCAGGTTTACTCAGCCCAAACTCCCGTTCAGATGAAAAGTCATAATCTCCTGCAGGGAGCAAAAGTCAGGAGGCTTTTGCCACCCAGCACAATGGAAGAAGGGTTTGGCCTCAGGATTTCATGATTTGGGCCTGTCAGCAATATCTCTGGCACACTTAATCAGCAAGCTGGGCTGATTGGAGTGCTTTGTTCCTTTTCTAGCCAAGCTGAAGGCTTTGAAAGAAGAACTGCACAGGTTAGGTGTTCAAGAGCTGCCTGGTAAACTGTGGGTGCAGTCTTATTGTATGTGCAAGAAGAAGCAGGGCATGCAGCAAGAGGGCCCATATCCGGACCGTCCTAATGGATGCACCTTATTGCCATTAAAAATATTGTAGAGGCATTGAGGCTTCCTTGGGGCATGTTGTCATGGCCTGATCCAAGGACTGGCCGTGACTGCGAAACCTTCTGTCTGGGCTTATGCAGAGCTGCCTCCCACCTGAAATACACAGGGGTCACTCCAAAAGGGTAAAGAAGAAGGGGAAGGAAGAGCTAACAAGGTATGATGGGATGTAGATGGGACTTATCCACTCCCTGCGGGTGTCAGGGAGCCCAGGATGGGCTCCTGGATGGGAATCCCTGGCTTCAAGTCTGAGTCTGCTGCGTGTGAAGTCAGCAGGAGTCTTGGCACTGCCTTTCATGGGTGCAGGCGTAGGCTCTTGTCTAAAAGTTCAAAGCTAGGGGTCATGGGTTAATCTGTGAAGTCCACATTTAGGCACTTGAGAACCCAATAGTCTCATTAAACTCTTCAAGGGCTATGTGTTCCCAGCACATTTGGAAGTTAGGCACTCCACTATGGCCTTAAGAGCCTATCCTGAGACCCCATTTTGAAAATCTTGCCCCTTGCTCTTCAGGTAAAGGTGAGGGAGGAATAGGAACGAATGCAGTCACTGCCATGAGACCGCTGCTCTAAAGCAGCCTCCCTGTGGGTCTGGTGGCAGCATGCTCTCTTATGGTTTTATCTGATAAGCCCCCACTGAAATAATAACTGGGAGCAGTGACGTGACTGAGCAAACGCCTGCGTGTGTGGCACGTGCCTCCAGCCATTGAATATTCACTAATGTTGCACTTTTCCCTTTCTTATTCTGACCTTTCTAGTTGGTGCCAAAGCTCTCCAGGAACTATCTGAAGGAAGGTTACATGGAGAAGACTGGGCCAAAGGTGGGATGTCATGTATCTTATCTTTTTTTTTTTTTTCATTCATACCAAATGCAAGCATGTTTTGTGTTGTGCTGGGAACGACGTAATGGTTACCCAGTCACTACATATTTTCTACAGCCTGGTGCACTGAACCTCACTGTTCAGGGCTTTGTAACCCCCTCTCCTTGGGGTGGGGAGCTGTGGCAGTGAGGACAGTCACAAGAAGAAAGGAGCCTGTTAAACAGTAAAATCACCTCTTCATATGCAGAAAATCACCTGCATGCAGAGAACCAGCACAGGCACCGCTTAAGTCTATTGAATATAGAAGTCACAGTGGCACATTTCACCGATGCAACACCTAGATCTCTACACACAGCATCAGCACCAGTATAGCTATGCTGATGAGAGGTGGCATTTATCTATCGCTGTCAGTATATGGGTGTGGGCCCTAGCGTGGATGGAGTTACATCAATATACACATTCCTTGTACCTGTACAGAAATAAGGTATCTTGATGTATAGATTTTTATATCAAGATATAAAAATATCTGCTGGGTGGCACGGAGGTGGAAAGGGATCTTGGAGTCCTAGTGGACTCCAAGTTGAACATGAGCCGGCAGTGTGACGAAGCCATCAGAAAAGCCAATGGCACTTTATCGTGCATCAGCAGATGCATGACAAATTGGTCCAGGGAGGTGATACTTCCCCTCTATAGGGCGCTGGTCAGACTGCAGTTGGAGTACTGCATGCAATTCTGGGCGCCACACTTCAAGAAGGATGCGGATAACCTGGAGAGGGTACAGCGAAGGGCAACTCGTATGGTCAAGGGCCTGCAGACCAAGCCCTATGAGGAGAGACTAGAGAAACTGGACCTTTTCAGCCTCCGCAAGAGAAGGTTGAGAGGCGACCTTGTGGCTGCCTATAAGTTCATCACAGGGGCACAGAAGGGAATTGGTGAGGATTTATTCACCAAGGCGCCCCCGGGGGTTACAAGAAACAATGGCCACAAGCTAGCAGAGAGCAGATTTAGACTGGACATTAGGAAGAACTTCTTCACAGTTCGAGTGGCCAAGGTCTGGAACGGGCTCCCAAGGGAGGTGGTGCTCTCCCCTACCCTGGGGGTCTTCAAGAGGAGGTTAGACGAGTATCTAGCTGGGGTCATCTAGACCCAGCACTCTTTCCTGCTTATGCAGGGGGTCGGACTCGATGATCTATTGAGGTCCCTTCCGACCCTAACATCTATGAATAAGATAGCTGCAGATGCCATAGAGGGGCAGGTGAGGGTTGTATCACTGTAACACAGCGGTTCCCAAACTGTGGTCTGCAGACCCCTGGGGCTATGCAAGACATCTCTGGGAGATACATGGGAGAAATTCTGTAGTGGCAGATTTAATTTTCATTATAATAATAATTGGCATTGAAGGGGTTAAAATTTAAAGCGTATGCTGGTAGGGTTATGCAGGCCGCTCGTAAGTCTGGAAGGGGGTACGCAATAAGAAAAAGTTTGGGAACCTCTGCTCTAGCGGTTTTGTTAAATTGGTACAACATTTGTGGGTAGACGGGGTCTCACTAGCCAGTTGCTGCGTGTTGTGCTTGGGCCTGGGCAGCAGCAGCGTAAGTCAGCCACATGTGCATAGTGTAATGTGGTATTCATTAAAATAATAGCAGCTGCTCTGTGCTCTTGTGCCTGTCTGACTTCAGAGCTGCAGAGCATCTCCTTATATAGCCTGACAGATCTTGGGAACTTCCCACCTTCCTTCCTCCTCTCCCGCGCACACACACACACACACACACACGCACGCGCACACGCGCACACACACACACACACACACACAAAAGCTGGGAGCTGGGTTCATCTTTTCAGACTCAGGAGCTTGTATTTAACAGTGTAGAATTCAGTTTCTTACTGTCTTTTAAATTCATGTTCCAGGGGAGAGCGATGAGAGATTGTAGTTGATGGAACAGAAAGAAGCATTTTGGAAACCCAGGCCAGATAAATTGCTGGGGTCATTTTGCTTCATTCAGATAGTGATTTTTGCGAACAGTCCTTTCAGGAATTGCATGCCCATCATTTGCTTGACTGTGGAGCAGGGCCAGAGAGTTTTATAAGATGCACCGTTTGTAAAATGGAGTAGATCACAGCCCTCACCCCAATTAGTTAATGCAGATCAGAGATATGCCGAGACTGCAGATCCCGGTGTGCAGCACTGCAGCTCGTTCCACCCACCATGCTGAGATCTGCAGGGCTCAGCTCTGTATTAAAGACCAGGCTGGCCAGAGTGAGCATGCGTTGGGCAGCCCCATTGTGGGAGCAGGTGCTGGAAATGTGAGCACTGGCCAGCTGTCTTTAGCATCAGCACCAGGCATCACAGTGCTCTGCAAGTCGCTGAGCAGTGAGGCTTTGCCAACAGTATTTAGTGTAGAAATGCCCTTTTCTTAATTTCTAGGAGAGAACTGGGAAACCTCACAATGCTTTCCAGAGCAAACCAGTCCTTGTGGACACTTAGACCTGGGATAGTAATGAAGTACCTGGACCAGTTAGATTTGAGCACCCACCGATTATGAGACTCCGAATATTCAAACCAGTGGGAATCAGCTGCTGAGTTAACAGATCCATGAAAATGAATGAGACCAGCTGCCAGGCTCATTGCAGGGCCTGAACTTGAGACTCCTATTCTGGGCCAGCAAGGTGCTGTCGGTGCCACAGGGACAGCACTCTCCTCTTAGAAGGCAGGAAGCAATTTGTGTCATTCTCCAGGAGTCCTTTTGGCTGTTAGAGGACAGATTAGCAAGACTAGATTGACAGAGCAGAGGGAGAATGGCTGACAGTCGAGCATGTTGGACGGAAGGAAGTAGAAGTGTAAAGGTGACCTGGAAGTGGGGGGAAAATGAGTCTTTTGCATCTTTTGGAGGTGAAGAAGACGGCTTGAAAAGGGTTTGTATTCCCCCCACCCTCCCAATATCCAAAACAGGATTTTGGGGAATTCCACTTATTGGATCACAATTAATAACGTGGATTCTTCCTGCATCTGTTGCAGTCCGGGCTGAAGCAGCCTGTCTCTTCCTTTTTCACATCCTTGTGACAAGTATTTAACAGAATTCACAGATTTGTTAGAATCTGACAGGCCGTGCCACAAGTGCTTCTGCTTTGGCCTTGAACTTAAACCTCTGGGTTGTCAACCATGCACCTTAGCACCTAGGCCACCCCAATCCTCAGGTTGTAGCTTTTCCCTCCTCCCTGGCTCTGACTAGACCATCACATCCAGACCACTTTCCCTCCCAACCACGCGCCGCCTTAGGACCTGCGCCACCCCAGCCCTCAGGTTGTAGCCGCACACAGTGAAAAACCAGGGGCAAGGGCTCCTTATTGGTTGAACTGCAGATTGTAGCTGCACCAAAAACACACCTGTGCTAGCAGAGCTTCTCTTTGTCATTGGAACACGTCCCAGGGGTTCATACACTTTAACATACATAGGTTTCAATTTTTTTCTGAATCAAAATACTGTATGTGCTGATAAATAACTGCAAATCATGGCCCTAAAAGACCATGAGAGGGAGGATGCCAGGACAGGACGTAGTGCCAAGCTATCAAGGCACAAGCCGAAGCTGGGAGTGCTGTAGTTGAAACAGAAGTGGATCCTGAAACATTTGATTGAGCAGCTCATCAGTTCACCCTCTCTTTCACTCCAGGCTAAGACTCCCATTAAAAGACACGGTCCTATTTGTTATACTGGCAAGCTTTGCAAGCTACCCACCCCTGGGCAGTAATACCTTCTCTGCCGGTACTGAGCTTTCTAACCTAACTCAGCATAGTGCTACTTTGAATGACACTGGGTGATTCTACACATTCATGAATGCACCGTAGTTACTGTGCATTAGGTTTAGTACTTGGATAACCAAGTACTAAATCAATGCTCAGTAACTTATGCTACTGCGCAGCAGCACCAGTGCGTGGGTTTTTCAGGCCACCTAATACTACTGCACAGTAGTGTATTAGCATGGGTTTTGCCTGGCACACTATTGCACAGTGTTATTAGGCTACTGCACAGTTAAAGTCTCATGGGGATGCACACACTGATGCCCTGTAAACTCCCATGACATCTCTCCTTAGAGATGAGCCGTATTTACTTTCCTCTCTGTTTAACAATTACTTCTTGACCCTTTAGCAAACAGAAGGCTTCAAGAAGCGATGGTTCACTATGGACGACCGGCGGCTGATGTATTTCAAAGATCCTCTGGTAAGATGTCCGACTGCTCCTGCAAAGAATAGCCTTGGGCAGAGTTCACTTTCATTGCAGGGAAAGAGAGGATATGTAGTTCCTCCCAGGGAGCACAACCCCAGTTAACCATGTCCAGCGCACAACAGCCTGTTTCCCCATTCTTCCCGGCCATGTCTATGAGCCCCCATTGGGACTTACCCAAGTCAGGCACTTTTCAGTCTTTGTTACATCAGACTTTGCCTTGCCCTTGCCTTTTGTCCCCTTCTCTGTGCGCAGTCACCTCAATGGTGGGTTGCACAAAGCATCCCAGGGGAGTCGGTTGCTCAGTTCAGAAGGGACTCGGTGCTTCACTTTTCAAAACCCCAGCCTAAAACCTGATGAGCATTGCTGTCATATTCACACGGTCAGTCAGTATAACCACATGACTTCTCTTGTATCTTCTGGAGCAAGTAGAGGGGCAAAGCTACAAAGGGCTCAGTGGGAACCACTGAAAAGCACTGTAAAGGCATCAATCCTTGCTACATGCCTAGGGAGTACCTGTGAAGATGTTATCCCCACAAAGGGCTGAGCTTGACCTCGTTTCAATGGAGTTGCTCCTTGTTCATTCCCAGGGTTGAGAAGCAGGCCTTGAAAAGATACAAGGAATGAGCTCTGTGCCTTATATCATGCCAGTGGCAGAGCTGCTGCCAGTCTCACCCTCTCCATACCAGCCCACCTACCATTTTCTCTTTGTCTCGACTGACATGTTCTTTGAGAGATTCATAGTCCTTCAACCAGGCATCCAGGCAGTGTTGCGTTTCCATTATATGGTGCAAAGATTACATACATGCAGGCATATGCACTTAGTCAGACACTCAGGGCGACTTGTAAATCTTCCTGCCTGAAAAAATAGCAGGCTCAAGACATTGGAAAAATGGCAGGGAAAATGTCAAGTTAGGAATATGTCAAGAATACCGGAAGAATTTGTGTAGTGCACCTTTGAGAAGTCATTGTGCCACTGGGCGCAGTCCCTAAATGATGTGACTAGGATAACTGCATTGAACGCAAGGAGGCAGCGAACTCCAAAGCCAGGGGCGCCGTGCTGTTTTGCATTCGCTGAAGATCTGCTTCACAGTCTCGGGTCTGCTACTTATTAACCAGGAGTTTGTGGGGAAGAGGTTAGAAGTGGGAGATGTAAGCTTCCGCAGCAGGGCTCCTTCTTCGAAGGAGGTGGAGACACGCAATGTGTCTGGATTTTGAACACCCTCAGGTTGCAGCCCAGGTGTTTGGCTTGGTGCATTAAGTTACAAGTGATTTAAAAAAAATCACCATAGCAAATTCATAATATTTGGTAGGGGGGGTCTAACCTCAGAAGTTGATTTCACACACACTTCTTTCCTTTGATGTGGCAGGCAGAACAGTATTACCACGCACTGAATGACCCACATTCCCCAGCTCACCTTGAAAAGGAGCTATGTTTTGCAAGTGCTCTGAAGTCATTTATTTGTCATTTTGCAGGATGCCTTTGCTAGAGGGGAAGTTTTTATTGGAAGCAAGGAAAACAGCTACAAGGTCCTTGAAGGACTCCCACCATCCACCCAGGGAAATCACTGGCAGCACGGAATAACGATCGTGACCCCAGACAGAAAATTTCTCTTTGCTTGCGAGACAGAAAATGATCAGCTAGAATGGATTACAACTTTTCAGAAAGTTATCAGCAGGCCAATGCTGCCTCAGGAATACGCAGGTGAGTCCTCTCACCAGGCTGACGGCCTTGGCAGACACAGTCCTTCACATTAGAGAAAAGGGAGACAGCAGAGATGGGGAGCCTCGCGCCTCATCCTCAAACCCAGCCTGCATAAGGCAGCTTCCTTGGGGGCTGTCACTTCTGTGCCCATACCCCATCCTTCTGTCTCCTTAGGTAAGTGGACTGCAAACTCTTTAGACCAGGGTTGTCTCTTGCTCTGTGAGTGTTCAGTGACCCCCACCGAGTGATCTCTAATAATAATAATAGCCACTCTCACCTGAATTGGTACAATCAACAGCAGCGTTGGCAGCTGATTGATGGGACATGGGAGAGAACATGTCCGTGTCTCTCCTGGAGGGGACCTACCAGGCCAGAATGGAGACCCATGAGCAGGGAGCTCTGTCGTGCTTTTCCTGCTCTTCATGTCTGCCTCTGGCACCTCTCATGCACATTGGAGACGGAGCTTATAAATGACTGTCCATGGGAGCCTCGCTTACGATGGGGCTTACCCCTGTCATGGGGTCTTGTCTGCCCTGGGAAATACAATCATGCTTACAGTCAGTGTTGAGCAGTAGAGCCGACCGACAGGATCCTGGCAGGTTCATGCCGACAAACACAACTCACGTCCAGCATCGTGTCAGCTAGTGCCAAAGTTTTGCCACAACCTGCTGACACCATGGGAAGTGTGACTTGTTCTTGTCTAAGCATCACGTCATGAACTTGGTCCTTTCTGGTCGTGTTTCTAACTGGACAATACTGGACCAGCCATTGGTAACACTCACTCCAGGCTGGACCAGGTTGGGGATTGGATTGCAAAGGATGGCATTGTCGCTTGTTCTAACACGAGCTCTCTTGTTGGCTTTTTATTTCAGTGGAAGCCCATTTCAAGCATAAACCTTAGACAGGACTGTCTGGGCGGACCTAAGGAACGAGATTCTGTTTACAACACAACGTGGTTTTATTTGAAATGTAAAAATTAATAATAATAATAATTACAAGCCGCCATTCACCTAATCATGTTGGAAGTCAAGAAGGGAGCACTTCACGGCAGAAGCAATGGAGAAGCTGCTGAGCCATAGGAAAGCGAGTTTGACACTTGTCTAGGTAGGCACAGCCGGGCTTGTTTTCAACCCTGCTCGGTGCTCCTCCGTAGACGACATCTCCGCGTGCAACCATTTTGTGTATCTCACTACATTAGGTAAGGAATTACCACAAAGACTGAGCATGTTGTCAATATAGTAGACTCTGAACAATGTGCAGCAGGATGCCCCTTGGTCTGTGCTAACCTGTAATAACACAACCTGTCCTCTCTGGTCCGGGAAGGCCTTGTTCAATGAGTTTGGATGTACTCCGTAAGTAGTATTTTCACAGGGTGGCAACAAATGACTTAACATTCACAATATACCCTAGAGGTGTGAGGTTTGTCCACCTGGAAACGTGGTCGATGGCTAGGAAGTGGTAAAACCTAAAAGGTTTTCTGTGAAAAAATGAAACTTAGAAAATGAAATGTGATGCAAGGAAAGAAAGCTCTTTTTATATCCTCTGTAGAAACCTTCTTAAGCTACCATTTCAACAACCAGTTAGACTAATGGTGGCTGGGTTTTGTTGGCTTGACTTTCACCTCCTGCAAAGTTCCAGTAGTTCAGACGTGAGATAGATACATGATTTGATCCTAGTTTTGGATCTGAACTTTCCCAGAATTTGGGGCCATCTGGACCAGTTATTGTCCTGAGGGCAAACTGGTGAAGTCCTGATCCAAATCCAAATTCCCTTCGAATTCACATCTGGTGCTTCGCTCTGCATCTTTGGTGTCAGCACGCTTAGTCTTTGGCATTTCTGCTCCCTATGGGCTAGTGGATTTGAATCCGGCAGGCTTTTCTTGAAGCTCTCGCTGTCCTGAGTCTCCTCAACAACACGTTTTCTCGTATCGCAAAGGACTGGGGATTTTCAGAAACTGTGAAGTCCTAAGCGACTACAGAGCAGAAGCTTAAACACAGAGGAAAAAGACATTATCTTTTAGTGCAGGGAAGGATGAATTATAAAGAGTAGGGGTCAGCGTGACGCATCAGAAAGCAGTATTACACATTCTGCTGGTGTTGGCTGGTACTAATGCCTTAAAAAGTAAGGCACCTGAATATGACTCTTAAAGTGTTGAACATAAGGCTCCCAGTCATAAATTTCCTCGGTATTATGGCACATGGACAGTATATACTAGACAGTCTCCCAAATGCATCCTTTTTCATGTTGTTTCATGCTTCAGGTTGATGGTAAGGAAACAGTTTGCCAAGAAACCATCTCAATGCCAAAGCGTAGGGTAGGCGTCTTCTCAGCCCTGTGGTGGCTCCTGGCTGCGTAGGGTGTCGTTCTGTACGAGGACCCCTCACCGACTCCAGGAACACTTGCCCCAGGCCCCTGCAGTGCACTTCGGAGGGAAGATCTGTACCCAGACCTGGGACATGACCCGTGACTAATTTGATTTGCATCCCTTTTGACTCTACTGGGTGGGCAAGGGATGCAGGACTAGGAGAGCATTTAGGACATACAGCGTGAATCTGTACAGAGGCCCAACATCCCTGAAGCCAGTTCACTCCTTCACACAATTCCTTCGGTGTTGCTAGTGTCATAACCTGCTAACGGTCTCTCAGCGTTTCTTTCGAGATGGAAGGGCTGAGCTGAATAAGCTACTAGCTAAAAGCAAAGGGCTGTACCCATTGCAGTGCCAGCCAGATGTCTTTACAATGTACAGTAAAAGCACGCGACTGCCATGACTTGAAGAAAACTGCATGTGCACTTTGTAGGGAGCTCGCACAAAGTGGAATTTGAAATGGTTCCAGCTTACGTCGTCTTGTGATGTGTAGATGTTGCTAATGACTGATTCTCAACATGTCATACAGGTGAGGTCCAAATAATTTAATGTAGGCGAACGCCATGCCTTGTAAGCAATGATAACTTGTACAGCAGGGGAGTGTGTGGCAGTGGGAGGGAGGAGTGGTTCCAGCAATCAGAGTTGTTGGCCTCATTAACTGCTCACCAAAGTGCACACCCAAGAAGTGCCCATTACTGACAAAGGAATGTCGATGCAGGGAAAGCCCGGCCTTTTCCCACGCAGCACGTCCAGCTGGGGCCAGGGGGGACAGGCCCATCAGGAATGACAGTGACAGCAGGCTGGGGTTTTAGCTGTATGCAGTGGACAGGGAGAATCCGGCACTGACTCAGACACTAACCAGACACAAAAATCAAAGCCCCGTATGCACAAACACTGCTGCTCCTGAGACCACTCCTAATTATAGTGCATAGCCTTCCCGTTTGGTCACAGAGAGAACGCGGCATGAAAACGGAGGTCGAGCAGTCTTCTCCCAGCATTGTCATTTCCACAGCAGGGCGAGGGGCAGCACCGTATTAGTGACACCTATCCCCCACCCCTCCCAAGCCTATGAGGCTCCCAGTGACCATATTCCAGGCCCAGGGGCTTTTGTACCCTCTCCACTCAGCCTTGTTCAGGGATCCCCTTTCTTTATTTGCCCCTCCCCGCCAGTTCAGACACCCAGCCTGTGGGTTTTGGGACCAATTACATCCTCTGCAGAGGGCTTCAGTACACTGTCACTGTTGCACAGGCCTCCAGGGTTGCACAATGCAAGTGTGCTCAGCCTTATTACATGGTAGAGGAAGGAACCGTGGTGCATGCAGGGGAGGGAAGGACAGCATTGCAAAATGGATCCAGAGGGACTCCCTTGTGGTGCGGGCCAGGTGTGCGGAGATGCTCTTCTGTTGCCACTGCTTAGACTCCTAGAAAAACAGGGCTGGAAGGGTCTTCGGGAGATCATCTACTCCAACCTCCTGCTCAAGGGAGGATCATCGCGATCCAAACTGCCCTGTTCTTACAAACATCAGGGAGATCGTCAGCTACTACTACCGGGCACAATGCCCCGAACGTAAGAAGTACCCTTTAATGTGCAGCAGATAAAGCTGTGTCCTGCCTACCCGGCACTTGGTTCTTCTGCCTTTGTTCAGCTCCAGAGGCAGGGATTTGGGCACGCACTCTGCTTTTCACAGCACCCAGTCCAGAAACAGGCCCTTGGACCAGGGTGTGAGGGGAGGAGGGGGGATCCCAGCCTGGAAGATCCAGCTCTTGTACTAACGCAAGCCGCTTAGTGTCAATGGAAAGGCTTGGTTGCCATGTCCGGGTTTCACAGAAGATGGATGATAGGAAGGGAGGGAGAAGGAGGGAGTTCTTGTGGGGCCATTGGCACGGGCTCAGTCGGGCGTTAACCCGGTCTCCAGATCTGTAAGGAAGGCGTGATCCAGGCCGAGGACCTTCACTCATTCCAGCCAAATTGTCACTGAAGTGGTTGCACTCTCGCCGCAGCCTGAAGAGGAAGCTGGGCCGGGGTGAGGGTGAAGCCAAGGAAGAGCGGAGAGCGAGGGTGAGGTGTGCTTTGCTTTTGACTCATACCCCAGCTTTCTTCAGTCCACTCCAACCTGCCAAACTGCTCCCTTTGTCTCTTCCTCTTCCCTGGCTCTGACTAGACCATCACATCCAGACCACTTTCCCTCCCAACCATGCACCACCTTAGGACTTGAGCCACCCCAGCCCCCAGGTTGTAGCCGCACACACTGAAAAACCAGGCGCAAGGGCTCCTTATTGGTTGAACTGCAGATCGTAGCTGCACCAAAAACGCACCTGTGCTAGCAGAGTTTCTCTTTGTCATTGAAACACATCCCAGGGGTTAACATATGTAGGGTTCAATTTTTTTCTGAATCAAAATACTGTATGTGCTGATAAATAACTGCAAACTGTGGCCCTAAAAGACCATGAGAGGGAGGATGCCAGGACAGGACGTAGTGCCAAACTATCAAGGCACAAGCCGAAGCTGGGAGTGCTGTAGTTGGAACAGAAGTGGATCCTGAAACATTTGACTGAGCAGCTCATCAGTTCACCCTCTCTTTGACTCCAGGCTAAGACTCCCATTAAAAGACACGGTCCTATTTGTTATACTGGCACAGACCAGTGCTGCAGGAACAGGCTTTTGGTGCATAATCTCTTTAGGGCAGGGCTATGTCATGTGCATGCCAGACACGGTAGGTGGGTCACAGGACCTACCCAATCCTTCCTGTGGAGCACAAACTGCCTGGCCCCCAGCGCCCGGGGAGAAAGTGAGGCACAACATATGCACTCCAGCTGTCCTCTGCTTTTAGTGCCTCTTGGGGCCACGTCTATTGGAGTGAGCTGGTGCAGGCAGTTATACAGGACGCTGGCCCCGAAACAAAGCTTGAAACAGTCTCTCCCTCCCCATGCCCACCCCCAACACACAAACCACATAGCTGAAGATTAAGCCCAGGAAAACACTCTCACCCCTGGCCCAACTTCCTCTTCAGGCTGCGGCGAGAGTGCAAGCACATCAGTGACACTTTGGCTGGAATGAGTGACTGGCGTTGGCCTGGATCACACTTTCCTTGCAGATCTGGAGGCAGGGTTAATGCCCGACCGAGCCCGTGCCAATGGCCCCACGAGAATGACTCCTGTGAAGACTTAGAGGACCCAAGGACGCATGTCGTGTGCCACAACAGTTTGTTGCAACAGATTTGCATTAGTTAGTGGTTGCCCCATTAGTTTCAGGGCAGGAACCCTGGGAGGTTTATTTTATGATACTTCATATTATGCCAAGAGGTGATTTGGTTTAGTATTAGGGGGTCAGGAGATTTGAGCTTTCCTGTTCATTTATACCGATGGGCCGGGCATTTGTTAGCACCTCCAGGCATTATACCCACTCATGCTTCTGCAGCCCCTGGGCCAATGTTATATTTGCTTGCCTCCACAAACTGGTTGTTGCACTTTTCCCTCTGTAATCCTCCTTTTTTTTTTTTGATTTTGCCAAAGCTGCTTAAAGTGACATTTGAACATGGTGCGATTCATGCAACAAAAGAAAACGGTGGGTGAGGAAAGTCGAAATGGCCGGATGGATAGTAGTGCTGTACATAACCGATGCTGAATTTTTACCTGAAGTAATTCAAGGTGCCCACGTAAATAATGGAACAATACGCTGACGTGTCCAATGCATTTCTTAAGTTAGTGTTTGTAAAATGAAATCCATCTTGTCAGTTGTATACATTTGTTATGTCACTGGTAAGAAAATGATGGTACTAAATGTCATTCAAACCAATAAATTATTATGTCAAATCAATGGAACAAGCGTGCTGGTAAGTCTGTGGCACAAACCAAGTGACATGAAGGATGCAGGTCGAGTGAGACCTGTCCACTGCCCGCCTAGCGTTGCTAACACACCCAGTGTTTGCAGAATTAAAGGAAACTATTCCTGTGCTGCCTCCTACAGCATTCATAACTGACTTCACTTGGGCAAAACTAGTGTTTGCTTACGAAACCTGCCCCCGCTCCTCTACCCAGTCTCAGAGCAGGATGAGCTGCTAAATTTGCTAGCTAGGCAGCAGTGTGAGGCTGAAAACCCTGATAACAAGTACGTGGGGAGACGCATCCCCACAATCTCAGGCCTTGTGTCAGTTTTCTTCCACTGTGAACGCTGTTTCCAGCTGGTGCTGGGCATCATGTTGGCACCTGTTCCCCACACGGCTATGCCAATAGGAGCCAAGGTGCTAAGCTGGCCAGGTGCAGTGTGGGTAGTTAATTGCCTGCCTTCTAGCTAGGTAGATGTGGCGCTTCCCATTGCCCAGAGCTGGCACTGTGGAGTGATGCAGCTTGAAAAGGCCTTGGGATAAAAGGTGCAATATGAATGTAAGATATTTTTATAATTAAAAAACCCCAAGGCTTAGAACGTACTGAGCTCTCTAACAGAGAGCATCCCGGTGCCAGGATGTGCTTGAACATACAACACGTGGTCCCTGCTGCATACTGGCTTGCTAGCTGTCGAGCCAGGCCGAAGTGCTATCATCACCCAGAGAAGCGCTAACGAATGAGTCCCCCGTGGTGTTAGGCTATTCTGCAGTCAATCAGCTTCACAGTCACATAGCAAAATCTAGCTCTACGTTAGATGATCCTGATTTCTCCCAAGGAAAACTGTGCTGGGCCAAGCTGACCCTCCCAACCTTACTCCAAGAGCTGTTCTCTATGGCATCTTGCCCCCTCACCAGTGCAAGGCCAAAGAGCCCTCATAACCAAGCTGCTTTATTCCTGGGTAGATCTAGGTGGCAGGTGAGATTGGGGTATGATGATTACTACCCTTCTGTGACTTGCTGTTCAATACAAAGTTTTCCTCCCTTCTGTGAACTACTCACAAGCCAAGATGGGTCACGTGCTTCAGTGAAAGAGTGGAGAGCGCGCTATGCCGTCTGCAGGCTCATTGCTCACTGGGTGCCTGGTGGCTGCAAAGTGTCGCACGTTAACATGTATCAGGACTTCCTGGGCATGCAGATGAGCCCACTTGCTGTGGGCTCAGGTGGGGAGGAGTGTCAGCCCCGCTGTTATTTCTGGGTCTCAGCCAGCTCTGGGATTGCCAGCAGTGTTTATTAGCATAGACCCTTAATCACCGTCACAAGCAAGTGATGATGATGAAGGGGCTAAGCTAAAAGAGCCCTCAAGAACCAGCGTCCCAGAATGCACTGAGTTCCTCTGCTCCCTTTTGCCGTACTAACGATGACCCTGTGCTCTGCTCTCAAAAAGGCTAGTAAGTTCCTACCCCCAAAATGCAGGCAATCAGGAGATGCTGAGGGTCACCCCACAGTTGGGAAGGCCAGCGCTTTTGCTGAAGCTGATGTAGAGTGAATCCCAAGCCTAGCCGCATTGCTGTCCTGCAACTCGTGCTGTATCCTCTGCAGCCCTGGTATGGACTGGGCTTCTCGGAGAGTGAAGGTCTGGCCCTAGGCACCAGGCATCTTGGGCTATCCTCATCCAGAAAAGCCCCAAGGAGAGCGCACTCTCCTTCACCTGCACGGCTGCTTCTGTTTCCATCTGCCTAGAAAGATGGTCCCTAGGCGAGCAGAGCTCTGTGGTGCTGACAGACGAGGAGGAGGTGATGTAAGCTGCCCAAAGCAAATTAACAGGTCAGGGGTTTGCTGACGGCAAAGCTGGCCTCCAGCCCCATCAGCAGGAGGGTGTCATGGCAAAGGGCTCCATCCCTGTGGCTGGACCTGGCCCTGGGGAAGGGGTGACTCCAATACAAGTAGCGCTCAGGGTAGTCCTGCCTTGCTCGCCCCCAACTCACACCCTGGCTTGGCGTGTGGTCTCTTCTCCATCTCCACGATGGCAGTTTGCTTATGTATCATATCGTTATATAGCGTTGCTATTTATTTGTAATGTGCATTGCTTCTAATCATGCCTCTTTCTCTGCTTGTCTCCAAGAACTCCTTCTCACTTTTAATACGTAGCACGTATAGGCTTTCCCCCTGCCATCACATATGTCTAGCAAAGAGCTGACACCAGCTGGCATCTGATGCACCTGCGGCTAATGCACACCTCCCATTCACTCAAGTGAAACCGCAGCGCTTCACGATGAGGGCAGTGAAAGGCACACGCACCGCAGTGACTGAACACTGAGGCACTGGCACTAGCCACCTGGCATTTTGCTTTTCACTTTACAAAATAAGCCAGTGGTATCTGGTGAGAGGAGCCATGGGCCAACGATGGGCCACTTCTGTGCACACCACTATTAACACAGGCGATCATGTCAGTGAGGAAAGGGGTCAAGGCTGAGGTCTGGTGACCTGGCAGGTGCTGGTAACCATCATGGAGCTGGAGCCTCACTATTGCCTTTAGCCATGAGGCCTCATTTCTCCTGCTGCAGCCCAAGGCTGCCTGGGACACCGGTGCTCGGCAGGGTCCAGGTGCAGCACTTGAAGGGCTTGGCCACGGCTGTATCGCCAGCACCAAGCTGCAACCTCTGGGTGTGACGTGGTTGCTTCACGTGAGGGTGGTGCCTTGCGCCGTGTCCCAAAGCACTGCCTAAGGTCCCCAGCTCAGGTCCCCAGAGGCTCCTGTGCTAGATGTTGCGTGGGGAGGCGAGGCGCAGAGAGAGCGAGAGAAAGAGCCACATGCCTTGCTCTGAAGAGACTGTAACAGTAGCATATTTGGGGTTGGAGGTGACCAGGGCAGCAAGCTTTGCTGGGCAGGGGAGAAGCAGCTGCTGCTGCAGCCGGCCTGGCAGGAGCTGGCGCTGCCCCGTGCATTGCAGCCGCCCCCCAGCAGGACCTGTCCTGCTGCGCCTCTGGGGTGTAGTGAGCACCACAGCACAGATGACACAGCAGTGGGGTGCTTGAAGGCCCAGCCCAAGGCAGCGATCAGAAACCCAGGCAGCCATCCTGCCACCTGCCCCAGTGCACTGCCCTGGTGGATGCACCATTCAGCCATGGCCACATGTAATGCCCCCCCCCCCCTTTTTTTTTTTTTTGTACACTGAGCTCACACAGTGAGCAGAGGGCACCAGGGGAGGGTTTAATCATCACCTCTGCCTTGTCTTCCCACCATCTGGTTTGCATATCACAGAGCCTCCTTTGGACCGCTGCCTTGGCTTGTTGTTTACTCAAGTTCGTTTGCTTGGCATTGATGCTATTCTGCCAAGCTCAAATGGCCTTGCGCTTGCAGTCGGTCTCATCAAAGAAGGCTTGATGTTTCCTAGAGCCACCAGCCACACTGCCGACATGCTCCCATTGTTGGTGGTTGGAATTCATCGGGTTTCCGCTGAGACGCTGGTGGAAACGGTCTTGCTTGACTGGAGCCTTGCATCTTTTGACATTGATCTGCCATTGACATTGCTTCTCCTGCAGTCGTCATTTAGGAGCCAGTTTGATCGACCCACATCTTTGCATTGGGTTGCCAACGATATCGCTATATAGCTATATAGCTGTAGATGTATATATGTGTGTGTGTGCTGCAGGGGGTGAGGGAGGGAGGGGACCGTGTGTTGCCATTGTCCCAGGCACACTGTGCTGCCGCTGCTATTTAGCTGCCACCTGCTGTGCTCAGAGGCTCTGGGCTGCATTGCCCAAGGCAAGGTGCCTGCAGGGCACCACGTAGGCAACTCCAGCCCTAGGGCTAACATAGAGGTATATCTGTCTGCATGAGTGCTGCCCTACACGCAGCATGTGCTGGCTGGAGCCATGGGCATGCCCGAGTCAGGTGCTTGTGGGTCAAGGATGTAAGCAAAGGAGTGCACACGCTGCAGCACCTGCGCAGCTGTTTGTGGGGGTGAGGGGGGGGGGCAGGGAGCCCTTCCCCAGTACCTGCCGCTGTCACCTGGAGCAGGTGCTGTGGCTGCTCCCCCACCCAGCCCCCCCCTTTGCAGGCATATGTTGCAGCCACACAGTGCTGCTGGCAGGCCCTTGGGACCCTGGCGTCATGTCTGCTGCCTGGCCTGGCTCCGCTGTGGCTGGCCGCCCTGCTGAAAGGGCAGGCGGACTATTTGGCCTCATGCCACTAATGCTTGCTGGGCTGGTGCCAGCTGCAGCCTGCCTGCTGTGTGCAGGGGCAGCACCATGGCAGAGTGCCCCCTCCCGATTGAGCAAGGCAGCCGGGCAGGGCCAGCCCATGCCCGGATGTGGGTTATGGGCTCAGCCGCAGTTTATCCAGCAGACGGCTGAGGCAGCGTGCCCAGATGGGCGCTCCTCCCTCCCCCAGCTCTACGTGGGTCCCGACAAGGACGCAGCGCCCTGCTGTGACAGCTCCTCAGCAGCTCCATAAACAGCACCCACGGAAAGAGCTTCTCATTAGCAGGCCCAGCCAGGCTCATCTCTGGCTAAGCAGGGATTCGCCCCAGGCAAATTGGCTTCCTCAAGCCCAGCTTTGCCCTTGCTTTGTAGTTCAAGACACTGCTATCCCAAGTGTTGTCACCAAGCCTGGCTGTCCAGTGAGCCAGGGGCAGTGGGGCTGGAGCTGGGCATGAGCGCCAGGTGCTGATCGGGCAAGGACAGGCCTTTGTCACACTGCCTCATGCTTCAGACGCTGGAGGATGAAGTGCCATGCTGTGCCGAGCACGCCCGTCATGCAGCAACTTGCTCTAGGTTTAGCCTCTGGCTTGGATGCCAAGTCCAGCGGTGACTCTCAGCCCCCTCAGGGCCATGCCGTGCTGTGCCGGGGCTCCCCAAGAGCTCACCAGGCAGGGCAGCTGGCCTAGCAAGGGAGGCACAGAGCCGTACGCCCAGGGCCCCACTGCCAGGACATGACAGGAGCAGGACTCGAACCCCCATTGCCTAACTCTAAATCCTAGTGTTAGCTCATGAGGCCTCTGAAGCCCATGTTGATGGTTGGGCAGGTCTGAAATCTGCCTCTCTAGGTCACTTAGTAAATGCTAGACCTAGGTGCACACGGCGCTTCATTTGGGGTCCAGGAAGCCAGAAGGTGTCCATCGCAGCCGCCGTCATGTGGCCTCTGCCCTGAACACAGCCTTTTCCCCATGAAGTAGAGGGCACACGACAGCCCCACACTCCTGCACCGTACTGGGCCATAGGGGAGCAGGCTAGACCCCAAAAAACCCTTGAGAGCGAGCGGGCACGAAAGAGCTGAGCCCTGTGCTGCGCTCCAGGACTCGGGACATTCAGCCACATTTGCAGGACGGGAGCCTGCTTCAGTGACGCAGGCACTGTGCCCTTATCCTTCGTGGGGGATTCGCTGCCCCAGCTGAGGCGCTGTGCTCAAGGGTTTGAAGCGGGGAGGTCTGGGGCCGCTGTGAGTAACGCTCCCCCTGAATGCAGAGGCCTGGACGCATGGGGCGTCCCAGCCCTGTAGCCCATGCAGTAAGAGCAGCGAACGGCCCCTGGGATACAACACAAGCACCTCAGCTTGCTCCCAGCAGTTAACAGGCAGCTTCTGCCATACAGACTTTGACCTGCTTAGCAAGCACAGGTTGCTTCTAGTGGATACTTCCAAAGAGCGGGGAGAAATCCCTGCGGGAGAGAAGCTACTTGCAAGGGGCAATCTTTCCTTCTGCCCTAGATAGGGCTGGAGGGAGCACAGGTGCAGGAGATGGGCTCCCCTCCCTTGCTGCCCTCCCAAAACCGTGGTCCCTTCACTTGGTCCCACACCACAGTCTCAAACCCTCCCTTCCAGCGGCACCTACCGGCAGCACGGAGCAGAGCAAGGGCTGCCTTGCCTTCCCTCCAGTTCTCAAGGTTGTCAAACCAGGGCTCGGAGCTGGCTGGCTGTAGGCGTTTCTCCCACTTACAGTTAAAAAAAAAATCCCAACTGCTAAATGTCAGCAAGGAGTGGGAGTGTAATTGTGACTCTGAATCAGCACCAGCGTCCCCCTCCTGGTGCAGGAGCTATTCAGGCTGAGCCCGGACAAAAAGTGCACGAGTGCATCTTCCCTGCAAATACGCCAGGCCTGAATGGGCCCTGTAACACCCTTGCGGGCAGGCGGCCTTGGGTAGAGACAAACCCACGGCTCTCTGAGTCGGTAGCAGAGCAGAAGCACAAGACCATCAGGGCTGTTTCACCAGCCCCTGGAGCAGTCACCAGGGGAGAGCAGGGTCTAGTGGTGCAGTTAAAGACCACGGCAAGACTGTCGCCCTGCTCCCCCCCAGCATCCAGCACATGGGGGGTAAATGAGCTGGCCGGCCTGGTTCGTTCAGCACCTGCTTATGGACAGGGATTATGCCTTATATGAAGCACCCTTAAGATAGCTCTGAGTTTCAGTCCTCTGCTTCTCTCTCCCAAGCTTGTCCCGGGATCCAGAGGATGCAACCATGATGTACAGCTGCCTTGACCTGCCCACATCCAGTGCTGGGCATGGCTCTGCCAAGTGACACGATTCACCCCCAGTCATTTGCCTTCGAGCCAGCCAGGCACAGCAAGCCTAGCCAAAGGAAGCAAGTTGTGTAGCTAAAAAGGAGTCAGGAAGCGCAGCAGTTAAAACTCCCAGCAGATAAACAGACTTGGTCACATTCCACATCCTGTTTAGCTTCGGGGAACAGGCTCTGCAGGATAAGCAGCAATAGATTTAAGCCTGTTTTAATTGTAATGAAAACACCAGACCAGAGAGATTGCTCACAGCGAGGCGATAACTGGAGAACTTGGACATTTTGCCCATTCTTGCCCATCTAGGGTGTGAATGCAGGTCTTCCATCCCCACTGCATGCCCAAAGGCCAGGGTCTCAGGTACTCTGGGGCCTGATTGCAGATGCTTGTTGATCTAGGGAGAGAAAGCAAGAGCCTGGCATGACAGATTGTGGTTTTTATTGCAACATTTCTGTTTTAAATGTATTCCTGTTATGATAATGTGGTGTGTCTGAGTTTCCCTGGTTAGCCTACACACAGGGAAAACAGGCCCCTGCTAAGTTTTAGAGCTGCTATGAGGGACAAGACAAAATGACTCTTCAGCATCAACTGACTTGGGGAGGTTGGAGGGTCCAGGGGAGCAAGAGAAATAATCTGACAACAGCCAGAGCATTGAAGAGGCTGGCGGGGGTGAACAGCTGAGCAGCTTTGGGGCGCATGGTTGGGCGGACAGGAGGACTTCTCAGGGCTGCAGGGGCTGCACTAGGGCCGGAGAGACCAGGGGCAGAGACCCTGGGGCTGAGCAGCTTTGGCCTCAGTAAACACTTCTAGCAGAGGAGCTCTCGGTCTTGGTGCTTGGAACCGGAGGGTACACTTCACCCCAGCAAGAGCAAATCCCTTGGTCAGGAGCAGAACTGGAAGCAAGCTCCTCTGCCAGGGCCAAGGAGAGCCAGGGACTCAAAGCCCAGGACCTCAGGACTTTTGAGGAGTCAGGTCTCCCCTGCCTACTCTGGAAGCTATGCCTGGGCTGGCTCAAAGGGGCACTCGGAAACTAGACAAGGCCACTGAAGTGCAGAGCAAGAAGGGCCCCCGGCTTTCATCCAGTGGTTAACACACCAGCTGGACTTCCAGAACAGGTCATTACATAGAAAAGTGCAAGGGTGCCAGCAGGAGAATGAAACTTACCCTTACAGCACCTAATGCCAGCAGGTTAGGACACTGGCCAGGAATGTGGAAGAGCTGGTTCAAGTCTCTGTTCCAAATTAGACCTCATGGGGATTGAAAAGTAGGTCACACCATGTCTCAGATGGTTGCTCCAACAACCATCAGAGAAGGGGACACAAGCAGAAACTAAGGTCCTCAGGTGTCTTCTCTGCAAGGCCAAATCCAGATCTGGGCTCCAAGAACACCACAAAACCATGTCCCATCTCTCCCGCCGGAGTCTAGACATGACAATGAGCTGCTTGAAGCCATAGTTCATCACCACTAGGAGCAGTAATGCATGGGGTTTCCAGGCACACACTTCAGCATGTATCAGGCAGCAGCTGAGTCAGATCCCTTTGCACGTGCATGCTGGAGTGGAGCACCAAGCCACCACTTCCAGTGCTTCAGTCACTTTGTGTCTTTACTCACAAGGCAACTGTGGAAGATTGCATGCCACGGAGGTGAAGAGTTTGGAAGCAACCTTCTCTTTTGCTCTACTACTATCACTTGGTTGAAGACTATTTCCCTGGCCTTGCCCGTCCTAGGAATAGAAAGTATATCAAGCAGGTATCAACGAAACATGGAAAATCCTAGTAGACAAGGCAATTTGACATTTTAACTTGTTAACTAGCTCCCCCCAGGGTTACTTCAACTAGCCGTCAAAATTACAACTCGACATCAGATTACACTTGGATATTGATACATGCTCCTAGATCTAAGCTCGCATATTCCACTGGTCTATACTGAGCCATCACAATCCTCTTCCAGCAATCACGCAGAATTTCAGAATATGCAGAGGCCTTGAGAAACAGCCTACCCGGCACGCATGCGTTTGCCTGGGGGTAGGAGGGAGAAAGACTAATTGAACACAGAGTGTGGGTTATTTGCAAAGCAGGGCACCCAGTTCAAAACAGTCCCTTTCCCCCTTCCTTGATGCATAAAGTCACCTTTGAAAATGATGCTTCTGAAAAGATTTTAAATCGGGTAATGGACAGTTGCACAGCCCTGCTGTAATTCAAACCTCCGCTGGGACAATCCATCAGCGCTATTGTTGGTAACTTCATGCACAGAGAGAGGTTGTAGCCAGAGAGGTGAGAAAGGTTGTCTCTCCTCTCTGCCTGGCAGTGCACAAGTTATATTCATCATCATCATCTTAATCCGATTTCTGGCTCTGGTAACAGGTAACGCATCACCACTGAAGTCAGCTCACGTTGCAGTCACCTGACAAGCCTGCTACCTGGTTCTGAAAGCGTATTCGCCTTTTTAGCAGGTAAACAGGTTTCAGATCGATAAGCCCTCCTACACCATGCTCAGGTGACACTTAATATGCCATTTAATCCACGTGCCTTTGATTTGGTACCTTTCTTTAATAGGCAGAAAGAAAGCTATTGTAAATACTTCTCCAGACAAAATACGAGAGGAAGTGCAAATACCGTCCACTTTCCCGACTTCCATCTCAAACTACAATATTGGGATGTAGAAGAAAAGGCTGCTGACTGGCAAATTAAAGCAAAATGCAACCAGCAATGATTTACAGGGATAGGAATGTTCTTGTAGAAGATTTTTAAGAGAAGGTAAAGCAAGGAGGGTATTTGGACAGAATTCAGCTTCCTCCTAACACACACTTTCTTTACAACATATCTCAGTGTGTTTTTAAAAAGTGGTCCTATCTGGAAATGAGCTGGTAAGGGAGCCAGTCAGATCCTCAATGCCATAAAATCCCCCCCATCACCTGCTGTTACTGTACCTGACTCTGGCTGCACAGACTTCACTCCTTAATCTTTAAAAAAAATACAGGGAATTAGACACACACACACCCAACAGGTCCTAAATCTTCACATTCGGGGACACATCTGCAGGGACAGTTCCATCCTCTGCCATCTTATAAAGGGATCAGGGCTCTTCCCACACTTCAAGAATTAGTACTGAGGGTGGATCAAAGGGCAGATCAGTGGGAGGTGGAAAGAGAGACACTCAAAATACAAGCTTTCAGTCCAAAGCAATAGAAACTAAACTAGAAAAAAGCATTTTTATTCCACAATCAGCATCCATACAGGAGCTAACTAGGACAGGAAAACTAGAGAACACCCCTCTACCCCACTCCACCTTATGCCTGCAGCTTCCCATATCCCTCCCCACGTATCCATTCATACCTTCCCCTGAACCCAGAGATAAGCCTGCCTTGAGCAGGGGTTTGGACTAACGATCTCTGAAGGCACCTTCCAGTCCGTCTGTGACTCCGATCCATTGTCTGTGCTGCGCATCCTCCACACCCTCTTCTCCCTCTCTATGGCATTCATCCACCTTCCCTAGAATCAGCCACCATTTCAGAACCAGGGAGCATGAGCCCATGGATTGCATGCCTCCACAACCCTTGTCTCTCCAGCCTTTCATCTCACTAAGACCTGGTTTTAAGGAACACAACCATCTGTGTATCTTTACCCCATATTATGGTTTGGCCCTCAGAGTTCATTTACAAAGGCTTAAAAACCAAGCTTAAATGGTGCTCTGCACAGGTGCAAAAGCAGCGTTGTATGAGGTTTTCCAAGGAAAAGGGAGGACAAGAAAGTCACTGACTACCTGACACCTCAAGTTACAACTTCTCCCTGCCCAGGCCATCTGCAGGGAGTCAGAACCAGCTTTCCTCAGTCAGACAGAGAAGTACCAAACAGGGCAGCTTGCTGCAGCCAGGAAAAATCCACCCAGTTCTTCCCTTCCAAATGTGGGCTGCGGGCAGCTTGTGTGGAACAGATGGTCAATTTTCCAGCACTTCAGGTGCTTCCTGAGTCTCTTCCCTCCCCAGACTAAACAAGTTGCTTCTTCGTTCTTTAGACAGCCCTCTCTAGTGAGGATCTTAACTCCTTCCTTGGCAGCCCTTCGTATTGAAGGATGTCACCCAAGCTCACACAGACCCTTTCCCACCCAAAGCAATAAACCCTCTGTTAGGCCACAGTCATCTTCAACCAAGAGATTTTGGACCCATGGCGAGACAAACCATCAGTAACCTTTCAAGAGGCAGCTTCAGGTACACTGTAAGCCACTAAAACTCTCTCTTTTCCTCCTCACAAAAAACCTTCTTACACTATTTCCTGGTTAGACAATTCCCACTGAAACTCCATGACACTTTTCCTCCTTACTCGCATCTTTTTCATATATTTCACCATAAAATAAAATTGCCCAAAAGAATTCCCCCTTGTTCAGAGCAAACCAAATCCCATGGAGCCAAAGCCTTGAAAGAACAGAAGGGACAAGTTATCTTCATATCTGGCAATAAACATTCATGCCCTCTACAAAAACTTTTAAGCCCAGATAGAGCCTCAAAACAATACACTCTAATTTAACCTGGCAGGCAGACAGAAAAGCTTAACAACCACTCTATCTGCTTTTAGCTTCGTTTCGACAACTCTAGATAAGTAATTAGGTCTCAGCACTACAGAGGCCACTGTTAAGGTTTTGTGTTAACAGTACAGATCCACTCCCCATTTTCAATGAGGGTATAAGCAGACCACCAAGAACTCAGGACTGTTGAGAAGCTCCACCTCCCAGACGTGATGCATTGTGCGGAAAACAGAGGCACAGAGAGCGGGCTGCAGTGATAACTGTAGCCCCGTCTTCAACATGCATCTGTCCCCGCATACGATCATACAGAGCCAGCTACCTGAACTGGAAGGCAGAGACTTGGCTGGTAGAAGGCATGAAGACAACACTTCCCATGGCCTGCTTGACATCTGAAGAACTACTTGTCAGTCTGTACTTGTAGCAATCAGGTCTCAAAACTATTTTATCAGAGAACTCTCAATCCCTGGACGTAGGAGACAAGTCAGAGAAGCAAAGCTGCACAACTGTTGGTCACGTTAAAGGAAAGAGTGCCTTGAACAGAAGACCTCCAAGCATGAGACTGTCAAAAAGCAACAGTGCTGCCGAACCCAGTATAAAGTATTTATTTAATACTCAACAATTAACACAAAGTCTTCCTTTAAATTCTTATCTTTTTTTTTTTTTTTACAGTAAATAAAAATGTATTATTCCCCCCATGCATGATCGATGTGTATTAATCTAAGCCTTTTATTTTAAATGT
Source organism: Alligator mississippiensis (assembly GCF_030867095.1). Taxonomy (NCBI): domain Eukaryota; kingdom Metazoa; phylum Chordata; order Crocodylia; family Alligatoridae; genus Alligator; species Alligator mississippiensis. The sequence goes on along the minus strand of NC_081836.1, from coordinate 49,536,673 downwards.
GAAAAAATAAAGTGTTTCCCCCATTTCATCTTTTAATCATTCTGCTAACATCTGGTGTACTGCATTAAAAGGAGACAAGATGTAGAATTATGCCTACCGCATGGTTTGCAGTTATTTTAGGTATTTTTTATTTTTATTCTTTTTTATACAGAAAGTGTTAAATGAATCAATCACCCAATAAAAATAAATATTGTATCATAAAGAACCAAGAGTTTTGCAGTATCCCTTTTCTTTAAATAGAGTTGTGTTTCAAATGCGTGTGCTACTTGTAGTAAAAATGCCATGGGTTTTGCTTGATTACAAAACCCCAAACAGTCACCTTTCCACACTATCGCAAACCTAAACTTAAAAAGACTCCATTCTGAAGAATAAAGCCATGTGCTGGAGGAGGTATTTTAGCTGCTGAGTGTATATGTATAAAATTACATGGCTAGGAGATTTTGACCTAATTAGTAGCCAATTACCTACATTCAAATGATCCATTTTATTCAAGCTACCCTTGAATAAATCAGGTACTTATAAGGAAATGTGGGAATAAGCTGCAGGCTAATTTTAAATATTAAGAATTGTTCTTGATTGCACAAATGTTATGATTTGCTGCAACAGGAATTAATTTCAATGAGGACTTGTCTCTTGGTACTGAGATTTTTTAGATGTGCATCTTTAATTCTACTTTTTTGGCTTGTCTTGACGTATTTTGGCACTGGGCTCTTAGATAAGCTATTCAGCCATTAACCCTGCCTTTCAAGACATTCCTGTGCGACATCAAAGGTTAAGCACTTTTCAGAATCATCTGAAAGAAAATTAGTTAAAAAAATGTAGAGTAGCAAATCAATGTTTATGCTTTATTCATTGTGGAAAAGGGAATACTGCACTTGAAACCACAGAAGACCATATCTCAATAATCAAGCTCACCAGCCAGCATATTGGAAATCTGTTAACAAATCACTCCAATCAGTTCTTTTGGCTACTTTTTTTCTTTTTACATAAATAATATAGACCAAACATTATAAACATTTCAGCAACTTTCTTTAACAGAACAGAGGAGCCCTTCTAGCTGCTGAAAAACAATGGCCGGACTCAAATTCTGAAACTGTCTTTTGAGTTATCAAATTGTCAGATTCATGCAGCTCCCACTGAAAAAAAAAATTCAATCAAGTTCAATAGGACTGCTGTCTTCTTGACCATCTTCTGCTTCATCATCTTCTCCAGTTCCCATCAAACTGTTTAAAAGATTTCCTATAATTAAATACGGAATAGTTAAAGGTGCTTGAAATGCTAAGCTCTAATTTTAGAACATTGGTAGAATTATTTTATTTTCAAGTTTCTGTCACAGCAATGGAGCAGCTGATTGGAGAGAGAAAGAGGGAAAGCATTCCTCAAAACCAATGGCTTCACAGCAAGGCATTATCTATTTTATTATGCTCCTTTAATTTAAGTATTTAGCAATAAGAATAAATGATTTTCTTAGAAACAACCAACCAACCCACCCACCCAACCTTTCTTGAAAGTACATGAAAAATCATTTAACCATTTATGCCAGAAATTAAGAGATTACATAAGATCTCAGTATCCATTCCAAAGACTATTTATCAGGGCTGTGTGAAACTTCGCTGGCTGTTTCAATTTGACACTGTTTTGACTCATTTCGAGCTTGAAACAGCGAAATCAAATAAAAAAAAAAAAGGGCTTTGAAACAGCCTTGAAACAAAACGAGGCTAGCTGAAATGTTTCGAAAGTTCTGAAATGTTTCTAGTTTCGAAGTAGCCGGCATGCAGCTCAGCCGGGCACACAGCCCTGGCTCTTCCCGCCTCCTACAGCTGGGCTGCAGGAAGCTGATCACAGTCCAGGGGAAGGGAACTGAGTCGGGCTCAGTTTCCCTCCCCAGCGCTGTGACTGGGCTGGAGAAAGGAATTCAGCCCAGCCTGAGCCCAGCTGGGCTGAGTTCCTTTCTCCTGCCCAATCATAAGTGACATTTACCTCCATAAAAAGACAGAGTATTTGAGTCTGTTTAAAAAGGGCACCCCAAGTTAAGGTAACTTCAGCATTTAGCTTATTTACATAAATCTGCAAACAAGCACTTTACAAACTGGGATCCTTCCTGAATATGAAAACTTAGGGAAGTCTATTTTATGAGGAACCGAAAAACTGCAATTCTAGGGACTCCAGTGGAATTTGAGGACAATTACTACTTTGAGTGATTAGGACCTAAAGAAAGATCTGAGGCATTGGAAGCTCAAGACATAAAACTGACTAAGTGATTGCTGCCATGGTTTGCAGACCTCAGCTTTTACTGAATCAGCCTCCATTATCCCTGGAAGAGTAATTTAAGGCATTGAAGGACAACACAGACATATTGTATCATCTGCTTCGACTACTGCAGAGGAATGAGTTTTGGAAAACATTAGGAAGGAAAGAAAACTAGTTTTCAGCAGTGTTCACATGCCTTCATCTTGCTTACACTGAACAGCAAATTTCAAAATGCTGAACAACTATTAACGGATCAAGTTCAAGAATGAAGTTCGGGTACCAGTTAAAGGAACTCTAGAGACATTTGTGAATTGCAATGAATCAAAAAAGCTTCCTGAGGAACAGCTTAGTTCTTCCGAGAAAGGCACTGCAGTCAATGATTTTATAAATAATTAGGCTCAACTTGTTCCTTCTAATATATTTATAATCAAAATTAAGTTAGATGTGTGTTGTTTCTTCTTCCAATAAAGATTTTTTTTATAAAAAAACAACATTGTTTCTTCAGAAATACTAAATAGTTATTTCTGTAGCACAGCTGTTACACTTCTCTTCCAAGAACCTAGCCATAAACTTATTTCAGCATGAACATATCTCTAAGAAATGAGTAATCCCGCTGAAGTCAATGGGAATACAAACATGCTTAAAATTAAGCATGGGCAAATCTTAATGGGACTGAGGGATTTGCTTTGCTATTTAATTTCAAAAATATGTATGTTTCTAGGGATATTTAAGTATGCCTTCCATTTTTAGCATAAAATCATGATATTATGAACCACATAATGTACTTGCATGCATAACTGATTACTGCATATTTGATAATGGTAATTATTGTTTAGATTACCCTGTTCGTTTCAAAGAAGCCATGCCTATTAAATGTAATACATTAGGACATGTAAAAGGGGTTGATATACTTAAGTAACAGATTCTGTAAACAACTATTTTTTCAAACAAGATTAGACATTTCATTGTTACAAATTACCTAGTAATCCTCCGTAGGATGATGTTTGCTTGGGAGGAACTCCAAAGAAAAGCTGTCCTATTCTATCTAGATACTGCAATGACACACAAACATAGATAACATTAGCTACTGGGAGATGTATAAATTATTACAGCAAGGGAAGAAAAGAAATCAAAGCCCAGAATTTCCTAGCAATGTATTTTGAGAATTTCTTTCTCCGATTTGTACTTAAAACATTTATTTTTTTAAATAAATGTACCAAAGACAAGTAAAATACTGTGCTTTATATTAATGAATAATCATGTCAGGGTAAACTGTGTGAATAAAAAGAACATTCCATTAGTCAAAGTGTTTGCTGGTAACTATTACATTTGAAGAAAATGAAAGAAGTCATCCATGTTGTACTTTACTGAGCTTCCCAGTTAAATAGGGATGTGCTGCTGAGGCAGTTTATCTAAGCAAGTCTACTTGGCAGTGCTAAATCCCGTTCAGAACTACCGATAACTCACCTCATTATACATGGGATCTCTTTTCAGTGAGGGTTGATACTGTTCACACAATACTGTAAATACTGTTAGTTTTCCTCTAGGAAGGAAACAACACAATATGTAATCTTGGCAAAATGTAAACGTGAATTAAAACTAGAAGTAACGCACTATATCATACCCATCAACAGCTAGTAACAGAAACCAGATGAAATTTAATAATGGCTGTACAAATGGTGGCCCCTTTTCTATCGAAGGATGTTTCTGTGTATATGTTGTAAAAACCACTGATGCACTGGTCTTATTCTTTAAGCAGAGAAATCTGAAAAGGAAAGCAGAATAGTAGAAGTTGAAATGATATTTATTAGTGCCGGAAAACCTGATTTTAAGCCAAGAACATAAGGTCAAAATGTCTGCTGACCTATGTTGAATTTACATAAGCAAGCTGAATTAGGATCAGTTGATTAATTAATAATCAAAGCTCTATTAGCTGACAATGTACAGCTCTGGCAATCACGTAAAATAATCAACCAGGGAGAAAATTGTTAAGCTACTTCAAAGAACAACCAGAACATGTAGATGTTAATATCAGTTACGCTATTAACTTAGATCTCTGCTCAGGAGGGGGAAAAAAGCAGCAATCAATCCATCTAAAGCAGGATATACAGCAATTCTCATCCAACCTTATTCACCTTTTACCACAAGTGCATGAAAACTGACTACAGCAGATGCCGCTTTTATTGCATAATTGAAATTAATTGCATATCATCAAAAATGCACTTTACTGGAGTAAAAATGTAATCTAAATGATATTCCATTTTCCCAAATATCCATAATATCCATCATCATTAGGTTCTCTCATCCCAGAATGATCAAACAATTTCCTTCAAATACTACCAGCGTCTCAAGAGTGCTGCAATATTGGAAGATCCAATAAATTCTGCATATTTTGTGTCTGAATGACTGCAACTCTTAGGCTTAGTAAATGCAGTCAAACTTCCAGCAAGATGCACTAACTTACTGGGGACCTTTTGCTTAGGAAGCAAATCTTGTTCACAAGGGTTGAGTCGGCTGTCATGAGAGAGATCTCATCTTCAGTTGTGTGTTGGCTTCCAAAACTGGACTCTTAGATGTAATGGGTTTTAAATTCACTGTGTACTGTTGACCAAGGCAGCGCAACACTGATTTTTCACATGATTATAGCTTGAAGTAAATCCACATAAGTTGCAAGATTTAATCTGGTTAAAGATCTAGGCCAGTAAAAGATTTAGTTGCATTTCTGTATAAATGCTGCATGACATAATGCACCTTACGAAACTTTTCCAGCACACACAACTGCTCTGAAAGCCGGAACTGCCCTGCATGTAGCAGAATCTCATAAAGGAAATGCTTTGGTTCGGCGCTAGTTGAATGACATGTAACAGAAAGACAATGTCCAAGAAATGCTTCAGTACAGCAAAAGCTGCTTTGTAACTGCACAGCCCACTCAAAACGTGATTAAGACTAAAACAGTGGGCCATTTTTATACTGACTCAGATAAAGTCAAGCATCTTAAAGTGTATTAGGCTGAACAGAGTTAAAATGGATGCTGTGCATTTGACATATAACAACTTATAAATCAATGTAATAAATTGTACTAAAGTATCATAAAGGAACAAGCAGGTCCCTTAATGGAAGCACCTGATCACTGACTACCCCTGGCCACACGCAACAGCACAAAAGGGATCATTCTTCTACTGGGAGCCTGAGGCAGAGCATTTGTATTTGCATGTAGGCCAGTACAAATAAGCCCCAATCCTGACCTGGACCTTTAGGCAGCATTAAACGCATGTAAATACACATTTCAGTATCGTGTTTGTGGGAACAGAGACAAAGAAAATAAACACAACACACTGATGTCTTTAAAGTTACAAAGGAAGCTTCTTAGCAACTGGAGGAGAACTTTTATTTTGGTGATGAGGATGCTGCTGCTTGGATTCACATGGGTTGATTTAGTTTTCCTGTTTAGCACAAATTTACACCTTCCCCATTAGTCCTTTTAATCAACATATCTGCTGTGTAAAGTTTTTCCATCTGATGAACTACAAAAAAAGGCTTAAAAACTCTATTCACAAATCTTTTGCAAGGAACATATGAACTAACAGTTGCCCTAACTAGAGCCTTTCATCCAATGCAATGCAGAATTCAAGTCATATTATCAAACATTTTGATAACAAACGTTGTGGAATACCTACTGCAAGACTGCCTGAGCTACAAACATGTCCACCTCACTGCGATATCCCCGGGATGAGGAATATTCTACTAGCATATTAGCACAACCTTCGCCATCTGAGGAGTGCAAGAAGTGATACCGGGATTCACAATAGTTTTGCTCTACAAAAGAAAAGAAAACAGCTACTAAGAAATCAGTGTTACATTTCACCCCAAAACATTGGTTAGGTTTGTTCCTTTTCCAAAGAGAAGTGCCATGCAAGGCCTGTATAAACGCACAGGATTTCTATCCAGCAAAAACATGGAGATGGTTTAATGAGGATGGTCACTTTGCTACTAACACTAGACAATTTACTCAAGAGGCAAGGCAGTAAACTACTATTCAAAATATATTTTAAATCAGTGATAGCGCTGAATAGAGTTTTCTACAGGTCTTGTTTCTCAAAAACACTCGATTACCATCTTGACTATCGTTATATTAGCATTGAATGCATTACAGTCAAAGGGAAGGAAAAGTTCTTCCTGAAACATGTGTGCTATAAACTTTAATGCCATAGTTTCCCTGAAGTGGGGGGAGAGATGGTTTATCTGAATTTTGGTTTGACATACCCCCACTCTCAGACATGGATTATTTCTATACTGGAGAACAGAAAGGGGAAACAGAGGTAATTATGCCAATTAAAAAAAAAAAAAAGGATTGGAAAGAGAAAATGTTTGCTTGAACTTTGATGAAAAACACTCCTCAAGACAACAGTGGTAATAAGTCAGAAGGCATAAAAATCAGAGCCTGCTTAGAACCAGGCAGTCCTAGGTTAAAAACCTGCAAACCATGGGATGACAAACAACAAGAACGTGCACATTTTTATTTGTGGATGCAAACTACGTCCCTGGCTCCAGATAGAGGATGTTCACTTTCAAGAACTATTTCTTTCCCAATTGCGTTCTGGGGCCTCAAGAAAAAAAACCAAAAAGCTTATGTTTTCAGAGAAGTTCTCACTCTGTGGGTGCCAGCACCCATTAAAAAGCCACCCAATTAGTCATAAAATGACTGAGACAAAATGTGAAAGAGCAGCAATAAACATTACTATGAGACTAACATCATTCCACGGCTGTGGAAGAGCCTGACTTCCTCCTCCTCCTTTTTAAAAAGGTACCTAGCAAACCAAGGTTGGTTGATAAGAAACCCACAAAAAAAGGAAAAATTCTGTTAATTCATGAGTAATGCAATCAAAATTGAAACTGCACTCATTAACAATGATTGAAATAACACAACTCTGTCAGGTTTAACATCTGGTGGCTTTCAGATATTGTACATGTCAGTCAATTTCTTACTTATCGCAGATCAGAAACCTGATGACTATTGAGAAGTGCTGCTAATGAGGATTAAAAAAAAAAGTAGCAGACTGAAATACTTTCTAATCCAAGTCATTTTAATCTCTGTTAAAACTAACCCAGGTTTTGAAGAGGATCCAACGAAAGCCCTCACTGTGCTCTGCTCTTGGAGAGGTTTGTCAAACATTTTAACTTACACAGCGATAAGAACACAGAATCAACTCAAGAAGACCAGAAATGAAATGACTGCACCAATCGCTTGTTCCTACCTTTCCACAACGTGATGGCTAGTAACTGATGTAATTTCGGGTGACCAAGTTTTCCTGACCCACCGCTGGACCATTTCAGTGCTCTGGATACAAAAGCCACTCTTTCAGGGGAATTTGGATCCATCAAACTAAACAATTTAGCCAAGTTTTCTAGAAGTGATACAAATATTTAACATCAGAGATGACAAACAGTTAACACCAGAAATATGACAAACGTTCGGATCTTACTGTATCTTAAGAAGCAACTGTTAGTAATCCTTTGTATAAAGACATATTAAATGACAGTCAGTCTTCTCCAGGTAGTGACTTTGAACATTATATATTTCCATATGTAACTCAGTAACATCCAATTGACCTCTCCGCTGCAGTGCCAGAAGCCACACCCTGCCTAGTAAGCAGCAGGCAGTACATTGAAAAAAAAAGCCTTCCGTGTGCCACGGCTTAGGTTAGATGTCCTGGAGCTGTCAGGGAGTTCCAGTGGAAGAGAGGCTTCAGTTAGGAGTCACACCAGTCATAGAAAGCTGTTGGGGCTGGGAGCCTGTAATTAGGAACAGGACTGTCAGAGGACAACGGGGGGGGCATAAAACATCAGACTGGATCTATGGATCTAAGTGCATTCTCTGTCCCATTCTCCATCCTGTCTGCAGGCCCCAAAGAACAGCAGTTTCCATGGGCTGTAAAAAGGACTCTTCATGTGATTTCCAGCTGGGCAGCTCACAAGAAGGGCTGTACGAACTGCACGCTTACCGAATCTGACAGTCCGACAAGCAAAGTTTCTTTGACAAAATGGACGACCCCTGGGCAATGTGCACATCACCACACTGACTGGATGAGAGGCCGCTGTCCATCAAAGCGGCAGAGAGGTCAATTGCTGTGCAGGCAACACATGTTTCTCCTGTGTTGGAAAAGGACAACACCAAAAATCATGCTCCACCTACAAAACAGTGAGGTTTGCTCAAAGTATGCCTGGATGCTCAAAGCCATGACAGTTCCTGAGAAACCATTACTTTCCACCAAAGACGTCTGTGGGGCACTTCTGGAATTAAATTAATTCTTTGGCAGGGCAGGAGACCACAACACACGGCACAATGGAAAGGGCTGAAGTCTTAGGAGACTTATGTGACAGATGCAGCTAAGTATTTTTCAGAAGTGGAAATGCATATTAAACAATTAACCCCAGTAAAAGTCTCACCTAGTAGTTCATCTGTTACTTTTGTGTCTGATTTTTCCAGGGACTCTAAAACCAGCATGGACAGATCAGCAGCACTGTTTTGCTACAGAACAGAGACACATTATTTGTCATTAGAAAAATATATTAGAAAAACGTATTTTCTCTTTCTGTTTAATTGATTTTGTGAAAAGCAAACTAATAATTTGGATGATTATAGCTCAGGCACAAGGAGAGTATATGGACAGATGAACCAATTATATTTAGTTAAAAGAGAGGGGAGCACTTCTCACAAGTCAGCTGTATCTTATTCTGTCCCTTTGTAAGTGAGAAGTGAACTAGGGCAGTTTACCTCTGAATGAAGCAACTGCTAAATTACTGCAGTTTACTTGTCACTTGCTATGGGACAGAGTGGACACATTAAACAACTACTGTGAAACAGCAGATGTGCAGTAAATCATTCCTTCCTCCATCCCTTTAAATTGGTGCAATTTGTTCATGTATCCACACCCTCAGTTGCAGGAATGTAATAATGTGTGCCAAACTGAAGTCCTCCATGAAAGCAAAACAGAATTGGGTTACATTAAAAATGCAGTGTGGATATATATGAACATCACAAAATCTCCAGGATGAGGTTTAATTTGACATAACTCATGTTTTCAGAGAAAAGACTGAGATTGAGGTGCAATGGTAAAGCTTACACAATAACTTCCCAAAATAAGCCTACTTATCAGCCCCAAACTTCTAGCACTAATAGCTCACTGCTCAGCTCCCAAACTATTTGGATATAAAAACAAAAACAAAAAAAACCCCAACAGGTCTTACTTGGCTGTGACTGAAGAACAACAATGCCCCTGAATACATTAGTTCTCTTGCTTCTGCATGTTTTCCTTGTGACATATACCTGCAAACAAGACCAAAGCAAAACATCGCTTAATTTTCAATAAAAGGTTCAAATATGCCCAATATTATTTGGATTTAAACTGACCTAATATTACAACAAAACACAAGGCAGCAAGATTTCAAGCAGGTTAGTAACACAAATAAAACTGCAGTATAGCAGGGTGGTTACGTTGCAAGTATGCAGTGTTTGAATGGACTGTAATAGAAGCAGTCTGAAAGGTTTCATTTTGGGCTGAGATAACGGCACAACCCCAAAAGCCTGTCATGCTGCACTAGGCAAGTAGTCTAATTATGTTATCGATAAAAATTGCTAACAAATTCTATTACACCAGTTAAAAACTGGAAGCACCTGGTACATTTTTGCACAATCTGCACCTAAGATAAGTGCAATCGAGTGCTATGACGTGGATGAGGCCTAGCAGGATAAGCTCTCCTGTCACTGACATCTCTGCTCCACTCTCTTCCAAATCTCCCTGGCTATTACACTGGGCTGCTGGACAAAAGGACATATGCACTGCAACAGTCCTCTGCAGAGCCAAATTCGTTTGTCTTTATTGGCATCTACCAAACTGACAGCAACTAGGGAGAGTCACCATGTAATATTTCAAAGAATCTCAGCTGTCATTTATCCTCCATTGCACTGGCAGCAAGTCCAGTTTCACAAAGCCTCACATTTCACAACACACTTGCCTAACAATTCAGTTACTGGTACTCATGTTAAAAATGAACCCCAGAAGTCACGAAGGGACAACAACACGTTTGTTCCAGGGTCATGGGTATCACAGTATCACTCTCACTGGCTACAGGTCTTGGAAGCATGCAGGGCACATTAGAAATCAATGGGTTCAGAGAGGCCTGAGCTTTTGTGGGCAACAACCTACAAAACCTACAACCACCTGACAAAATAGGTTGTTGCCTACAAAAGCTTGTGGTTCTCCAAACCCATTGGTCTCTAAGGTGCCATCCTACTCTGCCTTCCTGATTGCAGCCAAACACAGATAAGCCCCCTCCCTGCTAAAGGTTTTGAGTAACCTCAATCTGAGATTTAAAATGTTTTAACCAAATCTGTTTGAGACTCAAAACCTGGGAAAAATCAGGAACTATTTTTGGTGTCTTTTATAGTCCACGCACTGTATTCTGCCTCATTTGAGATTTGAACACTGACAACTGGATGATCCCTGTTCCAGATTGTTAGGAATATTACCCGAGAAATCCTAACAAGCGCTCAACAGAACCTCTGAAACAAAAATTCTTCCTCTACATTTATATCCCTAGATTTCAACACCTCAGAGATCTTTCAACTAGACTTTGATTACTACAGATCAGAAGTCCTATCTTCTGAAACAATGCCAAATCTTGTAATCCCAAATAAGTTTGAAACTGAAGAGAGGATATACTGCCTATGTATCTCTGCCTGCAGAATTGGAGTGTACTGTATACTCCAGTGATTTTGTTTTTGCTCATCACATACATGTTTTCTATTTTATATATGAAATTAACTTGGTCTTTGGTAAAAGTCTCTTCTCTGTTTTGTTTTGTTTTCTTTTAAAGAACTTACTATCTTCATGCCTCCAAAATAACGGCATAGATGCAAACACATATAACAATTGAACCGTTTGAAAAAACGTCACCAATTAGGAACAAGTTTACAACTTTCCCTGGACAGAAGCATCTGTGTGTACACTGCTAAGGGCTCTAAAGAGAGCTGTCACCGTTTAGAGATTTAATTGCTGCCTTTCAGGGGTCAGTGCCTAGTTTCCTCAGGATTTTCCCCTGGAGGAAGTGGAAGACCTGGACTAGCTGGACACTAAGAAAGAAGCTGCTACCATTGCCTGCAACTGCAATGCTATGCTCGCTCTTCTTAAAACCACTGAGTTAAAAAAGAAGATTGATTTAGTTTAATAAGAAACACTGTTACACTTTACCAAAATCTATATGGCTGCCTGGGGTTGCACAAGTGTGTGAGAGGAACAACCTAGATCCAATCACAGGAAACAGACCTCACTCAAGGGGCTCCCAGACTCATTTGGGAAAGGAAGAAGTTGGTTGGGGGAAGGTGAGGGGGGGGGCTGTATGACCCCCTGCTTGGGGTGGATGGGTGGGTGCCTTAACAGTAAACACTTGTCAATTCCTGGGTGGGAAACAGTAACTAGGAAATGTGTGTATGCAGAAACAAGAACCATTGCACAACAGGCACTTAATAGAACCGATGGTCTGTCTATCCCTGAGAACCAATTTCTGTAGACAGCAGATCTCTGGGCACTCCTGTTGTCTTGCGTGTATTTGGGGGTAGGGGGTGAGGAGCAGTGCAGTCTGAAGTGACCAGACATGAGGCATGGGATGCCCAGTGTCTGCAAATAACACTGAACTGGCTCACTGAGGGCTGACTCAAGTACTTGATTTCCCCAGTGTGCTTTTGAAACTTTCCAGGAAGTTTAAACCATTCTGAAGTAGTGTGCACGTCAACACTGTTGGGTTTCATGTATATTTAGAACACTGTTACATCTGTCCACATCCTACATGGATTTCACTGTAGAAAGAACAGGTTTATAACAGATAGAGAGGTTTGAAGGTAATGAAAAAATTATAAATGAGTAATTCAGAATAAAAACAACTGCAATTTCTTATGCCTACTGTACCAAGTTCCCTCTGACCAAATATGAATAAAATCTGCCTGAAAAAGGTACATCTCTGTTGCCCCTCCAGCCTCAGCACCACCATTCATCTAAAAGCAGCCAAGGACACCATTCATATTGATCATTCAGCAATACAAGGTTCTTTCCCAACCCTTAGATACCTACCACAGCCTCTGCATTATCTTCAAGGTCATAGTGTGTGGAATAAGAGACCAGGACCAGGAATACATCTCTGGGCAGGTAGGCCAACAGCACTTACATATTTGTAGCAATTTTATTAAAACAACTTCTTGTTGGCCTATTTTAAACAACCACAGGTGCATAAACCTAGACAGTGAAGTTATTAAAGACTGCCATACCTATTAATGCCCAATGAATTCTTCTGAAGGTAGCCTACTAAGAAAGCTAGCATTTCAAATGAATACAGCACAACTATTCTTAAGCAGACAGCACTGATATACTACTACATTAGGGTTACAAATTAATTAACAAGTGAGCAGCTGCACTGTAAGTAAGGGGGATTCTCCATATATTTTCTCTCTAGATCATGACTGAAGTTACTGAGAAACCAACATTTGAAACAGATAAACACCGTAACTGGCATGACCATTTTATTATACTGTTGACACTGTGGCCTGTCCCCTTCACCTTTATAATGTCTCCATTGTTTCAAGTTACAGTGAAGTGCAAGTGGGGAAAATGTAGAACTGAACTGAATCATTTTTGTAAGATATGGTGATGACTTACCCCTATTAAAGTGTCCACAAATCCTGCTAAGTCATAAGCCAATTTGATCATGACATCAAAGCTGAACTTGGAAATCTGACTCAGAATTTCAAAGGTCCCAAACCTAGAGGTGTTTGAACCAATCAAGCCTGGCAACCCTAAACCCAAATACACGCTTCCAGGGGAACAGCCAAACTGCCATATTGGATGGCATCTCATCCACTGGTCTATCTTCCAACAATGGCAGCACCAAAACATTCAGAGGAGGGTGCAAGAACCTGATGCAGGATTATTTGGCTCCCCAGCTTTAAATGTCATCTGTGTGTCCAAGACTCTGTTAGATCATGAAGTTCAATCTCTCTTCCAAGAACTGTCACATTAATCCTGAATAGTGTTACCCACATAAATAGCCAATCCTTCATTAAATCGTGATAAGGTCTGGCCGTCAGTGACTTCCCAATGAGCTCCACAGTCTAATTACACCTTCTTGTAAAAACACGTTTACATCTGTTATTTCAAAGGGGAAAATTCAAAATGTCAAGAGGCCTCCTTTTTCTTGTCTACTGTGAAATGCCTGATCCATCTGAAATTCATTCAAGAAGAATAAACTAAGATGTAAGAAATGATCTTGCTTTTAAATCAGCATGAAAGGCACAGGGAAGAAACAGCCTGTTACAAGGTGTGGAAGATAAAGAAGTTTAGGGCTATGATCTTGTTTCAAGCAAAGTGAAGAACAAACCTCCGCTGATGTGAACTGTCCACAAAACAGCTGGAGATGGATGAATGTTACTTGTAAACGTCTGGGTCCCCTAGCTCAACTATATCATTCAGATTAATAATAAAAATCTCACACCCTTAACAATAATTCAAAATCACAACATCCATGTACTCAGGCAAAAAAGCAGCACACTGTAACATGGAAGAGGCCTGTTCCCTTCCTCTTCAGTCAGCAAGCGGCCAAATGCAGAAACGTCTCGTACATAATATCAGCCCATCTTGTATCCAGGTCAAACAAGCGATTTAAAAAAAAAAAAAAAATGGATCGTCACAAGGGGCATTTTAAAAAGTCCTGAAATTCGCTTTGCTAACCCACCAACAGCACTCGACTCGGGGCTATGGGGGGGCCTAAAACTATGCTGTGACATGAAAAGCTCTGCCAAGCTGCACATTTGGAGAGAGGTCCTGACTGCGGCTCTGGTTGCAGGCAGCGGCTCTCCGCCCCCCGTTGTGCCGGGCGAGGGCCAGTCCTGGACCACTGCCCCAGTGTGCGGGGGTAGGTGCACGAGCGAGCTGGGGGGGGGGGGGGGGTAGGTGCAGGGGCTTCGCGGGATGTGGCGGGGGCAGGAAGGGAGCAGGAATTTGTGGGGGCAGATGCATGGGATTAGGTGCATGTGGGGGGGCAGGGGAGGGGGTAGATGCAGGGGCCTTGGTGGTATGTGGGGGTCAGGGGGTGTGGGAGGTAGGTGCAGGGGGCTTGGTGGGATGTGGGGGGTAGGGGTGCGCAGCGGCAGCCCACAGTTTCTCCCATTTTTAAGCTCGCTCGCCTCCCTTGCGGGTCGCAAGCGCTGCTCTCGCAAGGCCTGTATTTAAAATAAAGCTGCCCCCCCCCGGGATGGCAGCCGGCGCTGTCCCGCCCCGGGCCCAGGCCCCTCATCCCCCCGCCCCCATGCAGGTCACGCTACTCTTCGCGGCGACCACCTCCCCCCCGCCGCCCAATCGGAGGCCAGCAGGCGGGACAGACAGTACGGGCGGCCAATGGCGCGTCGCGGGGCGGGGCGCGGCGGGGTAGCAAGCTCGGGTGCGCTCGGAAGGCTCTGGAAGGGGGGGCGCACCTGAAGAAGAGGGTCCGGTACATCTGATGCGCCTCGTAGTACTCGCCGCGCTCCACGCTGGCGCGCAGCTTGCCCTCCACGCGCTGCACGCCGCCGCGGTTCCGCCCGCCGCCCTTCGACGGGTCCTGCTCCGCCGCCGCCATCATCGCCGCCGCCATCGCTGCGGGCGGAGAGACGCGGCGCCGACACCCGCGGGCCCCTTGCTGCCCGGCTTCCGCCAGCCCCGCCCACCAGGACGGCGGCCCGCGAGGCTCAACGCCCGGCGCTGCGCGAGAACGGGCCGCCCCCACGTGACTGCCGGGTGGTGAAGGGCGGGGCTCTCAGGCCTCTGCCTCCAGAGCCTGCAGCTTCCAGGGGAGTCGGGGGGTAGCCTGCAAATGGGGGGTAGTTGAGCTGCTTTTCAGCCCCCACGTGTCAGGCTTGGCTCCCGCAGAGTGCGTCCGCCCTAGCAGGGCCTGGGGTCTGCCTGGAGCTCAGCTCACAGCAGTGGGAAGAAATTAAAGCATTGCAAAACCCGAGTGGGTTTAATAACAGAGATCACCCTCCCTGCCTGCCACGAGTCCTGGTGGCTTTTCAGAAATTCAGCCCACCCCTGCCCCGGGGCAGCGCTGCAAGGGCCTTGCCAGGCTCACGGGATGAGCCCAGCGGCTGCCAAGGGAGACCAAAATAGGAAACCAGGAGGGTTGTGTCCCCCACCTCTCCCCCTCTTTAAAAGAGTGGTTTGCTGGTTTGTTTTGTTTTTTTTAATTTCAGGCTGTTTTGTTCATCAAAGAGCAACAACCCCGTTTCTTCCTTTGCGGGTTAGCTTTGAAGAGTAGCAGAAAAAAGCTTTGATGGTCATTTAGGACGCGTAGTAGAGATGAGATTTCTTATGAGACCAACAAAATTTTTGCAAAAAAAAAAAAAAAAGTATTTAATTGCAAGCTTTCAGGCACAGACACCCTTCATCAGGCATCGGAGAATAGAGGGTAAAAGCTCTCCTGGGTAGAAACAAAAGCTCCTTGTTTCATAGGATTTCACAGAGAGGTCAATAGATGGAAAATTCTTCTGGGCAGGCAGGTCATAGCTGGCAAGGAGCCTCTCACCTCCTGCAAGGATGCAAATGACCTTGAAACAAAGTCATTTGCATCATCTAATTTATGGCCATTAGATTTCCAACAAAGCTGATTTTGGAGTCTGAGCAGAAAAGGGATCCCAGCGACAGGGTGCAGTAGACTCCTGGACTGACTCTTCCAGGAGCATCTTACACTGTGCCCCTCCATAACCCACCCCAGCTTTTATACCGAGCCCTGCTTTGCGCAATGTTCTGTAAGTACTTCACTGCGCGCACCAGCTCTTCCAGCTTAATTACGTACCTCTTTGTCGAGTCTCAAGCTGTGATTTAAGAATGTTCCAGCCTGGGAAAAAAGGTGGGTGGTAACATGGCAAAACACAAGCCTTGCTGAAATCGCGTGGCATGTGGCTACAGCAGTTGGCTGCACTTGCCTCTTAGAAAGAGCTGCTGATCTGAGTAGTTCAATACAGCATCTCCTTCCTATGTTCTTTTCTTTCTTAAAAGGCTTCAACTCCTTTATGCCACAAGAGGGCAATTGCTTCACAAAAACATTTGTGCAAGGAAAACAAAATGAAGTTTGGGGAGGTTTTGGCTCCATTTCTTTCGAAAGGAACAGCAGGCAGCACATATTTATGCATTTTAAATTTCACTGTGCTATGCTTAGAAGTCACACGAAGGACAAGTTCAAATAGGTCTTTTCCAGCTCAAGCAACAGCTCAGCACTTCTAGGCATTGTTTACTTATGACATTTACTGTGATATGGCAGAAGGCAAATACACACACCGTACAGACAAAACCTAAGGCCTGGTTGGAAAAGAGATGAAGAACATTAGCTAGAATAGATCAGTGGGATGGAGACAGCTCCATGTTTTTTGGTTGCCAATGCATGAACCTTTTGATACTGCATACACACACACACAATTATGTTCACTAACGTAGCTGTGGAAGAAAGAATTTGATAACTTTGCCCATTGGTCCACAAGAGAAAACAAGAGAAGTGAAGCCAGATGTAGCAATTATAGTTACTGACTATTTTAAGATGCATTTGTTAGCACTGCATATACTATAGCCAGACAACATGGAAACCCTGTTAATTTTCATAGGTTAATAGAGAATGAGGACAACCTCTTGTTTTGTAATGGACAACCAATTATGAGCACACCGCCCTTCCATATGGGTAAGTGCCAGTGTACAATTTGATTAGGTTTACTGTGGCATAGTTTCAGCAACTTGATGGCTTTCTTTACTTGACCTCTCAGCCAACCCTTGGAAAGGCATCTTTTCTTTGTATAACACCTGGTGCATTTTAACTGGAATGTGAAGGAGGAGAAAGACAAAAGGTGGAATTGAGAGTAGATGAAGCCTTGTCTACACCATTCATTCTACATTGTTTAACAGCCTGAGGAATAGGTTTACCAAAGGCCAGGGTTATCCCAAGTCCTGCTGTTTCCAGGAAGAGGTGGTAGTAATGGTAGCATCATATTTTATGCACAAGTGCTCCGATACAATTCTCTCCTCCCCTTGAAAGGATTAAAAAAAATTCGCCTCTCCCACCTCCCAGGCAGCCTTCAGTTGCCACACTATATAAGCTCTTCTGGGTGAAGAGAAGGACACATTAGGATTCACAAAACAGACCCGTCTCTGGAAGCTAAAAAAAAAGGTAGGCGTAAGTTTTGACAGGCACTGAGCTGCTCAGCACTAAGGTGCTTCTGGACATGCACAGCAGCAGGTTTTTAGGTGCCTACAGAGCTAGGTTGGATTTTAGAAAGTTGTGTTTAGGGGCTCAAGTGCCTACCCCTTCCTCGATCCAAATGGACCTTACAGGTAAGTGACTAGGACCTGCACAGATTTAGGTGACCAAGATGCAGGAGACTGAACTTTACTGGGGGAAAAAAATTCAGCCCTGTAATAAAATGCATGTTCACAAAAAGTCTATTTTTTGGCAAAATTACTGGAACAAGCAGGGGGAAAAGATGCGTACATTTTCCAGACAGTTTGAGCCTTTACATGCGACAGAGGGGAAGAAAAGCTGTTCCAATAAACTCTGAACTGCAAAAGAGATGGGAGTTATTAAATCAGTGATACTCCCCTAACACCAGGGGTGGTAATATGGCGTGTGGGCCAGATTTGGCCCACAGAGCTGTATCATCCAGCCAGATGTTTGGGTACAAAAACCACCCCCAAAAAACTGAGTGAGAACTACTCTCCAGTATCTCTCTTGTGGTTCTTGAAGGAATTCTTGACACAGGATGCTTTCATTTATATGTAATAGTTCTTTGCCATGTCTTTCCCCTCCTCTAATTGTCTACCCTTGTTACCTCATCCACAGGAAAGAGCTGGGATCTTCAAAGAACAATTTTATGCTGAAACATTTAAAAAGATGTAGAAGAGGAAATACTGGGTTGCCAATCAGATTTTCAGTTTTCAGAGTTTTATAATTTCAGGAATCCTTAAAGCAGTTATTATCTGAGAAGATTCATCATAAATACAGAAAAGCATCTTTATTACTTGTTTCAAATATTACATGCACTTTCAAAAATTAAAACTCTTTATTTAAACATCTCAATAGCATCTGTCAGTTTGGAGGCAGCAAACGACATTTTGAAAAGCATTTACAAAAATACATTGCACAAAGTCCTATCTTGCGTCTTTAAAAATAAGTTAGTGTTATTCAAAATATTCCCACCCCAGCTGCCTAATTTCAATTTATACAAGATAATTCTGATTTAAATATCTGACCTATAATATGAAACACCTGTACATGTTTGATCTAGCTTTTCTGCATAGGCCATTGCTTCTGTTTCTAGTTGAACTTAAAGTGAACAAAACACTCTTCCCATGGAGAGCTTTAAAAAAATCTGAGGACTGTTGTGCAACATACATAACTCTATCCAGAAAACCAGTCAGCACCATCATTCATCTTTCTGAAAAATACATAGCTCATCTGTAACTAAGTTTACCCAATAAAATGCATTACAACAGTAAGAGAAGATTTCTGCACAGAAGTCTCTTTCCAGAATCTTGTTCAGAAAGAGTTTCCAGTAATACTCAAAAGTTATGAAATGACCCTTAAAGTATCAACACAGGGAGAGCAACAAGTGATCTTTTACTCAATGCAAGCTCAAATTAAAATTCTAAATCAAGGTGCTGCCAACAAAAAACTCTAACATTCCTTCTAGGATAAAAGTTTTCCATTTTAAGGGTAAAAAGTGGAAACAATGTTTAAATACCATGGCACTGAGCCTAAAATAAATCTCTTGCAGATAGTCCATGCAGATTCACTTTTTAAAAAAGTTCTGCAAGGTTCTGCTTGAAATCACTCATTTTCACTTACTGTATTTCCATTGTCCAGCAATGACTCTAGAGTGTCAGCCTAATTAATCCTGTCCTGAAGAGATCATTTCTGGGGTATGAAGTTTTTTTTGTCAGACATTTTAGCCGTGAATTAATCTCAGGCAGACACCTGACTATGTTTTCACCTTAGTGTACAGTAAGACAAACCAACCACACTGAACATGAGTACAGCAAGCTAAGTGAATAAGAAGAAAACTTAAAATAACGTTAGTGGTTTAAAAAAATCAATGCTAGCTTTTAGATTAATGAATGGCCCCCATGTTAGAGAAAAGGTCTTCAGGCCTCTGGTGTTTAAAACTAGTTTTGGTTGTAGTGATTTTCCCTGACAGTAACATTCACCATATTCTACATCTAGCAAGGAAATCTTTGTGGGCCTAGCAAGAAGTTCAAAAGCCAGGGTCAACTTACACACAGTTAGTGTTTAAAATATATCCATAAGTTTTGTCTTATGGTACCAGGCTAAGAAGTGTGCAGATAAGCCCTGTATTAAAAACAGATTTCCAGCTGCAGCAAATGTGGTTTATTTAAAAAAACCTATACATTCATTTGTAATAAAATAGGTATCACCTGTTTGCTAACTGAGTTTTGTGAACCAGAGTAGTTTACATGCAATATTTTATCATCAGCAATGACACAATAAAATATAAAGCTGACTGGCAATCATAAAGCTGAGCATCAGAGCATACAGGAGTTTTTGTACAAAAAGTTTGACTGGGTCTTCAGCCTTTTATTCAAGAGGAGCACTGAGCCTGTAGTATGTCACACTTCCTCATCCTTTAAAGATTCCAGTGTTCTAGGCTTTCCAATATATACAAACAGAAAAATGTACAACAACAACAGAAAAAGCAAGCTATGGTAGTAGTTTACTCAGCAGGTCTCCCATGCACTCTGAACCGATAGAGACAGGTGTACTCTGTATGGCCCCAGTTAGAAAGGATTCTTAGCTCCACTATTTGGAATGCATTTTCGTTTTTCTCCTGTGGAGGAAACGTGATAAAATTAGGTATCTAATATACAAACACATCTCTGAAGTCAGTTCTCAGATTCTAGGCAATGATGCTAATAAACTCAAGTTGTTAAACAGCAGCCTAATCACTAAACTGTGTAAACAATTAGCAATTGCAACTTATCTCTCTGCACAAAGCAAATCAAAAATATAAGTTGTCAAACTTTCAACTTTCCTTGACTGTTTTTGCTCATTTGACCTCTAAGTGAACATTTTATTTATAAACAGCATAGTTTTGGTTTTTTATTAATTTAGTTTACAAATACTCACGGCAAGAATACAATTGTGAGGATTATAGTGCTACCCCCCCCAAGCTAGAGTAATAATCCCAGCCACTGAAGGTCTTGGCTGAACAGCGCTGCCATTTTTGTAAGGGTTATTAGCAAACTCAGTTTTACACTTGCCTGCCAGACTTAACACAGATATTTCCTTTCCTTTCCATGTGACAAGATAATTAGTAGAATTCACAGATTGTTTGGAATTGGACAGGCCGCATCATGAGCGCTTCTGCTATGGCCTCACACTTGCAACCTCCAGGCTATCAATCATAGGCTCTAGTGCCTGCGCCTCTCCAGCCCCCAACACAGATACTGACAATTTGTAAGTTAAATACCAAAATTTGCATTCTTGCATGCCAAAAAGACTTTATTCATTATAGTTCAAGACAGTTATAGCTTCATTAAGTTTTTGGAGTTACTGAGTCAAGAGAAATTAGATGTGTTGCCTACTTTCACACCAGCAAATAGCACTGCTTTGATTAAGGTTAATTTACTACTATGGCCTTGTAAATTCAGAGAACTTTCTACAGTTTTAACTGGACTTTCCTTTCACTGCGCTGTTCATGAAGGTAGGGGAAGACTGTTTCTTTACCAGTTTCACTCTAAACTTGTCTTTATTTAAGAGGGGATAAGCTAAAAGAGAGAAAAGGAGAAAGGCAACTCCCCCCCCACCAAAAAAACTACAACAACAACAACAACGAATTTTATGTTTGCAGCGTTCATATTGTTTGCTCTGCTTGTAGGTGTCATCCCCTCCACCACCCACTTTCAGTCAAAAGCCTTTTGAGACAGGGATCTACTCTAGTCATAGAGCGCCTAGCTTGCTTGACTGTTTAACAAAAAGGAATTGGCCCTTGGTAGGCTACTAATACAATTCTACTAATGTAGCCTTACCGTCACTTGAAATGTCTGCAGCGGCTCTCCTCCTTCATCATACATGTACTGTCCCAGAAGTATGCCTTCTTCCTGATATTCATCATCCAGGCCCTAACACCAAGAGAAAGCCTTTGATATTTTTTTTGTCCACAGATCAAAAAAGCAAAACCAAAAAGACACCCCCCGCCCAGCAGGGATTCTCAACCAAGGTGCCACAGCGTTGAGATCCTTTCGAGTACTGCAATGACGCACAATATTAGCACTGTTAGGTCTGCAAATATGATTCATAAGATAAACCCAGAGATTTCAAACAGGAATCCAGAGTGTCAAAAACATTCTGACCTGCTGTGACCAGCAGAAGAATCTCTCTATTAGAGAATAAGAACAAAAAAACTGCCATTTACTGGGTCAGATTGTAGATCCATTTTGTCCAATATTCCATGGCAGAAAGCAGATGCTGAAAAGGAGAGCAAACAGGAAACAACCAGAGTTTTTTCCCTGTGCCTCTCCAACTTGCAGTCTTTCTTTAGTCAAAAACTAAATGAAAAACAAAAAAACTGGCATTTTCTGAGGGGCGCCTCAAATCTAAAAAGGTTGAGAACTACTGCCCTTAAGGTACGTCTAACGTATCTTCTGCTAGACGCAGGCTGCCATCCCAGCTACCTCAAGTACTTCAGGCAGTCTAGCCATAGCAACAGAACTCTGCATGCTATTATTTTCCCAACAGTCTGCCATGAAGACATGCTTTAGGTGTTAGCTACATTTACAAGCTATCACTGTTTAGAGGGGAAAATAGCAAAGCCGCTATTTCTTATGATAGAGAAAATCAAGCCCCAAAACTAACATACAAAAAGGCAGGCAGGGGAAATGGTGGAGAGTTTCTGGGAAGAACTGGATTGGTACTGCAGCTAACTCTTACAAATTTCAAGTCCATTAGAAATCAAGCTTAAAAGGTTTCTGGAGGTCAGAAAACTAACCACACACTGTTGAATATTGTAGATCACTTGTGGCAGTGCCTGAACAGGATCATAATGCATTCTTGTTAGAGGTGCACCGATACACTGGTCCGATATCAGATCGGTATCTATATGGGGAAAGCTGTCTATAAATCGGATACTGACCCAATAGGGCCAATAAATGCCCGTGCTGCAAGCAGCTGTGGTGCAGCATGGAGCAGAGGCAGCAGCATAGACAGCTGCCTCCAGCTGGTAAGTTGGAAGGGGATGAGGGAGGGAAGGGGCGTGGGCAGATCAATGCTCCCCGCAGTGAGGCAGGCACTGCCCAGCCAGGGTGGGGAGGGGGGGCACGGGATGGAGCCACAGCTTGTGGGGTGGGGGCAGCTTCTACTGTTGCTTGCACCCCGGGAGGGCAGTTGGGGAGTGTGCACCCCTGAATCTGCGCAGGGTGGGATGGGTGGCAGCTGCGGAGTGGAGCTGGAGCCAGAGCTGTGCAGCTCTTCTGGCTGGGGGCTGGGCTCGAAGAGGACTCCAGTGGCGCTGGGAGGAGGCTGCACCCACCTCAAATTTTGCTCCAGCTCCGCTCCCAGCCCCATGCTGCTGCCTGGCATAGCCATGGTTTTTTCCGGCACTTGGATGGAGACAGAACGTTCAGCCAGGGCTGTGGTGGGCAGTGACGTGGGGCTGGAAGTGGAGCCGAGGCAAAATTTGGGGTGGCTGCTGCCTCCTCCCAGTGCTGCTGGAGCTGGCTCCGAGCCCAGCGAAAAAAGCCCTGTGTAGCGCTGGCTCCTCCCTGCAGCTGCTGCCTGCCCCGTGCCGTGCAGATCCAGGGGCACATGCTCCCCCACCCAGGGTGGAAGCTGCCCCCACCCCACAAGCCATACCTCTGTCCCACACCTCCTCGGGCAGTGCCTGACCCTGCCCCCTCCCTCACCAGGGAAGTTGATCTGCACCCCCTTCCACCACACCAGACTTACCACCTGGAGGCAGCTGTATCAGATATCACATCAGTATTGGCCAATATGCCTCCTTAAATATCGGCTATTGGCCCCCAAAATCTCCATCGGTGCACCCCTAATTCTTGATATGAACAGAAGTGGGCTTTACAGGTTCTCTTAGGATAATACCCACACACAACGTTGTGATTTTCTAATTTACCTTAAAAAGCTATAGCTAGTTATTTAGTATGGAAATCTGTCACTAGCAGAAAGTTCAACCAAACAGGACATCAACTTTTCTTTCAAGTGCTTTCTTGTGGAACAGATGGGTAAACTGATAACAAAATCAAAAAGCACTTTTAAACAATGCTTTACTTCTCACATTCCTAGGTCTCAAAGCTATTTAAGAAAAAAGGAACTGCTTTAGGAGGAATACTGCAAGTTTTTTTCTTAAATCAAACTGGTTACAGCAATTATTTTTCAAACTATAAAAAAGGTATCCAACTCAAACACTGGACAGAGTTAAAGACTATTTAATGCCTTAAGTTTACCAAAAAAGGACTTACATATACCGTAAAATCCTTAGGTGCACTGGTAATGTTACCCGTCGGTGACAGTGTTTTTGGTATATGTTCCAGCGTAAAAGCTGTTGGGTAGATCTTGATAGAAAGTCGAACTACAAGGTACCCCTGTGATCCTTTGAAAGCCCAACAGTTTCCTGGATACATCTCAGGCTAAAGGTCAGTGGAAGAAAGCAAATACTGAACATATTTGTGAAAGTACTTTTGAATTAAAATATTTTGATTAGGTCCTGCCACTAGCTGGGTTCTGTACTCTGCTACATAAATAATTCCATCCATTTAAGACTATTCAAGTGAATCATTGATTCAAAACAGATTATTTTTCCTGTTTGCAATTGTGATCCTAATCACTATACATTCTCTGCAACGTGTCTATTATAGGCCACAGACAGGTGCTAACTGGAAATGATACATATTTTCTTGATTCAAAAGGTTTAATAGAAGACAAAAAATTGTAGTTAAAATTTCCGTTATGCATTCTACTAAGTGACAGTGAACTAGTCTGTCAAAACCAATGGCCTCTTTCTACCTACTTTTGCCCAAAGCCCATGTGCCACTTTAGTCATCTTTAAATCATAAACAGGGTTTAAGCATGACTTATAGGGTGCCCTGGTGTTGTACAGGCTCTCTGCACAGAGCTACATTCTCAGAAAAATGCAAAGTTTTAAATAATTTTCCAGACTACATAAGAGCCCTAGCATCTAAAAAGTCATCTTAACCCAAATATCAATGTAGAATGTTTACTCGACCTTTAATTACCTGAATTACCACTCTGGGAGATTGTGAGAAATACCACAAAGGAATTCCAAAGAGACTAATTAGTGCTGTTTTAGTTTCATACGTCTCAGAACAGCGAGTACTCAGAATACTACCACCTCGAGAAGACAAAGAAAAAGTCAAATTAACACAAATAAGAAACGATTCTGTATTTTATTCCGTCTTTTATCATGAAATTGGCCTACTTGGTTAATTATATATCACGCCAGCTTAAGCAGAATCTGTCAGTGCTTTACTTCGAAGTATTACAAGCCTGTCAATTTTAGCAATTTTTCTTTAAGCACATTAATATGGAGACAAAAATGTTTCCCGTTTTTCTAAATACTAGTACATCAGCTTTAAGTGGCAAGTGTGTTGTAATCAAAACGGTTTAAACTTCTGGATAGGTGAGCATTTTCCCCAGTAAGTTTTGTTCACCACTGCTATATCGTACAAAATAGTTATCACACAACTATCTCCTTATTTTTTCTTCAGAACATATGTATAGAACAATCCTACTGCAGGTACACCCCTGTCCCCCAAAACACACATGCAACCAAGTTACTAGTTTATACACTCTAAAAGATGTGTACTACCAAATGTGAAAAATGTCTAGTACGAGTACATACATCCACCTATCACAAATTAAAACAAGTTAGTTTACCCATTTTTTGTCACTCAGATAAAGTTAATTGCTACACATTTCTACGATGCAAAATGAAGCCAGATTTATCTACTGTTCAATGACAACTGTATTCAAGTCTCTGTTATATTTACCTCCAGATTCTAAAGCGAAGTCCACCATACCAGTCTTGTCTTGAGAATAGAGTTTCAGTGCATTATTTACAATAATGCGTGCTTGCTATAGGCACAGTGAAGAATGAGAAGAAAAAAAACCATTTGAGTAGTTTGGTTGTGTGTGCACAGCTAGGTCAGAATGAATACAATTTTATTTTTAAAAGAATCCTTGAGCCCCACTTCATTAAGAGGTAGGAGCCAATTTTGATACGTGGCAGATAGAAAAATGGAAGCTCAGGAAGGAATCATCCAAAATTAATTAAGATATCAGTTTAGTCTATCCATTAAGCTACATTTTACTTCTTTGTACTTTGGATATTCCCCAACTCTCAAGATGGTACAGTTTGACAGCTCTTACAGATAAAGGCAATAGATATTATGTTAGCAGTTACATACAATTTAGCTATTTATTTTAAAAACATAAGAATGATAATGGATTTAAGTAACAAAACTAGTAATGCTTATAAATACCCAATCACAAGTTCATGGCGCTGTACCGCTGTCAGTACTTGCACTGTTGAGCCTTAAATTGATCCCCAAAGAGATATACAAAGAGCCTGTGGCACCATGTGCACCAAGCAATACTGGGCACAATAAAAAATTTTTAAAAAAACCTAAGAAGGATTATATCAACTGTTGCTGAAAACAATAAAATAGGAAATGCTGCCAGGTTAGCTAGCTTAATAAGAATTACATTGCAGACTTATTTTAGACTTTTTTGAATTCTCATTAAACTAATTTATCTTGTATTTCCTTTTTTTTTTTTTAAAATCATTAACTTACATTTAACTATTACATACAGTAAACACTTGCTTAAAAACAAAAAAAGTTATCAGCTCAACTTCCAAATGCTCTTTTTAGAAGGCTTACCGCTTCCGAGATACCAGAAATCCCAGCATTAACAGCACTTGTAACAATTTCAGAGGTTGACTTTTGGTTTGAGACAGACATATGAAAAGATATGTTCTTGAGGATTCGCATCTCTAGATCTTGTAACAAGGTCTGCAAATCATTCTTGCTCACGAATTTAGACATCATCCACTGCAGCAGCGATTCAGAGAAGTCACTGTGCCGGTCACCAAAAAACATAAGCTTGACAGATTCCTTGATCTGGGCATCTACCTGGTGAAATCCATCAATAATAGAATCTTTATAAAAAGTCATTAAAGGAAATGAAAATAGACATTTGCAGAAACAGTAAAAGGTTTTCTGAACAGTCAATGAATAGCGTTAATCTTGGTGAGGCCCCCTATACACATTATAGCTATGTTGCATGTTAATTGTGGCATAAATGGCAAGGGTGCCACACATGCACCCAATTTAAGGCATCATACAATGGCAAACCAGCCATAAAAATAGTTTATTTATATCAAAGTAACTGCTGGTTTGTATGGTGTCTTAAACTGAAGCTATGGCAGGTCACAGGTCAGGGTCAGCAATCTGCTGATTGTTGGCCCTAGCCCCGACCTGCAGACACTCAAGCTTTCAATGCGCTGGTACTGGGAAGGCCTGAGAAGCCCCTGCACCAGCAAGTAGAAAGCTTTCAATTTGATCCCCAATCCCAAAATTGCACCTTGTGCCACACGTGACATGGCATGAGGTGCAATTGTTGGGACTGGGCATCAGATCCCATGGTGCCTTTAAAAATGAACTTGCGCAAAGGGCTCGAGTTACCTCAGCTGGAAACCTCAGTTGGCATAGTAAACCTCTGATGGAAAAAAGGGTACATCTTGCAGCATTTGAAATACACTCTTTGAAATTGCTCTTGCAGGTGAGGGGAAAGATGGCCGTCAAAGAGTCTTTAACTAAATACCCTGGTTTTGCCAATCAACCTTTTGTCTTCTACTTATGTCACTGTTATTCACAAATAGTGAACATATGATCAAGTGCTAAATTGCATTAAACTATTAATTTGTCATCACTAAAGTCATCACCTTATTTTACTCCCAGTAAATAGTTTGAGTTGTTAAGGACCATGGCAAACCTCTGAAGCTTCGAAAACAAAAGATACAATAAATACAAAGATGGTCCTTTTCCACAAAAAGTCAATAAACAAACCACAACTACATTATCCTCTTGAATAAGATGATACATTTATATATAAATTTATAAATGCAATCTGCTTGGCCTTAAATTTGAAGAATTAAGTCTTTTTTAACAGAAACAAACAGAACTTAGTTTAAAAAAACAAAACAAAACAAAACCCCCCCACAAAAATCCCTAAACATACATCTGTGCAAAAGAACTGTCTTTTCAAAAACTGTAAGCAAACACTCAGGCTAAGTAACCACAAGCATTTTTTTCTTAGAACTGTTTATTAACAACAGAAAGATAAGTTATTATTTTAGTAGGGGGGCACCGAGATAGATTTTCTTGGTCAATACTGATAGCTGATTATTCACCAGGCATATCAGCTGATACCAATCTGATTTACAAGAGCACAGCAGGGCAGTGTGGAGAGCAGCTCCCTGCAGGTAAGTCTGTGGAGGGGGCGCATTGAGGCCCCCACAGTGAGGGAGGGAGTGGCACAGGCTGGGAGCGCTGCCCAGCCAGGGTGGTAAGTGGTACCCCGGGGCTAGAGTGGGGAGCAGGACAGAACCACAGATGGCTTGTCCAGGGGATCAACATCCTGGCACTTAAAAACAGCAGCAGGGGCACTTGAACTAAAGCTCATAAAATGAGCTTTAGTTCAAGTGCTGCCACCATTTTTAAGTGCAAGGACACTTTTAGGAGTGGAGCCAAGCGAGGCTGAAGGCAGGCTGCCCACTGTGGGCTTGGGGCTCTCTACTCTGCTACCTTTGCCCTAGGAGCAACACGCTGACTGTGTATCCCCTGCCTGCCTGGTAGTGGGGGGGGGGGGGGGAGGGGGGTACAACTCGCTGCCACTACTGCTGCAGAGCGGGCAGGGAACACGCGGCCAGCGCACAGCTCCCAAGGCAAAGGCAGCAGAGTGGAGAGCCCCGAACTCACAGCAAGCAGCCTGCCTCGTGCACAAATCTCCCTACTCCCTCCCTCACAGTGGAGGCCTTGCTCTGCCCCCACCACACCCTTTACACTCCACAATCTTACCTGCAGGGCGTTGCTCTCCACACTGCTAGGCTGCATTCCTGGCCACACGTGGCTGTGCGCATGCATGTGGTGTCCAGGGGCCCCGGCCAGAAGGCATATTATATTTAAAAATCGGTGAGATTGGCTACACCAGCCAAAAAAAAAACACAACAAAAAAACCCCAGTAGCCAATAATGTTATTTTTCCTTTTAAAATCGGGGCTGATCCGATATATCACAGCACCTCTAAATTTAAGGTTTGTTTTTTGCTCCTAAAACTGTTTAACTCTCTTCCGAGAACAAGATCTACACATCCATATAAAATCTGAATCACAAGGAGTTGCAAAAAGGTTAAGGTGCTTAAAATTAGCCACTCGACCTAATGATCAAACACAAATGTCTCAAAGTGCTAATAAATTATGTTCAGTTACAGCTTCACATCTCATTCATACCTTCCATTTTTATTTGTTAATGCTGGCTACAATGGATTTCTTGAAAGGGGTAACAAAAAGGACCAAAGCAAAACTACAGTTCAAAGACAGGCTGAGAAAAAAAAAAATAAGAGTTCTCCGGGTTGGACACCAAGGTTCAACAAAAAAAGAGCACACTTAAAAGGCTGATATTTCACAATTATGAATTAACCACATACTCAGAGTCTCTTTCAATTCAATATGTAGTCAATAGCTACAGGGCTTTTTTTTTTTTTTTTTGCTTTAAAAAAAAAAAAAAAGTCTCCAACATTATAACTAGCTACTTTGAGCTGAACCTCAGGGTCAAAAGATAACTAAGTGCAGATACACGACTCATCTTTGATCAGGTGGCCACATGCTTAGTGCTACCAAAAGTTTAATTAAGGCATACACCCAATTTCTACATAAGCAATATCAGTTCCCTCCTGCTGTTTCAATGTAGGGCAATGTACTGCTGCAAAAGAAGAAAGCAGAGCTATATTTATACATTAGTTAAACTGTATCAGCTTAAGTATTGATTTACAGTTGTAGTGTTCTACTGCGTTTCTAAGACTGTAAAGATAAATACTATATACACAATGCACTTTTAGTTCCATTTAAGAACAAAAAGTTCTTCTCTTAATTTGTATGAGATGTATAGTAAAATTAGACAACTAGGTAACTACTCAACTCACAACTATGACTAGGGTGCCTCACTATTTGCTCTAGTGACTACACAGTTTTCAACACAAGCGGTCAGATGCAGAAGAGTTACATTTTATTGAGATGCAAGTATATAACTTACGTTTTCATATATGGTATCTACTTTCTCACACTGAGTCTTCAAGCCTTGCAAGTTAAACAGTTCTACTCTCATACTAGCCAACTCTTGTTCCATTTGTTTAGCTTTGGATAAGAGGTTCTCATACCGTTCATCACCCACACTAGTATAAAAACATTGTGAAATAAGAACAAAAGGTCAAAACATTTGTGCATCTAAAGCCCCCCTCCCCCACAAACATATGACAACATAAGACATTTTTGTCTTAAGCAAAATGAAGAACTTTACTGGAAAAGCAACTGAATAGATTTTGAGGACCCTGCATATCAAGAAGCTCATTTAGATTATATTTAAATCAATATCTTCTAACGTTGTGACTGCACTTGGAATTTACACACCTATGGGATGTTAGCAAAATTAAGCTGCTGATGAAATACGACGTACATAGGCTTGAGGGATTCTGCAAGGTTTCTAGGGAATAAGAGCTAAAGCTGCCCACTTATATGAATTCCCCAGAACTTTTAGCTGTGTGTACAGTACTTTAAATGATTTAATTGCTCTCAGATTCAGTTTTCAATTCATGTGCAACAAACATGAGCTTATGTGAACTATATATGAAGGGAAAAAAAGATCCATCATAGCATTTAAAAGCTATTCCATAGCCGATTTTTTAAAAATAGAAATAGGTATACCTTGTTTACACCACACAATCCCCACACCCCCAAAAAATATTCCCCCACCATGAGGCAAAACTCTTTTCCTTTTGTAATTCATATTTCCAGAGCAGAAATTAACGTAGTTGAAAACCAGATTTAGATGAAGATACAAGCTGACCCAACACGAAACCCTTGGAATGAGAACTTCTTAGTGCAGTTTTCTGAGCTGCTAAAAGTATAGTACCTAACCTTCAAAGACTGTTTTGAGGAAGTGTCAAAAATCCTCATGCTTTTAGGAGTTTAAGTGAAACAATACTTTCTTCAATCACACTCCTTAAAGAAATAAGGTAAAATCGGACAGATATGGGGAATAGGCTATACAACTGTTCAGCATTCCCTCTAAGCTGTGCAGTCGTGCAGGTGCACTCATGCCGTGCTGCCAGGTGTGCCTGAGCGGCCGTGCAGCTTAGAGGGAACGCTGGGACTGTTGAATATTCCAATACAGACCTCTTGTACTAATATCTAGCTTATCTGCCAAAGCCTATTATAATAAAAGGATAACACTTAGGCTGATGAACACTTGGGCAAAACTTTACAAGCTACTGAACTGATATTCACAATGCACTGGAAAAGAACAGTTACCATTGCAGTCCAGTGAATGACTCCTACCATCACCCATCAGTGCCAGGATTCAAAATGCAACATAGTAGACATGCACAATAGTCTTACCTCACTGTTCTTGTTTTGCTTAGTTCAAGATCCTTCTGGATGCCCTGAAAAGATATGAAAAAATATTTGGTTTCAACTTGTGTATCGTTTACTTGGAATTATTGTAATTGAGGATAATACTGCCACATGAGAAGAATGTGCGTGGGCAGCTCCATACACAATGACATGCCTAAAGCATTTAGTTTTAGATTTCAAAATTGTTGTGTTTTTGCTTAAACAGAAACATGCCCTGGCTTACTACTGATCACAGGGGAAATGCTTAACAGGGATTTTAGATGAAGTTAACCACATGGCAAATGCAGCTCAGTAGGGCTTTGTTAAAATGCACAAGTGCCCAGCTTCATGACATTATCTACTCTGCAGATACAGGTTCTAAAGTATGGGTCTCTACTTAACAGGATCTTGAGAGTCATCTTTTTGTTGTTGGGTTTTGGGTTTTTTTTGGGGGGGGGGAGGGGAGGGAGTACAAGGGAAGGAAGATGCCACTCTGTAATGATACCTCGTAACTTAAATCAAGAAGCAGTAGTTCCATGTAAATGTCCTTTATTACTTTTGACCTTGGAGCAAAATGCATGTCACATGAGAAACCTCCAGAGTCATCTGCTTCCCCAGTTGTCAAGGAGCAACTAAGTTCACGCCAAGCTCTACACTTGGCAACAACTCCTGATCATGGAAGAAGCCAGAGTGAAATCTCACAACTCTTAATAATATAGCACAGTAAAACAAAGAATCAGGCACACAGATCTCAACCAACAACAGATTTTGGCACAAGTCAAGAATGTGCCAATAAGCAGACCTTGTACTTAAAGGGAAATTTATTAGTATTGGACTACACTTCCTTTACAATAGGAGGCAAATGAATTTTCATAAAAACAAAGTTCAATGACAAAAATCTGTTTAATAATTTATCTCTGTATTTTGTCAAATAAAAATTTAGAATGGGGTTGCCTAGTCACATTTCACTTTCTAGAATGGCTGAAGTACACAGTACAAGGGAGTATTCCCTCTTCTCCCCCAGCAAACCTAGCAGGTTAACGAGACTATGATCAGTCATTTAAAGTTTTTAAACATGTTTTTTTTTTTTACATTGACAGCATTATACAGTTTTAATTTTTTGCATCTACAGAAAAGCTTGTTTGTCAGCCCCTCATTGTGGAAAGCACAGTCTTAATTTTAATTGTTGGAGTGATGCAAAACAAATGTCAGGGAAATGTAGTGAAGCAGCTTTTTTGTAATTGTCTTCAATATTTATAAACAAGCTAAGACTCCAATTCATAATTTAAAATGAAAATGTTTCAGTACCTCATATTTTGCAGAGAGTTTTCCAATATGGTCTTCCAACGTCATGATGCTCAATTTGTGTTCTTGGTATAAGGCCAGAAGGTCAGTCTTAAAAAGTCAAGAAGGGGGAAAAGTATTTTATTTACTGAGCACAAAAGTCAGTCAAATAGCTGCTGCTATTTCTCCAGAGTAAAATGGTCTCATTCATGCAATGATCATACTAGATTTTGGAGACAAAAACCAAGAGGAAGGATTTTTAAGAGGCTTTAGCTGACCTAAGTCTAGTTGTTTTTCAGTGCCATGCTGTTCTGCTTTCAAATGAATAGTCTAAGTTAGTCCTTTGAGACAAACAGCACTGGAAAAAACAGGCAATAAATGTTAACTGTACTACTTGAGATTTTTACCACCTACTATTTTTGAGAGGCAATATCAACAATAATATCAAGTTGGATGTGGAGACAGGACCAAAACTCAAACTGGGCAGCCAACTGAACTGCGTGGCTTAGTAAAAGCACTTATTTGGAAGAAAAAATAGCTAACTAGTTTGAAATGTCACACAGGATTTTTATTAGCCTATCAAACTAAATTTCCTGTAATGTTTCTATAATTGCTACAGAAAGCAGTGATGAGATATATTTTTATAAAATCTATTTAAACATATTTTGCAAACAGCCTGTAAGATTTAGCAACTCAGTGGTACAATGAGAGTCTACACGAGGAGTTATTTAGGAGCACTAGGACACTTATGGAAATCCCAGCCAGAATCATCATCTAATGTTAGCAGGGATCAGGAGAGAGAAAACTGGCTAGAAGAAGTTGTCTGTTACTAGTAAACAATTAATAAATTCTGCCCCTACCAACCAAAAATTAACAATATGCTTTCACAGTCAGATAGGACCCCCCCCACTAGTGAGGAAAAAGTATTAAATATGCTTACAGAAGGCAGTCTAGTCTAGGCATTTCATCCTCAAGCAGCAAACCTTTCACTTTCTTCCAGCTGTCACCTGACTGCACTTGTTTCACCTCAGCACTAGGGCTGTGCAAAGCTTTGGTCCCCGATTCGATTCGGTGGAGATTTGGCCTGATTCGGTGGCTGAATCTCCGAATCGAATCAGAGGGCCCTTTAATCTCTCCGAATTGAATCAGAACCCTCCAAATCGATTTAGAGAGATTTGGACATAGAGACAGCTTTAATTGTTTTTTCTACATACCTCTAGGTAGTAGGGGCTCATGAGTGCTGCGATGTTGGGGCACATGGAGAGTCCCACAAGTGGACCAGATGCACTTCCAGTCCACTTTTGGGTCCGCAGGGGAGCACGCTGGGGGACCACCCCTCCCATGCCCTCCCAGCTGGGTGATGGGTGCCTCCTGGGTCTGGGTAGGGGGTACCCAGGGTCCCCCAGCATGCTCCCTGGCAGACTTGGAAGTGGGCCAGAAATACTTCCAGTCCATTTCAAGGTTCACCGCCAGGCACATGGAGGGCCCCCTCTCCTCACTCCTGTGTCTATGTCTGAATTGCCGGTTCTCTGAATCGGTACTGAATATTCAGATTTGGATTCGGCCTAGTTGAATCCAGGACAGCGATCCAAATCAACAAATCAAATCACTGTCCCCGATTCGGACTGAATCCAAATCGAATAGGGTCCGCTTCACGCACCCCTACTCAGCACCTCACTTACTGTATGTTCCATTTCTCCCCCTTTTCCTAGCCCTTCAGCTCACATCTACATCCCTCTTATTATGGATTACCAAAGCCATTTATGTTACAGAAGTTACATTGTAATAGTGCAAGTTAGGCAGGGAAACTGCCTTGTTTCTTGCCCCTTCATTATACGCTTAGACTTCAGATAAGCAGCTTTCAAGAAAATGAAGAGCAGATCACTGTGCTGGGCTATCAGTCACTATTATTTCTTAAACTGACATTAAGATAGAGTTGAAAGTTAGCTTCAGTTTCCAGAGGGTTTGTATGAGAGAGGTCTCTATCACCATCAACTCTGCTGGGTTAACTGAATGCAAGGGGATGTGCTGGACTTGCAAAGGTAACAAATAAAAATGTTACATTTTTGGTTACAAACCCACAACAGAGACTCCTCTTCTAAGTTCAGTTTACTAGACTGTGGTGCTGATGTAGAACTTCAGAAGCAAGCAAGCAAACATACAAGCTATTTCACACTTCAGCTATTTTCTAGTCTCAAAATTTGCTCTCTATTACTCATAGTATGGAACAGGATGCAAAGAAAATGACATGATTTAAATAATAGTTTAGTATACTAATCAAATAGCATCAGAAAGAGTCACAAAAATTACTATATCTTTACCATTGAGTGTGCTGTTTCTTCAGATTTAGTTTCTTTAAGATGTTGGCCCATTACGTTTTTTATTAGTGTTAACATTTCACTTTTGTCATTCATCAGGGCAACCTGATCCTGAAGCTTCTGGAGCAACAGCATCACTTTACCATATTCTTCATCATGATGATGACATCTGTCAGACATTAAGGCAATCTGTTTTTCCAACTCTTTCATGCGGCTAAAATCAAAGTTAATGGAATCCTAGAAAGTAAAAAAGTTAAAATATGCATTTACTTTGCTTACTTTTTGATTACAGATTAGTTACTGAAAAAAAAACATCCAGCGGCCTGAAGTTCAGAGGCCCTTTATATGGTTTACCTCTGGAGGCCGAACTGAGTGAAAAGAATCAGGCCTTGGTTTCAGGATGTATACAGACTCATCAACACTTTGTGGTTTACTTATGCTTGTCCAATTGAATGCAGGCAGTAACGCAAGGAAGCCTTCCAACCCCCAGTACCATAAACCTTAGGCAAAAAAGAGAAAAGGCAAAAAAAAAAGTTACATGTAGTCACAATTTTTAATTAAACATTGAGGGGGTGGAGGGGAGGGGTGTCAGCTTTCCCAAACCACCCGTTCAGAATGGTTGAAAAGTTTTAGTAACTTTTTTTTTTTTTTAAACTTGTTTAATAACATTCAGACTCAGGTAGAAATCTGGAATAGAATATTTCAGCCCAAACATTAAGTTTGGCAAATAGGATATTAAAATGGTAAATACTGAATATCCCTAATTCTAAGTAGTCACTATTGGCACTGTCTGGGAAATACAGCCAACACTTTTTTTTTTTTTCTTCCCTCAACAAGAAAGCCAACAGCGTACTGGGTTGTACTAACAGGAGGATTGTCACCTGCAGGTCAAGGGAAGTGATTCTTCCAATCTATTCAACATAGATGAGGCCTCACTTGGAGTGCTGTGTCCTGTTTTGGGCCTCATACTTCAAGAAGTACATGGACAGTTTGGACAGAGTTTGGCACACGACAAAAAAAGATTAAAGGAACTGGGAGGCAAGACTTAAGAAGAAAGGTAAAAGAATAGGGTTATTCAAATCTAGAGAAGAGAAGACTGAAGGGATTTGATAATGTTCTTCAAATACCCAAAGGACGATTATAGACAGGAGGGAGATGGGCTTTTCTCTGTGGCCATAGGGGATATAACTAAGGGCAATGGCCTCAAGCTTCAGAAGGGGAAATTTAGACTGGAAATTAGAAGGAACTTTTTGACTAGGTGGGTGGTTAAGGTACCTAACTGCCTAGAACAACTGTGGAAACTTTATCCTTGGAAGTTTTCAAGAGCAGGTTGGGCAGACACTTGGCTGGGATGGTCTAGTTGGAGACAATTCTGCCTTGAGCAGGGGGTGGACTAGAGGACCTTATGAGGTCCCTTCCAGCCCTACTTTCTCATCACCCAAATATAACCATAGGGGCCAACCTTTTTGGCAGCTGTTCCAAAAGATACCCCTGCACCCTGCCCATATGCCACCAATCCACTTCCCCAATCTGAACTGCTGCTTGCCCTGTCACTGTGCTGCTGCCTCTTCTCTCCCCATGCTGCTGCGTGCTACACACAGCCCTGGTCTGTAACAATGCAATCAGAACTATTCAAATCAGTCATCACCATGTAGCATATAGGAAGTCTTAATAGGATGAATGTCTTGTAGATTTTGAGGGCAAATGGAAGTAAAATTACCTCCTTAAAAACAAAGGATATTCTTTTCATAGGAGAAAACACATTGACGGTGGAAAAAATTTTGTCAAACAAAAATTCAGTCTCTTGTGCTGTAAATTACATCTCTTTCATAAAAAACAAGTCAATCTAAAATACTGTTTTGATACCTTTGTAATAAGCACATACCAACTTGAAAAAGAAACTAAACAATTCACATACCCAGGAGCAACAGCAGTGGGATGAGAAACAGTAACAGCTTATAAATTTTTGGAAGGCATCTGAAAAGACATGTGTCAGAATTTAACTTTACAGGAAATATAGAATGGGTCTACCATATTTAATATTGTATTGTAACAGACAGGATATTACTGTGAAGTTCATCTGAATCTCAAATTCATCTATAAATATTTTAGACTTAATTCTGTTCTGATCAATCAGCAAATGATGTACCTCTTAAAACTTCTTCTACTTCCTAGTGAGCAGTGGAGTTTGCTACAATTTAGTACATCGGTCTCACATTTATAATGAGAAGAATGGCCAGTTAATCAACCAATGTTAGCAAAATAGAAGTTATTAATGTACAGATGAAACTCCAAATCATGAAGTATAAATCTCAGTTTCCTGTATTTATGCTATGCATCTTGTAAAACAGATTCACATGTTTTACATTAGAGAAAAATAATTTTCAAATATTTTTGGCTCAAGATACTAAATTCTATTTAAAAATTATGATCATTAAAAGAAAGAAGTTTACAAACCTTGTAAGAAGAAACACATTGAACAAAGAAATCAAAGTAACAAGTTGATACCATCCAGTTCCAAGCCACCAGAAAGCTCCAGAAGCTGCCTTACCTACCAGAAAAAGGACATTCGATTAACAAAAAGTCATTTGCTCCAGAATATGCTAAGAGAGACCAAGCAGAAGCACATGCAAATGCTGTAGAAAATGCTCTGTATGGCAAACAGACTGTTGAGGTAGATGGATATAGGAGAAAGAACTCATGCAAATCATTTCCATCCAGAACAAAACACAGCCAAAATTGCAATATCATCAGATATTCAGCAAACAGCCATGCAGCAAGATGAAATGCTTGTTTGTTAAAAACTAGAACTTTCATGAGGATAGAAAGTAAACCTTTGCAAACGAGTGACACCTTTCAGCTCAAAATCTCCATGCGTTTTGAAGAGACGTTTAAGCATTAATTTTTCTGATAAAGGGTATTGTGTCTATGGGAGTTTAAGCAAGTTTCACAAACCAATAGGGAGTTGTAACTGGCAAAGCAGGTACTCAGGCCACTCCCCCCCCCCCCCCCCCATGTCAAGCCCTGGGAGCGTGGTCTAACCATTAGTGCCCCCCAAATGAAGAAGCCTAATAAAATGATCTATTCAGTCTGTGAACACAAGTTTACCTTAGTTCTGAACACATTTAGACTGTATGAAACAGAAAGCAAGCATAAGAAGTGCAGCACAAACAGCCAAATCTATCAGCCACATAATAACGTACTGTAGATTTCTAGCATGCCAATCAAGGCACAGAACATGCAAAACGTACACAGATTATTAGGAAAATAACCTGGAGAAACAATGGCCAGCCACAGTAGTGCTAACACCTTCCGAGATACAAGCCATCCTGTTGTTCCCACTGTTCGCAATGCTCGTAGCACAAAGTAACCTAGTATATAACAAACGAACCAGTATATGACATACATGCAGACATCCTGAACTAGTGTTTGCAAAAATGCATTAGAGAAGCTATTCTTTAGTGTCTGAAATGTTATGGAAGTAGTTTATATAAATAAAAGAAGAGTGCCATACATCCCACTCAGACATAATGGACACCTATACACGCGCCTGATGCCTGCTCCGACACATTCTAACTAGAACGCGTTGGAGCAGACTTGATTAATAGAGTCTGCTGGAGCACGCTAATTAGCACACTCCAGCAACTCCATCAAGTGTATTGAGTGTCCCTGGGCTTCAACATGGCAGCAAGAGCACTTTAAAGCTTGTCAAATGAGCTTTACTTCAAGCCCCCCCCCTGCCATTTTGAAGTGTGGGATGCTGAATACACAAGACACTGCAGGTGCTTTAATTAGAGCTGCTCTAATTAAAGTGCCCCCCCCTCACCCCATGTAAAGATGCACAATGTTTAGATTAAGGGATGCCACAGACATTACAGCCCAATATTTAGCGACATCGAGTAGCTGACTGAAGTGTGTGTCACACAACTGTGTGTCTCAGCTGCTTGAACAGTGCTGACAGCAAATACAGTTTTGAAGATTTTTGATGTCTATGTCCATTCAAGTAACAGAAGTCCTTTCACAGGACAATTTATCATCTATACAAACCTCTTGTAAAAACTGGCTCTCTAAAAACAGAAAAGGTAAGAGGTAAAAGAGTTTATTCAAATAAAATATTATGTATGCTAGTATCCCACTGTACTACTTTGGCTTTAAAAAGTCAGCTTTCCAGAACACTTTCCGGAACTGCAGTGACAAATTTAACTTTTTAAGATGCATATTGTATAATAATCACCATACCTTCCTTTTATAGTGTGACTGCTATAATATTAAATTGGCTTTTAGGAACTAGCTTGGCAGAGAGAATCTTCCGTTTACCTATGGTACAAACACCACAAAGAATACAATGCTATTTAACTATTCTTGTATGGCCTAAGTCAGTCTATTCTACGTTGATAGTTACAGTTAAGCTAAAAATGCAAAGCAGTATGAGTGATTAACATTTGTGAGGTTGTGATGGAAAATAAAAGCAAAAGAAAAAAAGGTGCAAGTCAACCTGCATAAGAAAAGGTGTGCCAAATGGTCCTTGCTACCCTTTTAGACCTTGAGGATTGCATGTGGACTGTTGTGTATGTTTCAAGATGTTTCTTCCCCTTACAGTCATCACCTGTTGGTTGTGGTAACAGTCAATTAATGTGACAAGTTAATCAACAAAAATTACTAACAAGACAGATGTGTGCCAGTTAGGTCACAATATCACTTTCTAAAACCAAAAACTAAAGGTAACAAGTAAAACTAAGAAGGCATACATATAACGTGCTTCTGTTACATTACAGAAATATATTCATTACACACATACAGTTGTATATCATGTCTACGTTGGACACAAAACAATTATTCAGCTTCCACAGAGCTAAGGAGCAGCTATGTAGCATCTAGAAGTCATAATGACATCCAACCCAGGCTAAAAGGTAGCATATAAAATGCCACACACAAGGCAGGCAAGGCTCTTTGAGTAGATGTGATATCTTTTATTAGACCAACTGAGTAGTTGGAAAAGAGTTCTTAGCAAGCTTTCGGGTGCAATCACCCTTCTTTAGGCATAGGAAGTCTCTGCTGTTCTGAGATTCCAAGAAACAGAAGTTTCCTTGGAGTCTCAGACCGGCAGAGACTCTCTATGCCTGAAGAAGGGTAACTGTGCCCGAAAGCTTGCTAAGAACTCTTTTTCAAGTACTCAGTTGGTCTAATAAAAGATATCACATCTACTCAAAGAGCCTTGCCTGCCTATGTCCTTGGACCAACATGGTTACAACCAAAAACCCAGCAACACTTACACAAAGATTCCCCATTTATACCAAGATGGCCATCTTCTCTGAGAAACTCTTTTACATTCATACTTCCACAGTAGTTTGAGTGAGCTGAAAGAACACAGAAAGAACACAGCAATTTAACACTCCGGGAATCTACAACTTTCCAAACAGCTAGATTAGCAAGCAAATTAACCCGTCTCGACTGTTTATGAAATTACACCACCTACCAGACACCTCAAAGATGGTACTTGTATGACTACCTACAAAGGTCTGAGCAAAAACCACGAGGGTTTTTTTTCTCCCTCTCTCAAGCTTTCCTGCATATTTTATCTTACTTCTTTTAACAAAAGCTAGTTTGTGTTTGTTTTATAATTTAGCTTGAGTCTTCTTAGAGAAGATGGTTGGGTATTTGGCCCCTCTCTCAAAAACTGTCTGACTGTTGTTGGACACTAGTGTGGCACCCAAATAACTGAAATAGCCTACAATCAATTGCAGCCAGTCAACAGAAGTTGCTTTCACATTTGTTTTAACTGCAAAGTCCCATAGCATTTTCCAAGGAATCTAATGCAATAACATCAGATCTGAATTTCTAATTTGAGAGACTCAAGTAGGAGAACAATCTCAAATCAGATCAACTAGTCTATCCCAGCAGCGGGCAAAATGTGGCCGGGGGCGGGATGCAGCTCGCCAGGCCATTCGATCTGGCCCACAGGGCCCCTAAAACATTTAGAAAATTAGCATTAATCTGCCCTTGGCTGCCTGTCATGCGGCCCTCGATGGCTTGCCAAAACTCAGTAAGCAGCCCTCTGCCCAAAATAAATTGCACACCTCTGGTCTATCCAGTTTTTCATAACACATACCATGGACAATGAAGAACTAGTTCAGACCTCACAAGCAGCAGGTGAAACTTGGATTACAAGAAAATGAGCAGAAGTAATATAAAAATAACACTAAAATATTTAATACAAATCCTGCTACTTTCCCTGTACAAAGAAAGCTGCAGCAACAGATCCTAAATACCCTCTCATCACTTTAATTTCCAAGTCAAGCGTCATACAACTTACTCTGTATTACTGGAGGTTCTGGAGTACATAAAGATGACCAGAATAAACCTTGCCAATACTGGCAAACCATAAAAAGGATGAAAGCACCACACCAAAACCTTACCAAAGGAGTGAGAGGATGTGGAACATCCCCTTTAGCCGATCTTGATATATCAGAGGAGCAACACTGCTGTTACTTTCTGCTGTTACTTGGCAGGTTATGTTTAACATTTTGGTTATAAGATAAGCAATATTCACCACAAGACCAAACACCAGAATGGCCTACACAAAGGGTTAACCTATGGGTTTGTAGAGAACACCAAAGACAGCTTTAGGACCATGAAAAGCAAGAATGGAGGTAGGTAAAAAGTGTAAGCATGAAAATACTGACTGTTATGACTTGCAGAACTATAAAATTTAACATGCACTGTTTTGTATACAATACCTTCTCCATTTAAACATTCCTGCATGAAGTTTCCTGGGGGGAGGGGGAAGGGAAGGCAGGGGGACACAGAATGACCACACCATTATCACCACTAACCTGGATATTAATACCTCCAAAAGACAAGATGCAAAGATAACAAATAAACAAAAACAGAGAAAAGAAACCAACCATTTTACTAAAGACACCGTGCCACAACAGATGAATAGTGAAAAGCCAGAAAAGAACAGTGAGTACTGAGCTTTTCCTTGAGGTGGTAGTGCTTTTGGTGGAGACAGAAAAACAACTGAAAAGGTACCTTTAAATTCATAACCCAGCTTCAACAGAACCATTTGAAATAGTTGCACTAACAGTGATGCAAAAGAGGTTGCAGCGTATTTGACCAATTGTAGAATCTTATTCATGTAGAAAAAGGTGCCTCCTATTAAAAAAGTGTGGATTAAAAAAATAAGTTGTATTAAAAAGTAATACAAAGTTATTTCCCTACATATGCATGATAATGACAAATGAAATACCAAGAGAGTAGTGGAAACAGAAGGAAGAGGTGGATAAAACGTTAGTTACTTAACCAGGAATATGAATGGTAAGTGAAACAACTGTTAGCAGCGTTGCTAATCCTATTTCATTAATCTATGGTTAGTTTTGGCTAGGGAAATAAAAAGGACACTTCAACAATGCCAGCAAATCTAAGCTGCAGCTAGGAGACCAATTTTAGAAGGTAGAAAAACAGCTCAAACCACAGCCTATTTATCTGAGAAATACCATTAATAATTTAAAGAAAACTGGCTTTTTGCCACTGTTTACAGTGCAACTTTTCCAAAATTCAGCAATTCTTAGTATTATGAAACCAGGGTCAGTGAACATCTCAAAATCCCAGCTCGAGTAAGAAAGGGCTTAAGGCAGGGATGGGCAAAATACTGCTGGCCACTGCCAGCTGGACTGGAGCTAGACCGTCCTCAGTGGTGGCAGATGACAGAACAAGGAGCAATGGTTTCAATTTGCAGCAAGGGAAGTTTAGGTTCGATATTAGGAAGAGTTCTCTCACTAGGAGGGTAGTAAGACACTGGAACAGGTTACCCAGAGAAGTGGTGGAATCGCCATCCTCGGAGGTTTTTAAGACCCAGCGAGACAAAACCTTGGCTGGGATGATGTAGTTGGGGATGGTCCTGCTTTGAGCAGATGACCTCCTGAAATCCCTCTGAACCCTAATTTTCTATGATTTTATGCTGGGTGCCTGAGGAGGGAGGGCTGTGCCCCCTGCCCCTCCCAGCTTCCTGTTGGTGCTGCAGCTACACAGTCGTGGCACCACAGCTGCCGGTC
The DNA here is from genome assembly GCF_030867095.1 of Alligator mississippiensis. Taxonomy (NCBI): domain Eukaryota; kingdom Metazoa; phylum Chordata; order Crocodylia; family Alligatoridae; genus Alligator; species Alligator mississippiensis. The sequence goes on along the minus strand of NC_081836.1, from coordinate 49,493,994 downwards.
CCATATGGGACAGGGTGTAATGAAGCACGCCAAGTAGCCATCCTGCCCGCTGTGATGAGTGGCTGATGCCACTAGGTGGCAGAGGTGAGTCTGTGCCAGGTACAGAGGGGACTCAGCTTTGGGCAGTCACCCCTGACTTCCCTAGTGTGGCACAGAGGTAGTGGCTCATGGTAGTGGGAGGATAGGACAACTACTCCATGTGCTGCATCATGCCCATCTTGTGTGGGCCCAGTTGCTGGCAGTTATGGTGTCAGGACTACACAGCGCCAACAGGAAGCTGGGCAGGCAGGGGGAGGAAATGGATGTGATGAGGCAGGAGTCCATGTGCTGCATGGCCTGGCCGGCTTGGCCCTGGCTGCAGCTGAGCAGAGTGGAGGGGGGCATAGCCCTCCTCCCTCAGGCTCCTGGAGGTGGCTAGCAGGCCCAATAGGATCAATTTGCATCTTCCTGCCCCACCCCCAGGCCTCAACAGCTCACCAAAACTCGTTAAGTGGCCCTCCAACCCACCCCTGGCTTAAAATGAATTCTTGCTCAGGGATGTGGAAGAAAGTTTCTCTCCTCTCCACTCAATGCATGGCAAGTGGAGGAAATCAAATATAAGTTTCTCCAGCATCAAGATAGCTGTTATCATGAACGACGTGTGCCCCCAGCGGCTGGTGGGGGGGGCATGGCAATGCTAGTGGCGGCATGAGCGCAGCAGCGGTAAGCTTCCACAGACACTGTCAGCACTGTTGGGGGTGGGATGTGGTGTCAGCAACAGCCTGTAGACATCGCTGGCAGTTTTGGCGGTAGCCAGCAGCGATTGCTGACTGCCCACAGACATTGCTGGAAGCGTCAGGGGGGTGGGGTGGAGAGGAGGGCGGAGTGGCGAGCGGCGACTGCCCACAGGCTGCCTTAGTGTTGACAGTGCCTTTTTGTAGGGGGTGCACCACCACACTCAAGAGGTGCACATGCACCTGGCATGCACCCCTATGCATCACCACTGGCTGTTATAAACTTCTCCCCTGTATCTTTCCCTCCATGTCAGAACATGCACAGTAGAACCACCAGTACAACACTGTAGCATTTTGAAGTTTTAACTTAGAGACTTCTAAGAAAGTACTAGAAGTGTGTACTAGAAGGGATTCTCATAAGTCTCCTGTGTGAATATGTGAGAGAGACATTAGAAACTGGTATTTCTATACTGCAATACCAAATTAAAATATTCGACAGAACCCTCATCTGTACCTACATATGGCAAGAGACACGCATCTGAGAACTTGGTCTCAATAGTTGCACTTTACCACGTACTGATCTTCCCCAAGACTTTCAGAAATTGATTTGTTACTAATCAAGATTTGCTCCAACTAGAGGCATACTTCGGTCCAGAAAAAGAAGCAATCTGATTAACTGCCTGCAATCACTAGTATGTAAAAATCGAGGCCAGAGGAGAACAAGGAGTTCCAGGGAATACTTAATGAGACTGCCACTGACAAAAAAAACCCAAAAAAAGGCAAGACACAGGGAAGGTAAAGAAAGAAGAGGGCTCAAAACACTGAAGAGGAAACAAAAGCAAGAGGAGTGGAAAAGCAGAACCCCCTAATGGTCATCCTGTCTTGAAAATAAACTCCAGGATATAGACTTCAAAAGGGAGACTGCTGGGAGCCAGTCTTACACTTTGGATCCGAGGGAGGACCCTAATTCTGTAAACAGATCTGAGGACAAGGATGTAACCTATAGAACAAGACAAGGGGGGGAAAAAAAGTATGAAAGGAAGGAAAAACAAACAATGGGAAGGGAATATTCAAAGTTTTTTGTATTGTAAGTGCCACACAATCTCTGCAAAAGAAGTAAAGAAAAAAGCTGTGGGTTGATTACATTGTACGCTAGAGAGGAATTTGAATACGAGAGACCAACACTCACTGTTCTAATGAAGTGCTAATTTACTACTAAAACCAGCACTAGCCACACCAGCACAAAATGGTTTTCTATTTGAGAACATGAACTAATTTTGATGTGGCACATTTAAATTCCTGTAACTGTATGGAAAAATTCACACTGTCAATTTGTTGTGCAATCAGAGGTCAACTCTTATAAAGTTTAGTCTCACTGAACAAACCATCATAGGATAAAAGGCCAACTGGCATTTAAGGATTTACTGGTTTAAAAAAATAAAAATAAAATCACAATGAACAGAAAGGAAGATTACTTACCAGACTTGTGTTTTTGGCTCCTATCCCTGGAGTAAATTCTTGAAGAAGGCATGTGAGAAGTAGAGTATGCTGTGAGGACCTCTTTCCGTTCAGAAAGCATACTGCAATCATTGCAGGTGTAGCCATTGATTACGGTAGTCTGCGTTTCTACTGTTGCTAGATCACCATTTCCCTGAATCACTGTTGTGTCCCCACCTGATGTATCAAAAAAGGGATAATAGTCAATCTATTCACTGCAATTTACTTTTCATATTGTAGCCATTAATAGAAGGGGTGAAAAAAGTTCAAGGGCTGTGCAGTTACCTTTAGGATCACCATCATCATCAAGACCTAAATAAAAAATAAAAAAATAAAAGAATATATATTTGCTCCCGAGTACAGACTCTTGCAAGGTAAATCAGCTACTATTAGAGTTGAAGTGTAGTTAAACAATTTTTTCTGCTATTCCTAGAACCACAAAAGGCAGCTTTATTGGGACCACAATACTATAGTTATTGCCCGTTGTGGTGGATTTCAGTATATGCAGATCTTTTATATATACGGGTGACCATCTCATTCCATTATTTTTTCCTCCTACAAATAAGCTACATAACACCATCTCTCAGCTCCCATGTGACCACTAAGGCAGCCAGATAATTGGTAAGTGATGCTGTTTCTGTTGCTTAGTAACCACTTTTTGCTACTACTGTAAGTCAGACTATAACAGTAAGATCCAGTTACCAGATATCATCAAATTTAGCACACAATACTCTGCTAAAAATTAGAATACATTTCTTCAAATTAAAGGGCTATGGGCAAGTCACAGATATACCAATTAGAAACAAGCAGGATGGAACTGGAAAGCATGACAAGTGTCACATGGCTCTCTCTTTATCTAACTGCTTTATCTAAGTAGTGCTTTGCTTTAGGGAGCTTTAGGTTTAGGGGGGGGGGGGGAGAAATCATCCAATTAAGTATGAAAAGAAGTAAAAAACAAATCTTTTGCAAAAACGTACATGTTCCCATTTCTTCTTCTGAGGGAATTTAAGATGCAACTAACTTGAAACCTTTAGAGTAACCAAAATGTCCAACACAATATTTATACATCAATCAACATTTTGAACCTTATATATTCCATTCTTATCTGGGAAGTTACACTAATTATTATTTGGGTAACAACATTCAATTAAAGAAAACAAAACAAAAACTTATTATCATTTCCACAATCTGATAGCATCTATATTTAGTAACGAGGAGTCTTTTCTGAAGAAAAAAAAAACTTCTCTTAAAAGACATTTGCATTACTTCTTCCCATGAGGCACCCAAAAAACCCCAACAACCCACCCCACAACTCCTAGATCATTATAGGATCTTTTTCTCTTACCCTCTCAGTTGCTACTGCAGGCTGCCTGTCCGTTTAACAAAACCAAAGGCCCAGGAATCTAACCTGGGTCCCTAAGAAGTGTCAAGTATTGCTTGGACAGCCACGTCCCTGCAATAGTAAAATTCAGCCAAATTCTTGACCACAGCTTACTGTTTTAATGGAACAAAGCTTCCACAATCTTCTCTCCCCCAACATGTCTAGGCTTGGAACAAAAATCCTTGTTCTCAGAGGTTAGTATTAGACATGCACACACAATTTATTATCCATTGCAACAGTCAGATCTTACATAATATAATTATTGAACTACAGTAAAGACTGTTAACCGTGTCTGGCCGAAAACCCCTGCCTCAGGTAACCAGCATTTTTAGATTACCGGCACCCCCCATTCCTTACTCATGCTGGATAACAGAGCTTTTACTGTAATTGTTCACCTGGCCAGTTTTAAATAATCCTATCTTCTGCAAACTATTACATCCTGTTATTTCACTAACATGTGAACATGCATACAATAACTGTTTTGTTTATAGCTGGACACATTTCACATATGCTTAGTGGTTCATACATAAAAATGGTATTTTGTACTTTGGTTTTGTAAAGAAGTACATTCATGAGAACATAAAGCACCAAAATTAGGAAGGCTGTTCTTTTACTGTACTTCACTATTTCAAGTTCACAAGAACTGCATTCAGTAACAACAGAAAATGAAATAAGCACACAAAAGGTATGGTGCAGTACGTAATAAAATACATTCTTGCTTGGCACACTGCTGCATAGACAGACATGTTTTGATGTTAAAATATTTTATTCCTAGGTTACATGTCTGCTGGCAAAAATTGGACTTTACAATTAAGTACTAAGTGGTGGTGATGTATACCAAAAGGTCATGTGCCTTGTTAGCAAGCAAGCATCTAACAAAAAAAAAGTGTTAAAGGAAACAGACAGATGCACATATCTCCCCAAGCTCTTTAAACCCTTAAAAGGTACCATATTTTCTCACATACAACTGACCTCAGACTGTACCTTGCTTTTGAAAGGTGAAATACATAAAAACGCAGATGCTTCCAGTTATGGCTGCATAGAGCAGAAACAGGTCCAAATTTTCAGTTGACTTACACTCCCTTTCCTGATTAACTAAAGTTGAAACCCTACCCTGCTGCTGAGGACTGATCTTCTTGGGGGTAATCTACGATTTAAAAAAAAAGAACTAAAGAGTCCCTAGGGCTGTGAAAGGAAAGACCAACAGCAACTAGAAGACAGCAAAACTGGTGTACGAAAGGTTAGCTAGATTACTGGAAAATGAAGACCATTAAAGAAGGAGAAATGATTGTTCCTTACTCCACAAATATTAACAATGAACCACTAAGTCAACTGACTCCATCACTTGCCTTAATGTCACAGCTGCACTATGTAGCAGGAATCAAAGCTTCTATCCCATGCAGAAAATCAACTTTCCTACTTAATACATTCACACCAATTCTTTTTTTTTTTTTTTTGGGTGGGGGGGTACATGTTGTACGAGAAAATATGGTAGTTTTCACATGAGTTTGACTCATGTACAGTAGCATTCACTACTCACCCCAAAAATGGTCAAGCTCTGTCTGCTCCCGAATCAGAGATTCATCCAATACAGTGGACAGCGTAGATGTATCACTGACGTGGCTGTTGAAGCTACTTTGGCTAAAAGCAGAAGAGCTGGATAGATTTTTTCTTGGAGTATGTTTTGCACTGCCTGATTGTTTGCTCATACTTTTGCACTGCTTTACTGTTCTAAAGAAGAAAGGCAAACCACAAAGAAAAACTATATATAACACCAAGATGTGTAGAGTGTTTTTAATATTTGCATTATTTTAAAGATGTACTTCACACTCATGAGAAGACAACACCAAAAAAAGATTTTTACACTTAAATTATTCACACAAGCTGAAAGTTTTGTCTGTCATTCCCAACTTAACTCTTCAGCATGTACACAAGCACGTACACAGACATTTTACTCTGAATTACCCATTAAAACATTGTATAATTAGGCATTTCTTCATATACCCTAAAGTGACATGTCACTATCAAATGGGCAATTGTAAAATAGAGAGCTTTATTTTATCTCGTGACATGCTGCAAATTGCAACCAGATCTATATACTTTGATACCTTAAGTTTCATTTTGGATCTTACCCGAGAAAGACTTAATCACTTGCTACGTTTCATGCATTATAACCAGAACCACTAACCAAATCAAAAAGCAATCCCAGTAAAAAGTTAAGGGGGCTACTCACAGTGCCTACAGATAAACAGGTAAATATTTCCTAGCTCAGGGTAAAGTTATCTATAATAACGTGAAATTCAATCTGCTTTTATAAACTGTATCCAAAATACAGCCAGCTGTCTTACTGGGGAAAAAAGTTAATGGCAAGTATTTCTAAAATTTATTAGAATCATTGATGCAACTGAGTGGATGAAGAGCACACTTGGCAATGTTCAGCCTTAGTCTCAAGGTGGTAAAATTGATATTTAGTTCTCCTTCTGTCGAAAATTACATTTAATACCAAAAAAGAAATGAAAACAATCTTCTCTTTCATTTCTTTCTTTTTGTCCAAAATTCAGGAAAGAAATTATCTTTGCACATTTCTCAGCCTTGTGCAATCCGAGTTCTTTAGTTCAGTTTTTACTACAGTAGATATCAAGCAGTCATATTTGAACTATTGTAAAAAGGGAAGTTCTTAAAAATAGCTGCAGGTATTGGAAAAAGATTAAATGGGCAAACCTAGAATCTGACTAGCAGATAAACTAAATTAAAAAAAAAAAAAAAAGAATGCTTACTTAGATGATTGTTCTGTAAAAGACATGTTTCCAGAATAGGAGTTGTTGTAGATGCCATCAGTTCGAACATCATCTGCTTTATTGTATCCTGCAGTGATCAGACGTAAACTGCGTCTCGACATTCTTGGAGAATCAAATACTGGATCCAATTTATGTTCAGTCTCAAAATCCAGAGCAGTTGAAGAGTAACTTGAACTACAATAAGAGTTAAACCTGTAAACTGGCAGATTAAAGGCTCAAGAAGGGTTCTAAAAAACTCCACAAATCAGGTTTAAGATTTTAAACAGATAATTTATCTTTACAATGGCTCTGATCCCAAATGGAGGACTCCACAAGCCCCCTGCTCACTTCGAGAAATATTTCAGTATTTTCAGTGGTGACCTTTTCAGAGTCAGGGCACCCCTCTACCACTTTTTTGAATGTGGCCACTTCCCTGGTTGAAAGCCATTTGTTGGTACTGTCTCAGTTTACCTCAGTACTGTACATCTGAAGTGCTTGTTAGTACTGGAAGGTCAAACTTCCCTGCACACCTGCCAACCTGGGAAGGGCTGTGGCATGTGGACTCACTCAATTTGTATTAGGGCTTCTAATAACCCTAAACCAGTTGGCCTGGGCTGTAGCCCTTCCCAGTCTGCTTCCCTTGCCTTACCTCCAACACATTCCACCTGGAAAGAGACAGGAGGGTGGAACTGTCCCACGTGCCTTTGTCTGCTTGAGGGTTATCCGAGAGCCCTCACCTAGCAGGAGTGTGCATGCGTCACAACCCTACAGGCAGTGCAGTATTACCTGGCGACTGCCACTGCAGCAGCATCTGAACTGCTGCACTCAGAGTCCTGTAGCACCTCAGAGTGCTGTTTCACCCCAAATGAGAACCACTAGTCTATATAGCTCCTACTGTAGGATGGGGGTTCTAATTAGTTACAAGAACAAAACTGAAGGACATACTTTTGTAGAGAGGATATAGATAAATATTTCTTGTGGGTATATACCAAGAGGAAACATCTCTGCAAACTTTTCTGACACCATACAAGTAATTAAGACCAGTATTTCCAAGCTTTATATTGCTGCTTCAGGAAGTATGGCTCCACAAAAAGAATTTATGTCATCATTTACACAGAAAGTATCCTTTTAACAAGATAATCAAGTTCACTGTAAGCAAGTATAAAAACTAATGAGACACAATGATTTAGAAAACAGCCATTGCATTAAAGCCAGAGCAGGAATTCTGTTCCATCACTTTCTCAGTCTCAGACATTCACAGTCCCAGCCCAAATTGTGTCATGCTTGGTTTCAACCCAAAAGGTGATTCTTCTTCCCTTTGCAGTATTCAAATTCATCATGGCATTTTTTACAAGGGGAAGGGGCAGGGGGGAGAGGAATAAAGCAATTAACTGTTCAAATTTTAAGCCAAGATAGTAAAATATTTTTTGGCCTAACTCAAAGACTGCACAGAACTAAAGATTCATATGCCAGACAAGTTTTAATTTTTGTTATATGAAATGATCCTTCCTCGTTTTGGTCAAATATCTGTAATAATTTGTTTGCTTAAGAGCCCTACCAGTTTAACAAAACATGTTTTAATTTAAAAACACTTTAGGTAAATGGGTGCAAAAGGCTGTAGATGCTGTTATTTTGATTTATTGTACATCCTTAGAAACAGGCTTAGCCCAAACCACCATAAGAAAATCTACAGCCTTTTGTGCCCATGTAACTGAATCTACCTAATTCAACTGGTACAGGTCTGAACGTAGTCGGGGACAAGTTCTTTCCCCACAGAAGCTCTACCCTTTGAGCACTGAAGCAGACTGAAAGGTCTTGCACATGAACTATATATTTGAAGACCCTCAAAATCCTACAAAAATATTACAACTAATAATTGTATGGAGCATACACTAGGACAGTTGTGAAATTAAGAGGATAAGAGAAAGCAGAGTAGAGTAAGCACATTTAGTCCAAAACAAGAAGGAGTATTCATTAATTGATACTGGCAAACAGGATTATATTATATACACATGCACACAACACCTTTGATTAAGATCTGATACCACTAAATACTGAAGAAAAAATGGATGAATGCTACGTACAGGACATATGTTCTACCATTAATTTTTTCGGGATAGCTGCTTATTCTGAAATCAAACTGTTACAACAGTCTAACTTCCCATGGGAGACTAATCTGTGCTGAATCACAGAAAACCACACACAAACACTACCCAAAACCAAGGGGAAATTCCACTATGCTATCTGTTCACTTCCCATGGAAGTTTTTCTTCTCCACCCCTCTTCCCCATTGTGTATAGCTTGATCTGTCAAGTAACTGATTTGTATCAATAAAAAAATGAGATTAGCATAATCCATGTTTTGTATGAACAAAAAAATTCTACAGAATAATTATATAAAGAGACTGCTAAAACTTAAAAGAATATTTACTCTTATAGCCCTAATACTTCAGTACTTAAGCCTTTTTTAAAGAAGGGTCAACACGAATGACACACTCACTTACTGTATAGACAAATCAATTGCAGAAATTGTATTAACTTTGGACATCTGTATCCATGTACAAGTCAAAAGTTTTAGTCCATCTCAAGAGAAGGCAATGCACAACTTGTGTGCACGTCTATATCAAAGGACCCAAACACCTAGTGTGCCAAATCCCACCCCCAAATTAAATTACAGAGGCACTGCTGTTTGAGAGAAACTTTGCCCCTAGCATTCTATTTACATTTGTCCTTGGTAAAATATTGAGATATTTATAGTACCTTTCAAAAATATTTGGTAAAGTTGTTGTAGTTAATATTTGACCTTCCCCCCCCCCACCCATTGCAGATAAAGTCTATTTTGTTCTCCATTGCTCCTTCCTTCTCCTTGAAAGATATGAAGGATCTCAACAGTTTTGTTAGTTGGAGATGTTCCCTAAACAAACGTTTTGTGATTTGATTTTGTTATTTACACTTGCTGTTATCCATCTGCTTTTACTCATCCTCAGCCAGATACTTACAGATACCCAATTCACACGAAGAACACAGAGTACACAGAGTAAGTGACAGCTGTAACAAGCGTCAGTTTGTTTTCATCAGTGAACACTTGGACTTATTAAGTATCCTAATATTATGGAACTGTTTTGTACCAAATCAGATTTTAAGGCTTGAATCCAAACTACATATATAATGTAAAGTGTCATGGGATCAATTAAAAAAAAAAAAGCAAGTTCTCATTTCCATGCATTTATGCAGTGTAATATTTTTATTAATTCTAAAGCATCTAAAGTTGTATCCTGGACTTCAGTAACACATGGAAAATATCTGGAAGAGCCCCGACTCAGAAACAATTTCCATCTTTTGGAAAGGGTTTCCTGCCCCCACCCCCATTGGAGACACCACTGAAAGCTTTCCTTACAACTGAACAATTTACAACATACAAGTTCTTTTCCACATAAGGCAGATTATAGCTTGATAAATGTCACTGTACATCTACTAGACGGAAACAGACATGGACAGGGAGAACTGCATAATCATTCCTTCCACCCCAAGCCTGACAGTCTAGGAACACACACACAATGGCCCCTACAACACTTTGGGCTGCTGGTACATCTCTCCACTATTTGAGATGCGGGCTTACTTCTGCTTCCTGATTCCCAGCTATTATGTTCATTTCTATCCTTTATTCTAGCCTTTAAACTGGCATATTCTAAAGTTTGATTATGCTATCTCTCAAGTTACTGATTTAAGTGGAATCACAATTATTCTGAGCTAGCATAAATTTAATGACTACTGACAGCAGAGCCAATTAGTGAAGGACTCCTATCTGCTCATTAAACACTCATGTTTTGATTTACTGCTAGTTAGTCTGCCCTAAACCCAAACCTTTTCAACACTACTTACATTTAAACAAAAATATATAAGATGTGAAGGTTCAAATATGCATGAATATCCTGAAATATGTATTGTCAGGAGCTACAAAGCTTTGAGGAAAAGGGGAGCCAAATTCAGACATTAGTTTAAAAAGGAGGGGGGAAAAGAGGTAGAAATTGAACACTGACAAATGTTTGGTGGCAATCTCAGATTTAAAATTTACATGCTGAAGGGGCTGGAAGTTTAAGTGTCGTCACTTTACATGATTTTCTGAAATTTGGCCAAAAATATAGTACTTATTACCAGTATAAACATTCAGTAATGCTAACATAACTTTCACAAATAAATCATAGCTGAGGACAACAACAACAACTCTATAATATATAATTTTTACTGAAGATTACTGTTAGAGTTCTGCACAAAATACAATAAATTCAGATCCTATGTTATTTTCTACGAGCAAAAGGCACGTGCTATAAAAAGCTAACGCTCTGGAAAAGGGTAGCATTTATAAAGGACCTCACAATCATAAAGTGAAATCTAATTCTTTTTTTTCTGGGAAGCAGGGGAAGAAGAGAAGCAAAATGAACATCAAGTCCAAAAAAAAAATCCTAAAAACGAACACTCCTGAAGCAACAGATTAGTGCCACTTTTCTTCTGTAAGGTTTCCCCAATGTTGGTTAACCTTAGAATGGCAGACAGGTCTATGTGCTGTAATGAGAATTCAGCATGCAATAAAAAAAACATACAGAAGACCTGGTGAGAGGACTTGAAGTTTGTCAGCTTCCCATTATTTTAGTGTTTAAAATGTGTGTATAGGAGGTGGAATACTCCAATTTTGTTCCAGCTCTCAAAACAATCACAATGCAGTACCATTCATCATCCAAAAAAAATCTATCAGTGTATTCACCCTTTTCGTCCAAGTTTGATCAGTCTTGCAGTCCTTACTCAAGCAATACCGCCACCTCTGACAGTGGCAAATGTCATGAGAAGAAATGAAAGAGCAGAGATTCAAAACACTTTTCAGAAGGGGTCAAAAAAGGTCCAACTAAAATCCAGTGCATTATATAAGGCTGAAGTTTCTTTATAAAGATATTTTAAAGTACTGACTCTGTCAAAAATAGTGGGTCTGCACCCTAATTGCCATGCATGTGTAGACTGTGACGCTTTACTGCACAGCAAATTAGTCTGCTGCACAAAAAAAGTGTCTCATGTAGATGCATCCCATTAGAATTCTGTTTGTGATGGAAGTAAGTCACTATGGAGAAGATAGTAAAGTTAAAAAGAGAATGCATGTAATCAACCAACCAAGAACAAGAATTCAAATAAGAGCCTAAATTTTATGCAACTTTCCTGTTATCAGAAAAAAAACACGCACAAATTATAGAACATACAAGTAGCTGTTGAAGGAATTCACCCAAATAACACTTTTTTCACATTAAGTAACAAGTTTTAAAATCTGCCCCACCAAATGATACCACTGTTTATACTTCCTTTATAAATATGGTCTTGCTAACTGAAAATATTCCTTGGCTGCCTATAGTCAAAAACAACTGTGAATAATCTAAGAGAGATCCATCTCCTTCCATCACTTGCATATACAGTACTTTGTAGATGGAGAAGAAGCTGAAGGGCCACATGCTCAGCAGGCTGCACTAGTGGGGACCACACAAGCATGTGTCCTAGGAGATCCACCCCCACCTTCACTCCCCAGTAACAGGTTCCTGTGCTGAATGGGCACATGAGGTTGTGGGCTCTTCTGGCACTGTGGGCTGTGCTGTGATCCACCACACCACTCTACTCCCTGGGGTGGAGGGTAGGAAGTAGAAGCCAAAGGAGCGAGTGGGAGCCCAGAGATCCTGGCTGCTGCTAAAGCCAGAGCAGTAGGAAGAATGGTGGTTGGGTGGAAGCCTGGGGCCTGCAAATCAACCCCTTGCAGGCTGCATGCAGCTTCTGGGCCACCAATTAGAAAGCCCTGGTTTAAGAGATGTAGGAATGGTTAGGAAGATTTAAGTTACTCTTTTGTTATTAGTATCATATACACTATATTAAGATCTTGTTCCGTACCCCTTATTACCAAGAGGCAGATTCCCGAAAATGAGTAATTAGCTATGCACTGTAGTAGTCTGTGCAAGCCTGGGCCCTTGAGGAATTTTAAATTGGTCTATATTTACAGATTCTCAAATTTGTGCTAGAATTCTATGAATTATCACAATGCCTTTGCATTAAAAAACAAATCATGATTTTCTCAGGTACTGTATTAGAAGATCTCCTTTTAATAGGTGAAAAAAGCTGCTTAAGTTTACTTGAGAAACATTCTTGCAGCCAGAAGCCCAAACCTAACTAACATGCTATATCTACTTAGTTGAACCATTTTTAATTCTTTAGTTTTTCCTTATTTCTCTGCCAGTGCAGAAATCAGATAGCTGATTTAGCCAGCCACCATTACCTTTACATCACACTTTTTACTGTGATACTTTCAGTGATGTAACAAATAAGAAGTAGGCTGGCACAGTTAATGACAGTGCGCACAGCAGTTATTTTAATACCCATAACAATTTCCAGTTCACCAAAATTCAGGTTACTACTGCTAGCTGTGTAAAACTCACACAGATTTATGGGCAGTTTATTCTAGGTCAAATTCTACATTAAGTCATGCACTAAAATCAGCAACCATTGTGAATTATAACTAACTACAGAATTTCACCCCCATGTTCATTTTAAGTGTGTAAATATTTATTCAGATAAATTTCAAAGAAACTTTGCATCTTGTGTAGTGATCAACAATCTGTCCGAATTTTTTATGACAGCTATAAAAATAAGACAACAATGGTATCTAGGTGGAGCCTTACACCAATTTTTCATAATAACCAGTAAATACTGAGCCACTGTCTTAGTCATCATCCTGTTGGTTCAAAATGTACTGTTTTCCAGATTAAATGACTGTGTTTATCCTGAATAAGAAACAAGAGTAAACTTTTTGATCAACAGCACAAGCCATAAATTTTATTTAAAAAAATAACAGTTAGAAGGTACTTACCACAAAAGCCAAGCTCTCTGGAATTAACAAAACGCTGCTGAGAGCACATAGTTTCATTACAAGTAAAGAAAAGTCTCACCTGAGTGCGTATGTATAGCCAGTGTTCTCTGGCACACATTGGGGAGGGGTATACGTGTGTAGACGTGAAAAGTCCATGCTGACTGTTTCAAATCATACTGCAAAGAGGTGAAAACAAAGTGATGCAATGACAAGCATTTAAAGACAAGGTAAGAGCCCTTGCTTTGTTCAGCCTGTGTTACTGAATACTGCAAAAATACTGCAGGGGCGGGGCAACAAACCTTACTGGTATTGAAGAACTGGGTTCCCACATAGAAAGTTAACATTACCCCAACCAACATCATTACTGTTGCTGCTAGATATCGCTTATCACTGCTGCATGAAGCGAAATGGCTTCCGCTTGAAGACTGCTTTCATTCTGATTAGTCCTAGATCTTCTATTTTCATTAGGTACTTAGTTATTTGGAATCCCAAGCTGCTATCACTAATACATCATACTACTTTTCAAGTAACTGAAATACTAAATTACGCCATTCCTAATAAAAACCACACATATCATTTTACTACTCTTACTAAACATGTAACGATTTTACAAAACCCAAAACAGTACTTTCAAATTACTCTTAGTATCTCAATTAATAGTCCTCAAATGACACAGCACTTCCAAGAAGAGTTTGTTATTGTCTCCTCTGCCCAGCTAAAAAGTCTAATCCAATTTACAGCTAGAAATTTTGCATTTGAGTAAGTTGCTTACTTTTGAAGTCTTTTGAACACCATTTACTAAAGTAGGGTGGTTGTTTTGGGCTCACTTTAAGAGGTCATACAGTATTTCAGGACTGGCTAAACTAAGCCTCTGCGTGAAAACACTTGGGGCCACCACGCCCAAGCAGAGAACATGAGTCACACAACTAATTAGGCATTTTCCCAAGCTCCTTTCAGTTTAGGCTGCAGAAAAGCGACTATTAAACAGTTCTGGTATGATAACTCAGTGGGTACGGAAATCTGAGTATGTGTGAATTTAAGCATTATTTCCAAAATAGCAACCCTCTTCAATAAGGTGCCTGGGAAGGCCTGACATCATAATAAATACAATCTGTAGAGCAGCTATCAAGAGTAGAATGCAGTCCTGTTTTATAAGAACACAACCAGATATATATTAATTGCATACATGTATTATAATTAATTAGATCTGTATTATACTATTTTTAAGCGTCTAACAGAATAGTCTTGTGTGTGCTTCTGGAGACTAAAGACAGAATTTCCAAAGGAGGGTCATCCTTTATTGCTGCTTCTCCTGGTTCAGGTCTCTTCTGCTTTTTCAGGCTTTTTACTCAATTGACCCTTCCTGCACCCCTTGACCAAGCACTACTCATTTTTTAAAGTAACAAGCCTCGTAACAAGCCTGCCACAAAAAATACTAAATTTGGCTAATGGTTTGCAACCCATTAAGTTCAGTGAGGAGCTTGCAGTTACCAGATCCATACATTTCTCAAAACAGGCATCCAGCCTCTAAGGTGTTACAAATGTTTCAATCATTCAACCTATGTTTTGTAAATAGACCATCACAGGTACAAGCTATTGCAAATATTCCCCATTTATAAACAAATAGCCAAAGACAGGTCCAGTAACTAATGCCTTTAAGCATCCCATTTTGTCACTCAAGGCCCATCACATTTAATTGCCAAGTTAGGGGCTACAAAAACAAACAAACAAACAAACCCCACAAGACTTCACACCTAAACAAATCTAAAAAACAGGAGCCAGGCAATTTAACAATTATAATGTGACAGTCACCCTTTTCCTCCCTGTTTTGTTCAGACTTTAGTCAGCCACCCATCAAGGAAAAATGCTTTAAAGCTATATAATTAAACAGTATAAAGCAAGGCAGAACTGCCAGCAAGTTGTGCAGTCCAGGAAAGATCAAAAAACCATCCTGCACGCAGCTTAACCAGCAAAGGATCCTGCTCGGTGAAGGTAGCAAGACTGGACCAGCTTCCCTGCCTGCATTGGTAAGAAAACACCGCTGCAGCTAACTGTGTACTAGGACTTCTGTAATAGCTCATTTTATATTGGGAAAAGTCTTTTTCTGCCATTTAGTTTTGTAAACATCTGCTTGTTGGCAGATATTAAAGCAAGCCTTTCTGCTATTAATCAATGAGTGTTGTGCCAATTCTTAAAGCACTAGGTTTAAAAAATTAGTTTCTAAGTGCATCAAACAGCAACTCACAAAGACACTCTCATGGACCCAGAGGAAGAGACTTCCACTTTCAGCTTCCTTTGTGCAAACATGAAGTTTATTTTCTACCTATGGGGACTTTATACCATCTTTCATTTTCCCTGGGCCTGAGGAAGGGCATATGTGCCTGAAAGCTTGCAGAAAAAGATATTTTGTTTGTGATTTCTTAGTTGGTCTAAGAAAAGGTATCATCTCTGAACCAAGAGTTTATTTTTGTCTCAGATCAACAAAGCTACCAAATACATCCCTGTTTCTAAGGGCAACACCTACACCCAGGTTTTTGGCTGAGTAGATGGGGACTTAAGTGTTAACATTCTTCAACTGCCCCACTAGTCTTTGCAGTTAACAACTCTGAACACAACAGAGTTCCCTATTTGCTAAAACATACTGTTTAAATCGTGCTCGTGTCTTCTTCTGATTATTCATGACCTATAAAAGATATGATGTGATTCTCCCCTCAGATGTGCATGCCAAGGGTGCTCAAAGAAAGCAAACAAGATTCCTTGGGTGAATCTGATATCTTTTATTAGACCAACCTTCATCCTCACACACAACAATTTCACTTTTAATAATCAGGTTGGTCTAATAAAAGATATCAAATTCACCCAAGGAACCTTGTCAGCCTATGTCCTTAGACCAACACGGCTACAACCTAAACCCCAACAAAGAAAGCAAAGCACTGAAATAAAAAAAAGAAGAAAAGCCATTAGCTAAGGAGAAGTATCATCTTACCTTCAGGGAAAATATCTTTAAAAACAACTGCAACACAAAATTGAAACAAATTACTTAAAATGGCCAGTTTTAACAAGGCCGTCCACCCTGACAGGGACACCTTAAAACTATGAATAAGACTGAACGTGGATCCAGCTGCACAGACAGACACTTTGCAAACAGCATTTCATCAGTCAATTGGATTTTGACCTGGCTAATCTCAACTTTCTGATACCCAGGGACCTTGTACCATATAATATTAGACTATAAAAAGGACATTTTCGTAGCCATCCAATCCTGAGTAGCTAACTCCTGCTTTAGAAAGGTTTCTTCCCACACCTAAGTGTTCAACATACAATAACAGCCTATTTGAAAAAGTGTTGTGGGAAACTTTAAGGTTTCCAAGCAACATTAAAATGATAAAAGTTAGGTGTTAGCTTATTTTTTAAAGTAGCATCATTTCTGATCTCACATAAAGATTGCACAAATAAAATACTTCAGAAACTACCAGTTACTTTATTTACATTTTTGCTACTTAAATTGCACTGAATATATTTACACATATGCAAAGAAAGGATCTTTGGTTCTTTTTGTATTATCAAAGATTTCTCAAAGGAATTTGCCACCTAAATGTCCTATCTTAATGGAAACATTGCCCTAATGTTTAGAGGCCTTGCTTCACTTCTTGATTTCTGAGTTAAATTCAGAATACAAATCCAATAGGACAATTCAGGAATTAGGCATTCTTGTATTATTGGTAATATTTCCAAAACCAGTAAATATAAAGAAATTTGTCCTATGACTAAAAATAGATCTTAATAAGGTCCCTCTGAATACAAACCATTGGTATAAGAGCCACAAGCTGAAGATAGGAGGAGTTCCTAAATACAGAGTTAGGCTCCCAACAAAGTACATAAATCAGGTTTCCAGGTCAGTGCTCCCAGCACCCAGAAGTGCTTTTATATTAAAACCAGGCCACCAGCTTAAGGCTAGGGACAGAAGTTACAAATAAACCAGTACTGAAAGACTGAAAACTGGTTCAAATCTATAGCACAACAGAAGTTCAGTGCACATATAAACAGCTTCCAAAATGGCAGAAACTGGTTTAAGATAAACCTGGATGGATGCAGTGTCAGACTTAACTGCTTTGGGTTAAATCAGTTTATTGAACTTCTGTACAGATACCCTCCAGATTCAAGTCATCTGCTCCAACAGAGCAGGGAAGTAGACCCTAGCCCCCCAGCTTCTGGGTTGGGCTACTGAAAGCATGTGGCTACATTTCTGGAATCAAAAGTAGAAAGGCTGTTCACTTACTTATCGGACCAATCTATGCAGCTTTAACCCATGAAGACTGAACCAATTCAGCCTTGGGCTTTATGATCGTCTGTACTTAGCTTAAAGGCCTAGCTTCAGATACTTTTGAAAAAGCTTTGACACTCCCCCCTTCTGTTTCAATACTTTACACCCATTATTGTTACATGACTACTGTAGGTAATAAGAGCTGGGTGGCACAAATCTTTCCGTTTTCTCACTCTGTGTGCTTGAGAGCATTCTCCTGTGTGTTCAGTCAATCCTCTGTGTGGAGAAGGAAATGCATTTTAACAAAATAATGCAGTTGTCAAGTACACAAACTGGCAAGAGAACTGAAGGGCTGATATAGTACTTAAACACTTTTTTTTTGCCTGAATAAACTTCATACTGACTGTGTCACAGGGTGATAACTGGTAAGGCAGGCTACATGTAGGCTTTTCAATGTTTGCCAAATATTAAATTTAAGAAGCTAAAAGTTAATGGGTCCCAAAATTGATTGGATTTACCCTTTCTTTTTCCTCTTTAGAATCTGTTTGCAACATTCATGCAACTTTTGCATAGTATCGTGGGGATACAGATAAAGTACGCAGGAGTAATTTACTAAGAACAAAAAAGAAGATTGTGTGTGTGAGGCAACTCGAGAGCACTGAAATTGGAGACAGAAGTGTAAGTTACCCAAACAAAGTGCAAGCAAGAAAACATTGGCTAGGCCTGTCACTAGCCTTACAATCCTACAAAACAACATCCTTATTCCTCTTGGACATGCAGGTAAACTCATGTTTGTTGGTGGAGAGAAAACAACCATGCCACAGGAAACCAATCAAATTACTGTTGTAGTGCTGTCTGAGTACTAGTGTAGCCCCCCTGCATTACGAAGGAGAAGGGGTCCTGCTCCATGCCCTAAATTCCAGCAATAAATCCAAAGATATCCAAAAAAAAGTCAGTAAGATCAAGTCTATGTTCCTGCCCCCTCCATAAGCCTCTTTCCCAACTGTATAATACTCATTTTCCATAGCTTCAAATCCGTAAATAACGCAAAGGAAATCTTGGCTCAACTGATGTCAATGGAAGACTCATACAAAAAAGACAAGACCTACTGATAGCAGCTTTTTAGCACAAACCTAAAGGTACACAACCTCATACATTAATGGGTCCACAGCAAAGACAGGACTATAACGAGCCCCAACTTAAATCTATTTTATGGTCTTATATAGCCACATCCGCATAGTATCAGAGCATCTCACAAGCTGGGTCAAGTACTGTAGTATTATCTTCAATAACATCCTTGTGTGTTAGTATTTCTCATCCTAACTTTACACATGGAAAAAACTGATGTACAGGAGGATTAAGCAAAGCAACAAGGTCACAAAATAAATCTGCAGTGAAAACAACCCCACAGTCCCAGACTACTGCTCTAATTGGTAGACCCTGCTCCCTCCCCTGCCCCCACCCAGTCAAAACTGAGAAAAGCAAGTCTTTATTGTAAAACCATTTTGCACATAAACATTTAGCAGGAAAGTAAAAGCAACACAGTCCCATGCAAAACCAATATGAATAAACTGCAAAGAATGAATAACTGATTGGGTAAAAAACAAACAAACAAACAAAACACAAACCAAAACAACACCAAAATATCTCACTTTTGATATTAAGGGGTTAGGGAAGAAGAAAATTAAGTTATTCTTTTAAGCCTTGTAACATTTTAACAACAGAAATCTGCTATTTTAGAGTTTTTCTGCTTTCAAAATTAGGTTAAGTTACTAAAACATGCTACTACAAACTGCAGCCTTAGCTGGGTGCAAGTGAAGGTGATAGGCTCTGGTTTCATTACTATAAATATCAAACAACGTAACAATTCCTGGCAAGATACTGCTTCTACTTTGGATTTCAAATGTGAAATTATATTATTGTTCAAAATAACTATTTCAACACAAATATTGTCCTGCATGGGGAATAGGAATCCCTAAATAAGAGATTACATTAGATGTGAATTTACTTCTATGGAGCGAGCATACCTTTAACACCTCCAAGCTCTTTTCCACATACTCCCAAAACTACCAGTATAAAACAGGCTGAAAAGCAATGGCTTCAAGCAAACAGATGCAGGCTTAAAATACATTTTTTTTTCATAAAGATGTGAAGAACATTTTAAAAAGAAACAAAATTCATATCTTAATCACATCATATGAGTAAAAATCTGTTATGCTATTCTTGACTCTTACAAAAATTACTAATTACTAAAAACACTATTTAAATAAGCAAATATACCATATATTCAGATGAAGTACTATTATAAATGGAAAAAAGGAGCTGAACAGAAAATGGCTACAAATCAAGTTGTGAGCCAATAAACAGATCTGTTCGGTGCTTGTGCACACAGCATTTGAACATGCTATAGGTAAAGTGCACCAAGTCATTTTGCAGATTAGGAATCTGTAGATTTAGATAGCAGTAAGAGTCAAACACCTTGCTGCACGTGAATCAGATCAGGCCTCTTCATTTAAAGAGGCTCCGTGCTCTACTTAAGGCTCCCCAGAATTAGACAGTTAAGCAAGTTAATCCATAAAAAAAGCAAATCGTTTCAAAACATTTAGTTGCAACTTGCCTAGGTAAAGCTCCAAGATCTATCACTTTATTGCAGATGGACAGAAGACGGCAGTAAACGTGTGGCAAACCTAGATATCCCAAATCCAGTGTCATCCGTTTCACATGTTTAGCACGATTAAATGTTTCAGCCTTCTGTTCCAAAGCCTGGCAATCCCAGCCAAAATCATTCAAGGCAAGTTTGCAAGTTGACAGTACGTTATTTTCTATTCCACACTGCAGAATCCCAAAATGGCTTCCTAGCTTCAACAAAGCCTGAAGGATCAGCCTAATCTGATCCAACCAAGTAAAGCTCCTGTTGTCAGTCAGAGCCATAGTTTAAATGTATTGGACCCTGCCAATTTGGCCAGCCCACGCCGTTTAACTCATTAGTTTCCTTAACGCTAGAAAAGCCCATCCACAATTAAAGAGCTGGTCCAGCAATTTATTTATAGTTACATGCCACCATTGTGTGCATTTTAAGTATCGCACTTCAATGAGCTTTATAGCAAATAAAAGAATAAATTATAAAAAGGTATTTTCTCATATGCATGCATCCATTCCTTAGCAAAATCTGCAAGACTAATTTTCAGAACCTACCTTGATTTAGGAAAATGAAGATAAGCTCTACAAGCCTGATCCAATTTTCTGCTTTTGCTAACAGAGCTAACCTCCCACCCACACACATAGGAGTTGTAGCGTAATTTAAAATAGCTCCTAATCGCAGGTCAGTGAAGCAGTGTTAATTAGGGTATGGCAGATCAGTTCATGATTTGTTCCTGTACAGATGCAAGTAGAAAGAAAAACGTAATGTTTGCCGGTTTAATAAGCAAAGCTCTTCTTAAACAGGTCATTGCAAAGGTGGTTCCTTCACAACCCCTTTTTCTAAAATAACAACCAGCAAAGGAAGTTTATTTTGATGAAAATAATATTGCTCCCAGAGATCAGGGAATACATTGGAAATTAAAAGGTGCCTTTTTGTTAATTTCTGCCCAACAGAAACATTAAAAACCTCTAAACCACAGCAGTAAAATGGATTTGTGTGTTTATTGAACGATATACTTCAATTTGATTTGCATGTTCTTTATAATCCAGCCCTTCCCTCACTTTTGCCAGCTTCATTTGCAGAAAAGTTAAAACAAAACAAAATAGAAATCAAGCTAGGCAGCACACATTCCTAACAAGGGCTGTGCTCAAGCTGTCCTAAAGCACCCACAACACTGCTTGTTATTGATTTAAAACCTGGGACGAGAGACATGCTGCCTCCCCCTCCCAGCTCCACCCGTCTTGTGGAGGAGAGGCTAACTTCTGAAAACTGATCCAAGTCACAGCCAAAGCCTTAGGTTACTCCCTTAGATCCTAAAATGCGGAAGTCCCCACCGACAGGTACACAGGACTCTGCTGACATCAACGGGTCCTTGCACAAGGGTGCATCCCCCATCAGGGGCACAGCTGGACCTTTATTTTGGCAGCGTCTCAAAGTATGAAACACGCTTGAAGCCCAATTATTTCAACTCTCACCTTCTGTAGCTGACTGCAGAAGTGAAAAAACAAAACGTCTTGGAAAGATTTGAGCTTCCCGTTCCTGAAACGTTAGTTTGAAAAACAAGGTTTGATCTCTGCTGAAGAAGCATCAGTGCTTTGCACTGTTTCAATGTATTGCAAAGTAAAAAGCATGCTCCTTCACCTCCTTAGAGAGAGAAAGATAGAGATATGAAGCAGAACTCACATACAGGGTATTGATAATTTATTTGGGTGAAACAGCAGAGTCTGTGTAGCGAACATGTACTGTATCCAACCAAGGCTTTAAGGAATGATTTATATAGGCAGGATGTAGTTACCCACATTGGGGCTTGACCAGGACACAGGGGTTAACAGCTATGGCTTAAAAACAAGAGAAAGGTTTTTTGTATTTTTTTTTTTTAATCCTAAAATGAACTCAAGCTGTTTGTAGGTAAAACAGTTAAGACAATACACTTCCTCAGCCTGACGAAGGGCGTTTGTGCCCGAAAGCTTGCAAAGAAGAATTTTTTCCAACTATCTGAGTTGGTCGAATAAAAGATATCGGGTTTACCCAAAGAACCATCCGCATCTGCCTGTGCGCTTAGACCAACACCCCAGAACATGGGAAAACACTGAATGTTGTCTTCACAATGTTCTTGGCTTGGGATAATTAACCCAGGGACAAACAAAAACACCCCTTTTATTAGGCTGGGTCCTGGTTACTTTTCTTTACACTACTGCTATTCTTGGGCTATCACCTGACCAAAAACGGTCACATTTTGGTTGAACTTCACATCGAAACTAACGGAGCAGACAGGAGGTCTTCCGCCTGGTCCTGGGACTATTCACCAGATGCTGACCACATACATCCACATACAGTGGCATAACACTGTTCCTTTCTGGACCTAAAAAAATTAAATGGGACCTCACAGGCTGTCCGGAGGAGCAGGAGCGTGCACTTGCAGTGGCACACCCTTGCTTGTGCAGCTCGTTGCAGGACAAGTTGTCCCATAACGGGCAAACCACCCGTGCCCAGCTCCTCAGCTGGAGCACTGGAGGCCGCGGCCAGCACCTGTGCCAGGCAGCACGTGCTGGTGGAGCAGCCGGGGCTACCACAGCATTACTCCGGACGGCCCGGCCTCTGGCACAGGCTTGTTGTGCGTACACTGCGCTGCTTTTTGTGCCTCGCTTTGTTTTTTAAACGTGGAAATCCTGGTAGCAAATCCTGCTGCGCTGCCGACTGGCAGCGTGGCGCACGTTTTCACGTTCACACACCGCGCATCCCCCCGCGCCCGTGGGTGCGGCCGCGGGGTTTGCTTCCCAGCGTCTCTGTCTAGTGCTGTACACCCTCTCTCACGTCCACCCAGCACAAGGCCACGGTTGAAGAAGAGCGGGTGCAGGTTTCCACCTACCGGCCCCCAGCACAGCACAAGGAGCAGCAGGTTAATTTAGTGTCCTCGACCTTTCTTGCCTCATCAGACTGGAGGCAGCGCTTAGCTTGTGCGCGTGGAGCCCGGCAGCCCCCTTCCACTGCCGCTGGGCCGGGCCGGGCCTGCCCCTCTCCTCACGCTCCTCAGCCCCCAGGGGCTTGACAAACGGCTGGGGAGAGACCCCCGCGGCACGCCGCCGCCGCCGCCGCCTCCTCCGCCGTATGGCGACCACCCTCCCGCCGCGGCGGTTATGGAGACGCAGCCCGCCCCACCCCCTCAGCGCCGCCGTTACCTCGCTCGGCCCCGCCCCCTCGCCGCCGGCCCCGCCCATCGTTCCGCTCCTCCGCCGCCGGCCCCGCCCATCGGTCTGCCCCTCCGCCGCCGGCCCCGCCCCTCCGGCTGACTGCTCCCCCCACCCTCCCCGCGCGCCTCAGTTTACCCCTCTGTCAAATGGGCATAAAAGGCGCGGAACAGCGATCTCAGAATGAAACGCTGTGTGTAGCACCCAGCTCTCATCCTCCTCCATCTCTTCTCTCTATCAGCTGAAAGCCTCATCTTTTCCCCATTTTCTTCCTCCCTTTCACCTCTGCACCTCTCCTTTAAGTGCACCCAACTGGAGGTAGTGAGGGGGCGACACGCTTTAGGGAGCCCCCCAATTTTTTTTTGGGGGGGGTAAAGTTTTTGCCGGGAAGTGGCAAAACAACCCTAAGGTTGTGACCCCAAGAGCCCTTAGGCCACCTCTTGCACCTGGATGCAAATATTAGGTCCCAATGAGCGGGGGAGGGGGTTTATTTTCCCAATTAAATTTGCAGAGATGAGTCACTGCGCTGAAAAGGCAGCTGCATGCAAATCGGGCTGGCTCCTGGCCCTGTTTCAAGGCCGGAGCGGGTATGCGACACGCCCTGCCGCTGCGATACAGGGGAGCGCGAACACTGAGGGCCAAACCTGCGTTTGCGCCTCAGCTTCAAAGTCTTTCATCTTTTCAAACGTGTATTTAAGCGAACATCCAAACAGCTTTCTTAGGGGCATCTTGGCAAATCGAGGATTTACGCGCAGAGATCAGAGCAGTTCTTCGGAGGCCGTCGAAGTGGAAGTAAACAATCAGAAAAATGAAGCGCCGCGCTCGCATCTCTTGAGGAAATATGTAATTAAGCCAAAACTGGTATTTACTTATGTGCTTAAGGGAAATGACTCAACATGTTGAGGAGAGACTGGGTAATAAATACAGAAATGTTAAAGAAGAGTAGCAACAGACGCTCTGTTTTTTTTCCATCCTAAGCAGTTCCTAGGCTCAGAACGTGCTTGTTGTATAGAAACAGGCAAATAATTCCTCCTGCAGAAATTAAGAAGTAGGTTGCTAATTTTATGACAGGCACACTAGATTCATCATAAACTCCATTCAGGTCATTTCAGACATGAATTTAGACAGTTGTTTGTTGAAAAAACTGCCCTGTTGCTAGTAGGGCCTTTTTTTTTAATTGCTGAAATGACTGCACTAAGGCTCTGATGGTAGCATCCAGTTTAAGCAAAGGCAGAATGAGACATTAATAGGTGCCGCTTTCATAGATTCATAGATTGTAGAGTCAGAAGGGACCGCAATGGATCATCGTGTCCGACCCCTGCCCCCGGCAGGAAAGAGGACCGAGGTCAGACGACCCCAGCCAGGTGACTATCCAGCCTCCTCTTGAAGACCTCCAAGCTAGGTGATAGCACCACCTCTCTTGGAAGCCCATTCCAGATCCTGGCCACCCTTACCGTGAAAAATTTCTTCCTAATATCTAACCTAAATCCCCTCTCAACTAGTTTACACCCATTATTCCTAGTCACTCCCTGGGGTGCCTTAGTAAACAGCACTTCCCCTATTCCCCGTTGACGTCCCCTAATAAATTTATAGGCGGCCACAAGATCTCCCCTCAGCCGTCTCTTGTGAAGGCTGGAGATTAGCTCTCTCAACCTCCCCCCATAGGGTCTATCACGAAGGCCACTAATCATGCGAGTGGCCCTCCTCTGGACCCTCTCCAGATTCCCCGCGTCCCTCCTGAAGTGCGGCGCCCAAAACTGGACACAGTACTCCAACTGTGGCCTGACCAGTGCCGCATAGAGGGATAGCATCACCTCCTTTGATCTATTAGTCATGCACCTGCTAATGCACGACAAGGTGCGATTGGCCTTGTTGATGGCCTCGTTACACTGCTGGCTCATATTCATCTTGGAGTCATTTATGACTCCAAGATCCCTCTCTGCCTCCGAGCTACTGAGAAGGACAGTCCCCAACCTACAGGTGTGCTGGGGTTTCCTCCTTCCCAGGTGGAGTACCTTACATTTATCTTTATTACATTGCATCCTATTTCTCTCTGCCCATTGATCCAACCTGTCCAGGTCAGCCTGAATCTGCTCCCTGCCCTCCGGTGTACTAACTTTGCGCCATAACTTGGTATCATCAGTGAACTTGGAGAGGGTGCTCTCCATGCCCTCGTCCAAATCGCTGATGAAGATATAATATCAGTCCAAGGACCGAACCCCACAGGACCCCACTGCCCACCTCCCTCCAGGCCGAGAAGGAACCATCCACCACCGCTCTCTGGGTGCGGTCCCTAAGCCAGTTGGCCACCCACCTGACCATGCAGGCATCCACTCCAGTCTGCTAGCTTCCCAATGAGGATAGGGTGCGAAACTGTGTCAAAGTCCTTCCTAAAGTCCAGGAAGATGACATCAGCCTTGGCTCCCGTGTCCAGGCAGTGTGTGACCTGGTCATAGAAAGCTACAAGGTTTGTCAGGCAGGATCTACCTGCAACAAACCCGTGCTGGTTTCCCCTCAGTATCGTTTCCCCTGCTGGGCCTGCACAAATGTGTTCTTTGATTATTTTCTCTAGCATTTTCCCAGGAATAGAGGTAAGACTGACTGGTCTAAAGTTACCCGGCTCATCCCTTCTTCCTTTCTTGAAAATGGGCACCACATTGGCTCTTCTCCAGTCCTCAGGGACCTGGCCAGAGCACCACAAGTGCTCGAACAGCTGTGCCAGCGGCTCAGCTATAATGCTGGCCGTGGATGGAGGTCATCCGGGCTTGCTGACTTGTACCCATCCAGCTCCTCCAGGAGCTCCTTAACTATTGCAGAACTAACCGTAGGCGGACTGGTGCCATGTGGATATCCGTCAATGATCGAGGTGGGGGAATTGGCTTGGTTGGTACGTAGAAATACTGAAGCGAAGAACTCATTGAAGAGCTCTGCTTTTTTCCCCGTGTCAACCACCAACTGTCCCGATTCGTCCTGCAGGGGCCCTATGTTGCCCTATGTTGCTTTTGCCCACTGTATACCTGAAGAAGGACTTTTTATTGTCCTTGATTGTTGAAGCCAGCCTGAGCTCAGGTCCCACCTTGGCCTGTCTAACTGATTCCCTGCAATAGCGCACCAGGGAGATATATTCCTCCTTGGTGGCTGCTCCCTGCTTCCATTGCCTATACATCTCTTTCTTTGCCCCCAGACTCTCCTGGAGTTTCCTGTTCAGCCAAGGGGGCTTTTTTGCCCCCTTACCTCCCTTCCTACATAATGGGATAGACTCCTTTTGAGCCCCAAGGATCACTCCCTTGAGATACCTCCAACCCTCCTGGACCCCCATTTGCTCTATGTTCTTGAGTTGTATATAAGCTTGCTAAAGTTGGCCCTTCTGAAATCCAACACCTTAGCCCCACTAGTTACTTTACCCACCCTTTACTGGATAGTGAACTTGACCAAGTATCTCCCAGGCTACTATGAACTCGCAGGTTCCCCACAAGATCATCCCCTGTTGCCAAGACCAGGTCAAGCAGGGTCTTTCTTCCCCACTCTGTCATGCCTATGTTAAGGAGCAGTATACGTCTGTCATGCCTATACAACCTATACCCCTCAATGCCTACTGCCCAGTCATATGTAGAATCCCACCATGTCTCAGTTAGGCCGACTAGGTCATACTGGGTGCTAGCAAGCAAGAGTGCGAGCTCCTCCTGCTTGTTCCCCATACTCCTGGTGTTTGTATAAAGTCATTTTAGTCCCCCAAAGGGGGCTCCTGGTGCCCCTGTGCCTTGATGGCGTGTGTTCCCTTTATTACTTACCTGGTGTGGTCTGGTGCCTTGTCTATTGCTTACCAACCCCTTAATACTTACCTGGTGCGATCTGGCATCTTGTTTGTGGTTTACCAACCCTGGGCTCTCTTTGGCCACTGGTTCCCTGACCCCCGTCGAGCCTAGTTTAAAGCTCTTCAGAGGAGATCAGCCAACCCGCAGGTCTGTCCCTGGTGGCTGGGGACCGGTCAGAAAGTCATTTATAGGCCCTCTCTCTCCACACCAGCATGGTACCTGCTTTTTTCTGCTTAGTAGGGAAGGGTACTCTGGAGCACTGGTTGTCAACTTTTTTTTTGTACCATGACCCATTTGCAAACATCAATGGTCAGTCCCAAGTTTGGTGCCCCTCACTCCCAACCTACTGCTCCCCACCCCCAGCCCCCCAGTTTGTGGAGCAGGATTGGGGGGGGGGGGCAAGCAGCCCCTTGTAGGCTGCGAGGGGAAAGCCACGGTTTCCCACATTTTTCTTCTTTAAAGGAGAATCCATTTTTAAAGTACCTTGATCCATTTTTAGTTTGTTCGTAACCCATTCGTATATTCTTGCGACCCACGTTTGGGTCGTGACCCACAGGTTGAGAAACATTGCTCTGGAGGATCTTTTAAAGGGCATCAGGTATCCAGGATCAGCTCAAATCCTTTGCAAACCTCTTGATGGTACAAAGCTGGAATAACTCGCAGTGCAGAAGTGAGACAAAATCTTGACCCCCTGTCCTTCCCTGATGGGCCCCTTTTTTGTCTTGGGGCTTGTGCCCTGTGGAATGAAGCTTTTAGCTAATCCATGATTCTTGCACCTGATTCCCTATGTCCCCAGGGATAGCTCACATTATCGCACTTTGTCAGGGCATACCGAGCTCTGGGACTGGGCTTGTGTTCCAGCTATCAAAGCTGCTAGAGCACATCCTGGGGACTGTTGTGGCCTTCAGGGCTGGTGAGGAGGGATAGCGGAGGAAGCTGACTTTGCTTCCACCCCTCAGTTGTGCCAGTAAAGCTCTGTGTTTCTAGCACATTAAGTCAAATTTAGTCTAAGATGCAGAATTTTGTCAAAAGAAGCTCATCCATATACATATGATTTTTTTAAAGTTCCAGGAGAAACCATTTTAAACTGAATAACCACTCCTCTGATGTTGTTTGCTTCTTAAATATTGCAGCAATGCCAAAAACTGAGGCTGATGATTAACTTCTCTTGGTCAAGCTGCAGGATGTAAAAAGTTATCAACCAGAATACACAAATAAAGTACACCTGATTTTTAAAATTCCAGCCCCAGCAGTCTGGAGTGTGGCAAGTGATAACCCCCAAGAATTGTTTCTTCACACTGCAGGACAGGATTCACTTGGCAGGATTGTGTCAGCAGTGAAGTCAGCCAAAGTTCATGTTGCTCCATCCCCTGTGCTCATGTCGTCTGATAAAACGGCACGCAGAACACCTTAGTACTGTTGGACCTTGTTAGCGTCCTGACTTACAGGGGATAAGCAAGATAAACTGATTACCTACAATGGAGGCTGGCAAAGCAGCCATGCTCCCCATAGCTGTCATCTGCTGCTCCAGCAAGGATACTGCTGTTCCTGAGCTGCCCTGGGGAATTAATCTCGTTAGCCTGTTAACTAATTTTTGTTGATTCTTCAGCTCCCTAATAATAAATTTGAATTTGATTTGCCACTTCTTAATTTACCTCCATACTTTCTGTATCACTACAAATTAACAGGGCAAGACTCTTTGTAGATAGCCATTGTATGTCCAAGAAGACCAGCTTCCATATGCTGTCTTTTGGATTGGCTACAAGTTGCTCACTTCCCTATAAAAAAAGACCTCTGAAAGATTGAGTGAAATCCTAGCTCTGTTGAAGTCAATGCTAAAATTTCCAGGATTTTATTCAGTCTCTAGGGCAAGTATTTAATTCATTTGTTTTGCTTGCACAGAGGTTATTTTTGTGTGAGATGAGGCTTGCTGATCAACCAGTCAGAACAGCCATATTCAGATGTTCCAATAAGTTTTAATGAATTACATTTATATTTAATAAGACCAAGTTTTTTTTTCCATTTTGGGGACTGGTTCCATGAGAGTTGGACTAGGTCTGTGTTTGATAGAATTGCCTATCTGAAACCGCATTTCCCAGTCACCTTGTGGCATACCCGTAACAAGTCATTAAAAATATCTGAAGTCCATCTGAAGTCAGAGTCGGGGTAAGTACTATAAGGACCACATTTTAAGGGATGTAGTGGGAATAACATTTCAGGACACACATGTGACATGTTAGTACTGGCTGGAGTATTCCCAGTAACTAGGAACCTGTACCACTGGGGTGTATACTACTGGAGTCTCAAGGTCTGGTTAGGTTGTTTTACTCATTTTAATGCAGGGGTGGGCATAATGGTGGATCTGGTCAGTGGCTGGACTCCATTTCCCAGCAGTCCCTGACCTTGCTGCTGAAGCCAGTCTCCACGGAGACCCCAGGAGCAGCACGGCTTTGTGGGGCCAGGGTTTCCATGGAGATTAGCCCCGGCAGCGCTAGTAGGGTACTCCGCTGGGTGGGGAGCTCCTCCGGAGCCGGGGCTGGGATCTTACAGCAATGACAGCGCTGTCTGGAGCTGGGGCAGAGCTGCGATCTGTCGCCGGGGCGTGCAGGCAGCTCTGCCCCAGCTGACCAAGCTGTCACTGCTGTCAGATCCTGGCTTTGGAGCAACTCCTTGTCCTGCTACACATCCTGCCAGCACTACTATGGCTTGGTCACCATGGAAACCCAGGCCCTGCTCTGTCCTGGCTCCACAGTCCTTGAGGTCTCCATGGAAACTGGCCGCAGCAACGTGGGCAGAGGCTGCTGGGAAATGGAGTCTGGACTTTACCTGCCCTGCTTTATTGTCTCGTTATCTAATTCTCCTTTGTACAGCCAGTGAATATTTACAAGAGATCACAACCCATTAGAGAAATGGATGCCATTTAATTTTTTAAAATGTATTTGTCAATCCAAGTCCACAGGTCTAATAGCACTGTAAAAAGAGATGACAGCTGATGTGCCCAACGCTAGGGGAGGGCTGCCTACACCTATCAAAAGAGCATGACAGTTTGAGATAATAGGAAAATGACCTTCTATATTACAAAACTAACTTTGTACCTGGCTGTGTCTTAGGAATAAAACTTTGTGTTGTATCACAGGAGTCAAATGTCCTGCAGTTCAACATTTTCTTGGCTTTTGCAGATGGGTTTGGTACAGAAATTTTGTGTGCTCATATAACTATTTAAGGTGGTTAAAGATGGCTTTTTATGTATTAAGACTGTAGGATATGTTACAAATCCTTTTTAGTGATGTCTTCTTTGTAACGAAATTAGCATGATGATTAGAATACCATTTGCATTATCTTTGTTGCCTTTCATGCCATCCCACCCATCTCATACTTTCCCTTCCTGCCTCTGAAGAACGTTTGCTAACCCTTGTCACAACCAAATTAAGTAGTGCCCATGTCACAAACAAGTAAAACCATTCAAAACAGTTTTTTTTTCTGCACTAGGTTAACTAAGGGTTAACAATAATGATAGTAACCGCTTTTTTTTTCCTGCGCATGTCAAAAAGAAATTTATAACTGCGACACTAACAGAGATAGAACTTAGCCTTCTGTGCTGTACATAAATCATTATAACTGGTCAGAGAAAACAGGGAGTAACCCTGTGAGATAACACCCTAGCGAAGACCGCTAGATAATTGGCGATTCTAATTAAATTTATGATGTGACAAAAAGCAATTGGCTATTACACAAATAAAACCCGTCTTCACTTCCGTGAAGAACGGGAGACCTCCGCGCACACACCTGAAAAAACCTCTGAACGTACGCGTGAGAATAACTGACAAATTGATCGCTTGTCAGTCTCCCCCATCTCGACCTTATCAGACATAAATCAACGACCTGCCGACCCAATTTTTTCTCCGTTTATCTGCCCGACCAAAGACTTTCATGCAGACCGACCTTCGAACCTTAAGCTGTAACTAACCAAGTATCTCTGACCTCCGCTATTCACCACCTTAACGGCGTGAATAAATAATCTTGCTTTGCAACGGATAAGCGTCCGCCTAATTAATTCCACTCCAAGCGTCACAAGTACCCGCCTAACGGCCTTCTAAGGCCCCGGACCCTTATCTGTCCAGGTGGGAGTCAGGAAAAGCTGCTGGCTGGCTGCCCTGGGTCCCGACAACCCTCTTCTACAAAATGCAGTCACCACTCTACAGTGCATCCAACTCATGTTCCAAGCTTTTCAAGTTAGGATTTCATCTGATACATCTTTCTCTTTGTACAGTCCAATGTTCATTTACAGCACCGTGTAAATAGGAAGAGAGCTGGGCAATGGTATTCACACCAGAATAATACTTGGCAGTGGCATCCGGAAGAATAACAGCTAATCATCATCAGCCTTGCTCCTGGAAGATACAGCTGGAGACCTGTTGGATCTCAAGGATAGGTTTCAGAAGTGAATGCCGACTGACAGAAACCAGTTGGAATTAAAATCTTCTCTTACCTAGTTGCCAAGTTTACACATTCTCTTTTGTAAACACTTGAGTAGAGCAGGGAACAGGAAATATATAGGGCAAGTGCTAGAAAACGCATGCAATTTCAGTTAAGATGACATCATTTTGGAGGAAAGGCTGCCAAGTAATTTGGGTGACTGAGATACTGTTCTTTATGTTGCGGCAAGTCATCCCACTCCAAACCACCAACCTTCTTTGTTTTGTTATTTTTACAGCCAAAGGGACCTACTATATTTTCACATGCAGAAGGATGTTTCATATGGGGAGTTCATGAATCTGCAAATTTATTTACCCGGTTTTTATGCATGTAACAAGAATATGAAAGTTTAGTTTAGAAATATGAAAGTTTTAGTTAAGAATATGAGTCAACTTGTCTGTTTTAGCAAGGTTTTCTTTCACTTGTTTCTCTGATAATATTTCCCTATGTAATTATTATTAGATCTTAGTTTTATTTCTTTATAACCTAATTACATTCCTACTTTGAAATATCAAAAACTACTGTTAGCTTGGGGGGGGGGGGAACCTGAGGCTCCAGAGCTGCAGGTTGGCCACCCCTGGCCTAGGAGGACAGAAAACAAGAAAACTTCATGTTCCTTAAACCAACCAGAGTTGCAAGACCTGAAGAAGGGGAGTATGTGCCTGAAAGATTGTCTAACAGCTCTTCCAACTTATTTTATATTTAGTGGACCAGCATGGTCCAACAACACTTCAACTTAACTCTTCCTTATAGGGTATTTCCTCAGCCATATCCTATCTCCTTTCTCTGGGCCTAATTCAAAGCCCACTAAAATCAACAGTCTATCAGGGGTGTCAAAGATAAGGCCTGTGGAGGCCCATTATTTAGCCCCTGGTGCTGCTGCTGGGTCTGGAGTTGACCCACATGCCACACATGGTGGATGCTGGCTGGCCCAGGCCCATAAACAGGGCCCATGACATGCACTGCACACGATGCTTACTGTGGCCAGCCATGGACTTGCAGTGTGCACGGTGCCTACTCTGACCATCAGGGACACCCTGCACATAGGGTCCCTCTGCCCCTCCACAGCCACTCTGGGGCAGATACTGTGTATAGCACAGTCCCAAACAATTGGGGTGAATGCCTTGTGTGCTGGATCTGATATGCAGGGGTTGGGGGTGGAGGGTGCATGGTAGAGTCAGCAGTCTGTGGGCCCGATCCAGCCTATGGGGCTGGCCGCTAGGGCCGTGCAAAATTTTGATGGCTGTTTCGTTTCGACACTGTTTCGATTCATTTCAAGGTTGAAACAGCAAAATCAAAATGAAACAAAGGCTGTCAAAATAGCCTCGAAACAAAACTAGGCTAGTCGAAACGGTTCAACCATAGCGCTGCGGATGGGAAGTCAGTCCAGCTGGGCTGACTTCCCATCCCTGGTGCAACATCCAGCAGGGGGAAGGGAATCAGTTCAGCTGGGCTGCCTCCCCACCTCTGGTGCAATCTAGAGTGGGAGGGGATGGCGAGGCAGCCCAGCTGGGTTGCCTCCCTGCCCCAGCCAGATCTAGTGGGGGGATGGCGAGTTCCTGGCTCACCATCTCAGCTGAGTTCCTTTCCCCAGCCCCATGGTCTAGTGAAATGGTGGAAACAGCATCAAAACAGCCTCACTGTTTTGATGAAGGAAAACAGTGAGGCTGTTATGACTTGAAATTATATTTGATATAAAACACTGTTCCGTACAGACCTCGAAACTGAAGTTGGAACAGAACAGTGCCTTTCGCACAGCCCTACTGGCCACATACCATTCATCCGGTCCATGAACTGTACCCACATCACTCGTCTGGCCTGTGGAACTAGAGGGCCAGGTGAGTTTGACACCCCTGCATTTTATCCTTGCTCTGAAGACCTCCCTGCTAACTCTTTCCTTGTTTATAGTAGGTGAAAAGTGTATGTGTCCACACACAAGCTTTTCTAATCTTTGTAGTTTTCATGCTACCCACTGCTTCCTTCCCAGTCTTTCCTTCCAATCTATTCCAAAATATCAGCAATAAGGATACCTTTGTTCTGTAAAGCCAATGCAAACATGGTGCATATAAGCTAAGCCATTTGGATGAAGAGACTAAAAAGTTCAGTCAACAGCAGGGACTTTTTAGAAATGATGGGCCTGGTTTTCCATGATCTTTCAACTTTATCTTAATTTCAAACCATGGAAAATAAACACTGCTCTTTTATAATTCACAGACAGAAATAGAGGGGATACTGTAAATGAAGTTTTATTAAAGAGCTCAAAATTCTGTAAATTCAGAAAGATACCAGATGCTATATGCTAAAAGAAATCTTTAAAAAAAAATCTGTTAGCTAAGATCAGATTAACTCAACACAATGTTGGAATACAACATTTTTGTTTGCATTCCAAGGCACTACTCTGTTAATTATAACAATAAAAACTGCAAATATTTTAATTAATACAAAAATAGAAATACTGCTGATCCAACTATATTTTGTAACAATGCAACACTATTTTTCTTTCAAACATAATCCTTAATCTGCTTTATAATATGGCTAACACTTAGTGAACTGTATTAAAATAGTCTAGGTTTAGGGTTAAGAAATTATACAGAAATTAGTTCGTTTAAATAAGGAAGCTCTAACTGTCAGCCTTGTCAAATAAATTTACAGATAGCTTGTATCCCAAATATTTGATATTACTGAATTAATTTTAAATATGTAAAGGGTGGCTGAAACAGGAATCTGAGGTGTAGAACTGTCAATTTAACTTTTATAGAAGGTACTATTAAATTTACAAAAGAGCATTATCTTTATCACTCAGCCCATTTTATTGTACAGATTAAAACATGTCATTTCCAGCTCATGTAAACTGGATGCTGGGTGCTCTAGAAACTGCTGACATTGACTCAGATACCCTATTTCCTTCTTGACTGAATGTGCTGTAGAAGTTGATTGCAGTAGACTGGAGTTCGATGTTTATGTACAACTACTTCAATTTCTTCCACAAGCAAATCAGGACATAAGTCACTTCCTTCTTTTAAAACTTCTGTGAAGAAGAACACAGTTTTATAATTATCAAATAGTCTGTCCTTCTCTACCCCATGCTCTATCAAACTGCCTGAAATTTGACCTGAAAGGACGTAATCAATGACAGAGAGTAAGTTCTCATAATCGTTTTACTCTTCTCCTTTTGTTTGTATTTGCACTATTGATATTAGCCGGTTTGAACATGGACTGAAACTATCAATTATTTGACAGAGGCTTTTAAACAAGCTATTGCATGACAGTATCTTGTAGTGACTCATATAACTACTGCCAGATCTGAAGGAGTGATTTACAACCCCTTAATTTATCTAATCTCTAGATAGATCAAAAACACTGATGGCTTTGCCCACATATGCTAAATTTATCGCTCAATCAAATTTGCTACATTATTTAAATAAAGGCCTGGTCCTGTGCCAGCTGAAATCCATAGAGAAACTTTTATTAATTCTTATGCACTAGACCTAGTCCCCAGCTATATGCACTATTTTTATAGAAATAGACTTTTTTCTTATCTGAAAAAAGTCTTAAAATTACAGACCATCTAAAATCTTACCTAAGACCGCCTGTTGGATGTTTTGATCAGGGTCATCCAAATGAATCAGTAATTCTCGGTAAAGAAACTCAATATTGCTTTTAAGTACACTTTTCCCATCACCGTCTCCAATGCATTTAAACCAGCTAGTTAAGGTCTCAGCAGCTGCCAGTCGAACATCATGTGAAACGTCATCTAGCCGTTTTAAGATTTCTAAAAAGAAAGGTTTGCATAGTGAAATAAGACAAGCAAGGCAAAAATCATAAAAATTAAAACTTGAAACAATATCTTGTTCTTTTAAATTAAAATAATTTAAACATAAAATGTATTTCATAATTATTAAAGCATAACATTCAATATTATGTTCATAACATTGCTTTTGTTACCTTTTGTGAGCTGGACTACATTAAATATACATTTACCTAATAAGCATTCATTATAAAACAATAATAAAATAGGGCTGAAAAGGACCTCAGGAGATCAGGTAGTCCAACCCTTTGCTCAAGGCAGGATCATCTTGGTCTGAAATCTTCCAAACAAATGTTTTTCTAACCCGAACATAAAAACTTCGAATATTATTGGATTGTGCTTTAAAATGTGAAGTTTAGTTACACTGAATAAAATAAGTTAAGGCATTTATGAAATGACTTAGATTTAATTGAATTTTTTCTAAAATATCAAATCTATAAACATATTCCTAATATGTACTAAAGCATTACAAAAACACAGATGGGACTTGAACCATTATGGTCTCATTTTAGCAGAGAATTTCTGTTACATATTTAAGTTTTTACCCAATATTATATAGTTAAAACACTTTGCACTGGAGACCATCTGAATATGCATGGCGCTAAAACTGAGTAGGATGTGAAGAGGACATTTTCTGATGCTTAGTTAGTGACTGCAATGATTACTTACACCTCTAATGTGAGAATCTTAACTTGTTAAGTTCCTGCTGTACTATGTGCCTATTACACTAATGATTCAGGCACCCTGCTTGAGAGGCTTATTTGGTTTTATACATATTTAAACCAATCTTTCCTCTTACCCAACACAGACTGCTCAGCCCAAATATGCTATGCTCATAGGTAATATATAAAATCTGTAGATAGATAACAAATTGCACTCGACTGTATGCAGTTGGGTGATAACTAATTCTTACTACAAACGCACACCACCAATATCTCTTTGGTGGCTTGCATACCTACATGATTTTCTAACACAGGGGTGGTATGAAGGTCTGATCCCATGTGAGGCTGGTATGTTGAGTTAGACTGCACACTGGCTTGACACACTGCATGCTGGACCTTGCTGTGGGCTGCCCAATACTTCTCATTGGTGTTATGCCACATGCCAGTGTGATCTAGCATACAGGGCCACATCACTTTGCCTGCAGGGCTCCCCACTGGTCTGGGAATCTGACAGTGGGGAAGTTACAATTTAACATTATCACGGCTCACTGGCTTCCCTGATGTGTGGGGAGACCCACAAGCCAGACAACATAGCTTCATGGGCTGGACCTGGCCCACAGGCCAAGACTGAGGACTGCTAATCTAGATCATGGCTCCTAGAAATGGAGCCTATTTATAGTATTGTCACGGTATCCTGTCAGCACCAGTTTGAACAGCAGAAGCAAGCAGTACAGTGTAGCTACTGTTTGTATAATGCATTTTTGTTCCATCGCCCCTGCAGTTAAAATGTGTACTATTTTTACAGCCTTAGTTGGGAACAGATGCAGCAGAGAAGCAGGCAAGCCTGGACAAGGAGATAATATAGAGTGAAGTTCCATCTAGTGGACAAACATACAAGAGCACTATTTATTTAGCTTGATATCCTTCACTGTCCAAAAGGCTCAGACCAACTATGATACTGAAGGCACTGATTCTGCAAAAAACTGTGCGTGTTTTACCTTTGCACACACTAGAGAGTTCCACTGACTTAATTTTACACACCCCCAGTAATCCCATTTTAAGTATGTATGCAACTGTGAAGGTTGGGGGTGGAGGGGGACAGGGGACACAAGCAGCAGGGGGGTGGCAGCGGCTGTAGGCAGAGCTCAGGTCAGGACCAGAGCCAGAGCTGTAGCAGCCACCTGCTGCCTCACCTTATACTCAAATCCAAGACAAGGCTCCCCTCCGTGTTGAATGGAAAAAAACCTCATCTTGGATTCAACTAAATACAGTATTCACTCTGGGTGAAAAGTGCCGACATGTAAAGAACTATGTGCTACTTGCATCTATTTCACTTAACTTAGACCTCATGCTGGTTCTATGCATAGGATTTGGACTAGATGATGAAATAAATACCTACTCCTTTATATTACTGCTTTCAACATTCCTAGCATCAGCAACGTTGAAAATGGCTGTGCAAATTGCATAAAAGATCCAAGGGCCAAGACTGATGTGCTTCATGCAACAACCAACTAATTTTCACCATCAAAAACACTAAAATCCTGCAAAAGCAGCTTTAGCTATGGAGTTGCTTACATCCCCATAACACCAGAACATTTGAAAATATTACTTTAAATTTGAAAAGTATTTACAGAAAATACAAACTGTACCAGGATACAAATACAAAAGCAAATCATACCAGGATAAATGGTATTGAGCTTATCTGGACCAAACTCCTTCCCACAGACACTTAAAAAACTGTTGACAATACGGCAAGCCGTTAATCGGGAAATTTTAGAATCTTCATCCATCGTGGCAATTACCTGAGTCATCAATGCATCTTCTACTTGATGCACCTGCAATCAATAAAACAAACAAACCACCAGAAGTCAGAGTACTAATTGGTTATCTTAATTTGCTAAGTCTGTTTGAAATCCTGATGGTTTATTTTAAAAAAGCAAATTCTTAGCTGTGGTTACATATAAGAATCCTTCATTTGTAGTTATTATTTCCTTCAAACATAGGCTGTTGGGTCAGTTAATTGGTGAGCATTTTTGGAAATACATCAGGCAAATCTAGTGTAAACAGGAAGAGTTTAACTTGCTCTCAGGTGACTTGATTCTTTTTGTTCTTTTTAAACATTTTGCTAAGACTTCCAAAATTTTGGAGCTAAAAGTGACATTGGCACACCAATAGATGGCACTCATGATCTAAATGGAAGCATTTAAAGGCCTCTAATAAAATGGCATGCCCCCTGCTGACTCTCACATTTTTGTGGTTTTAATGCGTATATTTGTTATTGTACATCACTGTGGAAAAATACCACAGTTCTGATTAAGCAAAATATTAGGCACATGATTTAATTTAAGAACGTGTGTAGTTTCTTTGAAGTCAGTGTGACCCAAGAGGTTAAGCATATGCTTAAACACATTGCTGAATCAGAGCTTAGTCAGAGAAAAAACCCCAAAAGGTAATTTTA
The DNA here is from genome assembly GCF_030867095.1 of Alligator mississippiensis. Classification (NCBI taxonomy): domain Eukaryota; kingdom Metazoa; phylum Chordata; order Crocodylia; family Alligatoridae; genus Alligator; species Alligator mississippiensis. The sequence goes on along the minus strand of NC_081836.1, from coordinate 49,455,423 downwards.
ATAACATGTTTAACGTCAGTTGTTTATATAAAAAAAGTTGTGTCAAATGTAAACACATATAAGAGGGATAAGGGAGTGATACTACTGCAATCAGCAAGCTAATGTTGCCCCACGATATTTTCTATGTGACCTGTACCATGGATATTGTCATCACAAGATGAAATACATAAGAAAAAAATCCAAAACAAAACATAATGTGGCCCAAAGAGAGGCCAACCAGATCTAGATTAAACTTTCTGCTTTCTTTCTTTTATCCCCTCTTTCTATTGGTGATGTTTCTAAATCTCAGTTTAGATGACTATGCATCTGGAGGAACTTTACTGAGTTTAAATGCATGCGACTGTGATGAGAACATAGCTGTACGGAAAGGGACTGGTCCCTGCTGAAATGTCATGTATCATAGGGTGTTTATACATGTGCTCTGGTGGGGTGGAGGGGTGGGGTTTTAATCAGAGCAGCTCTGAGAGCTGCTCTAATTAAAATGCCCAGAGGGTCATGTGTTTCAGCACCCCTGGGCTGAAAAATGGCAGTGGGGGCACTTTAACTAAAGCTTGTTCGACGAAGTTTAGTTAAAGTGCCCCTGCCGCCATTTTTCAGCCCAGGGATGCTGATACACGTGATGCTAGAGTGCAGTAATTACCACGGCAGTAATTATCACAGCTTTTCCAGATTCAATCAATCAAGGGGCTGGACTTGATAATCTTCCGAGGTCCCTTCCAGCCCTAATGTCTGTGATTGTCTGCTCCGGCACTGTAATTACAGCATGTCAGAGCAGCCTCACTGCACGTGTATAGGCACCCATAATGCAGCTGATCACTTCCTAAACACTGTGGAAGACAACAGCATTATCAGGGCAAGTGGCCATTTTGCCAACACCTTTCAAACATCCTGAGGTGCCTAGCTTTTCCTCCCATTTAGTTCTTGCACCCAGTTCTAGCCCCCCTCCCTGGCTCTTTCCTTTAGCTCTCTTCCTGATGGACCTGTGGGCTCCAAGGTAGACTGCAATTTTCCTTTGCCATGGTACAGTGAAAGTATGTATTGCTAATAGCAGTGCTGCTGCAGAAGGATCAGTTACAGGTCCAATCTTGTTAGCAGTCCCAGCTTTAAGGCTTACTATCTATGGTTCTTATGCTGTATGCAATAGCAGACTCGAGCCTGCACAAAGCCCCACTACACTTCACAATACTGAGCACTGTGTCGAATGCCTAGTCCTTGCAAGATTCAGCCCTGAGTAAGGATATAATTCTTCCCCCATCCCTCTGCCCATCTCAGTTATTTACCATCTCCTTGTATTTTAAATTACTATAAATTTAACAATGAGATTCATCAAAAGACCAGTGAAAAGCATTACACATTTGAAGGACATTCTTTTTAAAGGGTAAGTTTGAGTTTACTCTGTGCTCCTGATGGTTTTCAACCTCGTACATGTGATGGTGAAGGGGGAGTTTACCTCTTTCGGTGAAAGCATTTCACTATAAATAAGAGCCCAAAGGCATGATATAGCTGTGGTACGGATAGCAGCTGCTGTTCTTCCAGCGTGCCAGTGCAGATTAGGAGCCAACATGTCTTTTATCACGATCTCAAGGTAGCTTAGAAACTGCCTAAAGCCAGAAATAAGAAAGCAAATAAAGGTTCATGAGAAAGTGGTGAAGAGATTGACAGGCCAAAAGAGAGAATTTTTCATTCTTAGAAGCAGGATAGACAGAATAAAAAGACCACAGCATAAAATTATAAATAATATAATCATACATTTCATTGCAGCATTGCATTACTTATCTATTTCCAGCTAAGTATTTGGGCTTCAAGCACACAGCTAACAATCAGGAAAAAGGGGTTCCAGACTTTTTTCCCCTCCTATTTCAGTCTGCCAATAACTTGCCATGTTATCTTTGCAAACCACTTACCTTCCTCTACGTCTCAATTTATCCACCTGTAAAGGGGAGATAACATAAGACCACCTCACATGAATGCTGCAATGATCCATTAGTGTTTGCTCCATTGAGGTTCTTATATAACATGAAAAGAACAATTGCTTTGATGAGACCTGGAATAATTCAGCTTCCCTTTAGCTCAGAAGCCACCTCCATCAAGGATGTGAGCTCAGCAGGATTTTCTTGCACTGATGCTGGCACCACAAATTGGTTCTTGACGGTAGGGATGCTGGTCATGTTTATGGTGGTACATGGCATGTCATACACGCACTGCGTTTGTCTTGCTGGCACTGGGTTGCAAATATGGAAACCCGTAATACCTTTGATCATGATCAAGATTAACACTGTCTTCTGCCTCGTCTATTGAATGAGCTGCTACAATACTAAAGAGTTCTGTAAAGCTAGACTACTTGCAGCAGGTGATAGTCACAAGAGCTCTAGCTCAAGCAATATTTATATTAAAATGAGAAAAAGGGTAAAGATTTTGGAAACCAGCCTCCTGAGAACGCCTCCCTGCAACAAAAAGAGAAGAAACTGCTGCTGACCTCTCCAAGAGTCCATGTAGGTGAAATTAAGTGGCTCCTACAAAGACATAACATGCATCTGGAGGTACTCAATGTGTACATTGGTGCTGAGCACTAGTCCCCAAACAGCTTTAAAAAAAAAGCCATGGGAAAGATTTCGTCAACAGTTCTGTCAAGGTCGTAAGAACTGGTAGTGATTGCTGTGCCTCAGGGATGTAACTACTGCCACCTATCCTTGCTGGATGGATACAAAACCATTATGAGAACGGGTTTATCCTCTGGGTATAATCTTACTGGAATATGAACGAGAAGATTTAAATAGTCTGCTTTGCTAGTGAGAGTGAGCCAGGTGTTTATTCCCTATACCCAAAAATGGAAAATTATATTCTATATGACAAATACACACACTTGGCTTGGCTTTTTTTTTTTAAAACTGTCTCAGTCTATAATAGCAATCAGAGACATGTGAGATTATGTTCCCATTTCTGCTTCTTAGCCAGCAGGTGGCACTTATGAATAAGTAATAAACAAGAGACATGCAGCCCCTCCAAACAAATTACAATTTGGAAATGAGACTTGGAATTAAAGTTTCAAAAGTGAATATTCTGAGGCACTTAATTGTGTTTCTAAAAAGAAAATGGTCATTTCCTGTATGAAAGGTTTCCCGAAAAGCCCTAAATGCTGATCGTTATCCTTTCAATCTTCCTTTTAGTTCCAAGGTGGTCTGTACTAAGTGACCCCTGCTTGCTTTTGTGTTTTTAGTAAGACCTTCTTTAAAGGCTAAAGAAATATCTGTCAAAATGTAAAAAGGTAGATTCCAGACTTTGTGCTGTCTATAATGCCATGTTCCCTGGGAAAAATCATTGTAAAAAATGCCTTGTATTTGGTATAAGTGAGGCAAATCAAGTAAAATACTGACACACAGTAAGACAAAGCAAGGAGATGGCTATAGAAGAGATGCTTAACAAGGTCCATTGAAAGCTCTCAGTCTGAACTATTAAACTGTTTAAGAAAAACAAAAGCAAATTACTTCTAGATAATGAATGCTATTATGTGACTAAAAGAAGGTGAACATCTTTTTGTAGAAGACAGGCATTCAGACACAAGAATGTTACTGTTACTTCTAAACTGGGAATATCAGATAAGCACCTCCCCATGCATTACGTACAGCATTTTCATTGTTGTTTGTATAATAAAAAGAACAAATTTGATAAAATAATGGAATTTCATATTTGTATCTGTATCGGCCAAAGGTGAGCTGCTTTCATGTAGTGAAATTTTCCCCTTTTTATTTTCTCAGTTAAGAATTTGCCATCACTTGTTTTTAAAATAAGTGTAACATGGTTCCACGCACATAATTACAAGAATACCTAGCTCATATCCAGTAGATATCAAAAAGCTTTACAAAATTGGTTAAATCCATTATCCCCATTTTACAGACATACATCATTAAATCTTATTCTCACTTTATTTAGGTATCAATTACTTTACACACTAGAGTAGGGGGGAAGTTTAGGTTAGTCTCATTTCTCTGTTTCTATTGTACAACTTCAAACATGTGCAATTTATTTTATATACAACATGTATACACATTAAAAAATGAGTCCCACATAAGTCAGTGTCAGTAGGTCAGTAATTAAAATCACTTTGTTTTGCAAATGGTTTTGGATTCAAGTTGAGAATGCAAGCTCAGTGCCTTCAGCATTTAATCTACAATACATTATTAATCCAAAGTGCTCCAAATGCTACAAAGCACACCAGAAGGCAGTCTTGCTCCCAAGGAGCCTGGATTCTAAATTAGACCATGAAGTTCAGAGAAAAAAAATGCATCAGTTTACAGCAAACGGGCTCATCTCAGAGCAGCAAAAGTCCTTTCCAAATGGCGTTTTTTCCTTCCTTTTACGGTAGGACAAAGACTTACAAACTTAAGGCCTAACCGTGTATGTACCACTCATGTGAGAGGCCCTTAATCAAACAAGTAATCCCACTGACTTCAACAGGATTATTTAGGGCTGACCCTTGAATATTCTGAAAGTACATTGTAAGCACATGTTAGAAATATGGCATGCAATCCTTCAGTTACAAAAGGAGGGCTTTATCAGCTGCCATCTTAATTACACACTTTGGCCCTGATCCGACAATTGCATCTGCTAGAAAGGACCTGCAAATCAAGCAAGCTCTCACGGACTTCATTGGGACCCTGTGTGAAAATCAGGGTTCCCACGTTAGTAGATTCCATTGCAGGATGTGGACATTCACTATTAAGGCATTAAACATATTGTTTAATGCCTTAATAGTGGGACAAAACAACATTAGCCATTTAAGAGTCATAATAATTCCTTGCTGAGGATATAGTTCAACCCTTTTAAAAACTGTATTAGAAATTGTTTTTTAAAATAAAGTAGATGATAAATCTTTCTGTTGCTCAGCTGCAAATTTTTACCTGGATACAAAGACTGATGATTTATGTAGCAGTCAGCTAAATAGATACCATTTTTCCCCCTAAATTTCCTATTTTAACTTTCACAGAAATGCTGTGTGTTTTTAATCCAGCAATTTTTTTGAAAACCTCCCACCATTGCATCATTACCGGTACAACTCATCATGGTGGAACCTCTACAAAGAACACAGGCTAGGCATTTTTTTTTTTAAACTACTGTGCCATGTAGACCGCTTTTGAGCAGGGTTTGAAAAAAAAAAAAGTATTTGAGACCTCTACTTCAGGATATGAAATTCCTCTCTCCCCCATATTAACACAAATGCAATTAGAAAGGTTAATTAACCACCATGAACATAATTTTGGAATGATACAGTATTGTTTAAACGGCAGCTGTGAAATCACAACTGTACCTACCCCTCAGAGTTGATGGTTTCATTTGCCCTCTCAAGCACCTGGGATAAAATAGTAAAAAGCTTTAAACGCATCTGTGGGTCTTTGGTTGGCTGAAGACAGGTCTTTAGGATGAGAATAAAATCGGGAAGAACTTTGCCAATGACAGGACCTAGAAAATAAACATTGAAATCCTGTTTCAGAGTTGTACTAATTAATGTTTAGTATTAATGCAGTAAATAATGTTTAAACATTTGTCATACAAGTCCAGCAAGAGATACATTGGCATTCAAAGTAATAATGGATATAAACACTGCAAAATGCAGCATAGATATGCTTCAACATAGGTGTCAGGAATTAAGTCAGGCTGGCAAGGAACTATGAAGCTCCTTCAGAACTAGCTTAGAGTGCAACGTGCAGTACAGACATACTCTATGTTAGTACATACTACCTATCAGGGGGTGGGACTTCATAGCTGAAGGGAGGCTATGAAAAAAACCCTTCAACTCTGTAATGAAAAGGCTGGTGCTCTATACTTTGTTCTGAAGTATAATCTAATGTATTGGAAATACAATGGTTCACAAGTGGGTTTGCTTTAAGAAGCCTGGAACCTGTCAAAGCTTCCAGTGAACTGTGCCTGAAAGCACAGCTGAAAACTTTCCTATTAAGTGGTGGGGGATCCCCACGAATGGTCCGAAGTCCAGGGCAACAAATCCTGATCACTGGTTTGCTCTTGGAGCCTGAGATAAGTAGTCAAATTTTGAATCTCAAGACAATGACAAACTGCCCACTGGATCCTTGAAACCAATCCAGACAGAGCAGGCTAGAGTCTTTAGGCATCTTCACATGTGCTCCAGGTGGAAGGAGGGAGCACTTTAATTAGAGCAGTTCTGAGAGCTGCTCTAATTCAAGCACCCACAGTGTCACATGTATTCAGTGTTGCGCACTTCAAAATGGCAGTGGGGGCACTTTAACTAAAGCTCACTTGATGAGCTTTTTTTAAGCACCCCTGCTGCCATTTTAAAGTGCGGGGTTACTGAACACACGTGACGCCAACATTGCTGGAGCGTGTTAATTAGCATGCAACGGAGCAGACATCCGGCATGTGTATAGGTGCCCTTTGTTCTCCTTCTGGGGCCTCCCTTGCAGTAACTAAGAGAACATTCTAAGCATTGCCTGTTTCTGAAATGTGTATAAGAGGTCTTGTTTGTACGGGCCAGGCGTAGACATTTTTCAGAACAGTCATGTAAATTTAAAAAAATCATAGCAATTTTATCTGAAATGAATATTCATCTTTTTCACATTAACTTTTCTGTTTATTAACAGGACACCAAAACACTAATCTCTTCATCATTCCAAACAATACATAACCACAATTTAACTCAGTATTTTTAAAGGGGGTGTTGCCAAAAGGGGGAAAATGTTTGAGCTTTTGTAGCTTCTTTAAAAAGACCTGAAAGGTTCTAAGCTTTTATTTTCATTCATTTGTAAGTGTGTTAAAGCTCAGACATGCAGCATCCTTGAAGTTTTTAAGACCTGGCTGGACCAAGCTTTGGCTGGGAAGATCTAGTTGGGGATGGTCGGTCCTGCTTTGAGCAGGGGGTTGAACTAGATGACCTCCTGAGGTCCCTTTCAACCCTAAATTTCTATGATTAATATCTTACCCTCTGTTTTAGAAGGACTAGAGAACTGCAGTGAAAGCTCTCTTATCTAAAAGGGCAAGAGTATCTGGATCAAATAAAAACTGTGGCTAAGATGTCAATGAAAGTAAACTTAATTAAAAGATTTTAAACAACCTGACTACAAGCCACTTTTCTTTTGCAGCTGCTCAGGTTTTACTTTGGTGTTGTGTTTATTCCAATAAAACTAGTCATTCAGGAAATCCTTCAGCAAAAGCAGGCTTGACGGTACTTTGATATTTCTAATGAAAACAAAAGCAAAAATAATCCTTTAAAACAGGGTTTTTCCAACCTTTTTAAAGGACTGTACCCCTTCTGGAGTGCACCCCCTTCCAGACCAGGGGTAGTGGGGTGCTGACAGCTGGCCAGATGTGAAGTTGGTGGTGTGTAGCAGTGATGCGGAGTGGTGAATGGTGGTGGCGGGGGGTGGGGAAGCAGCACATGGTGGTGGCGGTGCAGAGTGGCCAACAGCTGTGGCAAGGAGTTCACTGCCGCCCTTCACCACTCCACGCTGCCCCCACGCACCGCTTCCCTGAGCCACCGTGCGTACCCCCTGGGGCCGTTCTAAGTACCCGCAGAGGTACGCGTACCCCCGGTTGACAACCCCTGCTTTAAAAGAACCATTCCAGACCATCTCTAGGCCATGCAACAAGCACATTCTTTTCATTTTGTAAGTCACATTTAAAAACATTTGCGCTTTTCTCTTCCAATGAAACTGTTAAATTTCCACTATTACTTCGCTAATGACAACAGCATTCTGCCATTTATGCTATGTGAAGACAGACCAGTCAAAGTATTCATATTCCAAGGGAAGTTCAACATCATTAAATATCTGGAAATTCATTGTCTTAAACTTGGAACAAAATAGTAATTTCTGCTGTCTAGACTTAGATAATGCAGGGCCTAAAATACAGCTTGCTAAACTTTCATGCCAATAAATAAGACTGTATTGTTATAACAATTATCCAAGAGGCATTACTCTATGGAGATCCTGAAGTATTTTTAAAGCAATGCTATATATCATACTTTGATAATAGTAAGTTAAATAGATGAAGAACAAACAAACTAATCTGAACCACTTATTTCAACATAAATTCAAATAAAAAAAATAGGTAACTGGAAATGAGTAAGTCTTGTTGAATTGATTAAAAGAAACATTATGTGTAGAAATGAAAAGAAAATGAGAATAGCACTATAAGGAGCTGCTGTACCAGACAAGACAGAAAACATAGACAACAACATGTCATCACTATAAGGAAAAGCCAAAATGTTTATCCAGACATTTTATGATTTACTTTGCATTAAGTAGAATATAGACAAATGTCTAGAAATTCCCAATCTTGGAAAAGAAGGGAGGATATTGCAGTCATGCTAACCTTTCAGCACTTGCATTGGATAGTTTTTTTTCTCTCCTCTATGAATGGCCAGAATTTTTACTGGAGTTCATCTCTGAACAAAAGTAAAGTAAAGAACTCAGGAAGGCTTCTGGAAGCACATCTGGAGATGAAGGGAGATTAGGGTAACATGAACTAGAAGGTTAAAAAAAAAATCAGGATGATAAAAAGGCACTTGTCCCTACAGGTCCAGGGTGTTTTACTAGATACATACAGCATGGGGGAAGTAGGCTGGGGTGTTGGTCCCAGCAGAAGGGGACTTGAAAGACCGTAAGTGCATAGACAGATGAATCATGACAGAGAAGGCCTTATCCTATATGTAGCATTGGCCCTGGGAGAAGGAGAAACCCCTTAACTAATTCTTCCTCTACATAAAGTCCATTCTTTTCTTTTCAATGCCATTTCAAACCCGAGTTCAAATTCCAGTTACATCTGTACTTGAATAACAGCTATGCCAAAAAACTATTTTATTAAGCTCTTTTACCAACAGATTGCCATTATGACTAAGGCTAGGTATGTCAATAGAGCAGACTGCAGTGTAACGTTGAGATACCTGGTGTAGATCTAAGCGAGCTAGCCTACGAGCTGGAAACAGTCTGCAAAAAGCTCTGTGTGGGCTAATTTATCCTGCTTCTCAAGTGTCTCTTTTATACTGCAGAACACAGAATAGTTAGAATCTATGGCATCTGTCAAATTAAAAATCCTGGGAGATGCCGTGACATTGCAAGTCATACCTGAATGAGTGGCAATGATATCTAACTGTAGTAATTCTGGAGAATAGCAGGTCCAATTATCATGAGACAGAGACACCCATTCCATAAGCTGGACTATATGTTGTTTGTAGAGATCAAGAAAGCCATTCAAATGCTGTACCTCAGCTAATGAGGACATAGTCTCCTCTACCTGTTTGAAAACAAAGAAAAAAGCTAAAATATTAAACTTAACCAAAATGCTGTTAAAAATTGATTTTTATACATTTCTGACTAGGATGGCCATGCCATCAACACCGTCAAGAGTTCTAACAGATAAAAAGGCATAAAAAATGCAGCTGTAAGTAAAAGACACAATGGGAACATTGTTCACAGGTGGTTTACAACATATTGAACACCTCCACTTGCACCAGTAACACATTAAATCCATAAACAAACAGATCTGCACCCTGAGCCTCACAGCTTAGTTATACATCTCACTGTGGGCTCATGATTGAAAAGACTGGCAGGGGCTAGTCTTCATGTCCAAAAGTATTTTAACCCTAATAAGACCTGTCCTGCATTAGTCAGCACTAGAAGACATCCAGCCTATCTAATCAAAGTACTGACTTTACATTCTTGAGACAGAGACTTGAAGTATAAATACTGATTTATTCTCATGCCAACAATCAAAATAAACCTGCTTGATAGACTAGATAGTTCAAGAGATTGATAATGGAACATAAAGCCTTTAACCTCTAGGTTACCAGTTCAAATCTGAACAAGTTCAGTTCAGCAGCGCCTACAATACTTGCCACCTAGTGGCTGATACAAATTCTGTCTATCTAGGGTTATAAACTGTGCTCTTACCATGATATCTAAGCACCCAGTTGGTGGTCTTACTCTATTTTCTAGAGGACAGGTAGACAGTAAAGACATTAGCATTTATTTTGATTGTTCAGCATAGGACTAGAATCACTAGTATATTAAGAGTCCATGATTCTCTCACATTCAGAGGAGCATTACTGGGTCATCCAGTGTGATCTCCTTTATCTCTATTGGAGGTGCACCGATGCATCAGTCCGTATCATACTGGCACCAATAAAAGAAAAATTGACATTATCGGAAATCAGCATTCTTTGGCTGATGCGGCCAATAATGTTGTGGATAAATGCCATGTGCATGCGTGGCCAGGAGTACAGCCCAGCAACTTGGAGAGCTGGCTGGTAAGTCTGTGGAGGGAAGGGGAAGATGGAGGCCCCCACAGTGAGGGAGGGAGCGGAGCAGGGGCAGGGGCTGCCTTGCAAGGGCAGAATGCGGGACTGAGCTGGCGTTTCGTCCGGGGGGGCAGGGAGCAGCTCCAGCCTCTGCATGCACCTCTGTGGAGGCATGGTGGGGCATGTGCCCCCTGGATTTGCACACAGGGCAAGGGTGGGGCTGGTGCTTCAGGCTCGGGAACTGAACCAGACTCTCCCTGGCAGCTGTGCTTAGGCCAGGCAGGGGCCAGGCAGGGTGGCGGCAATGGCACTAAGAAGGGAGGTATGGGGGTGGGGGGGGCTATAGCTACCCCAAAAATTCACCATAGCTCCCCACTCCCAGGGCCATCACTGCCTGCCCGAGCGCAGCCGCCAGGAAGAGCCTGGTGCAGTCCCCAGCCCTGACTGTACAGTGGCAGCCCACCCTCACCCTGCGCACAGATCTGCTTCCCCAGGGGTACGTGCAGTGGCTGGAGCCACCCCACTCCTCCCCACTCCATCCTGCGCCCTGCCCTACCTCGGCTGGGCAGATGCTGCCTCAGCCCCTCCCGCCCTCACCATGGGGCCTCGATCCGCCTCCCCCACACCCCTTTCCCCAACAGACTAACTGGCCAGATGCTGCTTTCTAAGCTGCCAGGCTACATATTGGCAATCGGATCAGTATCAACCAATATTGCTGGTCAATAATCAGCCATTGGTATCGGATCAAAAAATCTTTATCGGTGCACCCCTAATCTCTGTGACTTGTGCCCATACTTAACTGTCTGAACATGGATTTAGTAATACAATCATTTGGGTAATTTGTGTATATATTCAAGAAGTTTTGAGATGAATTGTTAATTCAGGATTGAACTATCAAACTTCCACTTACAAAACTAAATGTAAATTGTTTTCTATAGATTTAAAACTAATTTAATTAAAATGTTTTGATTTTGGAAGTCATATGGATCATATAGCACCTTGGATACAAAGCAGTAGATGAACCAAAACATACTTAAGTGAAGTTTCCAAAAAAAGAAAGAAAAATGTATTAACATTCTTAGTTAACTCACAAAGCACAAGCAGTGCTTCTCCTTGTAAATATGTGAAGCAGATTAAAGCTAAAGAAAGGACACTTGCAGATATGCAAACCGCACGGCTATCAGGAATAAATTCTTGATATGAATGTTAAGTATTACTAGCCTGGTTTTCAGAAGTGTTGAGGGCTTCAAATTACTTTGAAATTGTTGGGAGTTAGGAAACTCTGGAACTGAAAAAGCAGGCTTTATTTGTCTTAGTGACAGATTTGAAAGACTGGAACTATATAATCGCATTGCCAGATTCCCTATCTAACTTGCTGCAAGAAAAGCTAATGAGAACATGGATTTTCATCCAAAGTAATGTCAACTGTAAAAATAATCCTTAAATGCAGGAACATCCAAAACATGTGCTATTCTTGTAGAGATTTTGTCTTATTTAAGAACCAGGATTTACCTTCATAAAACTCCTTTGTCTAGTACTATGGATTTGAAAGGTTTTGAAACTCGGTTTTGTCCGCATTATAATCCATTCTGTAGCCAAAGAAGCAAGCATGAGTAACATGGGTAGTTTGGGTTGTGGATTTACTCATTCAATACAAAGGTTATAAAGAGGTCTCCCACAAGTTCTTCACAAAACAGGGCTTTCAGCTCAAGAAAAACTCCTTGCAACCTGTTACACTTGTCTAAGCTTTGTTTCATTTCCCCTCTTTCTGAATACTTTTCAAAGAGTATGCCTCTTTGGAGAGAGCCAGTGAGTGAAAGGCCATAAATACTAGTAAAAACAGGCCTCTGGATTATCATGCCTTGAAGCAATAGAAGAGGAAGTAGAAGAGTTATCAAATTTAAGAAGCCAGTTGAAAAGCAGGCTTGGGTAGGCCACCACGGAGTTATACTGCATAAAGATGTCCTGCTGATTTATCTGATATTTAGTTTGGGGAAGAGGAGGGAAGAGAGATTTAAGGAGGCGAGATAATGGTTAGACAAAAGGCCCAACTATTATCATGGTATCTACAGATGTTGCTCCTGATTTTAAAGAACGACCAACATCATTTAAACGTTTGATTCTGATGAGAGGTGAAAAAGGTCAACTAGTGTAAAAGCACTGCAATGTTTGCCTAAGAACATAAGAATCCTTTTGGAAATTGCCACTTTGCAGGGGCTACTAGCTCATCTAGTCCATAGAAAAGAATTTGGGACCAGTCTCAGAAAACTGCATGATTAAATATGGCCACTTAGTAATATTGTCTGCCTTAGACCATGTGTGAATGGTCTGTTTTCAGCGTTTACAGGGATGGTTCTCTATGAAATGTCTTTATTCTTTTCTAATCAATATCTAGGGCAGTTCTCAACCTTTATGGATTTGAGGCAAACCCTCAATGGACTCTCAAGGCACCCTCCCTCCATAACTTTTGTGTATTGAGTGGCACCCAATTTCAAAAGCTAATTTATATATTATACACTGCTTGCAGATACCAAACCAAACCAAGCTTTACCAGGAGTGGTGTGTTACTTCAACCCGGCTCTGCAGTCTATATAGATCAGGTGCTGTAGCGGGGTTTTTTGCTGCTTTTATCTAAAGCTAATTCAATCACCTATTAGATAAAAGTGCAAAAAAAGCCCCATTAAAGCACAGATGTTGGGTGAGCAGTCCAACTAATGCGATGCCTTTTCTGGGCATGCGCTGGTTCAGCATGAGAACATGCTGAGTTCTAAAGCAAATGCTAAAGAAAAGTCCCACTTTGTTTTTTTTGTGTTTTTTTTAATGTCTGCAAACAGCCGTAGTATGCTCACCTCTTTGCAAAGGGGCTGGAGGATCAGATAAGCAGGCATAAGACTGAGCCAGAACTTATCTGTTTAGCTTGTCCTTTGAAGGGTGTGAGGAAAGTAGCAGATCTGGGGGCAACCCAAGATGCACACACTGGTTGATACTCCCTGGTCTAGGGGGGAGCATCTCAGAACTTAGATCTGAGATCCTCCTCAGGATCTTCTTTTTCCCTTTGGAGGAGCCCTTTATCCCAACTCCTACATTTTCGAGTTTTGTAATTTCTTTAAGATAAATTGATTTACTTAAGGAGAACTACTTCAAAGAAAGATTCCTGCTCCCTTTGTCAAAACAGAATCCCTGATACTGAAAAATAGAAGTAGCTCATGTAAGGGCTCTCTGGACTAGTTCCATGTTCTGTCTACATAAAGAGTCTGTAGCTATTGTCTTGTGGGAAGGTATGAAGATGATAAGCTATCGTGGCCAACCGGTACAGGCAAATCTTCCTTTACTCAATTCTTTTTCCTTTCCAAGGGTGAAAACACAACAATTTCCTCGCTATTTGTTTATATAAATTAGTAGGACTTTATACAGAACCAGTATTGCAGAAAGAATCGGGTCAGATTGCTTGAAAATCTCTTTTAGCCCAACAGAAAAAACAATGGGTCAATCAAGCCGTTCCAATTTTCTTTAGCTGCACACAAATGCAACATTATCTGAATGTGAAGCTCCGGATCAGCTAACAAAATGCCATGGGCTGGCCCGCCTAAAGCATATTACAGAGAAATGTTGGTTTTTAGATGAACAAAGTTGGGGAAAATTTGTTCCTAGAGACTTTACACCTTTGAGAAGGTTTTAGATGAGAAGGGAAAATCAGAGAGGCTATTTTTTATGTCTTTTGAAAGTTAGATGACAGTAATTTCACACGGGAAGAGCACATGAGGTGACATTTCTAGGTTGCGGATGCTTGATTTATGACATCTAAAATTAAAAGATTTTTAATCTTATATAATATTCAGACTCGTTAACATTCACTCTCTAAAATAAGTATTTGATCTTTAAAAAAGTACAACACTTCCTGGCTTTGTTACATCTTCCTTACAAGGCTAATGTAAAGCTTTAACTAAAATTTGAGAAACAAATTTGAGATACTGGGATGAAAGGCACTCTATGAGTCAGTGCATTATTTCCAATAATTACTACTTGGGCCTTAATTTAAAAAAGAAACCTGGAAGAACAGCACAGCAGATATGAGGACTGTCTTGTAAGAGAATCAAGAAGTAACAATGGTACAGAACACCAGAGTTGTCTGATGTATGGATGTTTACTAGTGAATAATAATGATACTTTTATATGGTTCTCTTGATTCTTCACAGTGGTTCCACAGCACTAAGTAACCTTCACAGCAGCTCTGCAGAGATATATAGGGACAAGGAGATTGAATGGCTTACTTGAGACCAAAGATGGAGTCCAAATCAGAATTGCAATTAAGACTAAGCAATTCTAAGGTTCCCATTCCTATACTCAATTCCTTCACACATTTTTCTCTCTTACAATAACAAAGGAATCTGATGAATATTGAAGAAATTTATAAGATAAGACAACAGTGATGTGGTCCAGTTTATCACCAGGTATGAATCAGATTTTTAATTAAGCTATGATTTATGCCAGTTAAGAAGCTGGACCTACATGCTTTAAAAATGAGACTTCACTTATGGGAAAAGAATAAACAGACAGACAGAGCTTATGGCATTCTCTCTCCACCCACAGTGACTGCATCACTTCAGATTCTTTAATCTTTACTGCTCTGAGTTGAGAAACCTGAATGTTAAAGCATGAGAGCAGACAGACTGATAGAAGCATCACTGAGACAAATCATATTACCAAGAGTATCAAAAAAAACCAAACAGGATTTTGTGAATGGCATGTTCAGATGACATCACCTTTTCATGAAGATGTTCCAAACGAGGTATTGCCATTATTGTCACCAAAACTTTCATAAGCTGCAAACTAATGTCTTTACAGTCTTCCTGGCAGCATTCAATCAGTGCTTGTACACAGCCAAGCAACTGTTCTACATATAAGACCTACAACAGAGAAACAGAATATATGTGTTTCGTTAGGAATCAGTAGACATCCCTTCTTTCAGTCTATGAACACTTTAAAAGACAGAGAAGAGAGATTAACAAGCAATAGCAAAAAATAAGAAATTTTGTGTACCCTGATAAACTGGATACATAGTTTTTCCTCACCAAGATGGGAAGAGGATTATATTTACCGTTTATAAATAATTATTTTATAGATATAGATAACTAATACATATGATCCTCTTCCCATCTCTAAAATGATTGCTGTATTGTGGATAAAAATGTATTAAGACACTTGGGCTGACTCTCCATGCCTGCCAGACTGCAGCACTGGGGAGGGGAACTGAGCCCAGGCTCAGTTCTCTTCCCTGGCATTGTTAACAGCTTTCAGCAGCAAGAGACAGGGAGAGCCAGGGCTGTGCTCCCAGCTCGTGCTGGGAGCACAGCCCTGGCTCTCCTCTGTCTCTTGCTGCTGGCTTCAAAACTCGAAATGTTTCGAAACATTTTGACTAGCCTCATTTTATTTCAAGGCTGTTCCGAAGCCCTTCATTTCAATTCGATCTCACTGTTTTGAGCTCAAAATGAGTCGAAACAGTGTCGAATCGAAACTGGCGAAACTTTGCACAGTCCTAATGAGCATGCGTCTATGCAAGGCCAGATAGCATTGATTTTTAAAAGACCACATGGCAATTTTGCAGATCTGTTCCCATAGAAGCATTCTCTGAAGAGCCTGGAGGTGGTGGTGCCTGCACTAGTGCAAGTCCCTATGCATAATGGATTTCTATGCCTCTCTGAAGCACATTCTAGCTAGAACTATAGAAAAGACCCTCAAATGTATATGTTTCTTTGGCTCTAAAAGAGAATTACACAACCCCCTCTAATAGTTGATTCAGTCTACACACAGGAACAACCTTCTTAAAAGGGAGGTCAGAATCTGATGAGGGGCTCAAAAGAGTGTTTTGGAGACAAGATGTCAGGCAATAGCACATCTCCAAATGATTGCTTTCAGTCAGAGAGCTAACGTTTCAAACTCCTGCTTGTAACACAGCAGGGGTAGATTTTTAATTAAGGGAAAACTCGGTAGACAGGTGAGCTTTTCTTCTACACACAAAACAAAACACCATCCAGATCCTAAACAGAGGAAAGGGATAAAAAGCTAGATTTCCCGAGTTTCAATTATTAGCTCTTCACATCGCTGTAAAGTTCTGAAAGCTGAGAGGTCTTAACAACACGGTTCCTTCAGCAAGTGAACAATCACATCTTTGCTTCTGTTAGTTCTTCCGTATGTAATAGATTAGGGACTAGCATGGCAAGCCATACGAGGAGAGGCTGAGGGATCTCACCAAGAAAATACCAAGAAAAAATATAGGATATCTTGAAATTAATACGGTTTTGTACATCATTTCCTTTAAAGGCATACAAGACACCTCGAACTGCTACAGTAAAAGTGATTTTCAGGTTGATTTCATGGACAGCCGGTGTAGTGACCACTAGTTATGTGGGCACTTACAAGCAATTTAAGGACTTTGGAAGTATTTTCTTCCTGGATTCTTAAGATAAAAGAAGCACAAACCAAACCTAAGCACCATACATCCTAAAGCTTTGCAAAGAGGGCTCCTTAAATTCTTATGAAAAAATACCCAATCATTTACTTTTAAAAAACTAAATAATAATATTTAAAAAAAAACCATAAAAAGGGAACACCTTCTCCACTTGAAACATAACTTGCCAATTACTGGTCTCCAAGAAAAGTTGGGGGGGACAGTCATTTTAACTGACTACAGGGTTGGGAAAGGTCAAAGTACATACAGTTGTATGGATTCTGTACAAAAGGCATTCTCAAAACAAAGACTAAATCCTGCCTTTGCATAAATACAAGCAGATTCCATGCAACTAAATGCATGGATCAAAGGGCAGAAATTAGTCCTAACAGGGAAAACTTGAAGTTTTGATGTTAATCAGAACATCAATATGCCAATAAGTTATAACAATTAACAAAAGCCTAAATAAACCATTTGAGTTTGAACTACCCAGTGCAGTAAAGTTACTATTGTTTTGAGCAGTATTTCTAAGGGGGCATGTCACTTTATTCTGGAGTAGCTTATGTCCTGTTTTGAATTCTTCATTTCTTACCTCTTCAGATCGCTGACTGATTTCAGTTTGTGAGAGTGTATTGGCAAGATCAGCTAAATGAGGCTCTAGAACTTGTCTTGTGCTGCCTCGAATCACTGAAGCTAGGATCATAAGGTGAGCAGACATGGGTGTCTTCTTGAGAGCTGACAGGATTAATGTCAAGGACACCTTTGGACTGACAAATGTTCCAATCAACTTCGCTGCTTTCACACACTGTAAAAGAGAATAAGTACAATTTGAGGATTATTTGGAAAACACAGAGACCATTCAATGCATTACGGACCTCCTTTTTATGATTCCAGCTGTTTTTCAGATGCTTCAGCAATTGCCTTGTAGGCCTTTTCCGCTTACTCAGGAATCATTATATGCATGAAAAAAAATTCTTGACGTGTTCACAAAGCTCATAATGAGGCATGCAAGCACTCCTCTCAGCATCAGACTGAAATGTCCATGAGAAAGTTGCCATGCACTGAAAAGAAGTATGTAACTTTTTATGCAACAGTCACCAGCTTAGTGTGACCAGATGTCTCAGATGTACTGGTTCAGGTTCCTCCCTCCGCAGTTTTGAAACAGGCTTTCAGCCACCCCCCGCATCTTTTTCCATATATATAAGAAATAATCCATTTTTGTTGTACTTGCTCTTCTCCAGACTGTGTTTTGGAGAAACAGCCTGGTATTACTCTCTGGCATGCTGAGAAGTAGAGTGTAGGTGGGAGCCTGGTGACAACACTGTGCATTGCCATGGAAGCAGAGCCTGCTGCTTTCAGTCTCCTGGAGCCATCATGGCTGCCAACTGCTATGCACTGTACAGGATACTCATGTGTTTAACAACCCTGTATGGCCTGCTTGTAGTTTTTGTAGCCTGTCATGTGTCCTCAGGAAACACCATCAAGACCAGAGATACATCTAGCTCACTGTTCTCCATGATAGTGGCCAGATGTTTCAGTCAGGTGCATAGAATTCAAAGACTGTCAATTATTGAATTGTCTCTTGCATACTGGGAAAACGGCATCCTACCCATCCCTCCATTTGGTAGTATCTCCACAGTCCTGATCCTGGCAAGGAGAAGGAAATCTAGCAGAGTCCAAATACAAGAAGGAAGGGAAAAAATGTAAACACTATTGAACAAAAAGTTAGGACGACAAATCTCTAAGGAGAGAATGAAGCTTGATAGCCACTCCATATAGCAGGGGGAAAAAGTCATGGGGGAACTGAGAGTTGAGGCCTTTATACAGTTCTAGAGCAATAGATACACTCCCACAATGACCCACTGCTTGGAAAAACCAGTGCTGTTACCACATAGCAGGACAGAAGATACTACAGTGCATTTTCTGTGGAGACCGTGTCATGAAGGAGATATATATTTCTCCAATGTAACTGACTGTGTGTTAAATACAGACAGAAGGTAGAATCAGATGAAATCCAGAGATCTGCTCCTAAAAAGGATTTACGGAAAAATCTGGGAGGAACCAAAAAGAGACAAATATATTAATAAGAGGAAACAAAAGCTAGATGGCTATCCAACATCCTTAACTGTGAAACTATATTCATGGAAGCAAACTCAGGGTAAGAAATCAGACTAGGACACCTGAGCTATTCCTCCTTACTTTTCCATAGGTCAGAGGCTTGGAAGGGACCTCCAAGTTCTTTCTAGTCCAACCCCCTGAACCACTGCAGGAATCACTAGTCTTAAAACATCCCAAACAGTGCCTATCCAGCTTCTTGAAAACTTCCCCTAGGTGGCTTGTTCTACTTCTCTTACAGTCAGGAATCTTTGCCTAAATCAGCTTATCACAGTTTAAACACTCTGCCTTGTGTTCTGCTCCCTGCGAAAACAATGGTTCTCCATCTTCTTCATGTCAACCTTCCATATATTTGAAAACTGCAACCATGTCCCCTCTTTATCTACCTTTCTCCAAAAAGGTACATAGGCGTCAATCCTTCTATCTTCTGCATGCTCAGCAGGTTCCCTACCATTTGAGCTAATTCTTCTGCACATAGGGATTCTTAAGTAACTACAATGGGTCAGGAACCTGAAAAATAACGCCTCCAAACGCTCAGTTTCCCCTAATATGAAAGGCATTGGTACTGTAAAGGCAGAGAGATGAGATTGTGACACTGCTCACTAGCTCAGCAATCTCAGCACGAGGTAGTGTGGCTGCAGACTAGATGTTTGGACTAGAACTGGGGGGGGACTGGAGAGAGACCAGATCTGGAAACTAGGAGGAGGAGCAGGTAGTAAGAACTTGGGGGAGAACCAAGAATAAGAATCAGAGAGGAGGGGGTGCAAAGAAGTCATATCACACATGGAATCCAGAGTCTATGTATAGTGTAAGTGATGGTACCAATCCATACAGAAGCTTGAGTCATAACATCCGCATTCAGTCCAAGTGAAATCCACTGAACCACTTTTCCAGAGTAATAACAACTGGAAATCTTTTTTTTTTTTTAAACAGCTATTATCCACGTACTCCCCCTGACAATATGAAGATGTTAACAGGTACGAGATTTATTTCTTAACGTGATAAAAAGAAATCTGGCCTATGTATCCTCTGATAAATTTGGTTTAATTACCTTGTAAATACAGCCATGACTGTCTGATCATTTATTAGCACTTTTTCTGTTGCCAGCTATCAGTAAAAAACATGTATTTTAAAGGATTGGTTTAAATAAATCTACCTAATATCCTTCTGCAAACACTATGAAAACTTACAGAAACAAAGCATTTTACTAGTAAAACTGATGTTCTAAACAATGATTATGGATATTACGTGGAATAAACATACCTCAATATTATGGTTGGAATATGTAGTGAAATTAACTAGAAAGGGCATGAACCGCACATATTTTTAAATGGAATTTGTTGCCCCAAGGCATTTACATTTTAATCTGCTGCTTATGATTTTTAGGAGGCTGTTAATGCTTCATTCGGTTGGCATATGAGGTTAAAAATACTTGAACAATTACATCATTGGTCTTCACACCAGTCATACTAAAATACGTCTACATAATGTCTACAGATATTTAGTACTGGCCAGAAGAATATTTAAAAACTACTGGGTTTGTTCCCATGGTCTTTACTCAGGAAAAATGTCCACTGAGTTCAGAAAATAGAACAACAAGCAGCATCTCTGTATAGTTCTCTCTGAAACGCATTGTAAAAGGAATGGATTTTAAAGTTCTGTAAACTTGTAGAGATTTTGATTATTATTATTCTTTGGGGAAAGGGAAACTCATGATTCTGAGTTGCCTTAAAAGAAATAAGCAGGGGGAACTTGTCCTCCTGCTTAACACAAAGAATTACAACGTCATAGGGATAACGGGGACCTGGTGGGACTCCACCCATGACTGGACCATGGGTATAGATGGCTATACCCTGTACAGGAGAGATCGAGTAGATAAAAGGGTTGGGGGTGTATCTCTCTATGTTAAGGAAAGCTACACATCCCTGCAAGCTGATACTGGTGACCAGGGTGGATGACTGGAGACCCTCTAGGTTAAAATCTGTGGGGAACACGGCACAGGGGACACAACGGTGGGAGTCTACTACATACCTCCCACCCAAAGTCACGAGCTTGACCAGGAGTTTGCTTGGGAACTGGCTGAGGCCGCATGCTCCAGGACCATGGTTCTCATGGGGGACTTCAACTACCCAGACATCTCGTGGGAGGATTACTCAGCAAAATCCGAGCAGTTGCAAAGCTTCCTGTTGTACTTGGATGACCTCTACCTGACTCAAGAAGTCTACAGGCCAACGAGAGGTAAAGTGCTGCTTGACCTGGTACTGGCCACTGGGGATGACCTAATCAGCGACCTAGTGATCGATGGGAAGCTGGGTGACAGCGACCATGAGCTAATCACCTTCACCATAGCCGTAAAGCTGGCAAATCAGTCAGCAACAGTGAAGTCCTTGACTTCAGGAAAGCCGACTTTGACAAGCTCAGGAGGCTTGTCAGTGAGGCCCTAAGGGACCACGACCCCACGGGGAGGGGAGTTCAGGAAGAGTGGTTGCTCCTCAAGGGAGCGATCCTCAGTGCACACGCTAAGGCTATTCCATCTCGGAGGAAAGGCAGCAAGAGGGCACAGCAGCCCCCTGGCTCTCCAGGGACCTAGCAGACCTTCTGAGGCTAAAAAGAAAGGCCTACAAAGGATGGAGGACGGGATTCACCTCCAAGGAGGAATATTCTGCACTGGTCCGGTCCTGCAGGGAGCAAACCAGGATAACCAAAGCTGCAACTAAACTCCAACTAGCTTCGAGTATCAAGGACAATAAAAAGTCCTTTTTCAGATATGTGGGGAGCCAGAGGAAAAACAAGGGCAACACTGAACCCCTGCTAAACCAGATGGGGCAACTGACAACTGACGCCCAGGAAAAAGCCACCCTATTAAATGGGTACTTTGCATCAGTCTTTCATCAGTCCTAAGACGCCCATGCCCACTACGCGACAGGGAGGTCGAGGTGAGGGAGATCCCCTGCCCTCCATCAATGCTGACCTCGTGAAGGAACACCTTGAGAGGCTGGATACCTCCAAGTCAGCTGGCCCTGACAATCTACACCCCAGGGTACTCAAGGAGCTAGTAAGCATCATAGCCCAGCCCCTGGCATGGATCTCTGAGAACTCCTGGTGCTCTGGTGTAGTGCTTGAAGACTGGAAGAAAGCTGATGTGGTGCCTATCTGAAAGCTATGGGGCTCTTTAGCCTGGAAAAGCGCAGGCTCATGGGTGATCTGATGGCCACCTATAAGTTTATCAGGGGTGACTACCAGTTTCTGGGGGAACGTTTGTTCACCAGAGCACCCCAAGGAATGACGAGGTCGAACAGTTATAAACTACTGTAAGACCGTGTCAGCCTGGACCTAAGGAAGAATTTCTTTACTGTTCGAGCCCCCAAGGTCTGGAATAGCCTGCCTGCCACTGGAGGTGGTTCAAGCACCTACGTTGAACACCTTCAAGAGAAATTTGGATGCTTATCTTGCAGGGATCCTATGACCCCAGCTGACTTCCTGCCCCTTGGGCAGGGGGCTGGACTTGATGATCTTCCAAGGTCCCTTCCAGCTCTAATGTCCATGAAATCTATGAAATGAGAAGGAAAAGAAACTGTGGGCTGGGTTTTTCCTTATGTATGATGCAAATTGTTGTTTTATAACTAAGACACAATTCTGAATACCCCCTTGGACTTCGGAGGGAAACGAAGCCAAGGATCCTATCATAAAACATATTCAAGACTATTCAACATGGGATCTCTCTCTAGAGTATTACAGATATTTAAACAGGCAAACTTACATTTCTAACCACATTGCTTTCTTCATCTGAACACACGCGGTACAAGGTTCTAAGTAATAGCTCCATGTGCTGTGTAATGTGATCCTCTGCATGAAGCAATAATATATACAGAAGCTGAGATGATTTTATTCTTGTGCCTTCAACCCAGTCTGTCATATCATGACAGAGTCCAGGAAGAATTTTGGAGAGGTTTCTGGTAACAAGCTCTCGACATCCCAATTCTGGACGAACCACTAGGGAAAAAACAGAAGGAAATTTCAGCATCTGTTCTGCTGCAATGAGAAACTGACTTTAATATACGTTTCACAGAGCTCAACGCAGTTATTTGCAAATTTATTTATGTATGCTTGGAAAACTTCAATTGAGTGTACATGCTTTTACAACACAGGCAGAGAAGTTAAGAAAATAATTACCCAAAATGAGAGCTGTCAAGCTCAAAGTATACAATAATAAAAGCAAATCAAAACAATAACCACTTTCCTGTTGCTGTTATTATAAAAGAGAAGCAGAAATCCCATTTTTAAAATCAAAACAAAACAAAAACAGAAAACAAAGAAGAAAAACAAGACAAGCTAGACTTCTGAATACAAGCTTTGTGGTTTCCTCGCTCAAGCATAATTTGAGACAGTGAGCAGCAATATGGCTTTGAAATAGCATTAGAGACAAGTGCAACCAAAGAGCCAAATGTCTTTCATGTCCACTAAAGGAAAAGACTAAAACTGGATCAAGAAAATTCTAAAAATTGGAAAGACAGGTTAACAGCCAAGAATAACAACTCAAAACACTAGATGTAGAAGCCAGAAAAAAAGGTCCTGGAACAGGAAGCTGACATACTTTTGAAAAATTGACAGCATTGTAAAAAAATACTTGAACACCTTGCAAAACAAGTGAGGACAAGAAATATTTGACTCCTTGTGATCCCAACAGAACTGGGAGATACAAGGAATGTGTCTCATTCATGTTTACAGAGAAAAATATGGAAAAAAACAAAACACCCAAGGAAAGAAAAATGCTGGGTTGGTTTGTGCATTAATGTGCACCAAAATACCAATCTTTCATTCAAACCCTTTTCAGAAGAGGGTGTAAATCATCCCTATTTTACAGGAATGAGGGGGAACCTGACGGCCAAAGAAGCAACTTGTTCAGTGTCAGACGGTAGGTAAGTAAAGGGATTTGGTCCCCCGCACAGCTAACCCAGAACCTTACAGTCTGGACTATGGTGATACATTCAAATGTAAACTTCTTTGGCAGCATGTTTTTTTGCACTTTTTGGAAGAAGCATGACATTATATTATTAAATCTGTATATATTTACATCATGTGAGAAAGGGAAAAGTCATCTGCCACAAATCAAAATGTTTACAACAACACCATTTATGATGTTTCTATACAGGTGTTAAAAACAAAAATTATTTATGCCGAGGTGCCACTGCAGAGAAGGAGCTGGGCAACGTGCCTACTTATTCCTTACCTGCTGATATATTATTCTTTCCTGCAAACTCCCAGAAAGCAAATTCTTTAATTATCTCAGGATATTTTCCCTTATCTGCCTGAATGGCTACAAATAAAAAAGCAGCTTAAACTAAACAACATTCAAAGAATACATTCCTATGAGGTATCTTCCTGAAATGAAAATCTTTAAAACATTAAGACACTCATTACTGTCTCTTTTATCTATGGAAGAGAGCACTCGGGATTATGAAAATTGACAATGAATAGCAAAAGGTCAAACAGAGAAATCAGCTTGAGAAGACAAGTATGGAGTGGCATCCTATTTGACCTGAGGCAGAATATTTGTTAAGAATTCTCACCATTCTTTTTCAACAGTTCCTTAATTTCAGATGTTCAAATGCAGACATGTTATTCCTGTAGCTACCTGCTGTCAAATACTTCCCCCCCTTGCTATAACTGTCTACACCTGTGTCCTAAGGCAATGATTGCTATTGCTCAATGGAAAGCCATTCAATTGTTAGAAAAGCACAGAGTACTAGAGCAGCCTCCACTTTTCCTCTGACCTGCAATATCTGTCATCATGAGATCAAAGCACCAGGGTGCTGAGGTGTCAGGTTCATTAGTTCCCAAGTAGAAAAGGACTGCTAAGCAAAGTGTACAATAGCTCACAACAAAAAAGGAGGAATTTCTGGATGTTGAAATATAGATTTATAATGAATCATTCAATATACTGGAACTTAAAAAAATGATTTGAAGAGGGAATAAAGAGAGGCAAGTGTCAAAAATACATCACCACAATTTTTAAAAAGTAAGGTATAAAGAAAAGAGTGCACAATAGCCATTCACATACAGACAAATACAGAAGATGTGATGTGATGAGACACCTTCATTCTTCACAGTAATTTAAGGACATTGTTATATGCATAAGACCCAGTGGATGATCAACCTTTTCTCTTTTTCATCCTGTACAACTAGTTACTATCAGGTGCAATTTGACAGTAAAAATAAGTATCGGGAAGTTGTATCTTAAATAATTTACTTAGGACCCGAGTACAAAATTACCAGGTCATTTCCTTAGACCATTCAGCAATTATATGTAGATAACTGCACTGAAGACTTAATGGTAGAGCATTAGCAGTCAAGATCCACGAAAAGGCAATTCACCTGGGCACAGTTATGGTCTTGCCCAGCCTTGTGAAGCATGTTACCTCCTATGAATTCATAACAGTGACTGGCTGATGAAGTGGTTCCCTCTCCTACCCATAAAAAATTCCATTAGAAGTAAGCATGACAATATGATGCATATAATTATTAAAAAAATGTAAATGATTTATAAAATACTATACTGGACTGAGGCTCCTTCCTTTAATATATTTTCATTTTCATGGTACAAGGACCAAAACTGCTAAGCACTGGGGTTTCCACTGCAATTTTGCTCATGGGACTATTACTGAGTAGAGAGTTACTTAATTCTCAGTGTTGTGGTTTTCGTGGAAACTGCAAAATCCAGGATTATCCTAAAAAAAATTTAATAAAAATAAAATGCTGGCTCTGCAGTGGGAGCCAACAGTCCTTGCTGCCAGGAGATGGTGTCAGCTGGTGGGGCAGCATGAAAGGAAGCAGACAAGATGGCAGCCACCCTCTTGTCCCTCCTTCCCCCAGGAGCCTCTTCAAATCAGGGGCAGGGCCACTGAATAACGACCATGGAAAGAAAACGTTAGGCTGTAATCAACCCACAAAAGTTGGTTAGTCCCCCAAAGATTTTAGACCCCTAACTATGAGACATATCTCCAAATATACATGTTCGTTTTTTATAGAAGAGGCCACCATCAGCATCTCTTCTGAACATTGTCTAGGTGGGTACACTACAGAAGAGGAAACCAGGGAAGGTGCAAGAGACAGCATTAAGGATCCTCTGAAAGTAGATTAACCAATTTTTCTAGTAAGTGATTGACAGTACCCTTCTCTCTCCTGCTTTTATCAATGGCACATGTGGGTCATTCCCGGTGTTTCTGGTTTTGTGCCTTTCCCCAAAGTGGTGACTTTGAGGACTCCTTGGGTAAACTGTTGTCAGCAAATGGAAGGGATTGGACTTGGTGGCCTTGGGGAATCCTTTCTGGTCCTATGCTTCTAAGATGATCTCAGTATTGAACAGTGATCTGTTCTTAGTACCTGTGTGTGAACACAGATCTTCATTTATCCTCATACCTGCATGGCAAAACATCTTTGTTCTAGCACAGACAGCACTTGGAAAGATACCGAAACTGGTGTAGAACCTCTAAAGTAACATCATAAGAAATGAAATCTTTATCATCTGGGCAAATCTGATTTGATTCAAGAGTCTGGTGTGGTTCCTCTGTGAGGTCTCCAAAAGTACTTCCTAGAATAAAGATATACTGTAGTTGTGTTGGTCTAAGAACATAGGCAGACAAGATTCTTGGGGTAAATCCGACCAACCAAAATAGTTAGAAAAATTATTTGCACACTTTTGGGTACAAACACCCTTCTTCAGGCTGAAGAAGCACCTGCAGTTGTTCTGTGTTCTCCCTGGATGGAATAGAATAGAAGCCAGAGGCCAGTATGTGAGAATGCCAGTCAGTAAAAACACAAATTGATGCAGTCAGTGGGTGGGAAACAAGGGCGGGGGGGAAGGGGAATGCAGATCTGGTGATAAGATATAGCTAGTAAATAGTAGAAAAGTTACCTGGGGCATCAGATGTTTGGCAGGTTATAATGTGCCATAAATGCAATGATTTATGGCACATGATTTTTTAGTCCATGATTTTTTGTATCTTTTAGGTTGATGAAGCGAAGTTTGTAGGCTGGTCTGCGAAAGATGTTTTGTAAATTCCCTTTGATGATTAGAGCTGAGAGACTGGAGAGAGAGTGGTTGTCTTGTGAGAAATGTGCCCCCACAGGTAATTGGGTATTGTCATCTCTGATTCTATGCACACTGAAAATCTTTCTGATATGCAGTTGTAGTTTGGTTTCTCCTACATATTATCCATCAGGGCATTTCTAGAGGTGCAGGTGTAAGATCCAGGAATGTTGATGATTCTGTTGTGGGGTGCAGTTATTTTGTGGGGGTGATGGAAATATGTTGGCAGGTTTTACATTTCTTGTCATGGCATGGCCTGGATCCATTTGGTGCATTTTGGGCCATAGGAAGTTTGCTTCTGGTGATGAGGTTGGCAAGGTTCGGTGCTTGTTTAAAGACTAGGATGCATAGCTCCTGGAAGATCTCTTTAAGAACTGGGTCTTCTTCTAGTATAGGTTGCAATTGTTTGAGGATTTTCCATAAACGTTCCAGGGAGGACTGTCCTAACTAGTAGTGTGCGATTTATGGGGGTTTTCTTTCTGTACTGCAGCAGTTCTTCAGGTACTAGCTGGCTGGCGCTTTCAAAAGTGTGATCTTTCTATCTTTCTCTCTGGACGACTGTCCTTGTTGAGTGAAAGCCCTTTTGAGATTTGTGAGACGATAATCACAGGTGTGCTCCTCGGTGCAAATTTGGTGGTATTGGAGGGTTTGCACTGAGCAGAACACCCGTGATTATCACCTCACTTGTTTTTTTAGAATAGGAACATTTCTTAGGAAATCCACACATTCCTCAAGAGAAAGCTGCTAGGGTATCAAAGGAATGGAGTAGTGTAAAGGGGCCTCCTGCATGGGCACCTTCCTGAGACTAACTAACGAGATGAACCACTATGCTTTTAATGCTTTTGAAGTTAAAAAAAAAAAAATGTAGCCACTTCACTTTTACTTATATTTAAGTTCTCAGGGAAAGGAACCTAATGTTAAAAGGAAGGCAGAGGAGAAAAAAATACAGAACTCTAGGAACTCATTTCAGCCATAGAAGATGTTCCAGTGAAAACATTTTCTAGGTAATGTACAGCAATTTCCAAGAGTCAAAGCCCATGCAAAATGCAACTGTTGTTAAAAGAAAACACGCAAGAGAAGACCTGCATACAGACTCTTCAAAAAAAGAGACAAGAGGTACCAGCATGTCTTCTTTTTCCCCATTAGAGAGGATGTGCTGTCATGACTATGGTTTCCTTTCTGACTTCTGAGTATATGGAAGGAGGGTAGCAGAATAGTTGTAATGGAGGATAATGGGGTGCTGATGATGACATATGGTGTTGCAATGCACAATGTAGCCTCAGAATGGAAACTCAAGGACAAGACTGACAGAGAAAGCATTTGTTTTTACTACAAAAGAGAAGCAACCTTTCAGAACTACATACAACATCTTTCATGCTTGTGGTAGGTCCCTTTTTCAGATTTGTAAGGAAAGGTGATCTTCAACAGAGACTTCTTAGATCATTTAAGCTCTGCATCTCAGCTCCCCCTTTGTAGAATGGGAACAACAGTACAGCTTTTCAACCAGTCTTTGTCCATCTTCTCTCTTAACATTATAATCTTTTTGAGAAAGAAGCTTTATAAATGCAAAGTGAGGAAGTTCCTAACACAATGGGGCTCAGAGCTCAGTTAGGGCCCCAGCCACTACTGTAATGCAAATGAACGAATAAATTATAAAGGCTATGATACCAGAGTAATGTACTACCAGGTTGAAAAGTTAGTGTAGCAGGTGGGAAGCAGTTCGTGTTGTTCTCCAGTTCTGTTTTTAAGATTAGTGAATATACAGCTGACTCCCGCTTCCCATCCTTCTGTTCCCTTTGAATACAGATAAACTATAGCACTACTTTACAATTCCCAGGGCTGCTTTAAAGTGGTCTTTTATGTTCGGAATACCAGCCACAGCATTCTTGAAGACAGCTAAATATCTCCCCTGATCTTCATTGCAGAGAGCATTTATTTAAACCCCTCCCCCCCCCCCCCAAAAAAAAAAACCCAAACAAAACCAAAACATAAAACAATTATCACTGTCTTGGCAAAGACAAACAATGAAGGATAGGCAATTATATAAAATTCATGAGGTTGAACATCTATTAATAAGATTAACTCATGACAAATGGCTCTTCCATCCCATGGAAGCAAAAGCATTCTTTACCAGTTACATGCCCCTAAGCAAATATTAGAACTTATATCACAGGAGGGGGAAAAAATAAGAAGAATAACAGATCAACTTAGCTGTCTTCAAAGCTAAACAGTTCTGTCAAATCAGTCACCATTATGAAGTGCTTCCCCTCTCATTCGAGCATTACCAAGTAAAACAATTTTAACAAAAATATCATTTCAAAGGAGAAAGGACTCCGGAACCCACTGTCACAGAAAGGATTTTGCTGCTGGGGATTCTGTGATGTGATTGTCAGGTGGGGACCAGTCAAGCATGAACTTGTTCTTTCCCACCACAAGAGCTTTTTGTTCAGTTAAATATAAGGATAGAAATAAAGAAGTGACCTATTTTAATCCTCTGTCTTGCCAACACCCATATGCATGTTTTTAAATATTCACTTTATGAACCTAAGACAGGAACCAAGCTTTAAGAGCCCTCTGTAAACAATGCAGTGTTATAGCGCTCTGCTACACTATACTATATCAACTCTGAGTGCTTCCCTTTACTCCACATACTGCGACAGACTCTACCCAGAGTATATACTTGGAAGTTTTATATAATTTTAAAAGCAAAGCCCTTCTTCCATGAAATGTCTGAAAGTCATCTAAGCTGAGTCTCGAGCTTACTGTTCAGGAAAGATCCAAAGAGCATGCCTATACCACCCCAGTACAGTGCTAGGAAGCACTTTTAGGAAGCACTGTACTGAGACAGAACAACTTTGCTTCGTGGGCATCACTACTAGGAAGTAGTGCAGCACAGTGTGGGGCAATGAACTCTGCTCTTCTAAAGAGCTTACTGGTATGCTTGCACCAGCCTGGGAGGTAGCATGTGACCCAGCACATTTCAGTGTCTCCCTAGCTCCCCTTCTGCTGCTTACTATACAGCCTCTGCCTAATGTGGAGCTCACTGCCGAGTGGTGAGATTGAAGAATACATGAAATAATGATTTAGCAATGTAGAGTTTTTTATTCACTTTTCTCTACAATGCACTTGGCATTAGTGGAAAAAAATGGTTTAAGTAATTGGATACAAACCAACACATGAAAGTGATGGGCTTATAGCAATAAATTCCACACCATCTTCTTCATTTATTTTGGGCCAAATTACAATAGCTTCCCCAGCACTACATGTACATATGTAAAGTCCCAGAAAAGTCAACAGGACTACCTTCAGAATGAGATGAGTAAGGGTATCAACATCTAGTCCTACTATATTCCTCATCACCTACATTTATTTGTAGTAACAGAGCAGGCTTTGACCCAGCCTGATGAATATGACTTCCAAGGTTACAGGAAAGTCTGCCACCCAAAGAATCCGAATTTTATCTCAGAGATGCAAGAATGTGGAGGCACATCTAATCATACAGGAATATGGGTCTGGAAGAGACATCCTGGGTCACAAAGTCCAGTCTCCTGATGTTGCAAGCAATCAACTCATGTAATCCTATAGAACGCTGAGATGTACTGATGTTCTCTACAGACCACGTGGGGTTAGAAAGCCTGTAGCCTGCTACCAATTCTGTGGACAGACTTTACTCTTCAAATTTACAATCCAGTAATTCACAGATACTAAAGTTACTGAAGCAAAAACTAAATGTCTGAAGTAAAATGTGACTTTTGTATTTATAGCCAAAATTATTTTAGAAGGAGAGACTTACTGGTCTGACCTATTGGTCAACAAATGATTGTTTTTAAAAGCGTATGTCCTTTTTTTTTTTCTTCTACCCAACAATGAAGGCTCAATAATATTCCGTGATGGCTCAACAAAGTATACTTTTGACGGCATACAACAAGGCCCACTTGTTAACTCTATTGGTCTGGCCTATGCTTCCAGAAATGAAGTACAGATATTCTACCAAACTATTTATGCGTATTCTAATTTCTGTCTCCTTCTGGGTGATTTTTGACTGAGACTCCACTGATATCACTTATATCAAAGCTACTACAATACCACTTGGCTCCAGACCAGATAATCAAGACCTCCCCCACAGGCTGATACTATGGGCAATTAGCTGTGTGGCAGTCTTGATTTTACCTTCCTTTTTTTTTTTTTTTTTAAGTTGTCCCTTCTAAAACTGGATACCTCACTAGAATTGGAGCAGCAGCACATAAAAATCTGGTGAACTGTAACAAGTGAATGGATTTTATATTTACTAATTTTAAATGCAATAAATTATTACGTTAGTAGAAGGAAATAATAATGGGAAGTGAAACTGGTTTTTGGAATTACATTGTTATTTTAGAAACTAATGGAACTCTCTCAATTTATGGATTAATTTTAGCCAGCAGTCCCAGCCATTGTACAGTCTGGCTCTTGCATATGCCAAGAGTGAGCTTAGCCTTATGTTATGACCATAGTCCCACATTTTCTGAAAGTATAAGTAATTCTCAACCACAATTTGCAAGTGTGTGTGGCTCCATACAAGTTTGGGCATTGTTTGTTTTAAATTTGATAATAAAATGGACTTTTATATTCTCATTTCCATTTCTACATCCTGCCTCTGTGTTTTGAGATTGTATGAATGCTTTCACCACAGGGACCAAACAGAAAGTACAAGCAGAATAAAATAACTAAAGTATTTTCAACAACTAAGACTCCTTCTGCTCCAAAATCCACCGCAGGGAACGGAGAGGTCTTAACTTCTCATTAAAGTAAATATAGGGAATAGGAAAAAAAGATTCTAGGATTAAGACACTGATGAAGGTAGCCAATTACAGCTGAACAGCAGCAAAGGAGGGCAAGAAGCCAGGAGATAACATAATGGGGCAGAAATGCAGACAAGGAACAGGAATTCTACAGGTTGCATTGGCGCTTCTCTGCATTCTTTTTTAAAGAATTTAATGCAAATGAATAAATAAATAATAAGGGTATGTTACCAGGGGGAGAGAAGGACAGTTTCTCCATGAGCAAGACCCACCCATTCTTTTTTCCTAGAAGCTAATTTAAATAACATTCAGTTAAAATGAACAGTCTTTCCTGGAGACTCCGAAGACTAGAAATGCTCAAATGCAGCAAGTTGGGTGTTTTGTGAATTTTTTCCTCTCTTCTTGTATACTTTTTCAGTTCTTTACCCTGGGTGAATTAGCTACAAGCTGGAGGGCAAGCCTAGATGCATCTCTGATTATTAGGTCAACTTTAATTGAAATATATTACAGGCAGTCCTCGGACTTAATGATGCAACTGGTTCCTGAAAAACCACATCTTAAGTCGAAACGTCATAACTCGAAACCAATTTTACCATAGGAACAGTGTTAAAATTGGGAGATTGGTTCCTTTACAACGGTCGGTACTGTGTGCAGATAGTAAGTGGTAGAAGGGGAAGAGAAGGTGTCGGGGGGCAGATCAATACACCCCCCCCCCCGCGAGGGAGAGACTGGGGCAGGGCTGGGATTGGGGCTGGCTGGGCAGGCACAGGGAGGGGGAGGTGGCAGCTTCCACCATTGTGCTGCTCGCCTGGCGGCTCAACCAGCAGTTCCCACCACTGGTCCGGGAGGGCATGGGGGGGGGCGTGTGCCTCTGGATCTGCGCAGGGTGGGGTGAGTGGGGTCAGGGCTGCAACGGGTTGTGCTCCAGGCAGGCAGCAAGGGCTACAGAGAATTTTCAGGTGGCTGCAGCCTCCCGATAGCCCCCGCCCTGCCCCCATCTGGGGACACATGCCCCCTCAATACCCTTGAATCTGCAGCTTGTCTGGGGGCATGGGGAGGGTGGGGGGTGGCTTCTGCCATTGCGCGCTGCATGTCCAGAGGCAGTGCAGCAGCTCTGCCCCATGCCCATCCTGTCCCGGCTAGGCGAGCAGCAGGAGGGCATGGGAAGGGGGAAGGGCAGTGTGCCTCCAGATCAGAGCGGGGTGGGCGGCAGAGTGGGGGTTATGGGGGAGCTGCAGCCACCCGAAAATTTGCTGTAGCCCCCGCAGCCCACCCGGAGAGCAGTCCCAGAGCTGCATGCCTCAGCCCGCGCAGATCCGGGGGCACGTGCCACCCCATGCCCACCCAGACCAATGGCAGGAACAGCGGTGGGAACAGCCGGTTGAGCTGTCAGACAAGCAGTGCACAGCATCAGGAGCCACTGCCACACCACCCGGTCCCAGCTGGGCAGTGCTTGCCCCAGCCCTGGTCCCAGCTCCAGTCCCAGCCCCTTCCTCACCAAAGCAGGCATTGATCTGCCCCCCCCCCCCCCTTCTGCCACTTACCAGCTGCATGCTGTATCGACCGTGGTAAAAATGAAACCCATGTTGGAATTTCAAAATGGGGTGTCAATGTATAAGTGTCATAAGCGACGTTTGTCACAACTCGAAAAGTCTTAAGTCGAGGGCTGCCTGTACACCAATTCCCAAATTGGAAAACTACTTCCCCTTGACCTCAAATCTGGCCCACGTAATAAAATTAAAGAAAGTATATTAAATAAATTAAACAGACAGAGATTTTGATCCAGGGATTCATTTTAGTATTGTAGCTTAGGACAGTGGTGCTCAAATCTTTGACCCTGCAGGTTGGCTGAATGGAAGTGGCATCCACACCCAGCCCCACATGTCTGACCTAGCATGCAGGACCACACTATTTGGCCCACAAGGATCCCCACAGGTATACAGAACTCGACAGCATGGAAGCAGAAATTAAAGCTGTCGCTGCTCCCCGGCCAACAAATTTTCGGCACCAAGAAGAGCTCTGCAGGCTGGATGGTACAGCTTCGTGGGCCAGAGATTGAGCACCCCTGGCCTAGGACAGCAGGAGAGAAATTGAATCAATGCTGGAAGAGGTCAATGTCCTGAGTAACTTGGAAAGCTGAATACTGTATCCAATTGCTATCTGTTCTCATACCTTCTCTGGAGTTATTAGTTCAATTTTTAGTAGATACACTGGCTACTAAACAGAAATCTGGCTACATAGATATGCATTACAATGGTAGGAACACTTAATGTACTGTTACAGTAAAAGAAAGAGTTCAGTAAAATAAAGAATAGAAACAAATCAGATCTATTCACAATCAGATGAGAACTGTATCACTACACAAAGGAGTAAGCATTTCAGGTTCTTTATTAAAATCTGCATAAACTAGGAATACTAGCCAAATGCACATAACATTTTTTGTTTTCATTTTAATTCAGGTGGATATATTACACTTTGATAACAATAACAGGGAAAAAGAAGAGAGATTCCATAGTAAGCTTGTGAAACCTTCCTGTACAGTCTCTAGATCTTCAGGTCACACAATGCATAGTGTATAGATAAATTTAAATGGGATTGTCAAAAGCATTCATTTTGGTTAATAAAGGTCCAACACTGAACGCTTCTGAAAATCCTACCTGGAACAAACAAATACATATTGATTGGTCCTGAGACCTCACACACAAACAACTGTCTGCCTTCAAGTGTTTATTTTTCACTTCTTTCTCTACCACTACCTTTTACATACACACATATCATTATAAAGAAAATCCTGAGCCAGGTGTTTCATTTTCTCTATGCTTCCTACAATACTCACCTCCTTCAGGATAATGAGATGGTGCAACACTGAAGTCAAGTTTATCCTTAAGGTCGTCTTCATTTTCTTTCTCCCACTGTGAGCCTACCCTTTTCCAGTAACTCAGAGCCAATTTCCTACAGTGTAAAATCAGAGTGGTTTAGCCACTATGTCTAAAATACACCCACAATGAAGGAATTTAAAAAATGGGCTGCTGGAGAGGAAAACACCTGCCTCTAACTAATCACATGAAAAGTATCTTTGAATAGCCATTGATAATTACACTTATACGAACTAGAGAGCAAGAAACATTTATTTTAATTTAATTAACATTAAATTCTATAAAATATCATAACAAGCCAGGGGAAAAATATTTTGACAAAAATAATGCATCTTGTATTCTAATCTTTTAATAACAGCATATAGTTGAATGCAACATTCAACTTTTTCTTTAGTTACATAAAAGCTATGTGTAAAGATAAGTTGGTTACTAAATAAAAGATGAGCATTTTTTCCTGAACACCTACAAGTTACTTGAAAGAGCAGAGCTACTTTCATATAGCACAGGGGTGGGAAATTATTTTGGCTGGTGAGCCACTTAATGGAGTTTTGGTGAGCTGTCCAGGGCTGCAACAAAATCTTTCAGAAGATATTGGGGTGGCTGTGTGGTGGCTGGCATGAGCCCCCATGGTCACTGTTGTTTCCCCACCCTACCTGCTGCCCAAAGCAGTGCAGCAGGGGCAGAAGGAGGAGCTACTGGAGGCAGGGAGAGCCAAACGGTACCCTGGCAGCTGCCCTGGGATCAGCCCTGCCAGGAAGCTGTGCACACTGGCTAGGACTGGGGCCGGGGCCGGGGCCAGAGCTGGGGCTGGGTCAGCAGGCACAAGCAGGGCTTGGCTCCATGTGGAACACGACAGGGGCAATCGGGGGCCACATTTCGCCCTCCATGGATATAAAATATGCATGGAAAAACGCATGTTATGTTCCACTGACCTGTTCTCAGGCATCTCATCAGTAAAGCTGCCGAGTAACACAGGAATCAGCTTGTGAAAGTAAGAATATCTATCTCGCAAGTGCAATAGCCATTCTCCAATGACAGTGGTAACTTCATGCCGAACCTAAAAGGGTAACACAACACACTGCTTGTGTTGTCACAGCTTTGTGACACGTAGGGAAGAATTACAAAAACAAATGGGAAAATCTGCCTAAGAGGAAAGAACATTACCTGTGGGATTTCATCAAAGAGTCTTTGGGTTAGGTGAGAGAGCACGTCATCCACAGACTTCCCATTGCCAAACTGTATCACTGCTCCTGTGGCCTGAATTACGGCCACACGAACTCTGAAGTGCTGGTGTGAAATGGTTTGCATTAAGGGTTTTATCAGCGACTCTGACTGCATGTGAAAGTGTTCTGTGGAGAGAAGAAAGAGAGGAAGCTCCATTGACCTTTGCTCATGTGCACAGACTTGCATATTTTCCCCCTTACTGTGTAGCTACTGTATTTATCCCACTATGTCTATGCAGCATATGGCTTTCATCGGGACCATGAATTCAGACGGAAGGGCAGCATGTCAGCTACCCTCCTCTCGGGCCTATTAGCCCCCTTAGGACCTCCATAATCCTCCAAACTAGGCATCTTCTTCCACGGGCAGATCTAGGACTGGAAAAGGATTATGGATCATCCCATATGCACCCCCACACCCAACATTTTTCTCCAGTTAAAAAGAAACTAGATGCTGTACTAACAAGTGAGAGGCCTAGAGCTATATTATTCAGTTTAAGATCAAAAGGGGAAAAAAACAAAACAAAAAATCTCTTTATTGGAATGTGCCTTTGTTTGCTATCTCCTATTAGGTATATAAACACAACACACTAGGCAAAAATAATCAAAAGATGTTGTCTCACTAGCCCCGTAGTAGTTAGAATTAAATGGACATCCTGCTGATTCATAAAACTAAATCTCCTCTTCCTGAGCATCTTGATAGTGCTTCACTGAGAGTCAATAGTCCAGAGGAGAGCCACGCGCATGATCAGAGAGCAAGAAAACAGGCTTTATTAAGAAAGAGGCTGCAAGCTATGGGACTTTTCAGCCTGGAGAAGAGCAGGCTCAGGGGTTACTTGGTAGCAGCCTATAAATACATAAGATCTGTGTATCAGGATCTGGGAGAATACCTGTCCACCAGAGCACCCCAAGTGATGACAAAGTCCAACGGTCACAAACTCCTGCAAGACCATTTTAGGCTGGACATAAGGAAAAACTCTTTTATTGTATGACATCACAAGGCATGGAACAGACTCCTCCCAGAGGTGGTGCAAGCACCTACTCTGGACACTTAAGAAACATTTGGATGCTTATCTTGCTGAGATCCTTTGACCTTAGCTGACTTCCTGCCTTTTGGGCAGGGCTCAATGACCTTAGGAGGTCCCTTCTAGCCCTGTCTATGAAATCTATCAGCTGAGGTAGCATTTCCACACCCGAGTCAATGTTTTTGTCTAAGGTTAAAAAAAAGCCTGTGAGAGCAGCTCACAGACAGCACCACTGCAGAAAAAAACTAGCTTGATTAGGGGAAGCATTAAAGTCCATTAAAAAAAAAAAAAGAGAGAGAGGAGATGGTTAACACCTAAGAAATGAAGAGTTTAGAAGGAATCAATTATATCAGTAGTGCCCAACCCTTTTGCTTAGTGGGCCAGATGGACAATACCAGGTCTGGCTGGTGGGTCCAATCCAGTATGTGGGGCCAGCAGATGAGACCCCAATTGGTGGCAGAGGGAAGAGCGTGTGCAGCCCGAACCCAATCCATCCACCCAAAGAGGATGGAGAGCTGCCTGATCCCAAACCAAATATACAGGCAAGGTGGGTTGGGGCAGAGCAGCCCCAATGTGGACACATGGGTGGTGGAGGCAGAGTGGATCGAATCCAGATGTGCCGGGGGGGGGTAGATGCAACAGCCCCTATCCAGACACAGGGTGGGGGACCAGGGAGCAGCCCAGGCTTATCCGGACATGTGGGGGGAGAGGCACAAGGCAGGCCGATTCTTCCAACCCGTGGGTGTTCCCACATGCCAGAGGTCATAGTTTGGAGGCAAAGCACCCACAAGCAGGGCGGCCATCACATAGTCCAATTTTCTGCTACTCCGCCCTCTGTCGATACGAACCCGACGCCTTTACGTCCTCTGTTTTTCTCTTCAAAGCATCTCGACGCTCGGGCGGTCACCACAGAGGACAGTCCTCCGTCTTCTATGGATACGAAACCCGATGCCTTTACATCTGCTTTTTTTCTCTTGAAGAGAGAGGAGGCCCACTGCTAGGGACGTAGCGCTACCACTTTGACATTTCCATCACATCCAGCCTAAAACGGTCTCGCGACCGTGGGACCTTCTTTAAGAGAAAAAAAAAAACAGGACGCAAAGGCATCCGGTTTTGTATCGACAGAGGACAACTGCCCCGCAGCCCTCAACGATGACGAGCGGATGTCAAGCGACGCGCTGAAAGGCACTCGCCCCCGCATGAAGCAGGATCTGGAGGGGACTCCTCCGCGCCCCATGCAGCCCTGCCCCGTGCCTCCTTCCCTTCCTCCCTGCTCGCTCCCCCCCAGCTCAGCCGCACCTGGCAGGGCGCGGGCGCAGGCGGCGGCGCAGCGGCAGGCCTCGCGCTTCACCTCGGGGTAGGGGTCGAGCAGGGCGGCCTGCAGCACGCGCACCAGGTCGGGCAGGTACGGGGCCAGGCCGGCGCCGCGGCTGCGCTCCAGCAGCAGCCCCACGAGCTGCACCAGCGCCAGGCGCAGCTCCTCGCACGGCTCCCGGCCCTGCCCGCCCGCCGGGCACAGGCGCTGCGCCACGGCCGGCAGCAGCTCGGGCAGCGCCGCCGCGGCGTCCGCGCCCTGGCTCAGGCCCTGCTGGGCGAGCTGCAGCGCCAGCTCCCGGCAGCGCTCCGCCGGGTCCGCGGCCACGACCCGCGCCAGCGGCCGCAGCAGCTGCCCCGCGAACACCTCCGGCAGCACCGGCCGCTCCTGCAGCTCGGCCGCGATGGCCTTCAGCGCCCGCAGCCGCGTCTCCCTGCCCGGCTCCTGCAGGCGGCTCAGGTGCCGGCCCAGCGCCGCAGACACCTCGGCGGCCCCGCGCGGCTCGCCCTCCGCCATGCTGCCGTCGCGAAGAAGGCCCGTTGCTAGGGACGCCGCCGCTTTTTACGGCGGGGCGCGCCTGCTTTACGACAGTGTCAACATACAACCAGCTTTATTGGCAGCGCGGGCACGGACACGGACAGATAGGGCTGCTAATAAAGCTGGTTGATACCACAATGAGTTGGTCTAATAAGTTAGAAAACGCATGGCTTGTAAATATGGAAAAGAAATTGATGTTCAATTAAATAAGAGGGTGGAAATATGGTATATAGAGGTATTTGGTTTTGTTTAGTGGAAGGAAAGATGTGTTTGGAAAAAAAAAATTAATGGAAGATGTAAATGAAATGATGAGAATATGAGTTTGGAAGAAATGTGCTGTGAAGGGAGATACAAAATGATATGCTTTATGCTTATGTAAATTATGTGATGGGGTAGTGATGTTTGTGTTGATTTAATCTGATAATTTGAGAGTGTGTATGTGTATAGATTATTTGATGTTTTATACTTAATAAAAACATTGTGATGCTGTTTGATTGGGGTGCAAATATATGATAGTAAATGGGATGGAACATGTAAAGTGATATGGGATGAGGTATTTATTGCACTGTGAACCCCAGATGGGAGACTTGTGTTCATTGAAGTTTGTTTAATTGTGCATTGGGGTGTGCTTTATGGTGTGTGGGGTTTTTTGCAAGCCCAAGGTGGGCTGTTGATGTGACTTGGAAGGTTTGTAATGAGTTTTATGGTTTTTAAGTTGTTTCCATGTTTAATTTAAAAAAAAAAATCACAATTGTGTTTGATCGGGATGCAAATATGTCATGGTAAATGGGGTCGAAGTTGTAGAGTGATACAAGATGATACATGGATTGCATTGTAAACCCGAGATGGGAGACTTGTGTTAATTGAAGCTTGTTTGTGTGTGTGTACTTTGGTGGTTTCCTTTGTGTGTTGTTTTTTTTTTTTTTTTTGCTGGGGGAGCCTGAGATGAGGTATTGATGTTCCTTTGAAGGTTTGTTATGAGTTTGATGGGTTTTAAGTTGTTTCTATATTAAGAAAATTTTTTTAAAAATCATGATCCTGTTTGACTGTTTATGTTTATGCTTGTAAGTTTATGTTTCTGTGATCTCGAAATGGGGTATCTACGGTGCTTTGGAGTATGCTTTGTATTAATAATAATAATAATAAAAAAATCATCCTCCTATTTGTATACTTATTTCATCCCTTGCAAAATGGATGGTCAATAATAGTACAGGTTTCTGTCGATTTTATGCTGTACATGCATTTCTGGAAAACGGCGTATAACTTGAATTCACGTAAAGGGAACCCACTTTACAATGTAACAAATAAGGATACATTCTAAGACCTCGACTGTACTGACCCCCAGACCCATTTCTACCACTTCTACAGGACAATTTTGGTACTTGCCAACAGCAGGCAGTGCACACAAGCACAGGGCACCATCATAATGGGGACGGCAACTACAGAAACATGTTTCACAAACAATGAGCGATGAGCACGGATCCACAAGAGTTGATTATATTTTAGTGCATGTCTCTTCCCACAATGCAGTGCACAAAACAGGTGACCACAGGCTTCTACCCCACTGATCAATTAAGAGTGAATTTACCTTGCATATAGCAAATGTTTGGTATAAAAAGGTTTATCGCATAAGAGCAAATTTGCACATACAGAACCCACATAAAGCGAGGGAAATCTGTAACTGTGTTCAAAATGCATGAGTAGTCAGTGCGCTAGAGGTGATAGCTTTATGACAGTAAAAGCCGTGTTATCCAGCACTTCGTTAACCAGCATGCTCTATTAACCGGCACACTGGTCAACGCGGCAAAAGCAAAACCGGAAGTGGGACTTCCAGTTTTGCCAAGTCCCACTTTAGGTCACAGCCCGGGGCCCCTCTCCTCGTCCCCTGGCACACTGACACCAGGGGAAGGGCGGCGCGGTGCCTAACACTGATTCACCAGATGCGGCGGGAGGGGCACCTTTGCCCAACCAGGCAAAGACGCCTCTCAGGTAACTGGCATATTTGCTTGTCCCCATGGGTGCTGGGTAACAGAGTTTTTGCTATAGATCAACTAGACAGTTGCAACAAAAAAAATTCTCTTTCAAAAATTTTTCAAAATGCATGATAATGTTTGAGGTAGCTAATTTGATTCAGTATATACAAAACTGAAGTCACTCTCAGGAAGTCTTAACTTACTTTTTTTTTTTTTTAAGGAAAATGTTTTGTGTTCCAAGCCAAATCAATTCCAAACCCAGGAGTCATTCAAGAACCATAAGTGGCCATACTACTGGGAAACATCCTCCACCCCCACACAGGGCTTCAGATGTTTCCAATTCATCCAATGTGCAGGCCAAAGCCCGGAGGCTTGGAGTTTGGATGCTTTCAAGTTTTGCTTGCCCTCAGCCACATGGCTGCAAGCTGGGGAGGAGTCTCCCACTTCCAACTGGAAATGAAAGTGGGAGGTTAACTATACATTACCCCATGCCAGAAAAGTGGCCCTTCCCCTGCCCCTGGGAAAACCGCCTTAGCAGTCATAGCATTTTGGGTTTGTTGCCAGCACTTTCTTACTTGCCCCAAACTATAAAAATGCTTCAACTTTGATGACCCAGTTCTCCCTTGCTCACTGCTGACTTGCAGTGAGCAGTACAAAGTAAATAAGACTTATTTGCAGGCTTATTTGCATATTTTTTCAATGTAAAATGGTTTTTTAGCAAATACGATAATTTTGAGCTTCCAATATGATAATTTCATATTTAAGACCTGGCAATGCTGGATGCCTCGCTCCCTGCAGAGGACAGGAGCTATGGAGGCAGATTGCACTCATGGTTAAAGCAGGGAGCCAGGCTGTCATGTTTAATGCCTGGCTCTGACACAGGGTTGCAATGTGGCCTTACAGGAGTCAGTGCAGCTCTGGGGACTGCCCTGGGGCTGCCATGAACTTGGGGCTCAGCCTTCCAGGGAGAAAACAGCAGGACGCAGCCTCGGGCTTCCATTGACAGCCCTGAAATAGGCAGGAGCTACTTGGTTTCTGGGCTACTGATCGCAGCACTGAAGCTGAAGGCAGCTGGTTGGTTCCTGGGACGTGCCACTAGCCCGGTTTGCAAACACAGGCTGTTGTCAGGCTGCTGCTGGGTGCTGATCTGGGACCGTTTTTTCACATTTGGAACAAAAATCCTACTTCAGGGAGTTGTCAGGGACACTAAAACACTGAGAAACCACAGATGATTGATCTAGGACCTTGCCATCCTGTCTCCTATGCGAAGTCAATAAAGGAAGTGCTTTGTGCCATATTTTGCTACTAATCTGACAGAATTAAACACAGTGACACACATGTGATTCTGTAGCTTGAATCAATTCTGAGGCAGCAGTCCCCTAAAGGTAAGCATGCAGAGGAATTAAAAAATGAAAGCTCTGCTCTACTACTTACCACTGATATTGATACTGATCCCAAAGTAACTGCATTTCATTGTTCCTGCTTGCTGTTTCTGGGACAATCCTATCTCCTGAAAGGCTACAGTGGCTGCGGAAAAACCCCCAAATGAACTTTTGGATTTCTGTAGAGACACTGACTGGCGGTGACATTGATCCAGATGATGCAGAACGTAAAGTGGTCTGCTATCTGTTGGACCCAGTTCTGCAATTGGATTTATTAAGGTGACCTAAGTGGAGATTGAAGGCTTTTTCTGTAACGTGGTACAGCAATTCACAGCTAAGGATCCCCTCCTGCCCTGTTTGCTGGTTGCTGACCTTCTGTGTGACCTTGGGTGAAGCACTTAATCTCTCTCTCTCTCTTGTTTTCCCCTGCCACAGTGTCAGAATAGCAACCTGCTTGGAGCCTGGAGGAATGCAGTGCTGGATAGAAAGGCTTGGGGGAGGCAGAATCTTGACTTCAGTAAGATTTTTATCACTCTCTCACATGAGAATCTCATAAGCAATGCCAGTCCTGATTTGTAACAAACTCTAGTTATGGACATTCCAGTGAAGGACACACATTGCTTCAATGCATGGGAGCTCTCGGCCCCACTGTTTATTTCCATACTTCATTCAACTGCATAATTGACGGGGAGCCCTCAGTTGCAAGGCTTCTAAAGCAGTGCTGAACTATGTCCTATCGATTTCAAAGCTGGTATTAGGGGCATTAGGCCTTTAAGAAACAAAGAAACAGGCCTTAACAAAGTATGAAAAGCTTAGCACACACTGTTCTTGTAGTTAATGAGCCTTATTTACATTGAGTTCAAGCAAGTGTATGGCCTCTTTTTAGTCCTGAGGCTTTGCACTGGAAAAGAGAATCCATTCTTAATAGGAAACAGGTCTTATTTTTCCATTATTTTATATACCTCTATCAATCATATACCACCTTACTGTCCTTCCTTTAAACAGTCCCAATCTCTTTCATTCCTTATTATATGGAAATCTTTTAATTTCATTCATTATTTTATCACCTCTCTGATTAACCCTTTTGCTTTTCCTGCAATGGGGTGCTTAGAACTGAACATAATCATCACTTTGAGAGGCGATCTTGTGGCCATCTACAAATTCATTAGGGGGATGCAGCAGGGGATCAGAGATGCTCTGTTCGCCAGGGCACCTCTTGGGATAACAAGGAACAATGGTCACAAACTGACAGAGAGCAGATTTAGGCTAGATACCAGGAAAAAACTTCTTCACAGTAAGGGTGGAATGGGCTTCCAAGGGAGGTGGTGCTCTCCCCTACCTTGGGGGTCTTTAAGAGAAAGCTGGATAGACATCTGGCTGGGATCGTCTGACCCCAGCACTCTTTCCTGCCTAGGCAGGGGGTCAGACTCGATGATCTGTTGAGGTCCCTTCCAACCCAAACATCTACGAATCTATGACTCTATAACAGGGGCGGGCAGTTATTTTGGGCAGAGGGCCGCTTACTGAGTTTTGGCAAGCCATCGAGGGCCGCATGACAGGCAGCCCAGGGCAGATAAATATTAATTTTCTAAATTTTTTAGGGGCCCCACAGGCCGGATAGAATGGCCACCCCTGATCTATAACAATCATAGAATGTGGCATCATTTCCCATAACAGCATTTTGTTATTTTTAGTATTGGTTTATAGCTTGTTCTTTATGCAGCCTA
Source organism: Alligator mississippiensis (assembly GCF_030867095.1). Classification (NCBI taxonomy): domain Eukaryota; kingdom Metazoa; phylum Chordata; order Crocodylia; family Alligatoridae; genus Alligator; species Alligator mississippiensis. The sequence continues at coordinate 49,411,671 of NC_081836.1, read as the reverse complement.
CATTTGATTTACTTTTATGATGCTTTGGACAGTTATCGGACTGTTGTGTCCACAGTGCCATCCGTTTGTACGGGGAGTTCATATTTTCCTTTTCAAATTACTGTGCAGTTGTCAATGCTGAATTTGTTTTACAGCAGTGCTTGGTTAGGACCCCAAAGTTCTTGATAGTCTACCTAGTACTACCGACACTATATTTGTCCTAGGACTGATCCTTCAGATATCTTATTATTACTCTTTTATCCCATGACTTGTGAGAGTATGTTCCACACTCTGGAAGAATAAAGTGCATTAGAAAACAAATTAGCTCGTATATTTAATTAGCATGTGGTTAACATTACTTGCTGGCATCTAGCCTAGACAAACCACTGTTAGTGGGTTGTGGCTAACCCCCTTTTTTTTTTAATCCCTAATTAATTGCATTTCTCCCTACACTCCCATAAGAACTGGAGAGAACAGGTTACATTCCCTGAAGTTCACCAGATCTGCGCTATGGGGAATCTCAGAGTAAGACAGGTTTCCCAGGGGCTGGCCTGAGACTGTGGAACAAACTCCTGTAGAAACTAGAATCCCTTTACCCCTTGCACTAGCATGCTGCTATGTGTTAGCACACTTTCTGGATCTGCCCTCTGTGGCAAACACGAAGCAGCATGTGTATTCTAAAAACCCAAGCCCTACCAAAATGTTGAGTATACAATTCTCCCCCTGGGAAGCAAGTGAAGGAAATACTCAACTATCAGGTGTCCTCCGCACTGGCACCAATCGGCATGGGGGAAAAAAGCTCTGAAAACTGCATTACACATTGTCTGAAAGCAGCACGTGCTCAGTCATGGAAAGTAACCTGAAGTTGCTTGCATGCAGCCAACACTGAACATGACTAAAACACATGGCCCATACAGGGCAAATGTACTGATGGGAACCTTTCTTTGTCCCTAAAAAAACAAACAGGCAGGCGTTCCCTTCCCAGCACTGGGCCTGGAGGTACTGCAATACTGGGCCGGCACCAGGAAGGCCAGATCCAGCCCTGACACCATCCTCGTGGTGCCAGTAATGCTTGATCTTAGCATAAAAACCAAGGTGCTGTTGGGAACCTACCACACTTTTTTTTTACCGCTGGCAAGGACTCTGTCTCCCAGACTCTTCAGTCTGGGGCTTCAGATGCTCTGAATTTGGAGGCATCTGTAGACTCTTGCAGGGGTGCCTGTAAAGGACAGGTCTCCATCTTCCATTTATTCCAAGTCATTCAAGGTTATAAAGAAGGGGATCTTCTCTTTCAGGTAAGAAAAACCACCTAAGCAAAAACAAAACCTTTTTTTTAATTATTATTTTAAAGAAGTTTGTCGTGTTCAAAGCCAAATCAGCCAAATCCAGTCCAAATCCATGAGTCAGTCCAGAACCATAAGTGGCCCTACAACTGGCAAACATCCTCCACCCCCACTAGAGGCCTCAGATATTTCCAACGTCTTTTGGCAGGCATCCTATGTGCAGGCCCAAGCCCGGAGGCTTGGGATTCAGATGTCCCCAAGTTTCACCTGCCCTCAGCCATATGGCTGCAAGAGCAAGCTAGGAAGGAGCCTGCCATTTCCATAAAATGGGCATTAAGCCCCAGCACTTCAATGGGTACTAAACCATGCCAGAAGATTAATTATGCCTGGGAGGGCTTAAGTAAAATTGCTTTCTTGGACCTAGATACATGGTGTTTTCCTTAAGCAAAAATAAGCCATCTCACGGTGGTTTCTCTCTTGTCAGGCAAATTGGATATATGGCAGTATCACTGAGTGCAGATCCCCTCACTAGCAACCTTTTTCCAGGTCATAGTGAACCACTGCATTGTATACATTTTGACTTCCTCTATGCTCCCACAGCTGAACCTAACTACACCTTTTTTCCCATTTTCAGTGATTCCTTCACCAGCCTTAAATGGTTTCTTCACCAGTCTTAAATGTCTGGCAAACATCACCAAACTGAGTCCCAAACAGTTCACCCCAAATCCCTCTGTCACCCCCTCTCAGCCTGTCACATATGATTAGTGTGGCCCAGCCCTCCATGAGGTGGAACCAGACCAGTTTGCCCTGTGCTTCATCTGCATAGAAATTATTGGAGGATCTCAGAGCTCATGACAAGAAAACCCTGTTGAAGTCATGAGTGGGGGCTAATTAGCACATGGGCGTCTCTGGAGTGCACACATACTGAACAGTGCTGAGCTGTGGGGTCACCATAGCTTGAAATGCTGTTGACTCTTCTGGGGTCCAGCCCAAGGAACTGTATTGTAAATCACAAGTCTTTGGGCTTTGGGCTAATAGCAAATCCCAACAGTGGTGTGAGAACTAAGAGACCGTGTTACAGAAAAGACTTAAGACAGGTATGTGGGAGCACAGGGGTGTGGGTGAGGCCATTGTAATAGGTGCTTGGGTTTTTAATGCATTTTAAGGTGTGTGTAGAAATGCTTATGCGGGATTCTGTATATAGCTATATATATATATTTATTTATTTATATTTATGTCCTCCCCACCCCAATTGTGTTGTATATAAGCAGGTGACAGGGCATTACTTACATGTGTATTTATGGAGTACCTGTGCTAGAACTTGCAGCAGTTTAAAAATAATTAAAAATGCATCAATTCTGGATGACCTAAGACTGTGCACTATATGCAAATGACCACAGCTACATTTATTTCAAACTCAGTTTTGTTCCTCACTTCCATGCGCTCAGGAGAGCAGGCTCTGATAGAAAGGAGAAAGGTGCAGGGGGACAACATTGCGGGGACAGATGGCAAAGGCTACCTGACCCCCCAGCTTTGTTTTCCCTGTTAAAGAAGTGAAAGAAGGACGCATTCAAAGCAAACCTCCAATAATTAGATTCAATATCTGGAAATTTATATAAAATTGATGTTTTCCATATATAGAATCTAATTATTTGGGGCTCATCTTATAGTCAGGGTCATCTTCTGACCCCTGCTGACTTCCTGCCCGTTGGGCAGGGGGCTGGAACTGATGATCTTGTAAGGACCCTTCCAGCCCTAATGTCTATGAATCTAATATTTAAATTAATATGGTACCATATCATTGATATTAGCCATGGGAGAAGCAGGATTTGTTCAGTCTGACCCGAGGAATGGTATTTTGTGCCAGAAAAGCTGGTTTAACACCTCTCCCAATATGTAGTTCATCCAATAAAAAGATGTTACACCAAATTTTCAAATATTCCCTCATTCATCATGACTAACATGGCAACCTTACTAAATATGAGTGGTGTCAATGCACTTTGAGCAGGTGGTTAGGTCGGACGGGAGGAAAACGTAAGAACCTACGCTGAATGGTGTTGCCGAGTGGTTCTCAACCTCGTGAGACGCGAGTCAACTGTTGGAAAATACCAGCTCTCCTTCTTCCTCGTGTTTGGACTATGGAAAAATAACAGAGCAAGTTTTCTGATGCAAAGATGGGTCAGGATGTTTTGACACTGTGGATACGTTTTGAAATCTCGGGGCTTGTCTCATGAATCTCGAGAAGCACCTGGCTGGGGCTGCTTAACTTCTCTAGATTCGCGAGACAAGCCCTGAGATTTCAAAAGGTATCCACAGCATGAAAACCATCCTGTTCCCACAAGCTGTTAAAAACGTCCCGGCCCTGCACTGTACAGATCAGTGATCAGTGACGTGCCTGGCCGTCACTTAACCCCAGCGCTCTTTCCTGCCCCAAGCAGGGAGCTGGACTCGATGACCTCGTGGGTTTGTATCGTAAACCTTGGCGTTGCAAAACCCGATCGGCCCATGAACTTTTCCTGCGGGAACACTGAAAAATTAGAAACGGTCAATGATTTGGCTTCTTATTTTCACTTTCCAAGGATGGTCGTAAAGTCTCGGTTCGTGGCGTACGCTCCTCCCAGCCACGCTGCCTTGCTAGCGACTGTGTAAAAAAACCCACGAAATGAAAAACCTTTGTTTGCGGGCAGACGGCCTCATACAGGCGATTCCCCCTTCCCATCCTCGACATCTCCGAATCCTGCGGCACCCGGTTGAGACCCGCCGGTGTCGCACATGCACCCAAGCCCTGTCCGTCCCCGGGCAGAGGACAACCCCTGGGGTAGGGAGCCCGTTTTGCTGGCGCTGAAGGTGTCCGGAGCTCCCTGAGGGCGGTTGGTGCTGTGGTGCCAGGCTCCTCTGGCCACCCAGGCCGGCCGCTGCCCGGGGGAGACGCCGCCGCGCGCGCCAGGCCCCTGCGCGCCGGACCCCCGTGGCGCCAGGGCGGCGGGGGCGGGGCCGGGCGGCGGGGGCGGGGCCTGCGCGTGACTGACAGCGCCGGCACTTCCTGCGGCGGCGGCGGCGGCCGGAGCAGGGCAGCGGCGGACCCCGGCACCCAGCCTCGCGGCCAGGTACGTGCGGGCCCGGCCCGGCCCGGCCCGGCCCCGGGGGATGCTCCGCGGGGATACGCGCCCGGCTGCATCCCGCAGGGACAGGCCGCGCCTCCCCGGGGACACAGCATCGCCCTCCCCGCAGCCGCGCTCCCTCCTCGCCGTCGCCCCCCCCAGAGGCAAACACCAAGGGGCATGCTTTTGTGTGGCCCCTGGGCCACCCCACGGCCCCCCCCCTGCCCGGGCCATCCCACCTGCCAGGCGATAGCGCGGGTCCCCCCATCGTGGTGCGTCTGTACCCCGAAGGGGCGGGCGCGAGATGGGCCTTCGGACCGGCGTCGAGGGGCTCGGAGCAGGGCAGCTCGTGCGTCTGTCTGCCTAGCCGGCCCCGAGCATCCCTGACGCTCCTCCGATCACTCGCCTGGTTTATTTTCAGTGTCTGATCCTCAAAAGGCTCCTTTGGTAGTTCCCGATGGCATCGGACAGCCCGATTTTGTGCTGAAAAGTGCCAGGATGTTAAATGGGGAGAGGGGAGATGTGCGCCCCGTTTCCACGCGCTGTCCGATGTCTTTGACAAAACCTGGGGAAGGCTCTTCGAGATCGTTTATTGCACCATTTTCTCACCTAGGTTTGTTTTCTGTTTACAAGCCTGAAGATGGCTGCTGCTGCTTCCTCCTGCACGGGGGAAGAAGATGAGAGCCTGAAGGGATGCGAGCTCTACGTTCAGAAACATAACATCCAGCAGATCCTGAAAGAGTGTATCGTAAACCTTTGCATTGCAAAACCCGACCGGCCCATGAAGTTCTTGCGAGAACACTTTGAAAAATTAGAAAAGGTCAGTGATTGGGATCCTTACGTTCACTTTCCAAGTGCATGAATGCAAAGGATGGTCTGAAAGTCTCAGTTCTTTGGGTACACTTTTTCCTGGCATGCTGTGTTTCGAGTTAGTTACCATTTTAAAACGCTCTAAAAGAAAGACCTTTGTTTGTAGGCAGTGTAATATAGGCAATTACACAGCATGCTTTTGCCTGTGATAAGGTTTCCAAATTGTCAGTGTGCTGCACAGACTATTATGCTTTCTCCTGGAAGTGATTCATAGAGTTACAAACATTGGTAGTGTTATGGCCCATGTTCCTCTATACTGGGGAGCAATTTCTCATTCCACTACGAGAGGGTTGTCTTTGCCCTGTCCCTATTATGTGTCTCATTGTGACAGCTCCCAAGTTCTGTGTAGATACTGGAAGATTGGCAGGAACCAATCTGCCACTTGACTTCACTGATCCCTGCCTGTGCTGGACCGTGCAAGCTCCTCCTACAGAAGCGGTGCTCATAGGGACACCACTGCACTGCACAGCAGTGTTCACAGTGTGGAGGGAAAAACAGCTTAGCTGTTCATCTGGGACCTCACTGAGGCCTGTGGCCTTGGAAGAAGATGGAAGAAAGGAAGAAGAGCCTGTAGAACTTCCTCTTTGGTGACAGGCCTTCCAAACATGGATACAGGAGGGAGAATTAGACTCTAAGGGCACGCCCCCATGAGTATGCGCGTGCAGGGGCGTGCATTTCGTGTGGGGACAAAATAACAGCGGTACATATTTGTGCCATTTGCTATTTGTCCCTGGGCATGCCCAGGGATACATGTATGCTGGTGCATGGCAGAGGGACCCAGATGGGGTAGGGGAGGCTGGGGCCAGCACCTTGGCTGGCCACAGCAGCCTTATCTGGCTTCCTGGGTCGGAGCCTGATCAGCAGCCAAAGCATGGCTCTGGCCAGCCATGCTTTGGTTTCTGGAGGTGTGCGCTGCTGCCGTGTGTGCTGTGATGCTTTTTTTAGCAGCAGTTTTTTTGACGCCAGGATCTCCCAGTGTCAAAAAACCCCATCGTGCTGCAGGGGTGCACCGTGCTACAGGTGTAGGGGTGCATGTGTGCCGCATATGGTTTGTGGCGCATCACACAGCTTTGAGGCACAGCACATTGCACATGCGCGCTCGTGGGGACGTACCCTAAGTCTTTAACCACAGAAGTCTTCAATCCCAAAAAGACTTTTGCACTTGTTTAAATTTAAACATGAGATCCTAACTAGACCACCTGCATGCTAAAAGTAAATGTGCAGATCTTGGTAGGATAAAGGTGTAATTTTCCTGAAGTTGCAACTTTGTTTAAAGTGATTTTTTTTTTTTTAATTATAAAAGTCTAATTTGGTGTTTAAAAAGAATAGAGCAAGAAAGGTAGTAATCAATTATTGCATATACTGCTGATGTAATGTTTGCTATATATGCACTGCATAGATCAGTGATTGTAAGTTTTTCTGGGTCTGTAGATATACTGTACTGTCTGCATAAGACACTGTACCCCAAACTTGAATGTCTATTAAAAAAACCAAAACTAAACCTTATATATAATGATGGGGGCATCTTATCACTGTAAAGATGTCTTTAAGGACAGGCAAAGTTGTATAACAAGGACAAGGATTATGCGTTATGATTGTGACAAACACCTGGCTGGGGTCATCTGAACCCAGCACTCTTTCCTGCCCATGGCGGGGGGTCAGACTCCATGATCTAATAGAGACCCTAAAATCTATGAATCTGTGAGTTGTGTACACAGATCACAAATAAGACGCCACGTCTCAAAACACCATTATCTAAACTTCTGAACGCCAAGCTCCATCTGCAAGTGATGAAACCTGCCATTAGGTCTTCTGGCCAGGGGGCGCATCTACACGAGACACTACTGTGCAGTAGCATTGAGCTACTGTGCAACAGCTTGTTGGCTACTGCACGGTAGCATTTGGGGGCACTAACCGTGATATGATTCTACCCTGCAGTAGTAATGAGCTACTGTGCAGTAGTGTCAGAAAACAACGTGCAAGGATGCTACTGCGCAATAACGCCGGTTACTGTGCAGTCATTTAGTACTTGGTTATGCAAGTACTAAACGACTGCACAGTAACAACTACACAGTCAGTCGCTCATGTAGACCTGGCCAGTGAGAAGATGGCAGCATATTTTGCAAATTGCTAGTTTAAATGTACCACAATAGTACATGTTATTTCAGTATTTTATAATTATTTCCAGGACTAGTAGGATGTTTCATTTTTAGTGCACTAGCAGAGGATTAGATTCATAGATTGTAAGGCTGGAAGAGACCTTGGAAGATCATTGGGTCCAGCCCTCTGTACCAGGCAGGAAAGACAGGTGGGGTCAGGTGACTCCAGCAAGATGTTTTCCAGTCTCCTCTTGAAGATTTCCAGGGTAGGCGATTGCACAACCTCTGGAAGGAGCCTATTCCACAGTCTAAGTGTGAAGAAGTTTTTCCTAATGTTGAGCCTGAAACGGTCTTCCAGGAATTTGTGGCCATTACTCCTGGTTCTCCCCAAGGGTGCCCTGGGGAACAGTTGTTAGGGCTCCCTTATTTCTACTGTATTTCTGGAGAGACTGATAGATGAAAGTTCATAGCAGAATACTAGGGAGGATGAAAACAACTTGTTGCCATACAAGGCAATTAAAACTTTCCCCTGCTCTAGAACCCAAATGGGATTAGGGGCTAGATCATCGTTTAGGTGAGAGGCCCACCTGGGAGCCGAACTTCAGTTTCATGCTAACAGTGAGAGAAGGCAGTATGCGCCCTAACCTGTGGGGAACAGTCAAGGGGTTCAGCCCGCAAAATCTAGAGATTTGGGGACATTTGTGGAAACTTACAGCTTTCAGATTCCTTTTGCTATGGAAGCATGGCTCCCATAACTAGCTGTCTCCCAAGATTTCCCTGAGAGGAAGTGGGTTCATATGTCATGGAGGTGTACTTCTCATGTAGGACAAGCCTGATTAGGTCATCTTTGTTGAATAGACAGGAGGAATCGGTACCCAGGAAGAGCTGCCTTCCCACACATGCTCAGCTCCTTGCTCCCTGAACTCAGAGGGCCAACAGAAGGATTGTGCTGTAAGGACAGCATACATTTGTTCCCTTCCATGCAGCCACCCCATTTCAGCTGTGTTGCCAGAGGGAGTAGAAACCTGAAGGGGTTTTAAGGCCCTATATACTTCTAGTACTATAATGCCCCTGAACTCTACAATGCAGTCTGTCCCAGTATACTCCTGTACCCACATGGGACTCTAGTGAAGTCAGTGAAAGGCACCATGTCCCGCACTAGAGAATCAGGACTTATGTGCAAGGCTGGTGAATCTTGCATTTGACTGGTTTGTGTAAGAATGCTTTATAATTTGTAAAAGAAGAGCTAGAAGTACTTTGACACATTTTTATCCTGTTTTTCATATCTACTTCATATCTGGCACTGTTACGCCAGACATTTATACTTAATACACTTTTTACACATCCTGCTTGTCGATTTTTGAATCCAGCAATTGCCTGTTACAGTTGTTTGCCAAGGCAGGCACGTCATATGGGTGTGGTATATGCACAGCAATAAGGGTGTGGCTTGTATGGGTGGTAGCATGCTGTATGCTAGCACCCCATGCGACTGATTATACAGCATTTTACCCTTCCATATGGAGAGCTATGAGAGCCAGCCCGTTGAAATAATTTTTGTTGCTGTTTTCCGGGAAGTGAGTGTTTTGGACCACTTTCTAAAGACAAAGAACATCTTGTTTGCCTAGATAAAGCAATGGACTTAAATGCCAGGATATCTCTTTAGAAGTTCACTGGAACAATTTTGGGAAGACGTACAAGGCATTTTTCAAACACTTTGAAAACTGGAATTTGCAGAAAACATGTAAAGATAAATCCATGGTTCCAACGTAATTCTTGAGACAGAATTGAGCTATTGACTTCCATGGAATTACGTTAGGAAAATGAAAGATACAATTTGATTTATTATGCTAATTATACATCTCTTCAAGTACAGAGTAAACTCAAGACAACATAATGCATTGAAGTAATCAGGCATAGTATTTTGTCTTGGGTTGTAGACACTACTGGACAGAGTCCCATCAACGGCAAAAAAGCACATTTTAGCAAGGTTGGGCCCATTAATCTAAGAGGATAACAAATCAATACTTCCTGCACTTGATTAGAGTTTGATATCTGAATCTACACTAGTCATTTTCTGTAAAATCTTCAGGCATGACCAAGGATAAAGAAAATGCCTTACAGCTTCTTAGGAAAAAGAAAAATAAGCCTCACCATCCTATTAAAAAAGGCCAGAACATTGCTAGAATGCACTTTGTCCTGTAGCACAGCTATTACAATATTATCTTGATAAAAGACTCAAATTCAGAGCTTTTTGAGTGTTTCACCCACTGTCCTCTGCAACTCTTACCTCTCACAAGAGTTGTATTCCACTAAACAAGATTTTCAGCCAATTATGGGGCCAGCAGACAACAGCATTAGATGGAACTTTTACAGGAGCCAGAGCAGACATACAGAAGTCTTTGCCAGACAAAATCAAGATGACTATTAAGCTCCCTGCATTCAAAATTAAATAAGACTTATACTCTCATGATAGCTTTAATACCGCTGTTACATATACTCCCAACCCATCTCCAACTCGCCCTCAAAAAAGTAGATCAAATTTTATCTACTTAATGTAAGAGAGAAATATTATTTTATCTCCTTTTTTATTTTATAACATTTTGAGGCATGTTTACATTGCAGCCAGAGGAGCAATTGAGACACATGCACAGCTACCTAGCTAGTTTTTGTCTACATGGTTGAGGCATCCAGAGCAGCAAAATTACCCCAGCATCAGCTTCAGCTGGTAGGCGTATAGGTAGGATCCTAGCCAGGCTTCTTTGGTCCACATTGAAACCTGCTGGCTTGGTTTCACTGCTAGATCAGGAATGCCTAAGCATGCTGAAAACATACTTGTAATTTCAGGGTAGACCTAATCTGAGATGCAAGTGATGATCACTGATATAAGAACTTGGGTGCATGGACTGGACAGATAGGACAAGCCGGATGATTTTTAAAAAGTGCTTAAAATTGGACATTTTTATATTTGTCTTTCTAAACTCTTTACACTTAGATTTCTGAAGCATGGCAGGAACTTGGTAGGAAAACCTGTATTTTTGTGATAGCACTCTTAACAACTTGTGTCAGAAGCAGATTAGAACATTTTTGGACTTCACAGTTTAGGTTATGTATTGGTCCATGTGACAGTTCTTCTCCTGTGAGGAACTGACAAGTGGCAAGCAGTGTCAGGAGAAGTTGCTCACTGCCTATCCTTGGGTCGTCTAGATCTGGCCTTCATTTTTATTTTCTCACTGTCATGTTATCGGGCCCCGATTCAACAAGGTAGGTAAACACATGCCTGTCTTTAAGTACATGAGTAGTTCCAGTGACATCAGGGAGACAAGCACATGCTTAATTTAAACATACGAATGAAGTATCTTAAAGTGCAGGATCAGTTATTGTCCAAGGACATTATTTTGTCAGGCTACAGTACAATTTTAGAGCTTGCACTTGCGGTTGGTCTGTGCTCTTCTTGGGTGGAACAGAGCACAGCAAGAGCACAGACCAAGTGGATCTTCCACCCTGGAAGAGCATGGGCCAACTGCAGATGCTTCCTCAGCCTAATGAAGGGTGTTTGTACCTGAAAGCTTGCAAAGAAGAATTTTTCCAACTATTTTAGTTGGTCGAATAAAAGATATCAGATTTACCCAAAAACCTTGTCTGCCTATGTCCTTAGACCAACATGGCTACAATCTATATCTAATCAGTGGCACTTACAGTGCCATCAGAGTACTGATTGGATAATACTTTACCTCTGTGGAAACCTGAGTGGATGTATCATCTAGCTTGGTAAGGGGCACACCACTCTCGAGTTAGGAATCTATGTCTAGGGAGAGCTATGGCAGTATCTATTATTTGCACAATGGAAAAAAAATCCAACCCTTTTATCTGTTAAACTACTGACTCATTTCTAAGTGATGCAGAATTCTATCTAATAAACATTAAACCCATACAAGCATCAGTTGAGAAACCTCCCTTGATTTTGACATTAACCATGACATTACTTCCTTCTCCAGGAAGAGACCTCATACTCAAATTAAACTTCTTGAATTCAGCTCCTCTTGGCTCATAGCCTGCTTATGACCATTTAAATGCAAACATACCACTGTTAAGATTTATAGGGCAAGTTCACACCTCTTTTGGTGCTATTATTACATTCTGTCTCATGGCAGACTCAGTAAGTCCTCTGATTTGGACTGAGAGAGCTATTTTCGCCTCAGAGGAACTGGAAGCTTTACTTTTTAATTTGTAAGTTTGTTAGTGGAAGCTGAGATTGAAGAGAGTACAGCAAAACTTGTGGGAGGAACAGAAGTATGCAGATTCCCTGGTTGCCTGGCTTGTCCCAAGTGTTCCATAACTGTTCAGCTGACAGTCTTGGAGACAGACCTCTTCTAGATATCCACTGAAAAGACAGAAGTAGTACTCTAAGCATCCATAGGTCATGGTGGTTAGTGAGTGGTGGTGAGGTCATGGTTGAGTGGTTAGCTCAAGGTGCTTGTCTACAGATTGAAACCACTTCCCTATTTGTAGGTTCAGCATAAATCGTAGTAATAGATAGAGCACGAACATTTTACTGCTGTGGGTAGATGTCTCAGTGATAACTTCTGTGTCCTATTTGTATGTGTCCATCTAGAAATACCACTGTAGTTGCATCATTGTTCTAGAATATAAAACAATTCCTAGTGGAGATGTCAGACAGTTTGGTCTTCATGCCGATTCACTGCCTGGGTTTCCAGTTGAGAGCATCCACACAGGTTCTAGCTGAGATATGAACTGATGGAGGATGAGATTTTCAAGAGTTCAACACTAGTTGAATTCTGCACTCATTCTACAATGGCTACACTGATTCCTCCAGCTATTTGTGGCTTATCTGTTGCCTTCTTAATTTTTGTTTTTGATAAATGGTTTTGACTACACAATATTCCCTCTTCATTTCAATCAAACTGTTAGATACAGACAGACAAAAGATTCCACACTTTTCTTCTGTGAGATACAGGGGGGAAAAAATTAGGGTATGTCTTATTGCTGTCATTTTGTTGGTCTAAGCATCCCGAGAGCCACTGAAAACTTTTAAGAAGGACTGCTGTTGCTCTTCTACTCAAGGGTACTACTTGACTTCCTAAATTACTTTCTCTCACTGTCTTTTAGTATAACAGATGCTTTCAGGGAAGTCTGGATGTGGCTGTTGAAGATGTCTCAGTCTGTACATAATAAGCACTCTAAGTAAAGTGCATGGCTGGATCCAGACATTCAGGCATGTGCGGCCTTTGTACACTACAAACCTCTTTGCAGCAGCACAGACTGCATGCCCAGCATGTTAAAATGTGTTGCACGGAAATCTCAGTAGCAAAGAAAAAGTCACAAAAAAAGCGGCATGGCACATGCCACAGAAATGTGCACTGGCAAACATGGAGGCTCAGTCTTCTAGAGAGATCCTCCGGCTGCTGGCCAGAGTATATCCCCTCCTTTAGTTCTGCCCTGGCTTCTCCAGCACACCAGGAGCTGGGAAAAACAGAGAAAGGGCAGCTTGCCCCACACGAAAGCACGTGTGCAGGGGTGTGCACAGCGGCAAAAAGTAGCTGTCATAGGGTACCATCTTTAGGGGTGGCCGTAAGTCCCTGGAGACCAAAAACATTTCTTGCACCCTGCCGTGTTCTTGTCCTCCATGCTTTGATGTTAATGGTTCTAAACAGTGAGGGGGGCTGCCCTGGTCTTGTTACAGTGACCACCAGGATTGTGGCCAAGGCCTTATGGACAAAATTGTGTGGCTCTGTTCCACCCGTACACCATGCCCCAAGCCTTGTAGATGGCATCCTCATTGATCGTCTACCAGTTGCTTATGCAGCCTTTCTCTGGACCTTCTGATCCCTCGGCACCTCAGCCTCACTCTGGGCCCTCAGACCCCTTGGTCTCTCTGCACAGCCCCTTCCTGGTCTGCCCAACCCCTTGGTCTTCCTCTTGGGTTGCCAGACCCCTCAGCCTCTTCTCTAGTCCCTCTCTGGGCCCTCAGACCCCTTGGTCTCACACAACCACTCCCTGGGCTACCAGCCCCTTGGTCTCATCCTGGAGCCTTCTGGTCCTTGATTTTCACTACTGCTCTCCAGGCTCTCCAACCCATCTGGCCCCAACTATTCCTTGCCCCCTATTTGGGCTGATGTACCCTCCTGGTCCCACTCTTTCCTGGCCCCTTGCAGTCCTATTCTTCCCTGGCCCCTTTCTGGGCCCCATGACCTGCACGGTCCTGGTCTTTCCTGACCTCTCTCTGGGGCTCTGGACCCCCATGGCCTTGGTCTCCCTGCTCAGTGCTTTTCTGTCAGGACGTGCTTCCCTAGCCTTCCCCCTCCACAGGATAACCCACAAGGCAATGGGAGCTAAGCCTCTCTGGTGTCCCATACTTGCCTTCCCCTGGGGTGGCTCATGCATGGCATTTCATAGTGGCTGCTCTGCCACAAGTAGCCCCACCATGCTAACCAGCTCCAGTAGGGTGCAGTTTCAGGTCTTACCTAGAACTAGTGTGTTCAGGCCTTCCTGATCTTACTCATCCCTTACTAGGCTCCCCCTGGATATCTTACACCCCTCCTGGGCTGCCAGCCTGTGGGCCCTCCATCTCTGCCCCCTGGCTCTCTCTCAGACCCCTTTTGTTGATCCCTTCTCCTTGGATGGCCTAACATCAGCCATCACCATTTTGGGCTGCTGCACGCTCTTTGACCTCTTCCTCTCAGTTGTGGCTACACAAGGGCCTTTGGCCTCTCGTGGGCCCTGACCCTGCGTCAGGCCAACTGAGAACTTCAGGCTTTTTTAGCTCCAGCAGTTTCTGCTGTGGTTGATTTCAGCCTTGGGCCCCTCCTGGGCCCTGGCCCCGCACAGACCAGTTGAGATTCCAAGGGTCAGTCCTCTGGCTGTCTGCCCTCTCTTCTCTGCCTATCTGCCCTCTTGGGCCCCTCCACTGGTCACTCACTCTGGAGCTCACCTGGAGCCCTCAATAGGTCTTCCCTAGCTCCTTCCATCTCTGGGCTCATCTGGACCCCTCAGTAGGCCCCCACACTCTGCTTCGCTCACTGGGTTCAGCCAGATCCTTCAATAGGTCTTGTAACTACTCAGCCCCTCTCTCAGATCTCACCTGGCCCTTCAATAGGCTCAAAGGCATCCAACTGCCCCCCTTCTGAGGGCTCCAGACCCCACACTGGGTCCCCAGGACCTCTTCCATCCCCTTACCCAAACCTCCAGACTGCTCCAGATGTTATTCTCCTTGCTGGCACTCAGGAGCTGCACCTGAATGGAGGAGGCAGTGTTTCTCCACCAGATCTCAAGATGTTACTGCCAGCCCTACTCTCAGGGTCTGGGATTATATCCTGCCTAAGCCCAGCCCCCTCCAATCAGGTGACTCCCCTCATCAGGCCTAGCCTCACCTGTAGGCTTCCTGGGTCAGCTGACTCCACAATTAGCCCTGACCCTCACCTGTCGGTGACCTCTTAAAATGGCAGGCACCCCAAGTGCCCTGCTAGAGTAGTGGCACAAATCTTTGCTGCTGTGGTTTTTGCCACTACAAGTGCTCACCCCTGCATGTGGGGATGCACCCCATGGTCATAAAAATAAGAGCAAAGGACATGGATATGTAACTTGGATATAGAGTGAATCTACCTTGGAATATACTGAAAAGACTAGGCAAGATGGGTAGAATTTAGGTGGGTTTTTTTTTTTTAGATGAAATAGGCACTGCCAGCTGCTTTTAAGTAATCTTGGAGGAAAGTGGAAGGGATAGATGCCTAAAATATAAGGTAAAAGGAAAAGAGTAAAAGATATGTAGGAGGTGCTGTCAAGCCACACTATGAAGTCCAAGCTGAGTACTTGTGATTCCCCTCCTACCCCTATCAAATCTACAGGAACATTGCTCAGCTATCAGCATAGCAAGCTGAGAAGCCTGTTTGCTGGCCATCATGTTTCTTTAAAAAATAAAATAAATCTTGATTTCAAAGGAAAAATCCTGAAGATACATGTCATCCATTCTGTAAGCTTTGGCAGGTTTGAGTAGGCATTTTTAAAGAAAAGTTTACCACAAAAGCTTGTGAGCTTAGTAGCTTGCAGCCTTATAGCAGACTCTTGTGATCATAATAACTTGCAATCTTTCAGGGTAAATATTGATAAAAATATTGATTAAAAACTGATTGTGAATGAGTCTGCTCTTCCCTTCTTTCCCTCATCTCTCTCTTCATGCTCTGGTCTCTCTTGATTCAACCCCCAATTCCCTTTAGAATGCCCAACTCTCTTTTTGAATTACCCTCTTTGTTTTCTGATCCCCCCCTATCATTGTATCTCCTTTCCTATGACCCAGTATCTGTTATTTTTCATTTATTTTTCCAGTCTACCTTACGTCACGCCTTGCTGCTTTAAATCCTTTCTTAGGACAGAAGTCACACACAAACTGGTTTAAGTGATCAGAAAGTGGTTTAAACCTGTAACAGCACATGAGTTCAGTGCACATAAACCAATTTCCAAATGGCTGAAACCAGTTTGAGATAAACCGGGTTGAATGTAGTATCAGACTTAACCGATTGAGGTCAAACTGGTTTATGGAATTTGTGTCCCAGACCCCTTCTTGGTTTAAGTTAAATCAGAGTCCTCCAGCATCCCTGCGTGCTCTGCAGCCCTTCGCTGGGCTGTCTTTTCCAGCCAAGCAGCGTTGGCCCTGTCCCTCTCCTCCCTAGCTGGAACACTGCTGCTCTGGTTGGGTGAGAAAGACGTGGGGGTGGGAAACCCTGTTCTGGAGCGCTGCCAGGTCTGCCCAGCAAGCGGGCAGTAGTCCTTGCCAAGCATCCCCAGCCCCCCACTCCCCTTGCTGCTCCAACGGCAGGAGCAGGGTGGGACCAGACCCTGGTAGCCGGAGTGGAAGTGGAGGGGGGAGGGGAGGGGGCAGCGCAGGCACCAATAGGCTCCACTTGTGCACTTGGGGCCACATACCTGGGGCCTCTGCGGCCACGTGCCAGTAGCCTGAGGGGAAGTGGGGGCGGGGGGAGGGTTAATCCTTCCATTGCAGGCAGCAGTGGCACGGGAACCAACATAGCAGCCTGGGCTGAGTCCCTCGGAGGAGTGGCCAGCTGGCCGTGGGGAGGGGGTGAGGAGGGGGATGTGACCTGGCTGCAAGGGGCAGCGGAGCTGGGGTTCATTACAGAGCCTGACTCACCGCTGCCTCCTGCTGCGGTAGCGTGGCCTGGGCTAAGGCATCCGCAGGGGGCGGGTGTCAGCACCTGCCACTTCCTGCCTTGAGCCCCGCGGGGGACCACAGTTTGCAGGTGGGTTGCAGCTGCAGTGTGGCTCTCCGCCCCCTACCTCTCCTAGTGGCGGTGGAGTGAACTATCATAGCAGGTGAAGGTGAAGCACCTGTCACCCGCTACTTGTTTGTGGTGGTGCCGGGCGCTTTGGGTGGGCTCCTGTGGGTCAGGGTTGTGGGCAGTGGCAGGGGGAGGCAATGGATCACCACAACCCAGTCCAATCCAGCCCAGCCCTGCGTTCCAGGAGTACAGCCCAGTCCGGCCTGGCCCTGCGGCCCCGGGAGCGAGCAGTGAGTGGCCTGTGGCAGCCTGCCCCGAACGCCCAGGGCTGTTGTGAGCAAGCAGTGGGTGACAGGTGCCTCACCTCTGCCTGCTGTGATGCTTCGCTGTTCTGCTGCCAGCAGGAGAGGGCTGCCACGGGCCAGTTGCTGCTTACACTCCTGGGCTGTGGGGATGGGCCAGACTGGGCTGCAGGGCCAGGCTGGACTGGACCGGGCTGCGGCAGTCCATTGTCTTCCCCTGCTGCTGCCCACGCTGTTGGCCCACAGCAGCCCACCCCAGGTACCTGGTGCCACCACGAGCAGTCGGTGGGTGACAAGTGCTTCACCTCCACGTGCCACGATGGTTTGCTCTGCTACCACCACTGGGAGAAGGTGGGGGTGGGGAGCTGCGCTGCAGTTGCAGCTGTCCTGCAAACCATTGCCCCCACGTGGGGCTGGAGGCAGGAGGCGGTGGGTGCTGACCCCCACCCCCTGGAGCTGCCCTAGCCTGGGCTGTGCTGCCACACAGCGGGAGGCAGCAGTGAGTCGGGCTCTGTAACTAGCCCTGGCTTCCCCACCTCTGCAGCCAGGTCACATCCCTGTTCCCTGCTCTTTCCTCGCAGCTGGCTGGCTGCTCCTTGGAGGGACTTGGCCCAGGGCGCTGTGTCAGTCCCTGTGCCACTGCTGGCTGCAGTGGGGGCATTAAATTCCCCCCTTCCCCTCAGGCTACTGGTGTCTGGCTGCTGCAGTCCCAGGTGCACAAACAGAGCCTGTCGGTGTCTGTCTCACCCACCCTGCCATGGGAAGACTAAACCCCCACTTCCACCCAGGCTGCTGGGGTCTGGCCCCACCCCAGCTCTTGCTGCCAGCCAGTGAGTGCATGGGGGACCCCTGACAAGGGCTGCTTCCCCCCTCCCCCTCTAGGCAGACACCAGCTGAGGTCTCTGCAGGCCAGGGTGGGGGTTTAAACCCCTCCCCAATCATACTTAGGCCTGCCGGGGCCTGGCCATGCCCCTTCACTCAGTTTAGTTTCCTTCCAGCCGAGGGCTTGTTCTGACGCCCCCCGGCTGCTGGCTTGAGCCACTAAAGGCATGTGCCTGCATTTCCGGCGTCAAAAGTGAATGTCTGTTCACTTGTTTCTTGGTTCAATCTGCGCAGGTTAGACTAACCTGCAACGATTGGATCAGTTCAGGCTCCGGCTTTTTGACTCTCTCTCCCTAGCCTTAGACTTCACTTCATCTACAAGTCCAGTTAACCCCAGTCCCCCTGCTCCACAAAGTGATGGAGAGAAGGCAGGACAAAACTGAACACAGTTTGAGTAACACAACATGTTCTTAACTTCCCCATTTGCCCAGTCACTCATTTCTTTTTTTAATTACTTGTTCACTTGGCATTATCTACAGTACATGAAAAACAAGGCTTTGATTTTACGGCTTGATGAATTGCCAATAAATAATACCAGTGACTTAACTTTTCATTTCTAGACATCATTCTTCTTTTTTTAATTCCCCATTTATTGCCCTTCTCTTTCAAGCAGTATCATTTGCTACTTTGCAGTCGGAAAAAGACGAGCAAGGAAATTTAGCAGTTGAGTTTTCAGGATGCCAGTTCAATTTGCACAGAGCCGCCAGATCAGAAACGCATCTCTCTGGTGCCTCTGTCATTTAGAAAGTGTTGGTGGAGATCACCGAGGTGTCACGGAACATGGATAAACAGTACAGCTAGGCTGAGGAGCAACATCACAAGTTGGAGGCTTTGAGGCTTCAGTGTGATGAATCTTTCTGAGTGACTAGTTGTTTATTTCGATGCTCTAAGGGCCAATTTTTGCTGCTCTCCTTCCTCCGTGAGTAAGCCCAGTGAGTTCAGTGGGAGTTACTTGTGCGTTAAGATTCTGTCCAGTATAAAGCAGGGTAATAAGGAAGCAGCTGTGGATTTGGCATTGTACAGCCAATGATTTGTAGCAAAGCTTAGAAAATTCTCCCAGTAGCCTGAATGCTGTTGAAGAGCACAGCATAATATATTTG
Organism: Alligator mississippiensis; assembly: GCF_030867095.1. Lineage (NCBI taxonomy): Eukaryota > Metazoa > Chordata > Crocodylia > Alligatoridae > Alligator > Alligator mississippiensis. The sequence continues at coordinate 49,392,807 of NC_081836.1, read as the reverse complement.
CAGTGATTTTCATCTCGGATACCAGATATAAATACAAAAGCTGCTACTTGGCTAGCGTTTGAAAAAGCAGAATCTGTGGCAGGGGTGGTTAAAATGCGGCCTGCGGGGTCCCTAAAAAATTTAGAAAATTAATATTTATCTGCCCCGGCTGCCTGTCATGTGGCCCTCGATGGCTTGCCAAAACTCAGTCAGTGGCCCTCTGCCCGGAATAATTGCCCACCCCTTATCTATGGCAATTCTTTCCTCTGTTTGGTTTACATGGACATGTAAGGACCGGAAATATGTTCTGTAGTTTATAACATAGCTTTCCTAGTTCATGGTAAAGTATATGTAGCAAATAAAAAGCATAGTGAAGTATATGTAGGCTTGGCAGCATTCATTATTTATTTTTTTAAATAACTTTGATGGATAATATCAATGTTTATTTTTAAGCATTTATTTTGATTGTTATCTATTTACATCTTTGGGATTGCGCGAAATTAAGGGTGTTGGGGGGGCAGATAATTTATTCATGACAAACGTAACTACTATAGGACTGCATTCAGCTAAGCAGCAGAGCTGCCATCAGGCAGCCCTGGCTCTACTCACCCGTGGCTCCCTTGTCTGCTTTGTCACTTCCTCTTCCTTTGCTCCCAGTCCCTTGGGGTTTCTGGAAGTGCAGTCTAAACTACAGTCAGCATAGTTCTGTATCAGCCATCATTTTTCTTGCGTCCGCTTTCTGTACATTTTGATTATTAAAGATGAAAATGTTTTTTTGTGGTCTGTGAGTGCGAGGTGAAATCAATGTTCATCAAGGTTTACTGATAAAAAAAAAATCATATCCTGCCACACCTAGGTATATGTAGTTAAGTATATATGATGTACTAGATTAATATATACAGTAAATTGTATGTAATATAGGTCAGAGGTGGTAAAGGACTGAGATTTTGCAAGGCATTGAAAGACGACAAGACATTTTAATGGGATGGTAAGAGGTAAAAGAAAACAAGTGAAATAATTTAAAAAGAGCATGATGTCATCAGAGGCACAGATAAAAAGGAGGAGTTTTTGGTAACAGTATTTTTGCCTAGATTGGAAGTTAGGAGTTGGAAAGTGGCCGGGGAAAGAGGTAGTTGTAAAACCCAAAGCAACAAATACCTAAGAAATGGATAAGGACATTGTTGGAAAGGATGGATACTAAAAGAAATACTTTAGAGATACCATAGAAGAAGGAAGGATAGCATTTGACATCACGGACGGAGGTGGAGCAGTAGTTTAAGATTACACTGAGGTTAGAAACCCGTATGATGGGTTAGGCGGTGGAGTCATCCAGGATGACAATGAAAGGACTGGAAGGGATGGTGAGAAGCTCAGGTTCTCCCTGTTGCAATGTAGATGGCGGTGGGATACCTTTGAGGAGATTGCGGAGATGTGAAAAACTGTGAAGTCAGAGTAATAGCGGGAGAGAACTCCTCATCTCCCATTGACTTTGAGCTGGGAATCCGTCAGTCCTGCCCTCCAAGCAAGGTTTGATCTAATAAATCCTTGCAGTTTGTAATCTTTATAAATCCCTGTGTCAGTCTCCTGCCATGAGTGGACAGTAATGAAAACTGAATTATTTTCTCTTTCCTAGAAGCAATTCCCCACGGTCAGTATAAGGAAGGCTGCTCCATCATTAACAACGCTATAACTTTTCTGTGGAATAAATATTGTCTCTAGGGTTGTTCAACAGGAGACTTTTATGAAAAGTTAGCGTGTAAATAAAAGACAGTATTTCAGCGAGAGTGCATCCTGGGTTGTGATTATAGGACACAATGAATAAGTTGTCAGGAGCAGAGTGGAGGCTGTTCAGTGGTACCTAATGGCTGACTTTGCTTTTATGCCTTCCTGCAGTGTTGCTGTAAAGCTGTACAACGATTTGGAGCCCTGAGAAGTGCTTCAGTTCTTTGTCTTCCTCAGACAATAACAGGGCAGGAAAGCAGGGATAGGAGGAAGAACTGCTGCAAATGAATTTCTCTTTGGAAGTGCGCCAGCTCAGAGAAGAGACAGTGTATGGGTCAGGAAACATGCTCTTGAACGAAAGGAAGGGGCTAACTTAGAAACTCGTTTGGCACAGTGACCACATGGATTGCAATGTTTAGGCTCCAACCTTATGAAAACACTAATTAAGGAACGAAATGACCCAGTGCTTTGAGGTCAGCATGCTAAATTCCTGTGCATCACACTCCAAACTTTCCAAGCGCAAGTCTTGTAACCAAAGTCACATGCAGACATCTTTGTATCTGGGTGTTTTTGTTTAATTCCAGGCAAACATGACCTTTTTTGTTCTTTTTTCTATATTTTGGCCCTTTTTCCCCATCCATTGAAGTCATCTAGAGTGCTCCAAGTTCACAGTGTCACTCCCCCTGAAACGAGTGGGTAGACTTCTTAGGACAACCTCGATTGTAATGGTCATTGATTAGTCCCAGACTGACTTGTTAGCAGCAGGATCAGATTCTTTCGGTATACAATAGCCTACATTATTGTAAAAGACTGACGTAGGTTTGTAACTTTTGGGTGTATAGATGTGATGTTACTGTAGGAATGAATGTAGAGATTTTATGCCCGAGTCTTCTTTCATGGTAATATAAATCAAGAGTAGCCGCCCTCAGTCCAGTTAGGATCATAAAAAGAGAAAAGAATATACTTGGGATGGGATCCGATCAAATATTACGACATATTATGCAACGGGCTCATCCACGTGCCTGTTTTCTCAATAGCGTGTCCTTGTCAACGGGGCACGATCAGGAAATATGATTTCTCTGCGGTTGTGAATTACCGATGCCATTCCAGCGGAGAGCGAGATCGCTTGTTGTCATGACAACAAAAGAATAGTGAGGTGTTTACTGGGAAGTGAGTTCTGCACAAGCATTCGCATCCAGCTAGATCTGATGATGTTTGAAGAACTAATCTTAAGAGAGTCTATTCTTCCTCCAAAATATTTCCTCTGTGCAGTTTTTACCTTAGGATATATGGAAGATGGCTTTTTGAGAGCACAGCCCAGGACACAGTGTGTGCTTTTGTTTTCAAAAGGCACTCTTGAGTTCAGTAATGGAAATCATATCTAGAGTACAAATAGCAGCATATGGAAAAACCAGTCAACTGTCGGCTGCTTGTATAAAGAGAGTTTGTAGCAAAGAGACTTCTTTATAAAATGAACCATATGGTAACTTACTTTTATCATTCTTTAATGTATTTTTATTTTAAAAGGGGTTTGGGTTTGAGCGGTGTGTGAATTGTGATATTATTTTACTCCTTGAGCGTCTCACCTTTTATAAAACTGCATTGGAGCAGAGGAGGTATTATTAATTCTCTGCAAAAGCCTGTGGTACAGTATATATTTAAAAAGTAAAGTATGTGCACACTATCAGTATGTTACAAACTATTTTCTGTAGCTATTTATTCTTTGTAGAAAGAGTTATATGTGCAAAATAGTATGATGTAATTATGTATTTGTAGCTTTAGTAGCATATTTTTGATTATACTTAATAAGGTTTTCACTAATCAGAATATTATTTTAAAATGCATATGGATTTTTAGCTTTTTGCAGGCAAGCATCTGAAGGAATTGCATTGAGTTGTGGCTGAATAAAAGAGTAGTTCTATGTGAACAGACTGTACTATACTATGGGAGATATTCTGGAGTTAAAAATCTGGGGTGGATTATTGATACTTGAAATTCTGCAGATAGTGATCTGTCTGATGTCAGTAAGCTGGTATTAATTACAATTATCAACGTGCATGTTTTGGGCATTGATGTCAGTGCATGCTTATACCTAAGGGGCTCGGTGCAGCCAGTTACCTGCAGTTTGCATTGTGGGGAGGAAATTGGTGAGACTATTTTCGTAGGGTTCATACTTCCAAGAGTGCAGAGAAAACCAGGCTAGATATACTTGATGTTTTACATTCTTAATATTTTGAATTGGAAGTGAAAAGTTTTAGTAGCCTGGAGCTCTTTATTTCACAATGAGCTGAACACTCCTGCAAGGTCAGTTTTATTTTGTGTTTGTACAGCACTGAGCACAATTGGGTTCTAGTTTGCAGCAGGTATTCTGGTAATTCCCAAGTAATAAATACATAAATAAAGAGACAGTAATAACAGAAGGAGCTTGGCATTTCACAGGATAGCTTAGCAGCTTGCAGAAACAAACCTTTAGTCAGGCTATACATTGTATTTCTCCATTGGTCTCCAGATTGGTTTTCTAAGCCACAGGATCCTAAAGATTACATTTGACAAAAAAGGTAGGACATGTCACTTTGACTTATGCCGCATGAGACATACTAATTTGTTACTTAACTCAGCCACTGGCAACATGGGTTGGGGGGAGGATGGGACGGGATAAGGGGGTGTGCAGTGGGAAAGGTTTTTTGGTTGCAGAAAGGCAGTGCTGTCTGTGAGAGTGGAGAAAGTGAATAGAAAAAGACCAGAAGTGACAAGTGACATAGCTGGATTTGTCAGTCAGTCAAAAACATCAATGGCAAAAACTATATATTAATCATCTGTTTTTCTTACAAGCTTTAAAACTTTGGGCATGTGCCAGTAAAACAGGACAGATTTTTAAAAAAATGTAGCTCACTTTTTGGTGTCATAACTAATGAGCTAACCATAACTCATTTCCTGTGTCAATAAAACCAACTGGCTAGGATGGTAATTAACCACATGTCTAGCATTGATACCCTCATCCTCCCTCCTCCGCTCCCTCCGCTCATTACATACACTTGCTAAGTCGTGTCTTAAATTAGATCAGAATCGCCAAGGCAGGGGCTGGAGTTTGTTATTGATCTCTGCTGTGGTGGGAGACACTGACTTTATTGGGTCTCCGGGTCCTACTGTGAAGACTTATAAGTAGTTCTGTCGAGTTCAGTTCTAGGGAATCTAAACAGTTCAGTACATCTTGATAACACTCTGATAAAAAGCTGTGCAACTCTCATGACTGTCCTACTTGTAGGTTTTCTATACTATTTTTCCTTTCCCCCTTACTCCCTCCTCAAGGATTCCTCCTCTTATTTTCATTCTGTATCCTGGGAGTGTGGGATTTAGAGCTCAGCCTCGCTGTTGGCCTGCTGATGCTAAGCCAGCGATCATTTCTCGCTGTCCTGCAAGACCCAATTTAGAACTCATTTGCATGGATGGAAATACATTTAAGGGTGTTGCTTATGGTCTTGTAAACCCAAAGTGAGTAGGTTTGACCTCTGGTAGAGCTTCTGGGATTTGCAAACTCTTGAGAAAGGTCAACTGGCATCTTTGTTGCACTCGGATGGTGGTAAACACGAGCAAAGCTTCTTGCAGATGTGTAGCTAGCGTGGTGGATGCGTGGCTTTTCAAAACACTTTAAGTGACAAGTGTGGGCCAAAGTCAGTTCCTCTCCCTGCTACCCCATGAGTATCTTATACTTGGCAGTTCATAGATTCTGTAGATTAGTTAGGGGAAATGATAGTTAATCTATTATCTCTTGCTGTCCAAGATGCATTGCTGAAGAAGTATGTAAGAGAGAGCTGAGTTGGGTATCACAGAACTTTATTGCATATTTTACAGATTGTGTCTGTCTGCTGTTGATCCTCCCTGCTATTCATCGTTTTGTACTTGAAATTTTCTTTCACCAGTGCACCCATAAATGCACGATAAAAATACCTTCATGCAGGTGTAGAAAGGGATAGATTGCTGGAAGTCACCAGAGAGGAGCAAATCAAGTTTTATTCTTGATAATAGCTGCATAGTTATGGGGGGAATGCATCATTGTCATCTTTTCTATTTACAGGAAGAATGCAAACAAATACTGGCTCGGCAGAAATCCAATTCCCAGTCTGATTCTCATGATGATGAAATTTCTCCACCTCCTCCAAACCCAGTGGTAAAAGCTCGCCGTAGAAGGGGTGGTGTCAGCGCTGAGGTGTACACTGAGGAAGATGCTGTTTCTTATGTTAGAAAGGTAACATATTGCCATCTATTTGATTCTAAACAATTCATGATGTCACTTGTTTGCATTTTATTCTGAAAATGTAATTTGAACCGGTTGGGTCATTTTGTATAGCCACTTCCTCTGAGGAATCGTCAAGCAGTGGTCAAGAGTAAACATGAGAAGAACTAGAAGGTAACCAATGATACAAGGTTTGGAAAAAAATCAAAGGTGAGTGAGGAAGCTGGTTATAGTGGAGGAGGTCTCCTTGGATGTCACAACCCTCTGCTAGAGAGTTCGTTTTGGGAGTTATCTGTAATATACAGCAGGGATGTCAAACATATGGCCCATGGGTTGGATTTAGCTGATAGAGCTGTTCTTTTTGGCCCGTTGGACTATCAGCGGAACTGGGGAGAGTACTCTTCTAGGGAATCTGGGGTCTTCAGGCCTCAGTGGACATAGCAATCAGTGTTAGGAGGGTGAGAGAGGGCTGACACATTTCCAGTCACCCTCCAGCCGCTTTGCCTGTCCACACTGCAGCATCCCTACCTCTGTGACTTCTAGCCCCTCCCATGTGTGCAGTGCTGGAGGCAGAGCTGCCACTGTGGCACACAGCGTGGGGCATGTAGCAGTAGCAGCTCTGTCTCCAATACAGGGCATATGGAAGAGGCTGGTACTGCTACCACATACTCCAGGTTCAAGCTGGAACTGCTGCTGTGTTCTGGGTCTGAGCTGAAGCTGCTAGTGCTGCCACAGCTTTCTCATGTTTCGGGCTGGGTCTGGTCCTCAAGGAGCTACACAGTTTGAATCCAGCCTGCCTGGGACACACAGCGAGTTTGACACCTCTGATATACAGCAGTAACAGGCGTAGAAACCATAACGTAGACAAGAGTTAGACAACTTCTGGCTTAAAACAACAACCCCACTACAGCACGGAGTTCAATCTGCTCTGGAGTAACTCAGATCAGAATCAGGTCCTTTAAAAAAAAAAAAAAAAAGCAAAGTTACCTCTCCTTTGGAAATTTGCAGGCTATATTTTAATGTGCTGTAAAATACTTGGACTCTTTAAAACTTCACTATGGAACAAAAAGCCATTCAACCTGGGGAAACCCATAATTTAACTTAACAGGCTCTTTCCAGCAAAGCAGTTTAAATGAACCTAAACTTCATTGGAAAATCCCAAACACATTGCCATTAACAGTGTGAGGCTTTTGCCCTGTCATGCTCTTAAGCTCTCTTCTTGCCACTATTTCAGAGTGCCATAGTTGTTCACATCAATATACAGACTCATGAAATGAAGAGATCCCTGTCCTGCAGAGCTTTCACAGAAAGGCAAATATATATTGTCCTACCAATTCTGCTATATGCATCACTTCACTGAGGAGATTTCCAATGGAGGTACCTCAGATTATGTAGGGCTGAAGTAGTAACCTAGTCAGATAGGCCAGGTCAAATTAATTAAACAAGACATCCACAGGGCAGAATTTCATTGAGTGTTCGGTCTTGGAACTGTACTGAAGAAAAGCTTCCAGCACTCCATTTTACAGTCAAATGCTCATCCACAGAAAGAACTGCCATTATATTTCACAAGCCCTTCACCCATATTACAATGGCAAAGAAGTTTCGTTCGGTAATATCGCTTACTGGACCAACAGTAGAGGTGTGAAGGTCCAGCTGGACCTTTTCCAGTAGATGGGTGGATTCAGGGGGTGCATTGGTGCAGATGCACCCCCCCTTCTAATGCTGTCACTGCTGTCCCCAGCTGATACAGGTATGGGGGGGAACCCCAAAGCTGCTCTTGCTACCCCCGGGGGAAGCAGCTGTGTGGGGAGCCCAGCTGGGGACAATGGTCGGGGTGCACAAATTCTTCCAACCAGCGCCTACTCTTAGCCAGTGTGGGAAGGGCAGGGAGCAAAGACTGGAAGGAGAAGACTTCATGCCATCCATGTTGTTCCTGGCTGAGCCTGACTTCCCATACCACCTCTCCCTCAGTTCCCCTGGCTGGAGCTGGGCAAGGAGAGAGACTGGTGCCTCCCACCCCCAGGTCAGCTGAGGACAGCGGTAGCAGTGTCAGCAGGGGGTGGATCCCCCCTTTTGTGCACCTGCTCCCTGGCCAGCTCCCTAGTGTCTAATGTGGTTCTGGGAGCTCCAACCATGCCTCACTCCTGTCCCCCAGGGTCCAAGGAGCTTTGTCGCACCCCTCTTTGGTAAATCCTGGATACATCCATGCTAGCAGAGGTCCAGTTTTTGAGCACAAAATACCCTTCAAGTCTAGAAAAGAAGTGGATACAGCCTAGACTAAATACAGTTAGAGCAATGGCTTTTGTTTAACTCCATTTTATAAATGAAAGTGATTTCTTTATAAAAGGATTTTGGTTTTGCTAGAGAGTGTATTGATTATGGTGACAGTAGACATGTCGGCAGGTTTTGCATCTGTTTATTTAGGCAGGGTCTTGTTCCATTTGGTGCATGTTGAACAATAGAGAGTTTGAGATTGGGTGTTGTTTGAAAGTCCGCTGCCAAGCAGCTCCAGCTAATCTCTCCTGCAAGCAGCTCCAGCTAATTTCTCTGCCTGCAGAATACTGTTACACCTAACAGTGAAGGCAGCTGGAGGGCATGCAAATAATTCTCGTGCCAGATTCACTGGGGGCAGAGTTAATGTTGTGTGATCAGTGCCTTCACACTGTCTCTTCTGGAGTCTGAGTTTTGCTGAACTTTGAATTGCAGGAGGGCAGGCGATACCACGGGGCAGCCTCAACTCTGCAGTAGTGACATTTTCCTGTCTCTGGATTTAAACTGATTAACAACCAAGTGCAAGTCTTCTATCCCGCAAGGGTATCCCCAGAAGATGTTTCTATCTGCCTGGTGCCCTTGCTGGCTAGCCCCTGGAATGCCAGTTTACACATGGGAGACCCTTTGGTTAATGCCGGTGTTTGGGACAGTCCATCTTTGTACATGCTCCAAACCTAGTTGTCTCACTGAAGCATTTTCTTTCTTTTCTAACTGTAGGCTAACAAATAGCCTCAGCAGCAGGGGGACTGTAAGAGCTCCTGCTTCAGTGTCAGAATAACTTCCAAAAGAGATGATTTAATTTCATGCAAATGCATTTTGTCAATCGTTACTTCTGGCAGGGTTCTTTGCGCCCTCCCCCTTATGATTATATATATCTTTGTCATCCGCTTATGATACAAGCTCCCTGATTACTGCTGGGCCTTCCCTCCTGAGAAGCAGACACCTGGGGGAACTTTCTGTCTGAAGCCAATCAGGGAGGAGCACTCTCCCAGTCTAAGTCAGATAGTACTGGCAACTATCCAGCACGCTCTAAAAACACTATAGTCAAACTATGAATGCATTGCACTGTTTAAAAACCATTTATATGGTAGTTTAAAAGGCACTTTAAACTACTTAATTTTCCTCTTTCTACACTTTTTAATATCTCCTTTAGAAACTTTTAAGAGAAGACAGCATTTATCTCTGCTCATTATGGGCCCAGCCTAACTCTTCTGGAGGGTGAGGGGAACAAAACAACCCCCCCCCCCCCAACAAAAAACACTCCCAATGGAAATGTTCCTCCATATTCCTTTGGGTTATTTTCTTATCTTCCTAATGGAACCTGAAATTAGGAACTTTGTTTGCTTCTTTCCATCAGCCATGATGTCAGTACGGCCTTGGCAGTGGGGCCTGGTAGGCAGTAACTGGTTCAAAGCCAGAAGCAGCAGCGGCACAGATCATTTTCTGTGCATTCTATGACTAGTGCTATTATGATTTTAATTTCTTAAGAGCAGATTGGATTTAAATAATAATCCAAGGGATATTTTCTTAGACTGCTAACTTGTTAGGAATTCAAAGGAATTGAGTACTAGCCTTAAGAGCTGCATTTGACTGCTTTTTTTTCCCCCTTCTGTTATCAGCAAATGACTGCCTTGATATCACAGAGGTTTATTTGGAAGAACCGTCTACACTGAGGGAATAACAGGAGAAAATGAGAAGACAAATATTTTTAAAGCAAGACCAATATTGGCCTTAGACTGTTGGGAACTCGGAGGTTTTAAGACAGCGGCCAAGAAAGATAGAGTCAATAGCCTGAAATCAAGGACTTAGTGTGCATGGGAGAAAATTAGTGTAGTAAGGCTTACATTTGCAGGTTTTTTTGTAAACACATGGCTATGGTGCCACACAAAGAAAGATTCAGATTAAGTGTTATTTTGTTGCTTTATTTCTATAAAGAAAGAAAAAGCTATTCCCTAAGATTTCATCACTAACTGACTGTGCAGGAATCTCATGATACAGGTGACTCAGTTCACTAAGTGGAAATCAAAAAGTGTTTTCTTGTAAGAGGCAATGATACAGTTCTCCCTGTCACAACCACCCTCTTTCCTCTGGCTACCAGCAAAGCTTTGAGGACCTCTTTTCCATTTTCTTTTTGTCTCTATTGCACAGAAGCCACCTCATCCCACGTTTGAGGCTCTGCCTTGCTGCTTTCATGTTAGAGTGGCACTTGGAGGCCAAAGACAAATAAGTCAAATACAAAATAGGTTTGTAATAAAGAGGATGGTGCTCAACTGTTGTCTGTGTATGTAAGGAACAGGACAAAATAATGGACTTAAATTGTAACCAGGAAGGTTTTGTTTGGATAATAGACAAAACTCTCAGCGTGTGGGTGGTTAAGCTCTGGAACAGATTGCTTATTAAAAGGAGGTTGTGGAGGTTTTTAAATCCAGGTTAGACAAACATTTGCCTGGGATGGTTTAGACAGGGATGATCCTGCCTCCAACTGGGGATTAGACTAGATGAGATCCCTTCTAGCCCAATTCTTCTGTGATTCTATGTATATGCAGTTCTGATTGACTTTCTACACTTTCAAAATATGTTGCGTTTATGAAAATACTGTCAGCTTGTTGAAGGTTCAAGGGTTGAATTGTATGACAGATCTAGGTCAGTTCTTAATTTGACACTCAGCAGTCAGGTATGCCCATGCAGCTGTTCATCCACTTGAGACAGACAGCCTTTCTGTTCCTGGATGGGCAGTAGGGCCACCTGGACAAGTCAGGACCCCTCCTTTGCCATGGGGAGACAAATGACAGGAAACAACCCTTTAACACAGCAAGAGAACGTCTTCCCTGTGCCAAAATGTAAAGACCCCTCTCCAGCTAAGATTTATTCTCTGATTCATTGGGCATTTTTCTTTAAAAAAAACAAACAAACCAAAAACCAAACCATTAGTCTCCTTAGCCCTCTCGGGAGGATCAGGGATTTAAAACTAAACAAATAGATACCCAACTCTTTTTTGGAGTGGGGGAAGCAAGAGGAACTTTAGAGGACTATCTCTCCCCCTCTCACATATTTAACCCCTGCCATTTCTGAAGGGGCTTTTTATATAGATTTCTTCCTCTCAGCTGTGTCCATTCCCTCCTGAGTGTCTGTGGCTCTTTCTTGGGCAGAGAGTCTCTGCCTTCCCCTCTTATATCACAAGGACCATTCTGTTATGAAGACACTACAAAATATTGCAAGGTGCTTTACTTCTCATACTTCAGACTTTAATATCAAATCAAGATCAGCTTTTTGTCCTATGCAGTTTCTGCAGAAATGTAGGTAGTTCTTCCCTTTGTGCTTATATTTCAAAATTCTCCAAAATACTACCCTTTGCCTTAATTTCTTTTACTTAATTTTACTGTTGGTGGAAATGGTTGTTTTGTGCATACAAAATTATTTTAAAAATCCTAGATATGAGCGTATATACTATTGAAAATAAAGCAGGAATTCTTTCCTTCATCAGATTTTGCCCATTATCAGGACATTTCCTAGATAATAAAAAATAGCTTTGTTTTTAATTTTTGAAGCTGAAAGAGTGCATTGATTCATAATTTTAAAGATAGGTTAGTTTGGATGCTACTTTGTAGAGGACTATGGAAAGTATTTTCTTCAGTCTATTAAAAATTGAAGGAAGCCTGCAGTTTTATTCCTACTGATTTTTCCCTGTATTTTATAAGGACATTTAAGTTTTCCTCCCCTATATTCCTATTCTGTTTCTTATATGAGGAATGTTTATTCTTATCCCCACATTGTCAAAATAGAAATGTCTTATTTTCTTGGTGGTTTTATATGAAATTTTAAATTTGACTCAGCATTTAAAAAAAAAAAAAAAGCATTGCCTACTTCACTGACTAACGCAGCCTTTTAAACAGAAAAGCCCAACAAAGAAACAAAGCCAGAGCCATAACTTTCTTTGTTTCTTCTTCTTACTGCTAGGTTATTCCAAAGGACTATAAAACGATGACTGCTTTGGCCAAGGCCATCTCCAAGAACGTACTCTTTGCTCACCTTGATGACAATGAAAGAAGGTATGAGGTGCTTTTTGAATTAGTGGAATATGTTACCTGGGCTGAAAGCAAATCCTCTATAAAACCTGAAACATCTTGTATTTCAGCCTAGAACGAACTGTTGGTATTGACATTTCTCTCATCAGATATTGGTATACCTGGGTTATAACCAGTTCCACATACCGCTCATATGGTTGATTAGAAACTAAGACCTTGTCTACACCAGGAGCTTGAGCAGCATTGTGGCAACGGCAGTGTGCTCCATCAGTAGAACAACTCATGTTTGGAACTAACTACACTCTTAAGTACAGATTTTTACTTGTATGAGGCATAAATTAACCATTGTCACAGGCAGTTAAACAGCCTAATTATCAGGACATCCCATTAGGGTGCAACTTCTCAGAGTAATTAGGAGGTCATGAATTTCCCATATATTCTCTTTCCCACACACACGACAGAAATCCAGTATAGTTCTGTTGTAAATCTAGGGCACGCCAGAAACCTATTATGATATGTAAGCAATGGAAATGTATTTTCACTGTCAGGTGCAAACTGAAGGAAAGGGATATTCCAAGGATATTTTAGCAAGGAGGAAAAAAAAAAATCAAACAGAAAAGGAATGTTTAGTTTTTCATGCTCTAACTCAGTATTTAGGATTGCAGGTGACAGCCACAACCTCTCCGCACCATTCCTTAGGTCTCATTTAATTCTATGAGCAAAACTATCCACTGCCCGAGTATGGATATGTGCACATGGGAAGGTTGTACAGGGAGTGCTTCATCTCTCTTGTGCAGTCCACATGACAGCTAGAGAATCTGTTGCTGCAGTCTGAGGAGACCAGGGCTTACCATTTCCTTATACTCTCTTGGGAGCAAATTACCAAGAAATATGGGGACCAAATGGCCCCCTCTCCAAGCTATGGTGCACCTGGTGTAACTCCAGAATAGATTTTCCCCTTAGTGCTGTTCGTATTGCAGCACTCAGCTCTTCACCATCCCCCTTCTGAAGGCAGCAGCTGCATGCCACAATCGAGCCTCATAGTAAGTAGAACAAGCTATCATGCACATCAAAAGCAAGTGAAGCTCTTAGACAGATGTATGCATCATGCTTTCGCCAACTAGGATGTAGTGTACAAAGAGACTGTTTGGTCTTTAAATCTCAATGAATTCACTCTTGACATCGTATCTTGAGGCTGGACTAAAGCAACATCTTGTCAAGTGCTGAGAAGTCAGCAAGCCAAAATATGCTACCCTCATTGGTGCCAATTTGCATCTTACAGACATACAGCTCAGGAAAAGCAGTGGTGTCTGGCTCTGTCTGGGGATCGTTGCATTCTGTCTTCTTTGAAGGAGTGGGGAAAAGGGGAGTACTTCACGTACTCTGCTGTAGTGGTTTATTCTCCTGTAGCAGCTCCTCCCAGTCTGGGAACACTGGATAAGTGACAATTTTTGCTTGATCAGGCCACAGAAAGCAGTTTATAGCCATGACCAAACACAAATGCACAGCTGCAGACAGCTTAAAAATGACCAATCGGATGAAAATCTGACCTTTCATTGCATGAAGTATCAGATGAAGACGTTTAAACAAAATATAGCATCTTCTGTAACTTGTGTCTGTGGAGCTCCCAGCCTGTTGCTGTTTTCAGAAGGATGGGGGAAGGGAGCAGAAGAAGTTCAGTCTGGGGATTTTTTGGCCTCCACTAGAGGGTGGGTCCGGGTGTATTGGACCCCTCCTTCCCGAGTTGGGGGGCTCCAGTTTATCCACCCCACCTGTCAGCACTGGCTGGGGAGCCCCAAGAATGAGCTCCCTTCACTGTCTTTCCTCCCTCCCATTCTGAAAACAGAGAGCCCTGCCTGGAACTAACAGTGAACTTCTGTTTAGGGTGGGCTAACCTTGTAAATCAGAAAGCTTTGCTGAAAATGTTCCAAGTTACAACTGGGAGCTGCACTTCTGTCTGCTCCTATTGTTTCACTTTGGTTGTCATCCCTCCTGTCGAAAAAGGGAAAAAAAATAGAGGTATGGCCTCTTGTACTCATCTTTCTTGTCTGAATCAACTCGGAGTAACCTTTGTTTTAACCTGCTCTGGGGCTAGGAGATCTAGGCGCATCCATTGCCCAGCAGCTGTAGAGGTCTCTTGGCGTGTCTGCATGAGACACTTGCTGTGGAGCCATCTAATTGGCTCCACAGTAAAATGTCACTGTCTATATGTGTGGCTCTATTAGGTTATAGTAGACTAATAAATGCTGCTGCAGGGTAGTCCAGTTAAACGCAAGTACTACTCTGTGGTGACATTGTTTCGTGTACTGCAGTGGATGTGTAGACAATGACAGGTGTGGCTGGGGCATAGGGGTGCTTCAGTGCCAGGCTAGCCAGCAGGCAGCCCCTATACTGAAGTATCCTCGTGCCCCAGCCAGCCCCTCCGCAGCATGTGGAGCATGATTGGAGCAGCCCAGGCTGGCAGAGGACCTGGGGATCAGCCTGTCGGCCCCAGGCTGGTCCGACTTGATTCCACGTGCTGCAGTTCAGCTGGCTGATTAATGAGGGCACTTCAGCACAGGGGCTGCCTTTTGGCTCTGCCCACAGTAAGGCACTCTTGTTCCTTAGCCAGCTCCTCCACAGCACGTGGAGCCCCGTTGGAGCAGCTCTGGGTTGGCAGGCTGACCCCCTGGGTCAGCCAGCCCAAGCTGCTCTGACTGGGCTCCAAGTGCTGCACATAAATAAACTCTGGAGTAATACGCTGTGGAGTTTTTTTGCTCCCAGATGCACATTCAAATGGTATGCCTGGGACCAAAAAACTCCAGAGCAATAATCTCTGGCGTTTATTCTCGTGCATTAATCACACATGTAGACGTACCTTCTGTGTACAGTATCAAGCCATGAGTTATGATAGCATGTTGGAAAACATCCTACATGTATGTTTATTACACATGCTTCAAGTTAGCCATGTGCTCAGCTGTATGCTGCACTGGGATCTAAGATAGTACTGTTCACATTTATGCTCAGGGCATTATTTTGGATGGTCTGTAGTAGCCTGCCTTCCCAAACAAGGCATGATGTAGAACAGGCCCAAGGGCTGATTTCTCAGAGGTATTGACAAATGTTTTTGATTATCTAAAGTGCTGAACAGAAAGCTTTACCTGGAAGGGGACTAAGAGCTCAATCCTGTACCACTGGGCTGGTTTCCAATGACTTGGATGACAGCAGGTTCACATCCGAGGGTGAAATCATGACCCTATTGAAGTCAGTGGCAAAATGCCCATCTATTTCATTGAAGCTTGAATTTCTCCCTGGTTCTCCCTTGGCACAAGAGTGCTAGCCATGATTAGAAGCTACAGCAAGCTCCAAGGAACAGATGGCTTTAAGCCATACACACAACTTATGCTTTATGTACCTCACCCTTAGCCAAGGATCTAGCTTATTATGTACATCTTGAATAGAAAATCTCTCATTTGCATAAAGGTCCCATAGAGCCATTATTGAATTTCCTTTGAATTGACAAAAAAAATTAACAGAATGCATGTTGTTTATACAGTTTTTTAATAAATAATTAAAACTGAATTCCATTTATGGCAGTAACAGATTAGCAAACACACTAGAGTTGACTTTTCTGCCAATTTTAATGAGTGGATTTATCTTACCTCTTTGAGAGCTAAGGGGAAAAAGAGAGACAACTGTATTTTTGTGTGTGCGAATGATAAGTTAAGATTAGTGAGTTGCTACTGACACACAGAGACTAGGGGTATGTTTGCACTATAGACTGACCCTGCTGTTTTAGCCTTTGCTCAGAAAGCCTCAGACTTTGGATCTGGTCTCACTGTCGCAACTGGGGGTTATAGTCAAACCTGGGTCTCGCTCTAGCATGGGCTCCAATCTGCCCACTCTACAGTGAGGATGTTGTTTAGCTTGTGCAGATGAGCTTGTTTGGAAAGTCCTCCACTGCTGTCCTACAATTCCTGAGACTTGTGTGTTACTGCTCTTCTATCCACTTACGTCCCTCTCCCCTCCTTTACACTGAAAGCTACCTTCTGGCTTATATACGTTTGGTTGGCATTTATGCCTTTTTTCCATCTTCTGCTGTTTCAGCTCAAACAGCCTCTGCAGATGCTGTCCCAGCTTAACTTAGCTGGCCAGAGGGGAAAACCAGGTTTCTGGTTGGCCTCTAGTAGAAGCATCCCAAAGAAGCTGATGGAGATAGAATCAAGCAGACAGCTGTCCAGGGCACGGGTTTCTGTTACAAATCATAAATGGTAACTACAGGTAGGGGCAACACCCTGTTCATTTGCTCTTTTGACAAATTTGACTAGGTCTTTTTGTCATGTCAAAGTTTTCCACTGCCTTAAATACCCAGGAATGGTCTAAATTTTAGACTGAGGCCACAGGGAACTTGAACAGCATCAGAGAAGATCTCCAAACAAAGGGGTAAGAGTCAGAAGAATGGACACCAGAAAAAAGCCATACTGCTAGGACAGGGCCTGGAGTAGACTATTTGACTGGATGAGCAAGGAGATATCTCGAGATCTCTTCAGCAATGGACCAAGGAACCAGTGTCGAAAGGCAGAGCTGGGAGAGTTGGACCCATATCCAGGTGAGTGGCACCAACCATCTTTGTTGTTGTTGTTGGGAAAGTTGCAGCCTAAGTGGGAGAAGTTTCTGGGTTGTAACCAATAAGATTCAGTCCATGCAACATATAATGGGATAGCTTTAGTCTCGGTTGTGGACAAGAGGCATCCTGTTTTTCCCCACTCTCCTTTCTCCATAACCCATGTTGCCCAAGGTTTGAACTCATGAAAGAAAAAAAAAAAAAAAGGTCAAAGCTGAAATTGCAGATTTCATGAGCATAGGTGCATATTTTAGCATATCTGTCAGTCTTTGTTGCTCTGTCACCAGTAGACAGACACAGTATTACACCACTACTAGCACTGTGCCATATATCCTAGATTATAAAATGGTTGAATTAAGTGAAGAAATCCTTTGAGGATGGAAATACTTGGCCTTCTACTCAGTCATTTGAGGACCAGCCCTGTTCTTAGAAAGCTACTGCATGCTAATTCCACGTTCTGTTAATGCTTGCCTGAATTTTCCCAGGCATAGATGCTTGAGAATGTTTCTACTGAAGAGACTCATGATAGTCAGTGATAATCCTGGATAGGCTTAGTTTATAATGACTGCCCTGTAGGTTAGAAGTCCTCTCCAGTCCTTCATAAGCTGTTCAGGCAATAGGTGTTGAAAAGTCTCCTTTGACTGGGAAGATGGAATTCTATCACTAGCATGCTAAATTTGCTGTCCCTTTCTTAACATCTTTGAGGGCACTCCATGATGCATTAAAACCAAGTCTGGTAACAGGTCTCTGGTCTGATGACCTTAGTTTCTAACATGGCTAACTCAAGCTATAAGAGCGCATTGTGTAAAGATGGACTTGCACAACGTGAGAAAAAGTGAGAAAAGTATCAATCTGTAGAAATGCCATGGTGCAGACTATTCCAGAGGGGAAAAAGATTCTTTCCTTTTGCTCCATGGACACAAAAAATGACTGGTTCTTTCTTTTCTTCAGCAGGATTTTCAACTTCTCCTGGACTGGAGGTTGCTATCTAGAACTCTGGAGAGAGGACCTGGAATCAGTGTGGCAAAAGGGAAGAGGCTGACAGAAGGAAACCTAGACTGCCCAAGTAGGAGGAAGAGAGGGGAAAAGCCAAGAGGAAGGGAAGTGCAGTTACAGGACCTCAAGCACAACTAGAGGATAACAGAGCAGGACTCCGAGCAGAAACAGGAGCTGTATCATGCAACACCAACTCTAGCATAGTCACCAGTGCCTGCAGCCCCCCACTCCTTGACATATTTTGTAGCCAATGCAGCTACTGGACATTTCAGTGGCTGGGTGGGCTCTGACCTAGATCTTCATTTACTAGAAGGTCTAGGTGTTCCCTGTTTGCTCTATTCTAGTATGTCTTTGTAACCTGTACATCCTGGGGCAGATATCAGATACACTCTGTAGCAGGTTTGGGGTTAATTAGCTCAAACAGTCTTTTAACTATACAAAGTGCTTTATTTTCTGGGCCCACTGCCTCACAGGAAACCTCTTCACCACAAGTCAATACTCAACTTAGCAAAGTCCAGATACTGCATACTCACAGTCCAGAGTCCTCTGTAGCTCCTGGGAAGGTGCCTCCTGCTCCCTGCTGTGATCCCTACACTGCAGGCTTGCTTCCCAGGTTGTCTCAATCTTAGTTCCCCAGAGGTAGTCCTGCTGCTCCCAATTTTACAGCTCTGAGTCTCTTGCCAGCTCCTGAGAGTTTCTGGACCAGTGTTACAGCCACTGCCAAGCAATCCTTTCTCACTCTAGCTCTTGCAGTCCCATCTTTGTTCATCACAGAACCCCCCACCCCCTGGTTCCCTTCCTTGGGAGCCCTTTTAGCTGCCTGGAAGTCAGCTGATTATTTGCCTCAGCTGGTCCAGTTTCCTAGGCAGCCTGTAATCAGACTTTGCTACCTGTAAGTGGGCTGTAGTCCCTGCCCACCTGCAGGCTTCTATAGCCAGGAGGGTGCAGGCTGCTGCAAGCTTTTGCCAGCTGACCTGCTATGCACACCTGACATCCCATTTCACTACCAGTGAGTCTGGACAGCTTCCACTTCAGTTAATGGCACACATTTGCACTGTTGCTCTTTGTGCACAAGCAGCTGGAATGCCTGCAGTGCTTTCCAGAACAATTCTGTTTAGTACTTCATTCATTAATAAGTTGGTTTGCTTATACAAAGCATTGGTGTGTGAGTACTTTCAAAAGAGGGGAGAGTCAAGAAATTGCATGCAGGGCTTTAAATAAAGCATCAAACTCTCTGATAGTCACAGAAAATAACCACTAGCAAACAATAAATAAACCTCTATATCTGCTCTGACAGTATATGATTTCATGCTTCCTCATAATGGTGGAGAACCATTCTGCACCGGGGATCAGGAGGGATGCACAGATTTCCTACATACCCCAAACCTAGAGTGGCTCAAGTAAGACCCTCTGTCATGCCCCTAGCAATCCAACTGGAAAATGTGGGTGACAGTCCCATCCATACAGTCCCATCCTCTTTCCTGCCAGGGGCAGGGGGTCGGACACGATGATCGCTTGTGGTCCCTTCCGACTCTACAATCTATGAATCTATGAATACTGAGACTGCTATGTGGTTGGGAGCTGCTTGTGCAGGTGCTTCTAGGCAGGCTTTGCAGTGCCAGGCATGTATGCTCAGGAGCTTGGGTTTGAGTATGTGACCTGGAATGGACATGCTCCATCTTGAGAAATGGATTTTGTCATAACTACTTGTTCTTAGTTGTCCTGCTGCTGCCACATAAAAATATTTGTTGAACCTCTGGTGATTAGTGGATTTCAAGGTCATTATTTACTGCCATAATATCATGTTTTATTAAAATGCTGGCCCCAGCCCAGCTGTAATGCCTCATCTATGTGGAAGAAACCTAAGACAGGCACCATTCAGAATCAAGATACTCGAGCAACAGGACACCCCAGCTCTGACGTATTCATTATGCATCCTGCAGGCTCATTGCATTTGCAACTTGACTCCTTTGTTAAAAGCAAACACATTGCAGATTCTGCCTGGCTTTTCTACATGTGCTCAATAGGCAGAAATGATATAAAGTTCCCCTTGCTTGCTAGCCTGCACAGAGACCAGAAAGGTTTGTTACTGTTATTTGTGCTGCTGTACTGCCCAGAGAGCACTTTGTGCTAGACACTGTATGGACACAATAGTGGGCTACAGTCCTTGTTTCAAAGAGTGTACACTATAAAACAAGCCCACCAAAGGGTTAGAAGTGAAAGAGAAGCTCAGAGAAATTAAGTGCCCAATAATAGATCAGTGGCAGAATCAGTCACAAGACCAGGTCTAGTGACTCTTAAACTAGAGCTTTAGATACTAGATGACACTGCTTCCCACAGAATGGCAGGGTTTGCTTCCCTACCTACTTGTTTGGGATGAACGGTGTGTCAATGAGGATCCATGATGGGAGGGCAGCTCTGTAGACCTGCTCCTCTTTGCTGCAGGCTGAAGAGCAGAATCCATGCCATGGGGCGAGCAGGTTGCATCCTATAATGGCATGTGGTAACATGCATTTTCTGAGTGCCTTGGGAGACAATCCACTGGCTGGGGAGAGGTGGAAAAAATAAAAACATACATTCCCAAATTTTATATTTGGAGAGGTATTACTTGATCTCACATGTTTGGTGTGACTGCAGTTTTAGTTATGGATCTCAAATTAATCTAGAATATCCTAGCTCTTACACCTTATTGCAATGATTTCAGCTCCCATGATTCCATTTTTTAAACTTTGAAAGCTGACATGGAGCCATTGTCTACTGTACAGTAAAGCTCGCCTATGTTACTGCACTGGCTACAACCCTGTTTAATACAAGAAGGCAGTTCACTGTGGAATTTTCCATAAGGACACTGAAATCATATACCTTTCTTCTTTTAACAGAGGAACAGCGACATGCAAAGATAACCTGAACTTAAAGACATGGCACTTACACTCATGGTCAAATGTAACATGTTCTAGTCTAAAGTGTACAGTGTTGAACCATTCTGACTTTGGGGAGGAATTTCATTTTTCGTGATTCATTTTTTTTTTTAGATAAGGAAAGGATGTTTGCTTTTTTACATGACTGCAAGCCTATCCTTTGAATTCCGCCTGCCAAGAAAGGTGAAGAAAATACTCAAACTGACCTCTTGTAAACTAAACAGTGTTTTTCTTTCTTTGGAGTAATGCCAAGGAATTGTCCAAATAAAATACCAACACTAACTCTCAGACAGTCCAGTTTCTCTTTTTGCTTTATAAATTCTGTTTCAGCATGCTAGTTAAGTACATGCTTAAGTTTGTGCTTAAATTTAAGCCCTAGAATAGTTCCACTGACTTGTCATTGACACCAAATGAACTATTCGCATGCTTACATTAAAGCATGTGCATAAGCTTCTTGCTGAATTGGAGCCTGCCAGTGAACACAGTTTCTTATTCTAAGAAAAGCTGTGGAATTTGGAAGCAGGAACTTTCTGGCAACCAAAATGGAAATGAAATCGAGTGGAATTCCCAGCCACTTGGAAAATAAATTCTCCAATTCCCCGTTCAAGGATTAAAGACTGAATTTATTTTGAATCATATCCATCTTGGTAACCTGCGAAGTATTGTCTTTAATCAAACTTGAATGAGTGTCCTGCACAGAGGAAGCAATCTCTAGGGTTGTTATCCAAAGTCCCTCTCTTAGAAGCCTTCAAGAGATTGTGTCCATTTTAATTTCAGTGCACTGTACAGCAATCTTAACTCCACACAGAATGTGTACAAGGAAAGTCTTTTTGTGATAGCAGTTTTTTGGTCTCGTAGGATAGGTTATACTTCTGACTTATGATATATTCATGTTTTCATTTGCTAAAGACAAGTTTCTCAGTTTTCAGTTTTCTTAAAACTTTTGTTTAACTGAACACTGTCTGCATCTACATGAGACGCTGACTGCACTGTAGCTCGTTCCTACTTTGCAGTAGCGTCATGTGGCACAAAGCGTGATGCGATGCTACAGCACAGTAGTAATGAGCTACTCCTCAGTCTGCAACGCTCCTGTGCACTTACTGCAACGCTCCTGTGCAGTAACTCAGGTTACCAAATGGTCTTTAGTACTTGTATACACAAGTAACAACTGCGCAGTCAGGATCTTGTGTAGATGTAGCCACTATAGCAGACTTGGAGACTTCCTTTCAACTACAGCTGGTGCCATGTCAGAGTTTTAAATTTAAATTATGTATCAATTTTTACCTTAGTGATTTAGTAGAAGGTAGTCTACCACATGCTCATGTAAGATCTTTGCATAAGCAGTTTAAGCAGCGCAGTACTTTACCTGGTAGCCATATAATTGATTAGAGAAAGTGGGCTGGGACATAACATTCATGCATTCATAGGATGAAATCCTTAGCCTAAGCTTAGCACATTGCAGCTGCTGTACAACGATATTTTATTTAAATAAATCTTCTCCTTTGGCAGTCCCTCGCAGTCAAGGATGATTGTCTTTGAATATGTATTTTACATTAAAATAAAAAGCCACTATCTTCCTGCTGTGAAATATCTCTACTGCTGCAGTGTATGTTACTGTGCCTTTGTATACTACTTGCAATTAACTGTCAATAATACCATAAACTTATTACTTGACATTTAGGGGTATAAAATGAAGTGCAAAGGTTGAATAAAGGACTATCCAGTCTTATATCTGCCAGTATTTTGTCTTCATCTTTTGCATCAAAGTGTCTGAAAGCTCGTTGGGAATGGCAGTTTGTCTCTGTGCATCGAAGAACAATGGTTTATTTCAGCTAAAGCTCCTTAAAGCATTGTCTTTTTGCCTTAAGACGGGGCATATGTCAATTGTCAACAGAAACGCTCACTGTAATAATTCTTGTTTTGGGGACTGATTCTTCAGGCTTTTCTAAGCCAGATTTCTTCCAGAGTGACTTTTACCTGTGCCAGGATGGGAAGATCATCTGTGTGTTTGAGGTGCATAGTTGTACATTTAGCCTGGGCTTTTCAAAGGATTTAAGAGAATTAAGCATTTGAATTGATTGAAATATTGTGGGATTTGGACATGTAACTCCCTTAAGTTCTTGTGAAAATCCCAGTCTTAGATTTTGACATTTAGGCATATACATTTTCATTACTGAAAGATGTCTGCTTCGCAATGCAGCCTTGTTGAAAAAAAAAAAAAAAGATTTTCTTCCTGACTTAATAATGCAGGGAGAAAAAGAACCATAATACTAATGGACTGGAAAGTTACTTTAGGAATGGAAGATCTAGTTTAGCAACCATAGAAGCATAACAAACCAGGGCTGGAAAGGACCTCAGGGCCACGTCCAGATGTGCAGGGGTGTGCGCTTGCAGTTGCGCTCCCCTGCACATGTGCTTTGTTGTGGGGGACATTCTCCCACTTTGGGCATACTGCCTTTGCCCAGCCTCTCCTGGCTTCCCGTGTGCTGCAGCAGCAGGGGCACAAATGGAGCAGTAGAGACGCTCTGGCCAGCAGCCAGGGTGTCTCATTGGAGGACCAAACCTCCATTTGTTCCAGCGCATAGTTTTCCTGTGCTCTGCACGGCATTTTTTCCCTGGTGCTTTTTTCAGTACTGGGAAATCCCAGTAGCAGATTTTGCCTCTCCACTGCAAATTTGTTAACATTCCACATGTGCAGTTTGTGACACCGCAAAGAGGTTTGTGGTGCCTCAAACCTCACATGCCTGCATGTCTGGACATGGCACAGGAAGTCATCTAGTTTAACCCCATACTCAAGGCAGGGACACCCATGCCTAAGCCGTCTCAGAGAAAGGATGAGGTCATCTGGGACTTTGCCTGATCTCCATGAAGTCTCAAAGATAGTAGATTCCTTGAGCACTCGAGGATGAATCTCATCTGGCCTGCTGATCTGAAAGCATCCAGCTTATCTAAGTAATCTTTTACCAGTTCTTTTCTTATTCCCAGCTGATTTAGTTGTTCCTCATGCTGCTAACTCTGCTTGTTATCTGGCAGTTGACCTTTTCTGGTGAAAACTGAAGTAAAAAAGACCTTAAACAGTTTGGCTTTCCCACATCATCCATTATTAGAGCTCTCCTTCCGTTCAGAATGGGACCTAAACTTTCCTCGGTCTTCCTCTTACTTTTAATATACTTTCAGAATGCTTTTGTGTTACTTTTTATCATGGGTGACTGGTGCCACCTTAGTTGGGGGGGCATGTGCCCCCCCGCCAGCGACCAGTCAGTGGCCGGGAGGGGGCTCCCCTGTGGTCAATTTTGCCAACTGTGGGGGGGGGTCCCCCATAGCCGATCGTGCTGACCGGGAAGCGGCTGTGACGCTTCATCCAAGCGCACCCGTTCCCCAGGCAGCACTCATGGGGGGGCACCAGCACTCCCACCTGCCCCCCTGTCCGTCATCTAAACGGGAGCACAGCCTGTCACGGGGTGCACCAGCGCTCTCAGGGGGTTCATGTGCACCCCCTACATGTCACCACTGCCTTTTATGTCCCTTACTAGCTGTATCTCAGTTTTTGCCTGGCCTTCCTGATTTTACCCCTACATGCCAGTGCTATTCTCTGCAAAACTCTAAAACTCTTGATTCAGAGATGATACCTTTTATTAGACTAAGAAATCGTAACAAAAAATCATCCTTAGTAATCTGTCAACATTTCTAATTTTTCTAAGAATCTTTTTTAAGTTTCAAACTATTCAGGAGGTCACTGTTTAGTTAAGTTGGTTTCCTGCTGGCTTTCCTACTCTTCCTTCATGTTGAGATAGCATGCCCTTAGTAGTGCCTCTTTAAGGTACAACCAGTGCTTCTAGACTCCTTTTCCCCTAAAACTTGGAAAATTAGTAGGCAGGATCCCATGGGAGGCAAGCCTAAGTCTGCTTTTCTGAAGACTGGTGGGTTTTTTTTCTGCTTTCTTTAGGATCATGAACTTTCTCATTTCATGATCATATGAAGTTTTTGTCATGGCAGTTCAGGGTAAGGTATTTGACTGCTGTGCTGTGAGGACTGTTTTAATGGAAAAACCCTTGAAAACCCAAACAGTGATTTAGTTATTGTTTCACGAGTTGATTATTACTAAAGAGCTTGACCTGAATACATTGCATCTTGTGAGGTAACAGCTGGTCTATCATTGTCCTTGGAAAAAAGTAACAGTTGCTAAGATTTCAGGAAACAAAGATGCTCTTTGAATCAACTGGAACAGCTGTAAGAGTGACACACCATGCACTGTCAGCTGCTAAATTCAGATATTCAGACTGCCTGAAACAGAATACTTTAACCCTTTGGCGCCATCAGACTATTTTTTATTTCCTTTCTTAAACGAAAGGGAGAATGCAAAGTTTAGTTTTCAAACTGTTTTGCTTGCTTTCCCCATAAAAAAAAATCTAAGGGGTAATCCTTTAAAATTTCTCTGTACTTGAGACTAATTTGAGTTTTTATATTTGTCCAACGTCTCATTTTCAAACACTATTAAAACATGCTTTTGGCAGCTGAAGTTTGCATTGGGTATCGATTACTTGAATTCCTGCGTGGTGCATAAAATAGAAAATAAAGTGTTTTAAATGTAATAATCCTGCCAGTGTGGGGTTAAATACATTCAGCTTATTCAGGTAGGTTAAGGGGTGACTTTATCATGGTCTAGAAGTACTTGCTCAAGGAGCAGGTCAGATATCTAAGGTCTCTCTTATCTAATAGACAAAGGCAGAAGGGGTCCAAAGGTTGGGAGATAAAGCTGAGCAAATTCAAACTGGAAAAACAGTGAATTTAATAATTGTGTTATTAACACTTGTAAAAATATAACTAGGATGTAGCTGTTTTTCCATCACTTGAAATCAAGATTGGGTGTCCACTGTTGCCAATCCCTTAAAAGTTATCATTTGTCTTCTGATATTTTGTGTTTTTCTTAAATCCCTAGCTTCTGATGGTAGGTGATTGCCCAAGAATTCTTTTCCTTTATAAAAGAAGTAAGTTTCTACTCAGGTTAAGTAACAGTTGAAAACACGTGTAGAGATAATGGCAATCTCATGTTTCTTGGTGGGCCTGACTCATGCTTTTTGAATGTTTAGGATTCAATTTTGGATGGCTTCTTAAACTATGTGCTCAAATTTAACTGCTCAGATTTAACTGCTCAATTTAACTATGTGCTCAAATAGACATTTAACATTTTTCAAGCGGTGCCTCAAATCTAAAGGGGCTGAGAACCACTGCCTACAAGGAAAGCAGATATAATCATAATGGTTTTACAAATGCAGAAGTGGAGGAGAACGTGGGAATCTGTGGCACATGAGGGTGCAGATCCAGAGGCCTGACTCTTGTTTAATGCTACTCCATACCACTTGGGTAGTCTAAAATGCCTTTAATGGATTATATTTTTATTATTATGAGGCCTACTTGGATATTCCAGTACAGCGCTTTAAATACAAGACCAACGTAACTCTCTAAGGCAGTGGTGAGCAATCTTTTTCGGCTGTGGGCTGGCGTGACCCACTTTGGGTCAAAGGCACTAGAACCCGGCCAGCACAGCTGCTTTTGACAGTAGCATGGGGAAGGCAACCACATCTGGTTTTTCTCCCTGTAGCAGCATGGGAAAGCAACTGCTGGTGAAGCCGCCTTCTGCCAAACACCACTAAAGCCCCAAGTCTGTGGGCTGGATCAAATGTCTCTACAGACCAGATTTGGCCCGTGGGCTGTAGATTGCCAACCCCTGCTCTAAGGGCCATCTTCCACTCCAAGTTCCCACTGCCTTATTATTCATGTCTAATGTATTGGTTTTGCAGACATCAGAAAGCTAGAGTGGGTGCACATTAAATAGTGCCTCGGGGCACTTTTGCACATGCTCTGGGGGGCAGCGCTTCAATTAGAGCAGTCCCAAGAGCCGCTCTAATTAAAGTGTTGTCATGTCTTGTGTATCAGTGTCCCCACACTTAGAAATGGTAATGGGGGTGCTTGCATTCAAGCGCATTTGATGAGCTTTAAGTCAAGCATCCTCACCACCATTTTTAAATGCGGGGACACTGATACACGAGATGTGGGCGGCTGCTGGAGCACGGCAATTGCCACGCTACAGCAAGCTCGGCTAATCGAGTCTGCTCCAACGCACTGGAATTCCAGCATGTCGGAGCGGCCTCCACGCTCATGTGTAGGCGCCCTCTATTGCAAAGTAGTAGAAAAAGGCGCGTTAGCTTGTTTTAATGCACATTAGCCAAGGAGCACAGGTTTTTTGCGATGCTTTAATGAGCATTAAAATAGGCATTAAAGTGCATTTGTAGATTCACCCGGTAAGAGGGAAACCGTATTAAAACTACATTCTGCTTATATTTTCCAGATTTATTTTCTTCTTTTTAACTAGAGGCAAAGTTTTTAGTGATTTCTTCATATTGGAACATCTGGGAAAGATGTTGAACAAACTTTCAGGCATTAAGTGCCTTTTTTTTTTTTTTTTTACTGGCAAAAGCTCTTTATCCTTGTGTTTGAAGTGCTCATCGCTATTTCTTTTCTGTTTCCCCACTTGACAACATGTGGTCCAAACCCAAAACAAAGTCAATGGGAGCTGCCCTTGCAAGTCTGGGAGCAGACTATGGCCTTTTGAAAACATCCTAATAACTCCCACAATAGCCAGCTTGGATCTCCCACACTGAAGGTTTTGACTGCTTTATTCTACTACTGTAACATTATAACTGTCCTAGTTCTTGATGATAATTTCATCAGCACAGTGAACTTTTGTTCCTTTGATAATTGTTTGCTTTGCTCAAGCTTTTTGTTCCAACTTTATGTTCAGCACATAGACTTTTTCTTTTACTAGAAGCAAGATTTTAAAAAATGGAATCAGGGCATGATTTATTGTTGGGGCCCAGGTTCACTTGCTGTTCCCCAGCAGTATTGCTTGTCGTCATTCTTTCTTATTTTTGTTCTTTTATAGAATATTTGTAAACCTTTTAACTATTGCTACATCACTCTTAAATTGTTTGTGAGCTAGGCTTGATTTTTTGAATTGCTCTCAGAAAGTTCACTCACCTTGCTGGATCAGGTTTTCACAGTCAGAACTGTTCTCTATGAAACAACGAGGGATAGGCTGTTGTTCTCTTTAATACAAGGGCGCTGGGCTAAAAATGTATGTTGAATAAAACTGTTCAGTTGACTAAGCAATATGTTATAGCATCTGGAATATAATCCCTCCTCCTCTACAGACTTTCTTTCCTGTGAGGCTGACAGTGACATTCTTTGTCATGCACAAGAATGAAGTTTATTTCCTACCTATGGGGACTTTTTACCATCTTGTACCATCTACACTTTTCCCAGAGCCTGACAAAAGGACTTTGATCCTGAAAGCTTGCAGAAAAGGACAATTTTCTTGCCATTTTCCCGTTGGTCTAATAAAAGGTATCATTTTGGAACCAAGAGTTCTAGTTGTTTGTATTCTTCCAGGGAAGCAGTTAGAGATCCTGTGTTTCAGGTCTGAATTCTTATACCCAAGATTGAATTGAATCTCTTAAGGCTGAATTTCTCCTGGGACAAAGCCTTTTATTCTGGCATCCCATATTACAAACGCATTGTTCCACTTTAAGTACCTGTAAGTACCTGTGTTAAGTATAGAGATTTTATTCCATCCTCCCCTGTTCCTCACAATCAGGGCTAATTGGAATTAATTGCTATTCAAGATGTGTCTTGTGTATCCCCACCAGTGCCACCTCCCCAGTCAAAGCCTGGGACAATCAGCCAGGGATAAAACAAATCTGTTTTTTATAGCTATTACAATGATTTAGTCAACATTGTCTTGAGCATGCTAAGCGATATCAGAGTAGACTCATGGTTATACTGCTCATTAGCATATTTAGGTGATAATTAAAGTTGGGATTAAAAAGATGATTAATTTTAACTGTCAGGTGTACTTTAGCATCCTCCTTGTGCTTTGCATTTTAAATTCTGATGTACCAAACCTTTGCAGAATTAAAGATACAAGATCCATGTGCTGACGTCTCAGGGCTTTCATTTGCTGCTCTCTTTGCTTTTGCTTTGCTGCTCTCCCCTTCCTGTTATGGTTTGGATTTTAGCCAGATCCAGCACTTGAAATTTGGATTTCATTTTGATTTGTTTAATATAGCTTGTTCTTAATACCTGGGCTGTACAGCATTGTGTCACAAAGTTTAGATTTCTGTGCAGCTACTTCCTATTAAAACAATTGCCTGCTGAATACAATTATTATGAGTGTGAAAGATTTATATTTAGAAGAGTAGTTTCATATTCAAATGATGCTTTCAGGGAAAACAAGGTTTAATTGTGTGGGAACAATGGAGATTCTGCAAACAGCTCTAATAGGTACAGCTGCTTTTTTTTCTTTCCAATAGCTTTATAAATTGGATTAGAACAGAAGAGATAGTGAGAAAAAGAAAAGACAAAACTATATTGTTCTTAAATGTCACAACCATATTCTTAATGCCTGCAGTTCCAATGATGAACAATTCAGCCAACGTTTATTTAAAGCTTACTGCTTCCAGAGAACACTTCTTATTTACCACTTTTATTTATTTTGCCACTTTTGACTAGCGTCGTAGTGACACCCTCTGGCAGTAGCCAGATAGGATTTTTCAGAACAGAACACTCTTAGCACTGATCAGTGATACAGCTATAAGGTAGTTTGGCATATACTGCTATTCTTTCTTATTTAAAGGTTGCTTCAGCTGGTGAAGCCAGGCTAAATTAGCCTGCACTGAGTTCTGTGCTGTATCTCGTATGTGGTATGTAAGCTAGCTTTCTTAAATGTAGATCCGATATCTCTGCATGACACTGCAAGTTTCAGTGTAGACATCCCCCTAGAGTCCCATGAAACTGGATTATAGCTTTGTCAGTCGTTTTGCTGCTTTTAGGAGTTTTACCCATGCTCCTTCTGTCATTGGTATACCTAGTTATAAACTTTTATCTCAAACTTTTTTAGTAGTGATTCTGTTGAAAAACGATACGCTTTCCATGGTCTAAACATGATGAGCTCTGGCTATCATTATTTCTGTGCAATTCCCACTCATGACAGAAAATAATTGACTTAGGAGGGACAGATGTCTCAACGCCTCAACCTTTATTATACTGACTACTTTTTCCCGAGAACTGTCTTCCATTTAGTTGAAATTGAAATTTATGTCCAATTTCACAATGCTGGAAGGATGATCACAAGTAACAGGTTGAGAACCGGTCAGTTGGAGAATTGAGAGTTTTCAGCCTTTTAAGAGAGTGTGATGGTTTTACTCAAGATCAATGACCATCATGGTACCTGCCACCTGGGGTCACTGTGTTCAAGGTTATACAGAGGAAGTACATAACAGAAAATATAATCGGCACCCTCCCCTACAGCTAACATCCTGATTGCCAGTGATGCACCAATTACTTAAAATAGAAAGTTAAGTAAAAGTAAAAGTCCATATGTTAATGAATAAAAACAAATTTTCATTTACAGGTTAAAGTTCTATGTAATGTCATGGGATGAGTAAATCAGCACAAGAAAAGTATGGGATCCCTCCAGCTTTTCTCGGTAGAAATGTTGAAGATCTGTGCTGGTATTTATTTCATGTGATGTGCTATAATTGACTTGAAAGGCCTATGATTCCTCTTGTAATTCAGTATGGATTTTGAGGGTGAAAGATTATCAGTGGGCTTGATTCTGATCTCAAACTGGGTAGATGTCAATGGAGTTGAAATCAGGCCCAATATATGCTTGTATATTACATCGACTTTACATTATTTGTTAAATCTGCTCTATATGAAAAGTACAATATAATCTTGGCTCACCTAGGCACTGATGCAAAGTGCAGTTCCAGCTTTCCATGTACCTAGCAGAGCAGCACAGCAGTGTATGCGTGTCTGAAGCACGGTATCTCACAGTGTATAGGGAATTACACTTATACACTGCTTATGGCATAACTGCACAGTTGCCAAATTATAAGCTGAAATGTCTTAGAAACCTTCAAGTTGATGTAATGGGATGTAGAAATCTTCATCCAGTCTTTTCTTTTGTTCGCAATCAATAAGCTCTCAGACTTTATAGTTGACCAAATGACTATAGCTCTCTTTCATATACCTGGCCACTGGGTGGCCTCCAGAATATGAACTAAGTCTATTTTATCTCATCTAACTGTGAGTTAAACTTGTTATGCTGTAACATTATAGAATATAGTTCATTACGTCTAGGCTGCTAAAGAATATCAAAACATTAAAATACACTTCCATCAAAAATAATTAGAGTATATGCATAACCTAGTTTTCTTCTTTTTGTCGATACAACATTGTGTTGATTAGAAATATTCCAGTCACAAGAATAAATGCAAAAGGAAAGTACAGGAAAATTAATATCATGATGAACTTAGGCAGTTAACCATAGTTATAAGGTGGTCAGTAGTGCACAGCAGAATTGCCATACATAAAACTTTCTGTAACACCTTTCCAAAATGAACTCTGTATAATCCATCCTCACTCTGAAATAAAATTTAGATCTGCCATGTCATCCTTTGTATCTGTGATATACTCTTGAAAGCAGGCATAGGAACTCTTATTTGCATCAGTGTTATAATGGTTTAACTTTGTTGGCTTAACTCGTGATTCATACCAGTCTTAACTGAGTTCAGAATCAGTGTCTGTTACATTCATCCCTGGGGTATGAGATTGTTTTATGCACAGTTGGTACTATATAAAGAATGTAAATTAAAACAGTTACAAAGGGAATGGCTGGTAGGGTTGGGAAGACTTCATTAACATGTTTAATAGCACAAATAGTGTTTTTAATCTCCTTGGCTCCTCCTCCTGTCTCCTGGAATACAAATTATTGAGAAAAACATGTGGCACAGGTGACTTCTTTTTGCATGTAAGAAAATGCCTGGAATGTGGAGAGATTTGAGGCCCTTTGGGCAAGATTATACAACCTTTAGTTGTTATTCATTGCTTAAGGCCTGAACCAGTGAGCATTCAGCAACATGTAGGGAATTCAGTGCAACAGAACACTATGGACTACAAGGACCAGGCTTTAGGACCTCATAATGACTGATGTATTAAACATTTCTCAATGGAGAGATTTTGTTGTAGTGGAATGAGCCCAGAAGATATAACATTAACCATACTGGATGCCCTCTTTTTCCCTGTAGTTGTCTAGGTTCTTTCAAACAATATTGAACTTGAACATTCCTGAAAAGAACTGTCTCATCTTTGGCTAACTATGATATTGAAAGGGCTTGTCTACACATGGCACTTTTATACAGGATTAGCCCAAAATCGCCAATTTTAAGGCACATTAAGGATGTATGTCCACACATGCGCACCTCTGATACGCCTTAAAATTGGCGATTGTAGGCTAATCCCACCTAAATTTAATGCTTGCTTAAAGCAAGTACCAAATTTAGGCGCAATTAGCTAAGTTGCATTAGTCCCCATGTAGATGCTTAATGCATGTTAATGCCATGTGCGTAAGTGGATGCACACTGTGTTAATATGCATTAGCACGACTACATGTGGGCTAATGCAACTTAGCTATGCAAGCCTAAATTTAATGCACTTTAATGCGCATTAGCGTGTCTCATGTAGACGTGTGCATAAATTGCCTTAATGTGCCTTAAACAAAGGCACATTAAGTTTAGGCATGCATAACTACACATGTAGACATACTGAAAGGGCGCATCTACATGTGCCAATGCTGCAGGGTGGGTTTACTCTAGAGTAAATAACTCTAGAGTAAACCCACCCTGGGCACATGTCTACATGTGCGGGGATTCGGCAGCAGATTTGCTGCTCCTGGTAGCAGTCAGCTCCTGCCCCTGCACCAGTCCCCTGCAGCAGCAGGGGCAGCGGCGCAGAGTTGTGCCCCTTGCGGGTGCTGGGAGAGCAGGGGTTGCCTTGCCATGGCAGCGCAGCTGGTGTGGGGTGCCAGGCAGTGGTAGCAGCACTGAGCCTTTCCACCCTGCTGTGCCCCCAGGGGAAAGGGCAGCAGGGTGGGGAGCCCTGAGTTCACAGTGGACAGCCCACATCCACCCCTGTCCTGCGCACAAAATGTGGGGGAGCATGTCTCCCTTCTCCAACCCCATCCCTGAGAGCGTGCACAGCGGTGGGGAGCTGGCCCGCCTGCTGCCCTCGGATGAGCCCTCCATGCCTCCATCCTGCTCCCCAGCCACCCTGCAGCCACGCATTCCTGCTCCGGTCCCACGCCCCACATACTACCCTGGCTGGGCAGCGCTCCGCACCCCAGCCACCTGCCCTGCCCCAATTCTCTTGGTCACCATGGGGGCTTCAGTTTTCCTCCCCTCCCCGCAAGTTACCTTCAGGCAGCTGTGGAAGCTGCTCTCCACCATTGCCTGGCTCTACTGCTGGCTGTGTGCATGTGCACACACTCACATGGCGCCCCTTGTGTCCTGCTCCCCCCAGCTTCAAAGCAGCCCCTTTGCAGGCTGCAACTCTGCCAGCCTGCAGGTGTCCCACATTTTTCTCTGCTGAAGGGGAAAATCTGCAGTTTTCTCTGTTAAAGGAGAACATCTGCATTTTCCATGGTGAATGGAAAACCCAGATCCCTGGTAATGATGACTGGTAGGATAAAAGAACAAAATGCAGGTCCAATCCTGCACTTGGAGCACACCTGTATGAAGCTCAGCAGACCTTGGTAGAACTCTGTGAGTGGGAGAATGCATCTCTATTGATTTGACTGCATACATGGTGCTCCATGGAAAAGTGATAAAGCAGCTGTAGAAAATTAACTAGAAAATTAACCAAACAGTTTGAATCCCTTAGACCAAGTGACAGAAAAGAATTAAATTTTGCTCTTTGGATGGCTGTTGTAAAAACCACTGAATTCACAAAACAATGACTAGTCTGCTCAGGCTCCAGCAACAATTTTAAATTTGATCACATTTTATACTTGCAATAAACTTTCATAAAATATTGTATATGTGTAATGTGGGCAAGTCAATGTGATCTTTAGCATTTTTTTACCTTTTGTGACTTCATCAGGACCAACTTAATCTTGTTTCCACATGAGATTTTTTGGTTTACTTTCCACATGTTCCTAATTTCCCTTAGATCAAGGTATTCGACTGTAAAAGCAAGATGTAATTATTGAAAAGCTATTTTGGGTGATTTGGGGATCTTTGTAAAATGAATTTATTATTTTTTTCTCTCTCTGCTTTAGCTCTATGATTACAAGAGGTTCCAGCTTTGCAATAAAGGGGCATAAAAAAACATATAGTTAGTAAAAAGATATTTAAAAAATCAATCTAAAGCAGTTTTGCTGCAAGACCATGACATATGGGCATGATGTAATAGTGAGACATGGTAAAAAAAAATAGAAGTAACAAGGCCAGGGATAAATTGTTCAGTTTACGCCAACTAGAGTTGCAAGTGGTGCAACTCTGCTGACCGCATTTCACTAAGTCACTTACCTAACCCAATATCATGTTGATAGAAAGTGTGTTGTTCGCAAGTATTCGTTCTTCCTGTCTTCTATAGATGAGTGTGTGGGTAAAATTTTACATGTGCAGACATATAATCCATTCATGATATCCTCATGCTACAGTGCATTGAATTCACTCACATATATACCACCAGGTGCTTGCAGGGATGAGCTGAATTTGACTATAGGAACGCCTTTCAGTTTTGATCAAATATAATTATGAGCCCGTCTTTTGGGTTTTGGTCCCAAGCCAGGTTATGGAAAACTATTCGAGTTTAGATCCATCCAAAATCTCTTCAGAAAAGCTGTGTTTTTGAGAACAGCTGATCTTGCGACTTTTTTTTCCATTTGGGGTAGACATTTTAGGAGAGTGACCGTGATGCCACTGAACCCTGATGTTCGCTAACAGGTTGGCAACCGTTCACATTTTTAATTGTGACCACAATATGTGTATACACATTGGCAACCCTTTCCTTCAGCAGATCACAAAGCACTGGGATGTAACTAGATAAAGAAACTGAGGCAGAGAAATGTGAAGTGACTCACAAAGCATTTCTTATTTAGCTGCTAAGCTTGGAAGAAGTTTAATCATTGGGCATTTTAATTTTCTAAGACACTGATTAGTATAACAGCTACACAAAAACCTGGCAGTGAATATGTTCCGAAGGAGTTTGCAGGATTGCTGGTTTATGCATTTTCTTTAACAGCCTACACAGTTGGAGATGGTTCAGATTTTAACTGTAAAACAATAAGCCAAACATCTAGAGTCTTGTGACCATATTTAAAGGATAGGTGAAATGTTTAGGCTAAAATAATTACACTGCCTTCATCCATGCTCGTATCTTTTACCTATCTCTAAAGTTGGTTAAAGAAGGGGACAGGGAGGCTCCTACATAGCTCCTGCTACCTTCTGCCATTTCCTTACACCACCCCCGCCCCATCACACAGTCCCTTCCACTTGGGTCTTGTTGCGTAGTGCAGAGCCCAGTGGTTCTCAACCATTTAGAAATCCAAGGTACCTCTCATTTAACACAAGGCAGCCCTCCATAACTTTTGTGAATTGCCAGCACCCCATCCCAAACACTAAATTATTTTTTATAGAGGGGCCAAGGAGTCAGAGCATGGCAGGAAGAAACCTGAGCTTCCACTTGCTGCACTTCTCATAGCACCCTTTGGAAAACCTTCCAAAATCCCAAGGGACCCTGCCACCCTGGTTGAGAATCAGAGCTTTAATCTGTATTAGTTATCTGGATCACATTTTGGGATAGTAAGGCCCTGTGGTGCCTGTGCCCTGTGGTATCATTGCATTCTGTGTTTGAAGTAAGTAGCATCAGACACCATCCAAGAGGGTAGTGGGCTACCCCCAAGTTGTGCTGACTCCCAAAAAGGAGAGGAGAGGGGATAAATCCAAAAGATATACTTCTGGCAGTGGAAATTTGGTTTTAGACGTTCTTCCTTGTCCAGAAGTAGCACGAAGGTCATTGATTTTCTCCATCTGTTATCACATCCTCAGGCTTCTTTCCTATCCATGTAGCATGTTTCTTAGGGTGTGGGTTATGTCTTCATTGCTGTTTAAAGTATGCCTAGAGCCATGTGGGTACTGCTGCATTCTGAATGACAGTCAAGAGCAGATGATATGCAGAGATACCCAGGTGAAGGTCTAGAGAAGGACACTGAGGGAATGATGAGAAAGGCAGTCTGCAGTCACATGGAATTATTTCTTTCTGGTATGTACCAGCACCTCTGGTATTACCCAGGTATGTGCCAAGGAGACTGAACTTCACATATCTCCTGAGATGTTGCAATCCCATGTAACCCATCTGGTAAGATGGATCATAAAACTCTGATTTTTAGATGTGGAGAATTGCTAGAGGATGTTCAGAACATTGCTAAACCAGACAAAATTAAACAGATGTCAGGCATAGGAGGTAGATGTTGAAAGCTACCCAGGCAAAATGGACGATTGTTTTTGAAGAACGATGTGTTTCATTCCTGACCTCATGACACTCCATTTGAGCCAGGAGGAAAGCAGTGATGCCAATCCAATAGGCACGCTCAGAAGAGAGTGTCCAAGTTTCTGTTTTATATCGAGTGATGCTAAAGGTTGTTTATAAAAGCAAGACATTATTGTTTAGAGTCCCTGGCATTGCCTCAGGTCTTTTAAAGTTGAGGAGCAAATCTGATGAGGTTTCCAGCTCCTTGGTCTCAATTTCAACAGTGGGCTCTCATAAATCAGTGCATCTTCCTTTGCAAGGATCTTGCACTTGCTTCATTCAGCTTTGTCCTATTAGGGAACATTTCTTTTCTTATCTTTTAGGGACACAGGACTGAAAGGGAGGGATAGCCAGGGTCATAGAGTCCAGTCACCTGCTATTGCAAACAACCATGCCAGATAATCCCTTTCATTAACTCCATTTTAAAACAAGCTCCATCTTAAATTCACTTCTGTTTTGTCCCCACTATTGGGAGGATGTTGTGGAATTTTGTTGCTCTTGATGGTTAAAAACTTTCTAACTTCCATCCTGAATTTATTCCTGGCCTGTTTATACACACTTGCTGCTTTGCAAACATTGTTTATTAGATTCAGTAGTTCTTTTCTCTTCCAGATGTTTACCCCCTATGGGCGCATGCACAATGCAAGCACGTGCGCTTGCAGCAGCTCAAATAGAAGTGGTGCAAATTTGAGCCGGGGCTTTTTGCTTCAGCACATGTGCTTGGACATGCACTTTGTTGTGGAGCAAATTGTGCCACTTGGGGCACAATAACCCTGCCTGGCTCCTCCTGGATCTTCAGCCAAGGGGAGCTAAGCCCGGGGCGAGCACCTGTGCTGTCCCCAGCAGTATAAAAAGCTGCCCTGGCAAGTAGCTCAGGGCTACTAGGTCTCAGGAGCTTCTGGGGTCCAGCCAAGTGGTACCTGGGGACACCACCCCCTGTGCCAACTGGACGGCTGAAGCAGCCCTGAGAGTTCCCTGCACCCTCTACCCACTGCAGCAGTCTGGCAGTGGGGGCTGCTGCCTGGCTGTGACCTGCTGTGCACCTGCCAGACCCAGATGGGGACTGCACAGCCAGTAGAGGCATCTGCCCCCCTGGGCCAGCTTCCAGTGGGCTATGGATGCAGAGTTGGCCTTTGTGTGGCACTACTGCCATGTGTGCCCCCTGCCTAGCCATCTGGGCAGCTATCACCCAGAAGATGTTCTGATGAACTATCAAAGCATGTCCTCCTGGCCCCATTTGGCCAGGAGGTTAGCCACAGCCAGCTGGGTCCTAGGTGCCAGCTCTGAGCAGGCAGAGTCCTGCCATCGGCCTCCCTAGCAGGAATTCTGGTGTTCCCTACTGGAAAACTGAAAAATCCCTGATAAAAAAAAAACCCAAAGTACCTCTGTAAAATACCCCCAAATCCATGTTCCTCCACAAGTAAAACAAAAGACCACTATAAAAAGAGAGAGAGAGTGAGACAGAGACAGCGATCAGTTGGACAATGTTTTCTTGATATATCTACAGTGTTAAAGCAAGTCTCTTATCATAATAATAAAGTGAACTCTAAATACAGGTTTCATGAATTCATGAATACATATTTTGCTGCCCTCCCACAGGGCGATGGCCCCCACACAAGGGGTTTGGCCCCCCAACAGAGGGTTCGTCCCCCACACAAGGGCTACAGCCCCCCAACAGGGGGTTCGTCCCCCACACAAAGGGTTTGGTCCCCCACACAAGGGGTTCAGCCCCCCAACAGGAGATTCGGCCCCGCAACAGGGGGCCAAATGGCCCCCGCAGGGGCTATCACCCTCCTGCAAGGCCCATATGCCCCACCCAAGCCCCCCGATTGCTGCCCCACCTGGCCCCATCCCCCACCAGCTGCTGCAGCCCCCTCAATAGCTGCCTCATCCAGCCCCACCTCCCACTCCCCCAGACCCCCCCGATGGGTGCCCCACCCAGCCCCACCCCCCAACTTGCACTCCCAGGCACCCAAGGCTACCCCCACAACCCCAGGCAACGTCACTTAACCCCCCCCCCCCCCCAGAAAAAGAACAGAAAAAAATGGAAAAGAAAGGCCTCTTCTTACCTTAGAAGCAGAGGTAGGGGGGTCCAGGGCTTCCTGACAGAGCCCCCCGGGCAGCACAGGACAGCGGGGGGGGGGGGGGGAAGGAGAAGAGTAAGAGGGCCCAAGCTGGGGCTGCTGGGGCTGTCACCCTGCCCCACACTGTGCGGGAGGGGCCCCAGGCAGCCCGACAAGAGTTGGAGCTGCCGGTAAGTGCCAGGGTTTTTTTGGGTTTTTTTAAAAGTATGGGGTGGCGGGGCAGGGATGGGGGGGTGGTTTGGGGGGATGGGGCTGGCCAGGGCAGGGGTCAGGGTCTTGGGGGGGCTGGCAGGGGGGGCTGGCAGGGGGAGGGACCGGCCACGGCAGGGGTCGGGGGAGTGGGTGGGGCCGTTTGGGGTTCCCCCCATGGTCCTCTCCCCCTCCTCCAGCCCCCCGACCCCTTACTCACCAGCACTTATATATAGTACAAACTATGCATGCTATTAGCCCAAAGCCAAAAGGCTCATGATTTACTATATAGTTTGACCCTATCTTTTATAAGGCTTCAAATTGCCATCTCTTTTTGTGGGGGTGGGGTGGGGTGGGGTGGGGTGGTGGAACTAAATTCTGTTTAAGAGCACAGCCATACTGAACATCTTGGAGTTGCTAAGAGAGATGATAACATTGACCTATAGAAACTGTTCATGTCGGTGAGATTTTATACGTGATTAAAATGCTGGGAACCAGACTATGCCACTGATTATTGTATAGCCCTCTCCCCAGAAATCAAAAGTGTTGTGATCCCTCGAGGCCAATGAGCATAGAGCCCAGAAAAGTAATGTAAAAATAAACCACACGACTGCTCTGTTCCATCCAAGTGAACAGGACATTGAGGCAGAAGTCCCTCATTCAAATCACAGAAAACCAGTGACGTGTGAAGCCATTAAGACAAATAGTATTAATGTGCTTGTGGCAACGTATGAGAGAGAGAAGGTGATTAATAGGTCTGGTGACAACCTGGGGGCATAGAAGTAGATTAAAGATTAAGTTAAAGGTAACAGTGTTAACAGGCCTTTTCCTGTCCAGCAGTTCTAATTGTTCTTCCTTCCTGCAAATTCAATACTGTAAGTAGGACTCTGTAACCTCCCTTTACAGTTGTTGGACTGGTAGATGAACGAATCTTGACTTTTTTTAAGTACTTTGTCCTTTATTTAACAGTTTCAGCACAGAGACAAATCCCAGAGGTGATGCATAAACTATCCCTTCCCTGAATATATACACTTGTATAGGTTCAGTTAGACAACCTTAGTATTACATACTCCAACCCTACTGATGTCTGAAGGTTTTTAAGATTGCTGTAGTTTGCAAATGAAGAGCCGGAGGGAAAGGTAAAATGAGGATTATAATTTTTTTTTCTCATGAGGTTTTTCCCAGCAATAGGAGCTCACCTTCCCTCCAAACCAGTAGGTTCAGTTGTAGCATATCTACTACCTTATTTGCGGAAGGTTTTAACATTTGACCTAAAAAGTCAACAAATGGAACGCCATCTCCCATCTTAATAAATTAGGCTCTGTCGGCTCTAATCACATCCTGCAAATACACCCTGTTGCCTGCTTCCTTTCTGCTTAGATCTTGTATACTGTTTGGAGGAAGAGGGTCTACTGTTGTCAGCACTCCTGTTAAATTTATTTGCTTTTCTACTTCAGGGAAGACATGGGTATGACTCCAAAGGTCACATTGCACTTTTATTTCTTCATTCGTTTATTAATTTCTTTCAGTTCATTTATTCATTTATTTTGGTTCCTGGAAACACAGTCATAGTCTGTTCTCAAGCTACATATACCAAATTTGTAAGACTCCAGTAAAATGGGAAGTATATCTCTAATGAAGACCTCTCAAAATATTCATGAAGGTCTGAATCTGCACTTATCCTCTGGGAGCTGAGCAGTAAGCTCTATGCAACCATATATTATAGTTTTTTGCAGGATCAAAAGCTAAAGC
This sequence comes from Alligator mississippiensis, assembly GCF_030867095.1. Taxonomy (NCBI): domain Eukaryota; kingdom Metazoa; phylum Chordata; order Crocodylia; family Alligatoridae; genus Alligator; species Alligator mississippiensis. The sequence goes on along the minus strand of NC_081836.1, from coordinate 49,352,605 downwards.
TCTAAGCTTTTCTCCTCATTCCTGTACCAGAAATTGGGCTGTTTCTTGTAGCTGGACAATTACTCATAAACATAAATTACATCTTAAAATACATCACTAATAGGGTCCATTTCAGCAAGTGCTTGAGCATGTGCTTAAATTCATCTCTATTCAGGAAAGTTCTTAAACATATTAAGTCCTGTTGAATGAGGATAAACATATTCTGAAGTCCTGATGAATGAGCGAGGATTTGCAAGACCGGACCAAATAATATATTTAATTTGGCTTTCCAGCTAATTTGAAAAAAAAAATTAAAACACAAATCCAAAGGCAGCATAAGGCATCAGTGAATGTTTTGCTTTCCATGGAGTTTTGCTATAGCATAAAACTGGAATACAGCTCGGTCAGTTTGCTTTGCTGTTTTACAATGGAATGAAAGTAGAGCTAGTAATCACTCAGCAGCTTTTCTTTGATTCCTAGGATTTTTTTTCAGTTTCATTGTAGACACCAAGAGCCTCTCAATGTATATAATGTAAAGTATAGAACAAATCTGCAGCCGCCTTTATTCCTGTGAGCTGCAGGTAACATATTTAACAAAAAAATCTTTTAAAAGGCATGCATTTATTGGTTTTACATACGGGGAAAAAACCTGGGAGGATTCTTCTGGAGCAGAAACTGGAATGAAACACCCAATTATGCCCACCGAGTTAGGGGTCTGCCCATCCTTTGTGCTATAGAAAAATCTACGCTATCTCAGTGAATGAAGACAGTCATGTGATGAATCAGTGCTGTTGACCACAGAGGTCAGTAATGCTCACCTATACAATCGACTCCATCCCATATTAGCTTATCAGTGATCATCAGGTTTTTCTGAAACTGCTCCTTTCATTACAAGAGTTACGTATTAGAAATTCAGAGCCAAAAGGAAGAATTCAGTAAGCTTTTTCATAAAGTAAGAATGCATATATTAGTGCATAAAAATTGACCCTGTGTTTCACTAGCCATCAGGCATAATTGCTGGTGATTATTCTTGGCGGTAAATATTGACCTTGGATTTATCTCTCTCACTGTTTACCTCTTAGGTGAATACCTCTTGAGGTTCACCTTAACAGAAGTCAGTATCTGTTTAGTGTTCCATGTCATTATTAATATAGATATTTTGGTGACCTTTACATGTATTAGTTTATTCTTTAAGACAACTTAATCTTGTAAATCTGTTGGCACAAGGGTGCTTCATTCTTCAGATAGGTTTATTCCTTTCAGTATTTCTTATACAATCTGCAATCTCTTTTCGGTTAATACAGGGAATATACAGTACTTTTTTGAAAGGGGATCTTTCTTGGCATTTGAACTTGTGGTCCTGTACGCAACAGGTAGCAAAATGCCCCAAGTACAATACTATCGAAATTACTATCAAATCACCTTGTACTTGTCTATTAGTGGAGCATAGTGGCTACTTTGACATCTGGTTCTTTTCTTAAAGACAGGCACGAATGCCTTTCTCTTAAGACTTGCTAGATTCCTAGTATGAGTAATCTCTGTGGTAACCTTTGGACTGGAAGAAACTAAGACATCCCGTCTAACCACCTTTACCACCCAACTATTACAGATGTGTCCTTAACAGCACTGGTGTGGAGTAATCACCAAAATAAAGGTACGGAGGGTAAAACCTTTTGCAGCCCCATTGAAAGTATGAATGTAAGGTTTAGGTTCTTCATTCTGAAGGTTTTCAGGGTCTGGCTCCTCTGGTTCACTGTTTTCACTATGTTATGCTATGGAGAACTCTGATCCCTGAAAAGCACAGACCAAGGAATATGGCTTTATATGGCTATTATTTGTGGGGAACCAACTAGAAAGAGTTTGCTGTTCTCTATGCCTCTTTATTTGCCTCAATTAGATTTATTTTAAACAGGATTTATTTTAAAGATAGAAATGTATCTTGCATTTCTTTATTATATTCTGGGATTTCATAGTGGCACAAGTGAAATCTCTTGACTTCCACTTTAAAAAATGAGCATTTAAATCAGTGATCACTCTCTCCTACTTAAACAACGGACAAAAAATCTATTCTCAGCATTTTTTTTCTTTACCTTAGTGTCTACAAGTCCCCTATTTATTTGGCAGACACAGTATTTTAAGACTGCTTTGTTGAATCAGTCTGTAGTAATGTAACTAGTTTGGATTTAGGGTCCTGTTAGGTGGAATTATCCTGGGTGATTTTTTTCCATTGTTGCAGTTTATTCAGAAATAAATGTCAAAGCTGTGTTTCTGTTGAGATAATTTGGCTCAACATTATATCATGTTGTTGGGGGAAGGACTTGTTAAGCATTTTTTTTCTTCCTAAGTTAACTTTTAAGAGGGATTTGTATGCTACAGGCCATATAACTGGCATGTGTGTGAGGCCTGATAGAGCAAGCACAGCACTTGGCTGTTTTTCTGTGATGCATACCTTTAAGTCAGATTGAAGAGCAGCTTACTGTTGTCAACGTTTGATTCATAGAGTTGTGTAAATGGGGAAAAATTCCTTTCTGTCATGCCAGAGGCCAAATTAAACAGAAATCTATGAACTGGGATGGTATTTAGTTGTGGGGAAACAACATGAATTGAATGATAACACATTTCTGCAGGTTTTTGCAATTTATTTGCATCCATTTTTAGTCTTTTTTTAACCCAATAAAATATCACTCTGCCTGCTATTTAAATTGCTGTAAATCTGATAACTGCATGAAGAAGTACATATAGTTAGCAAAGAGAGGCAAGAAGGTGTTAGCTCTTCATGACAGGTATCAAATCATTCTCGCTTTCAGCTTAGACATTGCCATATTGATAATATTATTGTACTGAATGGCCTTCAAGAGTTCTCCATGTGCCATTTCTCCAAATGTCCTACAAATGCTTGGTAAGACATATGTAGTACTGTTTCCCTGCTTCCTACCCCTTTCTCCCAGCAACGTTAATTGAAGCCCAGAGTATTGGAGACTTAAAGGCACTGTAGAAATCTGAATCGGAATAATTCCAGCACTGTTGATAGGTGGAAACCATACGCAAGACACAATCTAAAATATCAGCATGCTTTATTCTTTAATGTGTAAAGCAGGGTGTAGAAACAGCACAGACTTTAAAAACACCACAAAATCATTGTAAATCAGAGCTCTAAGGTTAGAAGTGGCAAGCGTTCTTCCCATCATATTATTGGATGTCTAAGATTTCTTTGATGTGCATTTTAGTGGTTAGGGAAGATTCTGAAAGAAAGTGACTAAGGATGATGGAACAAAGTAACATGCTATGTGTCTGAATTTATATGCATACTCAGGATGAACGATGCCAGGAGCGCTTTATATTTGCATGCTATAAAGTAGATTGGTTTGTGTTCTGCAGCTGCTGCATGCTTAACAAACAAACCCCAATCTTTTTCAAGACTGATCCCCTGACAAAAAATTACACTTATTGTCTGATCTCATTAATGTTTCCTATATCATTGAATTACTAGAGCTTCCTAAAGGAGAACTTTTTAACTCAAAAGTTAATATTGCAGAATAACAAAACAAAAAACCTTCCTTCTCCAAAGATGTATTTACCATCTTTAAAAAATGGATCCCTGGTTCATTTTCTGATAGCAAAATAATCTGTCCACAGAGTCCTGTGAACGGGGACTAAAGGGGAATAGTAAGGAACTGTTGGGAAAACCTAAGAAAAACGCGTGAGTGAATGAGTTGGCATACATCTGCAAGCTATGTTGTATATGTAAATATGAGATCAAGTGGTTGGGCTCGTGTGGTTTTGTGCCAGTCATAAAAGGACTCAGGCTTCTCATACCAGCAGATAAATTAGACTCATCCAATTTTAAAGACAAAAACATTGACAGATATGATAGATAACTTTTATCAGATGGTTTAATTTTGTTATTCGATCCAAGCATAAATTAAATTGAATCCCAGCTACCAGTGCAGGTTGCAAACTGTGTTTATTGTACTCAGCGGTTTGCTATCTCCAGGTGTGGTGGAACACAGCAGACGGGAAATTCACAAAACAAAATGTGGGAGTTGGTTGCAGCCATATGTGATATGCTTGTCAGCAAAGGGAAATTCATGTCAAACATTGGCTGATCAGTTACAGCATGCTTTTCTTTGACGGGCACGATGCATGCCACATAATGCCTTCGCTGTACAGAGAGATCTTATTATACAGATCTATAATTCCCTTTACTTGTTGACAGGGCCAAGCACTCCAGTGGTAATACTGCACTAATGATAACACCTATCATTAATAATCATCACAGGAATGCTCTGGTATACCAAACTACTTTATATGAACCTGCAAACAGAAAATGAGAGAAAACTGAATTTAAACTCTGTATCTAGTTAGTTATTCTTGCAGTAGCCTAATATCAAGCTGTCTGGCTCAGAAAAGGGTAGTGTTAACAAAACAGAAGCAGGGATCGAATGAGTTCTAGCTATATATCTTTTATAACCTGTGCCATAAATACAAAGGTAATGTACATAGTACAGGAATATTAATATCCATGTAAAGTATAATTTCTCCCAATTAATTATTTAAAATAATATCTCAGATTCCTATTGCTTTTTTATCATGTGGAATATTTAGTTTCTGTAAGTGGCTAGTAGTACAGTTTGTACATAAACTTGAATTGCAAAACACTGGGAATATATTAAATCACAGGATGTTTTAATATTTTTTAAAAATTTTTTAAGCACAGTAATGGAATAAAATTGGCAAACTGCCATTAGCCATTTAGCCATCAACAGTATGTTACTAATAAGTGGGCTTAGCTGTACCATCTGAGTACTGAACTACGTATGATGAATAGTAGCTCCACCGACTTCATTGGTACAGTCCAGAAGAGAGAGCTTGGAATTAAAGAGTGAATATGCTTAAAAAGTACATGAAGAATAAATTGTACAAATATGGTAACTCTCTTATGGTTGCTGCTTACCATCAGTGAAACTATGTTTTATATTAAGTATAAAAGAGATTTGCCCTCAGGATGCTATTATATTTTTATATTATCTTTCTGTCCTAGTTCTGAAGCAGTTTTTTATTAGATATTGAATCTAAATATTATTTCTTTTTTATCACAGTACCAAGCATTTATTTCTAGATGGGTTGACAAAGAAACAAGGAATTTAAGAAATGCGTGGTGGATATCAAATCTAACCCCCCCTGCCCCATACACACAGATGACTCATGGGAACGTATTAATCTTTGATTAAGTAAAAACTATTGACCTCATTCTAGTAAAACTAGAGGCGAATTTGGTCCACTTGGTTTAAAGTACACGATTTTTCATTCTGATAACATTTGTCCAGGTCAATTACTGAATGCTGATGCGCACAAACAGTGGCTTTGACTTTGTTACAATGCCCTTCTATGTCTCTAATAATAATGTGTTGGGAGCCTTCTCTAAATACAAGCTCTAGTATAATATGCCTGCAGCTAAAAAGCAGCAATGTTGCATTCTTACAGTATGTAACTTCAAGCAATACTGGTCTCTCCATCAGTCCCTGTGATTCTGTATAGTACCCATTGGCTGAAAAAGTCAGTGAAGAAACTCCAAGCATAATCTTTTCTCTAACACAGTATAAAGTAGTCCATATAGCCTGTGGTGTGTATGTGTATAAGTGTTGAGTATGGTGGAGTTGTTTGGCAAATGTTTTTCTCATTCCAAGAAAATTTGTGAACTTGTGATTTTTTTCCCCCTCAACCTGCTTCAAAAGGGAACAGGATTTTACCACGTGTCAGCTGCTCTATGTTAACTGCCTGTGTGCTGGCACCTATCCTATCCTGTTGTAACTGAAAGTCTTCTCATAGTAACTTGCCCTTCTTTCATTTAAAGCTTAATTATTGCATCTTGGATTATGGTGAGGTAGAACTGTGCCGGTGGTAGTGTGTTGCATGGTAAATCCCTACCCCCTTTTTATTCCATAGTAGGTTGTTTCTGTGTCTATACCTTAAGAAAAAGAATTCGTCAGGACACGATGATCCATTGGGTCTCTTCTGACTCTATAATCTAGGAATCTATGAAAGTCCATGCAAGGAAGGGACCCCCCCATGTGCAGGGATGGTGGTCTCAGGCCATGTGATGTAGGATTTCCACTAGGAGAAGATGTGGGGTTTAGGCAGGCCAGACCTGGAGGTGGGTGAAGGATATGTAATGGCAAATAGATATGTTGCCAGGTTTTATAGAACGTGCTAGACCAAATTCTCATTTGTATTGTTTCCCTTTGCTGCCACTCCAGCTGCAATAGAGCCCTACATGATAGTGTAAATTTAATTTATGCCCACTCTATGCCATTTTTCACGATGAAAAGGGGGTGTAACTCAGTCCATTAGTGTAACTGAGAATCAGGGCTGTTGAGTTTAATTTAGTTAATTCAATGCAATATTAATAAACCCATTGTAAAAAGGATTTTAAAAACATTAAAATCTGAAAATTTCACAAAAATAAAAGGGGTTGTGCTTTTATTTCTTACCATTTCATATCCAAATGAGTTATGTGGATTTGAATTTCATGAGTGAACAAATGCTATGGAATTAGACATGGATTTCAGCTTTTGCCTGCTGTCTAGAGTGGCTTGTGTCAGATTTCAAAGACTTATCTGATTGTTAAAATAAAATTAATGTCTTTATTTTTTGAAATAATAAACAAACATTTGCAGCTGTAACAGGGCAACGAAACACTCTCAGTTTTTAATAGTGTTTCATACTTGTTATTATGGTTTTTGCTGCTCTCCTAAAGGAAGAAAAAGGTCACTCCTGGCAAAATGTATTTATGTAACCATCTGCATAAGATATTAAGTTAGGGTTCAGTCTTGCAACCCTTACTTTTATGCAACCCTTTATGACTATATGGTTGAATAAAGATCTTGGGGGATATGGCCTTTAAGGTTTAAACACTTTTTGGAAGTGACCTGTCCATCTGTTGGAGCAGTGGTTGTCAGCTGGGGGTACGCATACCCCCAGGGGTACTTGGAAAGGGGCTAGGGGGTATGCGGGGGCAGGAGTGCTGCCACACACTACCCCACACCACTGCCTCCTAGGAGCAGGGCCTTGGGGGGGAGGGGGGCGAGGGCAGCAGTTCCCCTCTGTGGGCTGCACAGATGCCTCCTGGACGCCTGGACACAGAAAGAGTGGGGTGGAGCTTGCACTGGGTGGCTGCTGCCGCCATCCACCCCCTGCACCACCACATGCAAGCAGGCCTCCCCAGCTCTGTGTATGGCTGTCGCCACCCCCACCCCCCGCTCTGCCAGTAGTGTACCCAGAAGGAGTCCAGAAGGGGTACACTCCTTAAAAAAGGTTGAAAAACCCTGTGTTAGAGTGTAAACAACTGTTTGTACTAGCTACTTTCCATAAATAATAGCAATATTCAGTGTTTATTATTGACACTGTTTGTCAAAAACCATATGCAACATATTTGAGGAAAAGCAGAAATGCGAGTCTTACATTTAGATGCTGTGCTGTACAGGGCAAGGATTACAACATTTTTATTTGCTTCCAAGTTTCTATGCGCGCCTGGATTATATGAACCCAGTACTTCTGTTTTAAATTCTGCCTTCTGTACTACTAGAGAAAAGAACAAGGGTGTTTGTTTGAGATACAATGTTAATCATTTAAAGAAATTAAATATACATGGGGAAAAAACTCTAAAAGCACATGAAAATAAATAACCTCCTTTATTATCTTGATGCAAGAGAATAGGAGCGCAGAATGCTTTTGAAAAGTAGTGTTGCTATTGTGACTTGGTTGCTATTGAACATGTTTCCTAAACTTAAAGTGTATGCAAATAAGAGAGGCTTAACACAGTAGAGTCCTCTTACTATGAAGGGATCCTGGTTTTTACAAGTCTTACTCTGAGATAGTGTTGTACGGGTTTTGTGGCATTATGCCAGATCAGTTACATATTTGTCAAACCTATTCCCAAACAATATTGATTTTTTTTTTTTTTTTTTTTTTTTTTTTTGGTAAAGAGGTAACAAAGGAAGAAAAGGTAGTATCACACACACATGGAATGCTTTCTGTGTTTGCCTGCACAATGAAATCATTCTGATTGAAGTTTGACAAATTATCACCTGCAGCTATAACAAGGATTTTCCATTTGTGTCAAAGAAGCGACTAACACGTATGCTTTTTATCTATCTCATTTTTCCTTTCCTGCAATCCATTCAGCACAGCAAGGATTGAAAAGAAATCTGATTTTGAACCTGATAAACTGTCTCACATAGTTTCCCTATTTTGGCCATTACCATGGTCTGGTTCTGAAAGTATTTGTAATCCCTCTTCTGTCACTTTGTTGTAACAAACTTGGCCTCAGATGTCCATCGGCAAACACTGCATTACCTACAGTTTGCCTCAGTTTTTTTCTCACTTTCTCTGTTGAGCCCAGTAGTGTCATTATAGTAGCAAATGAGATATTTAATTTTTCCACTCACTCTTTCTCACAACACAGAACCTCTTACATCTCCCTGCCTACTTTTTTGTTCTTTGTCTAATAATTATATTGGGCAACCAGGGGATGAACACCTACCGAATCAAAATGATGGAGTGTTTGCCATTTACTTTGCTTTCACTGAGTCAAATTCTCTGTTGCTGTGAATGGGTGCAGTTCCCTTCACTTCAATGGAGTTTGCTGACAGTAGAGAATTTGCACAGGTGCAAATAAATGTAGAAAGTGGAAGTCAACAAAGAATTTGGCCCCTTAGCTTCAGATATGATTTTAGTTGCAATCTTCTTGTAGTGCCTTTAGAAAACAGTCTTCATGTTAAAACTTGCTGTGAGCCTTTGATATCTGTGACCTTTTAAAAATCCTTTAAATTTTGATATTCCCTGAGAAGACAGATGGTATTTTTGATTGAATAGATAGAGATTTCATGTTTAAACATATTCCCTGGTTTTATGTTGGACTAGTTACCTGAGCTTCATGTTATGTGCATTTTGTGAAGCTCTCTTTCTTTTTTTTTGTTTAAATTATATTATCAGAAAATTACCCAAACTTAAATATGCAGAATTCCCTGCAGAGATTATTACTGGTGTCTGAGTCCTGCTGGTGTCTCTTTATAGAGTTCAAGGACAAAGTTACATATGGTCCCACAACAGTGCCAAGTCAAAAAGTACTGCCTCAAAGCCCTCTTACTCATGGCACTGACAGACGTGCACTCCTCGCTGTAACTCATGGCATTTCACAGGAGGCACCATGAATTGGTGCTCTGGTCAGGTGCTATGGTCAGGTCCCAGAGGACTGGAAAAAGCCAGTGTGGTCCCTGTATTCAAGAAGGGGAGGAGGAAGGAACCAGGAAACTATTGGCCAGTTAGTCTCACCTCCTAACCTCCTTGGGAAAACTCTGGAAAAATCATTAAGGATCACATTTGTGGGAACCCTGCAGGGGAAATAATGTTGAAAGGAAATCTGCATGGGTTCATTGCAGATAGATCCTGCCTGACTAACCTTGTTTCTTTTTATGACCACGTCACAAAATGCTTAGATGCAGGAGTTGAGGTAGATGTCATCTACCTAGACTTTAAGAAGGCCTTCAATATGGTATCTCATTCTGTTCTCGTAAATAAACTGACAGGCTGTGATGTAGATGATTACACAGTCAGATGGGTGGCAAACTGGCTTAGGGGTTGTACCTAGAGAGTGGTGGTGGATGGGTCATTATCGACCTAGAAAGATGTGGGCAGTGGGGTCCCTCAAGGCTTGGTTCTTGGACTGGTGCTATTCAATGTCTTCATCAGGATGAGGGTGTGGAGAGCACCCTGTCCAAGTTCGCAGATGATACCAAATTATGGGGGAAAGGTTAACACACCAGAGGGTAGGGAACGGATCCAGGTGGATCTGGACAGGTTGGAAAAATGGATGGAACGAAATAGGATGCAGTTCAACAAAGACAAATGCAAAGTGTTGTGCCTGGGCAAAATGAACCATCAACATACTTACAGGCTGGGAGATAACCTTCTCAGCAGCACAGCAGCAGAAAGGGATCTTGGAGTCATAGTTGACTCCAAGATGAACATGACCATCAATATCTTCATCAATATGATGAAGTAATCAACAAGGCTAGCTGCACTTTATCGTGCATTAGGTTATCCTTCCCCTCTATGTGGGACTGGTCAGGCCATAGGTGGAGTACTGCATCCAGTTTTGGGGGCTGCACTTCAAGAGGGACATAGAAAATCTTGAGAGGGTCCAGAGGAGGCCACTTGGATGGTCAGAGGCCTGCAGGCAAGGCCCTACGAGAAGAGACTGATGGACCTAGATCTCTTCAGCCTTCTCAAGAGAAGACTGAGAGGTGATCTTGTGGCTGCCTATAAATTCATCAGGGGAGGGCAGCACAGAATAGGAGATGCTACTAGAGCACCCCTGAAGTAACTAGGGACAGTGACCACAAATTGACAGAGAGCAGATTTAGGTTGGACATTAGACAGAACTTCTTCACAGTAAGGGTTGCCAAAATCTGGAATGGGCTTCCATGGGAGATGGTGCTTTCCCCTACCCTGGGGGTCTTCAAGAGGAGACTGGACGTAGCTGGGGTTGTCTGACCCCAGCGCTCTTTCCTGCCCAGAGTGGGGGTTGGACTTAAGGTCCCTTCCGACCCTAACATCTAACATTTATGTATCTATGAATTACAGTGATCCCCCGACCCAGCAGATACTCATTTTGGGTCCCAGGGGGTTGGGAGATAGAGCTCTGGTTTGGAGCCGGCTGTGTGTCTGCAGCCTCTTCACCCTAGTCTCGTCCTCACCCCCCTTCCCAGCTCTGGTGCTGTCTTCAGGATGGGAAGGGGGTAAGGGAGGAGAGGGAGATCTGTCTGGGGCTTGTCTGCCTGCGCTGGAGGGTGGGGCGGGTGGACTGGAACCCCCCACGTGGAGCCCCCCTTCAATCCGCCTGCTGCGCCCTCCAGTGCAGGTAGGCAATTCCCAGATGGAGCTCCCTTCACCTGTTCCTCCCTCCCATCCTGAAGACAGCATCAGGGGCAGCAGCCCAGCTCTGCTCCCAGCACTCACCGACAGAAGTTAATGAAGGTGCTCTGCTTTGGAGCGCTGTCATCTGAACCCTCGTGTAATGAGGGTTCATTTGTTGTGCGATCGGGCACTTTTAAAGAGCTGTGCAGCCGTGCACTTCTGTTAGGACAGAGCTGTAGAGTGCCTTTAAGGGGCTGACTATGCAAAAAAATATGACTTCTGTCAGTGCCCTCAAATGCTGGTTTGGCTCCAGCTACCATAGCAATGAGAAGCCATTTCCTCAGGAGAAATAATCAGTAAAGGCTGTGGAAGAGCTGCAGAACATGTCAGAGGCTTTTCTCCTGGAGAGCGAAAGGAAAGGGTTGAGGAGAGTCAGTACTGACATCAAAAACAGTTTCAGCTAAGAAACTTTGGGAGGAACATTTAGTGGGGGAGCAGAGGCAGCTGGCAGACACCGGAGTCTTTGGATCCAGTTCCCTGGCAGCATCTGTCCGAGAACATGCAGTCCTACCTGCCGAAGCCACAAAGCACTGCGGACACCCAACAATACACTTGGGATCTTTAGTATAGAAAGATAACAACGAAAATGAAATCATAGTGGTTTGACGTTTGGGCTAAGAGCTAACTAATGAGTTCCCCCTTTTTTTATATCACCATGTTACTGTATTGGGGCTTTATGAACTTGATGACATTTGTCTGGTTTTTATGCCCATCTTTTTTCTTCGGAGGAATTGTTTATATAGCTATGTACTTCAGTCTATATATAGATAATAGTGCTTTGGAAACAAGAAATTTCACTTCCTGATCATACACGCACCTCTCATCCACCTCTGCTACACACCTGGTTTTTCTGGTAGGGTTGTTTACAGCACTTGGGACTTGCATGTTTGTCATCTGTTCATGGATAAAAGATTATTTGGAACAGTTTTATAAACATACACCTTGCAGCAAAAAGTAGGTCAAATTTTGGGCCTTGACTATATTATCCTATTAGTGAGCTCCACTTGTTTTACTTCATCTATTTTTTAAAAACCAGATACGTTTTCTACACATAGTGCAAGGACAGGTCTTCCAGCATGAAATTGTATATGGAACATAAAAATGTATGCTGGTAAACTATGAATGTGTCTGCTTATTGTATTTTCAATGTCAGCTTGAAAAGATTGTGGCCAAACTTTCAAACTGTTTCTGAAAATCATACGGTAAGCACTACATATTTGTTTTTTGATTTATTTCGTACATTGTGAATAAAAAATTAAAAAATAAGTCAACACTGATTCCATAGCAGCCTAAATTAAATTAAAGTTCAGGTCTGGTGCAATCATGTGACAAGACTGGTAGATTCACAAAGTGGTGTATGATACATGGAGTGCTTTAGTTGTTGGTTGCCAATCCTGTAGATGGGACACTTTAAAAAAGTCTGGTTTTTGGTGGGTAGATACTCAGCAGTTCTGAAAACCGTGTCCATTTAATGCTTTGCACATTAGGAATAGGGACTGAAATTACACATAAACTGGTATAAGTGATTGGAAGCTGGTTCAAATCTGTAACACAACAGAAGATCAGTGCACATAAACGGCTTTCAAAATGGCTAAAACCAGTTTAAGGTAAACCTGGATGGATGTAGTATTAGACTTAACTGCTTTAGGTTAAATCAGTTTATTGAACTTCTGTCCCAGATCTCTCCATATTTAAGTTAACTCACAGTCCTACAGCATCCCAGGATGCTTTGCACCTCCCCTGCAACTCCCCCTCCCCCCTTTTTCAAGGTGGGTGGGCTAGCCTTGGCCCAAGCTGGGGAGGAAGGCATGCTCTAGTACCCCTTTGGTTCTGGCCTGGGCCACTGCAGGCATGTGGCTGCATTTCCAGAATCAAAAGTCAATGTCTGATTACTTACTTATCGGTTCAGTCTATGCAGCTTAGACTAACCTGCCAAGACTGAAATGATTCAACCTTGGGCTTTTTGACTGTCTGCACTTAGTCTAGGGGTCCAAAAATGGAAATCTTAAAAAAAATGCTAATAACTTTTGAAAATCTTAATTTATTTTGTTATACTAAGAACCATAGTCCCACAGTAGGATAAATGCATAAATACCTGTTCTCTGTCACTTGCACATAATTGTTGCTCACCTAAATTTGGGCATGAATTGTACCTTCATATAGCTATTTATTAATATTAATCAATGTCAACCCCAGTTTACTTGATTTTTGATAGCCTACAGTCATGCCTTTCTTTAAGTTTCCCCTTAAATATTAAATTTGGTCATAAAAGTGAAGATCGCATTTAAATAAGCAACATATTGTTTTGCACTTAGGCAGTACAGTGTGAGTTTGGTAGTACAAAACTGTTATTTCTGAACATAGTCTGTTCCATTCCACCTTTGGCAGTCCTTTCAGCTGAATGTGTTAGCTGATGAGTTTTAAAAATTTTTTGATAAAAGGAAGAGGTGTTACAGAAATCAGATAGGAAACATTTAAGAGAGGGTGTAGTGCTATACATAATTAATCAAGCACTTTTTGTTCAGTCAATTGTTAAGTTCTAAATAAAATACAACTTTAAAACTGAGATAAAAGGCTTGGTAATTTCCTCTGCGTTTAGCCCAAAATAGGTTCCAAACTTGCTTGAACAGTCACATTTTGTTTTGGATTATTGGTGTTCACAATCCCATTTTATTTTTGGCTGCTTGATCTTTTTGGGTCTGCTCCTTTGATGGGCAAAGTGCCTTCAGTTCTTGGGCGTTTGCTCCGTCCGCTCTGTGCATTGCAGAACAGGGCACTGGGAACTTACGCTGGGCACAGGCAAGCAAATTGGGGCCATTAAATCCTGGCCCTAAAGCTATGGAGGAGCAGCTTTGACTTGCACTGGCCCCTAAGCAGGACTGAGCACAATGGAACTTTTCTGTATCCCACTCCAGCCAGCTCCAGCCACACATGTCCTCTCATATTATCATCAGGGGTGGGGGTGGCTGGCACAGGAACCAGCTTTGTAACCTATACCAGCTGTTGCCTTATGTTTGGGGAGAATTTACCATGGCCATTTATGGCCATTTAAATCTATTTTGTTGGGCAAAGTTGTTTGAAAAGATCAGAGAATGCAGTCCATAGGCTGTAGAGACCAGTGTATTATAGACTCATAAATGGGTGCCCCTGATGGGGAGAGCAAGAAGTGTGCTATTTCTGCACTGTTCACGCTACGGACAACCATCAGCTTAGGCCTTCTGAACAGTCTTTGTATCCTTGGTGAACAGGTCTCCTGATATTGGAGAGAGTTAAGGCAGTGTTATGGGCTTGTCCTGGGCATCAGCCTGCTGAGTGGTCCTGGTGCAACGGCAGGAGCAATCTGTACCATCTTAATGGATGACACAGAGGACACAACATCTGGTGTGGTTTGGCACTTCAAGAAATTAAGACTATCCCTTCACTTCTGGCCTTGTACAGCACCACACTGGCCCTGACACTGGGCAATATCACACTATTTAAGCCCTGGCAGTGGAAACATTCTGCTTGCCGGAGAGGAAAGAGATGCCCAGTTTGATCTTGTGAGTGAACATTTCCTGAGTAAATTCTGAAACCATTGGATAGGAAATAAGCTAATAATGGGATTTTACAGCATGCATTACCCATATAAGGGATTGAAATTTAATACAGGTTTGTTGCTGACCTTCTGGCTTTTGATGAAACATTTCAATTCCTTTCTTGTTTTCACGCACTCATGGTTGATAGGAATTTGCTTCATCTTATTTATGGCCAGACTGAGACTATGTCTCACTGTGTGTATGATGAGCGGCATGTATGTGGACAACTCCAGGAGAAGTCCAAGGAAGGACTAGTCTCAATTTGTTCTTGCTCCGCATTTTGGTGGTGGGTAGTGATTCCCTTCAACTCTTTACATGGATTCAGTAGTGGGGTGCAGAGCCCTACTCTGCCCAGCCCCTGCCTCTCACCATCTTTCCCAGCTCCCTGGAGGGAGGGGAAGCAGTAAAGCCTTGCCTCTTCCCCAGCATACAAAGGGATGATCTGGGCAGGCTGCCTAAGGTGATGGGGAGGGGGGAAGGTTATGGCCCTTAGTCTTCTGCCTGGCCTTGTAAGGGCAGTGAGAATCTTGCCTTAAGATCATGGTAAGTCCAAGAGTTACTAATTGGTACAGTGAACTTGGGTAACTAGGGCTGCTTGTACATGCCACAGGGGTTTAATCTGGTTTAGTTCTCCCTAAATTGAAACGCTGGATTTTTTAAAACACTGCTTCAGTTTAGGAAGAATTAAACCAAACTAACCCCTGTGGCGTGTACACCGGGGTGGGGGCCCAATCCTTACCTACCTCTTTGCAGGGAGGGCAAGCTGCCGGCAGACCAAGAGGTCCCTGAGTTGCACGGGGGCCCCCCAGGTGGCACCCGCCTGCTGGCACCTGACCAGAGTGGTCCCAGGGGGCACTGCAGCTGCGGAGGGAAGCACCTTCCCGCACAGCTCAGGCAGGCTGGTAGGCTCCGGGGAGAAAAAAAAAAGATCAGGCCCTCTGTTTTTCTTTTTTCTTCAGTGGAGCCTGCCTGCACAGGCTGCTGCTGGGTCTCACAGCCCCTGAGCTGCGCAGGGCCCGCCAAGCCCTGAGCATGTCGGCTTCCAGCACCCCATGCGCTGTTGCACTTTGTTAGGTAGCAAACCAAAGCACCTCAGAGGTGTTTTATCTTGCTACATACCAAAGTAATTTAAAGCGGAATACGCCACCGAATGTGCAAATAGCAATAATGTTAAAGCGATGCAGAAGGGCATTTAAGCCTCTTTAAAGGCCAATTTTGTGGCATGTACAAAGGCCCTAGAGCATTTCAATAGCATCATTCAGATTCTCTTCTCACAATAAGATCCACTAAAGACTGTGAATGTAACTAAAATCAGAATTTGGCCTTGTATCTTTATCTCTGCATGGTAAGTGTCATTTCTTGCTAGCTCTTATGCTGCATTAGTTTAGCATCATCTACATTTCCAAATGCATCCTGCTTTGTGGAATAGATTTTGCTGGTAAACCTGGGGCCTGGTTTTCAGAAGAACTCTGAGCTCCCGTTTAGGCCCCCAACAGCTTTCACTGACACCTACTGATTCTTCTGAAATGCATCTGGCCACATAGAGAATAAACTGGCTTAAAAAATGCTGCAAAGAGTGGATTGGTAGGCATAATTTTTAGATGTTCCTTTAGGTAAGCTTGTTAAATCACTATCTGACTCGGTTTTAAGCATAGTTCCTTCAGAACTAGTTGTCTTAACTTTTTGCCAATTGGGTACTCCACATACTGTCACCAACAACATTTTTTCTCTCTTTTTTTCTGCAAAATCTGTTAATGAAGGATTAGTGCACCTTAATGACTTGAGGGCTCTTGCCTAAGTAAGGAGTAGATTTGACTCAGATATGTGTGTGTTTATTTTCTTTTGTAGTGATATCTTTGATGCCATGTTCCCAGTTACACACATCGCTGGAGAAACCGTCATTCAGCAAGGTGATTTCTCACCCTTTTTTTCCTTACAATTTTCCTAAGATGATATAATTTATGACTGTCTGATATATCAGGAAATCATGGGGCTAGAGATGTTATCATCCTTGCTTACGTGAAGGAGATCTTGTTCCACAAGTGCCCAAGTATTTATTTAGATTTAAGCTCTTTGAGGCAGACACTTTTTTATTATGCATATCATGCTTAGGGCCTGGTCCATGACACGAGTTCCCTAGCGTGATTATGATACAAACCATCCATTATACTACCATTAAAAAGCATCCCCACTGATTTCAGTGGGGCTACTCACTAAGTAAAAGACTGCTCAATCTGAGTAAGGTTGGCAGAATTTGGCTCAGAATAATTAAAAAAGGAAAATATTTCACTGGGGCTTACAAGTGCTTAGCACCTTATTGTATCATGCCCACAGACTTGGTAACTTGCTTGCAAGTTTTGGACAAGTTGAGCAGGACCTGAGGGAGCTTATATCTCTAACATGTTTATGAGACAAATGATAAATAATTACTCCATAATATTTTTGTTCATGAATGGACATAGGCTCAGACATTTAAGGAAATGATCCTCTCATTATATAATCAATTGTGCAAACTGTGCAAATATGCATCGACTCCAATATGGAGATTGGCAATTATTTGTGTAACCACTCAGCAGGAGTTCTGCAAACAGTCATCATTTATATTCTTGTTTCCAGGTGACGAAGGAGACAACTTCTATGTCATTGATCAAGGAGAAGTGGATGTAAGTTTTAATAACCTCCCATTTGGAAACAGTTTCTTTCCTTTCTGTTTTTAAGCCAGGCTGTTACAACAACACTGCTTCTAAGTTTACATAGTAAACTTGTGCTTATGGTACTTGCCCGCGGCTTGATCCATCCATGTTTCTGAGGTCGTGCATCTGCTGCCACTGAAATGAAGGATCTCATCACCTCCCGGGATTGACTTCATTAGTCAATTTTTGCTATAATTAAGTCATTTTGGCTTCATAAGTGGTAAATTTTACAGCCAAATGTATTTGTCCATTCAGAGCAGAGATTATGGGATCAAAACCAAGCGAATGACTTTATCTGTAGCGCAATAGCCACACCTGTGCATGTGCAGGCCACCATGATGGAATGTACCTGAGGGTCCATATGAACCAGGAGGAAAATATTTCCTTTAATCACCTAGCCTAGTACATGTGCGTTTCTCCTCAAATTGAAAGTGTGCCTCAGGCCTCCAGTTCTATCTGAGACTTCTTAATTTGCTTTTTAAATGAGCTCTGTGTAACCAAACAACAGACTTTAGTAATAAAAAGCAGAATCTTAAAAGCGTCCAATCAGTTCTTAAGTGCCTACCAGAGTTTGCTGAAGTTTTATCAGGAAGAATTGGGAAGAAACACTGAATCCAGTTTCTAAACTATGCACCTTTTATCAGTTTTACCCTAGGGAGCATTATGAAAATCAACCCCTTTGCAACTTTCATCAGTACAGGCCTCTCATCCGAATGCATTCTTTGGGAGCCACATCTTACTTCTCAACAGTTGTTAGATTGGACAGGCTGTCTCATTAGCAGTGTTGCTATGCAGACTCCTAGATGAGTTTTGCTTGGATTATTTAAAGAAGGCAGTGATTTATTTTAAATCCAGGCAGCAGGCATGTGGCTATTTTAGTGAAAGTCATTTTTTTTAGACTTTTGTTTGTGTCAGGAGACCATCTAATTGGTATTGTTGGGAATTGAGAAACCTCACACTCTGCCTCTGGAAGTTACTTCTCAGGAAATCCATGTGACTCACTGTTCCTATCAAACATTGCCACATCGGCAGTGCCAGAAAATAACAAGTACGATATTTATAGAAACGTGGTAAAATTTATTTTTAAAAGATTCACTTCAGGCATGGCCCCAAACTCATTGACTTCAGGGGCTTTGTTTTAGGACCATCATGATAAGCAGCAGATATCTAGGTACTAGCAGCTATGGACAGTCTCTCTCAAAAATTACTGACCCTCCCTTGGAAGCATAAGGCACCATTTGCAGTATTTTCTGTCAGTCAAAATGGCTTTTGCTGCTTCTGTGACTCCCCACACAGAGCCCAGCTCTGTTGCACAATGTGAATTAAGTTCTTGGGCTTTTTATTTCCTGAGAGAGCGATACATCTTCTTACACATAATCTTGACTGTACGTGGCCCAGGGAAGGACTAAAATGCAAGATCGTTTTGAATGAATGGCTGATTGCTGAGTACAGGTAAACTCATCATAGGCAGATACCAGAAGGTTTTGAGGGCTGGTGAAGCTTCTGCAAAGGGACATTGAAAGTTGGTGAGACTCAAGCTCTTATATTCCTAAGTCACTTCTGAAAATGAGACTGAAGTTAATTCATTTAGACATTCTTTATCCCAGGCCTACAGCCCCAATTCTTGTCTAGCTTTGACATGCTGGCCCTATTGACGTCAGTGGAAAAATGCATGGAAACTTTCTTGAGCAGGGATAGACTTAAGCACATGCTCAAGTGTTATGCTAAAGTGAAGTCACAGTGAACAGTTTTCTCCTGCATTGCTGTCAAAATTTACTTCTAAAATTTCCTTTGTGTTTGGAGGCTTTGCAGTCTCTGTCTCACTCACATGCATACTTCTCTTGATTCTTCCTTTTTACTCAGGAATGTATTGTTCCTTGCCAGCAGAGTACAGTGGCAGTTTTTTGAGGGAATAAACTAAATTGCTGACTGCCACATAAGTGGGGTTCTCTGAATGTCTTGTCACTGCATCTCCATTGGCATCCTCTCTTCCTGGTTCTTTCAGAGTTCCTTTATTCCAAAGAGATCAAGTTTTGGAGGTGGCTAGAACCCACCTCCTTCACACAACTTCTGTGCACCATAGGGTGTATGCTTTGGGCTCAGAGAGCGGTGGAAAACACATAAAACGGTGGAAAATATCATTAATGATTTTTAGTGAAATATTCTTGTGGAAATTATGCAACAAGGAGTAGGCAGTGGACATGGGGCATATGCAGTGAGGTTTATGACCCCTGGCTGGGCTCACTGAAGTTGTGTTGCCAGAGTCTGCAAAGCACAGATAGGTCTGTGACCCCAAGCCTGTGATCCAAGAAACAATATGCTCTGAACGTGTCAAAGAATGATAGGACACATGATTGTCCATGCCAATGGAAAGAAGCACAGTGACTGAGCTATCAATTTCCATCATGGAAAAGAAAACCAAACCATACCAGAAACTACTTGCAGAAATGATCTGCAGATTTTTGGAGGAAAGAGACTTATTAGATCACAGGCAGTATGCAGTTAGAATAAAAGGGACAGAGGCTCCAATGAATAAGTACAAGAATTATGATGAATCTTCTTATGGATAATTTTGAAAATTTATGAGGATCATATTAAAAGGATAATCTAACACTGCATCCCCCCACCTCTGCACCTGCCAGGAGATAAATGAATAACATTAATTTATAAGCAGTGTTATAAACCTGTATATTTTCTGTCTATAAGCTCTGGAGGTGTTGTGATGGAATAAAATACATTGCAGTATCACACAGTTTATGAATACATTTGCCATTTTGAGAGAAACAACAGGCCAGGGGGTTTGTCAGAGAAAGTTTCATATCAAGCACATGAGGCTTTTTATTATCCTTTCTTTGACAGAGCTGATGATTTAAGTATAAAACTAGCAGCATTAAGGTAATAAAAGCAGACATCTAAGGAAGTGGTTCTATTCCTGCTGCTTGAACTTCAGGGAAATCACATCGTTCCTCAAGCAATGTATCGATCAGAAGAGACTAGGCAGTAGTGGTACTCTGTTGTTGATCAAGATAATTTACTGTGAGCAATATTGTGGTCTGGTATCTCTAGCTTTGCAAGGTAGTAAAGGGATGGAGGAGGGTAAGTATCACCTTCCTCACTTGCACAGCAGTCAAAATAAGGGAGAGGAAACAGGAAGAGACGGCAATGGCAGGACCTTGTCTGTGCCACCACTACCCAGGGCAGTGTAGGGTTGGCACAGTTACTATTCCCTCACCACAGCAGCAATGAGACTGGAAAGAAGACTCAGCAAGCCGAAATCTCTCTTCCTGGAGGGGCTTCAGCAGTAGCACAATAATGCATTGCCTCTTATTCAGGAAAGATCATTAACTCCCAGTCTGGCCCTGTATAAAGAAAAACTTTCTACTAGGTAGATAATGGCTTGAGGCTTTAAGTCTCAGGAGTCAATTGTCTACCGGAAGCTTTACTATTTGGAGAAAGGTGGATGCATGCCAAAAAGTATCTGGTGAGGCTTAAATTATAGTTTCCAGTAAAGATGTTGAAAGTACCTGTTAAAGTATGTCTGTCTTGCAAAAATCTCTAATCCATATTTCTAAATATAAAAATGTCTTCCTGTTTATTATTTTAATCTTACAACCTCACATTTTTTACTTAAAAAAGCACTGCCAACTTTCCTTTTAAACCAGTGTTTTAAAAAAACCCAACTTCCTATTCTATTTAGTACTGTAGCTCTCCATGCCGTCATGAGCAGGTGTTTTCTTCTAGTAAAGCAACAGCAACCAAATGCGCCACAGTGAAAGATCAAGTACAAACCTTGCCAGTTGTCTAGCTGGAGAGTATTTGTGCTTATATAACCTCCTTATTTATCATGTTCAAGTATTTTCTATAGCAAATGTAATGGAAAAGTATAAGGAACAATTTTAGGCAATAGACCATCTTCTTTGTTCTTTTTAGGGGAAAGTGGATAGTTTTTAAAGGTCATAATTATTTCTACAAAGAAAACACCACAAACGAGAGCCATGAAAGAGTCAGTGCATGAATGATACTGGGTGTTAAGAACTAGCTGGACTTTATATTAACCCTGATGTTTAATGAGATCAACTAAGGTTGCTTTTTTCTGAAGAGCTTCAGTATCCTTTCTTTATATTTAAAAAATACCTATAACCCCTCAGATGTCTCCAGCACTAACAGTTCCCCTGTTACAAATACACCTTGGTATTTTCCAGTGAATGATTTTAAAAAATCTATAGAGCACAATCTCCGCTTTCTCATTTTCCAGATGTCATTTGGAGTTTTGGGGGATTTCCTAGACGGTCCCAACATTTGATAAGACAGAACTAGCTTTTGAAAGAAATAATGAGCCTCCTTTCCACCTTGGGGAGAAAAAATATCAGCCTGCTTTCTACAAACAAGATACAGGGCTTGGAATTACTCAAGGCAGAACCTAAGGAGAGTTTGAGATCTAAAAGGTGCAGAGGCTGATGCTTTCCTACCATATTGTTTATTATGTGAGGAGTCACTTGGATTTGCCTTTCATAGTTAGTGCCCACTGCATATCACAGCCGGTGAGAAAAGAAATAGGTGGGTACGATAGCACAACATTCATCCCATTAGCCTCCTGAAGGAAAAAGTACAAAATGAACTCATTTGGATGATTTTCTAGCCCACAAAAATGGCAGTGTTCATACCAAAGGGATGGAAAACAATAGAAATCCAGAATGCTTTTGATCATTGGAATATGGCAGGCTGATTGCTTTTCATACTTGGACATCTGTAGCTGTGCATTCCTTTACAGCTGCATGAAAGTAATAAGTTCCTACTGTCATGCAGCTGGGATCAGCTGTTCAAGTAACAAGCCACAATGTTTGTAGTGTCTACATGGGTTAGGGTTTATAGATACTTAAAAATGCATGGGCCAGATCCTCAGCCAGTTTGGGGAAGGGACAAAAGGAGAAATTTTGGGCTGCTGCCACATAATGCTTCAGTTTTCTAAAGAGAAGGACCTAATCAGTAGGGATGTGTGAAACAGGCCGTATTCGGTTTGGATCTGGATTTGGCCCGAATTGGGGACAGTTATTTGATTTTGTTGATTTGGATCACTGTCCCGATTCAGTTCGGCTGAATCCAAATCTGAAGATGCGATGCCGATTCGGAGTCAGCAATTCGGCCATAGACACAGGTTTAAATATTTTTTCTACATACCCACAGGAGCGTGGCCCCCCCCCCACATGCTTAGCAGTGAACCTGCACGCGGGGGGGCTGCCCTGCACCCTGCTGGCTCGGTGATCAGCCATGGGGGGACCCCAGGTGCCCCCTAGATCCAGGAGGCACCAGTTGCCGTGCTGGGGAGAGGCGGGGGGGCCTCCCTGTGCGGTCCCCGGTGGACCCGGAAGTGGACTGGAAGTGCTTCTGGTCCACTCCCAGGTTTGCTGCCGAGCACGCTGGGGACCCCCCCGCACTCCTGTGGGATGCTCCATCCACCCCAGCATCTCAGTGTTCACGAGCTGCCTGGTACCTTGAGGTATGTAGAAAAATCTATTTAAAGCTGGGTCTATGTCTGAATCATCAAATCTTTCCGAATCTGTCCGAATCAATTCGGAGGGTTCTGATTCGATTCAGAGAGATTAGAGGGCCTCCTGATTTGATTTGGATTTGGAGATTCATCCATCGAAATGGGCCAGATCTCCACCGAATCAAATCAGCGACCGAAGCTTCAGACAGACCTACTAATCAGGCCTTATTTTATATCTTGCAGCAAGAGCTTTCCCTGTTTCCTCCTTTTTCTTTTAAACTAAATTTGGGGGGGGGGAACCCCTTAATGTGGTTGAACTCTTTGCTAAAAGGAAGGATGACAATGTCATACATCATCAATGAATTTCAGCAGCATCTTGAAGGCAAAAGTTTATTGTTAATCTGGGCCAGTTCTGGAGAGTGAAGTATAATGGCTTTCCTCTTAAAATACAACAGATGCTCTTAACGCTGTTTTGTCTTCAAGAGATTAAGGCATCAGGTATTTTTACTGGAGAAGAGAGTGCTGCGCCCAAGGACAGTGCCGTCAGTTCCAAGATTTGATTTTATTTCGGAATACTTTAAATTTGATATGCTTGGTGAGGGTGACTGTTTTCACAAACTGTTTACAAGCTGCACATCAAACATGTTTTGCTGAATCTTGTCAAGTGAGATTGCAACATTAAGGATGGCTGGGAGTAGATTAGCAGTACAGCTATTATATATGTCAGTACTTCCTTCACTGTGCATTGAGTTTCACCAGCTTAATTTTCTTCTCTGGTTTGCTGCCACATGGCACTGATTGACTTAACAAGAAGTTACACCTTGCTGCTCAAAATTGTGGATGCTAGAGTGAGCGCGTTTCCCATGTATAATTCAAAATCTGTCATTTCTGCCCTAAAGAAATAGTCATTGCATTAGCGAGTCATTTTACCGCACAGTGCTTTTTAGGCAATAACAGAAATTCTCTTCAGCAACCAGACGTCATACACATCAAACTATTTGTGTACTAAGGATGTAGTGTCATTTGGTATTAAGGGCAAGATCCAGTGAATGTTCCCATTGATTCCAATGGGCTTTGGGTCAGATCTTCAGTAAGGACATGGGTCGCCTCTTTGGATCAACCCACCGGGGGTGCACCTAGTGCATAATTCTACTTTCAGCTGGTTGTCTTTTCCTAATGCTTCAGTGAGAGGGAACAGAAGATGAATCTGGCCAGTTCTGCAATGGTTAAACATTACAAGGGCATTTTTTTTCTAAATATTTATTCCCACTTAGTTACCAGATTTTGCGGGTGCCTCATTTTTATTCATCTACCTTTCCCATTTTGGCCAAACTGAGTGCTCCAGATTCAACGTGCTACCTAGCTGTCTAAAGCTGGGGCTTTTTTCTGTGTGCAAAGTACTTGGATTTTTTATTCATTTTTAAAAACATGCTCATGTCTAAGTTTCTCGTCATGAGAAGAATTAGCAGTTGACTCAGTGTTCTGTTTGGTTTTCCTTTCATAGTCTGTGTAGCAGCTTGAAAGGAAATGTTGCTACTGTTTAACGGGACGTTTCCCTGTAGTAAGGAAGAAATTCAGCTGGTGGTTTGTATTCCTTTTTGGCAGCCTGGATGGCTGCTGCTTGCCTGTTTTGGTTTATTTTTACCCTTTGCTTCTGTCTCTTGGTTTCCGGGATGTGCCAGGAACACAGAGGCCTATACTATTGGCTCTTTCTCTACTGCTCAGCACTTGCACGGGTGCTAATACAACTCTCTTGCAGTACTCTTATTTATTCAAAGTTTCTCATCAGCTGACCTGTCCCATGCCCTCTAGGCCAGATCAGTTATTGGTGAAGGCAATGTGAAGTCTCTTGTTGATCTCACTGGGAGCTGGATCAGGCCTTAAATTGTCACCGGACAACACACACTAGGATTGATTTGTGCTATAGCTCAGTATAGATCTTTTCAGCACACAACAAAGATGTATATAGAATAAATCAGCTGAAAATTATTTACGTTTTAGAGAAAAACATATATTTTGGCAGTGTCAAATATGTGATTTTTTTTCATTCCTAGCTAATATGAGATGCTAATATATTTTTTAAAAGTTTCTTTACATCATCATTTGCAACAGGTTATGTGTTACTTTAGGTTTTCATTTTTGCTTTTTTTCCTGTAAAAATAGAATAATTACATATTCACTTTACTATGTTTTTCTTGGCAGAGCTGTTACAGAGACAATATTCATTCTCATTGATTTCTATTGTTACTGCTCCATAATACGTTGGGATATATTCTTCACTTGATGTATGCCTGCAGTGTCTACCAGGCTTTAAACTCATTGACACCCTAATGGAATAAAAAGGGTCCATTGTGGCAGTTTATAGTGACAAGACTGCATGCAAGCTGCATAATACACAATTCATAATATTCTTAGCATTCATTATAATGCCTCAGAAGCTGTACTGTCAGTGCATAGTGGGGGAAATTCAACCCAGTGTAGAGAAGCCACAGAAGGCCCCTCAACTGCAGCAAACATTTTACATTGTGCATAAAACTAGGCCTACACCCTCTGCACCAAATTGTACGTCATCCAGCAAAATACTGTACAGTAAGTGCATGGTATAACATCTCTCACTCTGTCTACCGAGCTAACTAATCCAGATTTATAATGATCTATAGAAGGTTTGATTCGAAATTTTATCTAAAGGAGTTGTTATGGCTCTGATACATATTATTGGTATAAGCAGTATCATAATGGTTGTTAATTCAACAACGAGAGCTTCTGAATACACATCTAGCTGATGCATAAAGGGAAGGAGAAGGATAATTATATTTACAGCTTATCGAATCCAAACTATCTGGTAACAACTAGGTGTATTGGGGAGAGAGGGGAGGAAGGAGAGTTGATAACTTCCTGAATTAACATTTGGAGATAACATGCTTGCAGAAAAAAAGATCTCCCTTTTCAGAAGATGTTTTCCTTGTTTTGATTTTTTTTTCAGTTCACAGCTGTGGTGTTTTCCAACAAGCCTTGTTACACTTATCAGCAAATCTCCTTCCATTCTAGTTTGACAGTGTTAATAGAAAGCCAAAGTTGTGACAGTTCTGCTTTTTGGATTGTGAGTACTGAACACAAGAAATAAACCTGATGCCAATTAACCACAGGAGCTGAAAATTCAGAGAGTAAATACAGTCATTGTGCTGAAGCAAGAAAACTTGACATTCTGTCCACAAAGCAGGTTGTTGCCCTCTTTTGTGACTAAGCAAGGAAACTGTTAGACTATTGTCTTCTTTTTGTGCCTCCCAGCATTGACCATTAGAAAGGAAATTATTAATGGGTTTTTAGGTAACTGGCAGGAGAAAGAAAACCACAAATAAGTTCCCAAAGTATTTCTTTTTGCCTTCTCTTTTTGTGCACTACTAGGTTTATGTAAATGGAGAATGGGTTACCAGCATTGGAGAAGGAGGTAGCTTTGGGGAGCTTGCTTTGATCTATGGAACACCAAGAGCTGCTACTGTCAAGGCCAAGACAGATCTCAAACTTTGGGGCATCGACAGGGACAGCTACAGACGCATTTTAATGGTAAGTTTTAAATGTAAGGGCCTAGTAAGTATTGGGTAGCAGTGAGAATGCACACAGCATTCATATTCTTTATTTGAGTTATACCAGTTTTAAAAGTGTTGAAGTGGAAGGTTTTGAAACAAAACAAAGTTCACATTCAGACAACAGTATGGGACTGAATTAAGCTCATAAAAGATAAAGGCAATGAGAACATAGCAGAAGTAACTTGGGACTTTGAGTCAGGGACACTACCAGAAATTAGAAAAATAATGTGTCAATAATTATTTAAGATTCTAGAATCCTCAAGAGCCATCAGTCACCTGAGCTGCCCAGACCTGTACCAATTATTGTTGTCAGGTACAACTACTCTTCTGTACCATCCCCTGAATGTTTCTGTGTGAATACTTTATGCTTACAGTGTAAAATCTTCTTGGCACAATAACAGGATGACATCCTGATCTCATTCAAAGCAATGGGAAAATTCAGATTGACCTCAGTGGAGCCTGGATTTCATCTCCTATCTCTGCTTCTCCCCCAAGTGCTACACACTTCCCATGGCATAATGTAAATAAATAATACAGTAGCCTTCAGACTATATTAGCAGCTGCAGGGAGCCTCTGCTGCTTGAGGGAATGACTCCTTTCTATCTGAATTATCTACAGAGAAGCTCAATTTGCATTCCAGCCACATGGAGTTGTGGAGTAGCTGTCAGACTTATAGAAACTTTGACAGCCATTTAATTATAGTGGTTCCGTAACGTCTATTCCTGATGTGACACTGGCAACTCAAAGTGCAGTGCCTTCACAACACTAGCCCAATAGTCTGCTAGATTCAGGAGGACTTTTGGGCTAGGGACAGACATTCAAAAAGCCTGAGCCTAAATTGATTCAATCTTTGCAGGTTAGTGTAACCTGCCTAGGCTGAATCAGTTTGTAACTGCACAGACATTCCTCTGGACTGAAAAAAATGCAGGCACATGCCTGCAGTGTTTTAGGCTAGAAGCCAGGGGGTGCTAGAGCAGCCCTCCCTTCCCTTCTACAGTGCTGAGCTGAGGGGGGGCATGGCCAGGCCCCAGCAGGACACTCTGATTAGGGAGCCCCTTCCCCCCGCTTGTCATTGAGGGAGCCAGCAGGGATTTACACAGCAGGGAGCATTTATCAGCCCGTCAGCAAAACAAAAGGATCTCTCATTAATTCAAGCTCTTCTTAAATAACTTGTTCCAAAGAAGGAATGGAGGGATGTTACCACCTACCTGTTGATTAGCTTCAAAAAGCCCTAAGCAGCACTGTCCTGTTTGCATTTGTCCTATCTCCCACAGCATGGACCAGTATCAGCATGTGATATGCTAGCTAATACTGAGAGGAGACTGTGTAAGGCAGAGGGGAGGGGGGAATCTGTGGTTGGACAGGGAGTGGTGAAGGGTGGGGGGAGCAGGAGGAAGCCAGGCAGATGCCCTGTACCTGCATTCTCAACCAGAACTGCAGCCAGGGAGCAGAGGGGAGGTACCAGCCCAGCTCTCTGGAGCAGAGAGCCCTGCCCAGCCCAGAGAGCATGTCGGGGGACTCTGATTTAACTAAAACCAGGAAGGGGTCTGGGTCAGACATTGTATGAACTGGTTTGTCCCAAATCAGTTAAGACTGATATTACATTCAACCAGGTTTATTTCAGACTGGTTTCAGCCATTTTCAAGCCAGTTTATGTGCACTGAATGTCTGTTCTGTTACAGGTTTAGACCAGTTTCTGATCACTTAAACCAGTTTGTGTGTAATGTCTGTCTGTAGTCTTGAAGTTGACTAGCTAAAGCTGTATCCATCTAGTTGCATGTGGAGACCTTCAGATCTGCTTTGTTCTGTTTCTGTCTAATCTTCCCATTAGGAATTTGACTCTGGGTCTCTTTCCTCCTCCTGGCCTCCATTTTGATGCCCTTTGTCCCCCATAGTTTATTCTAGCTATTATTTCTGCTAATTGTCATTTTTTTTTCACTTAAATATCTCAACACTACCTACTGACTTGCTGTAGCCTTAAAATGTAACTGTTTTTTCTTGGTACTGTATTAACAAAGCAAACAGCCCATTTATCTGTTAGTTTAATTTACTGATATTTTATTACTGTCTGAAAAGTGCTATATTACAACAAACAAGGTTCTTTGGGTGAATTTGATATCTTTTATTAGACCAACCCATATAGTTGGAGAATAGTTATTAAGCAAGCTTTAGAGTTCAAAAACCCTTCATCAGGCTAAGGAAGTGTCAGCAGTCGGTGTGTGGTCTTCCTGGATGGGACGACAAGTAAAGAAGCCAGGGGCTGGGCTGGGGAGTCAGTTGCCAGGCAGATTATAATGTGTCAAAAATCCAATGTCTATGTTTAGTCCATGATCTCTAGTATCCAGGAGGTTGATGAAATGGAGCTCATAGCCTCGTCTCTGGGAAGTGTTGTGCAAGTTTCCCTTGAGGATCAGGACTGAGAGGTTGGAAAGAGAGTGGCCCTCCTGTGAGAAATGTGCCCCCACCAGTAATAGGGTATTTCTGTCTTTGAAAGATTTCCGGTGTGCGTTCATTCTGGTGCGCGGTTGTTGTTTGGTCTCTCCTACGTATTTTCCATCAGGGCATTTGGTGCATTGGATGAGATGTATTACATTTCTGGAGGTGCAGCTGTAAGATCCAGGGATGCTGGTGGCTCTGTTGTGGGGTGTAATAATTGTGGGAGTGGTGGAGATGTGTTGGCAGGTTTTGCATTTCTTGTCCTGGCACGGTCTGGATCCTTTTGGTGTGTTCTGGGCTTGAGGAAGTTTGCTTCTGGTGATGAGGTTGGCGAGGTTCGGTGCTTGTTTGAAGGCTAGGATGGGTGGCTCTGGGAAGATCTTTTTAAGAATAGGGTCTCTGCCTAGTATGGGTTGCAATTTTTTGAGGATTTTCTGTACAGGTTCAAGGAACGGGTGATATGTCATAACCAGCGGTGTGCGATTTGTGGGGGGTTTTCTTCTGCACTGCAGCAGTTCCCCACAACAGAGCCATCAGCATCCCTAGCTGCACCTCCAGAAATGTAATACATCTCATCCAATAGACCAAATGCCCCGATGGAAAATACATAGGAGAGACCAAACAACAACCGCGCATCAGAATGAACGCACACCGGAAATCTATCAAAGACAGAAATACCCAATTACCGGTGGGGGCACATTTCTCACAGGAGGGCCACTCTCTCTCCAATCTCTCAGTCCTGATCCTCAAGGGAAACTTACACAACACTTCCCAGAGACAAGCCTATGAGCTCCATTTCATCAACTTCCTGGACACTAGAGATCATGGAATAAACATAGACATTGGATTTTTGATGCATTATAATCTGCCTGGCAACTGACTCCCCAGCCCAGCCCAGCCCAGCCCAGCCCAGCCCAGTCCCTGGCTTCTTTACTTTTCATTCCATCCAGGAAGAGCACACACCAACTGCTGACACTTCCTTAGCCTGACGAAGGGTTTTTGAACTCGAAACCTTGCTTAATAACTATTCTCCAACTATTTGGGTTGGTCTAATAAAAGATATCAAATTCACCCAAGGAACCTTGTCTGCCTATGTCCTTAGACCAACACGGCTACAACCTACACCCCTGCATATTACAACAGATGCATTTTTGCATATTTCTTTGCTTCTGCTTTGGTATCCTGGTTTTTGAGAGTCAAATTTTAGTTCATAAATCAGCAGTGATGATTGCAAACCTTAGGTCCATTCTCTTCGTTAAGGTTTACAGAGAAATTGCATGGCATTCATTACAGTCCTTCAAAAAGCATTATGTCTTGACATTTCATTTCATTCTCCTCTGTGCAGCAGTTATCTTCCTTTGGATGGGTTCCTTCTCTTTAGGCAACTTGCTTGTGAGTCTGCGACGTGTTTCACCTCTGTAACGCATTTACGGTATCTTTGTTTTTATGTTTATATCTCCCTTGGTGAGGGTGGCAAGGAGTGTATAGTGAGGGTTTTCATGTAGCTCAGTTGTTGAGCTGCTGACTTTCCTTTCCTCTTGTGCTGAAGACCATCATGGGGTCGTACAAGGTTTCATTCTAGAAACAGGGAATGTCACAGATACCAGGATAAAGGGAACCAAATATCAATTTTCTGATGGTGCCTCTGTACCACGATATCCAGTTCGTTCACCTGGCAATTCAGCCCCTCAAGTATAAATTTGTTTAAAAGGTATTGCCGTACCTCCTTTCAGAAAGATGAAGGGCCAAGCCCACTCTCTGACTCATTTGACCCAGACAGTTGGTTGTAATAGGGGAGCTACAGCTGGGATATACAAATTTGGCTTAATCAGCCACAGCCTCACTGGCATAGTGTCAGTGGCTACTGCATTGGCTAGCTGGCAGTTGTGCCCTCAGTGTCTGCCACCTCCACTTGCCTCTTAGTCCTGCCATGCTTGGTGGGTTCTGCATGTGGCAGGTTCTGCGTGCGGCATGACAAACCAGCCCTGATGATACAGAGTGAGTTATAATATTGGAACACAACTAATGACTAACCAAGGTTAGTCAGTCCCTCTTGTAATGTCTGACTTCATTTGTGTTATTTTGACCTGGTTTTACCAGCAACACTTTCACACAGCTTGGAATCAGAGAACATTGTTCTCTGACAAGTGCCTTTTACCACTCAGAAAAATGAAGTCAGATTGGCTGCACATTTCCATAAAATGCAGATTGCATGGTGGCCAAAACGTAAAGCAAACCCAAAGCCTACATTCCATTTAACATCTGTGCAATATAGTACTGGGGTCTTACAGGGTATTTTGTTTTCATGGCTAGTATGCATTGTTCCAGTGCCTTTTTTTTCATTCTTTAGTAAGAATGTACATTCTAAGCATAATTCAATATCAGGTTTACACAGGGATTAAGCTGAGCTGGAGCAGTCCAGAACGTCATTTCGGCATCTCCTGCCAGCTGCATACCTGCCAGCTTAACTCTTTTATTTGAAACCTGAGCCTTGTTCTATCATTTGGTAGCCATTTGTAAAGCTCCTCATTTAAGGTGGGCTCTTTGGGAGCTACCCAATCACCTCTGGCCAGCCCATCTGTACTCTGGGGGGAAAAATGAAATAAAAGGTGCCTGAGAGACAAAGTGAAGAGGTGAGCAGGGGGGAAGAAAGATTGCAGGTTGGAAGAGAGGAGAGAGAATAGAAGAAAGCAGGAGGAGAAGGACAGGCATGTTTGGAGCACCAAACTTTTTTCCCCTAATGCATATGGGAAAATGGCCAGCCCTCTCCAGTGGGATTTGTTTGCAATCTCTGTAGCATTTCATTTTCACAGCCTGTATGCTGCTTAAGCTAAGGCTGGAGGTGGCAAAATGATTTGAGCTTGTTCCGCATACTGACTAGTACCAAGAGAAGGTAGTTTTAGAGGGTGGGGGAAAGAGAAGCAGAAAGAAGAGAAGCAGAAAACAATGAAGTACTGAAAGGATCAGAGGAAGCAGAGATTCTCCCTGCCAGTGCAGAATTATTCCCTCATGTGTATTTATCATTGGTTTTATCCAGCCCAGTTTTAAGTGTTCTGCACAGACAGATATCCATCATCTCTCTTGGGGACTTACTGTTCAGGCTAATCGACCTCACATCAAGTAGATTTTCTGATCTTAAATAACTCCTTTCTTAATTTCCTCCCATCACTCCTAGTTATGCTGCCTTGTGCTGTTCCAGATTATCCTGTATCTTCCTACAGCTTCTCTCCTCCAATATTTGTAGAATATAATCAGTCCCTCTCCTTAAATATTCTTATTTTTTGCTCAATAAAACTATGCATATTTAAACTATTAATCTTTCTTCATAGGCCTTTCCTGAAGGTTTCAGTAATTCTCTGAACTCCCTCCAGTTTGTCAGTGTCTTTCTGGTAAATGAGATACCCAGATGGAGCACAAAATTCCAGGTGCAGTTACACCAAAACTGTATAGATTAAAGCTATTATCTTCCTGCCCTGTGATATGATGGCTTTGTGAAGACAGATCAAAATTGCCTTGCATTTTTTTTTGCTGCAGTATCGCATTGCAAACTTTTGTCTAACCCAAGGTCCATAAATCTCCTTCAGTGTTACTATATTCCAGGTTTCTCCCACCCACAGCATATTTGTGCTTTGGATTATTTGTCTTCAGATCTCTTAGCTGTATTTTCCAAACTGGACCTAATTTTTTTTTATTTTGTACTCATGTTTCTAATCTTGCCAGGCCCCTTTGTATTATTTCTCCATCTTTCCAGGTTTTCACAAATCCCAACCTGCAGATTTCATTAATGTGTTAGTAACTCTTCTTCTAGGCCATCAATGAAGATCTTATATAAGACCCAGACGTAAAGCATTTCCATGCAGCACTCCACTTGACACTTCTCTGAAGCTAACAGAAGGGTTTGTGCAAAGGATTATGAGAGTGTTTATATTCTAGCCAGTTCTCTGGGTAAAGTTTTATGAGAGAGTCTATCTATCACTTTCTTAATATCTCTGTAGATGACTTGCGCCATTTTTCTGCAAGGTTTTGCACCTCCTATCTCTTATGAAACATTGTCACCTACCTGGGGTAGGCAGTATAGTAAATGAGTCACTTTTTAAAAAGCAGATGGGAGAGCATGTGAGAAGATTGGAGGCAGAGATTGAGGGCAGGAAGGGAAGCAGGGGTAACAAATTTCCCTTTTCCCCATGTTCCATGTCCTGGAAAGGTTGATACTCGTGATCAGAATGCAAGAGGCAAAGTGCTTGCATTTTTGTGTAGCAATGCTGTCTCTAAAGCACCCTCTCTCTGCTCTTTCCTAGAGGCATTCACAAGGCAGGAGTAGCATTAACCAAGCAACGTTCTGGGCTGAGCTAGGCCTGTGCGGGTGCCTAGGAAGCACGAGGGAAGGTACATCATACCAGAGACAACTGTAATGAGACTGCAAAGGGTGATGGGTAACCTGCATTGCCTGCAGTGCTCAAGCTGTTAGTGGAGGCCTCATCCAACTCTGCTGGAGGAGGGGGCTGGGAGGAGTGCTGACTCTTGTACATCCTTTCAGCACACTCCCATCAGAGCTCTTCCAAGGCATAATGCCTCCAGGCTGCACTGCTCAGAGCAGGCTTTAACTGTGTTTCTAGAACAGCCCTGAACAAGAACTGTTCAGCCATAGTCCTTGGCTATATTGAAGCTAATCCATATTCAACGCCATGGCTAGGGACAGAAGTTGCACATAAACTGATTTAAATGATCAGAAACTGCTTTAAACCTGTAACAGAACAAAGTTAAGTTCACATAAACCAAAATGGTTGAAACTGGTTTAAGATAAACCTGGTTGAATGTAATATCAGATTTAACTGATTCAAACCGGTTTATGAAACTTCTGTCCCAGACCCCTTCCTGGTTCAAGTTAAATCAGAGTCCCCCCAGCATCTCAGCATGCTTTGCAGTCCTGGGCTGTGCTGTCTGCTCCAGTGAAAAGGGCTGGCCTCGCCCCTCTGTTCCCTAGCCAGAGCAGTGAAGACTGGCTTGCTGGTTCGCTGCCCCCTCCCCCACCTCCCCAGGCAAACTTCTGCTGAGGTCTGGGGCCAGGGAGGGGGGTTAAACTCACTTTCCCCGAGTATGGAGCAGCTCTGCCCTGCTGACTTAATAAATGCCGGTTGTGACTGTGGACTACAAATCCCAGAGGGACCTGGAAGCAGGAAGAAGAAGTGATGAGCAACCCTGCAGAGTCCTGTGGCTGTGATTGTGGACTGCAAATCCCAGAGACCTTGGAGGCAGCAGGAAGAGGAAGTGAACATGCATCCCATGCTGGCTATCCAGAGAGCTGTGCTCTAGTGCCCCCCGGCTTCTGTCTTGAGCCACTGCAGGCATGTGGCTGCATTTCCTATATCAAAAGTGAATGTCTGTTCATTTGCTTATTGGTTCAATCTTTGTGTCTTAGACTAACCTGCAAAGACTGAATTAATTCAGCCTCCTGCTTTTTGTCTGTCTGTACTTAGCCCATGGCATCAGATTTCAAGATTAACACCTCACGTAGATCAATGGAACAGTTCTTGCCTCTCAGTGCTAATTTGATGCTGTCTGCAGGCTCAGGTGGACATCAGCTCATATTTATCTTATAGTTTTCTCTTAACCATGTGAGCTAGGCCCTGTTCACACTAGAAAAATATTGTGATCATGTTTACTGGGTATGCAGCTTTGTTGAGGCTGTAAGCTATTACTGATATTACAAGCTGTATTGTAGAACAGGGGCAGTCTCTTTAATACCTTGGCAGCTGGCAACCTTGGCATCTTTTACATCTCCAGCAATCTTTCTCCCTTCCTGTGCTTTCAGGTCGGAGTCTGTGGGAAGTCATCTTATTTGCATTGCCAGAATTCAACGTTTCTCTTCCTTTGATAAGTGCTGTCCCTGGTGTAATGGATAGGGGGCTGCAGTGGGAGTCAAGAAAACTGCTATCTCCTTTCCTAACTCTCCCACTGGCTTGATATGTAATCTTGGGCAATACAGGTCTCCTTTTTTTCCTCTCTTATCTATGCTTGTGGTGTCTAATCAAACTATAGGATCTTTGAAACAGGGACTGTTTCCCACAATGTGTATGCTTACATTGCCTATTACAACAAAATGCTGGTCCTCATTGAGGCTGTTGGGAGCTGTTGCATTACAAATAATAAAAAATAACACCAGCAACTTTTATTTAGTTCTTCACACTTCTACTATTCCCTTACAGCAGGTTTTGGCTGAGAATTATATAATAGTGCATTGGTTAGTGTCTTGCAAAATCAAGCTTGAACACACCCATTTACTGTGTAGGAAGTGATGGGCTCTGTCCCCTCAGTGTCAGCCAAGATGCTCAGAGTTTGTTACCTTTCTAGCTCTTGTCTAGTTCTCTAAATACTCAAAAGGCTGTGGTCAAGGCAGTGCTTATGGCTCCTGATTACTGCTTCTTAAAATTCATCTGCGTCCACAGTAATTTTAAAGCATTTTCCACATCTGTCTCTACATGCCCTAGCCTGTTGAACTAAACCACCAATCTGGTTTTCCAAAGCTGTCAATTTTGCTGGTTTAGTTTCCACTCTGGATTGTAGGGAGGAGAGCAATAACTGCACAATATCCAGTTTTCCATTTATTGTCTCATAGTGAGCTGTCAGGGCTTGGCATGGCTTGCAGAAACTCCTCCGTTTGAAGTTTGTTTTTTCCTTTTGGCATTTCCAGTGCTCTAGGGGCCATTGAGGTTGAGAACCTGGTTTGTCAGATGGAGAGGTCAGACGAGGGTTACCAGTACTAACCCAACAGACAGCGGGAGATCCTAGGAGGCAAAGTGTTTTCACCAGATTAGAAAATTAGGAAGACTGGGAGAGGAGATCTGGGTGGCTGCTGTTGTTTCTGCTCTGGTGCAAAGACCACGTGAGACGGGATGACAACCAGAGCAAAACTGATAGTGCTGATATAGTTCTATATAGAGTGAACCTTTGAGGAAAGTTACTGCAGCCAGCACTGATTCTGGTGGTCATTTTCCAGTGCAGCATCAGGTGAAGAAAGAAGATGTTGGCAGCTGTTGCTGTAGATGCTATTTTGAGGCCTGATCCAAAGCCTGCTGAATTCAGTGGAAAGACTCTCATTGATTTCATTGGCTTTGGCTCAACCCCCTAGTGAACAGTATGTTTGAGGGAAGAAAAGAAAATCTATCTATTTATACAACTGCATAGGGATACCTTGTTTCCTCTTTCCCAAATTTATATATTCTTCCATGTTGAATGTTTTGGGAGTAAAGATTCCCTTCTTTCCCCTTGTTTTTTCAATATTGCCCTTTTCCTTCTCTCTTCTCTGCACTTATCAACACTGTATCCTGCTGAAAGAACAAGACAAGTGGCTTTTTCTACAGCAAACACTAATATTTGTTTTTGACTTATCCGCCCAGGCTGTGAGTAAATGTGGCCTGCATTTCCCCTTTCTGACAAAGATCATCATGTCATCCCCCATCAAGGGTCTGTCTTCAGGCCTGGCTATGTAGAGCTTCCTCTCCTGAGATCTTTGGTGCTGTTGCAAAATGAGCCATGCCTTTTGTACAGCTCTACATAGTGAATATTTGTCAACCAAGCATTTATGTAACAGTAGCAAGAATAAGCTTTTCTTTGTTTGTCTTGGTTACCAGGAATAGAAAGGTTTAAATCACTTAGAGCTATGCAGTAAAGGTTGAGGATGGAGGGGAGATGACTTTTGTGGGGCTGGAAAAGTTTTCCAAAGCAGGACCTCTTTTCTTATGCAAAGAGCAGTATGGATGCAATGCGTCTTGCATGGTCTTAGTAGTGTCTGAATCCCATTCTGATATTTTGAAAATACTAATCAAGGATGGGTATATTTAAATACTTTCTAACCAGAGACAATACTTTCTTATCATAACTTTTTTCAAGAATAATAATTATGTATATTTATATTACCATTGGATGTATGGTCTCTAATGAGGCTGGAACATTATTGTAGTAGTGTCTGTACATCCACATAGTAAGGTGGGGTAGTCTTTTCTCCAAGCTGTTTAAATCACAAAGTGCTTTGCAATACATGGAACAGCATATACCCCCTGCCTTCAACAGTCCATAACTGAAGAGAATGATGCCTATACCATGTCTGACACTCTGGAAATCCTACAATCAAATGCATGCAGATGGACCCTTGCTGAGCTCCACTGAAGCCAGGGGAGTCTGAGCAAGGAGGTCCAACTATATCTATAGTGGGTTTTTCTCCACATTTTGATGATCACCCCACTGTTTGTACGCCTAATGGATAATTTATAAATGTTTCAGTTGTAAAGTTAGTAGCTGAAAAGAATGAATCAAATTCATCCCTGGCATCCAGTAGCTACACTGAAGTGAGTGGAATGACACCTGGGATGAATCTGATACCTGCTGCCTTTACTTATCAGGAATACCGCTTAGTCAGAGACTTTATGAGGAAGCCCTAGGCTGTTTATGCTGGCTGTGTTTATAATTCAGGTGAAGAGAAATCAGAAAGAACAGGTATAGGAACAAGCCACAAACATACTCTGTGTAATGTAATCTTCTCTCTCTAATAACAGGGTAGCACGCTGAGAAAACGGAAGATGTATGAAGAATTCCTGAGCAAAGTCTCCATTTTGGGTCTGTTGCCCTTTGGGCTTCAATGCTAGTTTCTCTGTTACATGTGTTGTCTCTATACATTTTGGTCTTGCATGAGATGATGAAAGCTGCAGTGGTCAAAAAGGCCTCAGAATAGCATCTCCAGCTAGAATCAAGCTTGGAGGAAATTGAAAGGGCTTGCACTAGGACTCATTTTTTTAATCCTAACTGTAGACCAAACCTTGATGGATAAAGTCATTCCTGGAAAAATTTATAGACAAATGCAAGTGCCTTTCTGCTAAATAAAGTTGCAGTAAATGTCACATGTGGGCAGTTGAGGAAGGAGTGTAGTAATATGAATGTGTCATAAAGTCCTTCCAGCTAACAGGTGAGAAACTTTTTCTTACAAGAAAGATGTAGTCCCGTATATGTATTTATGTGGGCTAGCAAAGTAACACCAGGAATCTAAATGGGTTGAACTTTTTTCTTCCATGTCTTTTATAGCCTTTGTCTCACATTCTTAAAACATCTGTTTAGCTTCTTGCCATAGGATTTTGTTTCCCTTTGATTAATGTGATAGCCTCGAAATATGGACGTGGTCTCAATGGCCTTCAGTAGGACAAACAACAAATCTCTAATGTCTGACCAATTTATCACCATTAGGAGAATAAAAACTTCTAATAAGGACAGTGGTTTTAGAGTCTAACAGTTAGATGGTAAAATGAAATGTCAGTTCTGTAGAAAATACATCAGGTACTTGAAGTCCATCTATGGCTACTTTTTTAAGAAAGGTAAATCAATATATTGTATAATTCAGTAAAACTCATCATGATTTCTGTTTAAAACATTGATGTTTGTGCATTTAGTTATTCCTCTGCCATTTTAGCTATCTGTCAGAAACTTGAAAAGAAGGAACACTTTTTGAAAATGTACTTGAACTTTTCAATAGATTTCATGCCAGAAATTTGCAAGAAATTACACTTATATTCTTAGAATAAGGTCAGGTAAATCATTCACTTAACTATATAGTTTTCACCTCTTCCACAGCAGAATGCAAAAGTACCCTTCTTCATTACCCAATTTAAATCTTCTTCAATTAACAGTACAAATTATGCCAAATTAGACTAAATGTTCCAAGCAAATAAACCCTGCACCTGCACTAATGAGGTACAATTATATCAAGAAGACATTAAAAATCAATTTCAGAGTGTGACGTTATTGAACGATGAATTCTCTTAAGGATGGAAGTTGGCAGTGTACCCGAAATGCGCCAGCACTTCACAAACCTCCCATTGACTTCAGTCAGCCACTTCTTAAAATGCGTTTGGGATTACAATATGCATTTTACCCTAGGAAGGACTAAGTAGAAACTTCAGATTTTGGAACTTTTTCTTTTATAAATGCAGAAAGTCAGTAAGCAACATAATGCATTATTGTGGGAGTGTTGAGAATTTAGCTGAAATGTCTAAAAATATTTCATGTATCTAAACAGTAAGTGACAGCTGGCAAACTCAATAGTTATTTTAGTAATCTCGGCTAACAGCACCAACAAATCAACCCTATTTCCTACCTTAATCTGGTCAGAACTCAGTAATTTCTTGAAATAAACACGTACACTTGTTTTTAAATATAACTTTTCCAGGTTTGAGTACTTTCTCTAACTAGTCATCTATGACATTTTAGAAGCAATGTTTAAAAAAAAGAAAAACAGCCCTCATCATTTGCATTCAAGTTTATTTAGATTATGGCTAGCTGTTTTAGTACATAGAGCAAGAGATGAGCAAATTACGACTTTGAATTCTTTCCTTTCACTCAGACTGTTTCAATATAAAATGATAATTTGATTAAAAATATTTAGAGATGACAAAATTTGCCTAAAATCTGCTTTAGCTGCATGTTTAATTATAATTCTGGAACTGAAAGAGCTTTAAAGAGTTTCAGTGCCTCTGTAAACTTTTGATTTGTGGGTAACATTAAATAATGCATTTGTAGTAGTACAGTCCCTTTAGACAAGAGAGAGACTTCGTGACTAGAGCTACAATTAGCTTTGAATTTTTCATAAAGCCAACTGAAGAAAAAGTTTAAAGGACTCTTTCTTTTCTTTGTTAATTACTGAATTCCTTTTTTTAAAATCAGAAAGCCAGTTCTTCCACTCTTTACAAAAGGGTTTTATGCATACTTGTAATCAAGCAGTAAGTACACTTTTTGAATATCATACGAACATTATTTTTCTTAATGGGCTTAAACTGATGTTTTCAAAATAAAGGCTATAAATGTTCTGGAAAAGTGTATTAATAAGTGACCATGGAAGAAGAAATGGAACCATTATTTTTCACACAAAGATGAGGAAACGTATTACTTAAAAATACTAAGAGTTACAAGTGCTAGGTATCTCCAAAGTATTGACAACTATTTTGGCCACATGATTTTATTAGACCCAATGCATACCTCTGATTCAGGTCTTACTTTATTTCATTTAAAATGATTAATGACAGCAAAAAACTGTGTTTTCTATAATATTTCTAAATAGTGTCTGGTAGAATTTAAATCAAGACTAAGCCAGATTCAGTCCTAACCTTAGCAGGTATGACTTCAGGTAGTTCAGACTAAGACCCTACTAACTCTAATTAGCATGAATGAATAACGTTGCATTATATGCCATTTTAATGTTTTACTGGCAAATTCTGCTTTGAGGATGTAGAACAATTTTAGTCAAGCCGAGGTGAATAAGAGATCTTTCCCATTGATCAAAATTGCTTCTGGTCTTGGGTTGGAGCCCAATCCTGCTACCATTCATAGTGATGTGAGTTTGCCATTGGCTTAAATGGGAGAGTAATAAATATCACCCTTGAACCAAATTTTCATCTTACAAAGGCTCATTTGAACTGCTGAAGAAGGAGGCTATAACTAACCCCCTACAAAGCCCTTCAGCAGGGACTAGCTCCCACATTATGTTGAGATATCAGGGTTTGCCCTGCACCAAACATCATGCCCAGTCTGGTGCTGGTGGCTAAATCAGAAGAAAGGGGATCTCCATCCTACTTGTTCTTAAGCTAATATGTGGGGCTCATCTACAGCAAGGGGATCTTAAAACAAGTCCCAGGCTGCTCTGATTCACTGCAGGGTCAGAGGTAGCACAGACCACACCACAGAATTGGGAAGCCATAACCATCCTTTACAATTTTTTTTATGATTTACTGTATCTTGGCCATTAGTAATCACACAGATATTAAATATCCTTGTGTCCTGAAGAAAGGCTCAGGAAGAATGCATAGATGAAAGCCAGCAAGCCAGCAGCATTTGTTTTTACTTTTCTGTCTACTATTACTTTTAAAACACCACCAGAAGTATCAGAGCCCCTGTGTTAGGCGCAAATCTTGTGCCAAAGGTAGACATTTTAACCATAGATGTCTATGATCTTCACTATTTTAGAATCACTGGACAAATGGGAACGACTGACAGTAGCGGATGCATTAGAACCTGTCCAGTTTGAAGATGGAGAAAAAATCGTGGTGCAGGGGGAGCCAGGTGATGACTTTTTCATCATTACAGAGGTAAGTCTGGCCTCAAGATAGAATTTTCCTTTGTGTGGGAATGATTATGCTACTGTATGGAAAAAAGCCGGGCCAAATTTAATCTCAGTTATTCCATCATAAAGCTGGAATAACCACTAAAATCTGTAGCGTTATGCCAGGTGCAGTGGTGATGAGAACTAGGGTCATTGGCTTTGTTGTCACAGACCTGGAGCAGCTGTGTAATAACCTAAGAATACCAACATGAAATAATTTCACAAATACTATCTGCAACCTGGTCAGTGTGGTAGAGTTATTGTATATCTGTATTTGGATTTTAGACCTTCCAATGCTAATGTATTGGCCTTCGTGATTTCATCCCTGCATACCCGAGCAATATTTTTATGGTTCTCCCTAGTCATCTGTCCAAGCTTTCACTTCTTGTAAGCTTCCTTTTTGTCTTTAAGCTTATTGAAGAATTCTGTGCTAAGCCAAGCTGGTTGCCTGCCATATTTGCTATTCTTTTTGCACATTGGGGTGGGTTGTTCCTGCACCTTCACTAAGATCTCTTTAAAACACAACCAGCCACCTTCCAACCAACATTTTGGAGAGAGAGTTATAAAATGAGCGCTGTTAGCTACGAAGATGGCTTCTCAGCCCCAAACCCCAAAGTTACACTCCTGCTTTGCTAAAGCTGGGAACCCTACAGCTCAAAGCTTACCCTAACTGTTGAAAAGGACTCTCTAGAGAGAGAAAGTGTAGGAGGAAGTATGACAGAAGGTCTGGCAGGAGTGGTCTGAAAACAGGAGGAGCTTTCCATGGAATGGTAAGACAAAGACAGGTATATATAAGTAGGTGTGTATTTGTTTAAGATTAATTTTCTCTGGAATGCTTCTGTTCTAAATAAAACATACTTGGCTTTAAGAAAGCAGGCTGGTCACTGGTTACTGCTGGGCATCTCTCTTAGAGGGAACTGCAGGCACTGATCATACTTGGGCATCCAGTTCCTGCCTGGAGGCTGCAGCCCAAGGCCTGGTCTAAGTAGCAGAATTCATGTGATTCATTTGGTTTCTCCACTGAGAGAAGTGACAGCTTGAGATCTAAGTTGGACAGGAAGTAATCGAGGGCACCAGGATCGGTTAAGGAGACAGACCAGAAAGTAGGACAGGTGGCCATGGTCACTTGTTCCTTTACTTTGTCCAAAACCAAATCTGGAGGGCTGAGACACTCTCTCACATGGACTGACAGACTAATAAGGTGGTTGAAAATACTGACATCCTTTGGGAAATCATCTGATACTTCCTTTTCAGCTACTCTTTCTCTCTTTTGCCTTTCTCTCCTGCAAGGAATATTTTGATATACTGTCTCTGTCTCTCTGTCTTCCTCTCACTACATCTATCTTGAGGAGATAGATGCAGAAAGATTTTGGAGAGGGTCGTATTAATGATAGCAAAGCAGTTTTAGGATGTGGCCATATTCTTACTATATAAGAAGATCCAACTTCACAGATCTGGAAGCAGGAGTTCTGGGTACTTGTGGATTTTGGGGCAGGTGCCTGTGCACAAGAGGGCCAGTATTTGACTCATAAGCAGGATACTGTGTATGAAATGTGGGGGTTATATGAGGGTGCAGAAGAACTCATGTCATTGTGGCCCCAGTTTTCAATTTGACTTCTCTTATGGTGCCTGCCAAATTGTCAGTGTCAATAGCACTTGCATGTCAAATCAATAGCTAAGTGACATTAATTTTGCCCAAAAGACAAGACTGAACAACATCTGTGGATAAAAAAAAAAGGTCTGGGGACAGAAATTTGTTAGGGAACTTATTTTTACCTAATAAAGAACAGCAAGAACTCAGTTTCTTTTTAGAATGGCACCACGTACATTCCAGCAAGTCTTACTAACATTTCTGTAGCTCCACGGGGCTATACAGCGTAAACTGATTTCC
Organism: Alligator mississippiensis; assembly: GCF_030867095.1. Classification (NCBI taxonomy): domain Eukaryota; kingdom Metazoa; phylum Chordata; order Crocodylia; family Alligatoridae; genus Alligator; species Alligator mississippiensis. Next base: position 49,309,840 of record NC_081836.1, on the reverse strand, counting down.
TGAGCCATCAGATCCCATGTGGAAAATTGGCAGCTTGCTTAAGAATCACCAAAGGTCTTTATTTTCCCCCTCTTTACTGAACAGCTGCTAAGACTTGAATGAGTAGTAAAGCATTAGTGCTGTATACTTATCTCTCTCTTCGTCACTCCCTCCATTGATTCATCCATGCCCTTCTCAAAGTCTACATGTTTCTTCCTTTGGAAACTACCTCTGTTTTTTTGTGCATTAAAAAATGAAAATGTCGCACTAGTTATTTAATATACAACTGTGACACGCATGCTTGCTTCTTCTGAGGTGGTTCACTATTTGTTCTAACCTTCATTTTACAGGGATTTAGGGCTTAGATACAAAACTTTTCTTCAGGAGCTGTGATCAGAACTATGAGGAAAAAAATATTTTTCAAACTTTGATTGAAAGCGGCTTGGCTGGTTTGTTGTTACGTATATCCAAAAAATACTAGCTTCTGCTACAGGATTTTTTATGTATATGGACTGTTATCTCAAAGCGCTCTGCGAATGTTACCAGTTGATTTGTGTGCTATTAATCCAGGAATCATTTTACCTGCTGCTGTAATGGAGCCACCTGAGCATGGGATATAGCAGTTGTTCAACCATTTACAGCAATTTTGGACCTGATATTAATTCATTATTACTATGCATCATAGGTGTGCATGGCATACCTTAGAAAAGGCAGTAGCCGCTCAGCCTTTGAAATAGGGGTTTTCTTTTTTGGAGACTTAAGTCCCAGAAGGCAGGCTCATATTGTACCACGTTTCCCAGTTCTCTCACCCTGATGCTTGCATTTTAAATAATTAGCATTGTAGTTTTTGTTAACCCACTGAATTCACCAGCCATGTTTCATTCTCTAATATAGTTTTGATGTGCTATCATTCCAAGTATGTTGGCTGTTCAGATGGAAAAGCCAACATACTCCATGGGCGCATCTATGAGACACGATATGTTGCCATAGTAATGAGGTATGGCGATGTAGCTTGTCGCTATGGTGATGTAGCATTGGTGGGGACGAACTGTGATGCCGACGTTACTGCACAGTAGCAACGAGCTACTGCGCAGTAGCAATGAACAGTTGGGGTCAGAAGTGACCAATGTGCTGCCGGGACTACAAAGTAACAGCGGTATATACTTAATATTCAGCAGTCCCCACCAATAGTGGTGCAATCAAATTTTCACCCTGCAGGAAAATCTGAAAGCCTGCTACAAATTAAACCAAGAATAGTACCATATTTTCTTGCATACTACATGCACGTTTTTCCCCCAGATCACCACCTGGTATTGGGGTGCATCTATTAAACAAGAAGCTGATTTTCTGCCCACAATAGAAGCAACCTGCTTTGCTTCCTGCTCCAAGGGGCAAGAGCTGCTGCACTACTATTGAGGCAGCTGAGGCAGTCAATTTACTTAATGCCTCAATGTTCTTCACTTCACAGAGCTGTTAACAACCATTCTCTCCTTTTTAATGGTCTTGATGTTCCAGCAATCTTTCTTAGGGCAATTTTGCTGCTGTTCCTTATCTCTCTCTTCTTATTTCACAGCCTTGGAGACACTTTAGCTGTTTTTAGAATCATAGATATACCCATGGAGACCAGTCTTCAGCATTAGGTAGGATTTCAGCTTTAGTTTATTAGGAAAGGGAGGATGATTCAGCTGAAGATTAGGCTCTGTCCCTGCTATATGCAGCCCTAACTCTGGAAAAAAAACTTTTTTTCTGCATTCTGCCTTCTAAAAAACAGGTATATATTATTTTCTGGAGCACGTTGTATGCAAGAAAATATGGGGTTCTCTAGTTAGGCTGTATCTACAGGACTTATATCCATCAGTAACGTTCTTGTTCTGTTGATGGTGTTCTGGCTCTTCCATTGTTCACTCACCCTTGTTGAATTGCAGCTGTTACTCTTCAGGCTTTTTTTCGGTTTGCTTCATGGCACTTCCAACAGTTGAGCCCGCATTCAGGAAAGCATCTTGGTGATGCAGTGCTGTCTATATTATGCAATACTAAGAACACATTTAGGCTCCTTAATGTTATCAGGGATCCCATCCCTAGGGGTTATTCTGAATACAAATGGAATAATGAGGCACTTTGGTACTTTTCTAGAACAAGGCCTTGGTCTTTTTTTCACTGGCATATTTGTCACACCCATTTCAACATGGAAGACCCAAGGTCCATGTCTGTCCTTATTTATACTTGTGCATTCTCATTGGCCAGTGAGATTACACATATGTGAAAAAAGTAAGACAAGCTCTTGTTGTATTGTAAGCAGGAATAAAGCTTATCCTCCTTGGTAAAGTGCTGTGAGATCTAGGGAAAAGGAGTGCTAGGAAACTGCCCATCATTATCTACCCAAATTTTCCTGGAGCAGGAACTGTGGTATATTATTAATCACTGATGTTTAGGTAGGACCTAGAAGCTTCAAGCTGTTGGGGGCTCTTGTGTTAAGCATTATACAAACGTGTTGTAAATGACAGTCCTTACATCAAGGTGAGGTTCAAGTGACTCATTGCACACAGTTATAGAGGGTGTGTCTACGTGTGCCTCTTTTAAGTGCGCTTAACCTAAAATCGCCATTTTTAAGGTACATTAAGGGTGTGTATCCACACGTGTGCCCTTAATGCACCTTAAAAATGGTGATTTCAGGCTATGTGAGCCTGAATTTGATGCCTGCTGTGCCATCTGTAGATGCTGTATGGCTTATGACCCCTCCCCAGGGATTGCCGACCTACTGGTGGCGACAAGGTGGGGACCTAGGTTAGGCCATTCAGCTCGCCTTTGGAGTGTTGTATTCTTCGCCCGCCATGACTTTGACGTAAAATCTTTTAGGAGGCAGTTCCACACAGACGATTTTCTAGACCTTGTAGAGAGGCAGCATCAGGGTGCCAGACTACCAAGAGTAGACCCTGAGATGGTGCAGAGTAACTTGGAAGAACTGGATGCGTTTAAGTCAGCAGACCCGGATGAGCTGCATCCGAGGGTACTGAAGGCACTGGCTGACATCATTGCACAGCCACTGGCGGGAATATTTGAACACTCATGGTGCACGGGCCAGGTCCCGGAGGACTGGAAAAGGGCCAGTGTGGTCCCCATTTTCAAGAAGGGGAGGAAGGAGGACCCAGGCAACTATAGGCCAGTCAGTCTCGCCTCCATCCTTGCCAGAGTCTTTGAAAAAATTATCAAGGCTCACATTTGCGAGAGCTCGGCAGGACAAATTATGCTGAGGGGAAACCAGCATGGGTTCGTAGCAGGTAGATCACGCCTGACTAATCTAGTCTCTTTTTATGACCAGGTTACAAAACACCTGGACACAGGAGCAGGGGTAGACATTGTTTACTTAGACTTCAGGAAGGCCTTCGATACGGTATCCCACCCCATACTGGTGAACAAGTTAAGAGGCTGTGACTTGGATGACTACACAGTCCGGTGGGTGGTGAATTGGCTAGAGGGTCGCACCCAGAGAGTCGTAGTGGATGGGTCGGTATCGACCTGGAAGGGTGTGGGCAGTGGGGTCCCGCAGGGCTCGGTCCTTGGACTGATACTCTTCAGTGTCTTCATCAGTGACTTGGACGAGGGAGTGAAGTGTACTCTGTCCAAGTTTGCGGACGGCACAAAACTGTGGGGAAAAGTGGACACACTGGAGGGCAGGGAACAACTACAAGCAGACCTGGACAGGTTGGACAACTGGGCAGAAAACAACAGAATGCAATTCAACAAGGAGAAATGCAAAGTGCTGCACCTAGGGAGGAAAAATGTCCAGCATACCTACTGCCTAAGAAATGACCTGCTTGGTGGCACGGAAGCAGAAAGGGATCTTGGAGTCCTAGTGGACTCCAAGATGAAATGAGTGAGTCGTCAGTGTGACGAAGGCATCAGAAAAGCTAATGGCACTTTATCGTGCATTAGCAAATACAAGACGAACAGAACCGAGGAGGTGATACTTCCCCTCTATCGGGCACTGGTCAGACCGCAGTTGGAATACTGTGTGCAATTTTGGGCGCCACACTTCAAGAGGGATGTGGATAACCTGGAGAGGGTCCAGAGAAGGGCCACTCGTATGGTTAAGGGCTTGCAGGCCAAGCCCTACAAGGAGAGACTAGAGCACCTGGACCTCTTCAGCCTCCGCAAGAGAAGGTTGTGAGGCGACCTTCTGGCTGCCTATAAGTTCATCATGGGGGCACAGAAGGGAATTGGTGAGGTTTTATTCACCAAGGCGCCCCTGGGGGTTACAAGAAATAATGGCCACAAGCTAGCAGAGAGCAGATTTAGACTAGACATTAGGAAGAACTTCTTCACAGTTCGAGTGGCCAAGGTCTGGAACGGGCTCCCAAGGGAGGTGGTGCTCTCCCCTACCCTGGGGGTCTTCAAGAGGAGGTTAGATGGGCATCTAGCTGGGGTCATCTAAACCCAGCACTCTTTCCTGCCTATGCAGGGGGTTGGACTCGACGATCTATTGAGGTCCCTTCTGACCCTAACATCTATGAATCTATGAATGAATATGAATATGAATCCCTTACCCTGTACTCTTTGTGGGGCTCCAAACCTCCCCTGTACTCCACCCTGGGCATGTCCTGTGTCAGAAACTACCAGATGACCCTAATAATGCATACTGTCCTAAACAGCCATTGTAGTAGGGGATTTACCAGGATGACCCCTTTTTGGTTTCTGAACAGTCAGTAATCCACAGCTGCTTGACTGAATTGACTTGGTACTTAAAACAGAGATTGGCATCTACTAATGGTTTACTTCAGTATCATCAAAACATGCCCTTCCCACCAGGGGTCCTTTTGGGCCATGGGCTTCACAGGCCCTAGTCCTGCTGCTTGAGGCTTTCTTTCCTCAGTTCAACTAAGCTCTGGTGACCCTCAGTCCTTGGTCAGGGATCTGAAATAACTACTCTGGGGCTGCTGATAGCCCCTCTTCTTTCAGAGTGCGACAAAGCCAGGGTGTAGGGATCTGCCCCAAGCTGAGCTCTGACCTCTGGGTCAGACCCTAACCCTTGAGAAGCTAATAGTGTCCCAGCTTTGGGTTTCTCTACCCAATCCTTTTCCAGCCGGGATCTGTCTGTCCTGAGAGTTGTTGCGTCTCCACTCATTTGTCTGCAAGCACTGGTCCCTGGTCCAGTACCTGCAGGTTGCTGGTTCCTGTAATCTGTTCTTCTTCGAGCTCCGTGCTCTTTGGGCTGGGTAGCTGCTTTGCTTCAGTGGCTGGCTGCTCCCTGCCTGGGAACTGCTTAGCCTGCTCTCTCCGCTGCACACTGCTGCCACTATGCCCCTCTCTGGGGCCAGAAATACTTTCTCCGGCATTCTCCTTGCCAATCTGGAGCCTCAGGCTGCTCCAGAAGCATCTGGACATCTCCCGGATGCTGGTTGTCCCACTTTCTCTCTTATCCTCTCTCACACCTGTATAAAGCAGGTATCAAATTTAGGTGCAAATAGCTAAGTTGCATTAGTGCATGTGTAGATGCGCTAATGCACGTTAACCCAACGTGCGTCAGTGGACACACGTTGCGTTAATGGGCATTAGCATGTCTTCACGCAAGCTAATGTGACGTAGCTATTCACGCCTAAATTTAATGTGCCGCAATGCTTGCTAGCATGTCCACGTTTAGATGCCTGCCTAAATTGCTTTAATGAGCCTTAAGCAAAGGCACATTAAATTTAGGTGCACGTAAATACACCTGTATACACGCCCAGAGTGAATGAAAGTCACAGCTGGGATTAGAAACCTGGCCCATGCCTAGCAGAACAGGGCTCACTTCTCCCAAGGCAAGTCATGAACCCTATCTTTGTGTCTGTTTCCCCTCGTGCAAAACTGAGGTTATGGCACTTACCAGAAACAAAATTTGAAACCATGGCATTTAAGATGCCCAGAGCCACATGTATTGTAGGCAGGAGAGGTATCATTAACCACATTTACATATGGGAAGCAGAACAGAGTGGTGGGTTGTTTTCTTTATTTTAAATATAATGGTAGAAGTATGTCTCTAACAATACCAAGACAGCTAACCTTGTTTTCATCTTGAACATCCAGTGACTGCACTGCCTGTATTATGTGGCCGTATCATTTTCCATTTAAACCTACAACCAACAGCCTCCAACATTTTTGGAAATAAAATGTTAATATTTAATTGCCATGAAAAATAATTAGGTGAATATTTTGTAAAAATGTTCAGACCCTACTTCCTCATTTAGGGTACAACAGACAATGGTAAACGTATGCTTTAGGAAAGATTAACCACTAGTCCTAAATTTATTTACTACTAGATTGAAACGATTTAGTAAAAAAAGTACAAATCCCCTGAAGTTTCTGTGTTTTCAGACATTTCCAGATCTTGTTTCTCATTATGCTTTTCACACAACAAACTCTGGCTTTCCCAGACTAGACAGATGTGGAATGTATCTGTTGGATTCCAAGGTCACGGAATTATCCCATATGAGATTCCTGGCACAGAGGTGAAAAAGTTTAAGCACCATGCAACAATTGTTGCCATAAAGAATTATAGTTTGGCAAGCATAAATCATAACAGATGTACAGTTTCTAACAAATAAATTTGTAGGGATATCTTACACTGCTACACTGTGTACCCAGCACTAGGGAGGTTTTATTCATCTGACTTCAGATAAAGCAAATATTTTCAGCTGCCTCTTAAACTGGTAACCTGCACAGGCATGTGGATTTTGCCAAGTTAAAGAATTGGGAAAACATCTTAAATAAAATGTTATTCAAATGGGGCCTGGTTCTGCTCCCCTTGAATTCAATGAGTGTTTTGCCATTAATCTTAGTTGGTTCAGGATCAGGGCTAGGATACAAGGAGGAAAGAATGGCTATCATTGTCTGCCATCCAGGCTACTGCGAAAGTTAATAGACCGTAGTAGTAACAGAGGAAGTAGTTTTCATACACTGTGAATCCAGCCCCAAATGGGGCCAGAAGAAAGCTGTCTGATTCAGCTGGCAGAAAAGGTGGGCTCCACAGCTGGGAAGTGCCATGCTGGGCTTCTCAGCTCCCACCCTTCCCCATGGCAGATCCTTTGGATTTACTTATTACTAAGCACCATATATGGCATGGACTTATGTCATGGAACTCCACTGAGAATGCTCAGCGAGGCATCCAATATCAGTTCATTTGAGAGCTGACCATGGCTGATTGGTAACTGAACTGCTGCCATCTACCCATGGTTGCCTGTAAAGCTTGGAGCAGCTTAAGAAACACACGCTCAAAGGAAAAAGGAGGCAGCAAGAGAAGTGAAAAGTTGAGAGTACTGCCAAGCTGGAGTCAGGCTGGACAACTTACTGAAGCTTTTTGTATGGGCTTTCTACTACCCCCCAACCCCGCTGAGTACTTTGAAGCATAGCTGGGCATAAACCAAGGACATGGAACTGCATGATACGGATGAGATTCTGATAAATATAGCTCATCTACAAGCCCAGCATCAAGGGCAGGCAGCTTGACATAAAAATGGAAAAAAATTCAGGGAAAACAGGAAACTGTATTAGATATATATATAATGGGCAGTGTCAAATGGGATGGAAGTCTACAATACCATTCTTTTGTAAAAATGTTTGGGTTTAGTTCCAGAGGGTGCATCTCCATGAGATGCTTTACTGCGCAGTAGCATAGCCAGCGTGTGTCTACATGTACACATGCTTACTGCGCAGTAAACCTTGTTAATCGTCAGTAAATTTGCTACCTGCAAATGCAAGTAGCAAATTTACTTGTGATTCTTACTGCACAGTAGTGCTCGTGTAGGCACCTGAGTGGGAGCAGTTCTGCTTCCGGTCAGTTGGCCACCGGGGACGGGAGATTGCTCCCTGCCCCAGGAGCTGCTGGCTGCCAGGGCAGGCTCTGCCATCGGAGCCCTGTTAGGGACTGTCCCCAGCAGCAGGGAGCTCCAAGCCTCCTGCTCCAAGATTGTGATCAGGAAGCAGGTACTGGGAGATCCTTATCTCCCAGCCCCTGCTTTGTCATTGTGATCAGGGAGTGTGGGGCTGGGAGATGCTGATCTCCCAACACCAGGTCCAGGATCTCCCAGCACTGGACCTGTGACCGCACAGCTGGTACTGGGAGCTCCCTGCTGGCAGGGGCTGAGGAGCCTGTTCCCTGCCTAGCTTTGTGAGTGTGGAGCTGGGTGGTGAACAGGCTCCTCAGCCTGTTCCCCACCCAATTCTGCAATCGCAGAGCTGAGTGGGGAACAGGCTCTCCAGCTTCACTCCACAATTGCGGAGCAGGGGCTGGGAATCGATCTGGTTGGGACAGGTCCCAGCCCCATGCCCCATCAGGGGATCGAGGCACAGGGCTTGGGAAGAGTTATGGAGGTCGGGTAGGTCCCAGCCCCCAGCCCTGATCTGCCACTCAGGCAGCTAGCAGTGAGCTAGCTGCTAGCTGCCCCATCGGTGAATCAGGGCAGGGAGCTGGGACCTGCCCCTCCCCTGCAGCTCTTTCCAAGTCCCCTGCCTCTCAACAGGGAGCCAGGGCCAGGAGCTTACTTCTGCTGGGGCAGGGGAACATTTTCCTGCCCCCCTTCCCCACTCCCCTCTCCGGGGGCAGGGTGCAATGTCCAAGCCCCAGCCAGAAGACAGCTGTCTCCTAGCTCAGTGCTCCCTGCCAGCCCCCCTAGAGCTCCCCCCGGTGACAGCAGGGGCAGTTTGCTGCCATTAGCAGCCTGTCCAGTAGCATTTACTCACAAGTAGTTTACTCACGAGTAAACTGCTCCCACATCAAATGCATGTGTAGACACACCCAGAGCAAGTATGATACTAACCTCCTTTGTAAAGTACTTTGAGATCTACTGATGAAAATTACTGGGTTAGAGCTAGAGTTCTTACCCTTACCCAGAATTATCTTAGTGGGTAGAAAAGGAGTTGGAACATCTGGATTTAGGATTCTGTGCTTACCTCTACTGTTGATTCAGTAAAAAGGCAAAGTTTTAACTATAATTCCCTCATCAGTAATGGGGATAAGAATTCGAACAATACTATCCAATGGCGAGTGAAAGCCTCACATGAAACGTGCTCTATACATACTAAGAGACAGATTCTGTTACACTTGCTAGGCATTTAAGTAGAACTTATGTTTGAGCGCCTGAATGTCATCCTTTTTCACTAAGACTAAAATAAAGGTGCATTGTAAAAGTAGACATGCTAGGAGTTTTCTAGGCACTTGAGCAGGGTAGAATAGGATTGCACTTAGACACATAAGCCCCGTCCCCATGAGTATGTACATCCGGGGGGGTGCATTTCCTGTGGGACAAACAGCAGTGTTACATATTTGCTTTTGGTGTCGTGTCCTCTGGCATGCAGCAGGTGGGGTAGGGGATGCTGAGAACAGTGCGTGTGCTGGACCCAACAGCCTTACCTAGGGTCCTGAAGGCTTCATGGGGCAACAGCAGTGCTGAGCTGGCCCCTCGGAGCTTGGCTGGCAGCCAGAGCGTGACTGGCCTGCTAGGCTCCGGTTTCTGGCAGTGCATGCTGCTGGCACGTGCACTGTGCTGCTTGTTTTAGTGGCGGGTTTTTTTTACACTGGGATATCTCAGTTAAAAAAAAAAATATCTCCACAATGCAAATTAGTGGCACGGTGAATGAGTGTGTATGCACCATGTGCAGTTTGCGGCACCTCAGACGGGTTTGAGGCACCGCCCTGTATGTGTGCTCCCGTTGGGACGTGCTCAGGGTATGTCTGCAGCATGGTGGCAGCGTATCCCAGCATCATATTTCTGAGCACTCCCTGTCCACATCCTTCTCGCAGAGCTTCAGACATGGACAACACACCAGTGAAGTTGCTCTGGGATCATCCCAGTGACTGCTGTCCAACATGCTGGAGATCAGTGTGTGCAAAGTTACTTGGAAGGGGTACATGGTTGGGAACAGGTGGGAGAGGCATATTGAGGAACATCCTTGCTAGGCCAGCGCAGCCACTGGGCTGTAGGCATAATCCTAGAGTCATTTAGACACCCAAGAGATGGAATAGGATCTAGTCTAAAGCATTTTTATATTTTTCTTCTTGTTATCACCAGACAAGCAAGAAAATGGTACAGTTGTAAGAATTAGCAGCAATTACTTGTCTAATGAAAAAAGACTTTTTATAATGAAGGCAGACAGGCCTCTGCTTGGCAGAAATGAATTCAAATGGATACTCAGAGCTCTGCATGGACTGTTCGTTTCAAAACATTTGTAACGATCACCTTGTTGACTTCAGCTCTTTAAGATCAGGCCTATTGTTTGATGCTGCAATCTGAGCAGGGAACCGTTGCAAAGCATTGTGATTGCTGAAAACACACTTGAGATTACAGCCCTGTCGGGTGAAAGCAGTGTTTCTAAAACAGCCGGGACATTCTTGACACTACGGGGAAAGGGGAGGGGGCTGGTCTCTTCCTGAATGCTATTTAAATCCTAGTTTGGTAGAACGGTGTTAGTAAACCGTTTGCACCATGGTAACAAGTGCTAGTGTGGAGTGTAGCCATGAGAGGTAAGGATTAAAAGTGGCCACTTTCTTTCAGGATTAGGCATTTGTGTTGTAAAGGGAACCTTGGGTTTTATTGCAAAACAAGCTTCTGAAAATTTATGGGGGGAAAAGCTGTTTAAAAAAGAAAAGAAAAATAATGGTCCAATTGTTTCCTGCTTTAAATTGTTGCTCTTTGACATTCTAACCTGAGAGAGACCCCTTTGGCACATACCCCTCCAACAAGCAGGAGAACTACAAAGTAAACCTCTTCCGTATGGTTAATGAAGTCACTGCCTTAGGCACACTCTGCTATCACACCTGATAATCTCTTTAAAAACACAGTATGATTAATTATTAATTAGGAAGATGAATGTTGTCTCGAAAAGGAGTTTCAAAGGCTGCAATCTGAACTGCTTAGTGTCACCCGGACTTTGTTGATATTGAATGTGTTTGTCAAGGGCTCTTCAGTGCAGCAATTTCTAGTCTACCTAATACAGTAAATGAGAGGAATTAAAATAACATTACGTGTCTGAATTTCTTGGGCTTTAGGTAATTTTAGCAAGGGAATTGTTTGACATGGGCCCTCGCAGGAAGGGGTGATTTTATTTCCATCTGGTATGATCCAGTTAGGTTCCAGTTCAACAGTTCATCCCTAGCTGAGACAGCATATAAGAACATGCTTAATTTTAAGCCTGCGCTTATGTCATACGTCCTATTGGAGCACTTCAAGCTAGACAGGAGCTTAGGTGCTGTCTTGAAGAGACCTGTATTTGAGTAGGTGCCAAAATGTGTTGCTGGGCTCTGCAATGCAACCCAGCAAAAACTGGTCTGAACCAGGCCCTTTTGAAGTCAATGGGAATCTTTCCATTGGTTTCCATGAATATTGGGTCAGAATCTGTATATGCAACTATGTATGCTGGAAGGCTCTGCGTATTCCAGCTGTCCACGGTTTTAGGCCATCAGAGCACCCCACCTAGCTGTCTGATTGATAGCTGTCTGAGAAAGCTGAGCCAACCAAGCTCCATTACCCCTGTTATCAGGATCATTCTCCCCCAGTGAACAAGAGAAAGAAAGGGGTGTTCCTTCAACTGGGGGAAAGTGCCAGGGGGTTGGTTTAAAGCAGCTGGCTGCTCCTTCTGTCCTGCCAGAAGGCCCAGAGACAAAGGCCTTGAATCATCCCTATCACCTGCCACAACTTTTGGCTTTTCCTCCAGACTTCCCCTCTTTCCACCTCTTCTCCTCTCTCTCCCCGTGCTCTTGACCACTGCAGTGCAGTTACATCGGGCAAATTCTGCAGCCATCTGAAACCTGAGCAACAGTGCTGAATGGGTTGTCTTAATAATTTGCTACAACTGCCGATTGTGTGGACATCGCCTGATTATTACAGAAAGTCAGCATGTTTCAGATTTCATTGTTGGTGCGCGGTAGAAATCAAGACAGCTGTATTTAAGTTCCATAAGCTGCTGTATATCCCGGGCCTCGAGCACAAGCAGTAATTGTATGGTAACTCTGAGACAAAATGGGATATTCAAATGAAAGGTGTATAAATATGAAGAAGTGCTTTTACTAACACATTTTGTTAGCTGCTTGGCTAATCTTTATGAAGCCTGTTACTGTATTTTGTGAGCATTTCTCAGTCTTTACTATGTTGATCTTCACAACACACTGGAAAAGTGCCATGATCCCCATATTACAGGTGGTCCCAGACAGCAAAAATGGCAGCTAGGAATCAGTGCAGAGGTGGCCTAGTTGCTTTTACTTGCCTTTGCAGATGTGCCTTCTGCCAGCACTGGGGGTTATATATGGGAACCTTTACACTGCATCTGTGTCCCTCACAGGTTATTCGTGCTTTATGACCAAGTTCTTGCAGCTGTGAAACAAAAAGTAGCTGCATTGCACTGGAAGATCAAATTTGAAATATTCCATAAGACTTTGAAATATTTCATAAGACTTAATGAACCAACTCTTCTGTATATACTAAACACAGGACACCATGTTTGCCTTAATGTTTTCTTAGTTCATTTCTGGTATTTAAAATATCCAGTAATCAAATCTGTAGAGTTGTGGTGTATACTGGAAATACCAACACACCACAATGCTAGTAGCTTTGCTGTAGCCACTCCAGAAAATATTTTGAGAAAAATTGGGGGAAAATCTGGTGCAAAGATTGCAAATCCCATGTTAATTGTCGGAGATTCCTTCCTTGATAGCTCCGCATGCACACACCATTCGTTTTTCACAAAGATAAAATATGTCATAATTTTCTCTTAACGTTCAGCATGGCCCTGACCTTATGTGGAGTTAATGCATGGCCTAACTGTTTATGCATTGACTTTGTTACTCATGCTCTTATAGGATATTGCTGTATTACACAAGAAGTCTCCCTGAAATCAGAGGAATCAAGGCACACTAAGTCATAAAGTTCCTTTTACTGTGAGTAAGGATGGTCAGATCAGATTGTTTACTTTTGAAGGCTTTCAGGACACTCTCAGGATGTGTGTAAAGCCTTTTGGGATTGAAGCTCTAGCTTACAGACTGTGGCTTACAGACTATTTAGTCAACATGGCCCAGAGCGCTTCAAATCTACATTTAAACCAAAGGCAGCTGCAGTCCCAGGAGTAATAATTCTGTTTTTACCGCACCGCGTTGCCTCCATACGCGTCGATGATAAAAGAATTGGAGATACACCTTTATAAACAATGTTCAAACAGGTGGGAAGGGGGGTGGGGGCCAGTCTGTGGTGGAGCTCATCCATGTCTCTACATACATTTAAAACCATCCCTTAAAGGGATGCCTTTTATCCCAGGCCCATAAAGATGCTGTTGAGATGGCTAAAGATGGGCTGCAAGAGTCTGCCAGCCCCTTAGGGCACAACTAGTTGCTTTATAGTGTAGATTTCCTTAGGACGTACAAAGCTCTTTCTGCCAGATTCTGCAGGAAAAGATAATTTTGGGGGCTGCTTTTCTCTGGATCTCAAAAACTTTCTCTTTCCATTACACCAGGTTCAAAAAAGGATTGGAAAGCCACGCAAAGAATTTACAAAGAAAAATTAAATTCCCCAGGGAAGGATATCTCCAAGCCCCACTACAAGTGTTTATCCCACTCCTACAGCAAAATCTACATTTTGTTTGTTGCTTGGAAACTATTGCCCTTGCTGGCTGCAGCTGCTCGCCCAGCCCTGGTCACAGCATTAGCTATGAGACTTTAATTATGATGTCTGTCTCAGGCTTTTGCTTGGTCTGGGTACTTCAGTATCTACAGAATGTTTTCACAAAGTAGCAGATGGTGGTAGGAGTAATTGGGCCATAAAACAACATTAACAGCTAAAAATGATTTTCACCAGAAAGAAGGTTGTGGTGGGGTGAGAGGGGGGGTTCAAAACTGTTTTCTTGTTTTCTGTCTTTTGCATTCAATATTGCCTGTGCTGTAGGTGGTAGCATTCAATCGTGTCTGCTCCCAAGACATGATAACTATTAAGGTCAGTCACAAATACGAACAGTTGATGAATAACCCATTATAGAGTCACTTTTATGTTGACTCAGTGGACATTTCCTGGCTTCAGAGAGAGTAAAGATAAAGGCTAGCTTTGTACAGGAAAGAATCTTTAAAATGCAACATTTTTTTTTCTTTGTGACTTTTATTGCCTTGTAGGCTGACATGTCTGAAGGAGGAAAACAGTGCATTGTTGGCAGTAATCCATGGTGCTTGGCACAGACTGTCGTTAAAATCTGCCATTAGGATGAATATTAATTCAGTTGTTTTCCCACAGAAGCTACTGATTAGTCAAGGCCAAGTATCTTGAAGACAATTCCTTAAAAACTGCATCTTAATGCACCTTTACCAGATACCTCTGGGACAGTGCAGTTTTCTGTTGCCAGTGTGATTACAGAGCTGGCAAGAAAAATAAATAACTAAAAAAAATAAAGTTATAACTAAGTGGAAAAAAACCAAACAGGTAGGCACAGATCCTGGATTGGCACTGTACTGTCAACACAATCTGGGCATGAAACCAGCATAACCAGCAGGGATGATCACACCCTAGAATAAGAGGATCCTCTCAGGACTGAAACTTGGTACTGATGCCACCTACCCTCTTTGCAGCCAGTGCAGGGAGCATGAGCACAACTTCCAGTATCCTAGTGATCTCCAGCTGCACTGTCACTTGGGGATGTAACTTAAAACAGTCATAGTAGCAGCTTGTCACACAGCTGGCTCACAATCAGAGAGGTACCCTCCTTCTGTGACTCATCTCAGTGGCTTTTTGGTGTTAGGTGAAGCCCTGAGCAGTTACATCATGTGGATCTACCTGTATCATGCCCCTCTGTATTGTACCCAATCTGATTCGAATTGGTATACGTCTAAAATAACATGTCAGAGTCAGTGGACTACGCACTTAGAGGCACTGATCCTGAAAGCACTTCTATTAGTGTGAAACTTACCCCATGGTGAGGGTTGGGAATGGGAAGATCACCCATGGAGCAGAGACTCCTTAGTTAATAGTTTCACATCCCCATTCCAGAGGTCTCTACACAGTCTCTAAACCCATGTGAATTGATGCAGCATGCTCTGTTCTTTCTGTACTGCATTAGGGCTCTGTCTGCTGTGGACCGGATCCGGCTCCCACCGTGGTCAGTACCAAAGCGCTGTTGGTTTCAATGACAGGACTCAGTGCCGGTTTAAGGCAAACTCAATCACAGAAATGCTGTCAGAGCAAGATTGTCCTCGACTCTATGACAAGGGGTTGGACGAAATGATCTAAAAGTCTTTCCTTCTCGAATGTCTATGGTTTTAAATAGTAAATGATCAAGGCAAAGGCATTTCCTGGTGATTAATGGCTGGCTGGGTGTAGTCCTGTCTGGGCCTTAACCCTGGCCTCTTGTATATCCCTAGGAAGTGCCCTGTGGGGCTCAGTTATTTTGCTGTTCTGAGCCACACATGGTTTATGACTGATTGACATTTTTAAAAGCACCTTTCTCTCCATGCTCTGTTCTGGTGCTTGCAGTGGATGGCTTTGTTCCTCCCTCTCTAAAAGGAGTGGATGTTACTTCTAAATGTATATAACTGTAGCTTACGGTGGCGGGAGCTTAGAAACACATCATAATTGTATGCACGTGTGACATTGCTGGCACATAGCGCACTGCATGTTGGATAGCATCCGGCATAGCAGTTGAGCTGATTTCTAGGACTTGGGCCAGTCAGGTAGCAGAGTTTGCTCTCTCTTGTCCCCTCTAGAGTGTAGTATGCAGTCATGTTTCTGAGGAGTTTGGATAGTGGGAATATCGAGTGTTAGCATTACCGAACTTCTGTAATAGCAGCGTGATTGTGTTAATAATATAAAGGCCTTTTCTGATCCCTCTTGCTGGCAAGACAAGTGCATGGGAAGCACAGTGCTCCCATTATTACTATAATGTCATCTTCTGAGCTTGCTTGATACTAGCAGCATCTTTAGGACTCAATCTTACCAGGTGCTGGATGCCTTTAAATCCCATTGAAAGCAGTGGGAATCAGTTCCTCTCAGAGTAAGGTCCATTAATTTACAAAACTTCATGCATGCATTAGGTATCTATTGAATAAAATAGCAGAATGCATTTCAAAATGGGAGTAGTTGCTACTGCTGCTTAGAAATGGCCTTTTCTGCATATGAAAAACTGTAATCTCCAGTTCACAGAGAAAGAAAAGGAGAATGATGTCGAGGGACATAGCTTTAAAAATCCTTTTTAATATAGACCTAAGGCCCGTTTCTATAGCTCTGGTGGACATAAGTAATCATGAGAGCAGACAAGTGGTTAGGATGGTTATGTAGGTCAAAATGGGACCAAAAGTTGTTGGAGTGTACTGTATGGCTCAGATAGCTGAACTCATTTCAATTATCATTAGTATAGAAGGTTAGTTATCTGTAATAATTAGCGTCCTCATCATTCTAGATCATCAGGGTTTTCCAGATAACCAAACATCACAGTATGAAGTGAAATACCTAAATTACTGTACTGTACAGCAAATATTAATAACAAGAAATAAACATATGGTTCTGTATAACGTTTTAACATCTCAAAGCACTAGCGAATAAACAACACACAGTTGTCTAACCAACAAGCAAAACACAACTGCAGGCTGATGGTTTTGTTAATAGAAACCCTTCTGGTTAATTGTTTTCTGGATAATTGACTTCTGGATAATGGACTCTCTACTGTTTTTTAAACTAGAGCTTTGCTAATAAATCTCAGTAGGTCTCTTGTAGTAATTAGACTGTCCATATTTCTAGCATGTTTTTGCACTAGGAGTTATCATTTCTGAATGTCTTTAATCTTAGAGATGCAATGGGAATCATTTCATTTTGTGAATTGGTAAGTGTGATTAGGCAAATCCTTTCCACGTACTGTGTCATGAATATTTTTGGTCATTTCAGGACCAATCCTACTTCCATGGAAACCAATGCGAGTCTTTACGCTGACTCACCTGCGATTTGAAGTAACTATTATTTGCACATGTCCAATTGTTTTTGCTACTACTTCCTAGGATACTGGTAAATGTTCAGTAGCTTATAGTAACTTGAAGATTTAATAGCAATACCATAAAAAGGACTCTCAGGGGCTTACCTTGTGAAGCTGTGAGTTATGGGGTGAGTTGTTTAGCAGAGTGTGAAACAGCAAGGGACTGTGAGTCAAGAGCAGTAGCAGAGAGACAGACTACATCTTTCAGCTCAAAACCTAAGCTTTCAGCTCCTACTGTGCAGGCTCCTGTTGTGTCTAGGTGGTTGAGGAGTCTCCGAACACGGCATGAAAGAGCTACGTTGTCTCAGGACAATGGCACAAGTGAGATAGGAATTGTCAGGCCAGAGATGCAACCCTTACTTGAAGATTTATCTAAACCCACACAATTTCCTTTCTGATATACCAATATAGTTCAAGTGCCACATGTGTCTCATGCAAATGCAGTTAAACTGGTATAAAGACACTTACCCTGGAATAGTTTATTTCTATAAGGGAAGGTGAACAAGTTACAGAGGTATCCAGCACCCTTTTATACCGATATAATTGCATGCACTATATAGGTTCTACCAACGTAACAATTTTGACTGAAAACCACATCCTTACTTGAAGTAGTTAAATCATTACAAAAATGAGCTTAAGCTTTCTTGCTTGTGCAGTCTGTTGTCTGCTCTCTTACAGTCCTTGTTAGTAATCAGTAAGTGGAAATATGCTTCACAGGGGACTCTTAAATTCGCAAGAGATGACTATCCCATTCAGAAGCTTCTTCCATGAATCAGGCCATTCAGTATTAGCGAGGTGAGGGGAAGTGAAAGAGACAGAACGTTAAAAACAGTTATAAAAAAAGGTTATGCACCGCCAAGTGCAGTAGTAGGTCTTATACTCATTTCCAGATGAATGTAGGTGGCGGGGTGCAATGGAGCTAATACTCGGCTCACATTTTGCTAAAGCCCTCCTTACGCTGCTATGCCACCACAACTTTTTGCACTGAGAACATCATTTGCATAATAATAAACATTAAAATTTGGTCCATTTTCAGAACAGCACTTGTCATGGGCATTTGTCATTGACTCGGCAGAACCTGCAGTGGACCCTCTAGGCATACACCGCAGATGTAAAGCCCATATTCTTTGTCAAAGGCAGGCAATATGATATGGCCTGAATGTTCCTGTGAAAGGGCTTAGTGTTGCAGTCCCTTACCTGTGTGAATAAAGATGCTTGCAGGGTGGATTTGCAACATCTGCCCCAAAGCGACGTGACTTTGACCCCTATTCCCGGAAGCCATCCCATAGCAGGTTAATAGTTTCTGTGATACGACCCATTATGGTCTATCACCGTCTCCAAGTACAGGATACTTGCATTGTCATAACCCTGCAAGGTGTGGGTAGGTATTGTTTTAAAAAAAACCCACATATTGTCTTGACTCTTATAAAAAATGACAGCATGCCACCAATCCTTTCAGATCCATCTAATAAAATTCAGTTAGCCGTGACTATAATTTATGTTGAACTTGGCTTTTGTTACTTGAAAATCCCAGTTTGCAACCTCCCTCCCCCTTACTCTCCCAAAGTAAACTCAGCATTGTAGTTTATAGCAGTCAGATATAAGTCACATAGATGTATCACTGGGAACCATGCCCTACCCTGCCTCGCTGGCTCCCTGCCCAGTCAGTGCTTCCATCCCCCACCCTGCAAGGAAATGTAAGACGCTGAAGAAGCTACAGTACTTCATCAGAGAAGTTTCCATGGAGCTGCTTCTTGCCCTAGCGGGGAAAATGCCCTTCCTCCCCATCTTCCTGAACATATGCCAAGCATGGCTGGGATATGGGTGTCAGCTACTGGGCACAGGGTTTGTCCCGGTGGGACAAATCTTGAGCTCTCGACCCAATTAACTGTGGTAAACCCCTAGAAATTTCAATGAGAGTATGTCCATACCACCCCTGCGTAGGCTGGTAAGAAGGGCAGTGATGGACCAGGCATTGTGTTGGAGGATCCCACACTTCTGCAAAGCCAGTGACCCTAGGGCTTCCATGCAAGAGGCACAGAGAGGCAGCAGACTGTCTTCTCCGGGGG
The DNA here is from genome assembly GCF_030867095.1 of Alligator mississippiensis. Lineage (NCBI taxonomy): Eukaryota > Metazoa > Chordata > Crocodylia > Alligatoridae > Alligator > Alligator mississippiensis. The sequence continues at coordinate 49,290,833 of NC_081836.1, read as the reverse complement.
CCACCACCTGGTGAGTGGTTAGGGTGTGCATGGTGGGTTCTGTTACTTTTACTTCCCTTGCATCCATCCTGGGTTTTAAGACGGTGGAGTGAAGTTCGCCCTACTCAAGACTGAGTCAGGGACCAGGAGTGAACCCTGACAAAACCCGTAACACATTCTTAACTGTTTTTCCTATCCTGGAATGAGCAGCTTTATTACAGTTCATCTGTGTCGCCTCTTTCATACGTGTAACAAAACAGTTGGTCTTGAACTGTTCTTTTCCTCTGGATCATACCTCAGGTTTATCTGGAAAAAAAAAATAATCCTAGTGATTTTCAGTAAACTCCATTGTTGATGGAGTACCAATTCCACAGGGGGTTGTAGGACGCTTACAGACTTCAGACTTTGAATCAAGCCCAATAGGAACAGGAGACTAGCTTGACCATGCACCATTATTTATATGTGAGGCACTTTGCTATCGTAAATAGTTCTGATCAAACCACAGGGATTGCTTGTGTGAATGCAGAGATTCACATATATATAGTATGTGCTGGATCTGGCCCCAGCAATTTAACTGGGGTCCCTTGATTTAGATGGCCTAACTTTGTGGGACGTCTAAGCACCTATATGACCAGATAGCTGCAAAGTAAACCACCTCTCAGAGGGGCATTGCTTTGGAGGGGGGTGGGAGCTAATTTAAATACCATTTCATTCATTTTTACATCTAAACCGATGGTGCCATATCTCAGCCATACATGTTTACAAAACAGTTTGGTGATGCATCTGAAAGACATTCAGAAAATACTCCTCACTCTGCTACTGAACAGTTGCAGAGAGAGTGAACAGGTGCGTGGGGTAAGGATGGTTGATAGTAGGTGATGGCACATTGCTTTTCAAACTGCTACTCCTGTTGTCTTTGCAAGATGATGCCTGTATTTACTTGGAAGAGAGGAGAGGAGAGGAGAGGAGGTTACCGATATCGGTTACTGGGAAGACCGGGACCTCTCTCAGGACCTCAGGACGTGAACAGGAACATTCCCAGATCCCCTGAAGATTTATCCTTTCCCTGCCATAGTTTTGCTGGCCAGAAGACATGCTTGTCTGCTCATCGCTTTGCACCATCGCAGTGTACTGATTTATTAAACGGTGTCAGACTCCCTTGTAATGTTTGCAGTGGATGCTCTGCAGGTTTTGTTCCACAGCGGAGGAGACTGAAATAACTATCAGTGTCCAAGACGGTCTTGTATCCTAAACAACACTGAAGGGCCCAATGCTGCCAAGTGCCATACGGCAATGGCAAAAGTGTTTCCCACTGTGCTCAAATGCTTTTGGGAGCTGAGGGGGTCACAACCTTTGAACTCTCCTGAGGAAGTGCTCCTACCACACAGGACTGGGACCAGGGCAGGGATTCGTGCAGGTGAGGGTATTGCATGTGAGTCAAAATTGGCAAGGCGGAGCTCAGTGCGTGCGGAGACCTGACTGGTGACTACACTGCATTGATCTGAAAAGCATACTATGATGCAGACTGGCCACACAATGCTGGGGGGGAAGGTTAGGGTTAGGGTTGGGGCAGGGAGCAATAACTATTTCATTTGGGCATGATTAACTTAATTAATAGTATGGTATAGATAGCAAAGGTACTTCCATAAGCCAACCAAACAGGTGGACACGGACTTTCTCCTCTCGGCCAGAACAGTGTGGGTTCCTGGAGACAAAAGAGACTGAGATATTTATTCATAACATAAAATTGAAGCGATAAGGATGGATAATATAAACACCTTCTTTGTGCTGTGGTGTGGGCTGCCTTCCTGGGAAGGTCACTCGGACAATACCCCAGGATGTACTTGCGGTGTGTGTGACTTGCTCTGAGGCTCTGCAGTATAATCAGTTCTTACATCCGGGTGCTGTTGTCAGGGGTTCAGGAAACTTCTTTTTGTTACTCGGTCGTAGACCTGTTCTCACTGAGCAGCGGGAAGAGTGCATGTGACTGTTAAAACAAGAGTGGAAAAATATGTATCTGGAATATGCATTGCTTTATCCTGCCAAGCTGAGTGTTTATTGTGGAGGCCAGACACATCTGTCCTTCTCCAACAGATATCACGGTGTTTCTTGGATTAAAAAGGCAGACTGCAGTGGAACGGTGGAAGAAATTGCTTCAGAAAACTCTGACTTATTGAAGTCTTATATCATATGGACCCTGTCAAGAAATGCTAACAATAATAAAAGAGGCCCTTTAAAGGTGGCACTAGGAGAGATGAAAACAGTCTTGCCTGATATTGTAATTGCCTCAGAGAAATCCTGCCCAGGATGAGTAGCTGGGAGTTGGTTACTTCTTTTTTGAACCTGGAAGGTCAATGCTCCACTTTTATTCCCTCCCCACCCCCAGGGTTTTCATTTGCAATAAAAATTGGGAAAAAAATTGCTTTGGAAGAGCGAATGGAGATTTCAGTTGCTGACAGACGCTCTATCTGAGGGGCTGGGAGCTTGCTGTTCTCCATTCTCCACGGTGAGACGGAGGAGCACAGAGGCTGCAAGTTATCACAGCCTGATGCTGCATTTCCTGCACAGCCGTGTGGGTGCCGAAGGCAGGCAGACTTGGGCCCATAAGCTGCACCTGAGCTGGAGTTTACTGGGAGGGTGATGCTAGTTATTATAGTCCTTTCTCTGTATGTGTTGCTCTGAAGTGTGTGGCTTGCACGTGTGTGTGTTTTGTGAGAACTATTGCTGTCAGCATTGCACTAAAGTGCTACTTTGCTGTAAACGCTCACGTGCTCTTTGCACTTTCAACCTCTTGCAGGTTTTTCGTGCAAGGCTTGGAAAACAGCAGTGTTGGCTAAACAATTTAGTTAGATCAAGGATAAGGAATTCTTGCTGGAAACCTGACAAGCACCAAATCATTTTCATATATTCAGGCCTCCTGTTTAGTTACTGCCGGGGGTATTCCACAGTTTGCTGCAGACAGTTTTATGTGCATAGCTGTGAATAACGTAAGCGTAGCTTATTTAAAAACAACGTAGAGCCCAATCTGCTGAGCAGTCTAGCTCAGGTCACTTGGCCTTAATCAGGTGAATTGTGGGGTGAATTGTGTCTACCACTGGAGCCCATTGGGGTGAAATCCCAGCCCTTGTGAAGCCAATAGGCGTTTTGCTGTTGGCTTCAACAGACCAATATCTTCAGCCTCAGAGCGTATTCTTTCTCGACATATGGGTGAAGCATGTAGGCAATATGGTGGCATGGCAAATTGTAGTGACCAACTAGGACGTGTTGACAGTCTGCTCTCTGGGAGTCTCTATCAAGCACAAGGTCCTGATAGGGAGGTAACAAGAGAAACAACAACTTTTCATGTGACAGATTGATACGATAACTTACAAACTGGAGCGACATGGCAACATGTGCTGGGGACTTGTGTAGTAATGTCAGAAACCATATTTATTTTGTTTCTTGTTCCCAATATGGTCAGAAACAAGACTTGCCTTTTGATTTGTATACTGTATAAAAGTGGAAGTTATCAATTAACCAAGCGAGTTGCCCAGCATTGCATAAAACATGCCAGCGTTTCTAAAAGAAAACCATTGTGAAATGAGGCCTGATATAATAATAAGGAAATGTCACATACACAGTTTTATCTATGTAGCACCTATTCAGAGGAAAGTAAATTTTGATAATCTTAACCTAACGCTAAAATATCCCACTGCTATTTGTTGTGGCTGTGCCTTTGCAGGCTAGGGAATCAAAGACTTTTAACTCGCCTTATCGTTCTATTCAGGTCTATATTTGAACTGCAATGTTATGTATTTTATAAGGCTCTATTTCACTCTGGCACAAGGGCTTAAGGTCCAGTCCTGCAAAATAAAAAATGCCTTTATCCCCCACAATGAAGCCAATAAAATTGAGGGTGCTCAGAAGATAGCACAATCAGGGCTTAAATCCTACCTGTGGTGTAGGGGGTGCCTCTTCCCTGGCCTGATAGGTAAGAGGGTACTAGCAGAGCTAGGAAGCAGCTCTGCATTGGTTAGCATACTCCCTAGGGGGAATGGTTTTGAAAGTATCTGCTCTTCAATTTACAACAACGCTGCACACACTAATACGCTCTCAGGGTGTTGATGTAGGTAGCAGCAAAATGTGCTGAGCTGGGTGGTGTCTTGTGGGATCTTCCTCAGCCTCACAGTCCTTCTGGTAGAAGATATGCCCTTGTCCAGCCAGCCCCCCCTTTCCCAGGAAGGATTGGACTCTAAAGAATATTTTTTGAGAGTTGGAAACCTAGCTTTATGCCTGCTGTCTCTTACAATAAGCCCCATTGTTGTCTTTGTGGATTGCTTGGAAAGAATGGAAAATGCAGATTTAAGAGGAATCCCCTATTATGGATGGAGAAGACTTGGTTTTAAAATGCCCTGTTCCATGAACTGCCCTTTATAAAGTCAATATTGTACCAGTTTTAAATAACATCTCTTCAAATCGTTTATCAGGTTTAAAAAAAAATAGTTTCCATATCAATTGAAAATAAATACATATATATGGCCCTTACAGATTAATAGAAGACTTGCAGCCATAGATAACCTTGGAGAACTTTAGGCCATGCATTGAAAACAATAGAAAGTCTCCCCTGGGAAAGAGAATTCCTATATGCTAAGCACCTCGCTAAGAACCTGGTCTATACCAAGAGTGCAATTGAGTTTTAACATATGTTAGCACGCTTTAACTAATGCAATCAGTAATTGTAACATAGATGAGGAACTGTTTTACTTGTCATGTTTAAGCCTGTGGCAATTACAATTATACAACTGTAATGCAGATGAGCCCCAAGAGAACCATCTGGTATGATTAAATCTAGTTTCTCATCTGAATTTTTGTGGCATTTGAGGTGCAGATTTTCCACTTGAAATGTTTCACCTTTGGCCAATTTTTATTCAGATTTGTAGTTTTTAGAGTAATTGGATGCCTCAGTGCTTGTTAACATGCTATAGAGATTTTCACCTTTCGAAGTGCCATCTTATCTAAGCTCTGGGCTATTAGTGGTCAAGTGATTATAATTTGATGGATGTTGGGGAGGCCTCATTTAATTTCTGGCGCACAAAGTCCCGTAATAGAAAATCTCTTTACTATAGCTACATTAAGCGGTCCCTTTATTGACAGTCTTAGTAGAGAGCCAGTGATGAACAAAGTGTGTGATGAACCCCTTCTCATCGCTAGAGATGCACCTTTTCCAGTGGAGCTGAGGAAGTGAGTAGGAAACTTTCCCTTTGGCTGCTTATGATATAAAAGTTTCTGTGAATTGAGAGAGAATTGTACTCTCTAAGGCTGTCAAGCCAGTAGCTTTCAGAGGGCTCTGTGCTTACCCTACAATGATTTCTGAAGAGTAAATGATACATTTATGTATATTGTTCGTGTAGTATATGAGGACAGCATTGCAGGATCCAGTCCTGCTGCTATTGATTTCAGTCAGAGGGAACCCAGCCCCACTGACATGAACTATATTCGTAAAAATGCATTCCGCCAGGCTATTGATTTTTCTTTTTTATTACTTCTGTTCAACTCAGATTGAGCTCCTCATCCTGTTATTTCCTGTTCTAAGAACATGGCTAATACGCTGCATAGGGAAACGCTCTTAGTTTACATGTATAGCATGTCATATTTCAGCAACATGATGAAACCGTTCAAACTTCTCTTTTCTAGGGCACAGCTTCTGTTCTTCAGCGCAGGTCGGATAATGAGGAATACGTAGAAGTCGGACGACTTGGCCCATCAGATTATTTTGGTAAGAAAAATTGATTTCATAAAACGCATGCAAAGAGAAGGTGGGAGAACATAACTGATCTCCTTCTAAAATAGTTTTCTATGTTTTAAAAAACAATGGGGACAAACAGGGTAAGAATCTGCAGTCCCCCCTACTGAACAACTTCCCTAGTTGTTCCACATTTACACCAGGGTAATAAGAAGAGAGGGGCCCAGAATCGTTAAAACATTAGGAAGGCGTTAGTCTTCAAAGCTGTTTAGAATGGCTTAACATGGTATTTCTTCCTGTTTTTAGGGGAGATAGCGCTACTGCTCAATCGGCCCCGGGCGGCAACGGTGGTGGCACGTGGGCCGCTGAAGTGCGTAAAGCTGGATCGTCCTCGCTTTGAACGCGTGCTTGGTCCTTGTTCCGAAATCCTCAAGAGAAACATCCAGAGATATAACAGTTTCATTTCTCTTACTGTCTAAATGATTCCACTGGAAACATGCCTTTGTGCTACCTTGTGCACTTAAATTTGATCTGTGCAGTTCCATAGCTTTATGATGAAACAACAAGCGTGCATTTTATGTGTATTTTTCTGTTTATGTCCGAGGCACTGGATACAAATCCATATGTTCTGTATCATTAAAGTAGGGAGACAACTGTTGGAATGAGACTAGCGTTGAGGAGCCTTGATAAATCATGACTTTTGGCTTACAGGCAAGATGGCGACAGGTTGCCAGGTGAAATATTTTAACAGTGTGTTTTTAACTATTTAAAATGCACATGAATCTCCATTTCTCACTTTATTGTAGCTTTTTCTCCTTAAAGTTAGCTCCTTCTATCTTTTGTCAAACTTTTTTTTAATGAAGTTCTATCCCTCAGCCTGGTGGTTTCATATACCCTTTGCTGCTAATGGCCTAAAGGTTTATAAAGCTCCACATGATGAATGACAGTTGCACATTTGAAGGGAGAAGATAAGGGAAAGCTTTTCATCATTCCAATGTAACAAGGAAAACAAGGAGCTTTGATCACTCCGTGATTTCAGTATCCTGAGCCAGATCTGTCCCTGATGCAAGCACCTGGGAGTCAGTAGAATTACACCAGGGATTATTCTGGCTAACTCTCTGCTCTCTAATTCAGTTTTTTTTTTTAAATGTGAAAACTCCAAGGCTTGCTGTGTTTAAGTGTAGCCATTAATTCCCAAAGAAGTTTTGTCCTTAGCCCTTTTTAACTAGGCTGAGCTAATACCCATGGAAGTCAATAGGAGCTTCTCCATTGGAATCAACAGGCTTTGGATCAGGTCCTAAGACGTATGAAGCATCGCTTTGTACACTTGGGCTGAAATCTTCAGCAGCTTTTATGGATATTATACACACAGCTTGAGAGAGCTTACTGGAAAGAATTCCTTAGCCTTTTCAACGGGGATTCAACATGATTATTTTACACATGGCCCCTTTAAATCATAATTAATATGATTTTCTGAAAGCTAAATACACACGTCAAACCGAACCATCGCTAAATTGTGTGTGCGTCTTATGTTGCCTGTCTGCAAAAAGGCTTGTACTACATAAGCAAGGGGACCAGGATGCTTCAGTGAGCTCTCTACATAGGTCGCCCTGTTGGTCCATATAGGTACTGGGGTCCTTTTGGATGGAGCCTCTTGTAGGGCTAGTCCTTAGTCTTCTGAGTCACCATCCAAGAGAACAAAATTCAATAATTCACGTCCCACTGGAGGAAAACTCTTCACCATGACAGAAGCAAAGTTTTGTATGGCAATAACCACAAACGTCATTTCCACATGTTGATTATGGCAAACCCATATTTCCATCACAGCATCCTCTTGTTGGAACACAGGAAAACTTTCCATGCCCTTCCATACTGAAATTATGTAGTTAAATGAAGCAGATATAATCATTGTTAAATCAGAGGCATTAATTAAGACTGAATTAGCAAAGACTGGAAAAGTTGAGTAGACTTTATACCAAATTGAACAGAAACTTCTGGATTTGGTTATATTTTCCCACCAGTTTTCATGGGTCGTGACCCAGTTTGGTGGGTCTCAGTACTTCAGTCCTTATGAAGATACATGATCCTGTTGATCTCAGGATCTGGTCCTCTCATTATTTCAAGACATTTAATTTATTTCATCATATTTTCAGTGATCCTAGTAATCTATATTTATGACTATTATTTATTACGATTATGTTATGCTTTCTGCATGTATTTTTAAATGTGATTATTCAGACATTTCATTTTGCAATTTGCAATTTTATGGAAAACATTTATATAAACAAAAACCCACTATATATATGTATATGCAAAACTTATTATTTGCTTAACTGTTTTTGTATTTTCCTGTATAATTTTTAAAAATGAATTTTAAAAGAGTACCATTCACTCCTGTACGTTGTTTTACCTATTGCATTTCGGTTGCTGTATTGGTAAAAACCCGAGAGTGTTTGGTGTAATATGCAGGAAACGTTTAACCATTATTTAAACATTGAGTATTAATCTCGCTGTTCAGAGAGTTAACCATACACACAAACAGAGCAGATTCTTTACTATAAATCTTTAAAGTTAATAGAAACCATGTTTAAATTATGGTTCTGTTTTAAAACAATCCTAAGAGAAGTGGAACCATTTAATTTCATCTTTTTTTTTGCTCTAAGTAAAATAAGTGGCATTCTATTCCATTTTAAAGATAATTGTAACATTTGAAATGGGTGATGGAACAGAATTATGGTATGAATAAAATTCTTCTACATTATATGTGGTGCTTGTGGGTTTATTAATAGTGGCAGTCATTATTAGGAGAATTAATAGCTGGACTAGGATAAAACAGAAGTCATTTTCTATTTAAACATTTGAATACTATAATACAAACTTAAGCTCTGTTAAAAAAAACGAGACTGAAAGGGAGAGGAAAATAATTTCAGTGTCTCAGAAATGGATACTGAGATATTTTGTCTGAGGAGCTTGTAAGGAAAAAAACCCTTTTGTGTTTAAATGTAACCATCTACTTAATCTCTCTGTCTGTCTAAGGAAACCACGGCACTGTGGAAGCCCCTAGTACCTCCATGTTGTCATGTAGACCACTGTTCAGCTTAAGCAGCTTGGAGCAGGTGAGCGTTCTCACTGGTTTTAGAGACCCATCAGAAAGCCATGAAATAAAAGGACACCTTATGATCCTGTGGCCTGGTTTCTTGTTAAGAAGCAGCCATTCAGTCACCACTCTGCTAACGCTACAGCTGAAGTCCTGTGTGTCCTCCAGACAGTGGGCCTGTATAGCCTCCATGGTCCCTCTCCCAGCCTGCCACTAATGCCTGGAGCAGCCTGCAGGAGTTGCGGTCACTCAACAAGATCTCTCTGTGGTATCCTCCACGCAGTGCAATCTTGGGTGGTTCCTTTGTCTAAGTCTGTCCAGCTTTCCATTTTTGGAATCTGTTATTTTCCCCCCTTTGCTATGATTCAGGCTGCAAGGATTCATCTTTCCTGAGCATTACTCACTTCATGCAGTAATCAAAAGTGACCACTCTCTCTGAGGTCCTTCCAGAATGGCATGACTATCCCACGCTTCTCCAAAGAGTATCTGACCACTTCTCATTGTCACTCCCAGCGTGCTTGTTTCGGTTGGGTTTAATTGTGCCACAGCCATTTGTCCTGGAGCTCTGTTCATGCAGAAGAAGGTTGGTTTATGGAATTAATTGTAGCCTGAGAATTGTTTTAAGAGACACATATGATTGACCATGGTTTCATCCATGGTTGCCATATGACCTATGCATGTAGACTCAGAGGTTTATGCTACTTTCTACGGATTTGCAGATGAGGCAGCTAAAAGCATACAACTGTGTCACACCCTTTAATCTTCAGTTTCTTTTTTCTCCCCAACTGAGTCTAACACTGTACAATCCCTGGACGCATAACTGGAAGAACTAGAATTTATTGAGGATAATAACAAGGTTTGATTAGTTTTGTGTCTGGTTTGTTTGCAACAAGCATAAGCAAAGGGTGAAATTTCTCCGCATGGAAAGTGTTAGCACAGGGGCAAAGCATCACTTGAGATAACTTAAGTCCTGTATTGAGCTCTTAAGTGGCACAGGAAACCTTGTGCTCATCTTGTTGCAGAGGTGAGTTTTCCTCCTTGTGCTTATTTATCATATATCATATCAGAGAGAGAGAATATCATCTCTTGCTATAACTACAGAGGCAAACCCAAGGCATTAATTTTAAAAATAACCATTGATCCTATTGCCGTTGTTTTATTTCAGTGGTTGTATTACTACTTTACTAAATTACTATTGTGAAGGGCTGGATAGTAAAGTAGTAGGAGGAATTGGTCACTGTACATTGATCCGATTCAAGCTAATTGGTTTTACGTGAGCTCACCTCTCATATATATTTTCACCAGTCAAAGATCAGCTTATTCCTTTAGGGACAGCAGTATCTACCTTTAGCACCCAGACACATTTTGTTGGTCTATGATCCTAGCAGAGAGAGAGAGAGAGAGAGAGAGAGAGAGAGAGAGAGAGAGAGTGTGTGTGTGTGTGTGTGAATGTTAGAATTCAGCTAAAACATGTTGGAGTCACAGGAATGCATCTGGTTGAGCTCTCCACCTCCAGGCCTGTTCCACATCTCCTTCCTGTAGAGTTTTATATGCAATGTAAGGCTTACATGACAAGCTAGCCTTTTCTCTGAAATAGCTGGCTAGTCACAGAGCCGGCATCTGCAGCCATCTGGCATTTCCTGGAAAGCTGAGGATGTTTTGTGTTTGTTCAGACTCCAGGATCAGAATCTGAAAATCTGGAAACAACTTTTTAGAGATAGCATTTTGCCTCCTACCTTATAACCTGGAAAAGCAAAGCAGAGTGTACCTGCTTCATCAGATCTGCCATGGTCACCTAGGAGAACTGCATAGATTTCGGTTTTACAGTCCTCACCGTTCTCTAACTCCTCCCCAGCCATTTTTTAAATTAAGAGAAGAGAATTAAAAAAAAATAGGTGAACCAAGGGAAACTCAATATTCAATATAACTGGAAACCCAAGTAATCCACAATCCTGGACTTATTCAAGTTTAAACTAAAGTTGCAGGTTTCTCTTTTTAAAAAAAGACATAGGGATTTTCACGGGGGAAAAAATAATCACATTGCCCGGGAAGACTGCTCATATCCCAGAGCAGAACGTATCCAAACATGGAGTGACAGCGTGCCATTTTGTTGCACGGGCCAACAACACTAAATGAATTGGCAGACATTGTGCTTCGACATAATCTCTAGTAAGTGCGCTGTTAGACTACTGCCTTATTATTTATGCTTTCCACTGGCTCTTTTGGTTGAAATTCAAAAGTACCTTCTTTGCAAAAAGAAAAGAAACCAAATATTATTCCATTCAGCCTAACATTGAGAGGACTTGACGACTGTATTAACATTGTCCTTCACGGGTGCTAACAGTTTCCTGTCTTTTGCAAGAACTTGCACACACGGAAAGTGTAGACTGATGATGAGATAGAGATTTTCTCACTGCTGCCTGCTGTAGCTGGCTCAATGGATGTTCATGCTGCTGGCTCTAGGGAAATCAAGCTGAATGCCTTTCTGGGAAGTGGCTACTCCCTATCCTCTTTATACAGCAAATGTATTGTTATTATTTGAAAGAACTTTTGTATTGCCCTTAGACTACAAGCATGGCGATTGTTCAACTGGAAGACATCATGGTGCATAGCAGTGAAATACGACGTACAGTACCATGCAGTATGTATTTTCCAGATAAACTGGGAAAATGGTGAAATGAATCTGTCAAGATTTGGGGCACAATAGCTGCTTTACATTCTTTCATACGTGTGGAATTTCTGTGTCCTATGGAATGACTGTTCTGACCATGCATTTAAGATAATTGGATGATTAGCTGTCTTTCTAGTGGTTTCTTACATTTTTTATCTTCTAAGTCATAGTTGTGGTCCAAAGACAGAATGGCACAGTCCTCAGATCAAACCTGTCTAAAGTCTGATTTTTGCTAACTCCTGTTGCAGTGCCACATTCATTCGCACCTAGAGGAGGAAGAAAACAGGCTCACACTTAAAAAATTAAGTGAACCTTCTCCCCTTCAGCCTCAAGCTGCTTGCCAAGCTAAGGACCGGGCGTTGCTTGTAGACTATAGATGATCTGATCAAGCCATTCCATTATTTCATAAATCTGCAATGTCCCCCCCACTATTCCTTGAATCTGAACCGTGCAGCGTTTTGTAACGAAAGAGAAGCTTAGATGCTTCGCCACTCCAGTTTCGCCTGACTGATTGCCGATGCACACTCGTGGTCTTCATTCAAAAAGCAGTTTTCTTTCACTCACTGTAGTCTTGACACAAAAATCCATACCTGTTATCATCCTCCACCTGCCTACAGCATAATCTAGGAACAACTAATAGTCAGGCAAACAGCAACCTGCCAGGGTCCAGAGTATGTGTTAATAGGCCTGCCAACCAACTGGTAAGGCTGGGGATATGGGAAAAGAGGTAGAGGCTCCACTCCCTAGCAGACTTCAGATTACTTCCAGCTGCCAGTCTGTCCACCACCAGCAGCCCCACACGTGCTGCTGCTGTTGACAAGAGTAGTCAGATGTGCCCAGCACATGTCCCGATGGTCCAGGGGGGGATAATCTACCATTAGTTGGCAGGATGTTTTGCATCCTACACACATATCCAACCCAGCACCGCACCCTCCATTGTTGCTTGAGTTTTTGGCTCAGAGCCCAGGAGTTAGCTCTTAATGAAGTAAGAAAGTACAATATTAACTGAGGATTTTTTTTTGAAGTATCAAAGTTGCCATCAGCTCTTTCGGAGCATGAGAACTGGCACAACAAAGGCATATTTGTGAGGGCTGCCGAAATGTAGCGGAACCTGTGCTTGGATAAAAGCTGCCCCATCAAAATAGCCATAAACAGTCTGCCTCCTCTGCTACAGAAAAGCTGCGATGCCAGGAGCATATTAAATTGTATATGCTTTTTCTCAAGGCTAAAGAATTGCAGCAGTGACAGCAGCTGCGACTGCTGGAGCCAAGCCACCGCATTCAACTAATGAAGGCTTCGTTGAGGATGGGGTCAGGGAAGGCACAGAGATGAGTGTATTATTCAGAGACCCATGCTGAAATGAAGTGCCAGCATTCAGAGTGTGTGGTATGGAAAAGGCTATAGGCCAATGCCTAAGAGCTGGCTGAAGAGCAATGCAGGTGATTAGGCAAAGAGTAGACCAAAGGATCTGAATCCTGAAAGTATCGGGGTTTTTTGTGTTAAGAGGAAGCAGGAATTTTTTTCTTCTCGTCCCCTGAAGAGTTCCCAGCCTGGAGCCCGGGGAGCAGAGCTGGGTTGGGAGATATAGATTAGGCCCACATTGAAATATATATGGCAGCTAGTTTGGGACTTATTCTGCATAGCCCCAGGTACTGGGTATAGAAGCAGAGGGTTAAAAGTAGTGAGGAGGTAAGGCTATAAGAAGATAATCCCACCCTCCATGAATGTGGGCTTTGCTGGCAATCATCTAAGATGAGGTCCACATTTACACCCGGGTCTCCTCAAAACAGCCCGGTCTGTACAATAGGTTCCTTTCCCCCTGCAGTCTTCAGAGTAAGGGGCCGCGTCTACACAAGATGCTGACTGCGCAGTAGCCATGACTGCTGCTCAGTAGCGTCACGTAGCAGGAAGCGTGGTGCGACGCTACTGCCCAGTAGTCACAAGCTACCGTGCAGTCAGTGTCACGAAACAGCGGTTCCTCAGTGTGACTGCGCAGTAACTCCAGCTACTGCACAGTCCTTTAGTGCTCGTTTATACAGGTATTAAAGGACCGCACAGAAACGACTGCGCAGTCAGCGTCTCATGGAGCCGCGGCCAGGGAGTAGTTACTCATAGAGCCTGAGACTGACTGCAGCCAACTTGTGCTTAACTCCAGTTGAGCCCATGCTTATGACAAACCCCAACAACTATGGGTCCTCTGATGTGCACCCCATAAGGACTCGTGAAAGTCTTTCCATTATTAAGCACCATGGTTCTCTGTATCCCTCCAGATCTAAAAAGTACAATATTGCATGTTACCAAACCAGGGACATCACAGGTTTCACATCACACATCCTTGGTCCCTCTGTGCAGTGAAGTTTGTTACTGACATTTGAAGTCAATTATTTTGTGGATTGATTGGGAGTAGCACATCTGAGCCTTGATCTCCACCTGTGTTTTCCTCTTGACTTCCCAGATCCTCCAGTGCGCCATACTAAGTCCCACGGCCACTGTAGCAGAGCTGAGCTGGACATATCACCTCCTGAACCCAAGTCAGCCGAAAGTGTCACGTGGGGATGTGGTGAGCCATATACAGAGCTGTCTGTAGGGTATGGTGAATCAGGGTGACTGCCCCAGACCTGCATTTTGGGGGGCCCCCAGAGCTGGGTGGAGCAGCCACAGCTCTTCCCATGGGGTCCACCTGGTGTTGACGGCTCCTTCTTGTGCCGCAGAAGAAGCACCCCCCCAGATGCAGGGGAGACCCCAGTCGGTGCTCTGTCTTTGTGGGGGTCCAATGGGCCCTGCACAATGTTGAGGGCCCCCCCCAGTGTCAGCCCTGGTTATACAAAAGCTTATTTTTTCTCCTCCTTTATAAACTTCCTTGAGACTAGATCCAAACTGATGGCGCACACATGGCACATGTGAGACCGTAACACCCTATATCCCAGACTTTTGGAACTGTAAAGATAAGGACCCCAAGGCAAACCCATGAGCATCTCTGTGGATAGGGTCGTTGTACAACTTCCCAAGCGAAAGGCAAATTAAGACGGAAGAAATTAGAATGGAATATTATGTTGCAAATGCCTCATTAATGAGCAGGTTTTCTCCACCAGGAAAAAGAAGGAAGAGCCTGGCATCTGCATATACATTGCTGACTACATCTAGGCATCCTTGTCTATTCTTCACAGTAGAGATAAAGGGATTTATGGCTCTCCTCCAAGGCAAACAATGTCCTATTACATCTTATGGGGTAAGTAACCTTTTGTATTTGAATACATGTCATATCTGAAGTCATTGAGTAGGTAGGATTGAAATGATTCAGCGAAAGAATATTCAAATTCGACTGCTCTCAAAGAAGATTACCACAGATTAGCCAGCTAATCTGCACAGAATCCCTTCTCCAGCACTTTCAAAATGTAAACAAATCCAGCCACTTTGCGATTGTGCATAAATATTTACCGTGGATTATATTAAGATTAGCTTCAATTGATATTTGCAACAATGGTGTTACTTTGTGATTTGCTACATTTGGTAATGTAAAACCTTCTGAAAGAAGTGTATCTTCACGAAAGCATGAAATGTAGGCAGGCGAATTGTACGGCAGTGCAATACAGTTGGAACGCAGCACGTAAACAGCCCGAAACACAAGTCACTATTACCGAGAGAGGAAAAAAGGTGCCTGCTTGGTATCAAATACAAATGACTGGGATTATCACCACAAATTTTTAAAATCAACCCTACACCATAGGTTTAACTTCAACTTCAAGTTAGTGAATGATGATATAAATGCAAGCTATGCATGTAATATGCAGCATCAGGGATAAGCATGCTATGTGTGAGCTGCAGTGACTTTTAAGCATTAATTGAAGTATTCCCACTGATGTCAGTGGGAACTTGTCCTAAATTTTGATGGGATCAGCTAGGCCAATGTTACGTATTTTTGAAAATCTCATCCGAAATCAGTAAAATGCTTCACTAAATCATACCACCTGTTTCCTAAGCAGAATCACCAAATCACTGCTCTCTCAGAACCTCACCATTGGTTCAGATTATTTTCTCCTAATCAGACGACTAGAGCAACATCTCTTAAGACTGTCTGTTTCTTGAGAGTTAGTGGCAAGAAATTAGCACGTTCGCATGGCTGATCATCTTGCCGTTTTAAATTCATTCTGAGAAGCTTTGTTACAATATTACCTATTTATTTTTTTATTTGGTTATTTTGCTTGCATGAAGTTCACTCATACCTTCTGCCCTTAAGGCCAGAGATCAGATCTGATATAGCTAGGGGGAAGATATTGCCAGATAGCATCACTTTTAACTATTTTTAGCTGAAGAACAGGTAAACAGATTCAGAGCTCATAGATTTGTAATGTCCATATAGACCCATCTCTGATCCTCATGATGCTTTGGGTGATGTTTAAAGAGAGCATTGGGAACCTGAAAGCCATGGGGAGGCCAGCACGATGGCACAGGTAAGGAATGAGAAGGTAAGAATCAAAGGGCCCCTTGGGACTTGGAGCGGGGGGGGCAGCAAAGGCACCAGTCACAGGGCTCAAGTGCCTATATACTAATGCTAGGAGCATGGGGAACAAGCAGGATGAACTAGCGCTCCTGCTTGCACTAAACACCTATGACTTAGTGGGGCTAACAGAGACCTGGTGGGATTCATCCCATGACTGGGCGGTACATATTGAGGGCTATAGATTGTACAGAAAGGACAGGTCGGGGAAGAAAGGGGGGGGGGGGTTGCACTCTATGTCAGTGAGCAATATACATCAACCCTCATCAAGACAGAATCCGAGGATGAGGAAGTAGAAGGATTGTGGGTTAGGCTACATGGGGGGCAAGGAGAAAGGGATTGGGTGGTAGGGGTCTGCTACAGACCCCCACATCAAGGGGAAGAAAGAGATTTGGGACTCCTGAGACAACTCTCAGAGACCATAACAGCTAAAGAGGTGGTAGTCATGGGGGACCTAAACTACCCGGACATCTGCTGGGAGACGCAGACAGCAAAGTCCCACCGCTCACGCAGGTTTCTAACCTGTGTACAAGACCTCCACCTGACACAGAAGGTACACAGTCCCACTAGGGGGAATGCCATACTGGATGTGGTATTGGCAACGGGAGATGACATGATAGGGGACCTCCAGATCGGTAGCCATCTGGGGGACAGTGATCACCTAATAATAGAATACACCATAAGACGTCGAGTGGGTAAGGTAACTAGTAGGGTGAAAGTGCTAGACTTTAGGAAAGCTGATTTCAATGCACTCAGGCGATTAGTCAAGGACGCACTGCAGAGTAGGAGATTTGAAGAAATGGAAGCCCAAGAAGGGTGGCTTTGCCTTAAGGAAACGATCCTTCGGGCACAAAGCAAGACGATCCCCGAGCGAGGCAAAAGAGGGAAAGGGGCCAGGAGGCTTCCCTGGCTGACCAGAGAAATCCAGGGCAGCCTAAGGGCCAAAAGGGGAGCACATAAAAAGTGGAAACAGGGAGAGATCACCAAAGATGAATATACCTCCTCTGCTCGTGCTTGTAGGGAGGCAGTTAGGCGGGCCAAAGCTACCATGGAGCTGAGGATGGCAACCCAAGTAAAAGACAACAAGAAATTGTTTTTTAGATATATTGGGAGTAAAAGGAAGGCCCAGGGAGGAATAGGACCCCTGCTAAATGGGCAGAAACAATTGGTGACAGACAGGGGGGACAAGGCTGAACTCCTCAACGAGTTCTTTGCCTCAGTGTTCCTAAGTGAGGGGCACGACAAGTCTCTCACTGGGGTTGTGGAGAGGCAGCAGCATGGCGCCAGACTTCCATGCGTAGACCCTGAGGTGGTGCAGAGTCACTTGGAAGAACTGGATGCCTTTAAGTCGGCAGGCCCAGATGGGCTCCATCCCAGGGTGCTGAAGGCACTGGCCGACATCACTGCAGAGCCACTGGCGGGAATATTCGAACGCTTGTGGCGCACAGGCCAAGTCCCGGAGGACTGGAAAAGGGCCAACGTGGTCCCCATTTTCAAGAAGGGAAGGAAAGAGGACCCGGGCAACTATAGGCCAGTCAGTCTCACCTCCATCCTTGGCAAAGTCTTTGAAAAAATTATCAAGGCTCACATTTGTGAGAGCCCGGCAGGACAAATTATGCCGAGGGGAAATCAGCACGGGTTCGTGGCGGGCAGATCGTGCCTGACCAATCTAGTCTCTTTCTATGACCAGGTTACAAAACGCCTGGACACAGGAGGAGGGGTGGATGTCGTATACTTAGACTTCAGGAAGGCCTTCGATACGGTATCCCACCCCATACTGGTGAACAAGTTAAGAGGCTGTGACGTGGATGACTACACAGTCCGGTGGGTGGCGAATTGGCTAGAGGGTCGCACCCAAAGAGTCGTGGTGGATGGGTCGGTCTCGACCTGGAAGGGTGTGGGCAGTGGGGTCCCGCAGGGCTCGGTCCTTGGACCGATACTCTTTAATGTCTTCATCAGTGACTTGGACGAGGGAGTCAAGTGTACTCTGTCCAAGTTTGCAGATGACACAAAGCTATGGGGAGAAGTGGACACACCGGAGGGCAGGGAACAGCTGCAGGCAGACCTGGACAGGTTGGACAAGTGGGCAGAAAACAACAGTATGCAGTTCAACAAGGAGAAATGCAAAGTGCTGCACCTAGGGAGGAAAAATGTCCAGCACACCTACAGCCTAGGGAATGACCTGCTGGGTAGCACGGAAGTGGAAAGGGATCTTGGAGTCCTAGTGGACTCCAAGATGAACGTGAGTCGGCAGTGTGACGAAGCCATCAGAAAAGCCAATGGCACTTTATTGTGCATCCGCAGATGCATGACAAATAGGTCCAGGGAGGTGATACTTCCCCTCTATAGGGCGTTGGTCAGACCGCAGTTGGAGTACTGCGTGCAATTCTGGGCGCCGCACTTCAAGAAGGATGCGGATAACCTGGAGAGGGTCCAGAGAAGGGCCACTCGTATGGTTAAGGGCCTGCAGACCAAGCCCTACGAGGAGAGACTAGAGAAACTGGACCTTTTCAGCCTCCGCAAGAGAAGGTTGAGAGGCGACCTTGTGGCTGCCTTTAAGTTCATCACAGGGGCACAGAAGGGAATTGGTGAGGATTTATTCACCAAGGCGCCCCCGGGGGTTACAAGAAATAATGGCCACAAGCTAGCAGAGATCAGATTTAGATTGGACATTAGGAAGAACTTCTTCACAGTTCGAGTGGCCAAGGTCTGGAACGGGCTCCCAAGGGAGGTGGTGCTCTCCCCTACCCTGGGGGTCTTCAAGAGGAGGTTAGATAGGCATCTAGCTGGGGTCATCTAGACCCAGCAGTCTTTCCTGCTTATGCAGGGGGTCGGACTCGATGATCTATTGAGGTCCCTTCCGATACTAACATCTATGAATCATCTATGAATCTATGTTGTGACCAATGTGAAAGCACCAGTCACCTCCTTTTTTTATCCATTAACCTACCAAAACAGAGCAAGGACCCTCATTTGACTACAGCATTGCATTTCCTTACCCCTGCACTATTAGTTTGCAGATCTCGCCAATACTTTGCCAAGCAGTGCACGCTACCAAGTTTCCATCGTCGGTGCCTGTATGTCAGGGCTGTGCTTTACAGACAGGTGATTTGCATGATGACAGGACAAGGGCACCAGGAGGCAGGACTGAGCCTTAGGACTGTCAAAGCAGCCAGCCATACATTTTGCTAGTGGGTGGATGTGATTTTGCCCATTCAAACCTGTTTTCTTCAAATCCATACAAAGATTGTGAATGATGTGAAAGTGATGGGGACTTAATAAGAAATATTCTGTATTCAGGAACTTCCCTGACCTGGGAGTTTCTGGCAGACTGCATTTCATCCAGTCATTGGCAAGATGTGCATTCAGAAGGAAGAAAATGTGGAAACCCTTGTAGATAAGTGGTGCTTTTTCCGATGGGCTTGGGATTTTCATCAAACCTCCAGCTCTATGGAGATGAAAGGTTAATACCCTGAAGCTGACCTCGGAGGGAACTGCATATACCCATAACTTCTCTCCTTGGAAGTTCCTGCCTGTGCTTTATTTTAAATACCAGACTGAATTGGAGAGAGGGGAGGACCATCCCTGCGTGACAGTCTCAGGAATGGAGGGAGTTAAAAGATTGCATAGTAAAAGTCTCTTACGGCCACACACGCTTTTGAGCTGAATCTCACTTGATCTGCAGCCCCTGTACGGGGAGGGGGAAGAGCTGCAAGGAACCAGGTGTTGGGAGTAAAGCTTGCACTCCTATTCCCAATGTGCAGAAGGCAGCTTCTAAGTCCACCCCTGCATCGCTTAATGAATGCCTGGCCATATTCAGAGGACTTGCAGCTGCCAGCAAGCTGTGGACCTTTGATTGTAGTGGCTTTGTCCAAGGTAGGCTTGCTTACTGCTTACCACTCACCCTTGTACTGCTTCTTCTCTGAGGGCAAAGCAGGGCTACAGCAGCTTCCAGTTGTTCCACCGAGGCTGTTGTGTCTCTGTGGCTATCAGAGGAATGCTTCGTTTACAATGAAAATAGCTTTTAGGAAGCTGGGAAAAGTGAAACAAATCTTCCCAGATGGAAAGCAGCCCTTGCCACCCAGAGTATAATTAGCAAACTTTCATACTCTTATTAAAGAGGCAATCTGTTTAACATAAGAGCTTTCCAGAGTCTTCTCAAATGCACTCATTTGTTCACTGACTTCTGATGTGGTTTGTGTTCTCTTTGATAGATTAGGCTTGGGCGGCCTTGGTTCCAGAGGCAGTGATTCATGTTCAGATCATCCAGTTGCCATGCAATAGATTTTGTCCACCTGAACATAAGAGGAAAGGAAATTGCTCTGTTCTGCACTCTTGTTCATGCTGGGAGCTTAAAACATTCAGGAGTCATTTATAAGTGCAGCAAAATTACTACTATGTGGAAAAGAAAAGGGTCATGCTTTGTAGCAGCCCTGGTTATCACCGCAGCGGCATTAAAACTGCCAGTTTTCTATGATTATGCATGGAGGCCTGCACCCCACAGCTCTGGGCTCTGTAAGAAAGCCCAGACTCCCCACAGTAGCGACAATAATTTGTTGAGAACAGTGTTTTATGGACACATGGGTGTGCACTGCTTCTTACCTATAAATAATTTGCCTCTGTGTATTTATGGCTCAGCTTAAGATTGCATCTTCTATGCTTGAAAAGGAGGCCTAAGGCCCACCAACTTTAGTGGGAGTTTTGCCTAAGTAAGATCTGTAGGGTCGTGCCCTTTTCCTTAACAGAGAGGGGAACAAAACCAGACTCCTCTCCATTTTTGCCTATGGTCAAACAGGCTGAAACCCTGTCGGCATCTGAAGGATGTAAATCAAACGCAGGGGCAGTGGGTGGTCTCAGAAACCTCCCTGGCAGTCCTGAAAGGAGATTTGCCCTTAAGAAAATGATTGCAGTCCTCAGGCTTTGATGTGGTTCAGGAGAGTCCCTGTCTGGACAGGTGAACTTTGTTGTGGAGGGAAGAACTACTTGCAGCCTGAATAGCTGGTGCCTGTCTTTATTTATTAATTTCCCTCCCTGTCTGAAGCTGGAGCTCACTAGGGGCCAAGCTGACTTCCACAGAAACCTTTCACAACCCTTACCAGCTAATGACATGATCTCACTAGGAGATGTGATTGAGAAACAGTCCTCAAACATAGCACACCAGCAACAGCTGAGCCTTTACAAGTCATCCCTTCATCAGGCTCTGAGTAATACATTGGCCACATACTCAGATGTGATGGGAGCGAGGCCACTGAAAAGAATTAGGCCTAAATATGGACAAAAGTGTCTGAGCATAGGCAAGTGTGAAAATGCTGCCTATAGTGACAAACATACCACGAAGAACGACCTCATACAGAGTCGAAGACTGCAGGGGCGAGAAGTCACTTCAAGAAAGAAAGTACCGTAGTCCGTTTCTCTGCACTTAGGCTCAACTCTGCTTAAGCCATTCCTGACGTCTTGTTTCTGAAGGATACGCAGATCCAAAGCACTGAATTCCTTCCTTTGTGCGATGTTGGAAAATGTGAGATTCTTTCAGAGTGTGACATTTAGGGTGGGATTTTCCAAAACACCCACTTACATCAGTGGGAGCAGAGTTAGGCTAATGGTGAACACTTCTGAAAATCCTGCTTATGGTTTTTCCAGTGGTCTTTTCTTGTACAATGGGCGAACTGCCTCAAAATGCCTAAGTGGGTTTTTCTTGGCTCTTCTGCTCATGCATTTTGACTATATATAGAAGCATAACCAGTTTTCACATTGTCTCCCCCAAGTTCATGATGGAGTTGATGTGGGATATTGTTGATCATTTAGTTTGTATTTGTTAAATTTACCAGTAACTCAGTGTCTCAGTAGGTAACTACTGATTACTAGGCATTGGGCGAGCCTTAAGAGGCCTGTCTTTGATTGCCTAAATCAGAGCAGCAGCCGACATGTAGCTAGACTTTGTACATTTGTATGCAGTGAGTAACCATTATTATTGTGAACCCACCTTTAGGTTACATAGAGAGTAAAGACTCAACCCTTGGCAATAAGGAAGGTTTACCACTTGAGTCCTATACACTATGACAACAAACCTCGGTGAGTATGTAGGACTGGGTGAATGCCAGTGTCCAGGATAAAAATTAAAACAAGGCATCCCGCCCTTCTAGCTGAAAGAACCCCATGAAGCCTTTCCCAACAGTGCTAGAAATGCCCTCTTTAAATAGCCTGGTGTTGTCAAAACTTTATTGCCTTTCTCCCCTTTTATTGCTAACCTGAATGTTTCAATTATCTCTTTATGTTTTGGCATTTCCCTCTCAGGCAACGTTATTTGATTGCTTCTGTGTCTGCCGGGACAGAAAGGGCCTTGTTTTCTCAAACAGTACCCGCACACTCTGAAGGGCTAGGGGAAGACTGCAGAGCACATTTGGTCTGCCTTGATGATTGTAAAGGTTACTAATCGACCTCTATCTCATCACCTTAGCCCCATAAATCTAGTTAATGGCTCTAGCCTTAGCTCTTCAGCAATGTGTCCACCTTCCTCTACAACTGACTCATGATTTAATTGCTAGTCTTAACAATCAATTAATTTCCATATTTCACTCAGCCTGAGTTTCCAACAAGCTAATCTGCTTTTAACGTTGGATCCTCTAGGGCCAAATTCCACTGATTTTCAAAGACGTCGGATCCTCACTGGACGTGGCTCCTGGTTTCAGCTTTTTGACTCCATTAGTATCTCAAACTGGAATCAAGCAGCAATTTTAAAGATCTCATATACCTCCAAGGCTTCCCCTTAGGCCTTTCCTCTCCAGTGCTATGAATACAGATTATAAACCATGATAAACTAATTTCTCCTCAGACCTTCTACTATGCTAGAAAGGAGCTGATGCAAAAATTTTTATCAACATTTGTTTTTCACTATAAAAATGCCCTTTTGCCTAGATGGAAAATGTAGTGAGAAAAATTGCCAATTTTGGTGAAAGCTTTTTGGGAGAACTCCCGCCCCCCACCTTTCAATTGACAATTTTCAGGTTTTGGTAATCAAAAATTTTGGTTTTTAAAACCTGACTTTAAAACAAAAAACAAAGGAACTCCCCACCAACAAACCAGGTATAAGATTTTCAATTAAAACCTGAAAAACTACAGAAGTTTTTTATGAACAAAAAAACCCTTGTGACTGACTATGAGGATGATCAGGCATTGGAACAGGCTACCTAGAGAAGTTGTGGGCAGGGGCTGAACTAAATGACCTTGTGCATTCCCTCCCAGCCCTACTTTCCCACGATCCCATGACTCATGGCTGAGACGGTGGAGGCTTCAGCTTGTTCGACAGTGGGCAGATGTTCTCGGGAGGAGGGCTGCTATCAAGAGATGGGATCCATCTGTCAAGAATGGGGAAGAGTAACTTTGGGTGTTGTCTGGCCAACCTAGTAAGGAGGGCTTTAAACTAGGTTTCATAAGGGATGGTGATCAAAACCCTCCAGCGACAGAGAAAGCAGTCCAGAGGGAAAGGACTTAAAAAAGCAGCTGAATTCTGAGAAAGGGCCAGAGACCTACAGGACTGCAAAAAGTGACACAAAAAATGAAGCAAGGAGGTCAAAATGCAAAATACATCTGATGCACGTATACAAATGAGAGAAGTATGGGGACTAAACAAGATGAGTTGGAAGCCACAGCCTGTGAAAAGAACTACAATCTGATTGGCATCACCAAGACCTGGTGGGACAGCTTTTATGACTGCAATGTGAACATCAAGAGTTATACTCTGTTTTGGAAGGACAGGGTTGGGAGAAAAGGTGATGGTGTTGCCTTGTACGTCAAAAACACATACACTCGTTCCCTAGTTCAGGAGGACAAGACATGGCACCAGTACAATGGCAGAGGCTTATTATAGGCCACCTAATCAGGAAGAGTTGGTGGATAAGTCACTCTTCAAGCAGGTGACAAATCTATCCAAAAACTATAGGATGGTACCATAGGCAACTGGTAGAGGGCGCATGGGGGGGCATGTGCCCCCCTTGATAGGGTCAGTGCCCACTCTGATGGCTGACACTAATATTTTCAGCAGGGCTGTTGCCCTCCCTGACAGGGCTGCCGCCATCTGCAACTTCTGCAGGTGCTCCTCCCCCCCCCCCCCAATTCAGGAGGCACCAGTCACTCATGGATGGTACCAATGGGAGACTTCAATTTTCCAGACATCTGCTGGAAGAACAATTCAGCCAAATGTAAAATGTCCAGCCAGTTCTTAACTTGTGTGGAAGACAACTTTCTCTTCCAGAAAGTGGAGGATACAACAAGGGGATCATCTATCTTGAATCTTGTCCTGACCAACAGGGAAGAACTGGTGGAGGATGTGAAAGTGATGAGTAACTTGGGAGGAAGTGATCACGATATGCTAGAATTCCAGATCCTGAGACAGAGAAAGCATGACATCAGCAAAATTAGGATGCTAGATTTCATAAAGGCAGATTTCATTCAACTCAGGGAGCTAAATAGGCACGGTGTCATGGGAGGATAGATTGAAGGATAAAGGTGTGTCCAGGAGGGCTGGGAGCATTTCAGGCAGAGGTGTGCGATTATTTTGGCTGGAGGGCTGTTTAACAAGTTTTGGTGAGCTGTCAAGGGCACCAAGGGTAGTCCTGCCCCTTTACAGGTGCCCCACCCCCTAGTCGCCGTTTTGGGATTGGAATCCCACTCCTAGCCCCTGACCTTTGCCACTGTATGTTCCTCCCCTTGCCCCCCAGAAATACTCCTTTTGGGAGGGGGAGGCGTTGCCATATTGGAACCTGAAAAATAAATTATATTCTAAAAAACAAACATCTACAACATCACATTTTAATTTTATTTCAAAAAATATTTTTCTCCTGATTTGTGTGTTTGTGTAGTGTATAAAGAGCCATGAATGACGTGTACCCCTGGCGGCTCAGGGGCCACAGCAGTGCTGGCGGGGGTGGGAGTGCATCGGCAATGGCAGTGGGAGTGCAGCAGCAGTGAGCAGTGAGCTCCCACAGACGCTTCCAGCAGTGGCAATCACTGACTGCCCGCTCATCATTGCTGGCAGTGTTGGCAGCAAGCGGGGAGGTGGCGAGCAGAGACTGCCCCACAGGGGCCGCTGACAATGTTGGCAGCGCCTTTTCATAAGGGGTGCACTGCCATGCTCAGGAGGTGCGCTTGCACCCCATATACATTGCCAATGTATAGAGGTGATTGCATAATAGCTCAAAATGAAGTCTCTTGTATATTGTGAGGGAGGTCTAGAAGGGTGTGTGGCGGGGGTATGGGTGGGTGGGTATTGGGTTTGTGGGGGGCTGTGGGTCTATGTGTGTGAGTATGTGGGGTATGGGGGAGGGTGTGGGTATGTGTGGGGGGTTTGTGGATGTGGGTGGGTAGGAATGGGGATTGTGGGGGCTGTGGGTGTGTGTGTATATGGGGTGTAGGGGAGGATGTGTCAGTGTGTGTGTAAGTGGGATGTGGAGGAGTGTGTGGGGTGTGTGCGTATTTGGGGGTGTGTAGGTGGGTATGGGGTTTCTGGGGTGCTGTGGGTGTGGGGTGGGAGGGTAACTGGGTGTGTCTATGTAGGGAATGTAGGTGTGTGTGTATGCTGAGGTGTGTGTGGCCCCCCTGCCTTAATAGCACCCCTCCCATTGAGCAGAGCTCCTGCCACCACCAGCAGCAGCAGGCAGAGCCCCCAGCTGGCTCCATCGCACAGGGCTCACATGCCCGTGTCCTGCATGATGAAGCCAGCATCGCAGGTCACGGGGCTCAGCCAAGGCAGCAGGGAGAGGGGTGGAGCCATTCGCAATCTTCTGGAAGAAGAACGGCTGATCACAAGCAGCCAGGATGGATTTATGAAAAACAAATCATGTTAAACAAACCTGATCTCCTTTCTTGACAAAATAACTGCTTGGGTGGATGAAGAGAATGCTGTGGATATAGAGTATCTGGATTTCAGCAAGGCTTTTGACAAGGTCCCACATGACCTTCCCATAAACAAATTGGAGACAAGTGGGCTGGATAAAACTACTACAAAATGGATAGATAACTAGCTCAATGGCTGTAAACAAAGGGTAATTATTAATGGGTCCATGTCAGTATGGCAGGAGGTTTCGAGTAGAGTCCCACAGGGGTCTGTCCTGGGCCTGGTGCTGTTCAACGCACTTATTAATGAGTTGCATGCTGGCATAAAAAGCTTCTTGTGCAAGCTTACAGATGACATTTAACTGAGAAGGATTGTGAACACATTGGAGGATGCGAGCACAATTCAGAAGGATATCGACAGATTGGAAAATTGGGCTACATCTAACAGAATGAAGTTCAATGAGGACAACTGCAAGCTGCTGCATCTTGGGAGGAATAATCAAAAACACAGATACAAAATGGGGGATGCCTGGCTGGATGGGAGCTCTATGGAAAAAGATTTGGGAGTCCTGGTACATTACAGACTCAGTATGAGCCTGCAGTGTAATGCAGCCACACAAAAGGCAAATGTGGATTTGGGCTGCATCAATACAGTCATAGGTGCAAGACACAGAAAGTGATAGTGCCTCTCTACTTGGCACTGGTTAGGCCTCATCTGAAGTACTGTGTGCATTTTTGAGCTTCACATTTTTAAAAGGATGTAGAGAAGTTAGAGAGGGTCCAGAGATGGGCAACAAAGATGATTAAGGACTTGGAAGGCAAGTCATAGGAGGAGAGGGTGAAGGAGCCAGACATGTTCTGTTTGCAGCAAAAGTGCTTAAGAGGGTACTCAGATACTTGAAGGGCTGGCATAAGGAAGAGGGAAAGCACCTTTTCTCTCCTGCTGCAGAGAGGATGATGCGGGCCAATGGCTTGAAGTTGCAGCAAAGTAAATTTAGATTAGCTAGCTAGATATGCTTCTTCCTTGTTAGAACAGGCAGTGGAGCAGACTGCCTAGGGAAGTTGTGGACGGACTCTCCATCACTGGAGGTGTTCCAGAAGAGGGTGGACAGCCACTGGCCAGGGATGACTACTAGGCATAGCTATGCCTATTTTCTACCATGGGTATTTCCCATGCTCCTGGGCTTTGCTTTTTGCTCCCCGCCCTTTTTTTCTTCTATATGTGTCAAGTTGCTTTTAAGCCTCCCCAGATGCACAGGGTGTTGGCTACAGCTGAGGCTGCGGACTTCAACTGGGGTGTACCAATTCTCCCACTAGGAGCAAAGCGAGAGGTTCCTGGCTAGAGGGTCTTGCCCCTCTGCTCAGGGTCAGACTGATCACCATATTTGGGATCAGGAATGAATTTTACCCCATGGTAGATTGGTATGGACAGTGGGGGTTTTGTCTTCCTCTGTAGTGGGGGTCCCTCTACCTGGGACCTCTTGAGTGTATATTGAAAACATTTTATAGAAGTAGGACATTGGCTGCTGTGCTTTCCCTGGTTTATCTGCGGGCAAGTTAGGGTGGTAGGTCTATGTTGTGTCAGGGTTGAGGGTAGTCTTATGTAGGAGTTTCGACTATGGTTGGATAGTTGGATGGGGATAAACCCGCCTCTGGCATGGGGTTGGACTAGATGACCTGTGGAGGCCCCTTCCAGCCTGACTTCTCTATG
The DNA here is from genome assembly GCF_030867095.1 of Alligator mississippiensis. NCBI lineage: Eukaryota > Metazoa > Chordata > Crocodylia > Alligatoridae > Alligator > Alligator mississippiensis. The sequence continues at coordinate 49,263,324 of NC_081836.1, read as the reverse complement.
ACTCTACACTCTTTGTTAAAAACATGTGAATGGAAAATACAATACATTTCCCAATCAGCTTTCACCAGAATCATTGGGTGCTTTGTAGACTATTATGCAGCATATAACGAGTCAAAAGGAAGGATCACAAAGTGAAGCTACACACAAGCATCTCAAAGTGCTGTTCAACAGGAATGCTCCCACCATTAGTATAACTAAGCCAACGAGGGGATGACCAGGCCACCAGCCCTGAGCACCAATGCAGTGGGGGGTACAACAATAGTAGCCGTTGTTCTGCTGGAGAGGTCACCAAGGCTGGCAGCTTGGCTGTAGCTGCTGCCTTGTGTGCTACTGCCTCCCTGGGTACAGACCTGCCCAGTTGCACCTCTGACTCCAGTTGTGCAGGAGCGGGAGCAATACTTGCATTGCTCAGTGAATAGATCCCCTATAGATCCCTAAGGGGAGAAGCTGCAGAATGCAGGAAGCAGGGACTGTACTTCTACCATGGCCAAAACATAAACCTCTGGGTTTGCTTGATCAGGGGATCTGGCAAAGTGAACTTCAGCCTGTGAAAACTTGTGCTATATACATCTATCAACTTTGGTTAGACCATGAGGTGCAAATCTACTCTGCCTTCTGTTTGATGGATCAGTCGCAAGGTTTCTGGCCACTGGTTTTAATTGCTGTTGTCTCCCATCCTACCTTCATTGCTGTTGGAGGGGGAGAGTGGGGATTGTCAGCTGGCCTCTGTAGCCACGCCAGCAGGTCAAGTCTGAGGTCTATGCTGTTGGTAGTAGGGCAGGGGGTGAAAGCCGAAAATGACTTAGCAAGTGGAGTGACTGGGAATGACTGGAGTAACTCCACCTTTGCTGTACCTCATTGCTCCAGCCAGAACAGCAGACCAAGTAAAGACATGCTGGAATCTGCGCTAGATAAAGTCCATTCTGATTCCTTCCTCTCTGGAGCAAGGGGAACTTACCCTGCTACAAAGGCAGTGCCAGCCACAGGCAGCCTTTTCTGTAGGACTTGTGACCAAGCCCCAACTGAGTCCCATGTGCGCCAGGTCTGCTGACCTGTGACACAGGATACGTGGTATGATGTTGTGAGCAGCGCAGCAGCAACCTGGAGGAGCCAAAAACTTTTGCATTTTTAATGTTAGAAAAAGTTGCAAATGGAAGCTGTGTCCCCAGGAGAATGCGATTAAAGGCATGCGTTCCATCCAGCAAGATAATATGGATCAGACTGGTGTATCTACACCCAGCCGCCTGCCACTCAGAGTAGCTCAGGTAATGAGTGTGTTTGCTGTGGAGCTGCCTTTCCCTCGAGCTGCTGTTAAACTCATTTTTATGTAGCATTTTCGATTATTTCCTATGCACTTGATACACTACTAAAATAGAGCCAGTCCTCCCCTGTTTTAGCCTCTGCTAAAACCCTCAGACCACATCTTCTCCTATAACAAAAATATGTGGAATTGGCTAAAAAAGAAACATTCCTGTTCTCACAACACTTAAAAAAATCTCCACTCCTTCCCTACAGAAAAAATAGCACTTAAAAACTTTCTAAAACTGGTCCTGTCTAGAAGGCTTTTAAATGAGCTCCGCAGTGCTCTTTAACCATTGCTTTGCTGTGCCTCACTTTAAGTGACTGAATCATCCAAAAATAACTGCCAAAATATGGAAGCTATAGGAAAGGCTGATAACACTAGCACTTGTGACACAATTTATTTGGATCTTGCAGAAAGCCTTGCCTGCAGCTGGAAGTCTGATCTTTCAGAATTGAGGGTAGGACATGGGAAAGATAAAAATATAGGGTTTAAAATAGAAAACTAAGCAGGAGAGAAAAGTTAAACGTGCAGCCTGCTGGGGAGATGGTAGGAGGCAGGGGTCATATGAAAACCCTTATCTTTATTCTGAATGAATGATGAAGGGGAAGATCAAGTAAACGTACTGAACTTTAAATGTGATAGATACTAAATCAAGTGAAGGCAAGTGCAAATGATGTATTTACATACACAGGTGTGTGCATGCACACATGAAACAGGTATACATATATGTGTAGGTATACATATATGCAGATATCCTTTCAACTCTCATTGCAAGAATGCACCACATATATGTAGATTATATGCATGTGCATATATATCTATATCTATATCTATATATATGTCTAGATAGATAGATAGATATACAGACCTGTACACACACACAAAAGAAGGGAAGGGGATTATAAAAGGTTATATTGGCTCCAAGACCAGGAAAAGAAGAGTTGTGAGCCAGTTTGCCCTGTTCTCTGTTCGGTAGTCTGGACTTGGAGACTGACAAACAATATGAGAAGGAGAAGAAGTGGAGAAGTGGTCCCAGGATAACAGTGAATGCCTGGAAAATCCCACAGGGCTGTTCTTTTCAGGGTTTATAATATAACAGAGAGCAGAACAGGGACCCCCTTTCTGTCTTTCTCAGAGAGGCAGCAAATACTGCATCTCTTTCCTCATGATAGGAGGAGACACAAAGAAAGCTGCTTGTTCACAGATCTCTCTCAGGCTGGGAGGTTGAAGCTGAATTATTTGGGTCCGTTTCCAAGCTCTGAAGGTGTGTTGGGGAACCACACCCTTGTAGAGCTGCCTGGGAGAGAAGGACATTTTGCCTTGAAGGAATTTTCTTCAAAGTTTCATTTAACTTTGTGCACAGTGTGGGCAGTGCTGAGTGGATGTAACCTCAAGGGCAGCTTGGAGTCACAGCCCAGTACGTGTATATGAACCCAGCACAATTCCTAAGAGCAGAACTCCCAATCTGAAGCTATCACATGATAGATGGCATGAATAAACTGTCAGGCAATAAAAGGAACTGCGGGTATGTAACTGCTCTTACAGAGCTAAGGGAACCTGTTTGGGCATCGAGAGCTTGCATGCCTAAGCAACGCAAAGGGAATGAAATGGACCTGTAACAGGAATTGTGCATGCTCCCAAAGGTAATAGGTTATCTGATCTGGCCTTCCTAGCTCAAGGAGCAGACATGGCACTTAGGAGGGTAAGAGAGCACCGGGGTAGCTTTCTAGCAAGCCCTTCAAGTCTTCCATCAAAAAGCCGACTCCTCAGCTGAAGAAATCACTATGAGGCACAGTGTTTTGAGGAATGGGATGGGAAGAGTTAGTGGATATGGCTTGTTTCTTCAAGGAAGAGTCATGGCAGCTAAGGAACTGAATGAGGAAAACACTGACAAGCCCTTCTTGTGTTCAGCTGTACCTATGTGCTGCAGGGACCCTCCATGATGAGAGATGTTACATCCTATACAGCTGACGCAAAGAAATTTAATAAGCCAAGCCTCAGGGTGAAGTCCAAGTTTCCAGTTTTGCATTGAGTATGATAGATTTTTTAGTCACCCTTTTAATGGAGACTCATGTCTGCATCTTCCTTCTCAAGTCACAGCTAATTTACTGAGCTAAGAAAGATAAACCTTCTGTGGGAGTGAGGATTTACCTCTGTAAGTTGTAACTTTGGATCTACTACTGCCTCTAATCCTGAACACGGGGGCAAATTCTGACCATGCACTTGTTTTATGCTAGGGTAACTTCACTGACTTCAGTGGAATTTAGGCGGCTGCAAACCTATCGAAGTCAATGGAAAGGCTCTACATAGACGTCAGTAGACCTTTAAACAGGCCCTTACACTGGTTTCAGTGGGATCAAAGTTAGTTCCTTGGGGCGCGTCCCCACGAGTGGGAATGTGCATATCCCTAGGGACAAATAGCAGTGGTACATATTTGTGCCGCTGCTAGTTGTCCTTGGGGAACACCCCTGTGTGCACACTCTGGTGCATGGCAAGTTGCCCTGGGTGGCGTCCAGGCACCTGGGTTGGCCCCAGCAGTCTTACCTGGGATCCTGGGGGCCTCCTGGGGCTGCAGTGGCAGCGATCCAGGCATGCAGAGGCTGGCTGACAGCTGGAGCCTGGCTTTGGCTGACTAGGCTCTGGTTTCAGGCAGCACACGCTGCAGCCATGTGCACTGCTCAGCTTTTTTCTGGTGCGTTTATTTTTTGACACCGGGAGATCCCAGTGTTAAAAAAAAACCTGCCAGAAAAAAGCGGGGCACCGCATGTGTGCGCTTGTGGGGACGTATTCTTGGAGTACGTAGATGTACAGTCAGAATGAGAATTAGCTGCCGGCCCACTTCAAAAAATGGCTGAGAAGGTTAACATGGAAAAAAGTGAAATGTAGTCCCTGCGGAAGCTGGCCAGCCTGACAGCACTGGAAAATTGAATTTCCCTTACCGCAGAGCATGCACAGAATAGACAGTGGCACTGTGAATGTCTGTCTCCACATCTCCTCTGCCCATGAGCTCTGCCCTGGTACTGCTCTTCGGTGGTCTTTGGGGAGACCACCACCAGGGCTGAGTAGGGAATTTGTGACCTTTAGTCCTTGGCCCAAAACAGGTGTTATTTTATAGGGGTGGTTTTTCTGCCATTAACCTATGTATACTAGAAACTGGATCAAGACCATAGAGTTCACTGCAGAGCAGAGCTGCTTTTTGAAGCAGGGACAAGACTCTCTATCTTATTACCAGTCTCTCGAGCCATCTGGTCCCTCATCTCAACCGTTTTACTTTATCTTTTCGCTGCTGAAAGTGATGAGACCCTGTTGTGAAGTAATGGCTTTACAAATGAAATTTGCAGCCACTTCTGAGTTATGAAAACACAAAATTAAAAAAAAAAAACCCAACAAGAAGTGATATGGGGAGCCTGTCCTAGCAAAAGAGTGAGGGGATGACTCAGGGACTTAGAGCAAGATGGAAAGCAGAAGTGAAATAGCAAACTCCCCACCGCAGGGCGGGACCCAGATTTGGAGACCTGGGTGGGAATACAGTGAGCAATTGGGGAATATGTGGTTATGAGTTCAGAGACAGGCTAGAGAGAGTTCACACACATGTTTGGAAACCTGGAGGGTAACTGTTAATGTGATTATGAGATAGTGAGAGTGACATTCAGGGGGCGTGATAATACAGGTTCCAGCTGAGCCAGGTACTTAAACACATGCCTGATTTTAGGAACAGGACTAGTCTCATCCCACTGAAGTCAATAGGACCATTCATATGCCTGACATCACGCATGTGATTAACATCCTTTCTGAAGCTGAGCTACACTGAGGACTGACTTTGAGCTGAACATTTTGTTGCCCTATCCTTCAGGGAATCAGGAGACCACAGGAAGACATGACATCATAAGAGTCAAGAGGCAAGTGATCAAAGCCATGAGTAAGGGATTTGGCTGCCAGTCTCTAACAGGAGATTTAGTTTTGCCCCTTTTCCCACAGTGTCACACTAACACTTCTGAACAGCATCTGTTGTCAGCAGTCCCACGGAGTTGAGGATGACGTCCATCAGGCTTGATGGGTCCTCAGGTGACTGAGGAGCCCGATTCTGGAAACACATGTTCTTCAGCAATAGGGGCATGTTGTTGCATGGGGGAGTGAGATTTGCAGACCTAGGTTGGTCTCCTTCTCCTTCCTCCACTGCCGCCGTTCCACCTCAGTATCGAGTCATTGGGCCTCGGAGTGGTGCGCGCCTTGGTGGACGAGGTGGCGCCACACTGAACGGTCAGTAGTTTGTTCCTGCCAGCCATTGGTGGCAATGCCTCCATGTTTGAGGGCGACATTCAGTGTGCTTTTGTACCATTTCCTTTGGCTGCCCTTTGAGCATTGGTCAACAGAGAGATGTGACAAGAACATCTGGCAAGGGAGGTGGTTCTTGGACATCTGGATGCAGTGGCCTGTCCATCGGAGTTGATTTCTCAAGAGCAAGGCTTCAATGCTGGTGGATGCAGCTTCATGGAGGATGCTCGCACTGGTCCGGCAGTCCTCCCATTTGATCCCCAGGATTCGACACAAATACCACTGGTGAAAGCTCTTGAGCCAAACAGCATCTGTTAGCAGGCTGAATGGTCAAGTTAGTTGCCAAAAGATTGGCATGACCAGCTGATGGTTGACTAGCACTTGTGAGAAAAGAGAAGCAGGTAAGATTGGTTTCCAATGAGCAGATCTCATTTCACTGTAGGAAACCAGAATAGACATGCAGCTACTGGTTTCCTCCAAGTGCTGTTGAGTATAATGGAGTTGTTTGGACTGGCAGGCTTCAACTTAAGTGGCACTCACAGGAATGAACCCAGGCAGGAAAGAGGTGGAGAAAAGGGCAAAGAAGACAAATAGGTGTGTCAAAATTTGGGAGTGGTGAGCAAGGAAGACAAATGATGAGGGACAAATTTAAAAATACGGCAAGAGAAGGAAACAAAAAGGAAGAACCAGAATGGGAAAGGAGTGGCAGAGAAGAATGGGAGCTATAAACTATGAACAGGCGTTCAGCTAGTCAGCTGCAATTTGTACACGTGGTAGCTGGTCTGTTGCTCACAGTATTTAGCTTCACAAACTACACTCACCATTATGTACCATATGACCATTAATGCAGGAGATGCAGGCAGAGACAGCCTACCTTGTGTTAATATAAGGCCCAATGTAAAAACCACCTGCAGTTTGGCATGATGTCCCAGGAAAGATGCATATGGCCCACATGACTGCAGCATTTAGTAGGGTGTCTATTGCTCTATCAGCTCACCACATGTCATTCCCATTTACCTTAATGGGAGTTACATGCATGAAGGGTACAAATGAAGTTAACGGGCTTAGAAGTAGACCTCTAAATATTATCTTCTCTCTCTCCCTATTCTAGGCAGAATATTGAGAGGGATTCTGACACTAGGACAGATAACCAAGGGCTTCTTGCTTGCATTGGGGTAAACCTGGGTTAATGGCACTGAGGTCATGGGAAAGAAGAATGAGCCCCAGAGATTTTGCTATTGGGCATCTTTTGAAGCACATAACAGCATGCTATGCAGAGGTGCTGGACTGAATACACCTGAACTTGCCTGATTTTTGGAAGTTAAGCAACACTGGGCCTGGCTAGAACGTGGACAGGAGACCATTTTGGAGTCCCCAGGCACTGCTGATACAAGCCAAAGTGTCACTGCAGAATACCTGACCATAGAAACCAAGGGAGCAATAAGACTGCATTCAGCTCCCTTGCTGACTGATGGAGGGGAAAGGAAGGTTAATACTATGCTCTCATTTTCCCGTTGTAGATATCATACCAGTAAAACTGGTGTGCATCACAATGAATGGCTTGTCACCTCAAAGTCTTGAGACATTTTATGTACAAGCAGGACAACATAGGTGCCTACAGATTAAAAACTAGGTTAGAGCACTTTGCAATCCAGCCATAAGAAGGGATCACATGTGTGCTGCTGCCCTAGAAACAGAGTGGGGTCTAAATGTTTTCCCTCTGGGCTAGTCCACCCGTGCCGCTATGGTGCCACTGTTACTGCACCGTCATTTGGTACTTCCTTTTGGAAGCACTAAAAGGCGGCGCAGTAATAACCCGTACTGTGCCATGCACGGTTATTTTTAGGCAGTATGTCTCCGTAGTGATGCGCTATAACAGGGAAGTGTGACGTAGTTGCTATGGCGACGTAGCTGCGGCATCACAGTTTTTGCCCGTGGATGCTACATGGTTGTAGCATGTTGCTACAGAAACATAGCGTCACCTGTAGATGCGGCCCCTGCTTCTTGCATGCTCCATTAGGAAAGTGAGTTGTGACACCTTCTTTCCAGGTGTGTCATACTTCCTGCTCTGCGCTGCCTCCGCTCTGCTGGCCAGCCCGACGGCTCGGTGCACCTTCACCGACTGACGTTGTACACGGTCTGGGAAGTAGCAAACTCCTCGTGCCTCTTCCTTCTATTGCACTGCAGGCAACCAGTGCAGGAAACTAGGGGGCTTTATGTCCCTTTGCTCCCCTGTATGGACACATAGCCAGAATAAGGATGTGGTCCTAGGTCAGAGGTGGGCAAAATATGGCCTGGAGCCCAGATGTGGCCTACCAATTGATTGGATCTGGCCTGTGGGTGGGTGCGTGCCAAATGAATGGATCCAGCCTGTGGGCAGGCAGAGGCTCTGGTAGCCATGTGGTGCTGGGCGTCCAGGGCTGCTTCCAGCATGCCAGGCACTCTCTCTCTAGACTGGGGTTGCTGCCAGCATGGAAGTGTAAATGTGTTGCATCCATAGCTATCCACACATGGCTGGCAACTGCTGGGTCAGGGCTCCCGGGGTGTGTGGGGGGGGGGGGTAGGGTGAGCTACAGCTGCAGGCAGGTCCAGGCATCTGTGTTGCTCATAGCCTGCAGCTATGACCATGTTTTGGGCAGCTGCGGACATGGCTGGTAGCTGCTAAGTCCAGACAGGGTACACTAAAGATACAGGAGGGTGGACTCTGGGTGGGCGGGAGAGCAGGTGTGGTAAAAGTTGAGGGTTCAGGCTTTTACGCTTATCACAGCCCCGGGAGAGGATGGGGTGGGGTGGTGGTGGGGGGGGAAGAGACAGGTGCCACCCTTGATAGGCCATCCAAACTCATTAGGTGGCTCAACAACCCAAATAATTGCCCACCGCTGTCCTAGGTGGTTGGTAGAAATACAGAGCAGGGTCTATTTTTTTCCTTTAACCCTTCTCTCTTTGCTTTCTTCTTGATATCTTAACTTTTCTCTTTGATGATCACTTTCTCTTTTAGCTCAAGATGACTGTAGCATCTTAGCTTTCATCACATCTTTGCTCTTGGACTTCTTCCCCTCTACCTTGCAGAGTCATCACTTTACTTTGCCTCCTTCAGTTCCATGCAAGAACTCAGTCGCATGAACAACAGAATTATTTATCATTCTCTCCCTTTCCAGGATGACTTGCTATTTCTGAAAAGCACTCAAGCGCATGAAAGAGCATACTACAGTTAAATACAGACAATGCTTAAAGGGCCATATCCTCTAGCATTGGTTTTTACACAGCACTGTGCATTGATTTCCAATAGGAAGGCAGTTCAAGTAGCTAACATTGAAGGCAGGATCCTCTAGCTAAATATCAGCCATTTCAAGGCAAACAAATGCAGTGTTGTACAGAACCCACAAGATCCTGCTGTGGCTTATCTTTTGCACAAAATACAGAATCCATTTTTGGGGAAAGTCAGAGTAAGAGCATCTCTCTCCCTTTTTATAGCTCACATTTCAACCTTACTCCCGAGTCTGCTCACTTATTGACAGGTAACTTCCACCCCCTGAGCAGGGAAGCAAGGAGAGAAACAGCACTCAGCAAGAATATTCACTTCTCTGCAAAATGGAAGTGTGGGTAGTCTAGAGAGTGCGAAGGCCCAGGGGCGAATCTGGGGTGGGGAAGGGAAGGGGGGCTCGCAGTGGTGCAATTGCACCCTCCTCCCCTTTGATTCATGCTTCACCCAAACTTTAAAACCAACTCCTTTGGAGGAGCAGCAGCATTTCTTTTCAGGCAGCATTGAGAGCCATTTGACCACACTGCTTATTATCCCTGATTCCTGCTAATCTCTCTCCACTCCACAGGTGTTAATGGCCCTCTTTCCTTTTGTAATGGTCTTGCCGTTCCACTATTTAAATTCCCCTTTCTTCTGCAACATTGCTGTCTGCTAGCCATTCCTGGTAACCTCTCTCTTCTGTTTCACAGACCTGCAGACTGTTTAGCTCTAATTAAAAATCTTAACTCAGGTGTGGTAACATTAACTCAGGTGTAAAAATGACTGACAGTGAAATGTTGGAGGCCTTGTCAAGATGCTCAAGAAGGCGAATTTTGCTTTATGGATCTGAATAAGAGACATACATTTAACTATGATAACTATAGGACTAGTGACACAATATGTTTTGACTCCTTCTGCCTTGCTTGTGTTTTTTTTTTAAACTCAAAATATAATTTAGCAAATTAATACATATTCCAATAGTTATATTTGGTTTTGCTTTGATCTTAAAGTGAATAAATACAGTGCTAGCCCCCTAGCATATTAGTAGATCTTCTAGTTTCTCTTTAACTGAGGAAAAATATGTTGTGCTATATATGAGGAGGTGCCATGCCATCTGCACTCCCCTTTTCAAAATCCCAGATCCACCCATGGAAAGGAAGTCTTGGAATGGAGTTTTCTACTTTCTCAGAGTCATGCAGCATGTTGGTGGCAAGTCACGTGTCTTAGCAGACTGAGGCAGATGGGTATGGAGGAGCAACGCTATGTATGTAGTGTTCTGGACAAGGATTCACATATGATTACAAGTACTGTGTTGCACGGCTCAGAGTTTTCAAGCAGCATTCTCCACTGCATTCAGTGGCAAGTTCTGCTAAAGAACTAATGGTATGACAGAGGCCTTCATTATTGTTGGTTGTGGTTTGGGAGTGAGATTGGTGGCATTATTGTTCCCAGGCACTGACGATGTCTTACTCTTCCCAGTTCTTAACATATGGAACATTCTAGGGCTTCCCCCTATAAAGTATACGGCAGCCATGGTGTGTGAAAGTAGTTAACATGGACAATTTTGCAGGTCCTTTAGGATAAAAAGTTGCTTATAAACACAGTAGATAAGACTTGATGGTCTGGGAAGCTCTTTCCAGTCTTATGATCTGATCATTATTTTGACTGTCAGAAGATGGACGTAGTCTTTCTGGACTTTAGGAAGGCCTTTGACACTGTCTGTCACCCCATCCTCATAAAAAAAATTAGGCGTCTGTGGTATCGACACCTACACAGTCAGATGGGTTGCAAATTGGCTGGAGGTCCGCACCCAGAGAGTGGTGGTGGACGAGTCATTTTTGACCTGGGGAGATGTGGGCAGTGGGTTCCCCAGGTCTCAGCCCTTGGGTCCGCACTGTTCAATATCTTCATCAGCGACTTGGACGAGGAGGTAAAAAGCACCCTGTTCAAGTTCGCAGATGACACTAAGATGCAGGGAGAAGTGGGCACACTAGAAGAGAGGGACAGGCTACAACTAGATCTCAACAGGTTACAGGGGTGGACGGATGAGAACAGGATGGGTTTCAATACAGACAAGTGCAAGGTACTACACCTGGGGAGGAAGAACCAGCAGCATACCTACAGGCTGGGGAACTCCCTTCTCATCAGTGCAGAGGCAGAGAAGGATCTTGGAATCGCTACTGACTCCAAGATGAACACGGGCCTCCCATGTGGGGATGCGGTCCGGAAGGCCAACCGTACCTTGTCATGCATCCATAGATGCATCACGAGCAGGTCCAAGGAGGTGATCCTCCCCCTCTATGCTACATTGGTCAGGCCACAGTTGGAGTACAGCATCCAGTTCTGGGCACCGCGCTTCAGGAGGGATGTGGACAACATCAAGAGGGTCCAGAGGAGGGCCACTTGCATGATTAGGGGGCAGCAAGGCAGACCCTATGAGGAGAGGCTCTGGGACCTGAACCTGTTCAGCCTCCACAAGAGAAGGCTGAGAGAGGATCTGGTGGCCGCCTATAAACTTGCCAAGGGGGACCAGCAGGCAATGGGAGAGTCCCTGTTCCCCCGAGCACTACTGGGGGTAACAAGGAACAACGGCCATAAGTTGACTGAGAGTAGATTCAGGCTAGATATCAGGAGGCGCTACTTCACTGTCAGGGCGGCTAGGACCTGGAACCAACTTCCAAGAGAAGTGGTGCTCACCCCTGCCCTGGGGGTCTTCAAAAGAAGGCTAGACAGCCACCTACCTGGGGTCATTTGACACCAGCATCCTTTCCTGCCATGGCAGGGGGGCGGACTAAATGATTTGCTTAGGTCCCTTCTGACACGACCAACTATGAAATTATGAAACTGAAGAGACAGAAGGTGCATCTACACGTGCATTAATGTGCTTCTGCTACCACACATTAAGCTTAGTACAGCTAATATGAGGTACTACATAAATGTGTATTAGGCTGCCCTAATGCGCAGTAGCAAAAGTGCACACTTTTTTAATGACGCTAATGCACAGTAACCTATTTATACTGTGCATTAGCATATTAGCACTGTTTTTGATGCGATGCTTTAACATGCAGTAGAATAGGCTACTGCACATTAAAGCGCACATGTAGACATGCCCAGAATGTCTCCAAAGCAGAGCAGATGATGGTTACAGAGAAGGTTAATTTCTGGAGGAGCTGGGAGCTATATGCAGATGTACAGCTGAATTAAAAAAAAAATGAAACCACGCTGCTAGTTAAAGATAAGTGCACACCATATTGTGCAAGGAGGGTTTGGATCGGAGCCTTTGGGCTAGGTTCTCAGCCACAGCAAACTGGCTCGGCTCCATTGAATTCGGTGGAACCCCACTGATTTACACCAACTGCATATCAGTTTGTGCTTTAATAAGAGATCACAAAAGTCCTCCCAGAGCGGTAGTGTGAAGCTTGCACCCCCAGTGTTGGCCAGGCAGTGGTATTTATAACCGTGTCCTGGTAACCATTGTGTCCCTCCATCTCCGTGCATTTAAACTTGGCGTCGATGGAACGAGGGGCAGAAATCCAATCCGATAATTTCACAGCCGTGGTAAGTGTCTACAACTCGGTACAGGTCAGCCACTTCCATTGAAAGAGCTGGTTGCCCTTATGTGAAAGGGTCTGGTCCTGCAGACCTTCCTGGCCATCATCCTGCAATAGGATTACTCAAATGTGGATTATTCGTACAGAACGGGATTTCAACTGACCACCCATTTTCTCTGAGGCACAAACATTCCCTGAAGCATGACAGGGGTGTTTAGGTACTACTGCCCAGATACTTCTCATCACCATGGCAAAAAAACAAAGAGCTTTTCCAGGGTATAAATTGTGGTTAGCAAAATATAGCTACATTGTCTATCTTAAGCTGAGCTGGTGCTTTCACACATGTCTCGTGCAGCGAAATGCGCTACCTATTAATGACAAAGCACAACCCACTTTTAACAGATCTCTTTGATAGGCCTAAATTATTGCAACTTGCTGCCATTCCATTGTTCCACAGAGGAGGAGAGAAGGGAGCAGCTTAATATACCACTAAAATAGCGTTCTCTCCTGGTATGCAAGTGCCTTGGTTTAATGCCTAAACATGGTATCTCACTGTCCAGGTTGGCAGCACTGCCAGTTCATACGCTCTGTCCTGAAGGTGAACTTTGTGTCACCCTGTAGTGCCTCCTCTCAGTCAGTTTAGAAATAGTGAAGGGCAAACACCCCTCATTTCAGGCTGTCTTGCTGAACCCAGTGTGTAAGGGCAGTTTAGAGGGAAAATGAAGGAAAACATTGCTAAGAATGCCTTAAGTCTTTCTGCAGGGTGGAAATGTTGATCTATTATTAATTCCCTTGCCCCCGCCCCCAGATTCTGTGCAAGGAGGGTGTGATGTTGTACATATTGAAGTCTAGGCCAAAACTCCCCCTGATTTTAATGGGAACAGGACTGGGCTCTCAACACTCATCCCAGTCCATTGGAAAAGACAGCAATCTGTCTCCATAAAGGCTCTGCCTTAAAGAGCAAGCAGGAACAGGTTTTCCAGGACTGCTGCTCTATTTGCTCATTGCATGGGTTACTGGAGAGGGCAAGGGACTGCTTTCGGATCACTGTACCTACCCAAAGCATTTTAATTGATTTGTGTCTATGATTGTTCTAGGTACCAGTTTCCTAGGAACGTACCTGGAGAGCTGCGCAAAACGTTATGAAGAGAACAGAGCTTAGTTCAGACTGAATGAGCCAAAAAAAAAAAAAAAATCCAAAAGGAAGGGCTGAGAGCGGAAGAATAACTATTTCCAGACATAATAATTGATTTTTTGTCCACATCTGAGTTCACAAATAGGGTGTGCTTGTACCTTTATCTGACTGCAGATACCAGTCGGGTAGTTAACAGAGCAAAATGATAAGCTGATCCCCACCTGCAATTCATTTCTGCAGGCCAAAATCTACAGGTGCTGATTTGGAAGATACAAGCTATGAACGCATAGGTAGGGAAATGAACAAGTACGGGCCAAAGAAGTGTGTGTTAAAGGGAAGAAGTCCAACCTTGAAGAAGCAGATGAGCTTCTTTTAAAATGTACTCCTTGTTTAGAGTCACTGGCCGATGAGACTTCCTAGATTTTATTTTTCAGATTCTCTCACCATGTCATTAATATTGTAGACTGAAAGACATGAGAAGCCAGTCCCTGAACGTGCTTTTTGCAGTTGATTTCTGGAACTACCATGCTTTCTGCTGTAAGGGCATTTGCATCTGCTATGTACCAACCACCTTTGGTAGGATCAAGGGCCCGGGAAAGCAAACAGGCCAGTCACAAAAAGGAAACACCTGGGAATCCTGTTTGGATTCATTGTAATGTGATTAGGGAAGAAGCCAATCCCCAACTGAAATCAACCACCCGGCAAAGTTCTGCAGGATCCCGTTTCATGCTAACAGCATTACAAACGTGTAGACTTGCACTGGACACTTAACAGTCATTTGTTAATGCTTGCCAGGGACTCAGAAATGCCAGCGTAGAAATCAGATTACGAGAACAGTGGCTGGCAATTGGAGGGACCATGTAAAACTGGCCTGGTTCCCTCCCCTGACTCCAGGGCTTCATTTGCACTTGTTTTTCTCTTCTCTTGCTAACTTTTTCTGACCCCAGCGATGCTTTCCTTCACACTCCTTCTACCCACTGCAGCTTTTCCTGCTGCCCCCTCAGGCCCTTGAGACTACTTCCTTTCCAGCAACCTTCCCAGCTGCTTGCCCTCCCTCACTATGTTAGGGCACACTCTTTTGAAACATGAGTTGGTTCCATTATACTGCCTGACCTAACCTTGTTTATGCCAACTGAGCCGGAGCAGATCTAAAAGGATGCTTGCAAATGGTGCTGGACTGGAAAGGTGCTAATTTGGGCCACTGTAGGCCTAGGACTTCATGTACAGGTCCTTTGGAAAACGATGCTGTTATCTAAGGATGATTTCACTTTATTATTTGTACTGAGCCCAGGCACGAACCAGGACTTCATTGACCAAGGTGTTTATACACACTCTGAAGATGATCTTTATCCCCAAATAGAATCCATAACTCTGATGTTTTCTTAAGTACATACAGCAGCTTTTTAATTGCCTAGACAAAAATGTGTTCTCCTTAATTCACCAGTCTTGTCATTCTCCCTCATCTTTTCAACTAAAAGATTAAACTTAAAATATTTAAACTTCTTCACCATCCCTCCCTTTGTATAAGTGGATATAGGTATTACATAAAAAGCCAGTGTTTCGCATACTTGTATACGAAACTTGTATACTGCACGGAAGATACCAGGCAGACGCACTATCCCATTTATTGGACTTGCATGGCATTCTTCATATGAAAGAATCCTGGTGTGCTTGTAGAAGTTTTTTCTCTATGCAACAAAAAGATCTTATAGGGAAGGCTTTCCAAATACAACATTTGTTTTGCAAGGAGGGAAACAAATGATCAAAGAGAACAAAGCTATAGGCAGGAGTTTAGTGTGAATTTAATTCAGTCGCTCTGATCTTTGGACTCTTACATAGTTTGCCTCATTATCAAATATTTTGCAAGGAATGATATAAACAGTCTCCTGTTAAAGACTGCTCCAAGTGTAATGTGATCCAGAGGAGAGATGCCCAGCTGATGGCAGCAATGATAGATGTAAAAAACATGCCGATGCAGTCTATTCCTCCTAGAATGAAGTAGAGGCAAAACCAAGCAAAGGTTTCCTCTTAAGAGATAGCAGCGAAAATGATCCTGAATGTTGGTTTGATTAGAGGTCTCTCCTTGAAGGAGTTACCACTGAGTAGCCAGCCAAGTCTACTTCTAGATAAACATGAGCCAATGAACCAATGAGTGGGAGGAATAATTGCTCAATGAGATTTGTATTGTCAGGAACAGCATAACCTTCTTAGAGGCATCTTTGTTTTTTATTATCATTGCTATGGCAACCTTGACCAGAGGTGCCTTTTGGGTTTAACCCCAGAGACTGATTAGAACAGGTCAGCCGGTTTCAAACTGAAGTCACCACTTCCTTGCTTGTGTGATATCTCCCTTCCCTCCCTGGCCCTCCAAGAGGGGATGGTAACCACCCACCTCTCCCCGGCCAGGGGTGCCCTAGCTGCGTGCTCAGCAGCTGGCACCCGGCTCCCTTCTCACGCAAGACCTTTGGAGGTGGGGGCACCCTGGCCGGAGGGCTGCCACTCCAATTTCTTCAAAGCCCCAGTCGTTTCAGCTCCTTCCCCCTCTTCCTCAAGACCACCCTGCAAGCCTGCGTGACATGATGAGAGAGCAGTAAACTGCACTTGAAAGCCCAGCTCTGCGTTTCGGTGGGAAACTTCTCTGCAATTGCAAAGCGCCCATTAAAGCGCAGGTTGTTTCCTCGAAGCATGCCCAAGCCGGGAGCTTGTAAAGCCCTTCGGGGCTTCTAGCAAGCCTTCCCTTTTGAAATGCTGGGTTGGGGGGAGGCTCGGAGATGAAAGGCTAAGTCTCCCTGGCTGTGCATTTACAGGCTATTGTCTTCCCCGCAGGATAGTTATCCCTCCTCACTTGTGTTATTGCAGTTAATCCACTTAAATGCCCCTGGATTTGCAGATGAGCTGGATTCTTTGCTCCCGCGATTAAGGCGCTTTGTCTGGAGGAGAAAAGGCTGCCGCTGTCCGAGTGACAACGAGTGCCGGGCGAGGGCAGGGGCTCGCGGGCACCTCGTGCCCATCCGCAGCGCAGCGCGGGGCGGGGCGGGGCGGGGCGGGGGTCTCGCCTGCCCGGCCCGGAGGGCGAGGCGCTCAGCGGGCAGCAGCCGGGAGCGTCGCTCACTCGGGCACCGGTTGTGTAAGCCGCAGCCCTGGCCGGCCGCTCCGGGGAAGCCAGCGCCGAGTCCCGGGGAGCCCGGGCTCATGTGCCAGGCGCACCCCGGGACATCGCAATCGCCCTTGTGCGCAATCCCCCGCACCCCCAACTTGTTGGAAAGCAGGAAAAAAAACTCTGCCCCCCTTTCCCTGCCGCAGCCCTCGCCCGAGACGCCCCTTGGACTGCAATCTGCATGCACACGGACATGCACGGGGTGCATATGTGTCCCCCCAGCGCCAGCCAGCCAGGACTCGCCCAAATCATGGCGATGCCCGGTGCCTTCCCGGCGAGGCAAGGTGGATGCCTTCAGGTTGCAGCCTGATCTGCGCAGAAGCTCCCACCCCCTCGCCCTCCCTCGCCCGTGCCGCAGAGGTGCCGGCCCGCCGGCTGCAATCAGATCCCCGCTCCCCCGAGCCCAGCCCGGCTGGCGCGGGGCGGTGCAGGGTCCCCCCGCCCCGGCGCTGCCGCAGGAAGAAGCCAGCCCCCCGCGACGTGTTGTTTGCGGCGGTCCGCGGAGCGCCCGGCCGCGGAGGGGGAGGGAGGGAGGCAGCCAGCGAGGGAGTGCCGGAGGGAGGCGCAGGGGGAGGCGCCGCTATATTCCCCTCCTCGGGATTATTTCCCACTCCACTCCGGAGCAACCCCCCCCAGCCCGGTGCACGGTGGAGACGCAGCCGCCTGGCTCCGACCCCCCCTGGAAGGAGGCAGGAAGGGGGCATCCATCTCCCCGCCGGCAGGAGCGCGGGTGGCTTTGCAGCGCGGGGGCCGCGCAGGTGATGGGCTCCCGCCGGGCGCCGCCCGCATGCGGCGGGACTAGTCCGCACTAGGGACCGTACAAACGCATCCCGCCCGGGCGCCGAGGGATGGTGCTGAGCCCCGCCGCGGCTGGAGCCGCCGCCGCGCGATGAGGACCTGGGCTGGCGCCTTGCTGCTAGGGTTTGCCTACCTGGCCTTTGCCTTCTCGGAGGTACGTGCTGCCGAGGAGGGAGGGAGGAAGGGGGGGAGATGCAAGGGATTTTTCTTTTTCTTTATTTATTATGTATTTGGGGGGTGGGGGGTGAGCAACCAGCCCGCGGTTGCTCGGGGGCGCAGGCTGCAGGAGGCAGCCGGCGTGCAGCGCCGAGCGCCCCGGAGCCCGGCCGGGAGGCGCAGGGCTCGCAGCCGTGCTGCTGGCCCCGGGGAGGAGGGAGCGGGGGCTCCGCAGGTGCTGGCCCGGGACCGTGATTGGGTGTCTGGTCTGTTTGAAGGAGGCTGAGATCCCCCAGGAGCTCATCGAGAGGCTGGCGCACAGCGAGATCCACAGCATCCGCGACTTGCAGCGCCTCCTGGAGATTGATTCCGTAGGTAAATTATTCTCTTTCCTTCCTTCCTTGCCTGGTATGCCGCTGCTGGCACCTGGGGCCGCGCCGATCAGCACGTGTCCGCCGGGTCTGAACCCTCCAGTCGCCCTTTCCTACCAGACGGATCTAGCGCAGGGCTCGGGATCCAGAGCAGGGACCCGCAGGTGTGCCCCCCTCCAGCCAAACCAGGGCTGGGAGAGATGCAGACCAAGGGCAGCAATTCCTCAGTTACCTCCAGACAAGAATCCACTCCCAGGTCAGGCTCAGGAGTCAGACAAGCAGATGGTGAAAGAAACTCTTTGAGTTTTAACTCCCTGACCTTTATAGCTCCAGACCTCTTAATTTCTCAGCAAAGAAGAATTTCCCGAACCTTTCTTGTTGTTCTTCTCCGGCTTGGCTCTCTATAAACTACTGTCCTAGAGGCATTTGAGATATTTGAAACAATGTTTATGAATGAAGTCATGTCTTTTTCAAGACCTGGGGTTTATTAAAAGGAAAATAAACTGTCCATTCTGATCTTAACCAGGACCCTTCCTCGGGTGCTTACCCTTGACAAATACCGCCCTTATTCAAAGGAAAATAGCACAAGGTTATTTTCTGCCTGGTTAAGCATGCAAAGCAATGGAGGGAGAATGTGCGGTTCACCAGTGCTCTACCCCCTGGTATAAAGATCTCAGCATCATGGCAGCATTGAATGGGTGTCATTAAGGTTGGGTTGTTGCCCTTTGCTTTTGGTGGTTCCTTCTGTTAGTTTGTGGAAGAAGGAAACAGCATCTTTGGTAGAGCCGTGTCTTTTGTGAGAAAAATCAAGGAGTCTTGCTCACAGCGGTATGGGGCATCTCCTTTAAAAAAAAAAATCTTATGCTATGCATTTTTTTCTCTGAAATATGTGCTGTTTAAATCATTATCATTCAGTGCTACCAGGTCTTGATTGACTCGCTTGCCTTCTTGTTAGGTGAAGTATTAGTGAACAGAAATGTATGGGAAACATAGCTTACTGATAGAGCTCTTAATTTTTATGTAATTATGTTGTAACTGGTGTCTCATTACAGTGAAAATTAAAATGCTCCTGTCTTTCAGGGTACTTTGCCATAAAGGCTCATTACTAATTACTAGCTTGATATGCATTGGGTTGATACTTTTAGAAACAGAAGTTGGGATTAAGGAAGCTTTCAGGCAGGGACAAAACCCTGAATTGAATGTGCGTAATGCATATTAGCCTGCTCTAAACTGCAGTCTGTACCGTGCACGTGCACCAGGGCCCAAGAAATTTGTATGTTGGCTGCTGGAGAAATAAGGGCGGGTGAATTTTCCCTATTCTCTATTTCCGGTATCTTTGAGGCAGTATTTTGTACCTCCCAGAATATAGTATGTCCGGATACTTCAGCATAACAAACAAGTGCTTCATTTTTAAATACCACTTACGACGAAAGCAAAAGTTCACACGGTTCCGTGTCTAGAGGCAAACTGACAAGCAATGGTGTGCCAGTTGAATAAATTAGAGAAGGTGGCAGATCAGAGAAGATTACTGTAGGAAACGAACTGAATTTTGTTCATGCTTGCTGTTCGCCACTAGGTAAATAATTATTTCATTCTGGCCCTTTACTGCAACGCACTGGTTCAGCAAGTGGCAGAGAAGCAGGAAACAAATGTCCTTTAAAAGCTGAATGTGAAAAATTATTGTTTTATAGAATTAAAAATAAAATGGAAAGGTCCAGTCTTGCCATGTTCCTCCTGCGATTAGTCCTTGCAAAGCCCTCTTCTAAGTAGTAGTTCCAATATTGATCCCTACTGGGAACATAGTCAATGGCTATCTCAGTTTATGCTTAAATATATCAGTCTGGCAAGCTTTACTTTCATAAGTAATCCTTACTCCCCTGACTTCTTATTGCCATAAAAATACAATCAATTAAAAAACTGGATTCAGCTAGTCTCCTTTGGCAATAAAGGCTTGGGCCTGTTTAGAGCATTGTAAGATTAGCTTGAGCTAGAGGAAAAAAAGTCAGATATCTGATAGCTAGTGCTGCAAAGAAAATATTTTGGAAAGCGGAGGATTGCCTTTCTTGCAGTATAACGCATCTGTTAGGTAACAACTGCAGTTTTAACGGATTTGTACAAGACAGTTTCCATTTTTTTGTTGTTTTTACTACTACTCGTTGTAGTGCATGTTCGTGCCAGTGCTTTCCTGAGTGAGTAGGGCTCGTAAACTCAGGGGGGGAACTCAAGTACCGTGGATTACTCTTCCGAGCAAGAGTTTGTAGGATCATTCATGCAGCAAATCTCTGCTTTTCCTGAGAAGTGGGGCAGAATTGGTGGGGAAACAAAGGGAGGAGCAGCCGATTTTTCTCTCTCTCTCTGGCAGCAAAGCAAATACACATGCTTTCAAAACAAGTCTCGTTAAGTCGTGGTGGGCAGCTCCTGCATCCTGACAGATTTTGACTCTATATTGTAGTGCAAGTATGATGGATAACCCCCTTCATAAAATTAGAAACCACACCCCCAGACCATCTGGTGTATTACTTAAAGAAAAACAGCATCCAACATAATGCTTATCAATTTATTCAATAAAGAAAATCCAGGCCAAGATTCTTCTTTTGGAGCACAATCCTGCACTCCCTCCTCAAATCAAACTAGTGAAGGCAATAGGAGTGCTGCCAGATACAGGATCAGGCCTGTAAGTTGCAGCGGTATAAATCCATTGGATCTGAGTGGAGTTTCACAGCGTGAAAGAGAAAAGACTGACCTTACCTATTTAAGATATAAAGCCGGCATGATCCCAGGAAGTAAACAGCTCTAGCACTCAAAGTCCACGACTTCACTACTAACAGTGAAGAGAATGAATCATTGAAACAGAGGCAATTCCTTTTCGCTGCCTTTCAGATTTCCTTGGCTAGCAGAGTGGGTCTTGCTCTCCGCATTTTCCCCTCCCTTCCGTCCTGTGGGAGGTAGAGTTCACTTCATCACATATTCGACTTGCCTCCTGCTGCTGCTTGGACTACAGTGAGACTCCCGATCGCACAGTCTTTCCCCTGTCCTGGAAAGGCTGCTGCTTCTCTGTGCACATGCGTGCTGGCGTGTGTTTTACTTGGAGCAAAAGCACCAACCAAGCCATTCTAGTCCTACCGCCACGAGGAGCACTTTAGATTTGTGAATTGAATAGCCTTTGACTATGAACCAGCAGAAGCAGCTTTGCAATATACACAGTATATTGTAAAATAACACACCTGGAAAGAGCAGTAATTGTGTTAGGTTATTAAACCACAAACAAGCTAATCCACTAAACTCTCCTGTTGACTTCACTGGCCTTTGGATAATGTCCCAAATTAAAAATGGACAAGGGTGCAAGCGTTAGCTTACGTTAGGCCACCTGGAAGCAGTGAAGCAGGTGGGCTTTTGACATGCAGCCCTCTGTATTTTGCTCTTTTCCTTTCCCCTCAAATGATGCAAGAAATATGGTTTGAGAGAGTTTTATAATGCTGTTCTTCTCTGTTACATGTAGGTAAAAGGACCTCTTGCATAGTGCTATCTCAATTCCTTAATTGATCCAAGTTTTCAAATGTAATGCCATTGATCTCTGAGTCTGAATATTACATTGGCTAGAAACATGATCAAACAGATTGACATTGCCTTGAGCTTGTTGGGAGCATGACTGATTTGTAAGAGAGACTGTAATGGCTATTGCATACTATTTTCAAATCCTGAAAAGAGAGAGGCATTGGGGATTTCATAAATTGTTCATGATACCCAGGATTTTGGACCTCTACATCTGGGATATGCATCAAAATGGCACCCAGTTAGCAGAACGGAAGTATATAGTGGATATATATATATGTTTGGGACTCTACCTTCTGAGCAAAAACTGCATGGGAAAATGATGTCATAGTAATGTTAGAACTATCTAAAAGTAGTCTCTTTTAGGATACTTTCCATATTCTTTTTTTTAGGAGAGCAGCAATCACATATTGGCAGTGTCATAGGAGCTCTGTGAGTTGTATGTTAGCTACTCCCTGACCTCCATGGAAAGATGCCAGTCGGACAAAAAGAACTATTTCAGCCACATTAATGGACTGACCAAGGCTAATTGCTGGAGTTTTTCTACCCATCATCAAAATGTTGTCAGTGCATCAGGGCATAAAAGATTAAAGAGAAATTACTTGATCAGCTGCCATGAAGACATTTTTTTTTTATTCAATGACCTATCCCATATCCAAGAAGAAAGCTGTCTTCATTTTGCTCAGCACAGCACCCTCAGCAGTCACTTAGTGACATACATTTTTTCTACATTAATAAACTGAGAATCGTTCCTTTCCCTGTAAAACTTTGTTTGCTCATAGGGCGTGATCCAGTAAGGTGGTGGAACCCTGTAACTCCACCTGACTGTCCTGGGAGTCGAGGGCACTGCCTGTTTTGGACATCCTCAGTTCTATACCATTGGTTAATATTTGGTGGGAAAATAGTCTTAATTTCTGACATCATTGGTTTGGGAGACCTTTTGGCAGATCCGGTGTTAGTTTCCGTGCTGCTTTAACAAACAGGAGGATTCTTTTTTTTCCTGATCGTTAAAGCACCATTGTTTTATCCATTGAATCAGTCAAAAATCTTTTCCTCTGGTTATAAATAAGGATTCAAGACTAGTTGGGGTCAGATTCTGTGAGTCCTTCACAGACAAAGCTCCTATTGATTTCAGGGCTCGATCCAGCATCCTGTGTAAAGGGCTGAGAATTTTTCCATTGGCTTCAGCGGGCGATGGAATAAGTTCCAAGTTCCGAAATGGATACAGGATAGGGCCAAGTGCCTTCAGCACTGCAAAAGTGATCTTACAATACACACATGCTTATGAAAAGACACTGATGATGTTGAGTCATTGATGGAACTTGTGCGCTGTTTGTTTTTTTGGAGCTTGTGTTACAGTCCCTTCTCCTAGGAGGTCAGAGCAACATGGCAGCTTTCTTTTTAGTAACTCTTATGGCATCGCATCCAATAGAACAGGGGCTAGTGAAATAATGGCCTGCCTGTCTCATGATTCTCTGTGATCTGTCTCGGTATGCCAAAAGCAGCTCAATGGTCTTTTGGTTCAACCCCTGTCCGAATGCAGGAATACTGCTTCTAAATCATCCGTGACCCATGCTCATCCAGCCTTTTTAAAAACCTCCAGTGAAGGAGATTGCACAGCTTCTCAGGGCAGGCTGTTCCCCTGCCTCACTATTCTAGCAGCAGGGAAGTTCTTCTTGATATCTGATTGAAATCTACTTGGCCACAGTTGAAAGCCACTGCTTCTCATTCAGCCCTCTGCAGCAGGAGAGAAAGTGTCCCCCCTGTTTATGGGAAGCTTTCACATATTTGAAGACTGCTGTCATGTCTCCCCTTAATGGCTTTTTTCTCCAAGCTAAACATACTTAGTTCCCTCAACTTTCCTTCATTTGACTTGCCTGCCACCCCTTTATCATTGTTGTTGCCTGCCTCTGGACTCTGTCTTCCCAACATCCTTCTTAAAGCGTGGAGCCCTGCACTTTGCTTGCAAGTGGCACCTTGGTCCTGGCATATTTTGCTTAGAACATGATGCTGCAGTAAGGTTAAAGGAGTCTCAAGCACCTGGTCATTGGCGATGTGTAGGGGGTGCACGTGGGTGCACGTGCACCCCATGAGATTAGCGGTGCACCCCCCAGGAGATGTGTCAGTGGTGTCTGTGGGCCGTCGCTGCTCGCCACCCCTACCCTCATTGGTGACATCTGTGGGTAGTTGCCAATTGCCACTGGCGACTGCCGGTGGCATCTGTGGGTGGTCACTGATCACTGGTCCATGCTTGCCACCACCCCCAGTGCCAACACCACCTGTGGGCAGTCACCGTGCCTCCCCAACCTCTGGGAGCATGTGTCATTCTTGCACCTGGCTTAACATATGAGTGGCAGAATCACAGAATCACAGAAAATTGGCGTTGAAAGGGACCTCAGGAGGTCATCTAGTCCAACCCCCTGCTCAAAGCAGGACCAGCCCCAACTAGATCATCCCACCAAGGTCTTGTCTAGCTGGGTCTTAAAAACCTCCATGGATGGAGAGTCCACCACCTCTCTGGGTGACCTGTACCAGTGCTTCACCACCTTAGTTTTTTCCTAAGATATCAAATCTAAACGTCTCTTGCTGCAGCTTGAGACCATTGCTCCTTGTTAATTCAGTAGCAGATTACTTTCCTCAATCTTACTTTCTTCATAGAACCTGAAATCAGTTATCTTCTGTGGGGGTTTTGCTTATGCAGCCAATTCACGATCAGCCCCTGTGACTCAGGGTATCATGAGTGATTGCTCTTTTCAGCCCAGCCAGCTGCCCCCACCAAGAAGTGAGGCTCAGATTATCAGTTTTACAGCCTTACAGACCCTGTTTGCAGGTAAGCAGAAATACCTGCACTCAAGCTCTTGGCCTGAGCAGTTTGTGTCACTTTCTTTGAAAACCAGTGTATTGCTTCAAGTAGAGAGGAGTAGCACAGAATAAGGCTCTGCAAGGGAGATCAGCGATAAGGGTTGGATTCTGCTGAGCCCTTGACGTTCCACTGACAGGCAGGAGGAGTGGAGAAAATCAGCTTAACTTAATTGATTTAGGGTGGGAGGGATGGTCTGGTGGCACCAGTGGGAGTCAGGAGACCCAAGCTTAGTCCCAACATCTGGGGTCATTTGGGGTCAGTCACTTCCTCTACCCAATCCACGAGTTTCCTGTCTATAAAATGAGGTTAGGATTTTTTCACCAGGAAGGAGTGTTGCGAGGATAAAATCCATTCAGTATTGCAAGGTGCTCAAATAGGGGACGCACATATTCCTAGACAGACAGACAGACTCCAAAGCTGAGAACAGCAGGCAAGGACCTGTCCCCAATTCAGAAAATAGGCAGGATTGGCTATATTGTAACGTGCATTTGAGGTTGCATTTGGACTATCTGCTGAATCTTTTTCCTGCTTCTAAAGGCAATGCCATTTAAAAGGGCGAGGCAGGTGGGAAATTACATCCCCAAGAGCATGTGGTTCTTCTAAGTCAGCACCTGGCCTCTGGGTTTGTGTCTCACCCTGCACCCGAAGTGGCAGGCAGGTGCTGAGCTGAGTGTGATTCCTCAGACGGGCGGGGAGGGAGTTGGTTTATTTGTAGAGCAACCGTGCGCGAGTCGTACTGTTCACATAGCCAAGTGTTAAACAGGTCCCACTGTCGTCTGGATGCATCCCGAAACGCGGAAGCAGAAAGGACTGCAGAACCGCGGGAGATGGCAGACCGTTGCATACTCTCAGCAAGCAGAAAGCGCAGCCGATTTGCCTGTGCCATCCTTCTGCATATTTATGCACATTGCATTTTTCCTGGGAGCCATCCATAAAAATCTGTAAAACATCCCATTATGACACAGAGGGCACTGTGCGAAGCAGAGTGCTGGGAGCTGGGCTTTGAAGTGCTGGGATCCAGTTCCCTTTCAGTCTGTATTTTGTTTATCTCTTCCCGCCCCCCACTTGCAGTGTGTGCTCGAGAGAGCTTTCCAAAGCCCACTGCATGTGACCTGACCGGGAGCGATTCGCTTAACAAAACCAAACAGCGGAGCAGTCGTTCTCGTGTTTTTTTATGATAAACGAAATGCCAAGTTTTCCATCTATGCTTTTTCTCATGGCCCTTGAACCCATGTGGTAGGCTTATTTAGGGAACAAGACAAGCCTGGATGCAGTCCCAGAGTCTGCAGTAGCTTCAGATACCCCTCCAAAGGTTAGGATACTTCACTAGGGATTTGTTCTGCAGCAGAGACTAAAAGGAAACTCAGGCTAGTTGCTGTTTGTTCTCAACTTAGCCCATGCGCTTTCCCGTAAGCCAGACAAGAGAGTGTTTATAGACGTGGTAATTTTACTATGGGGCTTATGGCGGTGTATTCAGCATTGTAGACGTCCAGTGACGTACTCTGCCAGGACTCTAGGAGTAACTTTTAAGCAAACGTTTATCTGTGTAGCTGAATTGAAATGTTCTTATTTCTACACTGAACTTCAGCTTTAAAAAAGTTTTTGAGGCCTTTCATAAGCACTGTTTTGCTTCAGGGTCAGCTTTCTCATGCAACGTACAAGATTGACTTTTTTCAATAAAATGAAGGTTTGAATATAAAATGATGTTGCTTCATAAGCAAAATTGAATGTGAAATTCTGCCCTGACGTATGTCTTGGCAGCTCTATTGGCATGAGTTAACGGGATTGTAATTAATGGCAGGAGTTGGTTCAGAGTGGGTGTATGACAAAGCGTTATCCTCACGTTTGCGGAGCAGGATAAAAGGGACTGTCGTACTGACGACACAGTTAAGATTTAATATTTTGTTCCCTGCTGTAGGATATGACGAAGTTTCAGAAACAAATTTGAGGTCTCATAGCGTTCACGCAGCAAAACATGCGCAAGAGAATCGCCCTGTACCTGTTCGCAGAAAAAGAAGCATCGGTAAGAACCCGCTAGTTGTTCTTATAGACCCAGATAATGGGGGCTCCTTCGGGCAGTCATGTAGGGCACTGTTGTGAAAAACTAACATAGCCAAAGGAAAAGACCGTGTATAGTTTCTGCTTTTTCTATTGACCTCATCACTTGTTGCGTCTGAATCACTTTCTGGTTGGTAATCCATCCTAGAGAGACATGCACGAATAAATGGTTTACATTCACCTTCCAGTTGTGACATGTTAGAAGCCAGACCCTTATTAGCAAATGTGGCAATGTTCAATGTATAATTCATAGTGTCGGGAACAACTACAGCAACTGGCTTAAAAAAAAAACAAAACAACAACAGTTGGTGGGGTTTTCAGTACAGAAGCTCTGGAAAAGGAAACAGCTTGACTCTTTATTTCAAAAACAGTTTATCCAAAAAATTGAGAGAGCAAAGTGCTTTGACATTAATTTCCATCACCACATAGAGGGCCAGGCATGTTTACAAGGCATTTTTTTCCCTAGTAAGTACTAATGATGGTGTCAAAACAGAAGCCTGGATGTCAAATGGAATCTATGCTAATTTACAGATGTAAAATGAAACAGGTGTTAATTCCCTTGAAAATGGAATTTTTATGCAAACAGCTCTTGTTCCATCTGATTAGATTCAACTGTTTGACTATTCTAGTTATCTGTGAACCCATACATATTCTTATGTGCTGTAGGTAATTTGGAGTCAGCAGACTTTAACTCTAGACTGAGACCACATGCAATATATAGCACAGTACATGCTATCCACCTGGATTTGCAGTGCAAATTGGCAAGCGCACCTGTTGCACTGACTGCCTCTAGAGAACAGTGGTTTAGAAACAGTCTGCTGCACTTGGCACCCGTTTCTGCAAGGTGCTGGATTCTTCACATTAAAAGTCAACGGGAACTGAGTATGCGCAACAACTTGTAGGAATTGCCAAATATCTTGCAGTATCAGGCCCTCTATTATCATAGGTTAACAGCAACGTTGGAGACCAAGAAGAAAAATCCTCCGTTGTTGTCACATCCACCCACTCGACAGAGATGTTTGGACGTGTCTTGCTCACCAAAATGGAACGTGTCCAAAATCAAGCCAACTGCAGATGGGATACTAGGCTTTCAAGTTACAGGTTCAAACCAAGCTACCTTTTCTTTGCCTTAGACTTCTCCTGAAGATAGTGAAGAGGTACAAGCGTTGACTCCTTCCCTTCCTCACAAGACCCCAACTGTTATAGCTTCTTCAATAGAAGGGTAAAAAAAAACCAAGCTGCCTTCAGAGAACTTCTTGCTGTCCAGATTGCCCAGTAGGGACTGCCGTGAAAGAAACGAAATATTTTCTTCCTGGACCCTCTTGTCCTGTACTTGAGAATCTCACTTCTCAAGAAGTCCTACCTTCTCGCCCCCCAGGGTGCAAGAGACACCCAGATGCTTCAGAGAGTAGCTAGTGAACTGCAGCTAGGCTTTAGCATGCTGTTGTGCAGCCCATTGCTCAGTGCACAGCAAATATATAGAGCTAAAACTCTGAGCCCTGGAGAGTCTGAAATATACACTTGTCTCTCAGCACTTCTCCTTTCTTAGGAAGTATTTAGTTGCTGTAGATTGAGATCTGGCAGAATAATGTACTTAGTTGAACACAGAACGGAGTCGCTGGTTTGCTCTTACTTTTCCAATGGTTTGTTCACATCCACTTGTGTACTGGTTCATCAGCTTTATTGAGAAACGATGACACTTGTGATGATGGACAAAGGAGGTTTGGCAGTTACTGGAGCTGAAGCTGCGGGACTGAAAGATTGCTTCAGAAATCAGGTTTATCATTGATGTTATAGAGACAATTGGTGTGCGGTTGCATGACACATACATGCCTGTTCTGGCCCTGATTCTGCAAAACAGACCAATCCCTATCGGTCGGGAACTGCTACAACAGAGAAGGTGTCAGACTGTCCTTGCCTACTGTCACTTTTTAATAGCCAGCATTTCCATTTAAGCGTGGATGCTCTGAACTGCATGGGAACTTGAGCCGGTAGGTCCCTATTTCATGGTCTGGTTGTGTAGAGCCGCTCAGGCTTTGCTCTGGGGTAATGTGCTCAGTGTGATAGGAAGTCAAGGGTGGCAGCCTCCCCAAGCCCAGCACCAAGGCTGATCATTAAAGCAGGCCACCTGGTTGGGATTCATTCTCGTATGTTCATAGCAAAAGTATCTGTGCTCTAAAGCGAGAGCAGCTGTTCACCTGGAGGTGTGAATTCTTGTGTTTGTAGAGGAAGCCATCCCTGCTGTCTGCAAAACAAGAACTGTTATATACGAGATACCTCGGAGTCAGATTGATCCCACCTCTGCCAATTTCCTGATATGGCCACCATGCGTGGAGGTGAAACGTTGCACTGGCTGCTGCAACACCAGCAGTGTGAAATGCCAGCCATCACGGATACATCACAGAAGTGTCAAGGTGAGGACATGGTGACTGCACAGGTGCAGAGGGCATCTCTTGCTGTAAGAAGATTGGTGCTTCAGACAGTCAATCAAATATGTTCTCCTCTGCTATTAGCAGATACTTTTCTTCGTATCTGTTTAACAGAAAATATTGCTTGTAGAGTTGATTGTCGTGGACACCATTTTGTTTTTGGGTGGTTTTTAACCAAAAAAATCTTAGCAAAAATAGTTCTCATTGGAGCTTTCCCAGGATCTGTCACAGCACAGAACTAGCATTTCAGAAGAGAGGCTGACTCAAGGGGCATGGGATTGTACAATCCACTGTACAGAATATTATTTCCTTAATTAAATATTATGCCGCTTAAAACTGGGGCTTTTATATGTGACAACATAACACTTCTGATCTGAAAAAAATGTGTTTCAAATGATCTTGTCTCTGGGGGCAAGAGACTCAAGGGCATCATGCTTTATTAACTCATTAGGCAAAATCCTTTTCTCATTGCCACAGTTTTCCATTAAATATTTCATGAAGTATTTATTATAGTCATGTTGCTTTCACATCGGTGTAAATCAGGGGACCTGATTAAGTCTGTAGACTTGCACCAGCATAAGGGACAACAGAATCCCATTTATTGGCCCCATTATTCACCTGTTGCCCCATTTCTTACAAATATTAAAGTTGACTTCTATTTTTAATAAACATCCTTCTAAGTGAATTTGCCCAGTAAAATAAATGGACTGTAGCAGGCACTGTGTCTTGCTGAGGAGTCATAAGAGGTGCTGCAGACTCATTTATTTAACCGACATGCCTTCCAAATGCAAAGTGTGATGTCTGAGCCAGTTATAAGGTATCTGAACACACCCAAAAATGTGGGCAGTTTTATTTATTTTCTAAATGGCTGAAAAACCCTTCCGGCTCTGATAAGATGGCAAATATCTGAGGAGATTTTCTCAGCTTTTCCAAAAATAAGTACCTGATACACTTGCATGCTATTCACTTGTGGATGTTGAAACTGGTTGCAGACATAATTAAGTTAGAAAAAGAAAAATATGGGGCTGTTACATTGATCACTGGGCTGACAATCAGCTGGAGAAATTTAAGTCATTTAAAATAGTGGCTTAAAATGAAACTACCTCCTGAACCAGGAGTAAAACACCACCACTGGCAAGCCCAGTGCTATGATCTGTGGGCCCAGTCCTGCTTCCACCTGTTTTGTGGGCTCAGATCCTTCCACTAATGCATTAACATGGTGCAAAGGGATAGTAATGTAAATGCAAATGCTCAACAAAGAATTGTGCTGCCTGATGAGAACTCCAGGTAGCTTGTCTACACCACAGCCTGGCTCTTGTCTTCTGCCTTTCCAACACACAGGGTGCGGAAGAAGTTGAGTGGCATTTGCTACAGCCACTCTCCTCCTGCATAGGATCCTAGAACTTGAATTGATGCTTCTGTTAGGATGTTTTAATGTTACTGTCGGGGATGTTACCTGTCTTGCTGCCCCCCATGTAACTTGGCATCTCATTCAGTGGTACAGCAGTGGCCTTTTTGGACTTGCACTCATTTATTAGCATGCAAACTATAAGGGCGATCATCTGAGAAGTTGATTTCTAGGGCTGCGTAAGTGCCAGTGACAGATACGCCCATCAGCCAGTGGTTCAGAAAGCTTCAAGACAGTTCCCCTGCTCCAAACAGTAATTAAATAGAAAGGACAAGAGGTCAAACAGGAACAGGATGCTTATTGTAGAGGTTGCAAGCTGACCCCACCATCACACCAGAGATCCTTGAACAAAATCCATATTTATTTCCTTCAGAGTCAGATCCTCTTGTAGCCTTTGATATAATTAATTGTTTTATGAGCCTTTTGGCAAGAACACATTGAGCTGAATGACTTTGTGTGTGCATGTGTGTGTGTGTGTGCGCGTGTGTGTGATGCTTGAGCAAGCCCAGTGCGAGGGTCACAGGAAAGGTAGGAGGAATTGGTCTGAGGGGCTGTCTGGGATATTCCTGGAATGCAGTGGAGAGCTCTCGGTTTTTCCATCATGTCAGACTATATAAAAGCTCTCTTTTGATTAACATTGAAAAGGCTTCCCCCCGCCCACCCTCTTTTAATTTACAAGGTGGTGAGATCATAGCAAGCCTATTCACACTGCCAACATGTCTGCCCAGAAAAGTCAGGCAGTGGGTTTGAAGGCATATTATCTAACAAGGCAAAGCAAAGGATGTTTCTGGACACCCCTGAGGGCCACAGCGGACAAAATGATATCTTACCCAAATATCAACGGTTAGTAGTAGGATGTGG
The DNA here is from genome assembly GCF_030867095.1 of Alligator mississippiensis. Lineage (NCBI taxonomy): Eukaryota > Metazoa > Chordata > Crocodylia > Alligatoridae > Alligator > Alligator mississippiensis. The sequence goes on along the minus strand of NC_081836.1, from coordinate 49,232,166 downwards.
AGCTGCAGTGCAGGTGGGTACAGGGTCAGGGACATCCCTTTCCTCTTGATCTTGATGCAAAGACTGTTGAAGCCAATGGAAAGACTCCTGCAGATTCTAGTGAGCCTCAGATCAGATCACAAGTGCACCAGGCAGCGGGGCTGAGCTGGAGCTCTTAGCCAGTGCTTCTGGTGATGCTAGCTAGAGGGATAATTGGGTGCTATGACCTTTGTCCACCCTTACACGAACCAGTTGACCTGGCACAACATCAGTATAGCAGGGCATAAGCTGTGTCTTCTCAAAAAGGTGATGCAGGTTCCTGTTGCACTTGAGATGCTTCTGGAGCTGATGGCTTTAATATTTGTCATATGGCCCTTTAGTCTTGGTTTGATGAAAGACCATGGTAAGTTCCTTCTTATGATGTCCATTCTCCAACAGGTAGATTAGGGAAGGGGACACAACCAAGCCAGACCAGGGTCTTGAACCCATGCTGTGGAGGGTAGCAAGTTTACCATGGCACCACTACACAGGGCCCTGTAAGAGGCAGGTCAGGGAAAGAAAGGGTGTGAGAAGCACTTTTGCCTGTATGTCAACAGAACACCTACATTGGACACATCTCCTCTGGAAAGCGTGCAGAGGAGAGCCACGCGCATGATCGAAGGGTAGGAGAACAGTTCTTATGAAGAGAGGCTGAGAGCTGTGGGACTCTTCAGCCTGGAAAAGCGCAGGCTCAGGGGGGACCTGGTGGCTGCCTATAAATATATAAGGGGTGTGCATAAGGATCTGGGGGAGCACCTGTTCACCAGAGCGCCCCAAGGGATGTCAAGGTCCAATGGTCATGAACTGCTGGAAAACCGTTTTAGACTGGACATAAGGAAAAACTTCTTTACTGTCCAAGCCCCCAAAATCTGGAATAGACTCCTTCCAGAGGTGGTGCAAGCACTGACTCTGGACACTTTTAAGAAACATTTGGATGTTTATCTTGCTGGGATCCTTTGACCCTAGCTGACTTCCTGCCCCTGGGGCAGGGGGCTGGGCCTGATGATTTTACGAGGTCCCTTCCTGCCCGAATGTCTATGAAATGTTTATAATCCCAGATTATAAAGCAAACTGCTTTCAGCAAACAGTCTATTTGTATCTAGCATAAAAAATGTGTCTTTGATTCAAATGAAATGGCTGTTTGAAAGTTCCCTCTGCTGGTGACCCTCACGTTCTTATGGCCCCTACTTATATCGTTATACAAAAATATGGAAGAACCCAGTCATTGATTCGGACTTGAAAGGTTGGCAGGTTTTTGCTATCAAATCCATGTGTCATTTTTAGGTTGCAGACTCTAATTGCTCAGTCCACAGTGTGACTGGAATAGGGTCTTGCGGGATCCCTGTGGCAAAGGATCTCATCTTCCTGAGCTGTGCCTGAGGAATGGTGTAGGCTGGGGTTTGTTTGTGGGAGTATTTCCCTTGACTCTGTCTGGTACCTCTGGAACTGGTAAAGCTGAGAGTTCCCATTAGTTTTACCCTAATCCTAGAAATGTGTTAAATGCTCTCTCCACCTTGCATATCATGGACCTTTGTATCCCTTTGATTGCAATTGCTTCTTGTGACTATTGCTAATCTAGTTAATAATAGTCATGAGAAGTACCTGGTCATTCTCCCACTCAGGCTGTGTCCTGCTAGCTAGGAGAATGGATCTGATGAACATTATAGAGGAAGCCCTGTCTGCAGAGCCAACCCTAAGCAGCTGATCTTAATGCCAGGGACATCGGGGGGAAAAACAGCCTTCCTTTTCACGCTGTGGAACAATAGTAGCATCATTCCACCTACTTTTCCATGATCTCTCTCCACTCATATCCAAGATGGGCATGAGACTGCTCTGTAGTGATTTCTAAACTCTGCATTGATCAGGATGTTTACTCCAAAAACATCCAGTTTTAGTTTAATAGGGAGGCATGAAAAAAAAAAAAAAAAAAAAGGTGGGAAGGGAAAGAGTAGCCAAGGATAAGCTACTTCTCAGAGAGGTGAAGACAGGAACACAGATTGAAAGCACTAAAGCAGTTGTTTGGAGGAAACCAGACTGGGGCACCAGGACTTGATGAGATGTCTGAAGGACATCAGGCCTTCCTGGGTTATAGTGAAGGAGTGATGAGCCTGTGGGTAAGATGGACAGACAGAGACAACGGTTTTGAAATCCTCTTTTCCCCTTATTAAAGAATGGCGGTCTGACTACGGGAACTCCGAGAAGGATCGCAGGTACCCAAACTCAGACACACTGGGCAAACACAGCCTAGCTCAGGGTCCAGACTGAAAATGGAGAAGTTGGAGAAGTCACACCAGGGAGGTCAATGCAAAAGGGCTAACACCTGAAAGGGGTTTCTCAGAGACCAGCTAAAACAAGGCCCATCACAACGACAGCCACTCTCACCGCTCTGTCTTGGGCACCTACAAGAGTCTATGGCTGCTTAGTCCCTACAGCAGTAACTCAACACTTCCACACCTGAAGACCTCACTTGGTTTCTGTATCTTGCTTTCCCCACACCATGTTACAGTGGTTCCTCTGTATGAATTATGAACATTTTACCTGGACTGCTAAGTACTACTTAGGGGAACATGTCACAGGCTAGGGACACCGATATGTTCTGCATACCCACCCATAAAAACATTTCTTGCTGACTCACAGGTTTTATCACTTCATTATCGCTGCCTTAGTTTTACTTCCTCAATGACTCCTTCCCTGGTCCATGGTTTGTCCTTCTGGACACCTCAGCGCACAGATCTTAAGCAAGCACAGGAGCTACAAACACTCAGCACTACTCAGTTCTCCACATCAGTAGTTAGGCTGCAGGCACTCCTCCTTATATTGAGAAAATGCCAGCTCTGAGTTGTCACTCATGTTTTGACTACAGAAAAATAATAGAGCTATTCTTCTGTTGTAAAGAGCTTAGAAAGGGCACAACAGGTCAAAATATTTTTAACACTGTGGATTCCTAGTTGAAATCTCTGAGTTTATTTTGTGAATCGCATTTGGACACCTCAGGGCTAACATTGTACGGCACCCTGGTTTTGAATCGCTGCTCTAGGTCTTTCCCTTCACCTGCTTTGTTACTGCCCTGGGTTCCTTCCTGCATTTCTTTAGGCTTCCTCCTAACTTCTTAACCACAAACCCCTCTTAGGCTGTTTTTTCACTCCTCTTGCTGCAGCAGCAACCCTCTTCCACTTACTCCATCTGTTTTCTAGTTTCTGCTTGCTTAAGGCTGCTCTTTATATGCCCTGGTATGCCTTCCCATCATTCCCAACAGCATGCAATTCCCAGGATCCCTAAGGGGACTACATTTCCCAGGATCCTTTGTCATGACCACACCTGACCTATAGCCTCCTTTAAAGGGCCAAAGCAAATGCAATTAAATTGAATAATAGTTAATCATCCATAGCCATACCTTTTACCTGGATTGCTATTTGGGGCCAAGTGAAGTTCTCTGATTTTTCTTTAGTAAGTGTTAAATGTAGCAAGAGCTTGAGTACAACCAAGTTACTGATTCCCTTTTTCATATTCTCATTTTTTCCAACACATCACAAGGCGGTGGATGGGCAATAAGAACTATGTTTATTTTTATATGCTTATAAGAAAGTGATGCATCCTTGTTCCCTCCAAGATGAGAAACACTGTTGGGATAGTAGAACAAAGAAATACACACACGGGTCTGAAAATTTGTCCCAATCCAGGTAAAACTCATGATATAAAAAAAACATGCTTTCCATGTTTTGGTGTTTGAGAGAGACTTGCATCTTTAATTTTTGGTGAAATTGTATCACTTATAGAATGGTTATAACATTTTCTTTCTTTTTCCTAAAATTACTAGATTATCATATTAGCAAACAAGCTATTTTGATAACTGTTTTACAAAAAAATTGGTTGAAAAAGTCTTTAAAAATTACTGAAAAATCTGAAAAATGCAAATTTTTTAATGACTGCTTTCTTTTTTGAAGAGGCCATTTTTCTGATTTAAACACCCTCCCTCCCCAACATATTATTGACTAGTGCTTCTACAAATCAGAAAATGGTCAATCTAAATAGCTTTTATGAGCCATGAAGGGAATGAATTTACACTTCCATCTTCTCTGCATGCGTTGCATCTTGTAGTAACTCCCTTTATCTACTACTTCCCTTCTCCCTGGTGTTCTCTCCTGGTTGTCTTCTATCCTGCTCTGTATCTTTCTTTGCCTTCATCCCATCAGTGAATTCATGTGCCATAAAGTTTTGTAGCTGTTGTAGGCAAACACACTTTGCCTCAGCTGTAGTTTGATCCCAGGTGACTTCTTGTCTCTAAAGATCCCAATTTTATACCCCATCTTGTCTTTTTATCTTCACCTCATAATTGCATCCTTTAGGGTTGCCAAAGTCCATAGAGTCTCATTCCTTTCCTCCGTTGCTAATTTATTTTGAAGTGGAGCAGAGATGCCTGGTTTAGTCGTTCCATTTCTAATCCACATCCTAATTTGGGCAAGCTCTGAGTTTTTAATGCCTACATGCAATTGATATAAAAGTGGTCTTCCATGATGAGGACTTTCCTGTAAGTTCCTGACCAGAATTAATGTTATTTTTATGCTCACATGCTTTCAGGGTTTCCAAGCTCAGACTCTGTGCAGGAAAGCCATTACTGCCATTCATTTAGTAATACTTCTGAATAACCTAAAGCACTTCCTTCATCTTGGGGCTGGCAGTATCACATATATGTTTCCACCAGACCAAATGTTTATAACTGCTACATAGCACCCATCGATATAATAGGAGTGTGATCAAAGATCATAGGGACAGAAACACTGTACCCCAAGTCATAGGATGTGGTTTATTATATCATGGATAGATTTTCAAAGGCACAAATAGAAGTGATCTCCCCCTGAGATAAAATAATATTTCCTTGATTTTTTTTTTTATCAAGGCTCTTGGTTTTTGTTGCATTGAACAAAAGTTAAAGGGGATCATGTGGAATGAGTGGTTTGCTTATGGCTAACCACTTCAAAACACTGGGTAGTGCGCAATAGCATGTGATTAACTTGTTGCTCCAAGGAGAATGTTAAACACCATGGCAGGATGAGGGGGATGAAGGAAATGATGAAAATATGAAGCCAAAAGATGCTAATCTAGGGCCATATTCTGTTATGTTGGCATGGCTGTCAGTTTACACCAGCTGCAAATTTGGCGCTGAGCCTGTATCAGTTTGAGTTAGAATTAATTATAGATCCCATGGTGGCAGCAGGTGTTATGAGATGACATAGGCTTTGCAATTTAATTGTATTCTGCGTTGCTTTAACTTGCAAAAATGAATGTTTACAGCATCTTATTAATCTTCATTTTTGTAACTGGTGTTGCCTGAAGCAGGAAGAGGGAATGAAGCGTGGGGTCTGTTTAAATTTACAGATGTACTTCCGTGAAAGCCTCACATTTTGAATGGTCTGTGAAGTAGGTTATCATCCATTATAGTGGACCATAAGCTGAATATGAGTCAGCAATGTGTTCTTGCACAAAAAAAAAGCCAACAGGTTACTGTGTTGCATTAATAGATGTGTCTCTAAAAATCAAAAGAACTGAGTCTTCTGCTATGCTCAGGACTGGTGGGGCCTTACCTGGAGTAGTGTGTCCACAAAAACAGATGTGGACAGGTTGGAAAGAGTCCAGTGGAAAGCAACAGAAATGATGAGAGGCCTGGGAAGCAAGATTTGTGAGGAAAGGCTGAAAGAGCTCAAATATTTAGCCTGGAGAAGAGAAGACCAAGGGGGTATTTGATAAATCTTCAAATACCTGAAGGGCAATTCTAGAGAGGAAAGAAATGGGCTTTTTTCTGTGGCTGTAGGGGATTGATCCAGGGGCAGTGGTCTCAAACATCAGTACAGGAAATTTAGGCTAGAGATTAAAAACAACTTTCTGAGTACGAAGGTGGTCAAGCATTGGAACAGGCTCATGAGATCCCTTGCAGCTGTGCTTTCCTATATGCCCAGTCTTTAAATATCTCCACTTATATTCTTCAGTGCATGTAATACAAAGTCAATAGTGGAAGGGGTGTATATATAGTTGTCTTTTTGGAGAAAAAAAAGACCAGGGAAGGACTAAAAAAGAGTTTGATTATAGTTTATTCTGGTTGCATGTAATTTTCAATGCTGCCAGTTAATTCCAACAATTGGAATAAGCATGGCAGATATCAAAGCTCTTTCATGATTGCTGGGTCTCTTTCTGTGTCTCTGGTTATGGAGGACTTAATCACTGTTTGTTATTGTAAATTGTGAGGATTAGTCATCCTTTGATGCCGGATGACTCAAATGTACCATACATTTTCAAATCTTTGCATTCAAAGCCTTGGTGGAGTTAGACTCTGATAGAAGATTTTGAAGCATATTGCTTTGACCCATGGTTGACCTTTCCGTAAAAGTATTCTTACATGTTGCAGCCAGCTCTAAATCTGTATGGAAATCTGACAACCTTGGAAAATGTCTTTAATGTGGATATTTTAGCTACTGCATCTGTCTCTGCAGAACTTTTGTTTACTGAGCAAATCAAAATAGGCTCCAGGTCTTGTTGACAAAGGAGACAGTGACTGAAATGTAAGTTTGAAATCTTGGCTCCCTTGAAGTCAGTGGCAAAAGTCCCATTGACTTTAATGGTGCCAGGACTAATCTTGCTCCTGCTACGTTCATTCAGACGCCACTGGTAGTGTGTCCTCAGAAAGCTGAAGCCAGGCTTCTGGGACTTGGGAAATGTAACTTTCTTCAATCATTATGTTCATTTTTAAGAACGATTTTGTACTTCAGAAGGACAGAGGCTCACTGGTTTCTCAATGTCAAGGCTAGTAGGTGTGTTAGAAACCCAATTAAGGACATCAGCACACCATTACTGGAAGGGTCTGGTGAAGACCGTAAATACTGTGGTAATTTTGAACAACCGCATCGATGATGTTGTTATATAGGTTGGCTGATAGTGAGATATCAGCACCCCACAGTGATGTTAATTGTGCAAGGTGTCACTGACCCAGAGACTCTTTTATTTTGTGTAAGATACAGTGAGACCTTGGGTCTGAGAAAAGACTATGCATTTACCCGGAGTATTCAGTCATTGTAAACCATGCTCCTCAGTTACAGTTACAGTTTGCTCTATGGTTTTTGCATCACGTGAAGGTCTGTTACATTGTTCCTTAGAGGGCCATGTTCCTTTAATGGCTGTCTTGAAATTGACAGGACCTAGTCAGTTCAGGGTCGCCTCACAAGCCTTGCAATTGACGGCTTCTAGTCGGTTTCACCAGTTATGTAGTTAAGCACAGTACAGCTGCATCACAAAGTAGACAGAGGGTCCAGAGCTCCTATGAAGTCATGCATACACTTATCCAATATGCAGAAAACCATTATTGTTATAATGCAAATAATAGGCAAAAAATTGGGACCAGTATTGTTAGGCAGGTAAGCATATAATCCGATATATGTCAGAGTGGAGTGCACTGCAATGCAGTGTTAGAATTATGTAGTTTTATGTGACAACCCGCATAACCCCCATCTGTCAAATGGAGTACTTGATGTCACATCACTGCAAATTCGACGTGTAAACCAGAGTGGCCCTGTTCATCTTAGTTCCACTTAGAGTTAATTCACCTGTAGCTGTATGGGGTGGTAGGAAGGTTGGGTTTGTCAATGTGAATGATGCCAGTTCATATCAAAACATTGCTTAGTTGGTATTCTGTCACAGTCTATACTAGCCAGCCAAACTCTGTTGCAATTTGCTTAAACTCTGTTTAACCACAATAGTTCACTAAAACCTAGACCAGTCTGGACCTTCAGTGCAAATACTAGCAAAATTACATGCATTCTGCACAGCTACACTTCCATGTTAGACAGAGACTCTTTTTTGAGTGTGATGGGTACCATATCAACAGAGACTTTTTAAAAGCTTTTGATCTCCTTTATGCCTGCCCCCAAGTAGAGGATTGTCTTTTAAATTTAAGTGAACTCTCATTCATTTGAAGGTTGTCCCAGGTTACTCCAAGAATTCTCTGGGATCAAGACTGTCCCTTACTGAGATGTCACTCACATCTTGGGTTTCAAAACAGCTTCCGCTTGTGGAGCTATTTTTTTCCTCATATTTCTGATTATTTACTGGTGATTTCAACATCACTGTTTGTGTCGGTCTTAAAATCAGTTGGTAATCAATGCAGCATCAGTAAAATGTGGTGGAGAGAGAAATATATTAGAAGCGGATAATTCAGAATATGGGGAGATGTCTGGATCTGTACAGAAAAATGTACCTTGCTTTAGAAAAACCCTGAATTGCTTGTGACTTCAAACTGACATAAGAGAGAAGTCAAGATCAAAGATGTTGTACTTCTGCCTCTTGCGGGGTGGGGGGGGGGATACCCTAGTCTTTTTAAAATTGCTAAACTCATTGAAAAGGATACATTCTGTGCAATAAAATAGGTAATTTTCTACTAAGATTAAAAATATCTGTTATAGATCTCAGTGAGACTAATTGCATTAAAATACCTACGTTTAGCTGTGTATCTGCAATCCTGTTATGTGTTAATAGCATATACACTATCATTTTTCATAGGTGGCAAAAGTGGAATATGTTAGAAAAAAGCCAAAATTAAAAGAAGTTCTGGTGAGGTTAGAAGAGCATATGGAGTGCACCTGTACATCATCAAATTCTAATTCAGATTATCGAGAAGAAGAAACTGGTATGTCTTCCTTTTATTTTTTTGCATGTATGCTTTTTTTCAGATGAAAATTTATACTTGTCCTTGTGACAGTAAAAGAATAAAGGTCAACATGTACACCCATTGAACTCAAAGAGAAAACTCCTATTGAGTTGACACTCCTCTGTATATTGAAGGTATGGAATTAAACTAGGATATGTATTGGATAAAAGATTTTGAATTAAAAGGTTAAACTGCAGCAGTTTTCTTAGTGTGCCCTCTAAAGGAAACGTACAGTGCATAATGTAGAAACCTTGCCTAACTGGAAGGTTTCACTGTGTAGCTTTTTGGTAAAGTCTATCAGTTCTATCCAAGAATCACTTTGGACTTTATGGAGGAAGTTAGCCTGGGAATTTATTTCACTTGGGGGAAGACCGTGTTTGAAGTGACCAAAATTTTTATTTAGAAAGGACTTTTGAAATCCCACAACAGCATTAACTCTGCTGCCATTTCTGTACCCACTCTTATATATGCCCCAGGGATTGTTGTTAAGTCATCACATTGAACGTAAAGCTGCTACATTATATATAGGAAAAGGTTTCATGGGAAGAATACTTGCTGTCTGTGTGGTTTTTATAAAAAACTGTCTGGATTCTCTCCTGTGCGAAAATACACTAAATGCAAGGGGTGAGAGGTATTCAGGAAGCTGGTTACAATGCAAGCTGCCCAGATCGCATCCCATCCCTGATAAGTTAGAGTAGCCTGGGAGTTTTGATTTAACTTACGTGAGCTCACGAGGGACCCTGCCACTTTCAGAATTGGGGGAGTGCAGGTGCCCCCCTGACCAGGGTTGGAAATGCTGTTTCATGCCATCTGCGAGCTTCTCTGTGCTGGTGGCAGACACAGCTCAGCAAAGAAGGGCAGATCCTGGTGCCCTGTGCTGCTCCATAGGCACAAAGCTGCTGAAACCCTGGGAAAGTGTCTGGTCCTATAAATTATCCTCTACAAGCAGAGAAACTAGGAACTGTTCCCATTAAACTGCAATATATAAACCAAGCTGCATGTGTTTGTTTTGCTTGTTAATCCATACATAAAAACTCGGCGTCTTCCCTGGTTTGCAAATTGTTTAATGTCCCATACCTGAAACCCATATCTGATCCAATTCAGTTTTCCCAAGTGTTTGTCTTGGGCAGAGACAAAGCAGTTGAAATTTCGAGTTTACAGCATTTTTTTTTGTATGTATGAAAAAAAACCAACCTGGGAGAACAGTTCAAAACCAGCTTCCTGATGGGAATAGTCACAACAGAAGAAATCATTTACTTACAACCACAGTTGTAGGCAAAATAACATTTGCATTAGCAAGAGGGTGGCAATGGGAAAACCAGGGGTCAAGGGCCAATATTGAAGACACACTAGTCACAGTAGTTATAGCCGGATCTCTTGTAAGGCCATGTTGGATTACTGGTTGCTTGTTTTTGTCTAATCACTATCTAAACCTTGATAAACAGCGTTTCAAAATCAGCAGCTATAATGTTATACCTTTAATGCAAAGGATAATGAGTTTGCTTTGAAAGATAAACATCTTGAGTTTTTGTTACTTCAGTTTTCAACAAAATGCATTACCTTAGGGCTTTTTACCAGCCCTGCCCTTATGTTAACAGGAAGGCCTAGGGAAACAGGTAAAAAACGGAAACGAAAAAAGTTAAAACCAACCTAAAAACTACTGGAACTATTTGATAATCAGGTAGGACCTATATGCTGAACACCCTAATAGCACAAGTAATGGAAAACTTAATCAAATACCATCACTTCAACTTAATCACTATTCCAAATCTTGACACCTGCTACCTCAAGGCTGCAAAGAGATTAGATATGATTGGCTTTAATAATGCTACCTGCTGGTATTTCCCCTTTAAGCTACACATCACCATAAGCATCTTACATTCTTGAGCTCCTTCCTTTTCTTGCTTTTTGTTTTAATTTTTTTTCCGAGGGTGCTAATGCCTAAACTTCCAAAATCTCAAGTTCCACTTCCTTTGCTTTCGTTTCATTATTATTGATTCCTGGGGTCAAAGCAACACATAATAATGCATGAATGAATTGTCAGGTTACAAATGATTTGCGTTCCAAGCAGTCGGTTGTGAAAACATTGAGTATATGTATGATGAATCTAATTACATGCATGATCATCGACCTTTTTTTTTTGGCATGAACTGGGCCTGATTATACATGTGCTGAAATGTTCTGAATCGCTGCTTGCTTTAATAAAACCCAGGAGGACACCCATTTTTTTTGTGATGAGGCCCCGTACTATTTGTACCAAAGAGCTAAGAACCTTTATTGGTCTGATGGCTTCCCAGGGATGTATGATCACAATGGCTCAAGAGTAGGATATCATCAAAACTCATGACGTTCACAGTGCGTAACAAAAAACCGCTCTCACTTTAAAGCTTGGTTAAAATTCTTTGATCAACAGTGGCAAAGTGTGATGTCAGCTGTAAAATTCCCAAATTGAATACAGACTTTTGCCTTTCTAAAACACTGGAAGCCATATGAACCACAACATTTGCAGACGGTTCTCATGTTTTGAGCGGGAATTATTTGGATTTTGCAGTAAATGTGCCTAACTGCTGGGTGATGATGAATTTAATTGAAACACTTTTACACTTTTTATTTTTTTTGCACTTGAACTCCCAATGTCCGATATTCATTTATACCAATGTATCATTTTTCAAGAATGCTAAACTTGATATCCTGTTTCAGATTAACAGGTATTTATTGGGAGTAGTATGATAGAAGCAAAGATTTTGTAAAATTCGTCTTTAAAAGTGAGCATGTAAACTCAATCAAAACAGCATTTAGAGCTTCTTGTCCCAGGTTAGTGACTCTTCATGCAGAATAGTTTTTTTTTTGAAGACATCTACTCGGAGGATAGGACCTTGGATTCTAACCATGGAGTTATTGTATCTTTTTTCTCTCCTGCAGATGTAAGGTGAAAATAAGCTAGAAAAACAAACAAACTTCTCTCTGGGACATGGATGTACATGGTTTGTTACATTCCTGAACCTACTATGTATGGTGCTTTATTGACTGTATACTTTATTTGTTCTCCCAAGTGAAAAAAACTGGCTCTAAAGGACACTTAATGAGAACAAAGAGACAATGTACATTTGTTTAATGTGACATCAAAGCAAGTATTGTAGCACTCTGTGAAACAATAGGAAGCTTCCCTATCTAAAAAACGGGAAAAAAAAAGAGAAAAAAAAAAAGAGAAGAGTCAAGGAAAAACTAAAGAAAGAAAGACAGTTGAATGAATGGAGGATACCAAAAGTACTCAAATAAATGACAAAAATCTCAGTGAATAGTGGATTTCTGTCAGAGCAGTCAACGGTGCTTTATGTCAAGAAATGTGCCTGCTTTCTTGATGAAGATGGATGGACACTGATGGACTTCAGGCACACACACACAAAAAAGCAGGAATGTATCAAGTGATCAAATGCCACGCAAACACTATAGAAACAATACATCCTTGCTTGGTAGTGTTTTAAAGTCTATACAAAAATAAGAAAAAAGAACAACAACAACAAAAAAAAAACCTTCTGGGGAGCCTTAAGTGGATTTTTTTTACACCATAAAGTGATTATTAAGCTTTCTTTTTACTCTTTGCCTAGCTTTTTATTATCTCTTGGACTACATTTACCGATAACACGTATAGAAGACTGGTGTAACAGTAAGCAGAACACAAGCATTATGGTATTTCTCCTAGTGGGATGCAAACTAATGAGATGTATTAAAATAAAAATGGTATACCTATGCATAATTTTCTAGACGTTTTTGGTTTATGTTCCCCACTCTGCCCCCCTCTGCCCTGTAATTTAAAGCATAAAAAAAAAAAAAAGAGGCAACGTGCTTAAACAAATCATAGGATACCCATGCAAACATCCTTTATTTCCCTTTGAAAGTTATGCCAGTTGCCTAATAGTGATATTGTGTTAGCAATTGTCATTCTTATCAGTATACAACGACGTTTATTTCACATGTTGGAGCTGTGTGAAATGTACAAAAACTCTTCTTGTATCCGCATTGTACAATGTCATTGTGGCATGGGAAATTCCTTGCTGCATATATTTGAACAAAACCTAAAAATTCTTTATTTTTGGTAAAATGTTATGCTTTATGTGTATTCAACAGAAATATGTGTTTTTGTAAAGGTGAAGTTTGTATTTTTATCTAAAATTAACAGTTTTATATACCTGAGAAAGCCTGCTATGTTTTCTTGAACCAAAAAAAAACAAAAAAAGCGAAAAAAAAAAAAAAAGCATTTTGTGGTCATATTTTTGTAGTAGAATAGCCCAAATATCTTCAAAATATATTTTAACTATAGCAGGGCAGATAAAGTCTTCAGGCACCAGTTCCTACATTTGCAAAGTGCCGAAGGATTTAACTGTTCAGCTTTCCCATGGCTTGTAATGGTAAATCCTTCTCTGCTGCTTTGGAAATTAAGTATTGTGCCAGATATTCTTGGCTACCCTCTTGGCCAAAACACTGCCCTTCCCCAGTGGTTTAGATTATATGTCCTTTGTTTTATTTCGATTATCACATTGGACATGTAAAATAAACTACTGGATTCTTTTTTCTTTATGAAACATCTCCAAAGAGATGAAAGATTTCTCTCTCCTTTGTATGTAATGACAAAAGAGCATGTCTTAAGAATCATGTTTCCACCCAGTTTAAATGTCTCCAAAAGTGAATGAACTGCAGAGCTTTAAAACGTAAGGAAAAAAACGAGAGAGAGAGAGAGAGATTTTTTTAAAAACTTTTCCACTTCTTTTAGATATGGTTCAAACATTCCCCCCCCCAGACCTCCCCCTATTGCTATGTCCAGTTTCAACCAAACAAAGCAATTTTAACTAACAGGCATTATTGGCTTTGGATGCTAATGCAAAGATAGAGTTAGTCACAGTTCTATTTTGTGATCATTCTCTCAGTGTGTTACATTAAGCACCAAAACTGGAAATACATTTACTAAACCTGTCTGTGCTTGTTCTCCACTAAGTGTACTGTTCACAATGTTATGCACATGAATGTATGTGTCTGCGTTTAAAAAAAAAAAAAGTGTATAAAATGTAATTTATATATTTATGTTTCAGTGGGATGCCAATAATGTTGCTCAGTTCCTTTTTTTTGTCTAAAGATATCTAATGAAAAAGAATTCATATATCCATTAAAATGATGTAGATGGAAAAAAAATACTATGTGACCCATTCAGACACTGTGCAGGTTTGAAAGGATGCCAAAGACACTTCCGTGGAACATTTTGTGAGCAAACTTTTCAAGACGACTATGGTTGTACTGCCACACAAGAATTTCCCTCAAATCATTCACATGGGCTGGATTCTCATATAGCCTCATCTGGGATATCCCCAGTGAATGCTATGGAGCAGTGCTGATGTGCACCTCTGCAGGGTCTGGTCTTGTCTGAAGAAAACACAGCTGAAGGCATGCATTTTAGTTGCATATAATTGTGTCACGCCACATTTGAAAGGAGGAGAGAATGAAGACTTTTCCAGTAATCATTTGTTTGAGATTTGAAGTCTGTAGCTGATTTCAGTACCGGGAATTGGGAGTATACACGTCTTTGTTCTGAAGCCCAGTGTTTATATGGTACATAGTAGCAATCATCAAAATCTGAGAGGCAGAATCTCAGCCGGTATAAACTGACACTCTCCAGTGACTTCGCTGGTCCCATGCCAGTTTACATCAGCTGAAGCTCTCACTCGCAGTCTTTAAAATATGCTGAACAGCTTCATGGCCCTACTGCCATTGACTCTATTCCAGTTGAATTGTACATGAAGGCATTTAGAGTCCAGGTGTATTAGTCCTCATACACTTCTGTACTCCAGCAGACCCAGATGGAACAGTAACCTGATGGCGTGTAACCCAAAACAGCAATTCAAAGTTAAGTTGGGCAGTTGGAGGGCTAGATCCTTAACTGGGATAAGTCAATAAACTCCAGTGATTTAAATGGAAGTATGCCTGTTTACGTCACCTGATGGTCTGGTCCCCTATCTGTTAAGCAGGGAGCTCAGATCCTGGCGCATCGTTACTGTACTATGTGCTCCATAATGCTCAAGCAAAAGAAGTGACTTTAAGTGCGAGTGTCAGACTTAACTTCCAATTTCCATGCTTTTGAATCCTTTATTTCCCCGATGTGGCTGTAAATTAAAGTTTTCTGTGCATTCGCAAACAAGGTGCAGTGGTTCTTCTCATCAATAGGAGGGAACATTATTTTCTTTATTAGCAAAAGGGGTAGAAGGTACATTATGAGACATAAGTTACAACACGTTCAGTATTAACAGAAAAGGGCATAACCAACAATTTCAAATATCCTAAAACCAAGAGCTGTTCAATAGACACCCTATTAAAAGGGAAGGGTGGGAAGTGATGGAAGGCTTTAATGAAACGGTGGGAAATTATTGTTTTCTGTAAATCTTGGGGCACTTAGTCTTACATTTTGAGCATCTGATTTGGATGCTCAGTTCCTACTAGAACTTAACTGCAGTTTCTCTAGGTTCCCTATGCGGTTTTGAAAGTCTTGTTTTGAACCTTTATTTGAACCTCTCTTGGGCTGAAAAAATCTTGTGTCCTTTTAAGAACAAAAGCACGTGGTTACGTCTCAAGTGGGGCACATACTTGGCATTTCTGCAGCCCTGATTCTGGTCTTAGCTGATATCAGAAATACAGAGTTTTTGGCAAGGGGTCGGGGAAAAGAGACCATTTTTTTCAGGCTTCAGTTTAAGGAACATGGGAATGGCAGTCAGCAATTTGTTTTCATTCCCCATAATTCACCTCTCCCTGCTGGGTGTCTTGTTGAAGTGGCTACAATATGCCTATCCATGGGTTAATAGTAAGGTGTTCCCTTTCTGTCATGCTTACGTCCCATTGATGTCAGATAAATGAAGTTAAGCTTATGCTTTAGTGCGCCTCTTGAAATTGTTGTGTTTTCCTGAATTGTGAGTGCAATAGCAGGGGTGGGGACATGATGGTGACAATGACAACTCATAATGAGATCTCCATTGTAAATTAACCAACCTCAAGGATGGATTGAAAAGACTGGTATGAAGGAATAAGAGAAATATGTAGGACACATCCCCACAATGTTTGTCATGTTAAAACACAAGGTTTAATAAGTAGCTTCTATACATTGTAGTACCTAGGACCATGCTTAATATCCAATGCAATTATTGCTCCTACCCCCAAAGCATGACATTGGCAAATGTTAGCTATAAATAAACTGAGTTTAGGATGACAAATTAGGATCCAGGAGAAATATCGCAATTTGATTTAGATAAGTATTGAATTTCCACTCACCTGGATATATAACTTGCCCTAGTGCATTCATTAAAACCAGGCATATCTGGCAGATCACAAATTTGGACAGAAGGTAGGGGTTTTTTTTAATTGTGAAATGTAACTTGTGCCCTTACTCAGCTCTAAGCATTTGATTTATGAGAGAGAGAAATTAGAGTAAGTCATGTATGTCTAATCGTCCTGGTACATATAAAAGGTTATGGCTTCTTTTCCTTGAACTACTACAGCATTATCATGCCATATGACTTTTGAGTCAGGGCACGCAAATCAACATGGTTGTAAATCAGAAGGACAAGTCAGGGTGCAGCAACTTGTTTTCGCAGGGAACGTTGTGTTCAGCGGCTGCTTGAATGAAAAGCAACAGATTGTGGTTTTCTTCTCTCCTAGAGTCGCTAACACCTGGTTCCTTAGGATGAGAGGCCTGTGTTCAGGCCTCTGCGCTATGGATGAAATCCTGGTTATACTGATGTCGGTGAGATGTTTGCTTTTGATTTCTTTGGGGATTTCACCACATCCCTTTCTTTGAAGGGACTGAGGTGAATCAAATCACAATTGCATTTAATTCTTTCACTGGTAATCTAACCTTGCCTGCATTTGGTATAGAACTGCCTACCAGACTCCCTGTTGCTCACCCCATTTTCCTTTTAAGATCTTAAAATAACTGTTGATTTGCGCTCGATGCAAATCAACCTTGCGGGCACCTTTCCCAGTCGTATGATCCAACTTAACACGGTGAGGCACCCAGGCTTCCTATGAAATGATTGGGGAAAACCAGATGCCTCCTGTGGGTAATCCCAGGTTAACACGGTGCTCAGCAGTGAAGCATTTACAACTAGCTGATCGGAAGCGCTAAGTGCGGGAGTGCATCTGACTTGTGCTGCTCCATGCAGCGTGTGCCTGACTCAGGGCTGCGAGGGATGGGCCGTCATTTTGGAATCCAAAGCATGTAGCGTGGGGGGGCCTTTGTCCCCTCTTAAAACCCCGAGGACACAACGGGGAGGCACCGCATGGACAGCGGTGTGGAGCTCAATAGGAAACAGCACCTCCCCTTTGACACGAATGGCAGTGGTGGCACCTGCATTTTTCCCAATAGCCTGGTGGTTTAAACGTTATCAAAGAAGGGGGACACCTGGGTTCCAGGCCCTCCTAATCTCATGGGGCCCAAACCCACATCTCCCATTTCCTAGGGGGCATTTCTTAACAGCCAGGCCATGGACTAGTCCATGCTCACCCCCACCTCGTGCCAAAGAGGATGCACTGACCAACCAGGAGTACAAAATCATGAGCCGGAAGAAGAGCAAGCAAGAGGGAGTGTGACTGCAACCCAGGGAGGAGGGGGAAGCGTGCTCCAGCCCCTGATCTTGAGACAGCCGTTGGTTTTAAAGCACAGAAACAACCAGGCAGCAGGGGCTGGACCTCGGGTATAGTATCTCAAGGGTGACGCTCCGAAATCAGGACACCCAACACATGAACATGCAGGCCATTTTTTAAGGCCAGATTCTCAAAGGGAGTTAGATAACAGCATAGTGAGATTTTGAATATGGCTTTGAAAATCTGGCCCTCTTCATTTCTTTAGCACCTGGAAAAAAACCTGAGAAATAACCTCTCTTGGGATCATTCATGGGCCAGAAAGTGACTATTTATAAAATACATTCATGTTCAGACTTCCTCAGAAGTTAATGATCATCTCCCGTGGACCATAATTTTTGAACTCTTCACTTATCAATACATCAGGGCTTGGGTGGACTTTGACAGCCATGAAAGTGGGACACGCCTTATCCCAAAGACAGCTCAGGGCTCTTGCAAGTGATTAAGCAGGTGCCTACTTAAAGGGCCAGATTCACAACTAACGTCAGTGGATGTAGCTCTATGGACATTGGTAGAGATGAAGTTTACCGGAGGCATGAGACTGTACTACTATTTATAAGATCCAGATAAAGATTTCTTCTTAGTGTGTCTGTAAAGATAAATTCATTTTTCTGGAACAGCAGCTTAATTAGAAATGGCAATTTCCCCCAGAGTTTCATCCACTCTGGAATTTGCTTGTTACTAGATTGATGTCCCCAGATGTGAAAATGAGCCATTACAAAACATAAAACAACAACTTTGTTTAGGGGAGCCTCTGAACTGTCAAAAATGCAAAGTATCTGTAACCAGACTTTTCCTTGGCAATTAGCAGAGGGAATTACTCATGGAAATGAGTTAGTTTTCTTGCAGGGGGAAGGGGAAGTAATCCATTCTGGACATCTCTTGTTTCACCAAGTGAGTAAGACTCAATTCACATGGGGCTTGGGTGGGTGAGGTGCTGTACACAGCCTCTGCGCCCGTGCTGGACAAATTCAGACGTGGAGTGATCTCTGCAATCGGGGAGCTTTGGCTGTTCAGCACCCCCAGTCCGTGCATCAGAAATCACCCAGAATCCATGCATGCTGCTGGTGGAGATTTTAAAAGCCTGTTCATTGTAACTGGACTGACATGTGTTGGCTGGCTTTGAAAAATCTCAGCCTCTGCGTGGAGACCAATGCTGATCCTACCGAAGTCAACGTGAATGTTGCTGCACATTCCCTAGGGGGTGAGGTCAGGCCTCAGGTTAGTCTCTTCCGTCAAGCAGTTTCCCAGCAATGACTTTTCAAGTTACTATTACATGGCCAGTTTACCACTGAGCCAGCAGCAAGAGCTAAATGTCAACACCAGACTACTGGCATTTCAAAGGCAATGTCCTTGCCTATCTGATGTGTTTATATTTAACTTATAACATGCTGCCACAGTGGATATGATTTGCTTTATGTAACACTGTATCACACGAGAGCCAGATATTCCCTAAAAATGGGGTGCACACGGCAACACGTTTTCTTTCATGCTGGTTCCCATGTTGAAATGCTGGCTGCAAAGTCCAACTCTGCTGACACATGTAGGCACAGGAGCAGCCCTGTGGACTGCAGCGTAACTGTTGGTGTGTACAGTTCAGGCTGTGTATTTGCAGAATCTGGATGGCAGACAAGTGTAATACCAATCTGCACAGATTCCTCTAAGGACTGCAGCCCAAAAGCTGCCCTCCCTTTGCAAACCTACCTGCAGTGAAGCAACACTGCAGACACAGGCCCTGAAGCTGCTAGCTGCTCTGTGCAAGTGGGCCTCTACTTCCAGCTCTGTAGCTTGCAGGATGGTAGTGCCCTCTTTTAAAGTGCAGCCCAGCAATAGTCTATATTGGCAGACTGCAAATGCCTAGGCAGCAGTTGGGAACCAAGCTCTTTCCTGGGTTTAGCCCCTAACCATAGCAAAAAACACTGCATTTTTATCTCAGATCTCCAAGCAATTCCTCCCTGAAATGTCACACAAATGGGAATTCTATCTTGATTGCATCTGTTTTCCATAGGCCTAATAAATTATTGAGCTGTTCCTCGGACAATCACACATGCTCAATATGCCCCATGTACCAGGCATCCACTTCAGCTGCCGATCACGTATGGCAGCTGTTACAAAAATGCAAACTTTTAAATATTTTCAGCATGCGTCCATGATGCACACAGTTCCCCTGGCATACTTCAGTAAAAGATAACCAAGCAACCTAGATGTATTTGAAGCACGGAGCAAATCAAAATCCTGTGAAGAGGATGATGGGTCTGATTTCCAGTTTCAGAACATGCCAAATGTGGATAGCAACCAGGGGCTGTGTACTCCGATTGCATGTCTGGTGTTAAGTGGGTGCAAATGTTTCATCTTAGCTACACACATACACCTAGGTTAAGATTCAGCAGCATACTCCAAAGCTTAACTTCAAACAGGTAAGTGGTTCCTTTGACACTCTCATATTTTAAGGTAGCCATGGTCTTAAGTTGCCTACTTTCTTTGGTAAAGTGATATCTGCTGCACACTGTGGTCATCTCTACGACGCTTTACAGCTGTGAGGCATGGACACTTGATAAGAAGTTGGCATACAGAATCGAGGCATTTGAAATGTGCTTCTTTGGAGACTGCTGCGTGTCTTGTACACTGAACACCAGACTAATGAGTCTGTCAAGCAGCAAATCAGTTAAGAAATTGGAACTTATGAACCACTGGAGGTTGTGAGACGAAGGAAGCTGCGATGGTTTGGATGCATCACACGAAGACTGGACACCCTTGCCAACACCATAATGCAGGGTGCCGTGGAGAGAAAGAGGAAAAGATGTAGACCCAAGAAGAGCTGGGGAACCGATATTAAGGACTGGATGGGGCTTCAGAGTGCACAAAGCTAGCCAGACACAGGGCAGAGTGGAGGAGGGTTGTTATAACACCCGAAGTGCCCCAATGGTTTCAGAGGCCTCGGGACTGGCTTGACTTGACTTGATTGTCCTAAGCACCTTGCTGTACTAGAGTCCGGAAGACCTTGGTCTGATAATACAATGCCTTTGTCGTTGCCTTTTGTGCATACACGTGATCTGCAGCATTTTGAAAATCTATGCCATGGTGCAAGCTGAATGCATTTAGTGGCCTAACGTATCAGCTGAGCTATGCTATATGGTATGTAGCAGTGTTGGCCCTCCCATGTCCCACCACAGTGTCTTCTTCCCTTCTTTCCTTTGGCATGTTTCTTTGTGACCACAAGGGCAAAAATAACTTACATCTTAAAAGGTAGGAAATCAACCCGATCATATCTCACAATGCCTTACCTAGTTTAATTAAGGAAGATATTGCGAACACTGATCTTATATCCGTGAAGAATTACAGCAGTTTCAGAAGCATTTTCAAGCTAGATTAGGAGAAGATAAAACCAGAAGTGGAAACTTCTAATGCGCTTTCGAGCTCATTACTTACAGAAAATGCATTGTTTCAGAGGATGCAAATGATTCATAATGATGACAGGCAGACAGATAAATAGATACTCAGGTAATGGTAACAATCATGACATCCACAAAGATTTTCCCCTCTGGGAAAATGCTAAATGCATGAATCCTTCAACCTGCCTTGCGAAGTCCTGGTTCAACTACTGGTATCGTTAGTAGTAAAGAGGAGTGTTGAACACTGAACAGGAAATGGGTTTTCAACATAATGTACCCCTTCCATTTTGTAAGGCGGCGGTGTTAGACTGAAATCAGTTTGCAGACCATGTTTCCTGCCAGCAAGGGGGTGGGTCATCCTGCCCAGGGGCTTCTTACCACGCCTGCCAGAGCTGCTGTTTCAGCACAGCCAGCACCCAGGGGGTTCAAGCCATCAACACTCAACCTCTCCCTTTCCCGTCACTGACTGCTGCTGATTTCTGTTGCCAGTGGCCACAAAAACCCATCAATCTGGTGGTGGGGAAAGGGGCCTGTGCATCAGGGGTGTCAGGGTGCCAGCTCTACTAACACAAAATTGAGAAACTTTGGGAGACAGAAATCCCACCTTCATGGGCTGTCTGGCCCATGGGCCGTGTATTTGACAGCCCTAGTGTCAGGGATGGAGATGCACATTTTTACTTCAAATTTAAAAATAAAAGACTTGCACAGGCTAATTTCTGTTCTGACTAGACCCTAAAGCACAAATCCTAGTTGTTAAGGCTCAATTTGTTAAAGTTAGTGCTGAAATTCTTACTATATTGTTCAGTGAAATAGACTTGATACTGATACCCATCGGGGGGGGGGGGGGGTGCAACATGGGCAAAGCCACAAATAGCTTTGCTAGTCCTTCCCTTTTTTGTGTCCTCGTGACAAGGTATTTTGCAGAATTTGCAGCTTTGTTGGAATCTGACATGGCCGCACTGTGAGCAATGGCCTCAAACTTGCTACCTCTGGGCAGTCAACCATGTGCCTTAATGCCTGCACCAGCCCAGTCCCCATTTTGCTGGTGACAATTGCACAGATTGGTATCTGCAAATTTCATTTCACTTTGCTGTGTAGCCAACCCTCATTTTAGTTGCATCTGCGTTGATACTGATCCCTTTGCCAGATTCTGGCTTTACCACGTGCAAAATAATGCTATTCCCTTACTTTACAGGGATGCAAGGCTCAGATAATTCATGTTTGCAAAACACTATGGTAATACTGAATGAAGTGTATGTCATATAACGTACACCTCATCTCTGCCATGATGGTTAAAATGGCCCTCAGTGATAGCTCTGTAGTTGTGTGATGTGACTGGTCCTCCTATTACTTAGAAGCATCCTTGTTATTTCCAAAGTGTTGCATCTCACTCTTGTCTGTCACCTTGCAAACACTTGGGGACACAAACCTTTCTTATACATTTGGCTGGGTTCTGGTGGCATTTTCAATGAATAGTACATTTTCAAACAGATATATTTTTAGTGCGCAATGTCGAGGCTAATAGAAGGACTGGAAAGACGCTTGCCTATTTTCCTGTGTGAAAGGAGTTTGCTCTGTTAGCCAAAAGATCTCACCTTTGTAATGATAAAAATGCTGGCAGCTTTGCTGTCAGATGCACCAAGTAAAGCAAGAACTGAATAGGATGAGTGAGTGAACTGCCCTTTTCCCACAGTGATCCCATCACATCAGGGTTGAAACGCATTCGCGGAGAAGGGTGCAATTTATACAATAGCAGCCTTTGCTGCAACTGTGCTGTTGCTAACAAATTTCAGTCCTCGGTGATGTCAATTCAGTATCTGTCAATGGAGGAAGAATGCTTTTGTGTTTGAAGTGCTGGATTGGGACTCAGGAGAGCTGGCTGCAAATCCCGGCTCTGCCTCACACTTCCTCTGGGATCTTGGGCGAGTGGTTGAAGCTCTTGGCCTCCATTCCCTATCATTAAAATGGGAATAAAAAGAAAACTTCCTTTCTCCCACCCTTGGCCTATCTTGTCTGATTAGATTGTGAGCTTTTGGCATTGGCAACTGTCTTTGGGTGAGCGCAATCAGCAGCATCTCACGCAGTGAAAACCTGTTAGTGGGAATAAACTATTAGTGAAAGGACTATCAACAAGGTAGTTCTGTCTGTGAACCTCACATGGCATCTTTTCCACTCTTTCTTAGGGCTTTAACAAGCCAATCGGTGACCAGGATCACAGCCATACTCTTGTCCCCCAGTGGCTACAGAAGGTGGGTTGTTGGACAGGGGGACGGTGCGGATGAGCCGGTTATTAATGTGATTTTCCATAATGTTCCTTGCAGCTGCCTGTTGGAGGAGAGAGAGAAAAATGGGTAGGCTTGCAGGAACATGTTCCACTGTCATTAATGCTACAGCCACCATCTGTTTCCAGCCTACAACTTGAAAGAAAGCTGAGCAGCAATCTCATAATTCACGTGCGCATTCTACACTGGTGAACCCGACTTGACCTTTGTTTAATAATGAGGGGAGCGCGTGGGGCTAAGGTTTGTATTTCTCCTGCAAGTGCTTCAGTTTATTTGGATGGCTGCTTCATTTAGACATGTTTCTTCATGAACTCTCTTTGTTAAAAAATACATTCCTTGGGAGGCAAAGCAGACAAGCTGCATGGTCAAAAGAAATGCAGCGAAGGCTAATTCCTTTGAACTTCATGGCACAGCTCCCCTGGCTTGGGAGCATTTTAACATTGCACATTTGTGTCTATGTTGGCTTATCTGTTGCTTGTGGAGGGAAAGGTATTAGAAAAGGAAAAGAAAAGTGCTACCTGCAGTGCCCGGCATTTTCCTAAGCCTTCTGCAGAAGAGCCGTGCTGCACGCTGTTGGCACTGCTGGGGTTGCAAAATGTAACGCAGCACAATCAGATCCAGGTTTCTATTAATGGCAGGTTGCACCTTGATGAAAGTGGAAAGTTCTTCACTAGGGTCTTCAGGCTGGGTCCTGGCGGGTTATCATGTCACCTGCTGCGCTCGGATCCAGTGCCAGTGGATGGGCTGGACAAAACACTCGTCGATGGCTTCTATGAACGATGTCAGTCTTTGTCCCTTGCAGGGCCAGTATCCAAATATATGGAGATCATTTTACGTCTGGAAATACGGTTCAACTGCAGCCTGGGAATCCAGGTGAGCTGTTTTCATAGATTCCTTTCAACAGCCAAGAAAACGCGGAGCTGAGAGGCTGGTTTTGAACGAGGAGGAGAGTGTTACCTGAGGTGGGCTTGGCAAATCAACCTGTGCCATGGCAATGTTCCTCCTACTTGCAAGGAAGTAGCTCATCATTAGCATCAAGCTCAGCAGACATAACAGGAAGGACCACTCTTTGCTCAGGCAAATACTGGCTCTGCTGAAGTCAGCGCCAAAACTTCACTAACCTTGATGGACGCAGAATTTTCCTTGACATGGTTAGCATCAAAAGTCTTTTAATTTTTTCAAACACCAAATCACCAGCTTATTGTTGGTGGATTCTGCTGTCAAGGGTAACTAGTCATGGCTACTAGTAGCCTGTGACTCACCCTTGGGCCTGCCTCATCTTTACAAAACAGAAAAGCATCCTTGTTTACCCACAAATTTATTTGTTTCCTTCATAACTTACAGCAGCCGTTTTTACTACCGGTGGTGAGAACAACTGGATTAATCAGGGATGATCCTTCCTTGACCAGGGGGCTGGACTCGACGACCCTGTGAGGCCCCTTCCCGTTCTACTTTCCTATCATCCTATGAATTCATTGAATGCTTAGTGAAGCCTCCCTGCTATTGCCCTATGGTCATAGATGGAGGCAGTTAGTGTAGGTGGGGTGATAAGTATTTTTTTTCCATTTTTTATATGTCTGCATGTGGGTGAAAGAGCGCGAAACAGGGCAGGCGAAAGGCAATGGTAGAGAAGGATGAACAAGTCTTGCCCATGAGTAGGGATTTGCACATTTTATGCACACTCAGATGCATTGGCGATGGGTAGAGGGTGCACACGGCTGCACATGCACCCCCTGAGCGTGGCGGTGCAGCCCCTGCAAAAAGGCGCCACCGACACTGTTGGCAGTGCCTGTGGGCTGTCGCCGCTCGCCATCTCCCCCCCGCCAATACTGCCGGCAGTGTCTGTAGGCGGTCCATAATCGCCACTGGCTGCTGCCGACACTACGAGCGGTGTTTGTGGATGGTCGCCGCTCACCACCTACCCCCACCACCGCCGACAGCACCGTGGCTGCCTGAGGAAGCTCCCCACTCACCGCGGCCACGCTCCCTCTGCCAACAGTGTCACTGCCGCCTGCGGGAGCTCACCGTACCCCGCCAACCTCCGGGGGCATTTGGCATTCATACTCAGATGGAAGTGCAATGGAACTGAATCGTTACAGTCTTCCCAATTTCCCTAACCCTACCCCTTTTCTATATCCTTACAGCTCTTTTGCCACCTCCTTCTATCCTTAGGTAATACAGAGCAGTCATTCTCAAGGCACTCCTCAGAACATACCAGCTTTTACATTTTCACTACCAAAATATAACAGAGTGAAACTCAGAAAGACCTCAACAGGGCAAATGTTTTTGACACTATTTGAAAACTCTGGGTTTATCCAGTAAATCACGCTTGCACACCTAGCGCTGCTCACCATACGTGGCACGTTGCAGCGCCCCTGAAAGGAATCACATAGAGAGGCTAAGAAGAAAGCAGCAGCTTATGAAGAGCAGTTTGCAGCAAAAAAGAAAGACCTGCATTAGAGATGCGATGGACAGACAGGTGGACAGCAGGACAGGTGGACCCGAGAGAGGGCAACCGAAGAAAGCCTAAGAGGAAAACTCTAAAGAGCTATTGAAAACTATGAAGTGGGGCAGAAGGGGAAAATAGCAATAAGGAGAAAATAGCAATAGCTTTTCCCTGGCTTTTTCTCAAGATTTTGAAAGTATTTGTTCTTCATATCAAAAGGATTGAACTATTGCCAGACCAGGCCACCCTTCCACCCATTGCACCGGGAACCAGACACTTCTGAAAGCCTGGGTGCCTCTTAAATTTTATAGCTTTCTCTTTGGGGTAGGCTTTTGTTTTGTGCTACTTGTGAGATTGTTTCCAATTTTGCTGCATATGAAACAAACTGTATTTTGTTGCAGGGACACACACATGTCTCCAAAATCCTGATAATGAAAGAAAGAATTAAAAATAAAGGCCCATTTTATCAGAACACCCAGCTGTCTGCCCTTTCTTGAATCAGAATTTCATGCAGTCGGTACTCGCTACGTTGCATTCATATTCCATTGGCTCGTCTCCGGTGCCCCTGGAATTTCATTCTGCAAATAAAAGCACGTTTTGCTTCTGCCTTATTGGCGGCAGTATATCTACAAATCCTATGTCTCTTTTCTGCAGTCAGGAGCAGTGGGAACTACTGTATCTTTAATTTAAACCATTTTCAGCACTCAGCCAAGGCTGCGCAGCAATGGAAGAGACTCATCTCCTCTTACTAGCTTACCAAATGATCTCTGAATTTCAGGGAGCTGTTATAACTAGTTTTGTCCATGGAGGTCTATAAAGGAAGAACATGGTAGTAGAGCTAGACCTGATCAGCACTACAACTGCAGTGTCCAGAAGCTCCAGCCTATAGTATGGCCCACTTTTGCTCACAAAAGCATGGCTGAAACAGTTCCTGTCCTCAACTGCTTACTGCCTATGGGGAGAGTGAAAAGCAAAATGATTACCCAAGGGCGGTGTGAGGCAGAGGTAGGAAGACTGTCCGGGAGAGGGATCAGTGTGTTACCTTTGGGTGTGAGAGCCCTGGGTTGAATGTCTACTCTATCCCTGACTTCTCTGTTTGACCTTGGCCATGGGATTTAGGCCAGGGCAGTTCAACTGGCAGCCGGTGGGCTGCTTGAAGCCCTTATGAGTTAACATGGAGCTCCTGGGCTCCCAGTCAGGTGCTGTTTCCCACCCCCCAAATCGTGGCAGCTGCTGCCATCATAGTCTTGGGGCTCCCTTGCTGCCTGGCTTCCACAGCCGGACCTCAGCCATGGGGGAGAGCCCGAGGAAGCCCATGTCTGGGTGACTTGGAGGGACTCAAGGACTCTGCGAGGTGCAGTGGGAGGCTCTAGTGTGGTACATCAGGGCATTTACTGTGTGGCATAGCGGGCAGGTCCCGTTGTGAGGATGGCTGCGGGGTAGGAGGGTGTAGGGGCAGCACAGTGGAGACGGGTGGTATGCTGCTATGGTGCGGGGGAATGGGATGCACATGATGTGGCATGGCCTGAGCTTGTGCAGTGTGCGGCAGGGAGCCCTGTGGCCCCTAGCCATTCAGAAGTTGGACAGCCCTGCCTTAGGCCACATTTCCTCCTAGCTGCACTTCCATCAAAGACCAACCCATTGCACGTAACTACACTTTTTTCACGCGTGTCCCTTGTGTCCCCTTCTGAAAGTGCAGTGAGTCTGAATGGGGAGTTGCCAGGATGGCAAAAAGCGCTAGAGTTTGATAGCAACATAGGTCACACAGGAAAGCAGGGAAAAAAATCCTGCCTCAGAACCATTACAGTTTATTATAGCCGCTAATGATTACTGAAGCAGAAATACATGGCCATTTCAAAGATTGGGTTTTACACGACTATGGTTGATATGAGCCAGGTCTTGAGATTAATATTTTCCTTCTTGCATTGTGAAAATTGCAAAGGTATGGGAAGTGAAGGAAAATGGACTTTCCCTGGAGGTTAAAGATTTCCTTTTAATCAGCTTTTAGAGTTCATTTCTTAACGCTAATTAAATGCTTTGGACAATGGGTTACAACTGGGCTCCACCCTATGTTCTATATCCTCCCCCCAACAACATTTTCACTTTCATGTTTATTTGCCAGCAAGAAATGAAACACGCCTTGAAAGTCAAGAAAGAACCGTGCTTCTGGAAATAAGCCATATTCCTGGATGCAAATTCAAACCAAACAGCAGCATTTCTGCAGAAAGAAAAAACAGAAAGTTTCTTCTAATTAAGAAAGGGCATTCACTGTTTTATTTAAATGAATAGTGGTGCACAGTGGTACTGGTATCAAATGATTAGGTTTCATATGGAGCATTAGGTGACAGGTGATAGCTCAATGACAACAAGGTAAATTAAACCAGGCAGGGTACTCCTAGGGCATACTGCACTGGATTGATTATTGGTTCTGTTTGTATATATATACACACACACACATTATATATATATATATATATACACACACACAAACACACACACACACATATATATATGTGTGTATATATATATATATATTTGTGTATGTGGGTGCACACATGAATATGTTTTGTGCTAGGTGTTATTATTGTATATGCATTGATCCTTGGATAGATGAACCCTGAGTAATAAAGGATAAGCCACAGTGCCACATTTCAACTTTTTCCACGTGGACATTCAGGCCTTTCTATTTCATTACCTCAAAATAACATTCTTGCTTTCTACTCTCTCTTCTTTCCAAGGCTGTGATTGAGTTGTTCCTCTTAAAATGATAAAAAGGAGATTTTCTAATCATTGTTTAAACTTGGAAATGTCAGACCCTATCAGCAATAACGGAGCCTGAATGTGAACGTGGTTTTACCCAAGATTCTTAAATACCCGTGTTAGGGTTACCATATTTCCAGTTTCAAAAAAGAGGATACCTGTCAGGGAGGGGGGTAATATTATGGGGGGGGAGTGATATGTCCATGCCCTACCCCTGCCCTTCACTTCCAAGTCTCAGGCCCCCCCAACCCTGCCAGTGCCCCTCACTCCCAAGCCACAGCTGCCTGCTCCCCCAGCCCTTCTGGTGCCCCTCATTCCTGACCCGCAGCCCCCTGCTCCCCTCAGCCTTGCAGTATCTCCAGGCTGCCCTGCCCTTGGCAAGCACAGACACTGGCCCCAGTGCCACCAGCCAGGCCACGCAGCTCCCTGCTACCCCCGACAAGCCCCCCATCCCCCTCTCCCATCGGAGGGGCAGGCATTTTCCCCTGCCTCCCCTACCCTGCTGCAGCCCCAGAGTTGTGTGCACCCTGCCTCCAATTGCCCTCATGGCCCGCTCCTCCCAGCACCAAGCAGCTCCTTGCTGGGGCAAGGCAGGAAGTGCCGAGAAAAACTTCAATGCTGAGCAGAGGCAGAGCAAAATCCCAGACATTTGTTGATATTTAAAAAAACAACACCTGGACAGTGAAGGGAGGACCCAAAAAGAGGGCATTTGGGGGAAACCCGGACGTATATTCACCCTATGCATTGTAAGGTGGATTTTGCTAAACCTATCCTCAAATCTTGGCCGTAAAGCAGCAAAGCTGACTTGCATGGTGAATGAAGCCTCCAAGCTCAGTGAGGACACTATTTTCACCTTGTGCTTGTGCAGAAGGACACCAACATGGAAGAAGGCTCCAGCTTCCCTCGCAACACAACACATTCACTTCTCTCTCAAAGCTGATTAAATCCACCGCGTGGTTTGCTGATCCATCTCCAAATGGCAGCTCTCTGTGTTTACGTATTGCCTTTGTGTGCCTAGAAGAGGCGCTTTGGATGTATAAAAGTTAGACTGGTTTTACTGTTACTTATTTCTGATTCATTGGTTCTACGTTGGTAGCTCAGACGTACATCCCTTTCTCACACCAAGGAAGGAAAACAGAACAAAACACCGTGATAAAGACCTTTGACTTTGTAGGATCTCACACTCAAGCAAAGCTCTCATTCTAATTTCCAGCTAACGCAAGCAGCTAAGGCTTGACATAAAATCAAAGGGGATCATTTTGAAAGCAATTTGAAAGGAACCGCAAATCTTCCTCAATCCATTCGAGTAGTACCCCAAAAGCTAATGTGCAACAGCCAGGGGTCTGCTTTCAAGTGGGTTTTAACACCTCATATGCATTTCCTATCGATTGCACGATTCAGTATGTACCTTTTTTTTGTTTTGGTTGTATACCGCTTAAAGGATCCAAGCTTCCTTTCCACTTCCCTTTTGTGCCTGGCACGGTAGAGATTATTTCTTCATTTCGTCATCCTGGGTAACTTTTGAGCCTGGTTTTTCCATCACCCACACCATAAACAAGCCATCAGGACAATGAGCATGAACTTCCAGCTGGCAAGCGGCAAATCAGTTTAGGTTTCTCCAATGATAGCATGGTCCCTATGGACAGCAATGGACAACGATATGCATGGCTCTGCGAACAATGTGTAGGACTGTCTATTACAGGGGTGGGCAAAATGCGGCCCGCGGGCCGGATGTGGCCCACCAGGTCATTCTATCCAGCCCGCGGGGCCCCTAAAAATTTAGAAAATTAATATTTATCTGCCCCTGGCTGCCTGTAATGTGGCCCTCGATAGCTTGCCAAGACTCAGTAAGCAGCCCTCCACCTGAAATAATTGCCCACCCCTGGTCTATTAGGATGGTGTATGGTGGTGCTGGTCTGATACGTGGCACACTGAACTGCCAGAAGCACAGCTAGGCTTCTCGTAAAGGTGGAGAAAACGCTTTCTGTTGATATATTATCGTTATAGAACTCAAAGGATCGGTTGAGTTCGCCGAGGTTGGCTCTCTGTGCATATCTAATTTATCGATATGAGGAATATTACTTGCTGGACCCTTGGGATGACTGGAGAGGGATGGTGCTATCATAAAGGTCTGAAACGTGAGGGTATGGAGGGGAGCCTATCCCCCACTGAAAAAAAAAAGGCAGAAGAAAACTCTAGGAAAAAGAAAGGGCACAAGCACATTTTGGGGGTACGGCTTGGTGGCATAGCTTCCAATTCTCATTTGTTTCAGCTTCTCACTAATCTTTCCTCCATTTTGCCTCCCTTTTCTCTGGTCTATAAATGTCGGTACAAAAAGCAAACAGGAAGCTTCCCTGTGGAAACATCACTGCTGCTGTCACTCAGCTCTGAAGAGGTGATACAGCTGGTACTGTCCTCCTTGCCTCTGAGGAGCAAATGAATCATTTTTTAATATGCAGTAGGAGCCAGGACAGCCGCCAGAATCCTCGGTAGACATATGTGTTCCAGCATCTCAGGAAACATTATTTCCCCATCTCGGGCAGAGTAAGAGACAGGAGGTAAACAAGCGAGACGTGTATTTTCCATTCCTTTAGGTGTGTTTCAATGCTCTAAAAGCCTGTGCAGATAGCAGAGGAGAAGGGCATGTGTCTTTGCCACATAAGCCTTACTCCCTCCAGGTGGCGTGCCCCAAACCCTCTCTGGTGAAGGCTTTTGCCTTAAGGGAGCATTAGATGTCCAGTTTTTAAATGTTTCATTTCCAGATTAAGTTCCATCCAAACATGTATGCATGTGCTTGACTTTATGCCAGGGGTGAGCAAAATGCGGCCCAGGGGCCGGATGTGGCTCACCAGGCCATTCTAGCTGGCCTGCGGGGCCCCTAAAAATGTAGAAAATTAATATTTATCTGCCCCTGGCTGCCTGTCATGTGGCCCTCGATGGCTTGCCAAAACTCAGTAAGCGGCCCTCTGCCCAAAATAATTGCCCGGCCCTGCTATATGCTCATGCCCATTGGATACTAAGGTGTTTGGGCTAGGGGCCATGTTTTTGTTCTATGTTTGTACAGCCCCAAGCACCATGGGGTTCACAGCCCCGATAGAGACTTCCAGGTGCTACTGCAACACAAGCAACAACAACAAGCAGCTGTATCCAAGTCAATGGGACCACTTGCACATCCAAAGTTAAACAGAGGCCTGGGGTTTTGCAGCTTTGGGACCCAAAGTTTCCTCTTCCTGCAACAAGATTTACAGGTGCCCAATGCAGATGCTAGTAGAGTAAAAGCTCTGTTATCTGGCATCCCTCAGGAATGGGGGATGCTGGTTAATTAAATATGTCGGTTAATCAAATGTGCACCATCTGGTGCACTCCCTGGCATCAGTGTGCCAGGGGACAGGGTGGGGGGCCCCGCGCAGGCTGCTTTGCCCCGGGCTGTAGGCCGAAGAAGTGACAAAGAAAAACTCGGCTCACGGCGGCAAAACTGGAAGTCCCCCAGACATGGTACTTCTGGTTTCGCTTTTGCCGCGTCCCTCGGATGCTGGTTAGTAGAGTTTTCCGGCTAATAAAGTGCCGGTTAACACGGCTTTTGCTGTTCAAAGCAGCGCTAGTTTTAATGGGATCTGCACAGGACTTGTGCAGCGTGCCCCTTTTGGTGTTTTGCTGTATTTGGAGATTTTTCCCTTTGCACAGGGCAGATGGAGGAACTCACTGTCCCAAGGTGTTTCCACTTGAACCAGGGATTATTCAGGTTTAATGACCTACCCCGATCTGACAGATGTATGATACAGGGTCTGTGAATCCCTGGCAGACTCGCTTCAAATGGATGCATTCTACAATTCAACAATTTCCTGACATCAACCGGATTTTGTAGGTTGTCTCTAGACAGATTCCTCCAATTTTCACAGGAGCGTTCTGGTAGTATGACACTGCGTGCTGCAGAACTGCTATGTTGCTCTCTTTAATTGCTGAACACATTGCAGAGAGAAATACATATCAGATGCAACAAAGAAATATTATCAGCACGGTCACAATATTGTTCTCCTAATCTGTTGCTATTAATGCTAATAGCAGAGATTTTTGTATTCTGTTTTTAAAGGGATCTTGTTATTTATAGTTGGGTGCTAATTTCAGCAGCCCTCGTGATGGCAAGGGGGCAAATGCTAAACTATTAAAATAATCCTTCTATATGTTTAAAGCATTTTGGCATTTTCCCAGGCAGTTTTGTGTGTCCCTGTTTATGTTGCAGACCCCAGTGACCCCAGAATACTTTTATTTACGACAGCACAGTCATCATTTCCATGGCAACATGTTTTTCAAGCTGCAGATTGAGGATTGCAATTTCCTAAGCAATAGAGGAAGACAGAGTGGAATTTTTTTTTTTTTACCAGCTTGTAGCAACTTTCAAATGCAAAATGATCCGCCAGGGCAAATCATTTAAATGCTACATTATAATCTAGGCAATTTTAAAGCTCAGCATGGTTATTCTAAAAATAAAGAGAAGGAGATCCAGTTCCTTAATAGAAGAGGAGTTCACACAATGACATTGCCATTGCGTTGCCAATAAAGTGGCTTTGATCTGTTCTGAGATGCAGTCTAATGAGGGAGGAAGAGTTTACTTCATCAGAGTGGAACACTATTTCCAGAAAGGCTACTTGATCGTAGGCATGCGCAGGCTTTAGGATGCAATTTTTCAGTATTCAAGGAGACAACTAAGAATATACAGTCAGCTTGTTTGAAAATAGCTCAGACTTTTAGGGAGGAAATGTTTTCACCAACTGTTCTGCCGATGGGGGGCTTCTGTAAAATAACCACACCAGCTGCTCTCCATCTATGGATCTCAAAGCACTTTTCCAAGAAGGTGAGTGCCATCATTTAACACACTGGCAAACTGAAGCTCCTAGAGATGAAATAGCTTGTGTAAGACTGGTGGCAGCATTGGGAATGGGACCCAGACTTCCTGACTTGCAGCCAGGACCATCTCCCCTGGGCTATTCTGCCTCCCTGGTAAACTGGTGGTCTGAGGCTAATTGCTAGGAGGCTCTGTGGGGAAGTGAGGTCCTGGGGTTTAGAAATGGAGGTAGTCTCTCACCAAAATGTTTCTTTGTGGGTAGACGCTGAACTCCCGCAGCAGCTACCCACCTGGTTTTTGTCCGGTGGCTGAATGGAAGAGGTCCCTTTCCCTTTGGGCATCTTCACCAACCTCAAATTCAGTCACAACAAGATTTTTAAAGGAATACATTTCCCAGCAACCAGCATTTCTTGGCTCTGCTGAGGACTGGAAGAAGACAACAGAACATCATCACCACGGTGGTGACAGCAATCAAAGGGACTCAGAAATCTCCCAAGAAAATTTCTTGCTCAGGCAAAATTCTCTGGCTGAGTGTCGGGGTTTAACTGAGCTGAGCCAATTCTTCACGCTCTTCCAAGTTCACCTACTGGTATTAAATTCAATCTTCAGCTTAGGCCCCAGTGGGTGATGATGACACTACAGATCGCGCTGAGCTACTGGCTTTAGGAGGGGCCTCTTAGAAATGGTTTTGCTAGATACAATTAGGAATTGCTGTGAGCTTCATCTGATACTGTTCGAGGTGACCCACAAAATAATGTGATCAGGTATTAAAACTCATGTTAGGTACTCCCTGCCTGCTACAGATCTGTTCATCCCAGTCCATTCTACTGAAGCTATCCTGGGGATGCAGAGTCCAGCCTGTCCGTATTTATTTAGGCAACACTTCCACTGCCTTAAATGAGCATCTTTGGCTGAGATGGCATGGCTTTGGCACACCTGATTTATTCAGCCTGAGGGACTGAACATCCTCATGGGGTGCAGTGGGAGAGTGGTTGTTGCATCTTGCTGTGGTTCCACAGGTGTTAGCTTGTGCCCCGCTATGGAGCTGTACTCCAGGTTGCCCGAGCTGGAAGCAAGTACCTAGCCATTTGGACTGGGAAGTCAAATGTCATCCAAGAGGACACAAGCCACATCACTGTCTTGCATGTGGCTGGCTGCAGAAAGTAGCACACCTTAACGAGGATAGGCTTGGAAGGATTTTGAGTAAGTGTCCTCAACTCCTATTGAAATGGAAAATGTAGACCATTAGGGTGCATCCCCATGAGTGTGCACATGAAGTGTGCAGCACTGCAAACCACACATGCTGCACATGCAAGGATTCACCATGCTGCTAATTTGCAGCGTGGCAGGGTTTAATCCTACCGTGTCTTTCTGGCTTTGAAGTGTGGCTTCAGATTTGTAAGCCAAGCACCTGAGTTGGGAAGTCCTGGAGCCAATGAACATTTCCTACACTGGGGAAAAGGGCTTGCTCTAAAGGTTAGTAGGTAATGGGGAAGGAGGAAGATTTTTCATCACACTCCATGGTTTCAGACTTGAACTTGGAAATGTTTATTTTTGCTGCACCACCCCTTCCGCCCTGGTTAATGGGTAACTTTGAAACCTTACTTTATGTCCCATGTTTTTGATTTACATTTCAAGTGCAGGGCCAGCAGGGCAGGCTGTTGAATTCACTTGTCAGCACAAGGGAAGGAGGTGACACAGTGGGAGGAAAAAGTGAGACATGTTAATGCCCCGACATAAACTCTCAGAACAACTGGATACTGGCAGCGCTTTAAACAAGCCAGTGACAACTAGTCACCTTCCCCAGAGGGTGAAGTCTAATTGATGCAATATATAGTGAACAACTTGTTGTCTTTGCTTTACATCCAGTTCCTCTAGCGCTGCTTCTCTATGTACTGATTTCCTTACCCACTACAGCTGTGAATTAAGGTGAGAACTTGATGTTTCAGAGAGAGGATTTTTTTTTAAATCAGCAATAACCCAGTCAGCATGTTGCAATCTCCTGTCATTTAGCACATAACTATAGCAGGATTGACACACAGGAAACCCTTCTAATCACAAGTATAAGAGTGCAGGCAAAGTAAGTTCACTGGGCATTTTTCGAAAATTAGATGGGAATATAATTTTCTACATCTGTCTGATGGAGCAGCAAATTCAGGGAGCAGAGTTACTGAACGTCCCGAGTGATTTAACTCTGAACAGACTGCTGTGTCAGTCTATGCAGCATTCAGAAAAGGGAATGGGGTTAGCAAAGTCAACTAGTTAATAATGATTTGGACACATTTTATGCAATTACTTTTCCAGACTGTTTACTCTGAAAGAAAAAATATTATTGGCCCATCCTTGATGGGCTCCATTGACTAGAAAATTGCCAGCGGCCAGCTTGTAGAATGAGACAATTCATCGGAGAACAGCAGCTCTGGTGAGATGACTGGTGTCTTGTGGCTGCACTTTCAGCCATGACTATTCATTTGACTTATATCTTTCTGGGCTTAATCCTGAGAGACGGCTTGTGCCCATGTGCGCTGGCTGGAGTTGTGTATGTTCTTGTCTGTGGTAGAGCTCATAAAAAGAGTCAGTCATCAGCATACATAATCCATCTACCCTTAATGCCTACTGCACAGCACTGACCTGCTAGTCTCGTGTGCCTGTCCCTTCTAGCTTCAAGTGCTTATGCCCAAGAGGGACAGAAAGTCTCACAAAGGATGGATAAGGCCCTCAAGGTTTTAAGGCAGGGGTGTCAGACTCATCTGGCATAGTCCACTGTGCCCTTCGTGGGTTCAATCAACACCGGGGCCCGGATTGTGGGGCTCTGGGGGCTGGATCCAGCCTGTGGGCTGGATGTTTAGCACCCCTGTTTTAAGGCATACTGACACATTTGTCCCCTGCATCTTTATTAAACTCTGTTGGACAGATCCACAGCGGGTATAAATCAACCATCCAATAACTTTCATTTTGCAACCTGATGCTAAATGTTCTGTCTCAAGTTCTTTAGCTGCAATGTCTTTTAGCATATTTTAACCATGCATCTTGCTCTCAGCTCCAGCGCACGTATCTTTTGTATTGTTAAAAATGAACTGCTGTCCAGGGGATACATAAGCAAAACACATTCCAGTATGCTCTTTTGTTTTTTGGTCCACTTCCCCCCCATTCCCCATTACTATCTTCTTTTAAGACTGAATACATCATGTACCTGTCAGTTAGAGCAACTCACATATTTATCTAGCAAGTTAATCAGTGAATGTCATGATTTCCTCCTCATTCACCTAACTTGAATGACTGCGTGAGTCATTAGTGAATGCTGATTTATATATATGACTCCAATACAATATACATGATAAAATATCAGTGAGTGGTTTCTGTTGGCTTTATCCGCAACCTCGTGTCCTAATAAGTGCTTCTCCTTTAAAGGGAAAAAGAAAATGGAGTGAAGAGGCTTCCATTTGTTTAACATTATACCTACATGTTACACGTTGAACTCAGCTGTAAGGCCTTGACTCAAACAGTATGAAGGAATAACAAGCCAGAGATAAAGGGTCCCTTAAAATATCAAAACATAAATTTTCTATATTTTTTCTACATGTTATTAAATGTAAAACCTCAGAGAAGAGGCGCGAATTTAAGTTAAAATCCACATGGCAGCTCCATAACGTGCAACTTCCCTCTTTGTAAGATAACTGAAACCTTTCACCGAAGGACATTTGGTTCTGAAATGAAGACCTCAGACTACAATGAACTCCTTCTTTGTCTCCCAGCCCATCTTAATAACCGTATGATGCCTGCAACCAGAGTGGGTTCCTAAGCCAATGGACCATCCCCAAATGGCATCCCCTGAACTACGCTGAACTCCTCCTTCTTTTTCTCATGTCCTGTCTGGGATTGCTGATGAGATGGCAGGTATTTAGCAGAATTTGCAGATTCATTAGGATCTGCCAGGGCCGGGACCTGTGAGCGCTTCTGCTATGACCGTGATGGCAGCTGGAACCAGCCTTCCACCTAAATGCTCGTTCTACAGCAGGTTCTTCAGGGCTAAAGTAGGTCTTACAGAACCTTAGCTCTGCCCTGCAATAAATTTGGGCCAATTAATCTGTTCTTCTGTCTCAAAATGGAGCTGCAAAAAACACTGAAGCCTCTCATAGTTAGGGACCTACTGAAATCAGGGTGGCTGCCCCCTGATTTTGTGGTCCAAATGCAGCACCGGTTGCTATTTCTGCGGTGGAGCATGGTAGCCGCCCCCCCTCCGCCCCCCCCCCCCCCCCATTGACCAAGGAGACCGAGAAGCCTTGCCCCTCCCTGGAGATGGACAAATGGCCATCTGTTCAACTTCAGGCGGGGTGGGACTTCTGGGGTCAGATGGCCATCTGTCAGCCCCTGGGTAGGGGCAGGACTTCTTGGGCCCCTTGACTAATTAGGGGCATGGGGGCCCCCACCATGCTCTGCCACGAAACCTCCCCCCCTTACCTCCCACCCCACCATGCTTCAGGACACCAGGGCTTCCCTCTATTTTTTCTTTGCAGTTTCCTCCTCCCCTCCCCACTCACTGGCTATTTTCATGCCTTTTTGTGGTCCCTGCCTTTTTCACAGGGACCAGGCTTTTTTGTGGGGGACCTACCGATTTTGCACTTTCTGCCGACATCAGCATTTTGGTAAGATTCAATTAGCACTAAGAGTAGGGACCTACCAACATTTTTCCCCGAGGCAAGAAAAAAAAAAAGCCCAGGTCTTGATTATTTCAAACTTAGAAGCAAAAAAAAAAAAGGAGGAAAAAAAACGTAATTCTACAGTTGGGTTTAGCTTTCTCCTCTGCAGGTGGGTTTTGCCTTCTCCTTGGACTCGGTGGAGAATTGTAATAGAAACAGCCTGTATGACCCATTTAGTTCTGAGACAAATGGCTGCCACTAGACTCTGTGACAGATTGCTTCATCACAGTGTCATCTTCTACTCTTGCAGGAACAATGGACATAAATAGGTCCCAAAAATAATGACACAAAATACTAATAGTGCTAAATTACATGTTGTAATTAACATCAATCTTTTACGCAAGGACCTCCAGCCTTCATTAAAGTTTGCAACACCCTTGGGAGGTAAGAAGTGAGCAATCCGGCATGCTGAGTGCACTGGATAAAGGCATACACATGCACTTAACTTTAAGCATTGACTTTGGTAGGATTACTTTTTTGCTTAAACGTCACATGCTGAAGGACTATGGTGGAATCAGCGTCAGCATCTTGTAGGATGAGGACATTAAGTCATGCAGAGAGATTAAGACTTGATCCTGAGGCTAATGGCAAAGTTTAATCATGTGCCACAGAATAGGAACAGGCCATAACTGATTTGCCTGTAGTTGCACAGCACCTATGGGCCATGTTTGGGAGTGGAAGGCTGGAGGTCCTGACCTCCCATGGTCGGCCCACCCAAAGAGGAAAGGAAAGGGGCTAGACAGCAGTGAGGAAACTGAGACCATAAGGGAACTTTGCCTGATATCCACATTTCTTCGGTTCTCTCTTCTATCATAAGAGTCACTGCAGAAAGGTGCCAGGTTAGAATACAGGCCCTTTGGACCTCCTATAATACTTTTAAAGTGTTAGCAAATCAGCAGAATAAATGGAGGATAATAATTTATTTAGGTGTTCTGAATGGGAAACATTGCCTTTTGTCAACTTGACTTTCAGTTCCTTGAAAATCAAGCACAAATTCATAAAGAGAAACAGTGAGGCATGAATATATTCCAGTATATCAGACTTCAGTGGATACTACGCCTGAATATCTCACCACCGCAGTGATCTAATTTGGAGAGTAATACAGTGAAATAATAGAGGGCTACACTACAAAAGAAGACGAATATAAAACATTTTAGAATAAACCAATATCCTTAAGTAATTTTTGCTAATTTCTGAAGTGAAACCACCCTCCCTTTTGGAAATGTAGACTGTCCTTAGACAATCTCAGCATGTTGAAATATTCCTAGGGTTGAACAGCCTTCATAATGACTTTTAAAATGGCTGGCTTTTTGGGTGAAATAAAACTAGGTAGTTCAAACATGCCCTTAGTTTTCTCAAAGCTCTCTTAAAATTATAATAATAATCATACTATGTTAGCCAGTCCTCAGGGATCTCTCAGTTTTCCATGCATATAACCTTTACTGCTTTGGGATATACACAGTTTGTTTTGGCAGCATGAACAGCCCATAACTTCACCATGATAACCATTTTTAGTTTGGCCTGTAGATTTTTTTTCAAGTCTGTCTGTCCTGAAAGGTCTCATTTCTGATTTTATGTTGTGCCACCCACCTTCTTTGTTTGCAAGGACAAATTCAGCATCTTATTTTTTTCTGTATCTTTGCTATTAGATTTTCAGTACTGCTATTGTCATAGACATTCATAGTTTCTTTCACCATTTCTCTATGGAATATTGTTGAAACTATCCCTGGAATGCAGAGGTTCTGAAATGGGAGCTTCCATATTAGCGTCCCTGACCATCCTAAACATGCAGATCCATATAGCTTTCACTGATTGCCTGCTCTGTTCATTCAATCTAGGATCTGTATTCGTGCTATTTGCATTATTACCAGGAAGACAGACACCATGCTCTGAACTTAGCAACTTCTGTGGATGACAAGAAACCAGCTCCTTTTCCCACTTTAGTCAAAGCTGAGGATACGCACTCTAAATCAGGTGTGCTCTGGTTGCTTTTCCAGGATAACCTTGAAACTATCAGACCTCACTCAGCAATTCTGTTGCAGCTACTTGCATGATTAACTGCAGAATCGGGTCTGTTGTTCAGAAGATGTTCTTCAGATTTTTCATGTTACTTAAATAGTTAGTGCTAATAGTTAGTTACTTAAATAGTTAGTGCTAATTCTCAATTGGCAAACACTGCTCCCTGTGCAGTGCCACAAACAATGCTACATTTCGTTGATCGGGAGACTGACTTATAGAGAAGTATGTGCGACTTCCACAACATTGTAACCT
Organism: Alligator mississippiensis; assembly: GCF_030867095.1. NCBI lineage: Eukaryota > Metazoa > Chordata > Crocodylia > Alligatoridae > Alligator > Alligator mississippiensis. The sequence continues at coordinate 49,192,086 of NC_081836.1, read as the reverse complement.
CGAAGTAGTGTCCATTTCTCAAAAATTTCCACCGCTAGAAATTGTTCCAGAAGAGGACGCTGTACAGATGTTGAGCTGGCAGCTGCTGTCTTTCGCCTGCTCCCTGTGCATCCTTCAGCCCAGGGATTGGACTGGGGAACGTGCGAGGAGGGGCTCCCCTCCTCCCAGGGAGTCCTGAGGGACTAAAGTAGCAGGGCAAATCCCTCACTTGCTTTCCAAACCGGGCACCCTTGGTTTGGGGAGCCCGTGGGGAATGGCTATTTCTCTGCAGTTGAGCAAAGCTGTGGGCCAATGTCGAGATCATGCCAAATGAGGGGGAGCTCTGCCTGCCACTGCATGGCACAATCAAAGCCGGCATCCACAACCCCCAGGAATGGAGTGGAGAGAACAGCAAGGCAAAGGCTCTCACCTCTTCCCCAAAATGGGGACTGCCTGGTTTAGGGAAGAGGCAAGAAACACGGGCTGCTCTTCCCCTCCTCTTCTGCATTAGACCTGAGTTTCTTTCCTAAGGGAGATCTTCCACCTGGAAGACCTTTCTCCAAGAAGGGGCATGTTTCTCCCAGGAGAACCTGAATGCATGCTTGTACACTTGTGGTTTCTACTGGAGGTGCAGCAATTCTCCCAGTAGAAATGTAATGCTTGTACATGGCTCATGTGGCAAGTCGGTGGAATGGCTGGGGTTAGGCGAGGAGACACTGGCGTTTTTCAAGCTACCAGACAATTCTGCTTCTTTGTCCTGGCAAAAAATCTGTGCTTTCTTGAAGTTTTCTCTGAGACAGACCTGCTGCATCCAGACCAAAATGCTACATTAAAAACCAGTTCTGGGGAGCAAGCCATTCTCTCCACAATTGGAAAGGGCTTTCCATCGTCTTAGGATGGGTGGTAGTCCCCCATGACAAGTACTACTAATCACAGACATGAATCATTTCCATGACAGCTGAAGTTCTAGAGCTCTGAGTGGCATGAGAAGAGTGGGCAAATCAGACTGAGAACGACAGCACTGGGATTGCTGCCGAGCCAAACTGGGAATATCTCTGGGAGGTTTTTGATTTAGAAATAGTGTTTCCATTTCCCTGCCCTTTGCTTTGTATAGTTTCTCCTTCTGTCCCTGCATTTCCTGTAAGCAGAGATTTTTATAGAGGAAAAAAAAATCTTTCCCTCTGTGTTTAATAATGAAATAGTAAAACTACTTTGTTTAATTTTTATCATTTAGTTACTGAAATGCCCACCCCCACAATGCTAGCAGATACCAGTTTCTTCAGGCACAGGTGCCCTTCCTCTGGTCTTTCAGCTGTGTCCCTAAACTATAACCCATTCATTCCAGCTATCTAGAAATCTCATACTCTTCATCCTCACCATCTGGAAAACTGCTGTTAGCCAATGCTATCTTGCACTAATTTGTAAGAAATAATTGATTTATTGCTTCTGCATAGCTCGCCTGATTATCTGTGCATGGCAGAAATCAGAGCATGTTCTCATTTTAAAGAACTCTGTGTAAATTAAATTCATATACAACAAATCTCTGTAAAACATTCAGTGATAAGGGTAATTGTACTCAAAGACTGCTGCTGCCAATTTTCACTCCCGGGAGGTATTTTTTTTTTGGTTTTTTGTTTTTAAATAACATCAAGACTTTAACATATACAATTTGTGGTATTTGAAACACTTAAAACAACAGCCACAGGAAGACCATGTCATATGTTTTGCAATCAGTTTTCACATCACTAGGGCACTGATCCTGTGTGGAATTCATTCCACATTTTATACACCATCTGCATGCGTTACCAAGCTAGCTCCCTGCCTGCGTGGAGCCACCAGCATAATGCAGACAGCTTCTTTTCCTGCAGAACTCTCTGAATACGCTGATATTGTCCTCATAGATGTATTTAATGGGGTCTAGTCATGTAGGCATAATCTCTCCCAGCAGAAGAAATAGTGTATAATCGCAAACTTTATACTGCTCTGTGTTTGCAGAGAACAGCAAAAAGTAGCACGTATCATCCTTTTTTTGCATTTTGTTGCATTTGGGAGGAAGGGAAAGTTAACGAGGCAACAAAGACGCTGAAAACAATATTCTGATAGGGAGGGCAAGGAAAAAATCAGTAGCCGGCATCTGCAAATGAGTTCTAACCTCAGCTGTGACTCCCTTTAAATGCAAATATCCCATATCCTAGTAACCTTTATTTCAGGCTTTTAGAAATAATCAGTTTATTTTTTGCCTTAGCTGAATCCAGGACAATGACAAAGATTTTTGGCAAATAGGGTTTTTTTTCCAAGATGACCCTCATTAAGCAGAAAGCACCTGACATTTTCGGCAGATAACAGTTCAGAGCGTTCTGGTTTTTGTGATGTGCCCTCTGCCTGAAAGGTCTGATCTTACAAACATGTAAAAATAATTGCTTCCTAGTTTAAAAAAAATATGATTCCTAACCATGACAAAGCAGTATTATATACTGACGACTGGGTATTTAGAGAAACTATGGAATAATGGTATGACTTGCATTTCAAGGATTAACATTTAAAGTATAGGCTTCTAGAGCAGACCAATAATGTAGGATGGCTCTGCCATGACTCTATGATGCTGGGGCTATTAAATATTGCACTGTTATTTATAATGCATAGTATAAATACCAAGGGGGAATAAGATTTATTTAGGGTGGTGCAATGGGGTTTTGAGTAGGAACAAAGGGATTGTCTCCTTTACAAAAAACCTAGGCTTAATATTAATAAAATTTCCTATTAATGAGATCTATTAGGCAATGACAAAATCCCCCAAAGGGAATGTCTGTATTGCATAATGGAGACATATATTGAGTCTGAAAAACCCTCACATCTGGATTTTATTCTTGTCGCTGGCACTGACTTGCTTTGTGACTTTGTGAAACCTACTTTACCTCTTCTATCCTTGCCCATCCGTGGGACAGGGTTTGTTGCTTCCTATGTGTTTGTGTAATAAGGCAACACCAATTTGGGCCTATGAGTCTACCATCATTAGGGCCTGATTTAAATCACAGGCCCAGCATACTAATATAATGGCCTGATAATGGCGGGGGCTACCATTTTTGCCTCCAGATTGTGGTGCCACCCTCCTCACCATGGCCCCTGATTGCTGCCGCAGGCTGGGGGGAGCATTCTCCAGCTAGTAGCAAAAGCCTAGCCGCCCAGGGGAGGGGTGAAGATGCTCCAAGAGGTCCTGGGGGAGAAGAGAGTTTGGAGATGGGTAGGGGAGGGGCTATTTAATACTCTGGGTGGGAAAACTGAGGTCCAGCAGGTTGGGGGCACCTAGGGGCTGCCTTGGCAGACAGCTCTGGCACTGGGCAGGGGAGGGGCTGGTTGCTTCTCCATGCATGTGTATTCTCCCACTGCCCCAACCCTTGGCACTGCATTTTTCCCACCTGGAGAAGCAAACAGTCCCTCCCCTAGGCTGCTAGGCTTTTGCTGCTGGCTCAGGAATGCTTTCCCGAGCCTGCAGCAGCCATCATGTTGCAATGCAATTCCATGATATGGCTGTTTGCCGGGGAACACCTCTGGAAGCAGCCATATTGTGGCATTTCATTGAAAATTGCACTTTTTTTTTTAGTGAAAATCACTTAATTTCATGATATTCACCAAAATCATGATTTAAACCAGGTCCTAACTATCATCATCGTCACCAGCGAAAGTACAATATAGGAAATAATACTACTTTAGCAGCAGAGTACTCAATGTCTTTATACTAAATCTTTTCCTTTCTCTGCCATTCGGTGACTCTTTCACAGTATTATTATTATCTTCATTATTATCCCTAGGTTTACAGCATAAACAACACAGTGGACCATTAAATGGCCAAACTACTTTTCCTTTCTTACCAAGAACCTTTAAGGCAATCCTTGCCATCCATATGAACACGGCTTTTGATTGAGCAGGACAGGTCTCTACCAGTGTTGTAAAGGGCTTCACAATTGACTCCGATATAACTCCACTCATGGACAGCTTTATAGATGCCACGTTCATTGTACTGGGGCACCAAATCCTATCTTCTTCCATGTCCAGGTTGTGGAGCCTTTTTTTTGGAGGCTTTTTCCTATTATTTCAGTACATTTTTATGGTTCTTGACTATTTAAGAACTATCTTCTGGTGCACAGCTCGCCAATCAGTGTGATCAATGTTCACTAGCTTTCATCATATCCTATACCGCATCCTTTTTAGTGTCTGTTTTTAAAGAAAATAAAAATACACCAATTTTAACTGCCAGACTTGCAGTTCAACCTGCTGCAAAGCATAGGGGCCAATGTTTTTGGTAGGCATGGCACAAGTTAGCCCCATATTTTCCTTAAGTGCCACTCCAATCCCCTTTCCCTGCCCAATCTGCTGCTCTGTTTTCTGCGCCCTGCCCTATCTGCCACTATGCTGCCTGCCCCCTCTCTGGACTGCCATGTGCCACACATACAAGTTGCCCGTGATGCTTGTGGCATATGTGCCTCCGGTTGGCAACCCCTGCTGTAGGGGATACGTATATATCCAGTGGCTCTAGAACAGTTGAATCCTTGATTCATTTGCTGAGCTGAAAAAAAAATCCATCCCCCCTTGCCCACTGTCCCTCCCATCATAAAAAAAAATGCCAAAAATAAAGGTTATAAATAACTCAAGTTATAACATTTTACCATATAAGGAACAAGCAGTATCAGAAATACTCATTTCCTTTTGCCTTTAAAAGTTCAAATTAAATGGACATTATAGCAACATGGGTATTCCCAGCAAGATGACTTTTGTTGCCATATTTGTCCATGTTGCCCTTCAAAGGCAATGACTCTTAGAGAAGCAGATTGTTCTCGTGTTTGTGGGCAGATTATGTTGACCCATTTATTGAAATTCTGAGTGTGTCTGGAGTGTGCAAAGGACTCTCAGTTTTGACTTAGAAAAATACCAATTTTCTGATTGGTTAGAAAGGAATGATTTCTCCAAAATGGAGTTTTCTGCTATTAGGGGAAGGGTACAGTTGTAAAAAAATGTATTTGTTAAAGGGCAATTATCAGTACTTATCCACCGGGTAGCACCACAAACAGTGTAGGACCATCTTCAGTATCATCACCTTTTTCAGCAGTGAAGGAAGACATTTAAGAAGCAGACTTGGCCAGAGAGATCACTGTTGGGATACGTTTAGGCATTGCTTCAGGTTCAAGGTTGAACTGGAATGAGATGTAGAGTCTGACAATGAGAGTGGTAGGGGAATATGCTACAGAACCAGCTCTTCTCAATCTCCGCTTTCTGAGCCGCATCTAAATCAGAAAACGTTCTCCTTGTCGTTTTGCACTGGATGCAAAGCTGTAAGATTGATTTGCCTGAAGGATTCCCTATTTGACCCTTTTATCTGAAATGCATGGTCCTAATATGGACTATTTCAAAGGATGATAAACCATGCTATTACTTAAAAAAAATATAGTACCTGATACTACACTAGATTAATAAATGAGCTGCCTGGCTGAATGGCATTCATGCCAGTGTCAATCTAACGCTCAGTTTAAATAATTTCCTCTTTAAGTGAGGCAGAGCTGCATACCAACTATTCAGATAAGTAACAGCTAATAACAATAAGAATAATGTAGCAATGCTATTGGTGTCTGAAGTGAGAAACACCAAAGCCATGAGCTATGGTATAAGGCAGGTGTGCATGTGTTGCACCATAATGAAGGCAGGAGGTTACTTACACACTGGGAAACACCTGGGTCAACTTCCGCTTCCCGTTCAGATTACCTGCAGGACCTTGAGTGTCTATTGTTTCTTCTTTACCTGCCTACCCTATCAATTAGTCTCCTGTACCTTACCAATCTTTCTTTTCTGTTATAGGACCTGATTATTGCACCTTACCAGCAGTGGAAAACAGATGAAAAATGTTGCCATATCAGAACAATTTGGCTTCATACCCACTTTGCACTCGTGACTGTAAACCAGGGGTGGGCAATTATTTCAGGTGGAGGGCCGCTTACTGAGTTTTGGCAAACCATCAAGGGACGCATGACAGGCAACCAGGGGCAGATAAATATTAATTTCCTAAATTTCTTAGGGGACCCGCGGGCCAGATAGAATGGCCTGGTGGGCCGCATCCAGCTGGCAGGCCGCGTTTTGCCCACCCCTGCTGTAAATGGTCACAATGAAGTGTTAGCAACAAAGCATCAGGCCTGTAATAATCATAGGCTTCCCAACACCAGAATGATGTGAAATGCTCATAGAACTGGAGGTTTTGCATGACTTTTCTCTGTCCAAAGCTTATCCTGTGCCTGTGTCACATATCTAGAAACACCTGTGCATTAAACATTAAACCAAACCACATACACTCTTCAATCTAGATCAACAGTGTCAGCAATATTTAAAGTACTCCCTCCTGTACACAGCATAAACCTCACAGCTTCCTTCCTAACCTACTTTCGCAGGAAAACCTCAGTAAATAGATAAGTTTTGGGGTGTGTCTCCAAGGTCAGCAGGTGTGGACCCTGCCAGAAGAGGAGGAAGACTACTCTCTAGGGTTGACAATGCCCTGCTTTGAGTCGTCATATTGGTAACTGGAAGCTATCAGCTTGAAAGCTCAGCTCTTAAATGGCAGCATAACAGAGGGAGGAGGAATCTTTATGGTATGTTGATCCCTGTCCTTAATGAATGTCCTAGGTCAAAGTCAACATCCCAACTAGCACGTGGGTTGGAAGCCAGTGTTAAATGCATTCAGGGAAGTCAACGAGAGAGTGACTGAGCCATATTATTCTTAGGACTTTTCTCAGGGCATACATGTCACAGATGAGCCCTATGTTTGAAAAGACATTGGAGAAGATCAAACACATCATTATCTCTCTGTCGTGTGCTCATCCTTCTGGCATATGTCTGCCTGTTGTATCATCCCTGCCCTGGTTTTTGTTAATACTTGGTACTGCGAACTTTTCCAAAAATGGATTTCTCAAGGAAAACATGTAAGGGTGTCAGTAAGAGTGATATCAAGAGGGTCTGAAGGTTCTGCGCTCGTGTTTTCTGTTTGTCTGGAGAATTTTACCCATGCGCTGATTCCTTCCTTTATCAAAAGCAATTGCACAGGAGATGGATGTTTGGGTGGTAGTCACTGGGAAAAGTAGCCAGACAAGCATGGCTGTGAAGTACGTGGTGTTGCAGACCCATCTGTGGTGCTACACGCTGCGCATTCAGGGGGGTTGATCTGGGAGATCCCGGGGTCAAAAACCTGTGCAGATAAAAAGCAGGGTGGTGCACATGGCAGCAGTGAGCGCTCCCCAAAACCGGAGCCTGGCTGGCTGGAGCCATGCTCTGGTTGTCGGCAGGCTCCCAGCTGCAGGAGCACTGTGGCTGCAGCTTTCCTGGCCCCCAGGACCCTCACTTAGGCTGCTGGGGCCAGCACAGTTGCTGGCCACAGCCTTCCCTTCCCCACTTGGGGTAGCCTGCCATGTGCCAGAGCGCATGTGGCACAGGCGTTCCCTATGGACAAGCAGCAGCAGCACAAGGTGTGCCACTGATTTGTGTCCCCGGGAAAACAAATGTCTGCACTCATGTGCACACAGCTGTCGCAGATAAATGATTACACGTCCAGGAGACGTTGAGTGCCTTTCATGGTGAACTAACACTCATCATGAAGAAGGTGCCAAAAGAAGAAGAGGTTTCTCCATCTTATTTCTCTCCTTACAGAGTGGGTAGGATTCAGCCCAGAATTTATACACGATCTGTTTCCTGCATATTAAATAGGAGGTGAATGTAAATCATCATTTGTAGATTCCTTAAGTCCCTGGATATTATTTAACATTTTAGCACAAGTTAGAAAGGAAGTTAAAATGTTACCACCTAGAAAAAAAAAGGTACAAGAATACTAGGAAATTACCTATGCAATCAGAGTACGCAGTAACGTGAATCATGTTTATTCCCATTTGTAAAACCTGCCTTCTTTTTTTTCTTTTTTTTAAGTAAATGAGGACAATTACCTCTTTTCCCATATTAGGACTCTTCCTAGAGCCATTCTTATAGCCAAATAAGCATCCCTGCCTGGTATTAGAAAGCCATTCTTTGCCATATAGCAGCGTCATAATATATTCCAGCAGATGACCTGGTATTTTAATGCCATTGTAATTTGCTCAGCATCCTGCTTTCCAATCATGGTTTAAAATAGGGTTGGAACAATTTTGTCATTAAAATTTGCTCCATTGTTTGTTTCTTTGTTTGTTGCTTTTTTTTAGGTGCTTGCTACCTTTTCCTTTTGCACCATACATGGTAAACTGCTCTCTTTACTGGCAGCTAAGAGTTGCGCATTGTTGAATCAATGCTGAGCAGTGAGTAATAGAACGGAACTCGAACATGGCTCTGAAAAATTTGTTAACAGCCTGAAAAGTGCAGCTGTTTCATTTGCTTCGTCAGTGGCCTGGGATTAAATTCACTGGGGTTATTAAATGATACGATCTCACATTTTCCATGGAACAGGTAGATGAAAGATTTTTACTTGGCCAATAAAGGATCCCCTTGCTATGTAGCACTAGAACTAAGTGGAGCAGAAACAGAAACATGCAGAGTAAGCTGGTAAATGCGCAAAGGCATTTAGGTTTTGATACTGTTGCTAAGGGAAATTGTGGATCATATTAGATTAGATTGGTGATGACAACTTTAGAGCCAATGTTTTATTCCCTTGAATATCCATGAGATTTTACCATGGGTCTTGTTCTAAACAAACACTTTTAATGTCAATGGAAAGACTCCTTGTGAGTTTAACCAGCTTTGGATCAAGTTCCCTATAGGCAAAATTCTTGTCTTTCCCTGTGGAGTTGCACTTTGAAGAATGAATGAAGGGAGAGGTTGGGGGAAAAGGAATTGATCCTAGCAAACATCCTACATTTGCTTAAAGCAGGTTACAACAACACATCAGTTGCTATTGCTATATGCAGAAACAGTGTGCATTCAGGTGGAAGACTATGGAACAGTTATCTGGCAACACAAGCATTAGGTGATGGATGCATGGACAAGCAATTCAGTGGGAAAATGGCAGAAGCAGGTTAGTCTATCACATGGGACTTTTCAAGAGTGGTCCATATGATTTATCATCAGGAGGAAGAGGTTCTTAATGAAATCACTAACTGGCCTGGAGAACTTCCCTGGTCCTTGTATAGTCTCGCCTGGATTTGGGGGTACCAATGAGGTCATTCTAGGTGCGCTGGGTTCACATACTGCTGATAGGCCATGAATCATTTAATAAGAGCAAGTCACATTTATTGAGAGTCAAAATCTTTTTCTGCAAAACAAGGATGCATGCATTTTCTTTCTTCCAAAATGAGAAACATTAGCTCAGCCAAACTCCCCTCTATATGGCACCATCTTGAATGATTGCGTATGCACCTATTGAAATCCCCTCAATTTCATGGTTTTTCACTGGCTACTGATACCGAGCAAGTCCTTCAAGAAACCCCATGCCCAAAGCAGCTGTTTTGCACCTGGTTTTATGGGAAACTGTGAAATGAGATTTTCTCAAGATTTTGGTAGCGGGGAACTGATGTATTTAAATCAACTATATGAAGATTTATTACATAAGGAAAATCATGAATTTTGGTAGAATTCACTAATTAAAGTGTAATGATCCATCTAGACCTTGTGATCCATGGTTTTTTTTTAGTGATTTTTCTTTTTAAATTTTCAAGTCTGTAGGCTGAAGCACATAGTCTATTGGCCTTGGATTTTTTTTTTTTTTTAAAGATAATAACTCATTCATAGAGAGAGAAAATAGTGTGTTTAGCTTTTCTCTGGATACGTTACACTCAAGGAGTCAAAACGGTCTTCAACAAACTGTGTTATAAGGAACACAAAATTGTATATTAGGGATGATCGAAAACTCTCAGGCAGAACGGATTTGCAGTAGGACCGACTTTTTCATGCAGATTGTTTGCTTTGATCAAGACTTTTCAAAGTGTTTTCGAATGCTAAATTTTGTTTTGGTTTTTTTTTTTTTTTTTTTTTTTTTTTTTTTTTTTTTTTTTTTTACTGAAAACTGGATTTTTTTCCCAGTTTGGTCAGTTTTCAGCCAAAATGTTTTCCTGTCATTTCTGGCTATTTTTTCTGTTTTCATTTTTTCAACAATGGCAACAACAACCACCCAGCAAATCCACAGAAAATTCCCCATCTTATTCTGTAGCATGTTAGGCTTACAACCCTCGGTCATGTAAACAGGCAACTAGTACAACGTGGTAGAGAGACCTGCAGGAAACTGTTGTCTCCCTCCCATCAAGATTTTACAAGCTAAACAGACAAAACATATGACATTGGAGAAATAGGAAAAAATTATATAAGGAGGATCTTATTACCTCCACTGTATGGGCCAGACCTGCTGTTCTTGTAGAGCAGCAGAGCTCTGTCGAGGAAATGCTTCATAGTGCTTGGTTTTATTTGTGCCAGACTGGGACTTGTGGGTTCAAGTAGGCGGAGAGGAACAGAAAACTGGCTGTAGGTGTAAATGAAGGAAATGGGTGCCGGAAGAAGAAACGGCGGGGCAGTGAAAGTTGGGCAGGTGGAGCTGGGCAGGGGCGAATGAAAGAGACCCTGCAGCCAGTTCTGGTGCAAAGAAGAACAAGGCCAGCGGTTTTACTCAAATGGATGATGTCAGGAGACTGTGACGGTTCCTCTCCCAGCTGCTGCTGCTGTTCTCAGTGGAAAAGGAAATCCACTTGGCCCAGTGCCCAGCTGGATTCCTCTCTGGTGGGGACGGGAAGGCCTCATCTTACTCCTGCGCCTTCTGCTATGGCTGGTGCTGCCTGGGGAAAGTGCTGCAAAGCCACGGGGCTTTTCAAAGTTGGACTCCACCCAACTAGTGCTGTGACTCTTCGTGTGGAAGATGGGCGAGACATAGCGACAAGAACTCTTGGTTTGTCCTCTAGCCACCTTGACTCTGCTGCTGCTGGACATCTTTCTAGCGAGAGCACAAAAAAAAGAGGTCCTGCATTATTCAGCTGCAAGCTGCAGATAAAGAATTTAGAAAATCTATAGAGGCAGCTCATTCTTCTGCTCTTAAACCTGTAACACAGCCACCACGGCTCAGCGAGCTAGGTGATCCTATTACCTTTCAAAAAGGAGCTACGAGAATTCATCTTCCACATATTGCACGCTCCCTTATATGTGGTGTGACTATGATGGCTTTACTGAAGCCACTATCTCCTAAAGGCAAGAAAGCTGCATGCTAGGAAAGCTATTAAGTAAAATGCCTGTCAGATGCTGATGGCATTGCCTTTCCCCAACAGTAAACCTTCTTTTATCTCAGTCAGTTCCATAAATTAGTGCACATGGTAATTTTACTGATGTGAATAATATACATTCACCAGAAAGTCCCTCCCTGCAGGAGCACAGAATTTGAAGACATTTTGTAATGCAAATGCACATTGCAAATGGATGGATACAACAACATAGCAGAAAATCAACAGTTCTTAGTCCTACGAGGAGTGACAGCCATCACTTATTTATATTTGCTTTAGGGTCCTATTTCTGACCCCGAGTGTAAGGGAATTAGAAGAATTGTCAAGCTCTATCATCGATTGCAATGGATACTGCACTTTGAGAATTGATGGCATGGTATAACCACCGTTTCTACAGCAGTCCCCAGTGTTGTCAGGAAGGCTTGTTGAAATGGCACAGGACCAGTAATGTGAAATGCAGCACATTATTGTATTTAGGTCTGGAGACTAGAAATGTTTTAATAACGTTCATAATTTTAAACAATGTCTGAGTGATTAATTGGTGGTGCTGAGCCAATAATGTGAGCATGGAAACTGCATAGAGGAAGGATGGTTGTTTGAGTAAGGGTCTGGACTGAGAGTCCAAAGATCCCAACTTTGCCGCAGAGTCCTTGCTTGACCTTGAGCAAGCCACTTAATAACTCTGCCTGTGTTTCCCAGGTGTAAAATGGGAATTGTGATACTTCTGATCTCCCATTCTTTGCCTGTGTTGTCTCTTTAGGTCAAAAACTCTCTTTTGCAATGTGTTTCTACAGTGCAAATTAAAAATGGATCCATGGCTGTGCTTGGTATCTGAAGGCCTTACCAAAATACAAATAATGCTCTCCAAATGGGTAGTTACAAAATTCCGTAAAAATTGGGTGGGATAATTTTAAGTTGGAGAGATAAAGTCTCTGAATAGACACAAATAGCTCCAGAGAATTAAAATGTCAATAAAGCTGTATTACATAAAGGTGTCCCTATCTTTTGAGGAGAGATTCTGCTAACCACTTAGGCCAAAAAGGGACATCAGTGAGTTGTAAGCTATTCTGCCAGTCCGATTACCAGTATTTCTCTTTTCAGTTATATCAGTGTAAGTCTGTTAAAATCAATGGGATGGCAGTAATGAAGCTGAAAGGAGAAGTTAGCTCAGCATATCCTAGCATCACCAAACATGGCTTTTGGATATAAAAGGTAGCATAAGCACTTTCTGTATATAGATGTGTATGTAGGCTAGGTTGTGATTCCTCTGCTCATAATGAGTAGGGTTAATGGTGCCATCAGGGCCTTAACTGAGCTTAAAAATCCATAGATAATTGCTTTAGTGCAATCGGAAATAACCCAGAGCAATACCCCATGAATAACTTGAAAATTCAGACACGCTCAAGCAATTCTCTATTGTTATAAACCACCTACCCTCTGTTTTACAGTCTGGGAAAAAAAGATGAGCCTTCAAATGGGCCTTAGAATTAATCATATTTGGGCTACTTTTGGCCAGAGGGCTGGAGTCATTTCCAGAGCAGAGGTCCATACAGAAAACACCATGCCATCAGCCCCTTCTGTCTATCCTAAGACATCTCCAGCTTGAGCACCTCTGTTGATCTCAATTGCAGCAGTGTGGCACAGCGAGAGAGGCTGTTCAGGAGCTCCTAAACCATTTAGGGTTTGAAGCAAGGGTTGGTAACGTTTGAGGAGCAGCAGGCCAAATTAGCTCAGCTTATTCAGAAGGCAGGCTGCTGTTTCCCTTCCCAGGGCTGCACTCCCAACTCGGTGCCCCACTCCCAACCTGGCTGCTCTGCACCCTACTGTCAAACTGCGGCTGACAACCTGATCTTGTGAGCTGAATGAAGTCCTGCAGGCTAATGGATGCCAACCTGGTTTGAAAGGTCAAGGCCTACAGTCATCCAGAGACTGTCTGTGAACTCCGTTGCAATCGCTTGAGCTGTTGCTGGAGGAAATGTGCTACAGAAGCTAAGATGATCACAGTCTGGCTTCTTGTTAAGTTGGCCAGGTATGATGTGTCTGTGAGATGCTTCTTCCAGGATGGGGCTACTGCACAGGAGAAAAAGCTAAAGGAAATTACGCACATGCTGCTTTAAAAGGCAACAAACTAACAAAAACCATATGCCGGGTTTGAAAGCGGCAGGTTCTGGGGAGAGGAACTGTTCTGCTTCTCACCAGGCCTGAGTGATAACTCATTGAATCTCTCACCAGCCATCCCCAAATGACATTCATTCAAACACCACTTAGAGATGCCTTTAAGGTCCTGTTCATCAATAAACATTTCCGTCTTTCAGGGGAGCCGGAGCCCACCCAAGTCTGCACAGACTGTGAAAATTTGCTCTGCGTTTGGCTGTCTGACTCAGATAAAAAAAATGAGCACGCTTATGAAAGTGCTTTTTGTTTCTTGTGTGGGTGTGGGCGGGGGGGAATGGCTGCTGCCTGGTATGACGACGAGCTTTTCTCTGTGGCTGTTTAATTTCCCATTTGTGTGTGATTCACTGTCATTTAGTCTTATACAGTGAACCGAATGGAAGACAGGTTACACTACCATTACATGAAGACAGTCCCATTGGCTTCTGGGGGGTTAGCCTGCTCATGTGAGTAAGGCATTGCAAGTCTTTACAGAGGAACATCATTTGCAGTGGACTTTTTTTTCCCCTATAATCGGTTTCCGTGAGAGTTTTGCTGATATACAGGACTTCAGATGACCTTCAAGGCTGAGAAAAGTTGTGAATGAGTTATATCCTGGCTTCTGCAGAGGTCATATCAGGATGCAGCGTTGCATTCATTTCTCCCTCTGCGACAGTCCCACTTTGTCTAACTCTGGAAGCCTTGGGACCTGCTCAAAAGGTTGTGCAGGGGAAAGGAGGGGGCAAATTTCTTGCTGGTGGCAAGTAGTCTTCCTTTAGGAAAGGAACAACATTTGATTGAGAGCCACGGTATCCTGAGTGATGAACTTATCACTGGTTCTGCGCTACTACTGTAAAATCAGCTTCTCCTGCACCAATTCCCCACTAAGCATTGCAACCCAATTTGGGGCTGCCACGCTTATGAGTGGGGTCACAGGTGCCACCGAAATTCAATCCCTGCCAGTGGGCTCTGACTAACCTGGGACTGCGAGCTGTCATGAGTTACCAGAAGTTGGGCCCTGAGCCTGTAAATTGGGTTAGAGCCTAAAAAGGAATTGAGAACCACAGCTCTAGTACTACTGCTATTTCATTAGGCAGTTTATTGCTTTTCTTGGAGGCTTTTTATATTCATCTAGAAGCTTTAATAAGGTCTTGTTAGGAGAGTTGGTGTAAACCCGGCTTGCATTTTGGGATACGAATCCTGCCACAGAGAAAATCCTTCAAAATCTGCCCAGCTGCATTCCTGTTAGCTGCCTAACTTGAAATCCCCCACAGACACAGCAAGAAACCGAGGAGCGTGCGTGCTATATAGGCAAGGACTGGAACGAAATCTGAGCTACATTGCTGGGAGTTTCACAGTCATCTTCCCCTCAGCTGAGGTGGTCAAAGAGGAATGCTAGTGCCAATGACACTCCACAGATAGCTCTATGCTCATTTTTCTGGACCAAGTCCAAAGTCAGAAAGAGAAAACCAAGAAGTCATCATTGCTACAGCTCTGCCAATCGACTAGTGGCTTCACAGACAGGAGCCTAAGTGATATGATTGACAAAGAAGAATATGCGTTGGCAACAAGTGCTCGATTCACATTTTAAACAAAACACAGCAGGCAAATTTCCCACTGAGTTCAACGTTTGGTCAAGGGATACAAGTTCCTATAAACACATTAATAGTTATGCCGGCGACTAAATCAATCTCCTCATCTATCAACAGGCCAACAGCAGCAAGGGTCACATATGGGGAAGAGCCAGTTTAAGCTGCTAGATTTTTCAAGCTACTTTCTCAAACAGAAAGAAGGTTGTGAAGACGGCACGTGAATGGATGCATTCCTCTACTCGGCTACCAGGACCACGACAAAGCACGGGAAAGGAAGTAGGAAATAATTTGGGGGTAGAATTTTCAAAAGCACCACCATGATTTAGGAGGCTAAAGCTATTTTTTATTAAGCAGCTAAATGATTTAGATGCCCAAATTCCATTGTTCAAAGTGATGCTGTAACTCAGGAGCATACATTGAACTGACTGAAACTTGAGCTACTCTTAACTGAGAGTTTCATGGTCATCCTCAATGACAGGTCATATTTTCCATGAGACTTACACTCCTAATTGCCTTAGGCTCATTGAAAATCCCACTTAGTTACTTTTGAACATTTTGTGCTTGGCTCTTAATTCCTGTTAGTATCTCAGAAATTTTTTAGCAACAGCCATTGTAGACTAGATTGTCAATTGTGGTTTTGATTAGGGAGTTACTTAAGCGGGAGACCAATAAGGCCATTTCATTATTGCCTGGCTGTGCTTTAAAATGTCCAAATGGTTCGGCCACATCCTATGGCTGTGAGTCATAACTGATAGCATGAGTTCTCAAGCTGAAGTCTGCAATCCCGAGGGAGTCGGTCATGGCCACCCTCCCTCTTCTTTACAACTACATGGATAAGGTCCCAAATTTTTCTCTCTTGTAACATGGGGTCATGGTGCAGTAAAGGCTGAGAACCACAGATCTATATTTATCATTTTCCACTTTATGCCATTTTTTGTTATCTTTTGCCTAATATACGGTATGTATATTTTCCCATGGGTCTCCTTTCTTTGAAATATTTTCTTGGCCTTTTCTCATTTTTGCATTAGCTACAGCAGATAGAACTATATTAAGTTGAAATTTCCAGAGTTTTCTGCAAAACAAAAAGCTTATTTTTCAAAAGTTCCTGTGACATACTCTCTGTAGGCCCAGTTGTGCCCCAATTCCTCTCAGTGTTTAAACCTCCATTGATTTCACTGGGAGTAGAATCAGGTCCTTTAACCAGGGGTATGACATACTGGAGTATGAAAGAATCAGGAAATGAAGTAGTCTGTTTCTACAGTTGAAAGTGGTAATAAACTAGCTAGACTTATCTATGGCTTAGGCACCTATCACAGCAGCCTTAAGCATCAATAAGCTTTCCATTCCTAAGTTCCTAATGAGCAGGTAGAACTTCCAAATTGTTTTGGCAGAGGGTGAAATAACAGTTTAGTGGTAAATATTTTCTTCAGCAAGATGTATCGTTAGATGAGGTTATTGGCAAAAGAACTGAACCGTGTTCTTGTTCTATGCCTATTTTTAATGATCCAGACCTGGCTGGAAGGACAGTGTTATTAAAAAGAAAATAGATGCTGTAGGCAACAGAATTGTCCACCAGCAAACTCATGTGAGATCATGCCAGCCACATGATACAGAATGCCTTTTGGGAATAGAGGAGCAGAGAGATCTCAAAACCGCAATAGCCACATCACAGCCAGCAGGATTGGCAATAATTTTAGGAGCAGCAAAAATCTTAGTGTGTGTGAGACACACACAAATGATAAATAAGTATTAGCAACTCCATCCTGCATGGTAACATGAACGCTACCTCAACCCTGCCATTGTCAAAGTGGAGGTGTCTTGTCCACTGTCCCTCAGTCCCTAGCACTAGAATCATATTGCCATTGAATGAAGTGCCACAAAAGAAGTAACCATTTATAGCTCTATTAAAAAAAAGTGGCTTCTGCACATCCATATTCAATATAGGAATAATATTGCGGTTGCCATTAGGTAGTTAGACATCTAAGCATTGCCATGTACTTGCCTTCATAATGGAAAACTCAAACTTAGTAGCCACATAACAAATGGTTTTTATAAGACAATAAAATTGTAGCAGTTTCAGACTAAACTGGGAGTTAATTCATCCACAGAACAATAAGACTCCCCTTTTCCTACCCTCTCAACTGTCAGCACTTTGCGGCAGGAAACATCTCTAATTCAGTGTTCATAGAATGCCTAAAAAGAATACATCCATGATCATTTGGGCTAAGTACAGACAGTCAAAAAGCTCGAGGTTGAGTCGATACAATCTTTGCAGGCTACTTTAAATTGCATAGATAGAACTGATAAGCAAGTGAACGGTCACTTTTGATTTTGGAAATGCATCTACATACCTGCAGTGGCTCAGGCCAGAAGCTGGGGGCGCTAGAGCATGCCTCCCTGCTTGGCTGGAGCAGATATTTTGAGCCAAGGCTAGCCTGACCACCCTATGAGGGGAGGGATTTTTGGGGAAGGCGCAAAGCATCCTGGGATGGTGGAGGAGTGTAAGTTAGTTTGAATCTGGAGGGGAACTGGGACAGAATTTCAATAAACTGATTTAACCTAAATCAGGTAAGTCTTATACTACATCCATCCAGGTTTATCTTAAACCAATTTTGGCCATTTTGAAAGCTGTTTATGTGCACTGAACTTCTGTTGTGTTACAGATTTGAACCAGTTTCTCATCACTTACAATGGTTTATGGGTAATTTCTGTCCCTAGCCTTGAGGACAGGAGTCTTATGGGGTTCCACTATACAAATGATAGCTAGTGATGCTCATAAACAGATACATAATGGTTATAGACTGAATTGTATCACTCAAGACTAAAAGAAAGAGCTGGTGTTGAGAATCTGTCACCAGTTTAGAAAAGTCCTGGGACTTTCAAAATCACTAATGCCTCCAGTTTGTGGCAACGTGTGATAGTTACTGACCTTATTCAGCTTCTGGAACAGACATAGGTTTAGTCTGCCAGTCTGCATTAATAGATCCATCCATGTTTTTAAATCCAAAGTGCCACTTTATTTAGGTGGCAATGGCCACATTTGTGTCATCAGAATGCTGCCTGGCAACTGAGCCCAGAGGAGGGAGCCACAGATGCGTGGAAAGCCACTTCGGAGCATCCTCATTTCAGATCATTTTCATTTTGCTTGGAGTGTAACTACAAGTTAGCAATGGGACAAAGCAAATGTCGCCAGATTGCTGCATGCTCAGATCGCTGCATCCCTACTTGGTACTGCAAACACAACAGGCGTCTTCCCCATGGAGGTGCCCTGACACACAAACCCTTTGGTTTCGGGCAATTGACATTTAAAAGACCGTCACCCAGAAAACCCAAGTGGGGAGACCTCTCCCTCATTCTCTTCTGATGATGATCCGTGCCCTTGGACTTACTTGAGACTGAAGCAAAGAACAATACAAAGGAGTATGTGGAAAGCCCACAAGACGCGAGACAGACTGATTTTGCCTGCAGTAAGAGATGCAATAGCAAAAGGACACAGACATTCTTCCCGTTCTATTAAGTCTCATTTAAGCTCTCAAAATAAGGGTTAAATGGGATGTAAATGGCCCAGAAGCCCTGAGGTGGCCCCTTGCACAGGGTTGAATTTCACCCATACAGAGTGCAGGCAGTTGTCATTTGTTCTGCTGGAAAAGGGAAAATTAATATCATCATTTGAACTGGAGAAGTTAGTGCACTAGGCAGGCTGCTCCAGGGCAAGCTGAATTCACTGATGTACATTTCAAAGAGTTCAAGAACAATGTTTTTATGCTGGGATTTTCAAAGGAGCCTAAGGTCAAAGGTCCACCTGAGTCTAGCAGCCCATCAAGGCTTGTGTGGTTAAGACATGCTACTTCCTTTGACTCCCAGCTCAAAGGGCCAGGTACCCATTTGTGTCTCAGTCAACTGAAGGCAGCCTTTGACATAAGTCAAGAGAGAGGCTTGAATTCCCATTTATGGAGCTATAGGAAGATGTCTTACCTGCACTGTCACTGCACCCCTTAGGCTATGGAAATTAGGTGCCCCAAATCCACTGAATTATGATAATGCCCGACTCCATTTAATGCCTTTGAAAATCCCATCTTGGATGTCTTGAGTGTGGCAACTACAACAACGTAAATAGGATGTGGTAATGTCTGCTGTGGTACACTATCTCTTTATCTAAAAAATATGCTCAGACTAATCAAGGAATTAACAGTAGAACAAAAGTGTTTCTTTCTAGTATTGAAATGCAGACATGACTCAGATGAATTCTCAAATGAGGAAGCTCATCCTTCTGGTGTATGTGAATATGCTGTGAAAGAGATTTCTGGGTTATTATTGTTTTGTTTGGTGGTCCATGGCAGAGGAACACAGTCCACCCCCACTGCCTTCCCCTCCCAAGAAGCACGCTGGAAGAGTTTTGGCAAACTTTTGGAGGCATTTCACTTTCTCTATTTTTGGGAGATTTTTGACCTTTCTTAAAGACTTTAATTGTCTGGGATTGTCACATCTAATTTCCTTAAATAACCATGAGAGGAAAAAAATTGCCAAGAAAACGAAAGGTTAGTAGACTTCATTTTATTTTGCTCACAATGGGAACTTTCAAATGGTTGGGAAAGAATGTGTTTCTATTTTGAATGATAAAAATTAAAGATAGGAATGACCTATTAGATCACTGAAGACTGTTCCTTGACAGTGTGGTCCTGTTCCAATAACCAGAAGAAGGGAACAGAAATTCCTGAAAAGAGGATGGAGTGATTCCCAAGGTCAATGAGTGTGGGACCCCTTACCTCAATTAAGACAGAAATGGTAAAGGCATTGACCTGGGCTATGTTTGATGACTTTATGAAATGAATTAATGGTCTCAATTCAGTGTCCAGAGATCAAGACTCTATATCACAAAAGTAGAGTCATAATTGGTTTCCCCATTAGCAAGTAGAGCATTTTGACTGAGTAGCAAATGGATGTGACAACTAAGTTATCCTTTTATCCACAGTTCCCATCCCCACTGGAGAGGGCTTCCTCACAATGGGTGTGTCTACATGTGCACTTAATGTGCAGAAAGCTTACTGCACAGTAAAATACTGCACACCCTTGGAGTGTGTCTACATGTGTGCTCATCAGGAGCAAATTTGTTCCTCATGGGAGCATTTCAGGGTAGGGCTACTCCTGCCCTGATCTGTTGCCATATGACAGCCAGGGGGAGCTCTAGGCTCCCTGGGTGCTAGTCCTGAGCTGGCAGGGTCAGGCCTTGACTCCCGGGGTGTGGAAGGAGCTGTCCTGCCTCTGGAGCAGCTGCCTCCCACTCTGCACCTCTTCCTCTGAGATTGGAGAGGGGGCTGGGACATTGTCCCTCCCCTGGCAGCTTCCAGAGCCAGCTCTATCTGCCAGAGCTGGGGCATAGGAAAATGTCCCAGCCCTGGCTCCAATCTTTTGATTGGAGGCAGCTATCCAGAGAAGGAGACAGTTCTTCTGCCCCCTGCTGCCTGGGCTGACTGGAAGCAATTTGCTCCCAGTCAACTATGTAACTGTGCACTACTGTGCATTAGCTAATGTGTAGTAAATCTACTACCTGTATTTACCAGTAGTAGAAAATCACACATTTGCCTATTTTAATGCACAGTAGCTGCTGCACATGGTTACATAGTGATGTTTCATTGCACAGTGGATTAGTCTCATGTAGATGTAGATGCACTCATTGAATGGGCAATGTAGACAAAATGGTACTTCCTCCACTCAGTGCTATTTTCATTCACTTTCAACATGCAAACTGAAATATTGACCGGGAAGACACGACTTGTTCAATGTAATCAAAACATTGAATTGAAACCACTGGTCTATACTTACATCTAACAATATAACCAGGGGGTGATTTTTAATAGTTAAGTTAGTATCCTAAAGGTTACATAGCAAAAAAAAATTAAATAAATAAAAGGGAAAAAACAAGTACTGGTCTGCTTTGGAAGCCATATTGCATGGCAGTGTGAAGTTTCTGTTCTCTGATTATCACTAGTGTCTCATGAAAATGTTAGCAAGTCTAAAGCTTCTTTCTTACAAAAAGTGTCTTGTATTTGAAAAAACCTTGAAGTAACTTCATAGAGTTCTTCTCCTGAAAAAGTCAGCAAAGAACATCAGATTTAATTATTACTATTATTACATGTAGCCCAGGTAGTACCCAATTATATACTCCCCTCTCCAATTGAAGGGAATGTTAGCAGAGCAGGTGCAATGTGACATGAAACTGCCTACTGCACGCAGTTTCCTCCTTCCCCTATAGAGTAAAGCCAGGACACATCTTAAGACTTTACCTATATACAAATTTATTCATATATAGGAAGAGAGAAAAATGGAATATATATATAAAAAAACATGGAAACTATGTGCAATATATATACAACTCTATGCAAATACTCGGGCTGGAGGTGAGGGATCTGGGAAACAAAGGTCTCAGGAAACATCACGCAGTCTTATACTCTAGTGAAAAACTACTACAAAACACGAGGCACAAATTCACAAAATATGAGGTGCAGGGTTCATAAAATATGAGGCACAGAAATATCAGATGAAAAGGCTAGATCTCTAAAAGGAACAAAAGAACAGCCCTTGTTGTCCTGGGGCAGTGGCAATGCCCCAAAGATAAGGAGAGGGAAAGATCCCCAGGGCCCCTTCAGGCTTCCTGCTACGCAACTTGAATAGACCATGAAGGGGAACCTTTAAGACCCCCTCGAGTCCTTTCCCTTCAGGGCTTTCCTTCTGGCTGCTAGCCCCAACTGACAGGGGGAGGAGGGGAATCCCTCTTCCCAGGGCAAACTCACAACTCTCTGGGCTCGATGAAGCTGCACTGGCTTCCCCAGGCAAGGCATTTCCTCCCTCAGCAGGGAAGTCTCCAACTGCTCATGGCTCTTTCAGGCCTGGGCCCTCTCTAGGACCTGTGCACCGTCCTGTGCACCAATGACCCTTCTATGCCACGTGTCCGGCCTTGTCCCATGGGTTGGAGACTCGAGCCACCTTGTGCAGCGCTGGGGTCTTGGTCTGCTCCCAGGCCCTCTGTGCACCACCTGTACACCATGTTCCCAGCCTCATGCCAGGGATTAGAGACCCAAGCCGCCTTGAGCAGCTCCAGGATACCGGTCCATTCCCAGACCCTTTGTGTACAGGCTGTGCACCGACTGCCTGGCCTTGTGCCAGAGGTTGGGAGACCAGAGATGCCTCGTGCAGCTCCCAGGGTCTCGATCCCTCTCTGATCCTCTGTGCACTGGCCATGCACCACTCGCTGTGCTCCTTTGCGGTGGGGCTGAGCGACATGGCTGCTTGTCGCTCCTCATTCAACGATTCTCCTCTGGGCTCTTCAGGGGTAACAGCTCTGCCCCACCAGCCATCTCTGCTAGCTTTTCTTCACCCTCTTAGGGTGTCAATAGATGCTTCTCAAGCAAATCCCAGGACGTCCTTCTCCCCTTGTACTCAGCCTTGGTGAGGCTGCAGCTGGAGTACTGCATCCTGTTTTGGGCCCCACAATTCAAAAAGGATGTGGAGAAGCTTGAGAGAGTCCAGAGGAGAGCCACACATATGATCAGAGGTCAGGAAAACAGACCCTATGACGACAGGCTGAGAGCTATGGGGCTCTTTAGCCTGGAAAAGCGCAGGCTCAAGGGTGATCTGATGGCCACCTATAAGTTTATCAGGTGTGACCACCAGTATCTGAGGGAACGTTTGTTCACCAGAGCGCCCCAAGGGATGACGAGGTTGAACGGTTATAAACTGCTGCAAGACCGTTTCAGGCTGGACATAAGGAAGAATTTCTTTACTGTCCGAGCCCCCAAGGTCTGGAATAGCCTGCCATCGGAGGTGGTTCAAGCACCTACATTGAACACCTTCAAGAAAAAATTGGATGCTTAACTTGCTGGGATCCTCTGACCCCAGCTGACTTCCTGCCCTTTGGGCGGGGGGCTGGACTCGATGATCTTCCGAGGTCCCTTCCAGCCCTAATGTCTATGAAACCTATGAAATCCTCTTCTCCATCCCTTGTCACTGCTGCCCGTGTGCTGGGCATGCTGCCTTTTTCATTCCCTCTGGGGGCTCTGCCCCCAGATTGCAAATGGACCAATTGGAGAGAGAGGGGGTTAGTCCACTCTCAGGTCCGGCTCTTTGCTTCGCCTCTGAGTAGGGGTGGAGCCAGCCTCTCCCCTGCCATCACCTGATTGGTGGGAATGCCCCACCAGTTGCTTGGAGCCCTTCCAACCTGGCAAACTGGGCAAGCCCGCCACATACAGTTAAACATTTATATTGAGCCTTACACTTTCATAGGACTTTATAGACATGGGATGAGATGTGCTCATGGCTTCTTCGATATTAGCTACTAAATAAGATAAGTATAAAAGATGATGCCCATGAACATCTATGATAATGGCCAGAAGGCTGCCCAGTGCCATTCAGAAACAATAACAGTATCATTTCAATGTACCAAATAGGCTGTAGGTGTACAAAGACTGTTGATGTTGATCAACAGTAAAGCTGAATTGTACCCAATTAACCCTATTATCAAAGGCCTTTTTCTTCTCCTACATCCATAATGAAATCTACTCTATTTTGGGACACAGAAGGGAGCTTACATACCGCACCAAGTGTGTCAAGCCTGTGGAGAACTCATCTGAGCCAAACTGTCAAAGTGCACTAGATACAGCCAAATGCAATAGGCTTAGTTGTGTAAGCAGCTGTTTCCTTATCAGAGGCTTGAGTGTGATATGCAGAGTTTGGATATGTAATACAGCTGTAGAAGATCACATCTGAAAATGCAGGAAGACCTACAGAGGCTGAATTTGTTAGTAAGTCATTGTGTCAGTACTAGTGTCATTTTGGGTTAAATCCAGACCAGTGGTCTGTGCTGTTTTTGGATGCATTGTTGAGCTAGATAAATATGAGTGAAAAGTCCACCAGAAAGTTGGTCGGGAGAATAACTGGTATCAAACAGAATTAGAGTCTTCTTATTCGAGAGGACATCATTACAAGAAGTGGGCAGGGGTTGGGATATAAATGTGCTGGTGTAACATTTCCCTCTATCAACCTCTACCAATGTGGTTCCTATTTGAGAATGATCCTCATTGGTAGAGTATGACTAGTATCATTGCTTGTTCTTTTGTGTGCTGAATCCCTTAACTGGGTAAAGATAGTCTTGTGTCAGAGGGCAGTTGGCTCAGGGGTCTTTGCAGCAGCTTGGAATAAACTCAGCGGTCCCCTGAATATCAAGGTGGGCTCATATTGATCTTTTTTAGACATTTGATTGGGTTGAGAAACAGGTTGACCTACATTGGAACTGATAAAACATAGAAAAAAAACAAGGAGGGATCCGGTGAGTCATTATGGGTGCATCTACACAGTGATTTACTGCAGAGCTGACTAATTAGCTTCACATTAAGCATCCCTGTCTACACATGTGGTGCTATTAGGTTGCAGTAAACTAATTTAACTCTGCTGTAGGATAGTACTGCCTGACAAAAGTACTATCCTATAGCGGAGCAGTTACATGCAGTGAAATGCATGTGCAGACGGTGACGGGGCTGGTTGGGGCACAAGGCTGCCTGCTGGCTAGCCCTGCACTGTAGCATCCTCATGCCCCAGCCGGCCCTTCTGCAGCGCACTGAGCTGGAGGGGAGCAGTTCCAGGCTGGCAGGCTGACCCTCAGGGCCCTCTGCCAGCTAGGGCTGGCTGTCCTGGCTCAACATGCTGTGGCCCTGCTTGCATGTGTAAATGCTGTGCCCAGGAGCAATAAGCTATGGCGCAAACTGTGCCGGAGTGTATTGTATCACATTAATAGCACATGTAGATACACCCTGTGTTATAAAATCCCTGTCCGTTTGCTCTTTTGCTCTTTCTCCACGGTGGTTCTAATGAAACAAATGGAGAGAGAAATATATGACAACCAGAGTTGGATTTACAACACCGGCAGGCCTGTGAAGAATGAAAAAGTATCTGGAGGTACAATGGTGGGTTTTAACTGAAACCAACTCATGGGGGACTTGTGGGTAACTCATTCTTCTTGGCATTTGAAAAATTCAAGCCTGTGCGTGTGTTTGGAAACCGCATCTAATACCAAAACATTCCCATTTAAATTGGACAAGACTTCAGGCTCCTAAGAGAGAGACTGTTTCTAACTTTAAGACTCTCAGAGCCAGATACATACCATATAGAGTCATTGCCACTTTTGTCTCATGGGAAGCATAGCTCTTGACCAGTCAGATGGTTTATACGCGCTACTTCACTGCATTAAGATAGAGTTTCCCCTTTTATAATAAGGATGAAAGGGATTTAGATGGGTAACGGTTTCTGTTATTAAACCAAGTATATAAATAATAATAAAGATGAACAAATGCCCTATGACATTGTGTTGCATCTCACTCTTGTGGGGAAATACTGTTGGAGACTCAAGGGGAAGGACATCCAGTAAAAGAGATGAGTCCATTTTCACAAAACATCTAGCCCTTGCCTGTTTTAGCATTTTTTTTCTTTTTCTGTAGATCTCAAAGCTCTTAGAAAGAAAAGAGGGAGCAACTTTCCACCATTATAGTGATGGGAAAAATGAGGCATAGAGAATTCAAGTGACTTGCCAAAGACAAGTACAGAACTCAGACATGAACCACGCCGATCCCTTAAGACACCCAGAGAGAAGCAACAAACATGGTGCAGTGGAGACCCTTCAGCCTCTTCCCATTTAGACATGAAAATATATGTACTCACGAGCATGGTTGGTGAATTTTGGGCTACCTTTGGAATATTTGGCCAGCTTCTTAAAGGTCTTAAATTAAAAAAATCTATTTTCATTTGCAGTATTTCCAGGATGGTTCCCATTGCTGTGCATTTAGGCCATTTGGAATAGGAAGGGCTTAAGGGCTTAGGTTCATCTCTATGGGTGTGTCTACACGTCACTGTATGGCAACGTTGCTACGGCACCTAAAGCACGGTGTAAAGCGCAGTGCACTATGGGCAGTTACCGTGCTGTGTGCATGGCGTACAGTTAAATTTTGCTGCTACGGTGCCGTAGTGGTGCACTGTACCCTGGGAGCACATTGCTATGGCGATGTAGCTGGTGATCACATGTAGACACACGTGATTGCTACATCACTGTAGTGTGCCCTACGGTGAGGTAGTGCATCGCTACGTCGCTATGGGGCTAAATGTAGACGCGTCCTGTTTGTGGCATTTTGCACATTCTGTAGACACCTCTCAATTTGCCATGTTCGGGGAACCGCGTTCTCTAATAAACTTAATTCATCTCATTGTTTGGACTTACTGTTTTGTTTTTGGTTGCCATACCGAAGTGGCTTTATTACTTTCTGCTTCTTCTGCTTTCCTGCTAACTCCCAGAATTTCTGCTTTAAAGAGTTTAAGGTAGCATACAGTCTGCCTCTACCTTCGTAGACTGTTTAGCTCCTATCTAGCATTAATGCTTTTTTTTTATACAGATCTGTTTTAGGCCTGTCTTAGTGCTAAGTGTCTGAGTCTTTTCACATTGCTGTTAACTCTCATTTTTCTCAATTGTGCTGCTTCATTTTACGTGCATTGCAGATGATTTGTCCCCTTAGGAATGTCTTTAAGGCATAACACATAACTAAATGATAGTTAAAAATATATTTAAATAATATTTGCTCAGCACTAACGTGGGGGTTTGCCTTGCAAAAATGAAAGTGGGAATGAATGCCTGTACCTAGTGGGTAAGTGCTACCACATTAGAGTACTTACTGTACAAATAAATAGCCATGTATATGTGAGAGTGATTTCCTGTGATGATGCCTGGCTTATAATTTGCTTTTGGCTACAGTGATCAGTTAGGTGTTTCATGCAGAGGAAAAACTGTAAGATTTCTTGTTTTTTGGTGCTGGAGGCTGTAACTTCCACTTTTTGAGACTCTAAACCCTGTTTGTAATGGTCTGTGTTCCTGGGGAAAGAGGCTCATTTAAAATTAGATTAATTAGACCAGAAAAACATACTGTAAGTGCTTTTTGGCATTTAAAATGCAGCAACTGTAAAGCAATGGCCCAGCTCCATTTTTTAATAGGGCCCAACATATTGATTAGAGCATAAAGTAGTAATTAGAGATAGGCAGCAAAGTCTTGATGTGCCTTTGAACTTTTCCAATCTGTGGGACTGGCAGGTACTTGGAGTGGGCCCAGTTGAGTTAATAACACAGTAAAGTGAGAATGGGAAAATATCATTATGAAAGGACCAAGTTTATTCTGTTGTTATAAACACACCTGCAAAAAGAGGCAAATCCTACTTGTTGCATGCGGCCCAGTTAAGGAGGCTCTGATCTGGCATCTTCTCTGGGCCCATAAAACATTTATTGTCACTCTGCTATACCAAGAGGTTGTGCATCCCCTGAATCCTGCTGCTCTCAGCTACTTGGGAAATATCAGATTTCAGCTGAGATCTCCAGGGTAGTTTTGCCTCTGGTTTCAAGATGACCAGAATTTCACCCCCAGGTGCTACAGTGCACAGGGCTGCTCCTGAGATCTCATCCAAGAGAAATGCATTAGGCTCAGATCTGCCTGCAGATGACAGAACCCAGTAGCTCCTTCATAAATTTTATACCCAGCTTTTTGGAAAGGATAAAAGCAAATTTCCTTTCCTCCCTAGTTCCCTTCCTTACTGAGTACCTTTGACACTGTGAAATGGCTGGTGTGTAGGACTTTGAATGTTGTGATCAGTGCGATGGCAGCCAGCCTGCTGAGTGCTGTGAGCCCAAACGATACCAGCCAGGCTCCAGCACATCTCTCCTGTCCAGGACTGAGACAAAGCCATGACACACCTCTCCAGTGTCTGTGGCTGGTGATCAAATATAAGTTAAAGAAGCATTAATCATAAAGTGTAAACTGAGTGCTGTGAAATTTTTGCACAGGATATTGCTCTTGATGTTACTATTTTGATATGCAGAAGTTCATTGGTATAAATAGGGTGCAGTTGTCATTACATTTAAAAAAAATGAAAACCTGGTTGACAGCATAGGTATAAAAGAGTCAGATCACCCTCAAACATGAGCTTTCACTGGAGCTTCCTGCAAGCACTCGAACGAGGAGTCTTTCTTTTCTGGTGCTGCCCGGCGCATAATTTAAGAGCGAGGACTGGCTTTGGAAATTAAAGATTTGTTGGCTTGACACAGTGCACAGATGAATAGTATCTTGAAAACTTTATCCACCATAGCTGAAAACAAAATCAGACGAGAGCCAAAAATGCAAAGAGGGCCTCCTTGGTCTGACGTAGCCTGGCTTGTCTCCAGGAATCATCAACAATCATTTAGCACAGTTAGAAACTAGCCAACAAGCATCCTTCATGAGGGTCTAAAAAGCGAAGCGCTCACAGGAGCTAGTTTCTTCGTGAGGGATCCTGTATTATCTCTAAGGAGAATGGAAAGAAAGATAATCCCAGTTTCAGACTCATCCCTGGCTAGATGAGATTCTCGCCTGGTTTCCGTTTCTGTACTCTTTGAGTGCCTTACAACCTTCCTCACCAAATCCTTGTCGGGTAGGGAAGTGTTGTAATCTCTGTGTTGCAAAGAAAGGGATAAGGCACGCAGAGGGGAAAGGTTGCCACGTTCTCAGGGAGGGGTACTCTCAAACATCCCCTGGCTGCTTGCTCCTGCTCATACAAGGCACACCTGGGAATGCAGCAGGGAAGCCACTCCGCTTTGGGGCTTGGGATCTCCAGCTTCGTCATGCTTCAAAAGGACCGTACAAGGCATACCCTGGAGTGGCTTTGCTACCACATTTTTGGGTTTGGTGCATGTGAGTTGGGGTGTTTCTCAAGAGTATCTTGTCTCAAGAGCTCCAGGGATGCAGTATAGACATGCCACCAGTGACCTGCCCAGGGTCACACAGGCTATCTACAGACAAAGCAGAAAGGACCAAGTTATGCCTTCTTCCTCTTTCTGCATCAGACACTTATGGAGGGAAGGAATGGCTTGTAGATCCATCCCGTGGACCTGAAAGGGAGAGGCAAGTGTTTAACAACTCTGAAAACGGAGCCACGTTAAATCTGTGATGTGCTAATTTAAACAGTGTAAAAATGTCTTGAACCACTCTAGTATCTATTGTATTTTATTTATCTTCTTCTAAGTCACTTTTTAATAGGTCTTTTGGGGAAAAAAGTGCTAATTTGTAATTAAGGAAGTTACCTGGCAACAGTTTCTTTATAGGTTTTCAAAATGGAGCTTTTTCAATCTTCAGAGATTAATCTTCATTTTTTATTAATGAGTTAAATTAAGATTAGGAGTGAATGAAAACTTGAACCAAGGGCCTTTTCTTTCATTTTGCAGCTGCTGCAGGAGCCCAGCTGCCAGTGTGGATGTTACAGGGAGCTGGGAAAAATCTGAATTTATGTGGGTTAGGGAATGTAATGTTTAGTTAAAAAAAATCAGAGGACAACCCCTCCCTGCCCTCACCACCCCAAATCAGGCCATTGACCACCTCTTCAGAGGGTATAGATTAGTATAGCTCAGTGATGATATGCCCCATCATGTCCTTGCATCTGTGAATGTTACTTGAGTTTTCTGCATGGACACAGGTGCAATGACTTCAGCAATGACTTCATTGAAGCCAATGGAGATCCCAGGGTGGAGCCTTGTGGAGCCCAGGGAGAGTAGTGATAACTACCACGGTTCAGCTGAATTGGTGATATATGGTAAATGCTTTGAGTCACCTGACCAGACAAATATTTGCCTTGTCACTTTGAATGATGACCAAATCATGTTCTGACTAGCTGGATCAAGACACACTATTCACTTCTATAGGTTGTATTTCCTACCCCCAAATCTCACTGTGAGTGTATGGGGAATACTTTGGCAGTGGGCAGAAAGACCTTTAAGAGACATTTCAGATATAGGAAGAATCAGAAAGGAACCCAATACGTTTGCTGAATTTGGGGTGGGAGAAGGAGAGCAGGGTCTGTGGTCGCAGATGTTCAGTGCATAATGTTATTTTGTGTTGGTTGGTTGTGACCAAGTTTCTTCTGTGTGCCCTTTTGAGCCAAAAGGAGACATATGTTCCAGAACTGAGAATCTGTCACCACGAGCATCCTTCTTTGATCCCAGACATTAATATTTGTGGCCATTCCTGGAGCATCTCAACTGATCCTAACTTTCCAGATAAAACACAAAGAAAGAGGCATTTTGTAAAGTAGCCAAGACCCAAGCTAATTCACGAGCCTCTCTTCCCTGCCATGAATGCATTCAAATGTAGAGCATAATTTAGTCCTGGGAGATGTGAATACCTATCAGTTAATAGTACTTGCTAATCCACATTGCTAAGCTATCACCAATAGTCAAGCCTGCTCAGATGAATCACCATAGTCTGGGATAGGTTCCTAAGACAAATGACAGTAGCCACAATGTGAGGATCAGTTATTAAAGGACTTGACAAAGCACTGCCAACTACACTGCATGAAACAATTCTGCCAGGTGGTAGCTTAGATCACTTCATCCAGTAGTTTTCACTTCAGCAGATGGGTTTAAGGATCTTCTACCCTCCCAGTTCTCCACTGCTTGGTTTATACAATGATTTTATTCTGCAGGTCACCAGGATAGGCTTTGCAGACAAACCATCCCTGGAAGTTAGTAAGACCGTGGATTTCCACAGCCTGAGTGAGGCTTTATCCTTCAGTGGAAAGAGGAAGTGTATAGTGTCCTGACTTGCAGTACATCAGGGAAGTGTAAATGGGGGGATTAAAGGGATGATATTTCTGTGGAAATATTACAAAGAAATCATCTGGCATCTCTAAGTGAAAATAGCTCTGAAAAATCTGCCATGGCAAAATTAAAAACTGAAATCAAACCCAAAGGCTATGGACATTCCTGCTAGCATTTTAACATCTCTTTAAGCCTATCCTAAGGGTTCAGTTGGTAAATGCTGAAAATATTTTTATATAAAATAAACTAGTAATGTTTGTATTGACAAACCTGCTATCCTTGATGAATGAGATGTGGTCCAGGTAACTGTTTGGACCCATCCGTATTGACCTTGGGTGATTCGATTTCTCTGCCGTGATAATTTATTACACATACGTTCTGGAAATGATTTGATTTTATCAGCTGTAGTTATCAGACATGCACAGTGCCGATCAGATCCCATTGCAACAAATTATTTTAAAGGAAGATGTAGAAACAAGAGGTGGGATAATGTCATCCTTGGCCTAAGATTGTATTACTAAATGCAATCAGGGCAGAATCCAACCCCTCAATTATTCATCTCTGTCAATTCAGGATTATCCCCTATAGTTAGTTTTCCAGTGCTTGTTTCAGCCCTGTTTTACATGAGCCAGCAATGAGATTCAGAGAGCCTCCCCTCCCACAGCTTCCCTTGAGAACATTATGGGCTGAATCCAGAACTCTCTGAAGTCAGTGGCAATCTTTCCATTGATGAGGATGGCTTTTGGATTTGGCCCTAAATTTGAGCCTGTCTTGTTACTGACTTGTGCTCTTCCTTTAAGTTTTCCCATGAACAATTCTGCTAATTTTTTCTGTCTTGGGATTAGGAAATGTTGTCTGAGACTCCACCTAAGCCTTTCTTTGCACAGTTTCATCCCGATACTGTTAGTTTTGTACCCTTAGGCCACCCTAGTTCCACTCAGTTCCAACACCTGTAGAATCATGTTTTGTTACATTGTTCAACCTTCGGAAACACCAAACCACCCGCCGTAATTAAAATAAAGAAATATATCAAATTGTTTCATAAGATACAAACAGAGTTCTTAAGGGCTCCCATTGGTGTATCTTAGTACCTGAATGAAGTATTCATAAGCAATAGTAAAGAACTTAGTATTGTTTTACGGGGCTTTGAACATGTAAAAGTGCTAAGGGTTCCAAGCGTTTTATAAACCTTGTTATTCCTATAATTACAACAAACCAGGAACACACTGAGCTTTTGTGGATCCCTTAAATTATAAGGACTTTACCAATTTAGGAGGATCAACAGTCGTCAGCAGTGGCAGACTGGGGATTTTTATTTGCCCAAAACTTTTACCCCTCTGCTTCGAGAGAACAGCATAATGATTAAATTCTTGGCTATGTAGTTCATTTTAGCACATTTGTCTCATGTTGATGAAATCCTTCCTGATCAGATGACCCTTTGGGAGCCCCAACCCCATTCCTCACCCCACCCCTTTTAAATTCTGAAATTCTGTCAGAGTTCAAGCTGGATTCCTGAAACCAACTGGAGTGTAGTCCTTTTGTTCTCTGTTGCCAACTGCTGAAAAGTATGATCATCAGTTTTTGTACTCGCTAAGTTTAAAGCCTGTAAGTCCCATTGCTTCCTTTGAATGCCCCAATGCAAAGTACTACCTAAAACACGAATGACTTAATAGGCCTTTTCACTTAGGCTTTTGGATGGACTTCTGTGCTGTCTCTGATTTCAAGCAGAAATGCCTGAAGCAGGCTTTCTGTTTCTTAAGACTATCAGACATAGGGCTAAAATTCACAGAATAACATTTGCAAATCCCAGGTCACTCTCTAATACAGAAACAACACCCTAAATCCCTTGGTTTCAAATCTACAACTATAACAGTGCAATTCATTCAACGAAAAGGCGTGCCTTCCTTTGTAAGATAAATGCATTGCTTATATAACATTGTTAAACCATAAAACTTAATAAAATGCTGTAGGGCTAGTTCAGGTTTTTGCACTAGAAGCAATACATGTTTATTTAATTTCTGTCCTCTTACTATTCATCAGTGAATTAAATTACCGTACCGCTCACGGATAAAGCTACAATCCAATTCATTAATCATATTTAGGTTTTTTTTACCTGCACTAGTCTGTTAAGACTTGTTCTTGATAAGACTGGAAAATATTCCTTTCATCCAAATGGCTTGATGCCTATAAACACGTTATAATTATATTTGCTTGGAATTAATCAAGTTCATTATGTTAAATTCAGGGATTTGTCTCTGAAGTGAGTCTGCACTGTGAAGAACAACTGTCCTGTCACACTCCCTTCAAACACTAGTGATAAAATATATATAGCTGGGGATTTTTAGAAGTACTCATTTATTAATCCAATTCTATACCTATAGAAGTGAATGGGAGTTTTCCCCTCAATTCCAAGCACCTTTGAAAATCCCATTGTTTGGGGAAATTTTCAAACAAGATAAAAGGAAAAAAGTCTATCGTTATATGATTTTGGTTTATCTTAATCAGTAGCTATCCCTGTCTCTCTTGTAAAGCAGATGCTTAGAGAGCAGTTGGCAAGAAAGGTGATTAAACTTCAATGGCATATGTTATCGGAGATTTGTTCTTTTACAAGTGAAAATCCTTCAAAAAGCTGCAGAAGCTCTTTCCAGACTCATAAAGACAATAGAATTATGTGGGAAGCCCACTTAAAAGCCCTCTGAGGGTATGATCCTTTTCTCATTTGTTTGACTGTAGTTGTTTCCAATTTACTTTACTTCCAAAACCAGTTTCCTCGACACAGATTTTGATCAGATCAGTAGGAGTTTTCCTGACTAAGGGCTGGCCCATAACAGATTCCTATTCTTCCTCTTTAAGCTGCGGGGGAAATATATATATACATATATATATATATATATATATATATAAAATAGCACTGTTTGGCATGAAGGTGGCCCAAAGTGAGCAGGTTCAAACTAAAATATGAACTCCTTCTCCCTCCAGAGACCATCATTTGCAGCATTAGGTGTGAACTCAAACCAAACTAAAATATCCAGTACCTGCATTCACACAAATGTTTACATGCTTTTCAGATTTCTTTAATTTTAAGATTTTCAAAATGAATCTGTGTGATTGAGTCAAATTCAGACTTTATAAGTGGGTGGCGGTTCTGATGCAGTCAGTGGACCAGAATTCCTTTCCCACAATTAGGCCTCTAAAACATGATAATAATTGTTTAACAATAATGTTTAGAGCCCTGACCTGGGAGAGGTGGTCTGTGTTGTACAGGGACATGAAGGCATTCCCCAGGAAAAAGCAGCAGCAGCACACCTTGTGCTGCTGCTACTTGGCCCCAGGGAACCAAACATCTGCACTCATCTGGACGTGGCTTAGATGTCTATTGAGCACAGTCACTGAAGTGACTGAAAATCTGTCGAAGACAAGAAGACCCAATTACCTTTGGGGACACATTTCTCACAAGACAACCACTCTCTCTCTCCAATCTCTCAATTCTAATCCTCAAAGGGAATTTACAAAACACCTTACATAGACAAGCCTATGAACTTCACTTCATAAATCTACTGGATACAAAAAATCAAGGACTAAATATACACATTGGGTTTGTGGCACATTATAACCTGCCTGCCACCCAATAACCCTGGGTAACCACTCTACATATAACCAGCTACATCTTACCACCAGTCAACATTCTCCTCTTCCCCCCCCACCTGTCTCATATCCATTAACTCCTATCCCCTCTGATGTTTCGTGCCATGCATTTGCATTTTTACAGACCTGCATTCTGTATATTGATTTAAGCTTCTATTCCACACAAGAGAGTATGCAAACACCAGCAGACTCTTCCTATGCCTGAAGAAGAGTATTTGTGTGCAAAAGCTTGTAAAGAACAATTTTTCCAACTATTCAGTTGGTCTAATAAAAGATATCACATTTACCCAAAGAACCTTGTCTGCAGATCTAGCAGACACCTAAGTTAGCTTTAAATTAGCTACCTCTGGAGCACAGTTAGCAGCTTAGCCCTGGCAACATGGGAGTTTTGGCAGATTTTGTAGCCTGCACTAACAATGGGTAAATACTTTGCCATTTTGTACTGAGTTCCCATGATTGTGTGCTGGCTGTACCGCAAGTAACATGTCTGTAGTGAGAGACAGCCTCTGCCCAGGAAAGCTTGAACCTTAAGGAGACAAGGTCGATAAAAGGTGAGAGGAGAGGCAGAGGCATAGTAAAGTGAAGCAGTTAGCCCAAGTTAATACAGGAAGCCAGTGACAGATTTGAGAAGAAAACTGAAGTCATTTGTTTCCTTTTACTAGGTCATGCTGCCTGCAATGCTGAATATGGGAATATTTGTAGAATGGCCACACAAAAGGGATGCAGTGAATTCATTTTTAAATATGAGTGAATTGTGCTTGGATTGTGTTTTGCATGTCCAAACTGCCATGGGAAAAGCTGTTTTCCAACTCAACAATCAGTGTTAAGTGCCTCAATTAGTTTGAAGATGCTTCCAAAGTTTTTGAATGCTTTCCCACACTGAAACCCAAATCTGAGCCCCAGAAGGTGGTGGTGGTGGTGACTGGGGGGGGGTTGGCTGTTTTATATGACATTTTTCTGCTGAGATTTATCAAGGGGCCTAAATTCTAACGATAGTAAAGAGGAATTTGGTTTTAATTCTCTTAGCTCTTTTGAAAATCCCCGTCTTGTAACCCTTCAAAATAGACTAGCAGAGAATAATTACTTTAAATCGATGAGTATCGATGGCTAATTTAAAAATAATTTTAATTCATTTCACAGGCAATACTTAGACCCAGATATCCATTAATTATAGACCGTTGCTAGCAGTCTCCTAAACATAGCCCCATGGTATCTTTCCTTTACCTTTAAACAGTCCCGTGTTACATAGTCATTTGGAATTGTGTGTGTCATTGACAGGGACTGAGTCTCAGCACTTATTAGTATTCTAGGAATGGGTTTGCTGCTGGAAAAAAATAAAACAAACATACATACTGAAGTGCTTGGATTGCTTTATGATGTAGTTTGGCCTAAAGAGATGGATACTTCTGATAAAATAAATGCAAATTTCTATTGAAGGTAACAGCAAAATATGAACTTAGATTCTGCTCTTGTGTGAGCAATTAGAAAAAAAAGTCTGCCAGCTATCCCTGTAATTGTTGTACACTCAGCTCTACAACATGCTGTTGAAGTGGAGCACTCTTTGATTGTGAGAAATCTGTATCCAGCATTGATTTCTGAGGGATTGAGGAAAATAAATTAAGTTCCTCATTTATTTGTGGGTAACTGAAATGTAATTATTGTACCAATTACAGTGTGGCACTAAAATAATCCTGCACCTGCAATCTAAGATTTTAGTCAAAGGAGAAGTCTACCAGATGAGAGAAGTATTTGAAAGGATGTTGTTAAGTCATGCTTGCTATATTTTTTAAGAAGTATGAGACAAGTTCTCAATCCACAACCTGCTAATGAACCTGATGCATCTCACTGAAATCAGAGGAAAGATATTTACAGGAAACCCTTGCTATTTGCGAACTGGGAATTCGTGGATTTGAATAATTGCAGTGTGCTGCACCAGGGGCACAGCTGTGCTCGGGGTGGGTCGGGGCGCTGCACCGAGCTCCTGGCTCTGGCGCTG
This sequence comes from Alligator mississippiensis, assembly GCF_030867095.1. Classification (NCBI taxonomy): domain Eukaryota; kingdom Metazoa; phylum Chordata; order Crocodylia; family Alligatoridae; genus Alligator; species Alligator mississippiensis. The sequence continues at coordinate 49,155,867 of NC_081836.1, read as the reverse complement.
CATGGGGCGTGGGAGGACAGAGCCAGGAGGTGGGCAGAGAGCGAGTGCTGGGGATGGGGAGGGAGGCAGTGGCAGCATCTCTCCTCCTCAACTGGATTTAAGCCTAAGGGCTTTCCCAAAACAGGGCCCAGTTGAGTGGCACAGGGACCTTAAGCCAGTCCTCTGCCATGCAGTGGTAGACTCAGTGATGGAACCATTAGTAAAATCCAGAGCTGTTTGCATATGTGATGGGGCTTAGTTCCCCTAAGTTGAAACGGTAATTTAGGAGCTTCTGTCACTGTTATGGGCAGGGGCCCAATCCTTTTTTTTTAGTGGAGCCCATCTGCGGCCAGGGGGTGAGCAGCCAGTGTTCCTGAGCTGCAGCGGGGCCCAGTTCTTCCTTCCACAGTGGTGGTGCCCCCCAGGGTCACCTGGGCAGGCTGCTGGTGGGCTGGGTGCTGGCTCTGACCTGGGGCAGCCTGCCCAGGCAGCCCTGGTGGGCACCAGCACTGTGGGAAGAGAGACCTGTGCCCCCTGCAACTCAGATGCCCCTGGTAGCTCACTCTCCCAGCTGCAGGCAGTCTCCACTGGGAACAAATAAAGGATCCTTGCCATGTTTTTTTTTTCCTGCCAGGGCTTTCAGCACCCTTTGCACTGTCCCTGCTGCCTTCCTGCTGCCTGGGACTGCCCAGGAACAGGCTGGCTGCCCCTGGGACAGTGCAGAAAGGTGGCAGGAGGGTAGCTGGATGTGCTGGCAGCCGGAGAAGGAGGCGGGGATGATGCACGGGGCACTGGAAGCCCACCAAGCCTGAGCTTCCCTGAACCTGCTTAGTGCCCTGTGCATCAGCCCTGCCACCAGCACACCCAGCCACCCTCCTGCTGCCACCTCGTGCTGTCCCAGGGGCAAGCTGGGTGTACTGGTGGCTAAAGAAGGTGGCAGGAACGGTGCATGGGGCCCAGGAAGCCTGGGCGGGTTTAGAGATAGATTTATTGCTGCAATTTGTTGCCTGATCAGATTAAACTGTGATGCATTTGGAGTGGCTTTATTCATCTTCTGGATTATGAGCCCTTAGCAGGCACTTTAGTCACATTTTTAAGATTTTCTCCATGACCACAGGGGCTAATATTCTTGTTGTTAAAGGGAAGCTGAGATTGTCAGGTTACCACAGGACTCCAGAGTCTGGGGCTTTCAGAAACCAAAATCCTGCAAGGGATGTGATTAATTCATAGGAGTTATAAACCTATATAAAGGTTATAAGGTTATAAACCTATATAAACCTATATAAACCTCCTATTCATAGGAGTTAATTCATAGGAGTATTCATAAATATTATTTCTTGTTTTGTGAATTGAATCTTCTCTGCACTATTCCAAAGGAGGGGGATAGGGAAAGGCGCTGTATTATTTTATTTATAAACACTCCTCCCTTGGAATGCCCTACAAGCACTGAGGTTGCTGTATTCATGTCTATGAATATTTAATTAATACATCCTAATCATATTAAATTCATTGCAAAGTCTCAAGCCTATCTTGGTCTATGGATAAAACAAAACAGAAGAATTGAGGAGACAATACAAAGGGTGAAAAATAATTATGTAAATTATTCCTTTTCAGATTTGAAAAGGTAACTCGGGATTTCTGCTTAGCAGGGCAGTGAGTATTCTTTTAAATATGCTGTTTGTGGTTTCTCCACAAGTTGATCAGCACTCTTATCTTTCTTTTCTCTCTTGTTTTCTCTCTCTCAGACCAAGACAGCTAAAATCTGTAGAAACGTTGGGTTTTTTTTAGGTTAGTTTTTCCTTCAGTACCTCCTGGGCATATTGCACTGTCACTCAGATATTTTCTGCAAGACAACAGAAGAATGTATTCCTCAGAGTTCAGGTTCCTACAGCTCTAATATTGTTCAAGCAGCTCACACACAGGTCTGAGACTCGTGATTTGACGCAAAGCAATTCCCTCTTCACACCTCTTCTTCTGCATCGCTTTTGTCGACGTGGCCTGTCATATAATTACACCTGCTGGGAATGCCCCACCCCAGAACAAAAGAAAAGACTTCTTCTATGAAGAGTGCCATTATAACCAAAGCCTCTAGTTTAAACAGATAATATGCCTGTTCTTGTATGCTGGCTGCAACACCATCAGTATGGAGTGGGATTTAGAAGAACCATATTTTTGCATTCGGGCTTGAATATCTGCTGCCATAAGCATGACCCCCGCAGCTCTGCAGTCCTTCCTGAGACAGTCCCAGCTACTCTCCTCTTGCTCTTCTGTATTTCCCATTTACTTCTGGGGGCCTCTGTCTCCCTTTACTTGAATTGTGTCCCCTGCTCCTTTTCTTTTCCCAGCTACCTACTTCAGAACTAGTCATTTTGGGAATGACACAACAGCCATTTGGCGGTGAACCTCAGGCTAAGGACATGGCCAACCGTTTCAGAACAACTCCTTTATCGGGGTTTGCTGCAATGACATGGATCAACCTGAGCAAAGGACACAAAAATAGATCCTCATACGGAGGCCTGCTGAGTTGCACTCCCAGCCCCCCATGGTCAGATATGGGTGACAAAGAGATCTCTCAGCAGCCGTGTGAAGAGGTTTAAAGGGATGGTACCTTGTTCCTGAATGATGACATAGGGGAACAGAAGCATCTGTGCTACCATTTCTCAACCATTCATTATTTCATAGACTTTTATGATATCATCTTCTTTGTCTGGGTTGACAATGCAGTCTCTTCAATCTCTGTATACATGAGAGTTTTACCAGACTCCTGATCACTCATCATCATTCTCTGTTACACTCCTTTGTTACAACCTTAATGCTGTATAGTTGTTTTTTATTCTATACCACTTAGATCTCCTATGAGCCACATATTTATTCCTGCTATCTTGATTCAGCAAAGCATTTACATGTCTGCTGAACTTTAAGCTCAGAACATGATTAAGTACTTTGCTTAACAGAAACGGGATTATTCATATGCTGCAAGAGAAGCACTTCCTTAAGTACTTAACTGAATCAAGGCTTAATAAGTGAATTTAATTAAGCATCTGGGACCACGGGTGAAACAGATTTTTCCATGTTGTTAAACCATTTGGATTCTGCTCTGCAACGATACCCTTCCAATATTTCCTGACATACTGGAAGTGATGACACTTTAAACAATAGCATTTCTTGTTAGCTGCATTCTGTAGGGCTTGTTGAACATTTAGCACTGATCTGTCTGTTGAAGAAAAATGGAGTCTGACTCTAAATCTGTCTTTAATGCTATTTAAACCTTTAACTTTAGCTCTGATCTTTGAAATGCTGAATGAAGAGTGGGATGAGACTTTTCTGTCACTTCTAATGGTGACAGACACAACTACAGCAGAAGCCATAACAGTTATTGTAAAAGCAGTAACATCTAATTGTTCTACGTATTGATCCACCATTGTGTCTGCTGCTTAGTTGGCAGTGGCATCATTTTGCTCCTACAAATATGCGAGTGACAGTCACAGTCCTTTGGGACATGGGTTATATTTCTGTGTTTTATGGAGCATGTAGTGCACTTGGAGGCCTATGAAGCAATAACCAGGTAGAATAAGCTAGTTTTACTTCATTGCCATGAATTCAAGTAATGGCATCCTGCATGCAAAATTGCTTTTCACAGTTTTTAAGAATGAATTTTTGGGGTGATCAAGATTCACACTGCCCCAAAGCTCAGAACTATATGTAAAGTAACCCAGTGGTTGGGGTACACAAAACCCCCAAATACTGTGTTATGCAACCATTGGTCCCTCTAACTTCAGTGTGGCTCATGGCAACCTTTCCGTTGTTAATATGTTTTTGGATGTTTTAAAAAGCGTGACTCATTACTTTAATAAAAATCCAGTGGGTCAATATACTATAAATTCCCCCCTAATTGATCAGTCAAATGGAACAATAGCCTTCTACTTAACCTTGGCCCTTGTTAGAGCACCAAAGAAAGCTACTGAGACTGCCCAGCAAGCACTTTCCTATCATTTCAATCAGGAAGCCATCAGATCAATGGCCTGGACTGAGCTCAACTGCCCTGTCCATTGCTAGATTCCATACCTTTCGTTCCTCATCTACTGGTTGGATGGCACCCACCAAATTGCTCTTTGAAAGGGAGAAAAGAATCATCAGGCACGTGTGTGCATGTGTGTGTGCACACGTGTGTGCATGTGTGTGCATGTGCGCGTGCGCATGTGCACATGTGTGCATGTGTGTGCATCCCAGTAAAATTCTGTCTTGCAATGCTGATCACTTAATGCGGGGGTTACATGTATCTAACCAGCTTTATAGGTGAGCTCTGTTAGCTTTTGAATACCTTCATGTATGGATGGTCTCCAGACTATATTCATGTCAAGCTGCTAATTAAAACTCCTGAGATGCAGGTGTGACCCCGAGGATAAGTGCACTGAGGGTATAAGGACCAAGCAAGCTTCGTGGCCGTCTAAAATCTCAGCTTTGCAGCTGCGGAGATACCTGTGGCTTGCTGGCACTGCAAGTTTGGTTAGCTGTGAAAAGCAGCTCTTGGTAATGAAAGACACTTTCTGCTGAAGGTAAACATCACAGAAATAGCTCTTGTCAAGATTGAGGACTCTTGGATATATCTGTAAAACCAGCTGAAAGGCAAATGTTGTACAGGGTGGTCTTGAGGGTTATGCCTGGAAGTAACAGGATGAAAATGAATAATAGAAAATGTAAGTTGAATGTCAGGAAAATGTCCTCACAATAAGTAGTTTCCAAGACTCTAATGGAGCTCTGCTGAACTAATCATCTGTCCCTTAGTGGTGTATTTGTGTCACTTACTCTACACCTGAGCATCCACAGGATGAATGTGATGCTACAATCCCACTGCACTGTAGGATTATTTGGGGTTAGTTGGGTGGGCCAGGGGGTGGATTTCATGACATAAGGCCGTGTTATTCTTGCACTGGCTATTCCTCACTGGCAGGGACCCTGCCCATAGCATACTTAGGGAAGAAGGACCACGGCCCAATCCCACTCTACACTGAAGGGGCAAGTGATGCTTGTGTTGGGAACCCTTCATACTCACCAGGGAAGTGGAGGACACACTCCTACCTCCCATGCTCCTTCACTCCTCAGCTGCCCCTTTTCCATCCCCTTGTTCTTATATGTGTGGCAGGCTGGCTGGTGGGCTCACTGGCAGCCCAGACTGTTAGTCTGAGCCCAAAGGGCTCGGGCTCCATTGGTAGAGGAAGTTTTTCCTTCCCCACTAAAAAGGGGAAGGCAGAAGGAAGGCAGCCCTGTCCTGACCCAGGGGCGAGGTAAAAGAGAGGAACTAACCCCTTAGGCTTCCTCATTGGTCCATTCCCAATCTGGGGTGGAGCCTCCAGGGGGAATAAAAGCCTGCGTGCCGAGCACACGGGCGGCTTCGATGAGGGATGCTGAAGAAAGGCTGAGAAGAGCTGGTGGAGCTGACCAGTGGGGCAGAGCAGTTGCCCCAGAAGTGCCCTGAAAACACCTCCACTGAGCGGGGAGCAGCAAGAGGCTGTATCTTAGCCCCACCATGCAGAGAGTTGCGGCATTGGTGCACAGGTCGGTGCAAGGAGGGTCTGCGAGCGGATGAGACCTCGGCAGCTGCACGAAGCAGCATGGGTCCCTAACCCTGCATGAGGCAGGTGCCCTCAGTGCACAGATCAGTGCTCAGGGCTTGAAAGCTGATGGGACTCCTGGACTGCACAAGGCAGCTCGGGTCCCCAACTCTGTAAGCGGCAGAGGTCTCACGGTGCACAGTTCAGTACACGGAGCTGGTAGAGCAGAAAGGGACTGCAGCGGTTGCATGAGGCAGGAGCTGGGCCCTCACGGATTGGTGCACAGGGCCGGAGATCTGATTGTATGCTGCGACTGCACGAGGCAGCATGGGTCCCCAACCCTACACGAGGCAGGAGCTGGGCCATTGGTGCATGGATCGATGCACAGGACTGTAGAGCTGACGGGATGCCCCAGCTGTACGAGGTGGTGTGGGTCCCCATTCCTGCCCTAGGCAGGTGTCCCTTCAGTGCACAGGGTGGTGCACAGGGCTGAGACCTTGAGCGGAGCTGACAGGATGCCGAAAGCTGCACGAGGCAGTCGGGTCCCCATCATTGCATGAGGCCAGCACCCCTTGGATGCACAGGGTGGTGCATGGGGCTGAGAGAGGACTGCTAGGCCCTGAGGACTTGGACAGGTTGTCCAGAGGAGTAAACCCGTGCGAGGGAAGACACCCCACCTACACTGATAGATATGAGCCGAACCCTCCAAAAACTGCTGGGAGTCATGACTTACCAGGGAAAGGGATTCCCACAGGGGAAGAGGGACCTTCCACACTGCGGGTGAACAATGGGAAGCCCCTGAGGAGGGGAGACGATTCGCCCTTGGGCAGAGAGAGGAGTGTAGGGCCCCTGTTTGTTAAGGGGATTTCATGGTTACGGGCCCCTCCTAGTTGAGTGACCTAGGAAAGGGTAATGATGTTCTTCCAGGTAACGGGATCCTTCCCCGGGTGTGACTTCTTCCCTGGGCACAGCTTCTGTGCCATTGCTATGGTTTGTTTCCTTATACCATTGGGATTCTTATTGTAATCCTGCATCCTTATTGTATTAGAAGAGGATTTTAAACTGTTTTATATCTGAACTCATTGTATAGGTCAACTGTATATATTTGCGACTCATTTGATGTAACCTGATTGTGTATGTTCAATTATTGTCCCACCACTGCCAGATATTCTTGTCTCTGATTTGTTGATTCACTTGCATTTTATCATTAAGTACTCCTTTGCCTGCTGCCTGGAGGGCCTGTCGTGGGGGGCAGAGGCTGCAGACTAATAGGAAGGCCTCAGGGGATTAGGCCTGTGCCTGAGTTCAGGGTTGAAAACAGGTATTGCCTGTGTAAATCTATATCTGTAAATAATATATGTATATTTCTAGCTATCGCTATCTCTATTTATATCTCTATAAATAGATAGATATCTATATAGGTATAGCTTTATCTATAGGTATATCTATCTATCTAGATATTTATATATCTATCTATATACACGTATATCTATATCTATATCTATATGTATGTAAGTTCATGGTTATAAGTTTTATACTATGCTGTATTATTAAACCTGTAAATAGTTAAATATCACTGGGTGCCCTTGGTCTCTGCTCTGTAGGAAAAGGAGGTGAGTTGGCCTACAGCCAGGCAGCCACACTCCACACTGCGTACATGCACCCGCTGACATCCCTTCAGCTGGAGAGGGGGTACCTTCCGCGTACCACCCGGCTTACATCTGTTAACTAACTGGAGGTCTACTCAGGCATTTAAGCAGTACAATTCTCTGTCTAGCATTTGAAGCAGTGAATGAAATGCTTGGCAGAGAAGCTTAAATTCTTGTGCACCTGACAAATGTTATCCCTGTTTCATAACACCCAGCATTCCCTTACTATTAATAATAGACCTCTACTAGTGACCCCCTCAATGGAAATACCTTGGGTTTGGACCGTGCAACATTTAAAAGATGAATCACAAAGCTCAGTGTCGCACTTTATTACTGGCACTGACAACAAGGAAGGGAGTTAAGGGCGGCCTCTTACAAGCTGACCTTCGGGATACTTCCATTTTGTCAAATGGGCCCATGGACACCAATGGACTGTTTTTAGCGACAAAGAATCACACCACTCAATGTCTACCCTCTGAAACCAGAGGTAAGCTGCTACTTGAATGCGAACAGTGCATGTGAGCAGCACCAGTCTACGAAGTCTGGCTGGGGAACTGAGAATACAGGTTGGTGATAAGATGTGCAGAAATCCACCAAAACCTGAGAATTAAGTGTGAAGATCTCTCAGATAAGGAAAAAAGAATCATCAAGAGGAAAACCTTTAAAAGCCAAACCAATCCCCATATCACTTTTAGCTGGGCCTCAAAAGTGCTAGTTTGCTTATGGCATTTTTTTCTTTATCTAGACCTCTTAATAAGTCACAGTGACAGCACAGGCTGCATGTTACTTCATGTCCAACATTGCAAGGTGCTGGAATTCCTCACGTGTACTAAATTATGGATTCCTTTCAGAAAAAAAAAATTTGTATTCTGTCTATTATTTAACTAACATGCAGTGGACACACTCACACTGACCTGCGTTCATTTTATTACTATTTATCGCTCTATAGCTTGTTAATACATTACTCATTTTACATGAAACTGTATTTAACACGCTAATGATTTCTCATGCAGGACAAATTAACAAAGACACTTTGCAGTTACTGATTTGCATGTAAATAGGAATAGACAAAATAGTTTACAAATAATACAAAGGAACCCAACTTGGTCCCCATCATGTAAAGAGAACCCCAAGCCAGACATTTTTTGAGGTTTTAAGTTAATTTTTAAAATTTGCGTTCAGTGTTATGTTTGGATCTCTTTTCCTTGATTTACTGGAGATATATGAGAAACGATTTTTTTTCCTGAAGCTTTTTTTGACTGTATCAGAAACAGGATGAACCAGAAACCCTGCAAGAAATCCTGCTCCCGTGGCAGTTTTCTTGATCAAAAAGGGCCTGTTGAATTTCAGTTAAACATCTGCTCTTCTTTTACGGCTGAATCACACCTGACCTGTATTATTTGCTGGCATTTACTCTTCCAGAAAGTGAGGAGGGAAGAACGCTATTCTATTTTAGAGAATTTTGCATACTTTTTTGCATGAGTGTTAATGATTACGGAAGATGCAAAGCAGTGGAGAACTCAGCTTTTAGATCTGAATCAAATCTCTTGGCTTTTTGTGGTTCTTCCTTCATTGATTGTTGAAATGAGAGCTAAAAGCTCCGATTCTCTTTTTTGTTACCAAATTATTTTACATAAATCCATTGTTGTTATTATTGGACATTGATAATTGATAGTACAATTTTAGTGCTCTTCCTACAAATGTATTCAATCATTTTCTTTATTATCACAGCACTTTTAAGATTAATTACATAATGAATATGTAAGACAGTAAAGACAGTTTGCAAAATAATGTACAGGGCCCTTATTAAAATCACTTGATGGTTATTGCACACAGACAAATAGCGTTCCCATTTTTGTTATTACCTTTTAAAAGACTATACACTTAACATTTTTACAGCTACAAAGCCAGATTCCCCACACAGTCTATTCTACAACAATGTAGCCAGGATTAACTCCATTGACTTCAATGCAATTACTCAAGATTCATATTGGTGGACACTGAAAACGAATGGAGCCCACATACATTCCAATAGATGTAAGAAGTAGTGTTTGATTACTACTTTTGCACCTCTTGTTCTCAAGTAGAGTAGGTTCCTGACTCAGCAAGATACTTGAGCATGATCTTGACATTGAGGGTATGTGAGATGTCTGGTACCTAGAAGAACTGGGTTTATTAACAGCCCTACTGTTTCCTGAAAGTAAGCTACATGCCTAACCATCTTGAAGAACTCAGGCCTGTGGAAATCAATGGGACTTGAACTGAAGCAAGTGCTTATGTGGCGTGCTGAATTGGGGCATACATGACAGTGGTAGGAATCTGACATTTTTGTGTATTAACTTTTCCTATGGTGTCTGTAAATAAACTTTGATGAACAAGACATTCTTTAATAGTGAGTGAAGATAGCTACTGAAGTTGTATGTACTTTTAGAAAGTCAACTGGGCACTGAAAGAATATTTGTCTTTCTGTCTAGCCACTGGCTCTTTGCTTCTAACTAATGGATATGAGAATTTGGAATTTGCCCTTGGTTGCTTTAGTTAACATGTTAGGGACAGCTGTAGCTAGGGATAGGTGTGGCTCGAATGGCAAGTTGAATGTGGCGTGATTCTTTGCCTGGAAGGAGAGAGAGAAATGGGAATTTCTATAGCAGGTAAAACCACTGGCTTCTGAGTACCTGTTTTACCCACAATGTAAGCTGAGATCATTAATGCTCTCTCTTCCCTTCATTCACACACATAGGATGAGCTCCAACTCCAGACTACAGTTTAATGGAAGTCTGTTTCTTTTATTCACTCAACTTTTGTGAGTGAATGAGTGTGTGTGTGTGTAGGCGTGTGAGCCAAACCATAAAAACTTTTAAAATACACTTGTTTGCACTAAAGTAAAAAATGCACAGAGTTAGAGAAATTATTTTTTAGCAAGGGCTAAATATGGAGTAAAAAGAAGTGTTTGGTGGATGGGTTGGTTTTGCTGTGGCATCAGCTGTGCCAGGACACAGCCAATTGAACAGCAAAAACAGATGTTGCCAGGGCCACTGTCCTTTAGAAGTGGGTCCCTGCCACTCAGCAATTCAGGGGGGCATTCCTGTGGGACATTGGCCCCAGCTGCTGTGCCCCAACCTGCAAAATTCATGCTTCAGGGGATTCCTTGAAGGGTCCCTTGCTTGCAGATGCACGCCCCGAGTGAGGGCATGCCAGCATGAAATGTACCCTGGAAATCCTCTGTAGAGGGTTTCCAGAGTGTGCCACCATAAATATTTAAAAATTTTTACATCTGTTTGCTTATTGCACAAAAGGGGACGTCTATTTGCATCCCAGGAGTCGGCACACGGGCCAGCTTTTCAAGGAAATTAGGGACATGTATGTGCAGTCGCATGCAGTTTGCTGTAGCATATTTGTATGCACAGTTACCTGATCGAAGTGGCCAAGCGTGGCTAGCCAGTGCGTGTGGATACATGTGTGCAGTTGAAAGGAGCGGTGCATCTAACCTGTCTGAAGCTCTGTGCCGAAATATAAATACCAGTATAGGTTACAAGTTTCTTTAGACAAGACACCACACTTTAAAAGCTAGAATCCTGGGAGACATCCTTGCCTACCGAACCTGCAGTTTTGTAGTTCTCTCTATTCATGTGCGATCATATGGGATTCATTCACATTATGGAAAATGAGACATGTAGGAAGGAACGAGAATGAGCAGCATCCCACAGTTTGTGGACTTTTTGCCTCTGCGCATCTTTTAAGCTTGAATGAGTCTGGATGATAAATACATGCAGTGAAATGTCAATGATTATTTTCAAAGATCTTTTTTTGCTGCTAAGTATATATTAGTTCATTGATTTTAGCGCATGTATTGTTTTTAGAATACTTTTGCAGCATGAATAGCAGCTACGTTTTGCAGTTGTATGACTTGAAAAACATTTCCATTATTAGAAATGACTCAAAGCGCTCAGGAGTAATTTTGACCCAGACTGAAAATCCTGTCCTTATATTGGAGAGACGTTACCCACATAAATAGCCCCATTGAAGTGAAGGGGACCTAGTTGGCTAACACCTCAGCACTCAGAAAGCAGCAAGGGGAGGACAGCCATTAAGCTGAAGGGAAAAGGATCATTTAGAAGTAGAGGTAGACTGCAATAAAAAACGTTCCCCTGCTGTTATTGGTAGGAAGGCATGGCTTAATTATGCTGGGTTACTTTAAATTGTTATATGATATAAAGAGACACAGAAATGTGTGGGATTTTTTAAAAAGGGTTATACAGATAGGTAGTTCCCTGTGGAAAGCAGATGCGTAAATGCTCGGGAAAAGAAGCCGAAGATCATATGGCTAGTACAGGTATAAAAATTAGTCTTATGTACCATATGCTCAAGGCTGGAGTTGATGGCTTTGAATCTAGCTGCTCCATCTGGTACTTGGGAGTATTACCAACATGCTCCATAGTCCTTACACGTGACTGTAGCAAGCAAACTCGCTTACTGCCACAGGGTGTATCGATCTTTCATTCAAATAGCCAAACAAGTCACCTGGAAAATTATTGTCAGGTTTCTCATTAGATTGTTTATTGTCATGAAAAAGGACCTTGACTTTCTCTTCCATATGCACCAATGGACTGGAGATAGAGATGCAGCACTGAAGAGAGAGAATTTTTTTTTATTAATGCCATAGATGTTATCTTTGAGGCCAAACCAGCAGCTTCAGGTGTGTTGTACAGGTGAACAAGCACTATCAGACATACTTTGGCATCCCTTACCAGTGGTAATAGAAATTCAGGACTTCCAGATCAGCTTTTAGTGCAGGAGAAATCAGTGACAATAAGTCTGGGTATATTTTCAGAGTTGGTTTTATTTACATATATGTATATACGGCCGTCCCGGGGGCGTGAATCAGGGCAACTACCCTGGTCCCCACGCTTTGGGGGGCCTCATGGAGCCAGGCAGAGCAGTGGCGGCACGGAGCTGGGCGGAGCGGCGGCTCTGTGTCCAGCTGCTTGCTACCCGACTCTGCCTCCCCGCTTTGCTTCGGGTCTGGGATTGGAGTGGGGGCAAGGCCCCGCATGGGCTGATTTGCCCCAGACCCTGCATCCTACCCGGGTCGCCTCTGTATGTATACATCAGTCCTGGAGCAATATAAAAAACAAGCACCATGCAGATTCCTTTCTTTTAGGAATCTCAGCCCAGTGCCAATGCTGGATTTCCAGGGAGCATATCAACCTCAAGGACTGACTCCAAGCAAAGGCCAAAGCGGAGAGCAAACCCATAGCTCTCTCTCTGCAGGATTTTGTGCAATGAAGTTAACACCATGCCTGTCTTTCAAAGTCTGAACATTTTCTTCCATAATAAGTAAAACAGCTTGGAAGACTGCATGTAGCAGCAGCACTTCCATAGTATCATAGTGACACTTTGTGACTCCTGCCATGACGTGGCAATGAGAAATATGGTTTTTACCTCTCTCATGAAGCTGTGGCTGTTCCTTTCAGCCACATACACGGTGACTAGCATTCATTTTCTTCCACAGTGGGCTCCGAACCATTACACAGTCATTCCCACAGTTATTAATTACTAGTGCAGTCTATAATATTCTTTGCTATTGGCTAAGGGAGTTTGGCTTGAATTAGATTGGCCACGTGGGGATTGAATGAGAGGGTATTCGTTGTATTCAGGGATTCCACACAGATTGCTAAATTCTCTTTGGTTCTTATCTTCCATGGAATTGCAGTGCAGCATGGATGAGGATGAAGAAATGGCAGGCCATTTTTGCATTTCTGATTATTTCAAGGAGACCCTTGATGGGCTGTTTCCCTCTCAAGGGTGGTGTCAAACTCTCTGATAAGACAACGACACAGGATATTTTTAAAAACAGCTTGTAACAGCAGCAGACTAGGGAGAAGGAACTCCCCTGAGACAAGTAATATGTACAGAGCTTACACAGAACTGAGTTATCAGCGGGATTCTTACTTCTTTGTATTGTCAAAATGCACGGTGCAGCGGTACGTGTCTGCTGCTTAGTAGAGCAAACTCTGAGAAGTCACCACCGAGTACATCCCTCCTTTGCTTCCTCATTTTTTTGCATGGCACACGAAGCCAATTCTCTTTCAGCACAGCTGACTCCAATATTACTGGAAGTGGAGGGACATCTGGGATGCTCAGCACCCTTGTGAGACTCCTACCGGGATTGAGCCAGAAAAGATCAACACACCTGCTTCCCACACCTGAGTTCACAAATGGCAACTTCCTCCCACAAAATTAGACTTTTATTTTTCTCTCTCCAGTTTTGCTACAGGTCCATGACTTGACTGGCAGGAAAGCTTGGTTTGCGGTATTGAAGTACAACTGCTGTCCAATTTGCCCAGATAACACTTCAAAACACCACCAAAACATTTCCCCTTCAAAACAGCTTTGAGGAAAAAGGGCCAGGACACTTGGGTTGTCAGAGCAGCACATGGTTTACTCATGAAATGGGATCTGTGATCTCCAGGTCCAATGTACACAGAAGTTTCAAAACCCTTCAATTTAGAAAAATCTGTTTGATGAATAAGCGGGCTATTTTTATTTTTAAATTTATCCAGCTTGCTCAAATCTGAACCCCTGGGAGAGCCTCAGGGAAAAGTCCGGAGGGAGAGGAAAAACGTGAGGGCTTGTGAGAGCTACAAGTGAGGCAACATATGTAACGTTCAATTTTCTCTGGTTGTAATGCTTCCTTTTATGAATGTGTGAGCCTACAGCTGGTTGCCTTGATATGGGGCACTCGCAAGGGAGCTCAGAGGACTTAGTGGGAGAAATATACTTTTCTAGTTTCTTGCCTCTAGTGCTTTCTACCCTTATCACCCTCTCTGATAAATGCGAGGGAGGTTTGAATGCACCTCGTCTTGGACCCTTGGAGAGGTTGGGCTTTGGCTTGTCAAGGCTGGAGATACAACCTCCCTTGTTGTCGGACCCCATTCTGTGTGGTTCCCTTCCCGAGGAGGTCTGTCGGTGTCTGGCTGGAGGATTCAGTTCAGTTCAAATCACTTGTGCTGCTCCTCACTCCTATCTGATCTTTATCCAACCCTTATCTTTGGATTATTTTGTTATTTTAATTCTTTTCAGTCAATAGGTTCTTGATTTAATAGGACCAGGCTTTCCCCTCCCTTAGTGCCATAGCAGCAGTAGAGCCATTTTGCAACACACTGGACCAGACTCCAAAGCCATACTACCTTCTCTTCCTTTTTGGGGGGAGGGTGGTGGAAACCAGAGGATCTGTCTTTAATTACTGAGTCAGTTCGATTCCAGCAACCCACCTGGAAATAGCTCGAAGGAGCAATGCTATTTCTCAGTGGGTTGCTGGAATCCCACCATCTTTCCATGAGTGTCTCCGGTTCGCTACTCCACTCCATACACTTCATACACAACCAAACCATAAAAGATCATCTTTCTGCCCCTTTGGTGGATGGAACAGGCTTGGTGCTTATAGATTCATAGATTGTAAGGCCGGAAGGGACCTTGGTAGATCACTGGGTCCAACCCCCCGCGCCAGGCAGGAAAGGCAATTGGGGTTAGGTGACCCCGGCAAGGTGACCATCCAGTCTCCTCTTGAAGATTTCTAGGGTAGGCGATTGCACCACCTCTGGAGGGAGCTTATTCCAGTCTGGACACCCTGTCTGTGAAGAAGTTTTTCTTAATGTTGAGCCTGAAACGGTCTTCTAGGAGTTTGTGGCCATTACCTAGTTTTCCTGAAGGGTGCCCTGGTGAACGGTTGTTCACTGAGCCCTTGATATACTCCCTTGATGTAGCGGCAAGCTACTACCAAGTCCCCTCTTAGCTTTCTCTTTTTCAGGCTAAAGATTCCCGGGTCCCTCAGCCTTTCCTCGTATGGCTTGTCCTGCAGGTCTCTGATCATACAGGTGGCTCTTCTCTGGACTCTCTTGAGCTTTACCACATCCTTGTTGAAGTGCAGCGTCTAGAACTAGATACAGTCCTCCAGCTGCGGTCTCACCAATGCTGAGTAAAGAGGAAGAATCACTTCCTTGGTTTTGCTAGAGATGCATCAATTGATGCATGCCAGAGTATTATTTGCCCTGCTGGCTACAGCATCGCACTGCTGGCTCATATTCATACTGTGGTCTATTATTACCCCCTGGTCCCTTTCATTCATGGCGCTGGTCAGTTTGGTGCTGCCACGCCTGTAGGTGTGCCCGGGATTGTTTGTCCCCAGATGGAGCACTGTATATTTCTCGATGTTGAACTTCATCTGGTTCTGATCCGTCCAACTTGCCAGCCTGTCTAGGTCCACCTGTATCTTTAGCCTATCTTCAAGCGTGACCACACTCCCCCATAACTTGGTGTTGTCCATGAACTTGGTCAGTGAGCTCTTCACCCCCACATCCAAATCATGGATAAAGATGTTGAAAAGCACTGGGCCAAGCACTTTGATGTGTCAGATACAGTACTGCAGTCCCAGGGCTGTTTCCTCATTCCTTCTAATACTTGGGAGGGTAAACTTTAAAGGATGATTTTGAGTACCTTGTCCATGATCCCTCTTCCTCAGCTCATAATTTTTTGGAGTCAGTTCGCCAGCTGCACAAGGTTTGCTCTGCTCCACCCATATAACACTCCCAATGAAGTCATGACACACAGATCCTGTTCTGAATTTGACCTTTCCTTTCAACTGCTCCTTTGGCTACCAGGCTTCAAAAGGGTCAGCTTCCTGCTGGCTGAGGGTAGCAATTTTCCTTTTTAAATCTGAGAATAGCTTTACATAATAGAGCTATGTATGGTCATGAGGAACAACAAGACAAGCAGGTTGGCTGCCCCCTAAAATTCAGTGTACCCAAGTCTGTCCATTTGAGCAAACAAGTATTATTCCTGCCTTATGTATTACGATTATTTGACTTCTTTGCCATTAAGGTAGCTGGAAAAAGGTAGCACAATGAAACCTTTGCTCCACAATCTTAATGCCAGAAAAAAGCCCAATAATGCGTGTTTCAAGGCATTGCTACCAGTAGCAGGACTGAAGCAAGCTTCTAGTCTTCTTTCTGTGTCTATATAAACACATACACATATACAAAAAGTCATTGTGTTTAGTATAGACTTAGACCATCTCTAACCCAATTACAAATATCTATTTATCCAGATGGTTTTTACATTTGAAGAGTTACTGAATTTGCCTAGATCCTTATGATATTTCTAAATGAAGCATGAAATCAAACATCTTATCACATATTTTAAAACATACCCGCTCCATTACTGGTTTATAATTGTTAATTAGCAGATAAATGTTTCATACTCCCACATCTTTTATCCTCCAGAGAGAGTAAAACAAACAGATTCACAGAGGAAATCTGAGTATTGCTAAGCCTGTTTTGTGATAAGATCGCTTAATAACTTAAATCCTAAATGTTCTTGGCTCCCAAGGCTGGTGTTATAATGAGGTCATGGCTATGTGATACAGGGCTGCAAAGAAACACTTTTACACTCTTGTATTGTCTGGTGCTTAGAAACAGGAACTGGAAAACCGAACTCCTGAATTTATTCCTAAAACTGTCGGTGACTGTCTGTTTGCCCTTATATGAGTCTAATTTCAATGATCTTCCAATGGCCTCTCTCTAAAATGGTGATAATAGGTATCTGTCTCACAACCCTGCCATCTGGGAGACTCTTGGAGAAAGGCTCCAGGATATGAACTCAAGGCAACCCCAATTTTAGACTAAAATAAGGATGGTTAATGTTACTTCCAATTTACAAAGGGTATCAAATAATTCTCCTTAGATGACAAACAGGATGTAGAGTCTGCGAAGTACCTCTACCCGAACAGAAGGCAAAAAGACCTCTGGCTGTTACTTAAAACTAAATTATCTAATAAAAACAGGCTACAAGTGTATGATATTGAGTCATGGAGTCAGTGCAGCACACTGGACTATGTTAGAGTCTGAAGTAAATATGTATTTTGATTCTCTGGCTACAAATAAGTTGAACATTGAAGAAACCTGGATATATCATGGTTTCTGATGTCCCAATACTGTATTTTTCTAGTGTAACTCTTGCTTTCTGTACTTGTATGAAGAATGTGTATTTGCTTAACATGACTTCCTTCCTGAAGTGTCACTGTTCAAACTATGAAGCTCACAGAGATGCAAATTCTATTTTGGCATGATGGATCTCCTGGTGTCCACATACCTCTCTTGTTCCTTCCTTCCTGTAATTAGGGCTAAATCTGCTCCAGGACTTGTTCTTCTGCAGAAGACACCATTTTTAGAGCAATACATCATTGACAAGTCATGACACTAATAGAGCCTCAGAGCGAGCTGCTGCTTTATGGAGGTACCGAATCACATTGATCACTGATAAAATACGTCTCACAAGAGGACTCCATGAATAAGCCAACAAGGAGCGTATTCATTCTCATTACAGGGAGGCAGGTGCCATTAGCCCAGCTTTCTAGCTTTCATTTCATTCCGGCCTTCCAGATAATTGTACTTTGATTTTACTCATTCTATCAAGAGCTGGCTGAATAATTAATATTTAATCCCTAGCAATGTCTGTTTGGATTTTAAAATGAATTGGCTCAGCTATTTTCTCACTCCCCATGCACATTTGCCTGATAGCACTTTACTGGCATGAATGTTCACAGAATGCAAACGTCCCAGTAAATCACGTGTCAATAGTCACAGAAACTGAGTTTTTGAGTCTCAGCCCTGGCAGGAAGTGCTCATGTGCTTGTGCTAACAGTTTGGCTCTTTGTCTCACTCTAGTGCCTGCCTCCAGAAACATTTGTGGAGCAGCTGCTGCCTCAAAGCTAGTAAACCTGATGAATAGAGGCTCATGCTTTGAGAGACAATAGGTCTAGTCCCCACAAATGACTGTTCATCATAGTTACAAGGCGAGCCAATTAGGGTGTCGCTGGCCAATCACAGATAAACAACACGGGTCCATTTTAGGCACTCTGTACGTCAAAACCCTCAAAAAGGAAAGTAAGAAAACTCAAATGAGTAAATGTGAAGAAACTGGGATCTATACAATCTATATAGCTCACAATTAAAGACTTTTTTTTGCAAAAATCTTGTTGGTCTAATAAAAGAGATCATCTCTACTATGAGTCCTGATTGCCTTTTCCTCTAGACAAGTGTGGCTACAACTGGGATACCTGTGATCTATACAGAGTTCAACAACTGATATGAAGTGTGCCACTGATCGCATTAACCACTACATCTAGCTACCCAGGATCTAGCTGGAGAACTGGTCACTGTAAAACAAAAGCATTATCCCAAGTAAGGTGGGATTTTCACCCCTTAACACTACACTGAAAAAAGCCTTGATGGATCAGAACAGAAGTAGCAGCGACAGGATGATTTACAACATTTTGCATTGGTAGGCCTTCAACTTTTTACATGTAACCAGACCCCTTGTCTCGAAACTTTAATGTTATCCTTTCTGCTCGGAAGAACAGGGTTCAAAAGTGAACAGAAGCAGGTTTAATCCAAGGTTGGCATAGAGACTCTTGAGTTTCTCAGACACTCACAGTTGTTCTTTGGATTGTCTCTAAGCTATATCCTGAGACATTTGCGCAGCCTTTCCTGCTGTGAACTTTGCTGTAGATGCTTTTCGGTAATGAAACCTCAGTAATGGAGCACACAAGATGGTCCCTTCTGTATAACTGTGGTGGGTGGGATTTTTTCAGCTGTGCATGTCCGTGTTTTTTTAGTGGATGAAATCTGTGCTCAGGGTTTGTGCTTATGTCTCTTCCCGTACAAAAGAGGTTACAAGAAGGGCACTAGAACTCATGTTATATTTCAGTATAAAAGTGAGGCTATTTAAAGGGCTGTAAAGATGCCTTGCCTTCCGCAACCTTGGGCAGAATGCATACAAAGAGCTCTCTCAAATTTCCAAGAGAATAAAAATCAAATGACCTAATCCAATCTAGTCTCATTTTTTCATGGCAGGGGCCAATCCATCCTACTTTCCTCCAGTAAAGGGAGAACAAGTATGGAAAGGAGATGGAGTAGATGATCTGTAATAGTAAGTACAAAGAAGGTTTGGCGTAGGTGGGAGTCCTGTGTTCCTAGCCCATGTAGAAACTGCACTGTAGTTTGTTAGTCAACAGACTTCAACCCTGTGCTTCCGTCATTCAGTCCAATCTTTAACCCCTTCACATCATGCAGCAAAACATGAGCGAGTCTGGAAGTACCACCCTCAGCAGAGATTTCCTTCATAGCTGTGCTTGGTGGGGCTAACCCCTTACTCACCAGGCCAGTCTTAGAAGAAGCTTGAGAACAGAAACCTTCATGTCCTGTCTGTGCAAGAGAACGATGCCTCTTTAAGAACACATCTTCCTGCTCATTACTTGGAGCAAATGACTGCACGTTCAAAAAGAAAAGAGTTAATCACTTGGGCTATTTATTGCATTCCCAGCAGATCAGTTTGGGATTCTGTGTCTTTGGCAAGGTGACAAGAGACCTACTTGAAATCTCTTTTCCAAAGTTGCCTGTTGGACATTTTTAGTAGGGTACAGACATAATGCTCGGGCAGGACTGTTGCTGAATTTCCCTGGAAGCAGTGTTGCTGGAGTGCAGCACTCCATGTCAGATGAACAGGCCTGTGTTTTAATTATTTATGCAACACCCAGAAATGGTCAGGCACTTTGAAGGAAAAGGGAAAGCCATGGTCTCCTTCCTGAAAAGCTCAAAATCTAAACAGACAAATGAAAAACAAAGCACAGGGAGAAGGGAAGATGGACAAGGCTTCCACAGATAATCTGGAGATTTTTGGCAATCAGGACTTGTAGTAGAGATCAGATCTTTCATTAGACTAACAAGATTTTTGCAACAACAACAAAAAATCTTTATTTGCAAGCTTTCAGGCACAAACAGCCTTCATCAGGCATTGGAGAAAAGATTGTAAAAGCTCTCCTGGGTAGAAATGAAAGTTCATATTTCATAGGATTTCACAGAGGAGTCAATAGATGGAAAACTCCTCTGAGCAGTCAGGTCATAGCTGGTCTGGAGCCTCTCACCTCCTGTGAGGGTCTGTGATGATGCAAATTTCTTTGAAACAAAGGCAGGAGCAGGATTTCAGGTTTCAGCCTTTCATTTCTACCCAGGGGTGTAGATTGTAGCCGTGTTGGTCTGGCCATTTCTACCTAGGAGAACTTTTACAATCTTTTCTCCAGTGCCTGATGAAGGGTATTTGTGCCCAAAAGCTTGCAATTAAAGAATTGTTTTGGCAAAAATCTTGTTGGTCTAATAAAAGATCTCACCTCGACTACAAGTCCTGATTGCCTTTTCCTCTAGACCAATACAGCTACAACCTGGATACCTGGAGATCTTCGGTCATTCCGGGATATTCTGCTCCATGCAGGGAGGGCTGACCTGATGGTGATGGTGGAGTCTCTGCATCCAAGGAGCATCCAGGTGTGGGGCTGAGGGGCAAGAGAATACATCGGTAGCAGGTGATCAGGCAACATACAGGTGCTTGAGGACACACTGTGGTTTGTAATACAGCACAGATGTTGCCACATGGGCTTCAGTGAAGCCCCTTTGTGGCCTGAAGCCAAATCTCACTAAACTTGTGCCATCTCCCAGCTCACTTACCATGTGGAGGATCTCAGCATCCTGCTTTCAGAGGCCTCCAACATCCTTGGTTGGCCTACAGTTTACAGATCTTAGTCACCGGCCACCTAATCAGACTCCCCTGGACTGAAGTTAAACACAAACTAGGGCCTACAGGTCATGAAGAAGCTTCATTGACGCCAGTGTTGCAGCTTTAATGCAGTCCACAGTGCATAGAGGCCAGGACCCTGGACTTCCTCTTCCCAGGGGGATGAACTCATCACAGGATGCCAGAGTCACGTTCCCCGTTGTGCTCTCTAAGGAATCTGGAATTGCCCCGTGGCTTTGCTTCAACATAGCTGCAGCAGTGGGCCCCAACCTCAGGTTGGCCCATAGCCTTGTGAGGGGTATAAGGACTTGAGTTTCTTGAGGAGGGCATAGGATCCAGATCTCCCATGTCCTGAGCAAGTGCTCTTGCTCTACCCAGAGGCTATAGAGAAATGGGCACTAGAACCTCTGCTGCTTCTTTCAGGCATTTTTTGAATGAACGTGGGCAAGGCAGCTGTGCTGTGTGTGGCATCCAGAGCTGCTTGGGTGCTGGGCAAGCTCTGAGCATGCCTCCTGTATGGTGCTCCTCAGGGGACACAGGTGCATCTAGTTTCTGAATCCCAGATAGGTTTAGGCATGAGGTTGGTGCCAAGATGCTTAGCTCAGCCAGGGTGGTAGCGCCTCTGGGCAGGCATAGAAGCAAAACTATAGGTGTAGGTATGTAAATAGCTTTACTGGTGAAAAAAAAGGAGCTCCTGTGGACTCCCAGGCACCAAAGTGGTTAGGTGGAGTTGTTATGGAGTGCCAACTTGGACTACTGCATCTCTATTGCACTTAAGATGCCTAAGGTACCTTGGATCAGATCCAGGGATCTTGGGTTAGGAGTTTCAAAGAGACTAGGAGAATTACAGCTTTGAAATTCAGCTTTGTTCTGAAAGTCCTAACCTCAGTAACCTTGATTTCAGAGGACAAACATGAGGACACAAGTGGTCTTATCCTGCAAGATGCTAAGCTGTCTCAATCTAGCGCAGTTCAAAGGGCTGAAGAATAGAGAACCAGAAGAGTAGTCCTGATTAAGCAGTACATTTCAATAAACACTACCCCTAAGACATCAAGAGCTGAGATTCAAGCTTGTCTTTGGTGCCCTCCATTTTTTAAAGGAAAAACCCAAGTGTCTTCACTAAAATATTTGCTGGGATTAAAAAAAGTGTTCCCTTTCTCTGCCTGTATAATAAACACAATTGTTAGACAAGGCAGGTCTTTGTGCTCCAAATTTAATACATAGTTTTTGACCCACAGAGTGATAAGCTGGAAAATAAATGGCTGGTTTTTCCCCAGTGTTGAAGAATGCCTTTCAGATTGACTTGGGAACTTGCCTGCTCTAGTCTGCCCACCTGGCTTTTACTTTGATATCCCTAACATTATCATAACTTTTATTGTCTTTTCATGTCAGTCAAACCCACTTCACTAAATTACTTTCATTTATACATCCTCTCTTGCTATTTGGGCTGATCTTCATCTAAGATTTAAGGTGAAAATGTTTCTTCTGTTTGACAGGGTGGGAGGTGGAAATTACTATGTGAACAGAAAATCACAGGTTACATAAATAATATGTCACTGTATATCACAGAGTGGAGCCTTAAATCAATTCATTAGTTTGTATAAAGCTTTTGTGAGCTTTTTAACTATATCATATCAACGTGGATTGCACATACGCTATAAGTTCCTTTTTTTTTTGTCATCGACTTTCCAGCTCCTTATGTTAAGCTGAATGTCTTTCTAAAGATTGTTTTTCTTTCTTTAGTGGCTTGGTTTATATTTTCCCTTCACTTCTGAACACATCCCTAGCCTAAGGCAAAAGTATGCATTTTGTTCATGGAAGGTAGGCGCAGGAATACTCTTCACTTTTCAAGGGGTGAAAGGCAAGCTGAGATATGCTGGATTAATGAAAGAGGCACTGAAAAGCAGCTGGTTGATTCAGAATGAGCCATTCACTTGCTTTCAAGTTGTCTCATAGCAAAATCTATAGAGTGAACTGTACTATGCAGATAATTTATCCTTAAACCGAGAGGCCTCCTACCCCTTTTCATAGGCTGAATTTTTCTTTTACAGGCGTGTCAACTAAGATTGCTTACTGTTGAGTTAGGAAAAACAGGACAACTCAGGAGGCCTGATTTCTCTAGGAGAGAAAGCCATATCTTTTTACAGTCTTTTTAGTAAAGTTCCTTTTTGAGGTCAGACAAAGGAAAAGGAGATCACAGCTTTCTATGCTGTCAACAGCAGGCCATGCTACAACTCGAGTCTAGTAGGATTGTAAAGTAAAAACATCCACGGCTTTGACAGAATGATCCATTTTAGTATTCCAGCCGAGATTCACTTCATATTGTTGCTGCACTCTTCATCTCAGTAAATCAAGGTTTATATAAAGCTCCTTCATTGATACAGTCCTGCTGTACAACAATATTAGTCAGAGCAATATCCAAATGATCATGAATCAGCCAAAACTAGTACTGGTCCATCTCACACTCTTTCTTTAAGAACTTAAAACCTCTCAGTCTGCGCCAGGTTTTATCCAGGGTTGATTGCTGAAGCCAGTGTTACCAAAAAACTTGACTTTGCCTTGACTTTTATTGGAAGTACATGCAGCATTAAATATTAATACAGTCCAAATAGCTGAAACCCCAAAGCAGATGAAAGATGTACAATCAAAACAAACACACTGTATAATGTGAGCCAAAATTAGCCATTGTGCTACTTGACAAATATGCAAATATAGATCCTAACTGGTCTAGTACAGCTTGACAAATTGAAATTCTGGGAAAGACGCTATCAGAGTCCAATTAAATAGCAATAAGAACACCACACATGCAAGGGCTGATTCAAACTGCGTTGAAATCAATGGGTTGTGGCTCAGGGTTCTCAAATTCTAAAGGCTCCCAAATCCTTTAAAACAAATGCAGTAAAACCTCTATGTAGCACCATAAATACTTGACAGTTTCTCACCACCAAGAACATATCCTTTTAATAGTTTAGCTCAGTTCTGGGATAATGAGAAACAATTTGGAGCATGAAATAAATTGGGAGGAACATCTGCGAGCTGATAAAGAGAGAAAGACAGAGCTGGATACACAAAAAAGGCTGGAACTGCAGGGCTTCCTGAATTGATCCTTAGGTGTGGATCCTTCACAGCTCTCAGTAAAACTATACTTTGTGGAATAATGGGAGGAAAGCCTTTTACTTGGGTTCCTTTGATCACATTTGACCTACTCTTCAAAGCTGGCATAAAGAGGGCTTTTCTTTGCAATTATAGATGTACCTTTAGGAACTATACACACGTATGAAGCCTGGCAGCACTGAGGTGTGACTGTTTTACATGTGTAAGCCTGTACTTGGGAAGTGCCTTTAATTTGAATTGGATGTGGTTAAGAAAGTTACAGATGTTGTAAGTGAGCCAATGGGCCAAGTTATATTCTCTGTTACACAGATGTCAAGTAGGAGTAACAGTTGAAGCAGAACTGGGAGCAGAACTGGAAGCAGAACAGTTGAAGCGAGTCAGGGACCCCATGCTCCCAAATCATGAGGAAGGAGGACTTTGGGGCTCTTTTTGTTTGCCTTGTGGTTTTTGAGTCTTTAAATTACAAACTTATTCTACAAAAGAATATCATTAGAAGTAGAAAATGGTATTTAAACATACATCTTTTTCCGAGAGCTTGAATGAAACTGGGTTTTTGGTTTCACAGTATGTGCTGTGATTTTGAAAATGTTTCCCATTTCTAAACAGATCAGGAACAAAAAAAGACAGTCCCATACAATGACAATGCAAGAACAAGTTCACTTCAGGGGAATCAAACTCTTTATTCCTTATTTTGACCCCTTCCATTTTTTAAAAATATACTTTTTTATACAAACAATGCATTTTCAGAAAAGTAATTCTGCAACGAGAAATCAAAACGGTTTATTCTGCAAATACCAGAAAATGTTATTGAAAGGCTCTGTTTCAATTTCCCCTTCCAATATGAAATTTCATTTAAATCATCATGTTATTCAACATGTTTCCATTTCAACAAATCTGCCAGCTTCTGTCATACAACCGTTTTGATGAAAAATTCTCAAACAGCTCTAAAATTAATCTGCACCATTTTGGAGGCTGCTTTTCAAAATGTACAGAATGTGTCCAAATACTACACATTATTAGAGTATCAGTGTGAATGACACAATGCCTTGCTGGCTTCCAACCAAGTATTTAGCTATTCCAAAGAACCTTGATTGGAGCCATAACTATCCTGCTAAAACGAAGCTGGTAATTAGAAATATGCAAAATGGTTTGGAAATAATCTCTGAATGCGGATCTGAATATGGGAGTCTTTCATGGGTAAAGTGGATAATTGCCTGCCTATCCTTCTTCTATTCAGTGCAGATAATTGAGTTGTTGTCAAACACTTCTAACGCTGACTATCACAATAAATATGAGAACACAGAGAGATTCTTTGAATAATCTCATCTTCTTGCTTGAGAAAGCACTTTCTTTTGTATCCATCTAGACGAACGACATAGCAACAGGAAACGAGAGTGACACAAAAAGAACAGGGAAAGAAAGCAGCATGGTTTTAGCTTTATTCGATTTTTATATGACTTTGTTTCACTGTCCTACATCTGTATGCTGGCAGTGCCCTTGTTTGGAGTAAGAACACTGGATTGTTTGAATGAGGAGCTCAAGTGCTGGGCTGGAAGGGAAGGGCTGGAAAGTGGTTGGAAATGACTTGCTGTGAGCCTTTGGGCCAGTCTCAGGCTAGGCGCCAGGATATTTACCTGCCTGACAAAGAAACCGAGAAGCATGAATGAGTGAAGGATGTAAGGGTTTGCTTGTGTAATCTAAAAAATATTATGTGTGTGTATTACCCTTGGGTAGACTCTCTTAAGGTGGGAAAACCATTTTCCACTTGAGTGACTGTCAATCTAGGTATTAACCTTTAGATCTGGGATGTGGAAGGAGTTTGCCCAATATGTTACACCAAGCAGCTACAAAGACCTAATAAGGGAACTTCCTATCTTGCCCGTACGTTGGCTTATTCCCCACTCTGCTCATGGCTTGAGCTGAAATATGGTAGTATCCTAACCCTAGTACCTCCCCGGGCTTTCACAGTTCTTCTCATGCAGCTACTTGCTGTGAGCATTTAAAAATCCTTCCCCTTTTCCTCCTTCAAAATCCTCAGTCACTCCTGTAGCCCTTTGGGGTTTCGCTCATGTTGCCAAAGAACTGAAGGTTATTGTGCATGAATGTCGCATGCCTCCAGAGGCTGGGGAGGGGGGCATGGCGACTGCTCGTAGGTGGCAGAGGCAAGTGGGGAGCTCATGCAGGAGGCCAGGGTGGTATCAGCGGTGGCTGGGGGTTGGCGAGCACTGACTGGTGATTGGCGACCACCTGCAGATGCCACGGGCAGCATCAGTGGTGGCCAGCGGCAATCGGCGACCTCCCGCAGATGCTGCCAGTGGTGTTGGCAGTGGGGAAGGAGGTGAGCGGCAACTGCCTGCAGGTACCACTGGCAATGTTGGTGGCAGCCAGTCTCAGGGGGTACACCACCAGTCTCAGGGGGTACGCATGCATCTGCATGCACCCTCTATGCGTCACCAATGTTATCGTGTATTACGATGATACAAATTTGGATATTGCTGTCCCCTGTGCAGCTGGACCTTTACAAAGACTGCATCAGCTACATACTTGCTCCTAGGTAATGCAGATGGGAACCCGGAAAGGAAGGTGTTTAAAAGCCAAGGGAGAAGTTACTTGAAGGAAACTCTATTTTTAGCAAATGCTTGTTTGCGACTTTGCGGCACCGAGTGTGGGGAGCAGTGGGAACCTTATGTCTCAAAACACCCGAAGCAGCTAGTTTTCTTTCTTGCACGATCCCTCGTGAAGCACATGGCAATTCTTTCTCTGTTAGTAATCTTACGTTTGAATCTTAATTTTGCTCTCTGTGTCTAGTCTTTGGGCACCTTCAATCCCTTACAAGTGAGAGTCTTCCATTCTAAGAGACTGAGTTTTCAAACTACTTTTGCAGCTACCTTTGTCTCATGAGGTTCCCCTGCAGGGAAGGACTCTCTCCTTTTCACACATTCACAAACACCCAATTAGCTTTCGCACACAATATTTCCTCGTTAGGGTGGGACCTTGCTATTTCTGCTTCCTCACCCTGGTTGAGTAAATGCAACTAATAGTTATTGTTACAGAAAACTGTCATGTTTGCAGAAACCAGAATGAGTTTCTGAGAACGTTGTGGTTTATCAGGTTGTCATTTGCAAAGACTTGGCAGATCCCTCCTTCTACTGCACTTATTAGTAACATGTTGAGTGCCCGAGTACAACTGTGACATACAAAAAACTAGAACTTTTGGTTCCAAAATGATACCTTTTATTAGACCAACTGGTCTCAGACCAACACGGCTACCAAGTACACCTCTGAGTACAACTGTGTGTGTTCAGTGTCGTTTTATATGATCCCCAAATCTATCTCTGCTTGTGTAGATACATAATGCCTAATAATGAGATAGCTCTTTGCATCTTTAAAATACCTTTCCAAACATTCATTGATTAACTATAATTAATGGATATTATACCATCACAATACATGTAGAGTTTCTCACCTTTCCACGTGACAGCCTCAATGCTGGAACTCAAAGAACTCACGATTCTTTAAACAATTAGACAACAATACCTGATAATATCTTTTTTTTATAAATATCTCAAAGAAAACATGCTGTGTAAAATGCAAAAATGAAAAAACCCAGAAAGTAGATCAGTTTTGCATTCCTCTACATTAGAAGTGTAGACAAGTTAGACTCCTTTGTTCACAAATTTCTTTCAGTAGCTGTCTATTGGAACTGTTCTTTTGGTTGTCAGCTAATTCAATGGTGCTATGCTCTTTGGCAACTAGAAGTACTACAAGCTCATCGGGGGGGACAGCAGGAAAAAGGGGATACAATGTTTACCAGGGCACCCATAGGGGTAACTAGAAACAATGGTCACAAACTGAAGGAGAGCACATTTAGATTGGACATCAGGAAAAAAATATTTACAGTGAGGGTTGCCAAAATATGGAATACGCTTCCAAGGGAGGTGGTGCTATCACCTTTCTTGGAGGTATTTAAGAGGAGATTGGACAAACACCTGGCTGGGGTCATCTGACCCCAGCGCTCTTTCCTGCCCTGGGCAGGGGCCGGACTCGATGAACTAATAGGTCCCTTCTGACCCAAAAATCTATGAATCTATGAGAACCGGTATGCATTTGATTTGGTGTTAAATTGAAATGTATGGTACAGTTTTGAGGAAGAACCACGTGCACCCGCAGACCTGGATTGAAAGATCATATTTAACTTACTTGGAGAAATGAACAGCAAGCAAACCTTCCAGCTTTATTTTCCTATGATCCCTGTAATGCTATGAAACCAGTGCAGCATGCAAGGCATTTTATATCATTGCAAGCATTTTATAAGGTGCTGGATTTCCTTCACAGTGGGCATGTCTACATGTGCACCCGACTGTACAGGTGTTATTGCACAGTCACTCAGTACTTGCTAAAGCAAATGCTAAATGACTGCACAGTAACCGCCAGTACTATGCAGTCCTGGCATTGTATGCGTTGTTTCCAACCCTACCTTAGAGGCGGCATCACAGTTTGTGCCTGCTGATGCTACAGCAACATAGCATCTTGTGTAGATTCACCCACAGAGGTATAGCAAGGCAGCTGTGTGTCTGGAGCAGCAGCGATGCAGAGGTGGGAGCAGTGACTTCCAGCTGCCACCGTGCTGCTGGTGTGATTGTGTGGCTGTGGCAGCAGCTGTTATTTTTCTGCCTCCCTTACAGGTTGGTGTCCAGGGCTGCTGCCCTAGTTGCCCTGCTATTGTTACACTTCTGGCTCCAAGCACAGGTACATATCTGTTGCTTGAAATGTAAAACAGGTATAATTTAACTCAAGGAGCAAGAGAGATTGTGTGGATGGAGGTGGTAATCCTCTAGGTGCCATTAATGGGACATCCCTGGCTGAGGCATAGTTGTGTCTGCCACTGTTTGTGCCTCCTTTCATTAGAAAGACAGGCTGCCTATACACGTGTTCAGGGGCAGGAGCGGGGGGAAAGGAAGGTTAATTAAAGCAGGTCCCAGAGAGTCATTCTAATTAGAACACCTCAGCATCATATGTATTAAGCCCGAGTGCATTTAAAAATGGCTACAGGATCCTTTAACTAAAGGTCATTCAATGAGCTTTAGGTAAAGTGCCCCAGCAGCCATTTTTAAACCTGAAGGGGCTTATACACATGATGCTACAGCAATGCTAGAATGTTCCAATCAGCACACATCAAAGCACGTGTATATGCATCCACAGTGCTGAGGAGTGAACGGCTTGACATGTGACATAGGTGTAGCCAGGGTCCCTCACTTCAGATCCTGAGAAACAGATTGTCTTTCAAAGGAGTATTGTATTGTATTCTGCCTACCGCACCTGGGTGGTGCATTGGGAAGATGCAGTTGGGGATGGTCCTTCTTTGAGCAGGGTGTTGCACTAGCTGATCTCCTGAGGTCCCTTCTAGCCCTAATTTTCTATGATTCTGTGATCTAGTTTTCTCTGCTGACAGCCATACACTCACCAGATTGGCTCAGCTTTGCCTGGTGGCACACTGGGATTTTAATTTCAACATGATTTATTTGAGAACAGAATCACTTCAGTGACAACACTGCAAAGCCAAAGACTTTGGCTTTGACTCCATTTTCCTTCACGCTGGCCGCAAATTTGGCTCTAGAAGCTGCAAACTGATGAGAAAGCGGAGAGGGGGAATGGAAGGGGGTGAAAAGGGGACCAAACCAGGAAGATTTAGGTGACCCTCCATTTTCTGTTCCCATTTCTGAAGCCTAAGGATCTGTGCTGCATTCAGTCATGTAACTACAGAAATTAAATACTTAACTTGGCAAAAATAGTCCCAGAGTCCTTTATTGGCGTCTTTCCTGGAATGCCAGCTGTTCAAGTGAAGTAGACAGGCCAGGCTTTTGCTAATTTCCCTGCTCTTCCAGATACCTGCTCCAGATTTGTTTTGAGAAAAAATAATTTAGTGTACAGGTGGTTGAAGGGCTGAAAGTCACTCATTTTTTGTAGCGCGCCAAGATTGATGAGACGTTGGCGATAGATCTACCTGCCAGCAGAAGAAAACTGGAACTCTCTTTTAACAAATGTGAGGGTTGAGGCCCATCTTTGAATCAAACTGCAGATTTTTTAAGGCAGTAACAAAACCAGAAGGCTTTCCTCTGAACTCCAGTTCAAATGAAACGAATCCCACATCATGAATGGCAATTAGCAAAATGGAGTCTGGTGAAAAAATCAGCAGCAGCAGAAGCACAAAATCTGTGGTTGTTTCCCACAAAGATTTCTACTTTAGAGGAAAACTTGTCAATATTTTCTTTTGGTAGCATCATTTAAAAGATTTGCTGTGTTCAGTAAATCACTGTAAGAACACATGGTCCATCCCTCTGCAAGTCCAATGTAACTTTGGAGAATGTAACTTGACTCCAGATTTAAACTAGCGTAACCAGACGCATCTCCACGAGTTCCTGACTGTGCAGTAGCTTGTTACTACTGCGCAGTAGCATCACATGGAGCAAAACGTGACCCGATGCTATTGCACAGTTGTAACGAGCTACTGCACAGTCAGCATCACCTAAAAGCCATTGGGTGATGCCACTGCGCTGTAACTCTGGTTACTGCCTAGTCATTTAGTACTTGTATAAATAACTACTTAAATGACTGCAGTTACCAGAGTACTTGTATACAAGTACTAAATGACTGCGCAGTAACTGCTGCACCAAGTCTCGTGCAGACACGACCACTGAGAGTAACAATGATTCACTTTAGGCTTCATAAATCTCTGACCACTGTGGTCATCTCTTACAATTTTGAGAACAAATCTCTTTTAAAATGTGAATACAAGACCAAAGAACTGTGGGCAGGAATAAATAGCAGTGTGAAACTGTTTCTGTATTTTTTTCTTTTTGACAGTCGAAAATATTTATCATTGCAATTAAAAATGTCTTTTATAGACTGTACATTAGCACTGGTCCGTAAAATAGCTTAAAAGAAGTATAGGAAGCCTTTATTTGTTATACTGGATCAGACCAGTGTCCATCTAGCCCAGTATCACGTCATTGACTGGTCAGCACCATACATGTTGGAAGAAGGTACAAAAAATATCTTTGTGATTATGGCATAACTTGTCCCCAGAGAAAAAAAGTCCTCCTAATTCCTACTAGTTAAATAATTGGTTATGCACAGAATAAATCTTTCTGAAACCCGTTGTTGCTTTATTATTTGCTAGTGCAATATAATATAACTGCAATTTGTTATTATGGATATGGATTATGGATATTCTTGTATCTATATACATGTCTAGTCCCTTCTCTGAATCCTGCTAAACTCTTGGCTTTAGTGATACCACATTACTGTATGTTCCGCAGAAAATATCTTCATGACGTAAAAAAGGATTTCCATTTATCAGTATGAATTTTCTTCCATTCAGCATCATGGAATGATGCCCTAGTTCTTGCTTTATGAGAGAGGGAGGGGAAAAGCTCCCTCTTGGTGTTTCTCCACAAAGGACCGAATGGTACAGAGAACACAACCAGTTTGTTAATACTATATTAAAGTTGTAGCTCAGGAGAACATGCACACCATTTATTTCATTGAAGAAAATGTTGATATTTCAGCAAAATATCAATACCTGAAAAAATTTGCTAACAAGAAGAAAAAAATAATTTGAAAATTTTGTTTTAAAACTGGACATTTCTATTGAGACATGCCACTGGAGCACCTCATGGGATTTGTGTTTGTGTTCTGTACGTCATGACCTTATTCTCCTCCATGGGCCAGGATCAGAGGCTAAATAA
The DNA here is from genome assembly GCF_030867095.1 of Alligator mississippiensis. Taxonomy (NCBI): domain Eukaryota; kingdom Metazoa; phylum Chordata; order Crocodylia; family Alligatoridae; genus Alligator; species Alligator mississippiensis. The sequence continues at coordinate 49,124,199 of NC_081836.1, read as the reverse complement.
CATCTCCCACCCTGCACCAGTCCTCTCGTTTTTGAGCTATTATGGTGCAACAGCCAAAAGGCCGGTCAGATAGTCATCCAAATGGCAGCTCCCACACAGCATTATGGCAGCATTTCCAAACAGAAAAGTACTGCTGCTCAGGTGTATTCTTTTTTTTTTAATGAAATTAGACACTTTTTGTGTTTAAAAAGTGTGTTTAGGCAAAACAATTCTGGTCGGAGTCAGTTTGTATAGAATATTTCAACCCATCCTAAAACTAAATTCTATTTCTTCCCTGTCACCACGCATATGTGTTTTTGTGGGGTAATTTAGCTAATGTCTGGGTTTTAAGAACAATATTCATTTTCTTCACATTAAGCTATTGTGCACCCCTCCATTCCCTGGGCCCCTGCAATTGCTATTCCCAGTTGGTTTACAACATCAACAGCAGCACATCTGCAGTTGTAGGTGTATGAGGACCATTATTACCATGGCACGCTGCCGGACTTCTTCACTTCTTTTTTTTTCTCAGAGGCTTTGGGAATGCTGTAGCATCTCATACCAGCTATTCTCCAAAGAGTCCGTTTTGTAGCAGTTACCAGATAGGTGGAATAATGTAAAAAACCCTTCTTTCTCCCTCCTTGTTTTCACTTCCTTTCTCTTTCTAAGTGAAAAGTGGTGATGGAATACATCTGGCAAAGGAACCAACAAGCCGGCACAGGTTACAATCAGAATACTTGTTTCCGATTACATTATCATAATTTTACTTCTCCTGGGCAAACTCCAGCATTATACATATATAACCCAGCTTTGAGCTAGCCCGAGTTGTTCATTTGGTTTCCAGGTGATATCTCATAACCTTGGGTCTTGTACTGTAGTTTCACGTTGCAAGAAGCTTTCAATCCATCTTTGACAATTAGTCATGTACATGTAAGAGACCAGCCATAAAGAAGAGAGGAATACCCTGCCTCCCATTTCCTCCCTTCTCTTGAACATCCAGGTTGGAATCTAGCTTGGGAATGGGACTGGTGGTTACACACACACATGCACTGTACATGCTTTACACATGCATTATACATACATTCACAATCCCAAGCCCTACACACACAGAGGGCGCATATACACAAGACACTATGGAACTGTAGCGTCTATTGGCAAAAAATGTGACACCGCTGCTATGTTGCTGTAGCAATATGCTTCTTTGGGATAACTCATTGCTATGGTGATACAGTGGGCAAAAATAACCGTGTGTGGCCAGCACAGCACAGTACAGGCTGTTACTGCGCCATCTTTTAGTATTTCCAAAGGGACATACTAGATGATGGTGCAGTTAAAAAGGCACTGTATGGCCATGTGTAGATGCACCCAGAGAGAACGCTACAATAACTGCCATGTTACCAAAGTCTACTTTCTAGCTGCCATCATATGAGCAATGTTCCCTCTAAGGAGTAGCGGTCCGTGAGCGCGCCGCTTCGGTCCCACCTCCCCCTTTTGGCACGGTCCACCAGTAAGTGCCCCTAAGGAGAGTGTTATTGTATTATTTGCCATTGAAACATGGTACAGAAAAGTAGAGCTTTTCTGATTAGTTACCTTTTACAAATGCAGATTTATATATATTTTAAATATGCTCCAAATTCATCTCCAGCTGCACATTTAACATTAATTGTTCTTTCCTTTAAGTTGCACAGTGCTTCTCATGTTATTGTATAACAACGTCACCAGTTGAGCCACTAACTTAGCATTGGGGGCTGAGTAAGCACTGTTTTGGTGTTTTATTTCAGCACAAAATCTTGCAGCTTTTTAAGAGTGTGAGAAAAATGTCGGGGGGGGGGGAGGGGAGGGGTGTGTGAAAGGGTCCTCTCTGTCCTAACAGAAAATAATAGAAATAATACTTGCCAGTTTTTAGCATCTTTATTTTAGCACTGCCATTAGTAGATGATGATGTATTCATTGAGGATGGATGTACCCAACCTTTGGCGCTTGGGGTCAGTCCACGAGTGCAATCCCAGGTATCATCCTGGCTGGGGGCTGGCATGGGCTCCACTGGCTCCAGGGAACTGCTCCACTTCCCAGCCCCACCACCATGTGCTCCCCCACTCCCAGAGGCATGGTGAGGTGGGGACGGGGGCTGGGAACTGCTCCACACACTCTGCCAGCTCTGGGGAACTGCTTCACTCCCCAGCCCTGATGCCATGTGCCTCCTCACTCCCCAAGGTGATGTGGAGGAGTGGAGCAATTCCCTGGAGCCAGCGGAGTCCATGAGGCAGTTCCCCAGAGCTGGCAGAGCCCGTGCCAGCCCCCAGCCCGCCTCGGGGAGGAGCCACTGCCTGCCCTGGAGTGAGGACCTTACCTTCGGGAAGTGTCCCATGCCGGCCCCAGTGCCTCCGCCACACTCTGCACTCAGCTTCTCTCCGGGTGGGTGCGCGGCCTTAAAAAGTTTGTGCACAGCAAGATTTTTACTTGTGCACAGCTGTGCATGCATGCACCTTAGAGGGAACCTTGCATAAGAGTGTGCTGGAGGCAGAGAGTGTGCAGAGGTCTCTCTTTCTCTGCTGCATTTGCATGGGATCCAACTAGCATACAGACACTGAGAAGGCCAGGAAACCTGGGAGTTGGGGGGTATACTGTTTCAAAGGGGCACAGATGGCTAGGGTGGGGACACCGTGACAGCTTTGGAGGGAGCATCTTGAAGAAGTTGGGATTGATAGATGGTGTGTGTTAGGCCATTTAGCAGTTAAAAGCACTTCGTTTCAACGTGTAGCATTTTGCTTTGTGATATCACAAAGGCCTAGATGTTACAATGCAAAGATCCTCAATTTGATAGGAGAGATTAAGCCTTCCTAACCTGAATCAATAAGTCTGCATTACTGGACACAGCCAAAGTAGCTAGACTAAGTCTGTTCTATTGATTTTTTTCATTATTGACATAATCCAAAATTGGGACTTGTCCCTGGCAGTAGACACTCTTGAAAGACCATTAAAAATATGGATTCAACCAAATCCAGCTAAGACACAAAGACCAGTGACAGGGCAGTCATGTCTCTCCTCATGGCATCAGGCTTCATCTTTATACAGGAAACTTCCACAGAGTAGCCTGGCATTCCCCAAATAAAAATCCACATCTGCCGCTCCTCCTAGCTTCTAGCTTCGGCCTTCCCTAGACACTTCCCCCCAGTTCCTGCATGTTCTAGTCTCTGATCCCAGCTGTGTGTCAGGCTTGGCATCCAGTCAGCCCTGAAAATAACCTCTTGCATTAACTGAAACTCTCTCATGCCAACTTTGTTATCCTCTGACATATTTACTGCCAGCTTTTGGTGTCAATGTGTTGGCCTGTCTCGGAGCAGATAAATTTTTAATGCCGCACAGCGCACATAGAAATGGAACGACATATGCTTCTTCTCATTTCCCAAATTTTGAATGACAACTGAAACATCTCCTTCCATGGTTTCTATGGAAATTGAAAAGAGCTGTCAATCCGGGTAATACCTACCTCAGCTAGGACCACAAATGGAAATGACTGATTTTATCTACCTCGCTCACCAATTTTGATAAGCCCCACTCAAGAGCACTGAGGAGACAGTATTGTTGCAGAAAAGCAATGTGGTACCACTTGTTAGGAAGCCAGAAGGAGGGTAGATCATGGGCAACTGGTGCCTCCTGAGTCTGGGGGGGGCACCAGATCACCGACTGGGGGGGGGGGGGGTTGGTCTCCCAGCAGTCGAATGCTGAGCCAGCGGTGAAACCACTGGCGCTTCCAGGGTGTGCACGGCCCATCTCAGGGGGTGCACATGCACCCGTGTGCAAGCTCTATGTGTCGCCAGTGGGGTAGATGCTGGATTTACTGAAACCAAAAGAAAGTTTATCCCTAGTAAAATAATGGGATGGATCTTACGAGGAATAAGACCCAATCCTCATGTCTCACTAGGGTACACTTAGTGTGGGACCTGAAGGAATGCATTGACAAAGGTGGCTTGATGCTACCTCTGCACAGTCCTCTCTTGAAGAAATCCACTCTTAGAGCAGCCAAGTGACTTACCACTGATGGATCTACAAAGCAGGAGTAAAACATAGTGATCCTGGTCCTGCTGAAGTGGATTTTACAGTGGAGGGTCCTGTGACGGGAGTGGGTCATGGCAGCTGGGTACACCCTGAGAGGAGCCTGGGATTGTAGACAGTTGGCAAAGTGCAGGCTGGCACCCATTCGGTGAGAGGGCCCATAAAGCCTTATTGTCCACAGCATTGCTTAGGGCTCATGTCCTTGGTGCGCTGCAGTAATGGATTACACCCTGAAACCCCAGGATGCAGAGACAATTACAAGAAGAAAACGGGCTTTGGCTAACATCAAGAGCTAGAGAGACAGAGACAAAAGGATTTGGATAACATGCCTGAGAAGAAGAGAAGTTCGGCATAACTACAGCATGGGGGGGCCCTGATGGACTTTAGTAACGGGGCAGCATTGTTCAAACAACACTACTTTCATCCAATATTGGACATGCACCTGCAGATTTACAAAACCCATCCATCAACTGGAAAATGAAACAGTATCTGTGTTTGCCTTTAGCTCAACATGCCGTCCTGTATCTGAGTTGTCCATCACAGAATAGTTTGCTGGTTGGATTTAATACTTCAGGTGGCATTTCACTGATACAAGGAAAACAGTTAAATGTAAACACAGGAACATTTTTTTGACTCAGCACTTCACATGTCCTTCATTATATTAATATTTTCCATATAATGGCATTTTGCCTGCAGAACGAAGAGCTCAATCTTCATTTTGTCCACAGATGAAGTTTTCATTTTGTTTACATGCACCAAATGAAGCAAGCTGTAATTTATTTTATGTGGACAAAATGAGTTTGGGCTCTTTCTTTCCTTTTTCTTTTGGTGTTCTCTCCTGTTGACAGCGTGATTGGAACAAAATTACATTCTGTTGATAAAAATGTGCTGAAATGTCTTTCAGTTTCATTGACGGGCTGATTGCAAGTCAGAGGGTTGACAAAATGTATTTTGTTGACAGAATGAACTGAGGGGGGTATGCATGAGAGAAAGACTGCACTTCAGACCAACAGGGTGAGCAATTATAGATCAGCTTGGTTTTTTTTTTAATATTGTGTCCAGAAGACATCAGGAGGAACTTTATGAGATTCAATGAAAGCAGCAGTTACTTTAGGAAGTCTCATTTTCACAAACAGTGGAGAAAAGCATTGAGAAGACTAATGAGTGCAAAATATGGCCACCCATTATTTACAGACCTCGTACGATTCTCTGGATATGCACCTATCAAAATCATGCCATTCAATACGTTAACAGATTTCCATGTTAACTAGATGTTCATGTTAACCAGATTTAACTTAAAGAGCTAGATAAAATCAATAAAGATCCATGGATTTATCAAAGCTAATTGTTCCAGACAAATATTTTGCGTGGAGGACATGAGTTTAAGCATGAACCTCATTTTAAGCATATGAATGATATTCCCATTGAGTGAGTTAATGTTAAGTTCTTAAGCATTTTAAATACTTCAAATAAAGGCTAAAATTATGATCGATCTGTAAGAGCAGAGCATCGTGGTCCATTATAAAATGAAGGATGCATGATATAATCCGTTCAAGGAGTGCCCTTGCTGTGCCCATCTACTCAAATGACAGAACAGGAAATCAGTGTGGATCCCATTGGTCATGAATGAACTTTAGGATACTTATTAATGGAGTATGTGTTATCAGCAATGCTATAAATTTGGTGGAATTATACAATCTGATCCAAAGACTAGGACTTCAAATTATAGTTGATTAGCCTTATAGAAGGAAAATACATTTGATTTTAGAAATCTCCAAAGAATTAACTGAACTATGTTGTACTGACCAAAAAAGTAAGCACAGAGGACACTGATATATTGGTAATGAGAACTGAGGGGCTATTGTAGAAAATTGTATGATGCCACTAACCCAGAACGTGGCTGTAGCTCATAAGCAGAAACTGGGTAGTCTACAGAGTCCATTGAGATACCCAGAAATGAAACCCTAAGCAGCAACATGCATAGCTAGATGTGATGAAGGATTTATTTGATTCCAATCCAGGATGATTATCACCCCACAAATGATGACAATTTAAACAACCCCAGTACCACTGTAATTAAGAACACTAGTTCTGATTCAAGGTCTCATTTACACTAGAATAAATAAGCAGCAAATCTGGCATCAATTAATTTCCAATAGAAATATAACCCAAAGTATTTGTGAGAGATTAGATCTTAAGTGAAGAATTTTGGTGTGGCAGTCTTAAAACATTTCTTACTCTGGAGGGTTTTGGTAAAATATATCAGGGTATATTTGTGCAGCATGTTTTGATAGCATCAAATATATCAGGACAAACAGGGTTTCTAACAGGAAATGATCTATAATGATGGATATACATGGCCATTTATGAGACCTTCTTCAATAATAAGTCCTAAATTTGAACTAGAAGGTAAAACATGGAAGTTAGGAGAAGTACAAAGAGTTGGAATGCCCAAAATCTGTTATTCTTTGCTATCACTTCACTTTGGCATTTTGTATTTGTTCACTCCATAGTAACTTTACTGCTAGTTTACTAGTTACTTTCGGCAAAAAAGCTTCTCTTTGTTGTACACTAAGTTCAGCTGTCAGACAGATGAAAGGAACCAGGGACCAACTTGTAAGGGGTTTCAGTAGAAGTGCTGTATGCATGCGAGGAAAGATGGACCCTTCTGGGAGAGCTGGCTCATGGATTACATTTTAAATGATACTAAGTTTCCAGTGTAAGGTCTAACTGATTTCCTGCAAAGGTCAATGTGGGTATCAGAATACTGGGTATCATCCTGAGTTACCGTAAACCACGTGTTCAAAGATCAGTATCCCTATTTCATGGCACAGAAGACACGACTTCATTCCTGCACCGTGAAAAGCTGATTGATTGGTGTGGGAACACAATTTGATCAGAGACGCAACCAAATTGCTTGCTTTGTGTACAAATGCTCACTTCATTTTATTTTATTGATTTTTTTTTTTCCATGCAGGCAACAAATGTATCAGCATAGAGGAAACGCACATGCCATTTTTTGCTTACAAAGGATTAGATTCTTGCATCTGGCCAAATTCTGGTTGTGGTGGAACCGGGTGGTGGAGGAAGTGCAAAGCTGATCGTATATTACCTTGATCCGCAGTTAGGCTGGGGGCTGGGTCAGCATCCATCTCAAACTCAGACCAACACCAAGGCTACTGAAATTTTGTCTAGCTGAAATTATAACTGTAGGACTTAAGGGTTATTGTTGAAGTTTGGGTCTGGTTAGCATGCAACAGCTATTATGTCTTTTCCTTGGTTATACTCCCAACATGCCTTAGGACTTGTCCTTGCTGGACAGATCATCTAGCTCTATCAACTCTAGGTCAGGGCATCTTCCACTAACTTCTCAGGTCAGTTTTAAGCCTGCTTTGTGCTGCTGGTAGGCCAAGGTTCTTGAGCTTAACACAAAGACATTAACTGTATGAGCTCAAAAGCAATGCGATTCTTGGAAAGTGGTGACCACTCATCCTAGAGTTTTTGTTGCTTAGTCACTTGCTATTTTTCTTTAATTCTGGCATTAATTTCAACTTCTTGCTCACTGATTCTTTGAACTAGAAACCATCTTTCAGTTCAGTGGGTATTCAGCACTTAGCAGTAATAAGAATTGGGGGAAAATCTGATATTGTTTTTTAGCTGTTATCTATATTTGTGCTTAAATGGCCTGCACTCAAGATTTGCATTACAGGGAATGAAAAAAACATTCATGGGTCCCAGCTTAGGTTTGGGTAGTTTAGTTTAAGCTGCCTAAACCTCAGTTGGGATTGTCATGTGCAAGTATTTGCCACATGCCAGGAAGAGTTGTGGGCAACTGGAGGCAAGTAAGACAGAGGGACAGGAGGGCTGGTGGGCCTGGGTTAGTCCATGGATGGGGCTGCCTGATCCGGGAGGGGAGGGGAGGAAATAGCTTGTTCAGGTTTGTGTGTGTGTGTGTGTGTGTGTGTGTGTAAAACCAGAAAAGCCCTTGGAATGAATGCAAGCATATGTTAGGTCAAGTTAACCCATTTTACATCAGCTTCACCCATGCCAGTCTAAAGTTCGTTCTCATCTGAGAACTGACTTCAGATTGGGCACACCATTTTTAGGGAGACCTAAACCCTGCAAATGCTTGCTTGCATACACAGACATTTAGATCACCCCAAGCTCTGCTAGGATGAGATCAATGCAATGCTTGTCTGTTCCACAAACTGAAGATTCCCAAGGGGTTCCCAATGGGTTCCCATCTCAGAAAAGCAGTTAGGATCATCCTCTGTTTTCACAGATCAATTCACTCTTGTCTGGGATTATCCATGCCCAAAGCTGGTACTAAACAACGATCACCATGTGCAGAAAAAATAGGTAGATTTACGGGAGTACAAACCAGAGGGATTGTTTGCGAAGTGATTATCTAAAAAAATATTTTGATAGTATAAAAATAACATAATTTCTGCAACTGGCTTTGGTAGATTCTTAACCACCAACACTATCCAGATGCCATCAAGAGATCTTTCTATTTGACAAGGGGTAAGTTTTTCATAAACTTTGGAATAAAATAGAAGTAACAGCACTGGAGGGAAATAGAGAACTAAGGTCAAGTTACCTCATCGAAGTGTATGCCACAGGAAACCCATCAAAGCAAACTTTACACTTGGATTTAAAACACAGCGACACATTTTTGATAGCGATAGGGGGGATTCAAGGATAAAGTGACTGAGCATGGCTTTATGTAACTTTAAAAGAGGTTAAGGTTTGTTAGGCCATTCTCTGATTCTATTTCTATCATCTGGGGCTAACACATATGACAGACCCGTTAGCTCAGGGTGTTGACACAATGCACTTTTATCACTTTTTGTCAACAGAATGTAATTGTGCTCAGATTATGCTGTCACAGGAGAACAGCTGTAAAATCATGTTGCTCATAAAAATAAATTTCGTGTTCTTTTTTCTGGCAAGGCAAGAGGGAATTAGGATAAGCTTTGCGAGGAAAATGAAAAGCTGAACAACTTTTAATCTCCGGAGCGATTCCAGTGGCATGGACAGTACGATAGAGCAATAATTTGCCAAAAGTGGAAGCTCTCAGCCACGCTTGCGTATCTGTCACTTGCCAAACCTCTGTGTTCATGATGTATTTCCTTCCAAAATTGAATGCTTTAATTTTTTATTTTCAAGAGTGCTCTAAAATGAAGCCAGCCTAAACAAAAATTATGATCCTGGGCAGCCTTTCAGCAACAAGCTTATGGCATGGACTCAGCTCCTGAGTGGCCAAGCCCAAATGAAGTCTACAGTGGCAGCCATTGTAATAAACTGGGGGGGTGCTGTCAAACAGTTTGCTGTCCTCACACCCTGGTCAGTGGGTGGGATGCTAAGGCAATAGAGGCAAGGAAGAAGAGTCATTTCAGGGTATTCCCTTGATGTGGCCTTTGCTGTTGGAAAGTCCTGATACACATTTGGCTGCAACAGAAAACTCTCTCCAGTCATGGGATGCAGCAGAATGATGACGTGCCCTCCTTCAGGTTCAATCCCCTCTCGGTACTGATTTCGTGGGGTCTTTCCTAGATGGAGTTAACATCCTCCCCACCCATCATCTCTCCTTTCTGAGCTCTGAGGATGGCAATGATCCAGACGAAAGGCTGAGGGTTGCACAGATTTCAGGCAGGCTTCATTTCTGAAGCTAATGGCAAAATTCAAAATGCCACAACCGTGTTGGCAGATATGGAAGATGTAGGAGATTAACCAACATGAGGATTAGTCAAGTTCTCTTTGTGTTTCCCAGATGTTGGGGGAAGCTGCATTTCGTAGACTAACACAGGTGCTACCTCTTCTGATTTCCTGTAGAAATTAAACAATAAAGCACCAAGATGGTTCAGGCTCAAAAATAGGTTTGGGTTTTTTTTATAAAAGGAGATATTTTTAGGGGAAGAAACAAAAAAGTGTCCCTGCCAACAATGCAAACTAAACACCATGTCCCCCGGCCCAAGAGTTCTTTTCTCTTCAAGTCATGCTTCACACCTTCCTATCAGTCTCTGACATATAACTTTGCCAACTGAGAGACCTAGAGGGGCTGCAGGAACCTTTGGAAAAATATAATTAATCCTCCAATGAGAGTAACATGCTGCTACACATCACTCAGCATTGCATCAATATCCTGTGGAGTCAGGAGAGGTGGCTGAGAAAGAAACAGGAGCTCGAAAATGATTTTCTAGCTTGCAATCCTTAACAAAGGAAATTACGATAAAATGTTTGGTTCGTGCTTGCTTTGCTGACTACTCCAACCCAGGCAGGGTGATTATGGAGTTCAGGGAAAACAGAGATTGCATATTGCATGCTACTGAAGCTGCAATTTAGAAAGTGATCAATTTGCTACCACTGCATTAATTAATGAACACGCAACAGCCTTTTACATAGTAGTTTCAGGACTATACAGCAGCTTCTGCCTGTTCATTTTTCTTTCCAGTTTTGGACATTTGAAACTGTTTTATTGAAAGAGAGAAAATCTACTGAAGAGAGACAGCTGTTGTTAAGGATGGAGTGCCACTCTGCACATGTCTGTGCAATACATGGAGGAAAACAACTCCTTGTCCCAAAGGACAAATGGAGCTTGGGTATTAAACTCATTGGAGAACAGATTCTCAGGCATTGCTTCTGAACGGATTTCAGGTTTCAAGGATTGGTTTGGGTAGAGAGAGGAGGTTTGGTTCTTTTAGTGGGTTGAGATTAGGCCTCACTGTCTGCAAGAAGCAGGAGGCCATTTCCAGGAAATCTTTAGAACAGGGGGTAGTTATTCTTCTCTCACTGTGGAAAGTGCCACGTTATCTTTACCTTTCTTGGACAGCTACCATAATCAGGCAGATGAACCCGCATGTAGTACAGTGTTTGGATCGAGACGCTAACTTTCCGAAAGTTCAATGCTGTTTGAATCTGGGCATTGTGATTCCAGCCCTCCCTCATATTACTGCACTTCACGATGAATACTGGCTTGGAGGGTTAACCCCAGGGTTAGACCAAGCTTGGGACCTGTTACACATGATTAAGTCTCTTCACCACCAGTGATATATGCAGTTGGGAGTGTAACCTTGAATGCAGCTTTCATTTCACCCAGGTGGATGGTACCAGTTACACAGTCAGTAAAATACCTTCCTCCTGTGGTATCCAAGCACTTACAAATGATGGGCAGGGAGAAGAAAGCCTGAGCACAAGGACCTGGGCAAACCCAGTCCAATTATTTCAGAGGCAAGGTATGGTATTACACAGTCCTGACCCTACTAACCAGTTTATGCTAGGAATGCAGCCTCTGTATAGACTAGGAGAGGAGCAGACTGCAACATGTTACATCCTATGATTTGGCTCATTGGCTCTGTCTTATTATGCAGACCCACTAGCAATAGCCTAAGCAGGCTTATTTCAATCCATATGAGCCTGACTTTGATTCATGCCATCGTCCTGCTTCTCCAAAGGAGAGGTCATTTCTGCAGTAAACAACCTCTTTTTTTGTTCGAGTCTTTTACAGTTGAACAAATGGGTATATAATTGGGCACACGTGCAGAGGATGCACACACACGCGGACACACAGAGGAAATATTTTTATCCTGCTTAAATGTTGCCACCTGTGGCAAGAATTGAACAGCTGTAGGAATTAGAGAGTTATTGGAAGGAGAGAGATTTATTTGGTGTCATCTTGTCACAGCTGTTCAGCAGCTCAGGAGAGGTTTTCAGGTGGAGCGCAGCCTGGTGGCAAAGGGATGTGTTTCCACCTTTGCTCTAGGAGAAGCTAGAGGAGCTCACAGTGGAGGAGCAACTGCAGATGTTCATCCAAACCACTGTGTCAACAACCTCAAATCAGTATGACAGGTAAGGATCACACTCAGAAAGTATCAGGTTTGACAGCGTGGCCCTGGAGCAGGTGGGCAGCTCTCATCATTTCTTTTTGCTACATGATGGGTGAGAACTGTCACAGCTCTCAGGAGAAGCTTTTCAAGCTGGCTGTCATTTGATCCTGATCAATTATGGCACAGGCCTAAAACAAAGCCCTTGAATAGATTCATCTCCATGAGACTGAAATGCCGCTACGTACATATACGCACAGCAGCTTAGAGAAGAGACAGCAGACGCTATTTTGCAAATACAATAGCATAAGAGACAGGAGTAGACAAATACAAATCTCTCCACTTGCCGTTCTTAGAATTCATGAATTAACAAAGAGAGTCCTTCACCCAAAGGACCTCGTCTGCCAAAGCGAGTCCTCACAAACCTGCTTTTCCTTTAGTTTGGGCTTAGGAGAAATTATTAAACCAAACTGCTTTCAGTGTCACCAACAGCATCTCTGAGCTTTGACAGGTTCCCCATGGCCTAGTGTTAAAATCCTGCATGTTTTCCTTAATCAGAAACTTTAGAAACAAGTAATTCCACTTGCCCTCCCTTGCTCACTTCCACTTCTGTGCACCTTTCCCTCCTTTTTTTATTTAAAGAAAGATCCATTACTTCTATGTGGTTGCACTTCACCAGGCTTATTCCTCCTTGCCATGTGGATGAAAAGAAAATGGTTTTGCGTGTGATCATGGGAAGAAGACAAAGTAATATGGGACTTTATTTTACATTAGACCCAGTATGATGTCTATAGTATTTCCTGGTGCTCCTGAAGGTGCTATGGAGAAGCCTGGCCCTAATGGCCAGATTCTGCTCTGCACGTGCTAATCCTGGAAGGGAGGTAGTGAAGATGCTGTAGGGATGACCCCCAACCATGGCTCTCAAACTCACCAGAGACAGAGACCTCAAGAATAGCAATGGGAGTGCTCCCAGGGTGGCCTTCCTGCCTCATTTCCAGGTTTGGGCATGTTGGGTAGTTGTTGACGGGGGGCTGTGCTTCTTGATGGTGTTGTTTGGAGTTCCTGGAAAATGTAGACATATCCATCCTGACCAGAATTCAGCAATACGCTTAAACATATGCTTAAAGTCCCTTCTTATGTAGCTTCTTTTTAAGCTAAGGCTTTAACTTTTAACATATATTTGATGTAAGCATATGCTTAGGCTCCTTGCCATTTTATTGCCCAAAGCAATGCAATATAAATACCACACACTGGTTGCTAATGAAGCTATGTGTGCTTAGTTCTCCTGTAAAGAGTGTTAATTACTGAACCATTGTCAACATTTGGCTGCTTTGTGATAGCCTTGCAGATTGTCAAACACACGTGCATTTAATTCATCATAGGATATTGAAGGGAAAAAGGGAGCCTGTAATAATTTCTTAAATCATTTACCTTCATGGACTTTGTGCTCGGTTCTCTGCATCTTTCTTAGCTTGTTTGACTGCATAAAGGGAACTCCAAGTTTGCTCCGGTAGAGTATGAGTGATGGACTGGAGTAAAGAGTCCTGGCCTGGTGACCTTGGTCAACCAAAAATTATTAAGGCACATAGAAGCACATAAGGAGTCAGACTGAAAGACAAATGCCTAAATAGCATCAACTATTGAGGCTATGACTTTGAGCAATGTTTTAAATGGAGAAGTCCAGGATCAGCTTCACGCCACCAAAAGCACCTGCCTTTCCATCCTTCCCATGGATGGAGTGGAAACACAAGGATTACCTTGCATTAGCAATGCGTGTTGGGTCTTTTTATTCACTGAGCAAGGGAAGTTCAGGAGAACAGCAGCAGAAATTTATGAAGTTGACTGGAGTTCTCCAGTTCTGCTGATGACATTGTTTTGTCTGAGCAAGTCATTCCAAGCTGTGCTTTTTTCAAGTCTCTGCATCTTGGGCCCCAGAGTTAAGTATGCAAAAGCCTTGCTGGGCAGCTGTAGGTGGTCCTGCTACTTGTTAAACCTGACAGTTGAATGTATGGATGCATAGTAATAGCACTCAGTTAATCTCCATAGCCTTTAGGAAGCTAATTGGTTGCTAAGCTTTCTTAAGGGTCAGATACATGACTATAAAACCCCAGTCTGTCCTCTGAAACACAAATGATTTTAGCAATTCTTATTAACATACTCAGTTACTCTTTTCCACTTTTGATACATATGCATGAAGGACCTTCTGTTGCAGAAAATATCTGAGATTTGCCAAGAAAGCTTCAAAGCCTGCTCTGCAGACTGAGGGCTGAAGATTATTGGTCAGGACAAGATGCAAAATGTCTTTTGTAAAATAAAAAATGAGCATTAGCCCTGAAGGTGATGAAGAGTGGAAGGAGTAAAATTAGCTCCTAGTTCATGTGTTAGCCACAAAGAGACTTCAATTTTAATGAGTTTATTGTTTGATAGATCAATTTCTATAGACTTATTTTTGCCCACAAGAGCTCTATTACTGAACAGTTAGGTTTTTCCCCCCCCCAGAACGTGTTATTTATGCTATATGGTTGGTTCCTTGTTATCTCTTCTAATGTTGGTGTCATCAGAAACTATACATCTCATTTTGAGATGTTCTGCTTATCTACCCATCTGCTTATCTATCCATCTACCACCCACAAAACTCAGATATATCATACATAAATTGTTTCTAAAATTATCTCTGGAAATGAAATCAAACTCAACATGTCTATAATCTCCATCCTTCCCTCTTTCCTTTCACTGGTAACGGGAACAGTGTTTTCTGTCTTCTCATTCTCCTAGTGACATTCAAGTGTTAAGCAAAACTTTGTGAAGGCATGCCAGGGGCAATGCCAATTCCTTACATAATCCACATAGTAGCCTAGAATGACCCCCGTCCTATCATGGAGATTTATTCATTCAGTGCATGCAGTCCCATTTTTTCCATAATCTGGAAGATGTCTTGCATATCCTCTCTGCCTATGATCAGACTCTCTTCAGATAAGCCCTCTATATTATTATTGTTCATCTTTTAGATTAGACAGACAACTAAGGTCCTGACTACTTGTGGTCATTAAAGGTCTGATAGCGCTTTTCATAATAGAAGGGGTGGTAATCCCCTGTCCTGGCCATAATCCAACTTGGTTAATTATAGTCTGCCTACCAGAAATTCCTCCTGTTGCTTCAGTAGATGCAGTGCTTTACCCTTCCTGTCTTAAACTCCTGCGTGGTGCTGCTGTGTGTACCGTTGAATAACTTTTCACTCTGCGCCATAGGTAGTTGCATTTCAGTAGTGAACTTTACAGAATCATTGAATCTTGATTGACATGTCCTGTGAATATTGATTTATTACATTTATAAAGTGCACTGGGATGTATAAGGGTTTAGGTTGTAGCCGTGTTGGTCTAAGGATATAGGCAGACAAGGTTCCTTGGGTGAATTTGATATCTTTTATTAGATTTGGGTTGGTCTAATAAAAGATATCAAATTCACCCAAGGAACCTTGTCTGCCTGGGATGTATAAGGCACTCCATTTTTACCGTTCGTGAAGATGCCTTCAAGGCAAGTATCCCATCCCTGGATTATCTCTAGATGCTGAATCAGAAGGATGTTGTGTCTCTTCATAAGTAGCTCTGTTTTCTGCTGACCCTCCCCTTTCCCCCAGTATACTCAACAAATAGTTATTCTCATTTTTGTGTCAAATGGTTTCTTGCACAATTCCACTGTTTCTTCATAACCTTCTTGATACCCTCCTCCTTTGCTGCTTCATATTTCTGGCACCCTTTCTTCAAGCAGCGATGGAATTACGGGGTGAGAACCATAGCTCATAGAAAATAGCGTAACTGTTGATTTCCGAGGAAGTGCCAATTCATATCATCCGAGGATCTGGACCAAAGTCTTTTAACGCATGCTGACAGGCTCCAATTTAAATGCAGGTGTCTTGTTTCCTATAAGCATCTGAATAAAGCTCAGCTATAATTTTGATATACCTATTTCTTTTCCATGGACATATTTAATTTCTGGAATGAAATTTCCAATGAGAATCAATAGCATCAGAAACATCCTGACCTGAATTCATTGCAACAGGAGAATTGCTTTATTATTTTTCCATAGTCAAGAAAAAAATGAAAGCTAAGAACTGTCATTTCCAAGGGGCGTCTCGAATCTAAAAAGGTTGAGAACCACTGCTCTACATCCTTTCCTATTCATTGCTACAGCCTTGCTACAAAGTTGAAGTCGAGAGAGAATTGCCTGGATTTCATTTTTTCTTGCAAAACTTGACATTCAGCCTCAGATCTCAGAAAGGTCTTCTAAGGTTTACAGACCTTTCAAGTGTTTCTGGGCACTGTCTTGAGTAAATACAGGCTAATTTAAGGTCTTGCATTGAAACTATGTGAAATTTGTGGTTTTGCATAGTTCCACTGTGAAACCAGGTGAAACTCATGAGAGGGGAAAGATGGTTCCTGCCCAAAACACAGCACTGGGAGGTGAGCGAGGCTGGCTCTGTTCTGAGTTTAGTGCAGAAGCTGTCTGCGTGGCCTGGACCCGATCACTTCACCTCCTTCCGTGCCAGGCTCTCGATCACTAAAATGAGGGCAACATGGCTTACCTGCTTTATTGAAAGTTGTTGGGCTTGACTTAATTACTGTCTGTAAAATGGGTTGAAGTGCCATCCCGGTGAGAACAGACACAGACTGTAGGTTGCAACGGATTGCTTTGTAAAGAGCTTAATGAACGCAGGCAATCTTTAGTCAATCCTTCATATCAGGTGCTGTCTCCAGACCTTTTTTCTTCCCATGCTCCTCTGAAGAGGCAGCGGTTGACTTCTTTGTGAGCAGATTTTTCTAGAAAGCCATCTGTTAATGCTAGGGATCAACTTTCTCAAGGTCACCAGCTCTTCTGTAATCTACCCTCATCACCTTCACCTTCAGTTTGTGAATCCTGAGCCTCCCTGCACCTTTGGTGCACTTTCTGTTGTGTTAAAGGCAGACGGTGTAGCTTTAAGATTCAAAGACCTTTCCCAGCTGGAAAAGGTCATTTGTCTTTCACTACTCAACACTTTCTTCATGAGTTCATTTAAACATTGCCAGACATCAGAGAAACAGAACTCAGCTGTAGGGTTATCTATTTCTTATTCCCTTTTTATGTAGGTGGCAAAACTGGTCTAGAACAAAACTGTTTGGTTCCCATAGCAATTTACAATGTGTGGTTACCATAATACTGTGCTCTTCCCACTCCTTATCTACACCTGTTGTTGCTTTCTTTGCTTCCTATTAGTTCAGAGCTGTAACATCAGCATTGTTTTGGATAGTATTAGCAAAACTGCTCCCTGGATCTGCAATTCTTCTCTGTTTCTGGTTAAGAAAGGATGCACGCCTAATCTTATAAATAGAGTCAACACTTTATTCATCAGCTACTTCCAGTTGCCAGCTTAAAGAGAAGTTAATTAAAGAAGGGAGCGATGGGACGATAGTATAGCACATCTGTTCATTTGGGTGTATTATTTATATGAATTCAGTCATCAAAATTAGTCATGTGCGTTATCTTGCAGTGTGTGGTCTGGACTGAAATGGGATGTCTGACTTCAGCGACATTGGGGAGAGCTAAGATACGCATTTGGTGTGTTACCCACTTAGATCATATTTTGAAAGTTGGTTATGCCTCCCTATCTGCCTCTATCTGGAGGCAAGCTGTGTCAGCGTCAAGGGACCATTAAAAGCTTTCAGCTTAACGTCGCAGCGCGCCTGCCATGAGAAAAGTGACAAAAGTCCTCCTTTCCCATAATTTCACAGGAGCAGCTGCTGAAATCTCTGTTGGCTTATTGTTCGCTGGCATTATGTAACCTTGTAGCATTTTATTCCATTTTGGTGTGGCGAGCGCTGGTTCTGTGTCTGGCTGCTGGCTGCTGGGGCTGTCTGTGTGAATCAGAGCTATGGCCCTCAGAACATTTTGACAATAGAGGCTCAATGAGGATAAAGACAATCATTGTCTTCCCACCCAGTGACAGGAGAAACACATTGCCTACAGCAGGACCTGTGCCAAGTAAAAGAGCACTATGCAGTCAGTCAAGGAGTAAGAGTACCCGCTGGCTCTGGCATAGTGGCTGCTCTGATATTCAGCAAGCCATTCTTCACTGCAGGTATTGTATCCTTTTTTTTTTTTTTTAAACTGCTTCCTCCTTTCATGTTTCCTCTTGCTCTTGTCTTAGGACATGTGCCAGGGATAGACTTGTCTGAGAAAGTAATCTGTGGATCCTTCCTTCATTCTGGGTGGTCAATAAACTCCTCCTCCTCCCCCCCACTGTCCTTGTTTCAGTCCCTCCTGCAGAGGAAGCAGATAGAGTTACTAATTTCAGGCAGGGAGGATCGTTTAATGATCCCTCTCTTTAAGGTCACTGTCAAGGCTGTTGCATAAATCCACCGACTAGGGGCTGCTGTAACAGCAGTGCAGTTAACTGGAGACCGATGGGTGTAAGGTTACAGAGAAGTGCATGAAAGTTGCCCACTTAAATCACTGAAATGTTTTAATTGACATTCAGTAACTCTCCCCTTTTCTCCGTGCTGTATTTTAATTGAGTGAGTGCCACTAATGCTGGCTGCGGGGGTCATCGTGTGCACTTTGGTACTGCTTCTGTGTTTTGCTCTTGCAACAACACAGTCCTTGTGGGATTGATCAGAAAACTTCATTTATTCACTGCTAAGGGGCGTATAGAGAAACACAGGCATCTGCACAACGGGTCACAGCTTGAGCAGGACCAGCCAGGCTGAGAAATAGCATTCAAGCTGCTGTCTGCTGGTCCTGTACACATTTGTAGGCACTGCTCAGACATCTGGAGGCCCATCCCAATGTTCTTACTGCTTACGTGAGCTGAGACCCTTTATGAATTACCCCCCAGCGATTGTGGGAGACCTTGTCTGTTCTTTGCAGGAGGGCATTAAAGGACCTGCAGAACCTGAGTATCAAAACCCTGGATCATGCTACAGTGGGATTGCACCAGTAGTTGATGCATTGTGCTCGCCTGAGTGCCTCAGATGAGACAACTCAAGTTAAAAGCAAAACTGCCCTTGAATAGTATGGACAGAGCTAGAGTGAGGGACAACACAGTATACCAGAAATTAACTTTGCAGTGACAGCGGGCCCCCTGTGTTCATGGGACTGGTGCTTTTAAATCCAACAGGGACTTTTGCAAAACCCTGGCCACCAGCCCCAAGTATCAGCCATATCTGAAAACAAAATGGGCATCTCTCCACAGACATTTCAACCAGCCCTGACTGATTTAGTGACTTCCAGCTATCCACAAACCTACTGATCAGCAAGTATTTTTTGCTGCATATTTTGCTACCATGCTCCCCATCATTAGGATAACTAGCTCACAAAACTGCTTTCCTGTATCCAGTGACATGAGCTGATGTAAAGAGTTGCTAGGAAGTCATAGTGATACATGTTCTGTTGGTCCTAGAAGTCCAGGCCCCATGCTTCAAGCAGGGGCACAGAAACTGGGGAGGGAGAGGAGAAAGGAGAGGCAGGGCAGAGAATTGCTCTGAACGGCCATTTGTTTTCCCTACAAGGCTTACCCTATGATAGGATTCATGCTGACCCTGTCCCAGGGTATGCTCCATGAAGAGGCTCATATATTGTGGGGGGTTCCTCTGGGGGTTTTTTTTTTTTGGTCTTCCTCTCTACAAAAATATATTTACACACTTGGTTTCAAGTCCTTGAGTATCATGTATTGGCCCATGGGGTGTGAAGCGTGGCAAAGGCTTGCTCCTGTTGAATTGTACCTCACATCATGAATAGTCCTATTGATTTATAATGTTTTCCTACCTAATTCATATCTCCAAACTGGTGAGAACAGCCATCTTCTACGCAGCAATTCTCAAAAGTAGTGCACCTGGCAGTGAAGTGTCCAACTTTTATGTGACTCGATTGGAGGGTGCCAAGTGGTCTCTCTTTCTGGATGGAAAGGATAGCTGCCTACAAGACCCAGAATGATCCCAAATCTAGAGCTTATTTTTGTATTTAAAACAAAAAATCTCACTCTTCTCTAGTGTAGGTGAATAAGTAATGAACTGTAATGAAGCTTGCCTTACTTAGGTAGTATACCCCATATTCTTGTATGTACTTAAGTAATGGAAGGAGGCCCTTTTCACAAGGTCCTCCGACCCTTTTAATAGAGCATTTGTGAAGCAGGGATAAAATACCTCATTATATTCTTGTTCATACTCTTGTTATCCTCTGGTATAAGAAAGGGGGAGAAGATCACATGATCATCTAATGCTTTACAGTGGGCGCATATACATGTGCAATGAATGCAAAGCAATGAATTCCGGCACTTATTGTGTTGAAGTTTATTTCTTGTGGGCACTGTGTCTCCATGTGTGCCCAGGACTGCAGCACATTGAGCGGGGTCAGAGCAGCCCTGGCTGGCAGGGAGCACTAGGGGTCAGGCTGCCAGCCCGGGGCTGCTCTGACCCGCCTCATCGTGCTGCAGAGGGGCTGGCTGAGCCCCTGCACTGAAGCACCCACATGTCCCACCTGCCCCATCAGTGTCTACAAGTGCGTTGCTGTAAAGAAATCCACCTCAGGACAGTAATTGTATTTACAAGTACTATCCTGCGGCAGAGGTAATTAGCTTCCTCCATCCTAATAACACCACCCATGTAGATGGTAACATTTTACTGCGGGGCTAATTAGGCAGCTACACAGTAAATGTCTCATGTAGTCGCACCCACACGGTAATAACCTACATCAGCCTTTGCCTGCTGACTGAGAAATTGGAGCCATATTTTATTTTTCCCCTTTTAAGCTGAAGATGAACTTCAGGAGACACCAAAAACAGTTTATTTTCTAGACTTTGCTTTCTTCAGCCAGAGGAATGTAAAGGTAACCTCACACGGTTTCATTTAAAAACACAAATTCAAAGGGAAAATACTGAGGTTTTCGACCACTGTCTCTGTTAGTTTATTAAAATATTAGTCTTATAGGTGTGTTGGACTGATTTGCTTTCCATGGTGTTTAAAAATAGCTGTGAGAATAATGGGTTGCATCAAAAATCATTAACTGGGACATTACTTTCATTTTTAACCACAGAATAAAGTGTCACAGCCAGATTAAACAGGCCAGGAAGGATTTGGACTGCACACATATAGTTAGCAGCTTTTCTGTATACCTTAACCATGGAAAATCCTGAAAGATATTAACCATCTTCTAATACAGATTGGTCAGAAAGAAAGGTCAGGTTGTTCAAAGTACCTGGTATTTGCACCAACTGACATTAAAAGGCTCAGTTATTTATAGCATTTTGCCCCTGTCTTCACAACACTAAGAATTTGAATGAGACTGCAGAGATGAAAGAGCATTTCAGACTAACAACTGCAAATAGCTGTAGTTTAGCAAAGTGCTAAAGGTTGTCATGTAAAACAGAAGAGTTGACTAACTGAAGGATAGACTTTAATTCTTGTTGTGGGTAAAAAGAGTCCACATGGAAAGTATTTTTTTTCCTTCTCTTTTGTTAATGATGGTTGAATGTTTAAATCCCTATGGAGTGCAGTCCAAATGGCAGGCTCTTCCCTTCCAAGTTTCCTGTATGAGCTGTATGTCTTTATCTTTTTATATCAGCTGGCCTCTGTGATGGGTTTATTATTTTAGCAAATATTCTTGGACGGGGGAACCAGAAAGCTGGGGTCATATGAGGAGACAGAAAGGATAAGGGCATTTCTGAGCCGAAGCTGTATGACTCTATTGCTCATCCTTTTGTTGAAGCTCGGGTAGGTGAGTGACCCCTTCAATTGGAAAGGAAAAAATATGAGACTTCTCCAATGAACTTAAAAATATTTATGAGATTCACAGGATAACCTCAGGGTCTACTGTGGCCAAAGGGAACCAAAACCTCTGTTAAAAGGTATGAAATTCCAGACAATTTTCTTTTCCCCTTCATTCTGCCTTATGAAGCCCTCCCACAACTTTCAGTGTCATCTAAATAGTCACACTGACATACCAAAGGTGCTTTCTGCTAATGGAAACTTCACAAATCAGCATGAAACAAAAGAAGGGGATAGGACTGCTGGGGGGCTGGAATGGAGAAAAAGGGACATGGATATCTGTAGTGTGCCTGTGAAAATGTTCCTTTCAGACCATTGTCCAGACTAGCATGACAGAATGGCCAGCTGTTTTTTAAATCTTTTGCAGCTTGACGTTGCTGACAAAGAGGGGTACTTCTGGAGACTTGCTGCTCAGGCCAAATTTGCAAGGGACATTATCTTTGGAAGAGATGAATCTTACATCAAGTAGATACACTAGGAACAGACGGAATTAGCCAGATACTGAAGCCTTAATTTACTCCAATATCAACACCCTACAGCAGTGGTTTTCAACCTTTTTTCATTTGTGGGCCCCTGAAAAATATCTGTGGGACAATACAATTCTCTTCCTTAAGGGCAAAGATCTCCCGTTCTGGAGAAAGAGCCTTTTTGGAGGTGGCCTGAGGTACTGGAATGAATTTCCATTGAAGTTACTAGTTAATGCAATCGTCCCATCTTCCTCTCTGAATGCAAGACACTTGGGCCTCACTATCTCTAATGCAACCACACAGCAGCATGTATAGGTATTACAAAAGAAAACAGCCCCCCTAGAAAACAAATCAGACAATTAGAAATAAAAAGAACAATCAAATCAACTAATGCTTCCACGTGCCATCAAAACCCTACATTCTGTAGAGTTTCCTCCTCTGGGGGAAAACAAACAAAATACAGGTGTTAATCATTAGGGCTGTGCGAAATTTTGCTGGCTGTTTCATTTCAGCACTGTTTCAACTCATTTCAAGGTTGAAACAGCAAAATCAAAATGAAACAAAGGGCTTCAAAATAGCCTGAAAACAAAATGAGGTTAGTCAAAAAGTTTCAAAAGTTGAAACATTTTGACCATAGCGCTGGGGATGGGAAGTCAGCCCAGCCGGGCTGACTCCCCAGCCCCAGCCGATCGAAACCTCGAAACAGCGTCGAAACAGCCTTATTGTTTTGACGAAGCAAAACAGAGCAGCTGTTTCGAACTGAAATGAAATTCGATACAAAACGCTGTTCCCCCGAAACCTTGAGACTCAAGGCAAAATGGAACGGTGACATTTCACACAGTCCTATTAATCCTGGTGTCCAGTACACTCCTGAAAGGTGTTCAGATATCATGGTGACCTGAGCAAATACCTGAAGAACAGAGGAGAACGGACCGTTACAGTACGGGGTTGATTCTGCAGCAAATTCCATTGTCACGTTCCGTAGCATATTGAAATACAAAGGACCCAACTTTAGAAATAACCCTGAGGCATCCATAACAATTTTAGTTGCTTTCAGTTAAGTGATGTTATTATTCCATGATTAGTTTTTGCTTAGGAAAGGTACTGCTGCGTACAGACACATTGGATATTAAGCCATTTCACCTCACTGTGCCCCAATTCCTCCATATTTAAAATGGGGGTATTAATATTTATCCTTCCCCCCTTGCAAAACATTTAAAGATTTTTGGATGAAATCTCTGGATTGTAAGTATTGCCACTGAAATGAGCTAGATGAATTCTTTTAGTTCTTAGTTTACAGTTTTTAATTCACAGCTGCCCTGATTTTCAGAGATACTGAGCACATCCCATGGGTTTAGTTGAAGCCCAGTAGTTGACAATACTCCTTTTTAAACAAGATGTCACGTAGTTGTGAGTGTGTAAGACCCGGACTCTCGTAAAATTCTCCTAGGAAGTTCTCTAAGGATTATTTATTGTCATAGGATTAAATTCCAGCTTCATGTCTCAATTAAACAGAACTTCACAAACATATATCAAAGCTTTTTTACAAGAAGAAAACTATTATTTTAATAAGAACCTTTAAGATGTGGTAACTTAAGAAACCTTAAGATGGTTAGTTCTTTTGAAGCAATGTTCTCTCTTCTGCTGTGTAACAGCAAGTGTGGTTCAGGACTTAGGCAATAATTCATGTGTAAGTCCGTGTAGTTGCATTGGCTGCACCAGTTTACAGCAGCTAAGAATCTGGTCAGATGTTTTATGTTTCTATGCATCCTGAAATATTAATTTCTTGAAAAGGAGGCAAGATCTTCTAGTGCATAACCACTTTATTCTCTATAGTATTAGCCGATGCTTGCCTTTTTCACTTTACCATTTTTAACAAGTTTAAGTATACTTATGTCACTCATATATAGACAATGCCAAACTTCTTACATCAAACTATCCCCTACCAGCTACCAGGACATCCACTTCTAGGAGACTACCTTTAGAAGAACAGCTTTTTCCTCACTTCCAGAGGATGGCTGCCACTACAACACAAATTCTACCACCAACTCAGTGGAGTTTGATGTGATTGACATTTTCCAGTCACATGTTGGCCAGAATGGAGGATAAATAGGAAAGGGTGGTCTCTTCAGTTGCTTACAGGCATTAAAACCAAACCAAAAATGGTGCTTTACTTTAAATTGCACGCATCCCCGCACCGAGCCCAATGCATGTCTAGAAGAGGCATGGCGTTATTAGTTGGACCCTGCTCATCCAATGTCTGTATAAATAAGGCGCTTTAGTGAGGCTTTTCTGGTGCTCTTATCTAACTGCTGATTGAATGTACAGACATTGGGCAACCTGGGTCCAACTAATGCGCTTCTGCTTCTGGTAAAGCGTGTTTTTATTTTCCACATTTGTCAGCAGCCTTCATGTCAAGGCTGCGGTAAATGTGTGGCAGGAATGCATCAGGCTGATGCTACCAGCAAAAAAATGAAGAACTTCAATTATCCAGTGTTGCTGGGCTAAGATAAATGTGTACTCCCCAGCTAATACAGATGAAACAGGAATATTTATTATTGCTTATGTTGGCTAGACTGCAGAGACAAATGCTGAGTAAAAACTACATAATGGTCAAGTGTGACCTAGTCAATCCAGAAGATTTTCTCCCCCATTTCCCCAAAGCAAAGAGCCACTTTTCTGGAATCTCTGCTGGAATTTAACCTCACATTAAAGCAAATCTCTTGAAATGAAAACCCAGGCAGAGACATAGATCACGAGGCAGATTATCCAGGTTGATAGGCAGGGTAGTCCAATTGACAGAAAAATGATCTGAAAACTGGAATTGGTCCTTGGCTCTGTTCTGAACTCTGCCACAGACCTGTTGCATGGCAAAGGGCTTATTATTTGCCCTCAATGGCCGCGTCCAGAAGAGCAGGGGCATGCGCTTGCAGTGACACAAATAGGAGCAGCACAAATTTGTGCCGTTACTTTGCTCCACATCGCATGCCCCTGCATGTGCCTTTTGTTGCGGGACACATTGTCCTGCTGTGGGCAAACTGCCTGTGCCCAGCTCCTCCTGGGCAGTTTCCTGGCTGGGCTCCATGAGCTGTGGTGGGGAGGGAGGCTGGCTGGGGCACAGGGTGTCTCAGTGTGGGGCTAGCTGGCAGGCAGGCCCTGTGCTAAGGTACCCTGCATCCCAGCCAGCCAGGGAGCGGCATGTAGAGATGGGATGCAGAGCACCTGGCAGGGGTGCAGTGTGCCTCAGCTTGGGGGCTCTGCAGCATGCAGAGACAGGGAAAAAGCTATCCCTGGGCTGCCTGCTCCCCCATGCCCACATTCAGCCCAGAGCTCGCCATTTTCTTGTGCTTTGCACTGCTTTTTTTCTGGGTTTTTATTTTTGCTACTGGGAAATCCCAGTTGCAAATGTTTCCTGTGCTGAAAATTAGCAATGTCGTGCATAGTTTAAAGTGCAACGCGTGCCGTACGTGGCACCACAAACCGCATATGCCTGCATGTGTGGACCTCGCCCATGTGTCTGTGTGCCCCTTCTCTCTCTCTGTCTTTTTGGTTTTGAATATAAACTATGTTTGTACAGCTCCTAACACAATGGAAGCTTTCCAGCATCCCTAATACAGATAATATTGCTAATATTTTTCTTAACTTGAATCAAGGTAATTGAAAAGAGAGTGAATCTGACCTACACAGATCTTAGTATTTTAAAGCTGGTCTATTTTATGGCAGCCAGATAGCCTCAGAAAGAAGAAACATGAAGGTGCTTTAAAAATCACTTTATGTTTCCCCATCTCAAACAAGGCTGGTTGTGCTCAGCTGCCAGTCAAGATTCTTAAATAAGAGTGTAATGCCAGTCCATCCATAACTCAGAAGAACAGGCCTCAAAAAACACCCAGGACTGTTGATTTTTGTGCCCACACCGATAATCATACAGACAAGATTTGATTTTTCTTTGAACATAAATAAAAAAGAAAATCCCAGATTCAGTGTTTGACAGCAATTTAGCTTAAATAGATTGTATATTAAAACTCCATCTACTCAGGGCAGGAGGTTAATTATGCACCCTCTTTTCATTGCATCTTGTGTATCAAAACAGACGGACTTAAAACAGCTTGTTGTGTTTCACATCTGTCAAAATGGCTTTCACTTAGCCAAAACAATTATCTTTTGCCATATTTTGATATGCATCACGTTGTTTGTAGAGCGATGTTATCGGACTAATGTTTTTAGGCAGCTTTTGGGCAGAGTGGCTTTCAGATGTTTGAGAACACAGGCATTTTCCTATTTTCCAGCAAAATATGAATTGGTAACGCACAATTGGTTTTGGGTGTAGAATTCAAGAAGTCGTTGGCTGTTTTCATTCATCTTGCCGATGCCAAAACACCCTAGGCAATCTGGCCATGAGTTGTTTGCACAGATTCTTGCACTGAACTGTGCGAGGAAGAATAGTCACTCAGTTGATGGTATTCCTTTGACAACTTGGTGCAGAGTGTCATAAAATTTCTCCTTCTCCTTAGGGCTGGAGTTGAGTGTTGGTACATAAGTACTGATGATGTTCGCAAACTTGATGATCATCTGACAAAGTCTAAGTGAGATGAAGTGCTCTGACTTCCCAGTGGGTGTTTCTACAAACTTTGCCACCTTGTTCCTCACAGGAACACCGAAGCCGTGCTGATGATATTCTTCACAGCTTTTACCTTGCCCAAAGAAGGTATAATTGACCTCTTGGATGGAGCCAGCATCTGCAAATCTCATTTCCCAGAGAGCTGCAATGTCAACGTTGAGTTTGTATAGCTCGCAGTCAATCAAGACTAACTTCTGTAGCTCTGTACGTCATCATCGTCTGTCAGGCCAGGACTTATGGTCCTGACATTCCCGCTTCCAAGCCAGAAAGTTCTTGGTTTCTTGTTTTTGGTAGTTGAGAGGTTTCCATCTGCTTTTTGGCTCTTGGCCTAGTTCCATGCACCCAATGAGGCAGACAGACTGTGGCAGGTCAGCACCTGTCTGGGGGCTGCCCAACATTATGATGGGCAGTAGATGACCAGTGGAACATGATGGTTCCTTCTGCTCTTGAAGGTGACCTGTTTCACCCTCCTCAGGTGAGAGGTTATAACTCAAAACTGCCACCTTCCATGTTGTGTCCATGCTGCCAGCAATGATGGAGTGTCCTTTCCATGTAGTGTGGCTGCAATGCCTTGGGCAGTTGATATGGAGATGCTGCCTTGCCCATGTATAAGCTCTTGGCCACTCTGGTTTGGTCCAAAGGAAGGGCGGGATTCAATATGTTTGGAACCACCTATGCTGCAGGAGTTGCCAGTGCAGAGCAGGTCTTTCATCTATCTGCCTTTTGGGGCTCCGCTCCTAGACTGGTTGCCAGCCATGGTCAAAGAGCCCAATCTGCCCTGTGTGGATGCCATTGGCAAAATCACTGGGCATTTATGCTCATCTGCCTTTTGATGGCATTTCCTCCATCAAGGGTTCCACTACTCTCCTCAAGCACTCATCCGCCCGAAGCTCTAATGAAGAGCAAAATTAAAGAAGTTTTCTAGAAATATACCTATGAACGTGAGTCCTTGAACAAACAAGCCTGAAGTGCTTTATTTAATTCATTTTACAGCTTGTGATATACAACAACTCTTTGTCTTCCATTAGCACCAAGGTATGGTGGCTGACCTGTTAGTTTTTCTGATAATAGTTGGGTCCATTTCCCTTTTCTTGCTTTCAGTGTATGTTTTGTTAGTTTTTGCTTTATGGTAGCCTAGTATTTAATCAATCAGAAGGGAACAAGTTTGTTGATAGATAGACTTACACTGTTATCTAGAATTTACTGAAGCAAAAGGTGTGTTGAAGATGTGACACACCCTCTCAGGGTCAAACAGCTGCTGATAACCAGAGTCAAGCTTGCCTTTGTTCACCTTGCTTTGTAGGAACTTGATGGGGATAGAATCACGGGTCCTTTATGTCCTCGAGTGAACTCTGGTGATGTCAATGTTAACATATAGAGTTCCATTAGGGACTGAAATACTGAGAAAAGAGGACGAGATAACACCCATATCTGCCAGTTGATTGGAATCTGCTTGAAGTCAAGGGGCTCATCTACAGATGCAAATAATCCAGAAGCAGTTTACTCTTGAGTAAACTACACAAGAGTAAGCTCTCCCAGGCATATATCTACATGTGCAAGGATACAGAAGCAGATTTGCTGCTCCTAGCAGCAGACTGCTCCCACTCCCTGTGGCCCTGCAACAGGCCCCTACAGCATCCAGGGGGAGCTCTAGACTCTCCCTGGGTGCTAGCCCAGGGTCCAGGAGACAATTGTCTCTTGATGGGAGCTGGGACATTGCTCCCAACCCCTGGAAGATGCCTGTTGCCAGGGCAGGTGCTACCCCTGGAGCCTGGGCAGGGACACTGTCCTCCTACCTCGGCAGCAGCGAGCTTCTAGCCCCCGCTCTGTGATGGCAGGGCCAGCACTGGCAGATCCTTATCTCCCAGCCTGAGCCCTACAGTTGTGGTGCTGGCACTAGGAGATAAGGAATGGACCTCCCAGCCTGGGTCCCATGACTGTGGGATAAATCTCTCTCAGCCCCGGCCCTGTGAGTGCCAAGTGGGGGCTGGGAACTCCGTGCTGCTGGTGCAGAGAGACATTGTCCTTGCCTGGGGTCTGGTGGTGGAGCCTTCCCTGGTAGCAGGCAGCTTCTGGGGGCTTGGAGCAATCTCCTGCCCCTTGCTGCTTGGCTGACCAAGAGCACATTTCCTTCTGGTCAGGTGTCTACATGTGTGCTACTGCACAGTTACTAATCATGTGTGAATTTTTTCTCATGCAAATTTACTCATGATTAGAGCCAATTACTGTGCAGTCAGCATCTGCATGTGTAGATGTGGATGTTTACCTCCTGTGCAGTAGTTAGCTCTACTTTTCAGTAAAGCATCTCGTGTAGACATGCCAAAAGACTGTTAATTCCTTCTAATAGTGTCTTGCCAGGATGAACATTTATTTTGCTGCTATTCCCCCTGAGATGGCACCCTGAACTATCGGCCTTCACATATCTGCAGATAGTAACACAAACACATGTTCTAGAGCTCTGAGATCTAGTGTCATTAGCATGAAATTACAGGCATGGTTTATTTAGAGAGGTAAATCCTTATTTTGCTCTCACAAGAACAAGTTTAGGCTACTGAACTTAGGTTGCATCAACTAAATTGTAGCAGGAAATATGTGGAAATTCAACCAGTTGTAGCTGAGACAGCAAATTAGCGTGGCTTGAAACTGTCATTCTTTTGTCAGTCAACTACATTATTCTATGGGGGTATTGTTTCTAGAGCTGGCTTCTATCTAACTCTTGTGTAGTAAAAATTTCCAGCTCTGTTATAACTCTACCCGTTTCATTCTTCTAGCTTTAGTTTAACAATGCCTTGCTGTAGTGAGCAGCATTCATTTTTTTAAAAAAAATATAAAAATACACATAATAGGTCAATTAAAGGGCACATCATGCTACTACTCACTCTCCAGTGATTCTCTACTTGCTTCCAGCTCTCTTTAATGATGCTTTCAAGTCCTCAGTCATCTGGGACCAGACACTTCACCATCCACAACTGAACACATTGACATAAGTATCCCCTTATTGGATCAGACTCAAAGGATGTGTCTATGTGGTGGTGCAGTAGGTGGTGATACTACACAGAGCCACCTGCCTTACTGTGCTGGGCCCCAAACCACACTTTGGGAGTCTCCCATGGGGTGCCTACTGCCGGTTGTCCCGCTTCCTGGAGAACACCTGCAAGCCTGGGGTAACACTGCCGCCACCTGGGCACTGGTCTCTAGTAGGGTCCTGTGCAGCCCAGGGCACACAGACCCTGCAAGACTTGGTGGTGCTTTGCTTACAGTAATATTTTGGGGTGCTTGTTTCTGCCTGAAGTATCCAAAGATAACTTTTTACTTTCCTCTGGTACAAGAGGGTAAGTCCATCTTAGCCGACTGAGCAAAGGGAGCAAAAAGGCCTGTCTCTTCCATCAGGAATTCGTAGCCAGGCATGCTGTAACCCCAAACCTTTACTGATTGGGGGTGGGGAGGGGGGACGACACACAGAATAGAACAAAGTAGTCAGAATACACTTTGAGCAAAAATACAAATTTGAGTCTTTACAGATATTGGGTATAGGGACCCTTTTACGATGCGACTGCCTAGATTTGGATCTAGAATCCTGGCTAGTTTCCAGGTTTTTACTCACACTGAAAACATCCAACCTGGAGCCTGAAGGTACTTTATGTGTTGCGTTCAAAACGCCCGCCCCCCTCCTCTCACGAATGTATCTGGCCAGCTCACCTGGCTGACCAGCATGATCCAAACAGAAAGCAAGTGAGTCAGGGAGGAGAGCCCCTGGAATGGCCCAAATGAGAGGCAGAGAGAGGATTTCTTCACGGTCTACGTGTGTGCTTTACTGTGCATTAGCCTATTTTAATGTGCATTAAAGTGTCACAAAAATCACGCTCTTTAGCTAATGAGCATTAAAATAGGCTAATGTGCATTTTTTTTACTACCTCACAATGGAAGGCTTCTATATGCATGCTCCAGGGGTCAGGGTGGGGGGCACTTTCATTCAAAGCACCCAGAGCATCTTGTGTATCAGTGTCCCCATGCTTCAAAAAGGTGGTGGGGGCGCTTTATGTAAAGCTCATTCGATGCACCATTTTGAAGCACGGGGACACTGATACATGAGACACGGAGGCTGGCTGGAGCATGGTAATGCACTCCAGCAGACTCAATTAATCAAGACTGAATTAATTGAGTCTGCTTCGAAGTGCTGTAATTACAGAGCATCAGAGCAGCCTCTGTGCCAATGTGTAGGCACTGGGAGGTACTAAATTTAATGTGCATTACCTAAAGCACATTAATGAACATATAGATGCACCCAAGGTCCATTTATTTAATCCTGTATTTTAGCTCTAACAAGAAGAGGTTGCAAGAAGTTCACAGTAGATATGGAATAACAGCCTCCCACTTTAGGTTCCAACCTCATCTTGAACAGAGATCACCGAAGCAGGAAGCTGGACACCCATTCTGCTTTGTGAGCATTATATTTTACAGCGACAGTCCTAGAAGCTGGGCTACAGAAAGGTCCAAACCCTCTTTGAATCTTGCTGCGGTCTTAGGCTTATCAGCTTTCCGCAGCAATAGGCTCTAATTACTGGATGGGTGTTGAAGTTTCCAACCTCTTTTATTTTTTGAATGTGCTACTGTTTTAGTTTTCTAAACATCCCGTCATTCTTGTGTTACAAGATGCAGATAATGGAAAATCCCAATCTGTCTCCTATAAACAATTTATTATTTTACATCCTTTTATCACCTTCCTTCCTATTTTCAAGTCAACTCTTAATACTGTTCAAGAAATAGAAGCCCTCACATGCTTTTTGGAGCCAGAGGCTGGTATTCCTTCCCAATGCTGGACTCCAGGGCATGGAACCCGCTGTGGGACTTGAACACTGAGGACTGCTTGTCTTCATCACTGGTTTTTTGCAGGTATTACTGCAATTTCTCCTTCCCCCATGCCATATCTGTCATGGCATGCCTTGTGACACTTTTTCACAGTTTCCAGCAGAGATTTTTCTGACCTGGAGGGAAATAAGAGTTCACTTCCTAAATTTTAGGAAAACCTATTGCTGATGGCTCTGCTCCCCCTCACTGGAAGTCTAATGGCAGTTTGATCTCTTCTTTCATTATTTTGCTTAGTTCCCAAAATCTAGCACTACCTGCTGCTTTAGAGAGCTGAGTGGTCAACTTTGGCATAGTCGCTAGGGAGAAACGTAGGGTCAATTGTGCAATACAACACAAATGTGAATACTCAGTAAACACCACCAGAATATTGTGGCTAGTGCGAACACACTGCACTGTGAATGTGATTCATTAATAGCTCAGTTTTCAATTCTGGATACGGAGCCAGATATCACTGGCTTGCTGAAGACACTTGAGTATGCGTTGTTGTCTTATTCCTTTTGCTGGCTTCATATAAATGTTGAGGCAACTCAGTGTAAAGGCACAGATGGCAGATTTTGGCCATTAACCTTTTTTTCCTCCAAATATTTATGATCTGAAGTCTAAACACCCCTAGCCTAGACCTGTGGGCAAAGAAAAATTATTGGGATATGGTTCAA
Organism: Alligator mississippiensis; assembly: GCF_030867095.1. Taxonomy (NCBI): domain Eukaryota; kingdom Metazoa; phylum Chordata; order Crocodylia; family Alligatoridae; genus Alligator; species Alligator mississippiensis. Next base: position 49,091,937 of record NC_081836.1, on the reverse strand, counting down.
TCTATCGTGTGAGGGAACTGGATGTTTAAAGGAATAAGTAGATTTATATCAAGCTTGGATTTCAGTTTTCTAATATACCCAATACATCAAGTTCCTTTGTCAAAACTAAAAAAAAAAAAAGAAAAGAAAAAAGTAAGCAGAGAAAGAAACCCAAAACTAAGTCTTTCCACACTTCAAGATGAAGGTGCCAATAGTGGCAATACTTGGTGCAATACTTGGAATAACGTTAGGTGAAGGTGCAATACTTGGACTAACTTTAAATTTAGCTCACAGGGGATGAAGAGCTGGGAGGATGCAGTGACACAGGTAGTAACCAGAGCACAAGCCCTCTGAGGTCCCAGGCTAGGTTTTATGGCTGCTTGCCTATACCACTGCCTGTTTGCTGCAGTTGTTACCTGTGCTGGCTTGATTTGATTTCCACGTCCTAAGGGCTCATTTGCCATAATACTGCTCCAATCTAAAGTGATATCATGCAACACATTAAAACCTGTTCCCTTTCTCCACTTTCCCACTCAGCTTTGGCAACAGACATAGATTAAAAAACCCAGAAATGATACTTCCAGTTGTTGTTTTTGGGCATACAATGCAGGCATTGTGCATCGCTAAATGGAGTTGTTTACCCTTTTCCATGTGCCATTGTTAGGCTTCAGCAATTTGTCTGGCTGCTAGTGGCATATTAGGATCTCTCCTTTTCAGCGTGCATGCACTCAGTTTCTACATTTGAGCACTGTATCTGAAAGATATGATCAAGAATGGGTCTGTGATAAGTCTGTAGATTGTTGCCAACTATTTGGAGTGACAGATGGCCTTATAAAGAGGCTACAGGGCAAGCTGAGCTTTGCTAGTCATAGCAATAGTGTTGTGTATGAATGATTCACAGGCGTGATGAAAGCAAGCACAAAAAATGCAGCAGATGGCATCCAGAAAGAGGAGGCAACTGAGAAGAAAAGAGGTGACACAAACTGGCCAGTGGATTTTTTTTATTTTTTTTTTACATTTACGAGTCCATGGGCTGAAATGAAGTTGACTGTAAACCTTGGAAAAAAGAAGCCAAACTGGGTGTGTAGATGCTGGCAGTCTATTTTGAACCCTTGATTTTTTTCAGTGGAGGCAGGCCTCAAACAAAGGCAATTTGACATGGCTTTCATTTGGGAAATGCCTTGGAGTTTAGCAGTTTCAGAGGTTATGGATAAAGCTGGGTATAAGATCTAATTAAAAGCTTATGTGGTTGAGGTACATAAATAACGGGAGGTTTTACGTGAAAGGAACACTTGCTCTAGGGGTGGGTTTTTTGGGGGGCAGGAAAAGTTTTCTAAAAATATTCTAAATTGCTACATCCTAGAAATGTTTAGTATTGACCTGTTTAGTGATTACATAGATTCCCATCTCTAGCTTCTTCTGACATCCAGCCATTCTTAATACACTCTTACTTATTTTTTTGTGAATTTGTTCTTAAATGGAAAGAGGCTGAACCTTTCAGCATCATAAGTCACTACTCCAGACCTTTCCCTTCATACGAAATTTGTACCAGCATCTCCCCGATTCTGCTGTTTACAAGCCGGAGGTATCATTAATGGCACCATGTGGCCCAGTCTTTCCCACAATGAAGCCAATGGGAATAAGTCACGCAGTCTCATCTGAGAGGCACTGTGTTGTTACATCTTCTCCTGCAGTATGTTAGCGGTTGGTCCATTTGGCCAATTTACCATAAGGGAAAGTTCTTATATTCAGATGTTTGTGTTGCCTGTTTTGTAAGCCGATTGAGTGTTAATTGATGTTCTGCAGTCTCTCCTGAGGACCGCTATCCCCTGCCCTGGCAAACAAATGTTATGGAAACTAGGTGCTCACTGTGGTCCAGCGCCTTCCCTTCTGCATACATGCATGGACCAATCTAGAGATTTTAGAAATTGCAGCTACTGAATTTCGGTGACGGAGGTCCTACATGATACTAGCCAAGTAGCTTAAACTTCACCCTCCACTGGAGAGCACTGACTGGGTGTTCCTCTTTTCCAGGTGCTCAACTTGAGACCAGGGTCTGATTTCCCAAAACACCAGTCACTCCCAACATCAACTGAAGTCAGTTGGGAGCCATGCTTTTAATATATAAAATGCTATGAAAAAGCTTCCTCAGACACACCTTAAGTGTCTCAGATCAAGCACTTTTGACACGTTTGGTTTTCATGTCTCTAGATCTCCCCTCAGGGTGCTGTTTTGTAGATATAGCCATAAATATGTAAATGAAATATGGCACCATAGATAAGCCCATGAATAAATTAATAAACCTGGGTACAGTTCAGGGTATAGAGGATAAGCTGCATAGGAGACCTCGGGGCCATCTATAAAAATGACTAGGATGAAAAAGAAAATTTGCAGTGTCACAGATTCAGTCATCCTTGTCTATGGGTTATTTAGGTGCCTGGCTAAATTAGTAGTATTTAGGTGTCTAACTAGGGGGTTCGTTAACTTTGTGGATCTGGGCCTACGGCCCTAGGCACACATCTGTGCTCGAATCCATCTCTGGCAGTCCCTCTTTGTAGTTTGGAAAGATTTTATATATTGATAAATATATTTTTAGGAAACAGTTCACACATCGCTGAAATGCACCCACTTCTGGAATTAAATACAGCAACTTTGTAACTCAAGCACAGGAATAGTACAGCATGCTTCAGGAGGGTATAAGAAGCATCATAATAAAAAGAAGGGCTCTTAGGAAGAGCTATTATGAGGTGAAGAGTTTTTAGAAGCCAATTTTTGCAGGAAAAAATGGATTGGAGTTCAGTTTCTATTGATAGACTTCCTCATCCAACATTTTTCATTTACCATGAGCCAAACTAGATCCGAATACTAACCTTCAAATTATTGGCAATTTGTTCAAGCTCTCTAGAAAAATGCCGTCAATAAATGCAAAACCAGTTAGTCAGTGGAGTATTAAATCAAACTCTAAAAGATGAAAAATGCTTCCTTCACTGTTTTATCTGGAGCCAAAAAGGATATTGCTTTACATTTTTTCGAAATAAAAGTGCATAGCTTGCTACTGCCTTCCAGCATCAAGATATATTCACCCCGTAAGCGCTCGTTAATTTGAGAGCAGGCTTGATTAGACTAGAACAGAACAAGACCGAAACATTTCATCTCATTCTTGCCAGTGCTGATCTTCTGGCAGAACAATCACCTTTTGCTCCTCCCAAAACAAACAAAAATAAGACCCTCTCCCCAATCTATATGGACCACAAAACAGCCCGTGGGGCTCTTTTGTTATAGCCATAAAACGCATTACATGAGTGAATAAAATAGCTGTTGGTAGCTCAGGTCTATAGGATACTGATAATCCCATATAATTGCCAACTTGTGGGGTGACTGGTGAAAGAAGGCTTAAAGCCTTTTTATTTCATCTTGGTAATGATGAGGGAGTTACCCAAAACATATGAATGCACCTCTCCTCATTTGGACCATCAAAGGTTCAACAATGAATTCCTTTCTTTTAGAAAGCTGGGCTTTAGCTTGCCATGAAACTCAATCCAGAGCCCTCTAATTAATTTTGCTAAATAGATTAGCCAATTGGAGCTGCAGCTTCAGAGAGAAGTAGCCTCTGAAACAAGTTTTTCCCCATTCTCAAGGTGAGATGTTTTGCTTACAGGACATCCTTTCAAGTGCACTGGACTACTTTTAGACTGGATTAGTTGAGGCAAATGGATTAGTCTTTGTAGGTATTAGAACCAAGGGCCTTTATAGAAAGGAAAACAAGGTGCCTAGTTTCACCACTATGCCACTAAAAGCTACTTAGTGCAAACATCCGTAAACCTGTCAAGAGTGAGGACTTGTAAAAGCAACTGTAAGCACATCCTCAAGCTAATTGTAAGACACACATTTACACAGAAATATGCAAACGGCAAACATGGGTTGAATAGGGACTGTCACACATGTTTCTGATCTTAGGTGGTATAAGGATTTTTTTTCCTGATGTCTCAAAGGACACTTGAAATTCTATATCAGCTGCTAATTTCCCTCTGGTTGATTAGAGCATTAATCCTTTCAACAAAAGTGACACTGAATGACACTCCCTTACTGGGATTGTCCAAGGGGCCGATATGAGAAAAGAGCTTAGCATCTAAAAATCAATGGAAATGGAGGGTGCTCAGAACGGTAGCAAAATCATTTAACAACTCTCAGGAGTGGGTCACACCATTTGCACTGATCGCTGGGCTCAAAATTAACCCATCAAGCAGCACACAGAAGAATATCAATTTGAGGCTTACAAAGGTTTGGAGGGAATTACTGTGGAGCTAGCAATTAGACTTAAAATAATTGTTTCTCCTACATTTATGAATATGAGGAATATTTATTAACTTTGTGCTAATGTGTTCGTTTTGACAAAGGATGTGCCTTTCCTTGTACAGGTAAAAAAGCCAGGGAGATAAGACACACGTACAAATGAATGAGGTACACAGAAATAAGATGAACATTGTGTTTGTGGGTGATTGGCCCTCTGGGCATTGAAAGACAGGCTACTTTTTATTTGCCTACTAAGTGCCATGGGGTTACTACCTTGCCAGTATCTGAATGTCAGCAACAAGCAGCCTCCTGTTATCCACACTTCAGTTGGGCAGCTTGTACCTTGTTCTGACAATTTAGGGCACTCCTTCTCTATGGTACATGTTGTACCTAGAGGGAAGGGCATGAGTTCCTTTGAGGATGCCATAATAGGAACTCTGACACACAACTTCTCATTTTTGAAGAGAAGCAGTCTTTATAACTCAGTTCTTCTCCAGAAGCCTATAGAAATGCCTATAATTAGTCAGCTTAGGGATAAGGATCTACTGTCCTATTTTACGTTTCCAAAGTGCCTTCCATTCAAGCCTCAAAGCATCTTACAATAGTGAATTAAGCTTCACAACACCCCCAAGATGGGTATAACTGGGGCACATACATCTATGATATAACTATATCCAAGCCAGTGGATTTGACTCATTTCCATGTACACATTTCCAACTCAAAATCATTGGTTATAACTGGGCTGTAGCACCTTTGAAAGAAATCAAGGTGCTCATTTAGATCCATAAAGGCATCCTGTTTTGAAACTTTTGAACTAAAAGGTAGAGCCCCATTTTCAACGATGCGGATCCACCGTAGCCAGCTTGAGGTGCTGAGTAGCTCTGAAAATCCAGCCTGTAGCCTGTTACTGGCATAGTGCAGAATAGCCAAGCTTTCCAATCCTGCTCCCAGTTTTAACCAGTAGACACAGCAATACCTCCCACTAGCTCTAGGCTGAATGACTCTCATTAAACTGCAAAAGACCTGCCTTATGCTGCAGCTGAGTATGGGATTCGTTCCCCTGCATAAAAACTCAATTGTCGTCTCCCACGGATGTTTACATCACCATTTTGTCTAGGTGCTGGAAAGATCAGCGAGAGTTGCAGAGTGTGTATCTCAGTGAAAACAGATCATCTTTTTATGGGGGAATTTTAGCTACCAGAACTTGTAGAAATCCTTCACAGTCCTCTTAGTGAACAGGCACAACTATGCCCTATTTGCACTCCCGAGTTTAACATGGATGCTATTTGTTTGTACAGTCGAAAGGATAACTATCCATTAACTGTGCATTAGGCTTTATGTTTGTTCTCTTTACCAACCTCAGTGGGAGTGGAAGATGCTTTTGGTAATGTCCTAACACAGTCAGGAAACTCTGAATCTGCATCTGAAATGCATCTGCTAAGACCGCACCTGGTCAAGTGCCCCCCAGAGCACAAGTGCAACGTGTGAGCTGATGGGGAAGATATAGTCTGCATCTGGCCAACTAATAGATCAGATCATAGTGCCTAGCAAGCAGAGGCAAGTGGTAGTAAAGTAACTTGAGTGAAGGTAATGAAAACAGACGGGAAGCAGATTTAGGACTAACATAATTAGAGTTAATGTTAGCACTGAAAGTAGAGATTTGGGGGATGGTGGTGCCTGAGGCTAGGTTAGGTTTATCAGCATTGCTTAACTGTCTCACTAAGTGGGGTTTTGTATCTGGGAAGGGATTCTCACATTTTGTTCACAATTGGACCACCTGCTCACATGTCTCATCAGCTAAAAAGAGCTTAAGGTCTTCTTATCATGGGGGAGATGGGAATCAGGCATGCAAAAACATTTCAGTCCCTGGTACTGATGCCGCGTGTGTGCTTAGCTAGAGCTAGAGAATATATATTCCTTATTTAGGCCTTGATTTTATCAGTAACATGAGCACAAGCCTACCTCTAAATACATCAGTAAGTCTCTTAGTCCTTATGTGCGTTTTTACATGTGCCTGGGGACATGGCACTGGGCGCTTTAATTAGTGAGCCGTGCTAATTGAAAGCAACCGCATGTCACATGTATCACCATTCCCGCACTGAAAAAATGGTGGCAGGGTGCTTTGAACTAAAGCTCATTGAGTGCGTTTTATTTCAAAGCACCTCGCTGCCATTTTTTCAGTGCAGGGATGCACGGGGATGCTGATGCACATGGCGCAGAAGGCTGCCAGAGCGCATGAATTTCCATGCTCCAGCAGACTTGCGTCGGAGCAGGCTCCATGCATGTGTATTGGAGCCCTACGTGCTTAACACTGGGCACCGGGCTTAAGGATCCCAGGCTCACGTATTTCCTTTTCCTTCCATTGACCCTCCGATGCTTTTAATTTTCCCATTAGCAGCATTCTACTGACGAACCCACATCAGAGCCCAACCCGTTTGCACTTTGGCAATGATCAAGACTAGCTGGTATTTCTGTCATGGGCTGAACTGAAACTTCCCACCGAAACCTCCGCATTTTGGCAGAGCTCAGATCAAGTCAATGAAATATGTATATTTTTTAGTGGTAAATGCCTGGCAGGCCTAGAAACTACCTACGAGCCAGGTGTGTGGCTCAGACAGCTTCCAACTCCCTGTTCTGAACTGATACTGCTTTTATAAGAGAGCAGCTTCAATCCTGTCCTAGAAGAAACATTCCTGCCCCAAGGGGACAAATGATTCATTCTTTCAATGAGGTCAGTTCTGCTGTTCCGTTCTGCCTAAGAGAAGCTGCCAACTATACAGAACTTAATAGTCACAAATGATTCAGGAATTTTCGATTAAGTTGTATGAAATTGTAAAATCGTGACCTTGGCCTGAACAAGCAGCCAGCATTGACTAACTGGAGAGCTAGCAATTAAATACAGTTTTAAGAATCACTTTGCCAGTTTCCCATGTATATTAAGCCTGCTTTATGTGGCAAGAACTTGAAAAATTGCCCTGCCTGTGTAAATCCTGGCAAGCCTGGTGGAATCGACAGTGGATGAATCCTCAAAGAATTGAAGGTTAAGAAAAGTTTGAAGCAATTGGGGTGTCTGATTGCCCTGTAGCCTTAAGTGAAAAACCAGGGGACTGACTCTCACTGACTTTCCTAACTTGTGCATTCATTTTACAAAAGGATCTGGGGCCTCTTCTTTCAAAATAACCTGCAATTTGGCACTTCTTGATTTCAAACAGCAATGCTTCTTGCTTGAGGGTATGCTTCAGTTCTGAAAAAGTGAGAGGGAGTGGCCAGAGAAGACTAAAAGGCAGAAGCAGTCACCAGGGGGATGCTTTTGGGGGCAGTGATGAAAGCAGAGCCCATGGAGACGAATAAGTGTTTCTGAATGTTATGGAAGCAGGTGTATCATGAGCAGGGCACCTGGTTACCTCCAATTTAAAAAAACCCCCTCAATTTTCAGTTTTTAAAAAAAAGTAACCGAAAATCCACATTGTTCCCTGATTGAAATGAAACAGCACTATATCTATCTATCTCTCTCTCTCTCTCTCTCTCTCTCTATCTGTAGAGATATAGATTTAGATATAGATATAGATAGATAGATCTAAAATAGATATAGATAGATCTATCTATATATAGAGATATCTATATATATAGATATAGATAGATCTTATAGATATAGATAGATCTATCTATCTATATCTATATATTAGTGGTGTTTCATTTCAATCAGGGAAAAATGTGGAGGATGGGTTATTTTTTTTAAATAAAAAATTGGGGATTTTTTTAAATCGGAGAAAACCAGGATCCCTGATCATGAGATAAGAATATGTTGGACAGTACCTATGAACTGCTGTGTCTTGACCCCCAAGGGGGTGCACTAAGCAGTTGTCTGTGGCCGTCATGCCTCTGGTTACATTCCTGGCCTCTGTTTGCTCAGTCACTTGCAACCTGTTCTCCTCAGTCACTGAAAGTACAGCATCATCGGCCTACACCTGTGAAGCAGCATAGCAATTTCTGATGGGGGGTTTTAGTAATAGGTGGGGTTTAGAAAAAGGATTCAATTTATGAACACCCCCCTTTTTTTTTTTGCCCTAAACCACTGCATTTGGATCTGACACCTTCAGACGCTATGGTTTCAGTTAGTTCATGATGATGACTCAGACCAGAAGGCAATGTTGTAATGTTCCTTATGAATGCAGACAGCAGTCATTTCTCCATTGACTAGTGAAAAGGGAATTTCATTTTCAACAGACAGAAGTGTGAGTCCAGTCAAGCTTTCCTGTAATATATTTTATTAAGCAACCAGAACCCAGCCACACTAAGAGGCACATTGGGGAACATTCTCCAAGCAATGGACGTATTAGGAAGGACTTCAACCGGCATAAATAATAAATATTAGAAAACCTTCAAAGCACTGAGTTATTAGAGGAGACTGTGGGCAGAAAACTGACAGCTCCCCTTACAAATCATGGGCATTCATTAATAGTTGAGATCCTTCTTGGCAGAGCAAAAGCTAAAGGTCCAAGCATCCTTGCTCTGTGAATTATTGCCTCAATTTATCTTCAAGCAATGCTTCCTCTTTGGGACCATCTGGTAATGAAGTTTTTTGACTGCAAATCCTTCTTCTAAGTTATAAGAATTTAAAAGAGTTATAATCTGAATATTGCTTTAGGTCTTTGAGCTCAGGGGTAGGAGACAAGTTGCCCTTGGCTCTGATATGGATTTCAGTTGTATTCTTGACTGTCACCAAATGAGGATTGAGGGAAGGCTGGTTGTGTCTCTTCTATTAAAGCAACCACCGAGGATCATTCAGGGAATACATGCCTTGCTTTCATAATCTATGGGGCTGGCTATTTAAGGGAAATGAGAAGGCTTAAGTCCAGGGTGAGAATCTAAGGATTTAATTTAAGGATAGCCAAAAAACCAACTGTTCTATTGATGTACTCAGTGATGCCCACCCACCTGGCCCATTAGAAACAACCTGATACAATATTTATAATATTTTTTGGGTTACATTTCAACCAAAGAGCTCCACTGATTGAACTTCTACATCCCACACTGAATAATGGATTGTTTCTAATTTCCACTCTTAGAGCTTATTGCAGCCTTCTTCTTGGGATTTGCCCATCTGCTGGTGACTAATGCTAGCAAAGATTTCAGCGAAGACTTTGGTAAAACAATCTGACTAGCAAAAATTTTACTCTCTTGCACAATAATTCGCATATAGCAGCTGTACAGTACCCAGAGGTTTCTTGCACAGAACACAGAACTCTTTGTGACCATATTTTAAAGAATAGGATGTCAAGTGATTTCTTCTTGGGCATCGCTCTTTCTGGTTTCTGATTTTACAAGTGCTCACATAAGTATGCGTGCACACATACTTGCACCATCACTACTACACCCGAAGATGCTGGAAGTGTAAGGTGTGGCTCAGCTTTTTATGTGAAAATAAAATCCTTAATAACTGGAGGTCTGACTCTTTAGCTTGCATGGTCATTGGGATTATGTGTTAGAGCTATTGATGCAGCCATTTGACCAGGAAACATAGATTCATAGATGTAGGGTCGGAAGGGACCTCAATAGATCATCGAGTCCGACCCCCTGCATAGGCAGGAAAGAGTGCTGGGTCCAGATGACCCCAGCTAGATGCTTATCCAACCTCCTCTTGAAGACCCCCAGGGTAGGGGAGAGCACCACCTCCCTTGGGAGCCCATTCCAGACCTTGCCCACTCCAACTGTGAAGAAGTTCTTCCTAATGTCTAGTCTAAATCTGCTCTCTGCTAGCTTGTGGCCATTATTTCTTGTAACCCCGGGGGGTGCCTTGGTGAATAAAACCTCACCAATTCCCTTCTGTGTCCCCGTGATTAACTTATCGGCAGCCACAAGGTCGCCTCTCAACCTTCTCTTGCAAAGGCTGAAGAGGTCCAGGTGCCCCAGTCTCTCCTCATAGGGCTTGGCCTGCAAGCCCTTAACTATACGAGTGGCCCTTCTCTGGACCCTCTCCAGGTTATCCACGTCCCTCTTGAAGTGCGGCACCCAAAATTGCACACGGTACTCCAACTGCGGTCTGACCAGTGCCCGATAGAGGGGAAGTATCACCTCCTTGGATCTGTTTGTCATGCATCTGCTGATGCATGATAAAATGCCATTAGCTTTTCTGATGACTTCGTCACACTGCCGACTCATGTTCATCTTGGAGTCCACTAGGACTCCAAGAGCCCTTTCCGCTTCTGTTCCACCCAGCAGGTCACTTCCTAGGCTGTAGGTGTGCTGGACATTTTTCCTCCCTATGTGCAGCACTTCGCTTTTCTCCTTGTTGAACTGCATTCTGTTGTTTTGTGCCCACTTGTCCAACCTGTCCAGGTCTGCTTGCAGCTGTTCCCTGCCCTCCGGCGTGTCCACTTCTCCCCATAGCTTTGTGTCATCCGCAAACTTGGACAGTGTATACTTCACTCCCTCGTCCAAGTCTCTGATGAAGATATTGAAGAATATCGGTCCAAGGACCGAGCCCTGCAGGACCCCACTGCCCACACCCTTCCAGGTCGATACCGACCCATCCACTACGACTCTCTGGGTGCGACCCTCTAGCCAATTTGCCACCCACCGGACTGTGTAGTCATCCAAGTCACATGAAAGTAGTCAATAATTTTCTGATAGGGTCAGTTTGGTAAAGCTTTTGACTTTCACCTCCTTCCTCTGTAGGCGGGTCTTGGAGGGAGAGGGCAGGAGAGATCAGTTTCTTGTGGTGTCTTTTCTGAAAAAAAGCCAAGGCCTTTTGTTTTGACCCCTCTTTGTTCCTCCCTAGTTTCACTTGTCTTCAAGGTAGCTGAAATTGAAGTATGCCATGTGGCTCCAGCTACATGTTCCAATCCAAATGATATGATGCAATCGTCAAACTAACAATGATATGAACAAAAAAATCTTGCTAAAAGTGGCAATTTCTTCAAGACACAAGTCATTGGATGTGGCATGTTTTGCAGAACCCCAAAAAGAATCAGAAGGAAATAAAAAGCAGGAACTGGTTTTGGGGAAGTTGCCCTCACATTTCCGGAGTAGACAACCACAGAACACTATGAAACATCACCATTTGCAAAGGATTTCAGTAGGTATATGGGTTAAATGATTGCCTAATAAAACACAACCTCTCACTCAACCTTTTGTGTACCTTTTGAGATTTCTTTAAGCATCTACAGTTATTCTTCTGCACACAAAAGAATTGGGAAACTGGTCCATACATGTTCTCTTGGTGAAAGGCTACAACGCTTTTGATGCGTAAAGTTTACTGAAAATGTCAACTGCATCCTCTCTAATGAAGATAAATTAAGGTTAATTCCTTTATTCACATGAGCTACTTTTCTTAAGAAATGACCATGCCTTTTTCCACAAAAGCTGTCTCCGCTGTGTTGCATTAGAGACTTTCATGGATATGGTGCACCTGGATCTGTGCCAAGGGGAATTAACCAGAGCAGGCCTACAGGGTCTTTGAGGTCCCCTCACACCATTGTAGACATCACAAAATGCCTTCAGGGCAGCAACTAATGCCTCCTCAATGCCTTAGAAGCAGTTTGAGAATGTGTAGTCATAGTTGCTGCCTATTGAATTCTGAACTGTATATATATATTTGATAGGGTTAAGCATATTCCTCTCTTTTCCTTCCCTAATTCACTTCAGAAACTTAGTGCAAGGGGATGGACGACAGTGCAGGCCAAGTGGGGCATCCTACAGCTATTCTGCTAGCAGGGAGCTGGAAGTAGTAAGTACACTTCACATATTACACACTGCTCCATAACTGTTTGTCAACCAGATTGGCCTTCACCGAACAGACCCGGCCTTTCTGAATGCTGGTTGAACCTACTACTTGTGTTACTCAAGAGGTGTGTTGGGCTGGGGGAGACAGAGGAAAGAGACTCCTCAGATGCTGTGCTTTCTTCGAGCATTGGCACAATGCAGGCCTAGATCTGACCCACAGACCTGAACTCATGGTCCTAGGCAGCCAGAGAAGTCACAAAGCTGGAAAGTTTTCATTTTCTTATCAACTCTGTTCACTTCACTTTGGTTCCCACAGCCCTAGCCTTCATCTGAAACAGGCCCAGCAATGACACATCTCAACCTGAGAATAAATCACCATTTGGTCTGTTTCCCAGCATCCCCAGTGTCCTTGTAGTGCTTTCACTCTTCATCCAGCAACCTGTCAAGCTTAACCACTGGAGAGAATTCACATTGATGGATACATGTTGAAAATATTGATCTGATGCACTGGTCCAGGAAAGAAATTAGAGCGATAGCTTGAAAGTTTTTGTCCTCTCAGCAAGAAGAAAATATGTGCACAGGAACAAAACAGCTGTGAGAACCAGATGCTTTAAGCTTCAGTATTGCTGCGATTCATACTCATATAACATGGACCAGGGCAGTCCTTCCAATTCTTTCTTTCTTGAATTATTACTGAAATAGCACCTTGCTTTTATACAGTACTTAACAAAACACACAAAGAAAGGATTTCATCGGATCTGTTGAAAGAAGAAGCCTTCACTTTGAGGAGCTCACAGGCTGTCTGACTGAAATACAATAGAAAAAAACAAATGAAAGCCAGAAGACATGTCAGAAAGCATTGCTCAGTATATAAATAGAAAGGCTTCCCTAAAAGATATGGAGAAAAGTAAAGTGATCCTATTCAGCACATGAGAAGGGAAAGCCTTGAAATACAGATGCCTGGCAAATATTGTAGTGAACATTTTCACCAAAAATATCATCTACCTCCCCTGCCCCCATGCCAAATTTAAACAACTTTTTTTTGATCAAAAATGGCAAAAATTTGATCAGGTGTACATCTGTTTGAAAAAAAAAGTAGAAGTTTAATTTTTCTGGAAGTACTGCATCACCGCTTCAAAACTTTAGAATCATGAAAATGCCTAAAATTTTGTCATTTCTTGCCTGATTTGGATGAAAATTGCAGGGATGGAAAATTGAGGGCATGAAGCCTGCCAGGTTTCAAGGAGATAGGTGCAGAGGTTTCTCAGAAACTGCACGTCACACTGCAAAAACTCCTGACACTTGCTGGCCGTGGCAGCCTCCTATCATGCGGCACGCAGATCTGGGAGCCCGCACCCCTGGGAGGGCTGTGGGGCTGTGCTGGACTCCTCCCAGGGGTGCGGGCCTCCAGATCTGCACCCAATGACACGAGGCTGCTGCTGCTGCCTGGGACCGGCGCCGGGTGCAGCACGCACCCAGTGCCAGGGAAGACCGATGCTGCTGCTGGCCCCAGGGCTGCAGGGCTGTGCTGGTCTCCTCCCAGGGCTGCAGGCCCCTGGATCTGCACTGGATGACAGTAGGCTGCTGCTGCCACCTGGGACCGGCCAGCGCCGGGCTCCACAAAGCTCAGCCCAGTGGTGGGAGGTGGAGCGCAGCCCTGGCTCTGCCCACTTCCCATCACTGGGCTGCGCTCCGTGGGGCTGTGGAGCCACTTGGAGCACTTCTCTGGCTCTCCCCTTCCTCCCACCACGGACCTGCTTCGAAACTTTAGAAACATTTCGAGTGCACTTATTTTGTTTCAAAGCTGTTTCGAAGCTTCTTGTTTCATTTCAGTTTTGCTGTTTCGAGCTCGAAATGCATCAAAACAGCTTGGAAATGAAACAGTGAAATTTTGCACAGCCCTAGTAGCTAATATAAATGGAGAGAGTACGTTCTGGAAAGACTTTTGTGTAAGCATTAATAACCTCTTTATTATTTCAGTGAAAATATTTTAGGTCCCTCAATAACTCACAGGAAGCTAATTTTAGGCATTATCACCAGAAATGATATAGTCTATAAGATTGGAACAAGGTTTCTACTATTTAATACCAGTCAAATGAGCCAGACAAGGAAGTGACTGCACCTTTCTCAGAGAAGCCTTTGCATGTACATGCAATGCCTCTGTGTCTGAGTGATGAGATGCATTGTGCACCCAGCCAATAAACCTTACAATAGCTTATTTTTTCTAGAAATGATGCCTTGGGCGATGTTTCTGTGGCCTAGAAAGGAAAAAGTTTGGCATTTGCTGAAGTTTCCTAGTCCTGATTATTTATCCCCCTCCCTCTCTTCTCTTGTACATGAGAAACATTGATTGGGACCAGTCCATAAAATAAAAATAAAAAGCCCCCAAGCCAAACCAAAAACTTGCCAGAGGATTCAATGGGTGAACTCCAGCAGGGAAGAAATCTGAAGAAATGGTGATCCTCCAAGCACCAAAAAAAGGGCAATTGGTTTGATTTACTTGCTCAACCCCAGAGAAGATAGTTGCCTTGCAGCTGAATGAGGGAAGGGCGCTTGTAAGTGAGGCCACAAGAGGATAAAAAGAGGGGCTGAGTTACAGCAGTGTCTCTTTTGCTCGCCAGATAAAACAGTAAGCGGTGTCTCTGTTGCAGAGGGCGACAACAGAGAAGCTGCTTTTCCCTCCCCAGCATCAACTGTTTGTTTTTCCTGATGCTGCTGGAGCACGGGGCCTGGTCTTGGCATGAAGTCAATGCTGTGGTCATTCAGAAGGAGTCTTGCCTGCTATGACTGTTCTCATTTGTTACCAAGTCCAGTCCAATCCCCATATATCAAGGATGGAGCAAAATGCATTGGCACACTCACAAAAGAGGCTTTCACCTTGTGTGGCCTTGGCCCCAGCCTTTCGGGACATCAGGAAGTACCTCATTATTGGCTATGTGTGATGGATGAGCCTTGCCTGTAAAGACTACGTTAAGAATGACACGGAGGAGCAGACGCACTTTGCCAAATCCTGTGGGCCTTACTGAAGTAAATGGAAGTGATGTCACTGACTTGCATTGGGCCGAGGCTGCGAATGGCCACAAGTCCCTGCATCTCCAGGTCTATATTTCAGAAGGATCCCCAGCATCTGGTGCTCTGTGTTAGGTGCTATAACAAGCATAGCGTCTTGAACACTGTGCTAGAGACTGGGAATCTCTGAAATCAAGTCATTACAGGGCAGTTCATTCTTTTATATTAAAATCATGGGACTTAATGGGCTCCAAACAAAGTGAAAAGCCAATGCACAGCTGCTTGTTAGTAAAAATATACAGAGTTGTATGAATCTAGACCTTAGGGAGTCCTGTGGATCCCTGGAGCTTTTCTGCCTGGAGGGCTTATCCATTGATTGCCGTGTCAATATTTTCCATTGAGTAGGCTCAGTTTTCCTCTGGTTTAAACCAATGTAAAGCCTGTGGACTACTACTGGCATCAGAGACAGGAGAATCAAGCCCACTCTTCTGCTCCATTGCTCCTTTGCCTTGGCCCCCATCACCCAGAATTACTCTCGTTCAACTTCCAGGTCCTCCCACCATGGTCCTGCACCTCCATTTTCTTCACCAATTCCCCTAAAGGTAGAAGCCTATTAACAGAGGCCTGTTGGAAAAGTCTGAACAATCGGTGTTGGAGTGAGTTTGAAATTCTTCCCAAAGACACAAAAACAAAAAACAACCCCCCCCCCCCCAACTCCTCCTCTCTTTCGCTTGCGTGGTGTGAGAGAGAGCTGGTGACTTGTAAAAAGAAGGTTGAGTCATGAGGTCATACCATTATCACATTTCTATTCCAGTACTTTCTCTCGCTGCCTACAATTATCACTCTTTTATTCTTGTACTTGGCTTCTTAGACTTTGATCTAGTCCTTTGCTTCATATCCCTTTGATGCATTTTGGCTTACATTGTCTGTAACCTGACCCCTTGCCATCTAATTCCCCCAACCTCTCACAACCCATATCAACCACTCTCTCCTCCTTTCATCTTTCCTTTGTATAAATGTATACAGAGCCGTAACAAAGAAACTACAGTGTAGTTGTAGCACTTCCAAGGTCCTTAGATGTGCTAGGGAAAACTCTCTGCATTTATTTAGCTCCTTGCAAAGTCGTTTGAAAAGCTGGATTTATTTTTTATGTTGGGCAAAACAAAAATGCTGATGAACATAAAGATTAAAATATATCATTTAAAGGAGTCTGTATACAAGCATTTAATTTCCTGTAGTAAAGCAGTCTTTAGTTTCATTCTGATGGTATTAATAATGTGTAAACATGCGACACATTCTTATCGGTGTGTACTGGTGGGTTGGATCAACTTTTAATGACAAGATAAAGAAATAATGCTGCTTACACTGTAGTGTAGGACCACAAGTCTTTATTCTTTAGAGGAGTCAAAATAATTTGGTTTCTGAAATGTGAGAAATGTAAGCAAGGAAATGGAGACAACCAAATTAAATGATGCTTAAGTTACTTGGCTCAATTTTCAGAAGTGATAGGTGCCCATATCTTACTGCAGGAGTGTCAGCACCCTCTGAACCCCATCATCTGGCCCCCACTATTGCCTCTGGATCTGAAGTTGACCCACCTGCAGTAAACGGTACATACTGGCTCAGTCTTGGGCACAGGGCATGGGATGTACACTGCACATGGTGCCTGCCCCAGCTGGTCCAGGACTTGTGCTACATGTGGCAACCCCCTGCCTCCTTGGTTGCTTTGGGGCAGGTGCCACGTGCAGCATGGGTCCTGAACTGGCTGGAGTGGTTGGCATGTGTGGCACGTGTTAGGAGTGGGCACCATGTGTGGTATGCAAGGTTGAGGGGGCACCCATGGGACTGGCCACATGCCATTGCTCCAGCCTGTGGGGCCAGATGAGTTTGACATCCCTGTCTTGCTGGAATAAAGACCAGCTGGGCACCTAAGCTTCTTATGAAAATCCCAGAAGGTGTTTATCTGTTTAGCACCTAAATACCTTTGGATATCCAGCCTTAACTGAAAATGAAAAAAAATCCAGCTGACACTAAAAATGAGACTTAGGTGCTTGTGGAAATTTCCCCCTTTGTTCCTAGGGCTGTGTGCAGACACAAAAACAGATTTAAGGAAGCTGAGCAGTGAAAGATGTTCCTTTTTGATATATCAGGATATTTGGAAAGGAATTTATTTTCCTTTTCATCTCTCCATATAATAATAAATATAGGAAATATAAAGAGATAGGGCTTTGTGTGGTAGCAATGGTTTCCAGATAAAGGATGTTTCTCCTTTTATTTAAGCTACATGCTTGAGGAACTGGAGAAATGGATAAAAATGGAGAATTTAGTGAACCAGCTCAATCTCCGGTGTCACTCTATAGATGACAGTTTAGTTCAATGTAGGTTATATTGCTGCATGGCATTCATGTCTTCAGAATCTCTGAGCTCACACATGAGGGAGTGTGTGATTTCGGCTTTCACTACTGATTCTTGACTGACTTCAATAAGTCACTCATGCTTTATTACCTTGGAGTAAGGGAAATCATAATCAGCTGCCTGGAGGGAAATGTGATGTTAAAATGAATTCTATTGCAAAACAGCACCAACAAGGATTACAACTTGCACCAGTACACCAAATTTCTCTCGTTGGGGCTACACTGGAAGTGCAGCCATAGGGTTTTAAGTCAATTTTCCCTTCATCCTGAAGCCTCACCAGAACTTTTATCCTCACCCATAAATCTGACTTTCTATGTGGTCTCTTTGACACACATGCATCTACATGAGACGCTGGTCGTGTCTACATGAGACGCTGATTGTGCAGTCGTTACTCCGCAGTCATTTAACGTGACTAAATGCGTAATGACTGTGCAGTAACCGGAGAGATTGTGCAGTAGCACCGCCAAACAGCTTTTTTGTGATGCTGACTGTGCAGTCAGTATCTTGTGTAGATGCAGCCTCCGTCAGCCTTTCTTCCACCCAGACCTGGACACAGGCATGGGCGAACTGGGCCTGGACAGAAAGGGGGCCCAAAAATGTCCAAATATTATTATCATTATCTCTGGTGAAGCGGGGCCCTATACAAAAAGTTCACCCAGGGCTACCAGGAGTCTAGGTAGGGTACTACCTCCACCAATATAATCACATAGCAATGTGCACAGAGAGAACACATCAAGACAATCCAAACGCCCTACCAAAACAACTCTATGCTGTATACCCAGTTCTTCTCTTGTGGAGGGGAGCAGAAGAAAGAATAAACCCATAATATACAGGGATTTTCCATTGCTGAAGGCAACTGCCATGAAGTCAGTAGAAGCACCTAGCTAGAACAGAAGAGAACAGAATATAGCGCCAATTCAATTAATTGGAAATCTATTCATTGCCTCCAATATCATTAGCTCAGTGACTGCTTATGATTCAGTTGCCATATAGTTCACTCCTTCAGTGTAAAAAGTCAAAAAATGAACTCCAAAAACCAATCCAGCATGGGAATTTGGTGACTATAACAGCCTGCCTGAAAACTGCAGGGATCACAGCAGCTGCCTAATGCAATATATGGAAGGGTAACACAGTAGCCCAAACATCATCCTATCCTCTTCTTCTCCTTTATGAATATAGCACAATCTCCTGTCATTGTGCCACTTGTGGAGAAGTTATTTTGCAAAGCAGCACACAAGAAAAATGCCTACACATTTGGGTAACAAATGACATGCACAGAACCCTCTGTTGAGAAAAAGCAGTCTAGACTGACAGCCTGATTTTTTATGTAATGCTCTATCCTGCCTCTGTTTTCCCGACTGACATTTTGTGTCTCCAAATAACAGTTCATATTAATAGGTTGAGGATCTGCTAGTCAATACATGAGTGCCCTGCAAACAGCTTGAAAGATGCCCAACAAACATTATTTCAGGAAACCCTGATCTGTTGCCTCGTCCAGCAGCAGACGCTTGACCAAACACCTTCCCCATCTGTTGCTTTCAATCTTTAATAATGTTTCCGTAAAGATAGGCCAAATGGTTTATGTGTTGTTTGAACACCTGTGAGCCTGGCATGCTAAACCTGCATATAATGCAGACACCACGGTTTGTGCTCTGTGTCTCTGGTTCATGTCCGTGGAGGCAAAAACCTCCATGAATTGATAAGTGACTTTCTTTTCCTGATGGAAAATAGGTCACTTTATATACACACACCTGAGTTCCACCAAGGAAAGAAGGAAAGCATTTGATAAACTCATTTAAAAAGGGTTGATAGGTGGTGGGGAGTCATAGATACACTGTCAGATTAAAGAAATAAACCGAATCATTACATACACATTTTGCTGCATGAGATATTGGGAGCCGTTGGGATTGATCTGGAAAAAATGAGTTGTAGAAGAGGCAGGGGACTTATGAAAAATAAATGAGATTCCTTTTTGGGTAAGAGAACTTCATATCAATGGGATTCCATACTTTTTGGGGGACTAATGGACCAAAACCCATAAATATTTAACTGTAGAGGCATTGCTTACATGTGTCTGCCCTGTTCTAGAACATGACTGGCTTTCAGAGGGAAGCCCAACCAAATATTGTTTCCCAGACAAATTCTTTTTGTACTCACATAAGATGCAAGTATCTGGGGGGATGTATGAGTTTTAGGATAGGCGGCGGCCTCACCTCTATGCATGATTGTAGGGAACGGTCCCTATAATGGAACCGTTTTATGTGTGCGTTCTGAATGACTGGGAATTACCATGCCTGTAGATTAATCCCACACGTTGGAAGAAATCCAACTGGAAATCATTTGGAGTTATGCCACTGGCTTCTGAGGGGACAGAATTTGTTCCTGGGATTTACATCGCAGCAGTGGATGATCTCCAGTTGTCATACAGAAAAACATTTTAATCTAGCCTGAGTTATTTCCTAAATCTACAAAATCTACAGGGCAGATCTGCAGTTGATGTAAACCAACAAACCATGCCTTCATTCAAGTCAGTAGAGGTATATTGATTTGGGATCCCTCAAAGCTCTGTCTTTACCGCTTCTTGTGGATAATTTAAAGCACCTCTGTTTGTTAAACCTGTCACTGATGATGGGACTGCAGAATCTAGCCCATTCTTAATTTGCTTTTATTTATGACTATGAGGCTGCTTTCATCTTGAATCATTTGCATGGCAATTCCTTTTGGCTTCCCAGAAGAAATTACCACTCTCCAACCACTCTCCTTTCATTCTGCTTCTTCAGCCTTGTGGCCTTTAAGGGCAAACAGATCAGTGAGCTCCACAACTGACCGTTAGCCAATCTTTTTTTTATTTTGCATCAGAAGGCTTGTGCCCGAAGCTGAGCTGCTCACCATAAATGCAGCTGAAAAGACAACTATATGGCAATAAAAACCCAACCACCTTGGTCATTAAATCAAGTAGTATCAGAGCCTTTGATGGAAATATGAGCATCTCCAAGCCAAGGGTAGCAGAGGACTAAATCTGACACCCGTGGCACTGACATCCCATAAAATGCCATGAATACTTGACCCAAGACTTTCTAGACACAGCTGGCTCTCCAGGGCTGGATTTATTTGCCTGTGGGAGGTAATGTTAAATGTCTCTTCAGAAGTCAGTAAGCAGTCCATAGTGCTCCGAAAAAGCAGTTTTGGACTTGGCTGAGTCTCTGCAATACTTAATGATACTTCATCTGCTATGACGGCATCCCCTCAAATTGTACCATGTGAAATCTGATGATGGTTCATGGGGCCATGATTGAATTCAAACATATTTTAGAAAGGTGGGGGGGGTCCTTTTCTGCAATTGCATCTGCTAATTAAAAATACAACACAGATGTACAACACTGAATGTTAAACAATGACCTCTAGCGCAGTCTTCCCTCTTATCTCCTTTTTGAGCAATTAGGAATCAGTGTTTAAATCCCTTTAGCAGCTTTAAAAATGGCATATATCAAATGAATGCATGTTGTGTAGGAACTGTCAACAACATGGAATAAATATGCATAAATCCTTCTGTCCTTCTTCAGTCCCTACCAAGACAGATCACCCCACGCATCGGGACTGTGTAAAGAATACAGGATTTGCTCCATAGCTTTCGAGCCATGTGCGGGGGGTTTATTTACTTTCAGAAACATCTCAAGGAGTGTTTCCCTTGCTAGGCTTGCATTTTCTGTCCAGCACTTAGCCTGAGTGACTTGGAGAGGCCTTCACAGGGGTGCTGAGTGATTTCCAGTGCAAAGCAAAGCAGGAATGCAATGGCACTTTAACCCACACAAGTACCCACCCCAGCTCCTATTAAATACCCCACAACCAGGGCTGGAGCAGGTTCCAGGGATCCATGGGCATCTGCCTAGCCGGAAATGTGATGAGTCTACCCCGTTCCATACCTTGTCTCCAAAAGGACGTGGCATATCCCATACCCTCCCATCAAGGGCTAGAACAAATACATACACACACACGTACACTTTAGTGCTATATATAACTCCGTTTTGAATCCACACAAATCTGCCTCTCTTGTTCATAAGCGGCAACTTGTGATCATTGTGCAATGCCCTGGTCTTGCACAGACAACGGCTAGCAAACATTTTCTTCCTAAGCCCCTCCGTTTTCTAAGCCCGTACGCCGCCACCAAGAGCAGTTCCACAGATCCCTATTTGAAACTTCTAAAAAAGTACCCCCAGAGCCTCTATTTTTAGTTACAGTTCAGTTCTGTACAGTGGGTGTTTCTAATAAAAAATTCCTCACCCGCTAGAAGAAAACCCTGCATTGAAATCAGTGGTCCAGGAAAATGTCTTATACTATTAACAGACCTACTAAGAAGAAAACCTCAGCCTGTTAGCGTGTCCACACAAACAAAAACACACGTCCAGGCTAGAGAGGAAGAGCAGTCAGGGAGCAGGCAGTAGCCTTAATGTGCAAGTCTCCTAGCATGCCTGTGCCTGCCATGAAAAACAGTAAGAAAAACATCTCTCCCAGTTAAGGGAGGAGGTCAGGACCTTGGACATCTTTGGGATCTCTTTGTCTGGCCCACTTGGCTTATATTTTAGCTGAGCTCCAGACAGCTGTTTCCTTTTTGGAGACGATGCCATACTGCTCTCTGCTGCTGGCTTTTGGCTCCCTGAGGGCTACAGATGGTGAAATGAATCTCACTCATTGCCTGATAGCAGGCGATCTGGCTTTTTAGAGGCTAGGTGCTGGGTCTGGACCTAAGCTAGGAAGAAATGGCTGCCTTGCATTTTTTAAGGTCTTCCAAACATTTTTCCTGCCTCTGGGCATTATTACCGCTCCCCCTCTCAACCCTGATGACTCGCTGAAAGGCAAGTGCTACCTAAGGACACTCCTGAACCAGATTCACTCTGGGTGTCATTAGAGGTGAATTGTGACCTAGGTGCATACCATGCTGTTTCTCTTCCTTTGACTGCCCCGATCCAGCCGGAAGAGGCTCCTTTGCTGAGCGGATATTCAGTGTCCTGGTTTGGACGAGTCCATACATTGCACTTGACACTTGATTCTTTGGCCATTTTTAGGGATTCGGGGGGGGGTTCTTGGATCTGGCTCAGAGCTCACAGGAACTGAAATATTAATGGTCACCTACAGGACTAAACCAGAAATCAAAGCTTCATTTCCCTGGGCAGTTCACTCACAACATACGAGGACACAGCTCCCACCCTCCGCATAAATAATCTAGGTAAAAATCTAACCAGTCGTTAATGTGTTGCAAACTAATTATCCTTTAAAGCAGGGGTCAGCCACATACGGCCCTGGATCTGAAGGCAGGAGGTTGGAACTTGGCTTGTTGTTGGGTCTGAAGGAGAAGGAAGTAGCTTTTTATGCTCCTATGCCTACCAGCCCACAGGGCCCGAGGGCTTTCCCTATGCCCGTGCCCACACTGGGACTAACTAGCAAGGAGCTGTGGCAGGGCCGGGCCTCTTCCAGCCGTCCTTGCCTCACTGCTGCTCCCCACCTCACTTCCTAGCCATCCCCCTGAGCTTCACGCCACTGCAAAGTTGTGCCAGGATCAGGCAGCTGGAAGCTGCATTTATGCGGCTGTCACTTCTCCCTC
The DNA here is from genome assembly GCF_030867095.1 of Alligator mississippiensis. Taxonomy (NCBI): domain Eukaryota; kingdom Metazoa; phylum Chordata; order Crocodylia; family Alligatoridae; genus Alligator; species Alligator mississippiensis. The sequence goes on along the minus strand of NC_081836.1, from coordinate 49,068,917 downwards.
CTCTCATGCGGCTCCCAGTTGCCTGGCCTCGGCACAAGCACAGGGAAAGCCCCCACTGCTGCCACAGCGGCCTGTGTTGGACTGGAGCTGGGTTGTTCCAGCCTGAAGCTTGACAAGGTTGCCAGCCGCTGTTTTAAGGAATAAGAATAAAATATTAACTATAGGAAAGCCTCACTACTGTATTCAGTTTGAAGGCCCTCCTCACTGCTCAACACAATCTGTGAGATGAGAGGAAGTGGATAGGGACTGGCTTGATGCTTGGGCGATCTGGGTCCAGTTCCTGGATCTGCCACACATTTCCAGTGGTGGCGAGGAGCAGCGTCCCCTGAGCACTTCTCTGCAGCAGTAACTTGCTGTGGGATCTTGAAGAAGTCATGTAGGGTCAGATCCTGAGAGGTATTTGAAATCAGTGGGAGCGAGGTGCCTGAACATTTGTGCGGATCAAGCCTTAGTCTCTGTGTGACTCAGCTCCAAATCTATTATATTGGGATAATTGTCCTAACACAAAGTCTTTATCCTCAGAATACCCCTAAGAGAGACTGATCACAATCCTCTTGATGAACATGCTGCTCCCATGGTCATGAAAGAAAGTACAGTATGTTTCCTTGTATGAAAAATGTTCCTCGGGCATGTAATGGGGGAGGAACCTGTGACTGGCAACTGCTTGCCTTGAAAAACTTGCACGGCAGAAAGAATGAAAACGTTCCTGTCTTCTCTCTCTGAGCATTTTACACGTGTGTGTGTGTGTGTGTGTGTGTGTGTCTTTCAGCTATAACTTAAATGCCTGAGAACTGTATTATCAAACCCTCTGATATCAGTACAAAAGGAGGAGTTGGAAGGCAATCTACTTCATCAGCCCTGTACAACACCTGGCCCAGGATTTGAATAGGAGTTGAGTGAGATCAACCTGAGTTATGGCGTGTTATGGTGTTTGCCTACTATGGTGATTGATGGTATAATATAAATGCAAAACGGGCATGTAGCCTGCTAGTGTATCATCTGGATAGACTGAGAAATAAAAGTTTTCAGGGGCTAAAACAGGCAATAACAACTTAGAAGAAAGGCAAGGACTTGAACATAATTACATCCAGGTCCCTGCTCTATCTGACGATGACCAGGCCAATTAGTATTACAGCTATGCTGCCTGCCAGCTTCTTTTTCCTCTTAGGAGTACAAATTAGAAAGGTTGTTTGTTCCTTCTGACACAAAGGAAGGCGTTGACTTTTTTAGCCATTGCAGCATGACATGTTGTAGGCACAGGGAGATTAGGTGATCTGCTTCTTTTGTGTGGGAGAATATCAAGGATCCGAATAAAAATGTAACCCATCCAAAATGGCACCCTGCCCACTCCTATTTACATACATTCAAGCTTAGTCAATGGAGCCCTTTGTTTCCAGAATTGACAGATTATTCCGATTGTGTGTGTGGAGGTTGTTTTTGTGCTTTACTGTCCGCTGGGGCCTAAGAAAACACCAAAGATGTTATCCAATACCATAGCTAACAGAATGGCAGGAACAAGAATTCAAAACCTGTGAACAAAAGTCATTTTTTGGTCTGACCCTGTGGATTTCTGTGGCTTGTGTTTCAGTGCATAGGTTTTATCTAAAGAAAGAAACTTCTGTTGCCTCCCAACCTGCCTATTTTCAAGGTGTTATACACACAATTCATCAGCATTCAATTATGGGGTGGTCTAGACTATAATATATAACGTCGATTAATAAGTCACAGTCAACTAGCACAAGACAGTGGCCTTGGAATTGCACCAAGGATCCAAGCATTAAACAATCTCACGATACAAAATTTCCTCTACTATAGCCTTTTATTATACATTTCTTAATGGTAGAGCCATGTTCTGAGACTTAAGTCTTGTATATTTACTGTTTGGAGTCAAGCATATCATTTTGCATTCTTCTGCTGTTCATAACTGTAATCTATTCTGGTTTTCATCACACCATGTCAAATAAACCAGATCAGGCACAGAAAGGAAGCTGCTCAAGATATTAACATGTCCCCAACCTGAAGAATTACTGACCAAATCTCAAAACATGGACTTTGTCCTTTTGATTACAACAGAAGCGCTTCAGAAAGAGGAAAAGAAACCCTTCAGTTCAAGACAGGATGTCAGTAGCAATAACCCAGGTTTTTACTACTACTTTCTGTTAAAGATCGGCTAGGTTCAAGGACCCCACTGACAGGGTGTAACAATCAGCATGTGCGATAGAAGGTTTTATAAACTGCACAGACCTTTGCCAAAAACTGACATATTTATGTCAGAATAGGAGTTCAAATGGGAAATGTGGGTTTTCAACCAAAAAACCTCTCTCTATCCTGATTGTTTCAACTGTCTGCATATGAAACACCTGCCCTTTTACAATGATGCAGCTTTACAAAGGTTTGTATGAGCTAAATCCATATCCTTTTCATTTTGTGCAAGGTGAGCAGTGGTGCTAAAATGAACCAAAAGAACAGAAATGGGATCAAGATCTGAGTTGCACCATGATGAAGGCAGTAGGGGTGAACTTGGCTTGATGTCAGGTCTGAGGGAGAAGAATCTAGCTTGCTATATTCCTGTGCCTGCCAGCTAAGCAAACAGCAGTACTGGCACTTGTTCTGGACACTCCCAACAGGGTGCGAGGCTTTAGTTAGCAACAAGACCCGATAAACATTTGGAAATACATCTACCTGAAACTAACAGTTAGTGTAGGTGTTAATTTTGGCACTGAATTCAACCTCTGTAAGATAATAAAGCCAAGCTCTTGGCACCTTCGTGTTCCCATTGAGTAACATTTATTTTTTACACCTTAGACTGGTGTCATGAGCAGGGGTGAATCCAGAAAAATCACTGGTTTTTGTACAAAGTCTATTTTAACTATTCACTTATTGGTGACAAGGTGTATGAGGATGTCTAGTGTCAGTATCCGACGCATCGTTATTTGTAACTGAAACAACACTTAAAAGTTCGTAAGTTAAATAGGAAAATAGACTGGAAGTTCAATTCCCTTGTAAGCAGCGAGATACTATTTTGGTTAATGTGTACACACACACACACACACCTTTGGATAAGTCAGATTAGAACAACACACTGGAACATTTTGGTTTGGAACGTACTGGAGACCAGTTAAATTCCACATATGTACCCATACATATTTTTCTTACATCTTCCAGCATCTGTGTTTATCTCTTACAAATCCATATATACTATGATTAGTGAAGTCATCTAAAACAATGGCAAGTGCTTGAAACTGAAGCAAAAACCCCAAACCAACCCTTATGTTTAATAGCAGACATACTGGAAGATGTCTATTTTCTTTCTCATTTGTATGCAGACAGGAAAATATGGGCAGAGGGCATTCTTCATAATGTGAGGAGAAATACAGACAAATAACCAAGGAAAGGTGTACATTAGGGGTGTGCGAAACGGGCCCTATTCGATTTGGATTCAGCCCAAATTGGGGACAGTGATTCTATTCGTTGATTCGGATCACTGTCCCGATTTGATTTGGTCGAATCCGAATCTGAAAATTTGATGCTGATTTGGAGAATCAGCTATTCAGACACAGACATAGCTTCAAATGTTTTTTCTGCATACCTTGAGGTACCAGGTGTGGTTCGTGATTGCTGTGATGCTGGGGCGGATGGATTGTCCACAGGAGTGCAGGGGGCTCCCCGCATGCTCGGTGGCAAACCTGGAAGTGGACCAGAAGTACTTTGGTCCACTTTTCGCTGCATTGGGGAGCATGTTGAGGGCCCCCCCTGCACCCTGCAGTTCAGTGATTGGCTGCAGGAGGACTCTGGGTGCCCCCCCAGACCCAGGAGGCACCAGTCACCAAGCTGGAGGGGTGCAGGGGGTTCCCCCTGTGTGCTCCCCGGTGGTCCAGGAAGTGGACTGGAAGTGCTTCTGGTCCACTTCTGTGTCTGCTGCTGAGCACGCTGGGGAGCCCCCTGCACTCCTGTGGGACTCTCCATGTGTCCCAGCATTGCAGCACTCACAAGCCCCTGCTACCTAGAAGTAAGTAGAAAAAACATTTCAAGCTGTGTCTATGTCTGAATCGCCGAATCTTTCCAAATCAATTTGGAGGGTTCTGCTTTGATTAGGAGAGATGAAAAGGTCCTCTGATTCGATTTGGAGATTTGGCCACCGAATTGGGCTGAATCTCCGCTGAATTGAATCAGGTATTGAAGCTTCGCACAGCCCTAGTGTACATCAAATGCAGCAGAACACCCTAAATTGTCATATATATTAATATATCACAGAGGCAATATAGAAGAACCTTTCCTGGGTTTAACAACATCTGGCATCTTGTGAACAAGCATCACATGCTTTATAAGGTATTATTCTGGCCATGACAATTATAGGAGTTAAGTTTATATCCCTACACCAAACCCAAGGCATAGTGTGGGACTCATTGCATGGGATATTCTATGTGTGGGCTGATATATAATGTATACCAGAGAGTTTTGTCTTTGGGATTCCTATGAAAGATTGCTAGAATGAGCTGGTTTTTGAACCACACAATGTGGAAAGGGCTGTTGATGGTACTTGGGCTGTCACATTTGATACCCTGAAGCTGCAGGGCAGTTTCATACTCCGAATTGTCATGCTGTGAATCAAATCATGTTGATCATAGCACGATCATTGTGAGAGCTCCCTCCAAGTAGGTGTGTGAAGGAGAGAGAGCCCTGAGGGGTAAGAGCATACTTTACCATTTTGGTGTCCTGGGGAAAGGAAATGGAACAGGAACATTGACGTGGCTCAGTTACCGCACAGCAAACCACTGGTGACACCTTCCAACATGTCAGTTGAAAGGATGGGGTGATTTCCGTCACAATGTAAAGCATGTTTGGGGCTAGAGCTCTGGAGTGCTGTTTGTGCTTTTCATAGGTTTTTCAGGGCTCAATAGTTTCAATGGATGAAACAAGCCTGCTCCTAATTATGTATTGCTGCTACAAGTGGATTTTTAATGAAATTCTACTTTATTTATTACTGTTTGTCTGCATTACTCTACTGCTGATATACAGTTGGATCTTTTGCCCCTGTGAGGTACCTGTTTTCAACTGAATTACTTATTCTGTTCACACAATATGTGACATTTCCACTTATAAATTATCTTTATAATTATCTATTATAATTATGGCACTTATTCATCTAAAATACAAATACATTTACACTAATCTGCTTCTTTGGTGTTTTACTTCTGAATGAATGTAATAGATGTGGGCCATGTATTATATATGATGTAAAGCAGCATAGCTCCATCAAGTACACAGAATTATTTATCAGTAAAGATCTGGTCCTTTTTATATTAGTTTTTTTTAAAAAAGCATTTCTTGTTGCAGTTCAGTTTCTTTAACTCAGCAACAGTCTCTAATTCATCAATATCCTTTTTCTATTATTACTCGTCCAAAAATAAATATAATTGACCAGTTCTCAAAGTTATGTCAATCTCCATTAATTGAGCATCTGTCCCAGTGTAATTGACCCTGAGGAAAATAGAAACAGATCATTGCTTTTCAGCTACATGACTGTGATGTTCATGCTTAGAGTACACAGGCCAAAATCTTATTAGACTGTAAACTCATATGTGATTAGAAATCTACTGTCATTCCTAAGTCTCTCCTGCTTTCATGGCTTTTCCTCCCATTGATGTTTTATGCTTTGGGTTTTAAATATTTGGGTAAGTAATAGTGTGTCGATACACAATAATGTCCCAATTCCAGAATATCAGAATGCAGAACATACCATATTTATCCACATGCACCCTTTCCCCAAAAATCAGCCCTCCAAAACTGGGATGCATGTTTTGTACCTGCAAAGAATAATTTTTCCAACTATTTAGCCGATCTAATAAAATATATCACATTTACCCAAAGAACCTTGTCTGCCTATGTCTTAAGTGGCAAGTTAACACTTTTTATTGCCAGTTCAATAGCAGCAATAGTTAACACAGGACTTCACCCCTATGTGTTTGCTGTCTAAGAGAGAAGTAAATGCCTTTTTGCAGCACAGCTGTTCCAAGAAAAAGCCAGTTCTAGGCTATCGTTTTGGAAAAATCTTTTTTTCCTACATTGTGGGCCCAGCTACGCAAACCGTCCAATGCACAGTTGTTAGTATACAGTCATTTAGTACTTGCATAACCAAGTACTAAATGACTGCGTAGTAACTCAGTAGCATCCTGGCATGGTTGCCTAGTGACGCTTACTGTGCAGTAGCTCATTAGCTTGTCACGGTTCATGCCTGGGGACGCTACTGCACATTAGTAACAAGCTACTGCGCAGTAAGCATCTTGAGTACACGCACCCTGTGTCATCCAGAACAAAGTGCGTCTCTTATGAAAGGGGCCTGGTATGCACAAAATCCCCCAAAACAGTGTTTACTTTCAAACTTTGTGTTAGTATCCGTTTGTAAGGTCAAATGTAAGTAACATTTAAGCAGAAGTCTAATTGGCAGAGTTGAATCTACCAGCAGCTTTGTGAAAAACACCACTGATTTTCAGATATAAATACAGTAACACTCAAAAGTAGAGCATCAATGAAAGTTTCTGAATATTTGAATGCCAGGATACTTTAAAAATTACTTTGAGAAGGGTATGACCTTGGTCTGCAGGATGATCTTCCCTCTCTGTAGTTATGCACGACTGAGTGCCACTGATTTTATAATTAATCGTAAACTCTTGCCTAAAGTTAATTGATGTCCTCATTATGTCACACTGACTGTAGCTCTGTATACTCTTCTACCATTAACTTCTTTCTACACCAGTTTGCCGTACAACTAAGTAGTATGAATATTCCTACAGAAGATTTCAAAACCAAAATCGACTGTCACTGCGACTGCTGTATGAACATTTACATTTGCAAGCATCAGAAGAAAATGTTCTCCCCACCCCACATTCCCTCACATTTCATGGAAACCACAAACTATAGTGATTTTGCTAGTACTTGTGGTAGCAACCAGCTGGATACTAGTAATGGACTGTTTACTAGTGGCAGTCAAAAATGCTTGTCCTTGAATACCTAGCTGTCAGTGCATTAAAATTGAAGTTTCCATATTAAGGGGAGATTTTCAAAGCCATCTAAGGGATTTGGATGCCCTTGGAACTGAGTGTGCAAAACCCTTTGTAGAAGCTTTGAAAAATGTTATTCCAAGTCTTTGGGAAACATTCTCCCTAGCCCAATTCCCACCATTTGGGCTGCTGAGACCTGGGAGGAACAACGGAGAGCCACTTATTTTCAGGTACATGGAGTAACAGGCCCTGAGGTCAGGGCTGGAGGGTGCAAAATGACTAGGGGATGGAGAAGTGGTATATTTATAACTGTTACATTTCCTAATTAATTAAGGTTTTCTTGAGCAGCATTCTGAAACATCACGCTATGAACAAAGAGAGTTCTCAGGATTAATTGCCATCAGCAGTTAGATTGATGCATCTGCCTATTTCATCAAGAGGCTGGTATTTCTTTCCTGTGCACTTGACCTTCAATTTTAACTATTCTTTCATCTGCAGAGGTAGACAGTCATTTAAAGTTTCATTTGGTATAGATCCACACTAAGCTTCTCCATCGAGCACTTTAGTTTGTCCTTCCTTGTTCCATTCACCTCTCTACCAGGTATCAATCTGATCTTTTTGATGCTTCACTTTAGGCATGACTCCATCTCAAATCACGAACCCAGTAGTTTTGGAAACAAGCCTATCCTGATGACCTTTTGAATACAGTCCAATATGTAATGGGGTGGATATCATGAATCATTTCTAACATTCATATCCCCTGGGCCCAGGGCTCTTGGTTGAGAATGAAATAGATTTGCCCTTGAAGTTGTGCTCAGGCCTGATATAACTTTTTCAAATGAAAATTTTTAACCACCATTAATATTCTCTTAAAAAAATTCCCAGGCTTGTGCATCATCACTGTGATGAATCATGTCTGGTTAAGAGTAATACTTGAGATGACTGATCTGCTGTAATGAGACTGGACATATTACGGTGAGGATGCATCTGCCCCAGAAGAATCTCTGGACTATGCCGTTCTGAAAACAAGTTCCTACACAAACAAAAAAAATTAGTAAAAACTTCCCCGGTCACAAGAATTTGCAATTTTGAAGTCAGTGAGGCTACTCATCAAAGCAAAGGCCATAGGGTAAGGCCCTACATGTTTTGTGAGGGAAAGTGTATGTGGGAAATCAACAAGATATAATGGTATGATGTAAAATTGATATACTTGTGGTACGCAACCTACTCAAAAGAATTCATGTTAGACTCTAGGTGGGAGGATATGGCCTCAAGGTGTGGTCAGCCACTAAGAAATAATTGATAATCTCATGCTTCCATACTGCGTTTCATTAGCTGACTTCTGTCATAAGACCATGAAACAGCTGAATACTGAAATTCAGCCCTGGTTCAAGTACAGACTTCATTTCTGTTGAAAGACGGTTAGTAAACTGTCTTTCAATGGCTGAAACTCAAGTCCTGGGAAGGGCTTAGTAGGTCAGGTCTATGGCGTGTCCCTTGTTTGTCTAATTAATTAGGTACAACTTACCTGGTCTGAAAACCGTTTCCCTCTGTATCTCAGAGAGAGAGGGATGATGTTCTAGGTGAGCTCTTGGATGCAGTTAGACAACCGATGAAAGCACACCATCCTATTTCATCTCATTTTATTTTCTGAAACATAGGCCACGGATTGAGCAGATGTATCATGGCATGCTATGCCAGCTGAAGAACTATAACTACCTCCAGAATTTAGGGCCAAGATTTATAAAAGCAACTTGGCGGAAAGAGAAAAGTCAATTTGTGTGCAGCTACCCTGAGATTCTTCACTTCTAAGAAAGCGATGGAGAGACAAAACTTCTGCATGTTGAACATGCTCATTAGTTCCTAAACAAAGGTCCACTCAATGTACCTCACATTGAACACTCACATATGGACGCAAATGCCTGTATATGCTTGTTTTTTCAACATTTCTCCAAACATTTATGACATTTTTTCATGAAAATCTCAAAATTTGTTGACCTGCTGACTGCAAAAAATGAGTTTGAGTGGTATGAACCATGTTGGCTCTTTCAGCAGAATGTTAAACTTGAACATGAACAACAAGAAGATGTATTGCAACATACTAATTATTTCATGGCCCAGTGTTTTATCAGTAGCAGCTGGGATTTGGGGCAGAGTTTCAGTATAGTGCACTGATGGATCTGCTTACTGTAGTATATTTTAAGCAATTATTGACAGAACTGAGGCCACTTGATAGTCAGTCTTTTATTGTTCATTTTCATACATGTTAATAAATAAATTAAACTTCTTTTTCTCCATGTATAGATTTTAAAGCTGGAATAGATTATTGGAACCCTTCCTCTGACCTCCTATACAAGTCAGGCCATAGAATCTCACCAAATCAACCCTGTATTGAGCTCAATGGCTTGTGTTCAACACATATCTTCCAGAAAGGGCTTGAAACCTTGATTTGAAAACATCAGAAGAAAGCGAATCTGTTACTTCCCTTGGTTGTTTGTTTCACTGGTTAATCACTTTCACGGTTAAAAATGTGAGCCTTATTTTTAAGTCGAATTTGCCTAGCTTTAGTGTCCAGCTGAGAATTTTTAATTGGTTGCAGTCTGAACCCTTATCACATACCAGTGATTCATCCTTTGTGTGTAGCGAGGGACAGAGTAAGATTACAGGGAGGAGGGTTTGTCTAATGTTTTCAATTCAGGAGATAAATTGCAAAGCCATATCACTAAATGGCAAAGATTTATGTTATTGCTTGGAACTGTGGGCTGCCCTGCATCTGCAGCCCACAAATGCTGAGGCAGCAGCAGGCCTACCTGATTTGTCTAAATGAAGGCCTACTAGCTTCTCTGTTAAGTTGACAGGCTATGGTCTTGTAGGACATTATTAATCCTATTAGTTTGTTCCAAAAAGAAAAATTTCCCGATTCCTGGTACATGCCACAGTTTCACATACTTCAATCTTTCATTCAACCTCTTTGTCTGGCAGTAGCCTGGGCATTACATTAATATTCAGCCTCCTGGCTACTGGTGACCACTTTGTCATTCAGTTTGGCTATAGATTCTGGAAGCAAACATTAGCCTGATGTTTTCAGCAGGCTGATCCGAACAATTTACTAAAGAAAGCGAATCACATGTTGTTTTGTAGTCAGCGGCCTTGTTCATTTGCACAACTCTGCAGATACGAACACACCTGCAGGCAACGTGGAGCTTAGCAAATTTCATTGATGGTTCCTGCTATGAGATTAAAATGTGGGAAAATCCAGTTTGATTAAACTGATCATTTGAAATAACTGCACCTGCAAACCGAGGGAAAATGGTTTTGACAAAGCTGTCTATTGAACTAGTTTAAAACTAAGCTAGGAAAATTAATATATCTGTGTAGATACAGACCTGGAATAAACGAGAAGAATTCAGCTTTCCCATAACATCGCTGAACTTGCCTATAACATTGCCGATGTTTTAAAATAAATATTGCAGAGATAGTTTCAGGAACATTTATTCCTTTAATCCCTATTGTTTTCTCCAAAGCTAAGCTCCCTGGATCAGTCCAAAGTCCATGTCAGTCAATGACAAAGACTCCTACTCTCTTCCTTGGCTTTGGTCCATGGTCTCAGAAGTTGTACTCCCATTCAATTCATTAGAAAAACTCCCCCGGATGGATCAAGCCCTTACACAGGGTCTCAGGGAATTCAGCTGTTTCTGATGCAACACAACCTTTTCTTTTCAAAACTGAAGTTTAGCCTGCTGACAAAGCAATTTCAAGTCTGCTAGACAGTCTCATCCTTTCCCTCTTTTATATAGCCATATGGCAGGATGCTGTTCACAGGAGCAACTACTGCTGCACTAGCTCCATCATTTTTCTTTGGAAGATCTCAGGAACCCGAGGAATGCCAAACAAATCCCACTGGTGTGCTAAAAATGGTTATACCTGGCACAATCTGCCAAAAAAAAGCTCTGAGGTATCTCAAGGGGGAAAATACTTGGAACCTTCTCATTTTGGAGTGACATCCTCCCATGCAGCCAGGATGCACAGTATTTTCTCACATACAACATGCCCCAAAATAAAATATGTACCTTATTTTCGAAAGGCAGAACAAAGGGAAAACGATCTTCCCTGTAGGAATTAACTGAATAATAGCAACAGGTAGGGAGCTGAGCCTGCCCGTTGTTCTGCTCCCTGAGTCACGTGCAGATTTTACTTTCATTTTTGCCCAGTAAGGCAGAAACTGTTTTCAGTGTATTTCTCACATATATGCACTGCAATGTACAGCAACTGGTTTTTGGAAGAAAATGTGTGTTGTGGGTGAGAAAATAAAAGGCATTCCTCTCCCTGAATTGTTTGTATGAGCTTTATGTGAGCTGTTTTCATTTTCCTTCGGCTCTGTAATCATAGGGGAAGCTCTACTCTGGACAGACTCTACGATGTCTTTGATAAATCCACAGCTAACCAGTCTAATTGTGTTTTTTAACTTTGTTTCACAAGTGCATTCTGTTAGGAGTTGCTTCATCTTTTTACTTAGTCATAATTGGGACACTCCGTTGTAGTCCTACTTCTGTAAAACTATAGACTTTTTTTTCCCCCAGCTGGTGCACCATTTACGTTACTGCAGCCATGTGTTGCCTAACAAGTTTATTTGTGGAGTGATAATGACACACACTTTAAACCATTAACCGGTACTTCTGCATTTAATTTTGTTCCTTATAGTAAAATTTCCCACCTGGACTGTCTGAAGCAGGATGTGTTAAGTCTAGACAATTATTCAGACTATGTTGCGCTATTTCAGGTAGTGTTGTCTTGATCTGATTTCACACATCAGAGCGATATGGTTTTCTGTGTCAGTTTTAGGCTGGATGTTATCACTGGAATATAGAAAGACTTCTGAACTTCAGAGAGTAGCTACCTGGCCCATGAAGGAACAGTGCATCGTCAGGTATAAATCGGGACTCAGGGTTTTACCTATCACAGTAGATAGGGCCAGATCAAAATCTGAACCTCAACGCTAACTGGAGTATAAATAACAAATTGTAATAATTTTCTTGTGGTTTTAATTATTCTCAGTTCTCTTGTTAGACACAAAAAGGGAAAATGGCTGGCCATGCAGTACAAGGTGCATTTCTTTTGCTATATCAGATATTTGATATTGAATATTGGACAAATCTATTCTTTTTATCTTCAAAGATCAGATGTCCCTATATTTCAATTTGTCCTTTCATGGTTCTTTGATAATTCACTCAACTTTTTATCTATTTAGGAGGATACACAGTCTTTCTGACGGTCTCCAAAGTAAGGTTAAATTCTAATTGCCTTTCTGGGAAAGTTTGGGGTTTTTTTTAAATCTAAGAGCTATGTTGAAAGAACTGATTGAAGATTTGGGGAAAGTGAGGAGCGTTTCACAAAACATAGAGCTATGTTTGGTTTGAAATCAAACTATTTTTTAAGTTACAAAACTTGGAAACTGATCTCTACAATAGATATAGATACCAAAACACTGTATTCAACCCAGTAATGAGGCAAACGGCCAATTGTGATGTTCAAATACGGGAAACCAACATTAGATAATTGCAAATGATGGATAATTGCCATTTGACATTCGCAGTCTCTTCAAAAAAGCAGGATTAGTTCAAAAATAGTCAGCCAACCAAAATCAATGCCAAAATTAACCAAGTCATTACATTTTCCACTTGACATGCTATTTGCCTGGTCTCTACCCTTGACAAGTTTTGCCCCTCTGCATTCTTTCCAGGCTCTCAATTACTTTTCAGGGCATTTCAGTTCATTTATAACAAGCATACTCTCTCATTTGTCTCCTCCTTCAGATTTGAAGTGATTGTGCACAGAAAGAAATGATGCTTCCACTTAAGTCGGTGCTCTGGAAGGTTAATGTCAAGAGCTTCCACTGGATTAAAGACTGGAATTCATTTTTGCACTTACTTATTTTTCCCTCCTCTATTATCCCTTCTTATTTCATTTGATTAGGCAGTATTTACTTCTGACATAGCAGAGAAGAAAGCCAGGCTAAATCTGCTTTACTTAGAAGCTAGAAACAAATTATTTACAAGGGAGCACAAGCTTGTAGCTCATTCCTGTGGGTGTGTGCCAGTTCAACACAGACGGTTAGCTTGCAGCTCACAAATAGGCACTAGAATCACCTTAGTTTCCTGTAATTTAGTGAAGGCCCTGTATCCGGTCAACCCATCCTTCCAGCTGTGTTGGCCTTCCTGTAGAGCCCATCAACACATTCCTCTATTGGTCGGAGGAGAACCACTTAAAAATGACTCAAGGTACTTGGTTCCCTCACAGGAATGTGTTAACCAAGCTGCTTTTGCTGCACGCCCAGTCCTGCTTTCCTGTGGCACTCGCATGTTGAGCTTCAATTCCTCTGCCTTTAAATAGACACTGTCTAAAGCCAAATTTTCAAGGGCCTGTGAAAAAGGAAACCATGCAACACATACACAAAAACCCCAGAAGACACGTAGAAGTCAGGCCGTTTCATTCGCAGGGAAGGAATTTTGCATTTTGCTGTGGCTCATCTATCATGCGGTCCTTTATAAACTTTGGTGCATGTCTTGTTGGAACCATGGAATATTCTTTCATGTGGCATTTCTCTGTGATGCTGTTTTGAAGACTTCTGTCTTAGAAACACCGGAAACCATGTTCTCTCCACTTAGTGATTGCCAACTCCACGTACCGGTTGCTTTCTCATGCATTTATACATTTCTTCTCAAACTGTGCTTTTCAAACAAGTGGCTCCCACCTTTGGGGGCAACAAATCAAAGTTTTCAGAGTTCCCCCGAGCTCTAACACTGCTTGTTGCTTCCTTTATTTTTGGTGTGCTCTCAACACACTGGGACACCCCACATAATCATAAAACCAGAGTTTGGAGCAGGCTCATGTTGGGGTGGTGAGGCAAAGGGGAGCTCTATACCACTTCAGACCAGGAGGTATTATAGTTGCAGGAGAAGTACAGCTGATGCTATGTGTTGGTAGGGATATACACTCATCTGCTTTGGCTAGTGGAGTTGGGGTGGGGGTCATAGAGAGGTTGGCGTCATATGAGACTCATGACTTAGAAGGACAGGCTGAAAGAAATAGGGTTATTTAGTCTGAAGAAGAGAAGGCTGAGGGTGGATTTTATAACAGTTTTCAAATACCTGAAGGGTAATTACAGAGAGGATGGAGATGAGCTTTTCTCTGTGGCCATAGGGGACAGGACTAGGAGCAATGGCCTCAAGCTTCAGCAGAGGAAATTTAGGTTGGAGATTAGGAGGAAATTTTTGACTACACGGATGGTCATGCATTGGAACAGGCAACCTAGAGAAGTTGTGGAATCTCCATCTCTAGAAATTTTCAAGAGCAGGTTGGACAAACACCTGGCTGGGAAGCCTTAGTCAGGAATGGGCCTGCCTTTAGCAAGGGGCTGGACTAGATTTTCTTGTGACCTTCCAGACCTACTTTCCTACAATCCTATAGATTTCCTGCAGACTCCCCTTGAGGGAGCTGTTGCAATTCACCACTCGGGTGAAGATGAGTGGTCCCTGGATGTGGGATCTAGGGGAAAACATTACTTTCAGTCTTCCCTGTAGTGTTCATCCCAGATGAGTAGCCCCAAGGTTGGGAGTTGGTGCCTAGAGGAACTCTGATTACTAGGGGTGTGTGAAACAGGCTGTATTTGATTTAGATTCAGCCCAAATCAGGGACAGTAATTCGATTAGTTGATTCAGATCACTGTTCCTGATTTGGCCAAATCCGAATCTGAAGATTTGATGCTGATTCAGAGAATCAGCAATTTGGCCATAGACACAGCTTTATATGTTTTTTCTACATACCTCAAGGTACCAGGCACAGCTTATGAATGCTGCAATGCTGGATGGATGGATGGAGAGTCTCACAGGAACAAGGGGGTGGGGGTGGGCATGTGCTTGGGGCCAACCCAGAAGAGGACCAGAAGTACTTCTGGGTCCACCACTGAGCATGCAGGGGGGCTCCGCCGCACCCCCTGGCTCAGCAATCAGCTGCAGGGGGACCCTGGGTGCCCCCCCAGACCCAGGAGGCACCAGTCGCTGAGCTAGGGAGGGGCAGAGGGCACCTTGCACGCTCCCCGGTAGACCTGGAAGTGCTCCTGTGGGATGCTCCATCTGCCCCAGCATCGCGGCATTCACGAGCTGCCTGCTACCTAGAGGTATGTAGAAAAAACATTTAAAGCTGTGTCTATGTCTGAATCTTCAAATCTCTCCAATTTGATTTGGAGGTTTCTGTTTCAATCTGGAGAGATTAAAGGGTCTCCTGATTCAATTCGCGTTTTGAGATTTGGCCACTGAATCAGGCCGAATCTCTGCTGAATCGAATCAGTGACTGAAGCTTTGCACAGCCCTACTGATTATGTGTTAACATTGCAATGGACAAAACACAGAAGACCTGATAGTACTTTTTCTTTCAAAGGTCTTTTAAAAATAATAATTATTGGCTCAACCATTATACAGCCCTTTTAAAATTGGATCCCCTGCACTATCTTCTTTCTTTTCTCTCTCTCTCTCTCTCTCTCTCTCTCTGTCTCTCCCCCTTTTTCTTATATGTTCCTTCCTTGAGATATATCCTATCATGGGTTATTGTTTGGTCTGTGTGAGTCAGCAGCGATCCAATCCAGCTTTGGATCTGTACGCTTTGGAGAGCCATGATCCGATCCAGAGCTCCGGACCGGGTTTCTGCCTCGAGCCAGCTGATGTGGCTCCGAAGCTTCGGAGCCGCCTCGGTGATCCTGCCATAGGGTATAATGGGGAATCAATGAAATATCTATAATGTTGTTGTTTTTTGTCTGATTTGGATGAAACTTGCAGGGATGGTAGCCGCTGCTGAGAGCATGAGACCTGCGAAGTTTCAGGAAGATCAGTGCAGGGGTTTGGGAGGAACTGTACCCCAAATTCTTGAAAGCCAAACTCATGTCACAGCTGTGCGTTACAACACAGGGGGTCAAAACTGCAGGGGTGCTGGCTCTCACTGAGGCCACAAAGTTCCAAGTTTCAAGAAGATCGGTGCAGGGGTTTGGGGGGAACTGCACCCCAAGCTGTGGACAAGCAAAACTGGTGCCATGGGTGGTGCTGTGTGCGCTAAGGCACAGTGGGGTGACAGCTGCAGCGATGGTGGCACTTGGCATTGTACAGCCAATGATTTGTAGCAAAGCTACACCTGCTGTGACGCCTGCCAGCTGTGGAGATCGGTGCAGGGGGCTCTGGGGCCTGCATCCCTAGCTGCTGATGGGTAAAACTGGTGCCAAGACTGTGTCTGTCTTGGGGCAGTTTATTGTCTGTATTGAGTCTTTCCTCTCCTTAGCCTGGTTTTGTAGGTGCTAATTGATGCTTGTTAAGTCGTTATGTAGTAGCTAGGTCCTGTGTATTGAGCTGGTCCCCCAGTCCCTGGTCCCTGAGTGAATCATGATTGATTAATCCGTAACTGGGAACACAGCAGCTCAGCAGCCAGGCCTGCAGCAGTGTCCCCCCTCCCGCCCCAGGACAGACACCGTCAGTCCCACAAGCACCCACGGCACCAGTTTTGCTTGTCTGCAGCTTGGGGGGCAGTTCCCCCCAAACCCCTGCATCGATCTTCTTGAAACTTGGCAGGCTTTGTGGCCTCAGTAAGAGCTACCACCCCTGCAGTTTTCATACCCCCCCTGTGTTGTAACACAGGCATGACAGAAGTTTTGTTTTCAATAATTTGGGGTACAGTTGCCCTAAACCCCCTGAACTGATCTTCTTGAGACTTGGCAGCTTTGTGGCCTCAGTAAGAGCTACCACCCCTGCAGTTTTCACCCTGCTATGTTGTAATGCCTAGATGTGGCATGCGTTTTGCTTTCAAGAATTTGGGGTGCCGTTCCCCCCAAACCCCTGCACTGATTGTCTTGAAACTTGTCAGGCATCATGCTCTCTGTAGAGTCTACCACCCCTGAAAATTCCATCCAAATTGGACAAAAAATCCCCAAAGTTATAGATATTTTATTGTTTCCCCATTATACCCTATGGCCAGATCTCCGAGGAGGCTCCAAAGCACTTCGGGAAGCCGAACAAGGCAGCGCTTTGACCTGGATGTGCTGCTTCGGACCCCGAAGTGTCCGAAGCTTCTCCGGATCCGAAGCTCTGTCCAAAGCTGCATACAGCCCTAGTTATTGTTATAAGGCATTTGTTTATATACTATTTGACATTGCTCCAGGCACTTCTGTACGGTATATGCCAGTCATATAAAACTTTTATTATTTCATTAATTAAGAACCCCTTCTTGAGAACCAAACCTTCTGCGCAAACTGAGTTCTGTGAAGAGACAATTCCTGTCAGTGGCATTTTAATCCAAAGTTTTTCACGTGTGGATTCTCAGCAACAAGTTTCCCCAAATCCTCCAAACAAAGCCTTGGGCATTTGGATGCATTGCTTGTCTTTGGAACCAGAAGTGCTCTTTGGTTCATCAGGTCTAGTACCTCGCACTCATGTTTATAGGAGAGAAGGGAGCGGTTTCAAGGAAATAACTGTAATACTTTCAGGTAGTATTTTGGTATGCTAAAAACGAGACCGTGTTAATTTTCCATGTTTCTTTGTACCCCTGAAGTGCAGCACCCATCTCTATCCAGGAGAAGGTTTAGATTCCTGAATGTTAATTAGAATGGGTTGCCTAGCCATCGGATGGTGAACACCTGCTCTTCTCATCCTGTCCTACTTAGGAATGTCATATGGCTACTTCAGGAAATTCACAAAACCGAGAACCTAAAAAAGTTCGGTCACTGCCTTTCAGTGCTAGCTTTACTTCAACCTTGCATCACTTTAATGATTTGTTTTAAACACAGACCTCTGAAATACATTATTGGCCAAGACAAGCGGTGTCTGTGAACAGTCATGTTTTTACAGTATTTTAAAGCCAGTGAATCAGTACAGTAAATATTGATACTCTGTTTTGCCTTCAGTAAGGTTGGCTTGCAGTCAAGTTAATTAAACAGTAAATAGCAGAGTGGATATCCCAGCACACTGTCCTATTAAACACGGATCAAGATCAGGATGCCTGATAAAGAGGTCCTTATGCTTTTGCAAATAAAGGAAGGACACAATGTTATACCAGCAATGTTAGCACTTCCCATATGGCTTTCTATAATGAACATTTACTTTGTGTTATTTGAGGGATGAGAATACTTCCCTGATGTATGTGCATTAAATATGCTTTTGTAATTATCTTTCCACCCTAGCATTTCCACCTTCTGACTGCCAGATCTTTCAATTTTTCAGCTTTTCACCAGAACTGAGAGCAATGCCTGTTTAGTAATGTCCTGGGACCGCACAGTCCTCATTTACTGTTTGTCTGCCTGTGTATGAAATTCTATAGGGTTACAGCTATATAGTTTTGCAGGGAAATAAGTGGATCAGTAACAGTACAACTATTTTTGTACCTTTGTGAATGGTGGCTGCAGAACAACAGCTATATCTCTTGATACTGTAACTTGCATAGACTGACCTGGCTCTTTGTCCCTGTCTGGTAGTTAGTTATAAGTTAACACTGGTAGTTAGTTTACACTGGGAGCTAAGGACTATAGGCACAGTAGCTCATAAAGTAGAGGTCCATGCTTTCAGATCCAGCCATCCTTGGTTCATTCCCTTTGGCTGATCACCCCTCTAAGGGCAGCATGTTATAATCGGATTTTGTCTTACTGATGATGTGAGATTTATTTTTACGTAGAATACCAATGGACTCAAAGAAATGACAGGTTTTACTGGACAATGCAATCTGTGCTAACAGTAGTCCACAACCTTGGGAAACAGGACAGAACTGTGGACTGTTACTGCAAAGCCTCCTTTATTTCTTAGTGGTAATAATAAGTGTGAAAATGAAGGCAGTCCCCATCTCAAAAATAATCTTACAATCTCAGTGATGAAGTAGAGGAGAAAGGGAAATCTAGAGAGGAGAAAAATTTGGAAGGCCTGCGCTTGTAATTTGGACAAGATGGTTGTCATGAAATTAAATAGTGGCTAGCACTTTGCTCATTCTCTTATACGTGGACAACACGGTGGGCAGTAGTGCTTGTCCCAGTCTAACCAGGACGAGAACATTCCTTGAGGGCTAAACACATGAAGAACTCTGATGCCAGGCGTCTGCACTGGTGACAGGCTCCCAAGTGCTGGCTTTGTCCCACAGAAGTCACGGGATCTTCTGGTATAAGTCAGGATTGTCCAATACTGGCTTCTGTGTTTAAGCCTGCAACTTGAGGGCCCAATTTTGCACCTGCCCTTGCTTCTAGGCAAAATGTAATACCGGGAGGTGGAAACCTCCTACTGGCTTTTAGAGGCAGATCCTTGCAACCTAACTTAGGGAAATTACAAACAGTTGCAGGTATAAAAATAGAGGCCAATTTTGGTTCTTTAAGACTTCATAGCAAAGTTTGCTCCCACAGAGAAAACCACGTGCTCAAAATAAACTCCTGGGAACACATAACTCGTCTTCATATAGCTGAGGGTCGAAGGTAAGCAGATATTTGGATAACTGAGGCCCCCTTGTATTCTGCACTGTCATTTTGAAATGTCCATGCAGTATGGGACACCTCAGAGAGACATTCTGTTCAACAGAAAAGTTCTTATAATTTTGGGGTAAATATGTAACTGGGCAAATATTTTAGAAGACCTATAACATGCTGCGTCTATGTATCTATCAGCACTTTAGTTTGCCTGGGAGTGCTGGTTACCCCCTTATAGGAAATCCTGCAGCCCTTAATCAGGAAAAATTCCAGCCAACTTCAAAAAGAAGCCTCCAATCCAAATCCTAGTGACATTTCCTCATGCACATAAGACCTTTGCTCCATTGTTCAAAGCAAGCGAGGAGCAAGGCAAATTCTTTTGCAGAGCCTGTTTGAACATGCATAGTTTTTCAGAAGGGAACACAACAGCAATCCAACTTGGTTTCTTTTTTGTTGTTGAGAATACCGAATACATTTTTGATATATTTTTCAGTAGTTACTTAGAGTAGGGGGAAGAGATCCTCTTACACTTCAGACCAATCACCCTCCCATGTATGCTTGAGTGGCCCTGGGATTTTGCTGTTGTTGCTGCCCTATCCAGCTTTTGACAAATAGCAAGCAAAAGGGATTTGCAGAGATCACTCTATTTCTCTCATTTTGTCAGCACAGATGGAAAGCAGAGCTGCATCTAATCTCAGCCCAGAATCAGCTGGAATTGGACTGATACTGTAAAAAGACAGCAAAAGGAGCAGGTCCATAAATTTACTGAGCTGAGGTTTGCACTCTGTAAGCTAGCAGGCAAGAATTTTCCAGTAGTTTATGCTTAAGGAAGGTACCGTTGCATAGAAGTTTATTTTTACTTCCCAATTACTTACAGTGCTCTGTAGTAAGGTACCAGATGCAAAAATTTGTTCACAACAACCAGCCTGTTTATTCGAAATCTTCCCTGGGAATCTAGATTAATAGGGCCAAGTCTTCATGATCTTACTTCATGCATTTACTTGCGAACGGAAGGAGTAAGAACCTTATGCTAAGGCTGTTTGGCAGAATTGTCTGAACTATTTATTGCTAGGAAAGTGGATTAACCAGGATTGCTGCTCATTTCCCTTTTCTTGTTTTAACCTCATACGGTCCGATTCTGCACTGGGTAAAGCAGCCAGAAATGAGCAAGGCTTGGTGAACTCAGCTTAGTGCCCGGTAGGCAGCTGATCCCATTTCAAAACCACCACACAGGCATGCAGTTGACCACATTTGGCAGCCTTTGCTCAAAGGAGCTATTAAGAGTGGATGTGGACTGAGACTGAATTACCCTCTTACCTTAGAAGACTGTGGTTCCTGCGAGTCAGGGTTAAGTGCAAGGGGATGTTAAACGTAGTCTTTAAGAGTAAATTGTTAAGAGTTTGGCATTTCATCTTTGCAAATGGTAATGAGCCATTGATGAATGTTCCAAAGAAAATAAAAAGGGACACTCACTGTAACATATTGCTCCTACATATGCTCGTTCATGCACAGCAGAAATTCAATTAGTACCATACATCTGCAGTACACCTAACAGCTTCCAACAGCAGAGACTTGTCTTACATATTTTTATATGGATGAGGAGTCAAGAACCACATCTAGTAAAGAGGAATGTGTGCAAAAGTAGCAAGAAAGGTCATTACTTGGAGGAAGTAATCATCTTATTGGATTAACTAACAAGGTGTTAATACATTAACAGATCACTGCTTCATTTGCACTGATTTCTTGTACATAGCCAAAGGCTGGAATCAATGATTTTTAAAATTATTTTCCCCCATTCTTAGCTTTATTCAATAAATGCTGATTCCTACATCCTCTCTCCACACCTGTATTGAATGCTGGCACTGCTGGAATTAAGGGTGCTGGTGTTCCCTTTATAAAACTCTCAGATGCAGTTCCTACTCTAGCTACTTTGCCTCTTTCTATACATGAAGTGGCCAAAGAACCACCCAACACTACACGTGACATATAGTAGGAGGTGTTGAAAAATGGCAGGAAGGTAAGCAGAGTGATTTGGCAGCCTGAGCAAAGTCAGACAGCCCATTGGTGAGGTGATCTGGTGACAGTGGCACTTTATACAGTGTTAATATGTTAGGGAGTTTATAGACCTGTTCTGGGAGGTGGGATGGGGGGGAGTTGCTCCAAGAGCTGTGTTTAATAAAATGCCTGGAGTGTCATGTGTATCAGCATCCTTGGACTGAAAAATGGTGACAGGGTGAACTAAAGCTTGTTGAATGAGCTTTAATTCAAAGTGCCCTGCCACCATTTTTCAGCACAGGGATGCTGATCCGCATGACGCTGGAGTCTGCTGGAGCACGGTAATTACCACACTCCAACAGACTCGATTAATCAAGTCTGCTCTGAGTGCTGGAATTACGGCATGTTGGATCAGCCTCCCTGCACATGTATAGGAGCCCTTAATGCAGGGGTGGGCAAAATGTGGCCCGCGGGTTGGATGCAGCCTGCCAGGCCCTTCTATCTGGTCCACGGGGCCCCTAAAAAACTTAGAAAATGAATATTTATCTGGCCCTGGCTGCCTGTCATGCAGCCCTCAATGGCTTGCCAAAACTCAGTAAGTGGCCCTCCACCCAAAATAATTGCCCGCCCCGCCTTAATGTCCATCCAGTTTATTTTATGGCAGCCTAAGGGCTGCTCTAAACCTGCGTGAAAACAACTCCAAAGCCGGTTGCAAGAAATAATCCAGTAGCTCTTCTCTTGCTATCCGACACTGCTTTGTCCAGCAGGGAATTGGTGTAGAGTAGAATCGAGCCACCCAGTTTGAGAACTTCATTCTATGGCTGTTAAAATAGGTAATGCAGTGAGTTTGAGACAGGTTGCTCAGTACTTTAATAACTTTATTTCTGCTCTGTTTTCTGTGGCTGAATCTGGTGCCAACCAATTTTATCAGGGAGAGATTATAGGTCTGAGGCAACACAAACCTGAAGCGTAAGCCTCACTCCCTGAAAGTAAAAAGGAGTTTTGTTGTTACTTTTGTTGGTGTCAGAATTTCAGCCCTGATGTGAATTTAGGTGCATCTTCACTTTTTTTGTGATGCTCAACCTGTTCCAAAATATTTCCAGTCTCTGACAGCAGAATCACACAGCTCCTGTTTCGGATTTAAATTGCAGACATCTTGCCCTAAGGATTACATCATCAATTAGAGATTTAGAGGCCTTTTGCCTTAACTGATTATTACCAAACAGTTTATTTTAAAACTTTATCTAGCCTTACCCAGCCCCTATACATCTGGACTGCATTCCTCAAATGCCATTCCATGCTCTATTGTTTCTCTTGTTTTTGTATGCAGTTTTTTGAGTCCAGAGATGCACTTTTACACTGTAGACATGGTTCTAGCTGGCACAGGAAATATTTTTCATGTTTATCTTCCAAAATATATGCAATGAGACAATCTTATTTTAATTTCAAGTATAAAATAGATACAGGAACATAGAGAAATAGCTAAACAAGATGTCATCCAAGATGCGCTTATATAGGTGATAGAACCATGTACAATAGATTTCTTAAAAGGCAAAAAGCACCATTAATTTAAAGTCTGTAACTTTACAGACAGTTGGCAACCCTGAAGTCATCCCTGTCCCACATCCCCATGTTTAAGTAGAAGCAATCTTAGTTATACCTTCCAAGATATGGCATTTGTAGTTGTATCTTTAGGACCTTCTATTTGCTGGGAGCAAGCCATGCCAAAGAAGCAACGTTCCTGCTGGCTACTTGTGGCACGCGCTCAGAGTTAGAAAGCCAAGAGACATGCTTAGTAAATTAGGTTTTTTTCCCTGGTTTGTTTTATGCCCTTAAGCAGGCTGCCTGAGCCTACACTCATCTGGGGTGCTTTAAATTGGCTTTATTTTTTAGAAATCAGTGAGCATTTCCAGTCAGGCGCTGAGGGTGCCATCCCCTGCAAAATTGAGACCTGAAAGGTCTGTAGTTGTGTACTCACCTGAATGACATACAAAATGAATATGAGAGATCATATGACTTATCTGCCTTTGCAAATTGCTTGGAGGTCAAAAAGCTACGTGCGGATGATCATCTCTTCCCATAACTGACGTGCCACAAGGTAAAGAGATTGATAGGAAGGTACAAGTGGCCTCCAAAGGGAGGCTTACCTCGTGTGTGCAAACTGACTGAAGCAGCAGGCTCCTGCTGACAACATGCTCAATTAAACTGGCAGCACTGCATATCTTCAAGAGTCCTAATAGAGAGGTATGCCAAGTACCAATGTGGGGTGGAGTCACACTCCACCGAGCTGCGTGCCAGATGCTCCCCACAAGCTGAAAGCAGGATACAACGGCAAATTCATCATGAATTCAGATTGCTAGAGGTATGTGTGGCCTCTGCAACCCAGATGAATTGACCTGCACATCCATCAGCAATGAATCATTAGACTGAAAGCATGGGAGTTGAGCAACAATGTTGATAGTCCTGATGGGAATGTGACCCATGGAGAGGTACAGAGGACACACATGTTAGAGAGAAGTTCTGCAGGTCCTCAGATAGTTCCCCCCAGTCTTCCAGGCTTACCGCTATTTTCTAGGCATGCCTATTGTGCATTTTGAGAATTGGCCATGTCTACACACACACACGGAAGAAACAAGAGTTGCATGGCACAGTTTATGAACCGCTGATGCATCTGACTTTCATGCACAATTTTCTGTGTCTGGATAGCACATTGCTCATAGTAGCTAAATAGCAAAGGGCATGAAACATTAATTATGGGTCCACAGTCAAGATGTGAAAACTGCAGCCACACATACTGCACCATTTCCTGAAATTACTCTGGTAAGAACTTAAAGAACAACTCATACCTTTATGATATGAAAGTTTGTTTTCCTGATATGAACATCAGATTTTTCAGGAGAACGCTGCACTTAATCCTTGAGTCTGAATCTCTTTTG
The DNA here is from genome assembly GCF_030867095.1 of Alligator mississippiensis. NCBI lineage: Eukaryota > Metazoa > Chordata > Crocodylia > Alligatoridae > Alligator > Alligator mississippiensis. The sequence continues at coordinate 49,044,510 of NC_081836.1, read as the reverse complement.
GATGCTGTCTGGCATAGGTAAAATTCACTTTTAAATCATTCAGAAATCTGAGTTTATCATCCTTGCCTATTATAGCTTCCAGAGCACCAAGTGAAAGTGATTGCATTCACTGATGTTCATCAGCCTCCATATCACTAATAGAAGATTAGGCCTTTTTAAAACTAAGGCCAGAAGTTCCTGCCTGTTTTTTACTGTTGACAGTGAAGAACGAGGCTATAGGTATTTTTACCAAAAGAAACCAAAATTTAAGTTTAACATTTTAAGGCTAGCGAGTGATTCCACTGTGTAACAAACAATCTTTGCCTGTTGTTTTTGTGGAGTGAACTAACTTTTTTCCCATCGTCTCACTTCAGGATATCCCTGTGACTTGTATTGTATTAACTTTCCTTCCTTCTTGAGTTATAGTTTCTTCTGTGGCTATCTTGATTAAATTACTTTTTTTTTTTTTAAAAGGTGTCTTGTTAAATGAAGACAGCCCAGTCTAGTTTAATACACTATACAGCCTCCAAGAGTGGGAGCTTTCGGGGGTTATTTACTCAGACGGGGGTGGCCGGAACATTACACCTATAACGATTATGCAAGGTGCTGCCTTCTATAAACAGACTGCTTCAGTTTCCTTTTCCAAGCTGATATATTTTATGCTCTCCTTTAGCTTCTACTGATTAGGGTGAACTTCACCCAGGAAAAGTTGCAAGTCTGTCCTTCCTCCAAATCACATAAAAACAGAACGCCAAGTCTTAAAGTCCTTACTGGAATATTCATTCAGTTATTACTCAGCACAGAGACTGAATCTTCAGAACTGAAATTCTTTTGAGCAAGACCGGTCACTTTTTTTTTGTTTCTGATCCACTAATTCACTTGTCACTAGTTTTTCTCATTTCTCTCCTGTACCTTGTGTTGATGTCAGGCCCCACAGCTGGCACACTGCAGGCTACATTGGGGAAAGGACTAATGCATCCCTGCCCTCCTGTTTAAAACTAACAAAAGGAAGTTCTTTTCCACACTTAGGGTAATTAAAGAGTGGAATCTGTTGCCACAAGATGTTTTGGAAGCTGACAGTTTAGCCAGATTAAAAACAGGATTGGACAGCTTCTTGGAGGAAAGGTGCATCAGTAGCTATTGAGCATAGGAGTTAGGTACAACTTCTGAATCAGAACTTCCTAGACTTTAAAAGCTGGAGGCTACAAGTGAGGGAGGAGCAGTGGAAAACACCCTGGGCCACACACAGTTCACTGTTTCTTTCACCATCTACTCTCTGTCACTCATGGGCGACTGGTGCCTCTTGAGTTGGGGGGGCACTTGCCCCCCCCCCCCCCCCCCCCCCCCCCCCCCGCAGCAGACAGTCAGCAACCAGGGGAAGCCCCACCATGGTCAATTCTGCTGACTGGGGAGAGTCCCCATGGCCAATCCCACTGGCCCACAACTGGCAGTGGCATGCTTTTGGCACTTCCCGGCACACCACTGGCACTTCCTGGTTGGCAGGATTGGCCGCAGGGGGACTGCTTCTCTTGGGACACTCCCTGGCCGGCGCTCTCAGGCTGGACATCAGTGTGGCCTGGAAATGCTGCTGTCAGGGGGTGCACCAGCACCCTCAGGGATTGCACCAGCACCCTCAGGGGGTGCACGTGCACCCCTGTGCACCCCCTACATGTTGCCACTGCTGCCACTGTGTGACGCAGGAGACCGGGCAAGATGGACCTATGGTCTGACCCAGTAAATGGCAGTTCTTATGCTCTAACATTATGTTCTTATGTTTGAGAGGGGAAGCAGTGAGACAGTAGTCAGTGTTGAAATCTGATGTGCTCATAGCCCATGAAGAGTGCCATATGCCAGCATATTCCCTTGTGCAGTTGTATATGGCATAGGGCAATTTTGCCCTATATGTTTAAAGGGAGAACAATTTGCTTCTATCAATTTGCTTTCCACCTAACTACCTTTAGGGTCTACTGTGCATCTATTGCTAATTGTAATAGCAGCATCCCTTACTGCTGCTGCTTTTCTATCCAAGCCTGTTCAGCACCTTTTGAAAAGAAACACTTAGATGTCTCAGGAGCCGGCACAACTTATTAGTCACAATTCCACACAGATGCCTTAACTTGTATCCTGCACACCAAGGCAATGCAAATAAGGTCTGAAGTACTTTGCTACAGGATATTCTTCCCAGGCTCATTAGATTCACCTTTGACTTGCACTGGTATAAACAGAAGCCACTTCAGTGAAGGAGTGGGAAACCAGTGTAACTGAGAGGAGAGTCAAACTGCCTTGGGCTGTATTGGTGTAATTTATGTGCCAGGGGTCAGAATAGGTAAACTTACATTATACCTGCCCACACTTGACTCTGAATTTTGTCATCCATGTCTTCTTTGGTTTAGTAACACTTCAGCTCACTTCCACCTTAGATGCTAATTTAGTCAGTGTGCCCTTCCTTATGAATAGGTTAGAAATAATGAACCATTGGCTTTTGCAGTGTCCTTGAGAAACACCTGCAAGTTCAGGAGGTCTCCATGCCAGTATACTTCTTGTAGCACTGGGTGAGAGAGATGGATGAGAAAAGTGGTTTTCTGAGGTTGTTACCACGTACTAAGAACACTGTAGCTCCCCAAGAACTCTTCACACGGATGCTTTGTAAAGCTGTATAACAAGCATGGTCTTATTATTATGGTCTTTTGTCAATCAGTAGTAAAATACCTATGCCTCAAAATTGATGCGTCTCACTGCCCCAAAATAACGTCTAGTTGATTAATCAGAACTCATGATCTGACCTTCTCAGATTTAATAATAAATGGTTAATCTGCTCATCCTGGAGTTAAATCTTTTAAAAGTCTGGCTCGCTGATGAGACTGTTAAAATACTGATCCCCAAAGAATTGTAAAATCACCTTTAAAGCAATGGCTGCCCCATGGCCTGGAATATATCCCTGCTGTTGGTTACCCCTCTGCAATACTTCTTGCATGGGTAGTTTTCCCCACTGTGCTGGAGGTGGTTGGGGAGAATGTCAAAAATAGGAGGAGATGAGGCCAGTGCCTCCTGCGCCCAGTTATTGTGCAGCAGATCCCAGAGGAACATTTCAGGATAGGCTATAGCTGGGAGATATAATGAGTCCTTGGTACCTCAGGGTTAGGGAAATGAAAGTCGTCTTCCCTGTGCCCACTTCTCCACCAGCCAAGGCATGGATCCTATCCAGTGAGGGCTGTCTGACTGCTGCATCCAGAAAAAGACAACAGGCCTCTTACAGACTCAGAGAATTATGCAAACAAAGCCAGCAAAAGACAGTGGAGAAGCATGAAAAAAGAACTGTGAAAAGTAATTACTGTACATGAAAGAGAGAGAGAACTAACTTGGCCTGAGATTGGACTAGTTTCTACCTAAGTGGAGAATGGGCTTATGGGATGTTGAAGTGGCTCATGAAGATAGGATTTGCTTTAACAAAAGGTTATAAAAAGTGTGGAGAGAACTCTTGGCCCTGGTCGTCAACTGGAAAATGCCCATTGGCTTCCTAAGGACTGGAATATGAGCGGTTATTGCTAAGTAAAGAGAACCTGATCCTCTGTTTATGAATCTTCAGGGAGGGAGTAACTGTAACGAGACTTGCTTAGGTAGTTAGGGAGACAGATACATGTGTTCAGAAGATTGGCAGATTTGGATCCTTTGAAACCTTTGTTACCTATGTAACAAAGCTGAAGACTTTTCCACCTGGATCATACCTTTTCTTATAACTAGACTGTTCTGTATCAGGATGAGCTTTTTCGCATGGGTTCTGATGATAGCTTGATCTAATTATGCTCACTCCGGAAGAAAGAGTGAAGAAAGAAGAATACAGGGGATGACAATTTGGGGAATCAATATGCAATTTAGGAATTTTGTTTGACATCAGGAGGTTTATGTATCTGGATGCCTAACTGCAAACTTCCTTTTGATTATGGGACTTGTTTGCCTTCTCTGCTATTTTCACCTCCATATTGAAAAGAAATGTCAATGGGCAGAGGCTCTGAATTAGTAATGAAGGTCCTCAACCCATGACGAGCCTTTATTTATTTGAAAGCACTGTTGGACAAATAAAATCAGTTGCCACCTGTAACCATCAGTCTGTCCAGGTGTAAAGTTTGCTTCCCACATGGTGAATGAATTAAGTCTTCTTCAGGCAGATGCTATGGGGCAATTGTAGCTTACCAAATAATGTCCCAAGTAGTCACACAAAGCACTCAAAGGAGGAAAAGAGAAAGCTACACTTTTCTTCGCTTGAACACCGAGTAGGGCTCTGATTCAGCACCAGTAACATCAGCACGATTGTTGCCATTGACTAGAATGAGCAGAGAATCAAGTTCTTGGAGAGACAGGAGCCTGTTTCAAATTCTTTAAGGACGAGTGAAAATTGACAGATCCCTAATTCAGGCCCTTCCAAACGATGATTATTATTTTTTTGTTGTTGTTGGGGAGGGAGGGGACAGGATGTGGTGGAAAAAACATTTACAAAAGTTTGGCATGTAAAAACCTGAATGATGGATTAACAGCTTATGCCAGGTTTTACCTGCTTTTTAGCAGGTAACATTTCTAACAGCTCAACAAGCTGCTGCTTGCCTAGAGCTATAATTTTCCTCTTTAGCTGAATGAAACTCAAAGAACTTTGTGTAGCTTCAATTTGCTCCAACTTTCTCTTAGATGCTGCCTCTTGCCAGCTTTATTTCACTTCAAGCAGGAAGGCATTAGGGGAGAAAAGCTAATTTCATGATATCAAGATGCTATTTTTCCTGCAGGTTTTTGGCTTTTTTTTTTTTTTTTTTTTTTTTTTTTTTTGGAGCCTAAAGTTTTGCAGAAAGCCTGGACAATGAAAGTAGCATGAACCTAATCACAAGTCTAGGGGGCAGAGACTGGAATGCAGAGGATAAAGCAGAATGTAAATCTATGCAGTGCAGTAATTTAAGGTGTGGGAGGTCTCTTCTCATACATAAAAAGTCCTGTCAGTAAATGAAGCAGCAATCTTTAGCCAGCAAAACAGAGCTGCCTTTTGAATCTCTGGTTTCCCCTTTATATCTAGCTCTTGGAAAAGAAACATAAAGCAGCTTTTTTTTTTTCAAAATGTCTGCAAAACAGATTCTGATTGCAAACGGCTACTGTATATATTGGTAACGGCTTCATTTTCCCGCTGTTTTGAAGCAAATGGTTCCTTTTCTGCCTTTTTTGGCATGCCCCGTGGCATCTTTCACAGGAATGGAAGTTTATCCTCAGTGTCTTGCCTAATTTTCTCCTTCGTGATTTTAGTTTTCCCACGGTAAGATTAAACTCTTCTATATACCATTGGGTCCCATAATAGTTGGTGAACTCCAAGTGAACTCTAACATCTTAACTCCAGTCATTACATTATCCTAATAAGTTCTTTGGATATCTCAGTATTTTAATATTAATCTGTCAAGCACCGTATACTTACTACATGCAAGTGCCAAGTGGCAGGGCCATCCCTGGAAGGGGTGGTGGTGGTGGGGGGAATCGGGGTGACTGCCCCAGACCCTGTGCTTTGGGGGGTCCTGCAGAGCTGGGCCAGCTTTGCATCCAGCCACTTGCCACCCCTCCCACCTGCCACTGAGGCGCCACTGCGTCTGGGCCCTGCACAGGTCGATTTGCCCTGGGCCCCACACCCTGCTACAGTTGTCTCTGCCAAGTGTAGAAATGGCCTATTTCATAAAGGACAGTATCTCAAAAGGTAGTAGGACCTACAAAGGCCAAATCATCATTAATATGATACTTCCCATTTATTGATATTATCCAAAAATAAGCTTCTGGGATGCATCTGAACCAAAAATCAAGAGTCAGATTACTTCAACCTTTGTGGTATTCAAAATCTGGAACAGGATTTTGCAGATTTCCAGTTCTAATTACAGGTTTCTCTCACTTCATGCTGTATGTGCGTCCCTGGAAAACAGCGCACAACTCAAATTTGCATAAAGGGAACCCACTTTACAATGTAACAAATAGGGATACGTTCCAAGACCTCGACTGTACTGACCTCCAGACCCATTTCTACCACTTCTACAAGACAATTTTGGTACTCGCCAACAGCAGACAGTGCACACAAGGAGAGGGTGGTGGTGAAAGTTACCATAATGGGATGGCAACTACACAAACACGTGTCGCACACAATAAGCAAGGAGCGCAGATTCACACAGGAGACTATTTTTTGATGTGCATCACTCCCACAATGCACCGCAAAAGGCAGCTGATTGCAGGCTTCCACCACACTTATTGCATAAGAGTGAATTTATCTCACATATAATGAATTTTCGGTATAAAAAAGGTCATTGCATAAGAGGAAATTTGCACATACAGAACCCGCATAAAGTGAGGGAAACCTGTATAAGGATGAACGGCCAAGTCAACTAAACAGAAACACCCTGCTTGTGTGTCCCCACCAGAGGTTACAGCCATGACTTTAAAGAGAGATTTGTCCCTTTCTGATACTACAGTCTCTCTCTGGTCCCTTTTCTTGTTTGTACTACTGAACAAGTGCCAATGGCTGCTATTCCCTCCCCATGCACTAAAGCACACTGCTGGCATTTTTAAAAAATGTGACTCTCATTGAAAAGAAAAAAGCCTTAATAAAAAAGACAGGGATGTGCACATGCCATAGAAATGGCACAGAGTCTTTTAAGAGGGCAGTGTGGTACCCTGCTTCCTCCTACCCTTCCTCCATTTATATGAAGTGGACTCTAACTTGTTCCAGATAGGAGTGGAGTGGCCCTGCCAGCTATGAGGGCCCATTGCTAGATTGCTCACATGAGAAGGGGAGGCAGGTCCCTAGATTTCCCTCTGCTCATTGTATAAGGCAACAGGTAAACAGTGAGGGTGGGGAGTATCAATATTTAAAGAAGCTATGTATGGCTCTTTCCTCCGCCCTTGTAGAAACAAACCCATTATATTAGGTAGCCCGGAAGAAGTGCTTTCTAAAGAAGGCAAATTCCTGGTTGTGAATCTTGTGAGAAAAAGGTCTAGTTTAATCCAAGCTGGCCATCAAATCTGGGTAGCTCTTGGCAGAGGATGCACTTCTACTGTATTATAAGAAACAAAAGGTATTGGGTTTGGTATTTTCTTTCCTGCTCCACGCAGAATACAGTTTCCTTAAATATGAAAGGTTCCATTTCAAACAGCCAGGGAATTGTCTTACTTTATAAATATTTTGGAAAAGCCCAAATGTAGATAAAGGGACAGAAAACTACTTGGGCCTGATCCAAACCCCAATGGAATCTGTCCATTGACTTCAATGGGTTTTGGATCAGCCTCTCTCTGAGCTGTGCAACCACAAACCAGCTTGTGAATGAAACTTTGATTAAGAATTTCCTGTTCCGCTTTTGTGCCCTGGCATGGGGGTATTTTGTTTGAACAGATAACTACATTAAAATCCATTTGGCTTCAGATGAAAGAAAGAACAAGGCTGTAAGTTTGAACTACACTGAGACTTAGCTATTGCATAGAAACATTGGCAAGAGATTAATTTGCACAAAACAACAAAAGCATCATTACCACTAAATGCAATTATAAAGATGTGATTTAGGGAATTAAAAAAAGATTGTATAGAGCAATTTTGGAAAACAAAGCAATCTGATGAAATTCTTCTTCCAAATGAGAAATATATGTCCCTGAACAATTTACTTTAAGAATATTTAGGAATATTAACTCCTTCAGTTCCCTTGTTGGTATGTGATATACAATAGGGCTGTGCAAAACAGCACTGTTCCATTTTAACTTTCATTTCGATGGGACTGTGTTTCGTTTCGAGTTTCTTTTCATTTTGAAACCACTGTTCCATTTTGTTTTGTCAACTGCTCATGTAGATCCCTAGCCGAGATACAGGACCTCCGCCTAACTCAGAAGGTGCACAGTCCCACCAGGGGAAATGCCCTGCTGGACCTGGTCCTTGCCACAGGCAATGACCTCACGAGGAAATTGTGGGGTCTCGGTCACCTGGGCGATAGCAATCATCACCTGCTGGAATTCACTATCCAGTGCAGGGTGTCAAGAGCTAGCAGTAAGGCAGAAGTCCTTGACTTCAGGAGTGCTGACTTCAATGAGTTAAGAAGACTAGTATGAGAGGCACTGCGATCCCAAAGTTTCAGGAAGATGGGAGTCCAAGACGGGTGGTCATTCCTCAAGGAGATGATCCTCTGAGCCCAAAGGGAGTCAGTCCCAATGCATACCAAAGCAGGGTACGAGTGCTAAAAAGCCCCCATGGCTCAGCAAGGACATTCAGGGATGCCTGAGGGCTAAAAAGGAGGCTTGCATCCAATGGAAACAAGGGGCTATTACTAAAGAGGATCACACTTCCATTGCTCAAGGCTGAAGGGCGGCTGTTAGGAAGGCCAAGGCTGAGATGGAACTGGGGCTGGTGACCAGGATTAAGGATAACAAAAAGTCCTTTTTCAAATACATAGGGAGCAAGAAGAAGGCACCAGGTAACATAGGGCTTCTGCAGGACTCGCTTGGAAATCTGGTGATTGCTGCAAATGAAAAAGTGGACCTCTTTAACAAATTCTTTGCTTCCATTTTTCTGAGCAGGGACCAGGACATCTCCCCCACTGGGAGAATGGAAGGACTCAGGGGAAGCACTGCCAGACCCAAGGTTAGGGATGATGTAGTTAGGAAACTTCTGGAGGGGCTGGATGTGTTCAAATCAGTAAGCCTGGATGCTCTTCATCCAAGGGTGCTGAGGGAATTGGTGGGGGACATTGCAGGGCCCCTGGCATGGCTATACGAGCGCTCATGGAGCTCTGGTCAGGTGCTGGATGACTGGAAAAAGGCCAATGTGCTCTCCATTTACAAGAAAGGGAGAAAGGAGGATCCAGGTAACTATAGACCTGTCAGTCTTACCTCAGTCCTGGGGAAGATCTTTGAGAAAATGATCAAAGAGCACATCTGCGAGGGACCAGTAGGGGAGATCATGCTCAGGGGGAACCAACATGGGCCCATTAAGGGAAGATCCTGTCAGACTTATTTTCTTTTGCGATCAGGTCACAAAGTCCTTGGACGAAGGCATGGGGGTGGATGTTGTCTTCCTGGACTTTAAGAAGGCCTTTCACACTGTCTTTCACCCCATTCTCATAAAAAAAACTAGGTTATTGTGGCATCGATGCCTACACAGTCAGATGGGTAGCTAATTGGCTGGACGGTCACACACAGAGTGGTGGTGGATGGGTCATTTTCAACCTGGAGGGATGTGGGCAGTGGGGTTCCCCAGGGCTCAGTCCTCAGGCCTGCAGTGACTTGAATGAGGGGGTGGAAAGCACGTTGTCCAAGTTCACTGATGGCACCAAGATGTGGGGAGAGGTGGGCATGCCAGAAGGGAGGGACAGAATCCAGCTAGATCTGGGCAGGTTACAGAGATGGGCAGATGAGAATAGATGGAATTCAATGTGGACAAGTGCAGGGTGCTGCATCTAGGGAGAAGGAACCAGAAGCATACCTACAGGCTGGGGAACACCCTTCTTGTCAGCACAGAGGTGGAAAGGGATCTTGGAGTCATTGTTGACTCCAGGTTGAACATGAGTCGCCAATGCGAGGAAGCTGTCAGTAAAACTGACTGCAACTTGTCATGCATCCGCAGATGCATCACAAGCAGGTCCAGGGAGGTGATCCTCCCCCTCTATGCAGCATTGGTCAGGTCACAGTTGGAGTACTGCGTCCAGTTTTGGGTGCCACACTTTAAGAGAGATGTGGCTAGCATTGAGAGGGTCCAGAGGAGGGCCACTTGCATGATCGGGGCCAGCAGGGCAGGCCATACGAGGAGAGATTAGAGGGCCTGAAATTATTCAGCCTCCACAAGAGAAAGCTGAGGGGGGATCTGGTGGCAGTCTATAAATTCACCAGCGGGGATCAGCAGGGAATAGGAGATGCCCTGTTCCCCTGGGCCCAACCCGGGGTAACTAGAAATAACGGCCACAAGTTGATAGAGAGCAGGTTCAGGCTAGACATCAGGAGGCATTACTTTATGGTTAGGGCGGCTAGGACCTGGAACCAACTTCCAAGGGAATTGGTGCTTGCTCCTACCTTGGGAGTCTTTAAGAGGAGGCTAGATAAATACCTGACTGGGGTCATATGACCCCAGCATCCATTCCTGCCCAAGGCAGGCGGTCAGATGTGATGATCTGTTTAGGTCCCTTCTGACTCTAGCTACTATGATACTATGAAACTGTTTCGCTGCTGTTTTGACATTTCGCCAATAGGCTATAATGGGTAAACATGAAACTGCCTATAACTTTGTCATCTCTTGCCTGACTTGGATGAAATTTGCAGGGATGGTAGCCCCCGCCTACCAAGTTTCAAGGAGATAGGTGCAGGGGTTTCTGGGAAACTGCACCTCAAGCTGCTGAAAAGCAGAATTTGTGTCACGTGTGTGTGTTAAGGCACTACAGGGTGAAAACTGCAGGCATGGTAGCCCCTGTTGAGGCCATGAAACTAGGTACAGAAACTCATGGAATCAATGTAGACAGTGGAATTCTGACACACTATAACCTACCGGACATCTGACTCCCCAGGTACTGCTGCACTTTTAGCTGTGCTGCTACATCCCCCTTCCCCCAGCCCAGCCTGTCCCTCAGCCCCTGATGCCTCCATTTCCATTTTCACTGACTGGCTTTCTTTCCTGCATTGCATGCCAACCTCTGGCTTCTTTACTATTCCTTCCATCCAGGAACAGCACACACACACACACACACACACACACACTAACTGCAGGTGCTTTCTCAGCCTGACAAAGGGTTTTTCAACCCAAAAGCTGGCATTCTAGGCAGCTAAGATGAGCTCACCTGGAGCCTCACACCTCCACTGCAACCAGCAAGCCTCAGGCCTGTCAAAGACATAATGGGTTTGGGGTTTCCCCAGCCAGGACTGTGTGCGTGTGTGTGGTAGCTGGAGGTTATGGCACCTCCTACCTACCTTTCACCAGGGGGATCTTCAGTCCTGGTATTTCCTGGGGCTGCCGCACCACCAGCAATCTCACCAGGCCTCCCTGACCTTGGCAGAGTGCAGTTTTAGTGGTCGTGCCCAGCACCTGGGGCCTCCTCCTTCCCAATAGCCCCACATCCTGGCACAGAAGCTCAGCAGGGACATGTTCTTCCCCTGCTGGCTGCTGATGCAGTGAGTGCCCCCTCTAGTTCTGAAAACAGAGCATTAAATAGCTTTTAAAAAATGAAAAAAGGAAATGGGTGTGGATGAAGTGAGGAGGGTGGTGTTCAGTCCATCTGCACCTGGAGCTTGGTGAATCCCAGCTGCAGGAGGTTACCTTCAGGAACACCAGCTGATCCATCAAACCAGAATCCAAGCAGGTGTAATGGGATATCACTACATCCCCAGCAATGCTGAATACCCTTTCATTTGGAACACTGGTCAGTGGACAGGACAGGTGTTCGTGGGCAACTATGACCAGTTGTTCGTGGGCACCCCGCGGTGCTCATGTGTTTTATTCCCTTGCTTAGGCTGGTTTTGGCTCTGAAGTGCAAGCAGATAGTGTACGTAGGATCATCTGCCAGCTCAAAATGATCCCAGACCACACTACCCACTCACTTCTAGGGTGTGAGTGCATGTGTGGACGCTGCAATTTCCCCCTCCTCAGCAGGTAAAGGCACAGCAACAGGAGGAGCGGTTTCAGCTGAGCCACTTGCCTCTGCAACCTCTACCGCAGCCTCCTCTGAAGTGCCTTCTGAGGAAGGAGGCCTGGCTCTAGGGGACACTTGAGGGGTGTGGAGCACAAACTCAGCTGATTCCCCCTCTTTCCCCAGAATTTCCCTTGCTAGGGCACTCAGATCCAGATCTAGCTCCAGCTCTTCCTCTGGCACTGGAAGGCTCAGCATAGGAAGTGAAATGGGGGTAAAAGGAGACTGTCATGTTGGTGCTGGTGCTGCTGCTTGTTGTCATGGTGGTGGTGGTAGGGGTTATGGCTGGTGCCCTTGGAGGGGATGCAGTCTCAGACACAGGCAGTGGCACTGGCATTGCTCCCCTTTCCTTGCTGCTTCTGGAAACCTCATTCCTGCTAGTTGTAGGAAAGAGGCTGTGTCTCAGTTTAGGGGGTGGGAACTTATACCTCTTCCTCTACCCCCTCTCCTGCTCCTCCCTGAAGGCTTGCCAGCTGCTTTTACACCACTGTTCATGGTGTGTTTCATAGTGTCTTGTTTTTATACAAATATATAAATGTATCTGTGTTCCTATATAGATTCCATAAGCTGTGTAATCTATCTTGCAAGGTATAAATTTATAGAAATAAAATATAAATGTATCTCCTTTCCTATATAAATTCTATAGTGTAATATCCAATATAATTATAAAATTGAAAAGAATAAATCAATGAATATAATAATAAAATTAAAGGGTCTAGAAGAAAGAAAAAGGTATTTTGGAATCCCACTTGCTAGGCTTGGCTAGCAAGTAGGAAATCATTCAAATCAATGCTAGTAGTAGCCTACATTGTCTAACACTCCTGAGCTGCTGGAAGACACAGCTTAGTAACTGTCAGACTCCAAGGCAGAAAGCAGGCCAGTTCAAACAACGCTGCCTTTTATGCTGTTTTTCCATCCCTCCCCCACTGGGATTGGAAGGGACCTCAGGGAAGGACCACAGTCACTGGCCAGCTACACAGTCAAGATGAGAGCAATCCTTCCCTCCTCTTCCTTCTCCCTCTCCTTACTTTGTTTTGCTGCAGGCAAGCCCAGCTTGAGCTTTGAAACTTGAAATATTTGAAATGTTTTAACCGCCCTCATTTCATTTTGAGGCTGTTTTGAGGCTGTTTCAACATTTTCAAAGTGGTCCGCACTACCACTCAAAATTGTTTAGGGTTCACAAGTGGAAAAAAGGTTGAAAAAACACTGGTTTATACTTATAGTCATGAGAATTCATCCCCTTTTTGTGGGTTGTTGCTGCTTTTCATTAGCTGTAATAGTAGTAGTGGCAAGAAAAGAGAGGACCAGCCTCCATCTGAAAGGAAGATTCCATTTTTCCCATGCATGAAACCCATTTGTTCTTCCATTACTGATATATACAATTGGCCTGAATTTCATGTTGTGAGCATCTCTCATGTGTAGAGTAAAATGCCACCATATATTCTAGTTGTTTACATGCTGCATGCACAGCAATATCAGTAGCTAAAACAATCAATTCAGAGAGCATGGGCTGTCGAGGTCAGCTGTTGGTAAAGCTACACTTTTTTGTTATTTTTTTTCCTAAGAATTGCAAACCCCCATGAATTTTTTTCTGCATTTGGATTCCATTATACACTTGAAACTCAGCCCAGGTCAGTGAAAGTTTATCCAAAATGGTAAATCTTCTGAGCGAATCTCCATCTAGTTGGGCAATAACCTAGGACAATGTATGAATTTGTACTGAAATATCCCTTTTCATGACTGTGTCCCATTTAGTTGGCTGGACAATGCCTGCCATATTGCAGGTGCTACAGTAATCTGAACAAATAAAATATGATTTTAATGTAATGATCGTAAGGTTTGACAGTTGGGTTCAAACCTGAATTGAAAGCCAAAGTCAGTTCAAATCCTGTAGTCCAAATCACACCTGCTCCCACTGCAGCAGAAAGGAGTCTCATCTGCAGCAAAGATCTGCAAGAAGTAGTAAACAAGTCTAAACCAAAGAAGCATGGGGGATAATTTCAACTAACACTTCCTTATGGCTCCTGGTTGCATGGTTATACCCACTTTTAGGTAGGGTATGCAAGTCAAAAGAAATCTGAATTACATCATCTGAAACATCCCTTCCAATTTGGCTCTCAGGTGACATTGTTTTAGCTGTAGTTTTTTACAGAGAACTATATTCAAGCAAACCAAGAGGGTAAGTGCATACAATACAATATAATATAGTACTGAGTCACCTAGTGGCTGATAACTTAATTGCACATTGTCACATTGTTACTAACTTCCTGTTATGTGGTTCCAAAGAAAAAAGAGGGGAAGTGACTAATAGAGCTAGCATACTTTATAGAAAACTTTGATTTGGACACTAATAGCCAGATCACATGAGTCCAGTTCTACAATGGTGTAAACTCCACTGAATTCAGTGGGTAAACCTGGAGGGATCGAGTCATGATGAATCAGGCCAATGGAGGAAAGTTAATAGTTTCCCTAGGATGTAACCCCTTCCCTCCCCAGCCCCCCTTGACAAAATACCTATAAAATGACTTTTTAAAGAATGAGAAAGGTCTGTAACATACCAATCAATCAGCACGGCCTATGCATTGTAGCGGGCATGAGAAATTAAGTAGCTAATTGTACTGTTTTTTCTTAAGTAAGGAAATGAAACCAGTTGGAGAAAGCTACTTTGTACTGGTTGCCAAGAAGCAATGTGCACCTTCAACAGCTTTGTTTGGGATGGAAAGCCCAAGTTCCCCCTTCTTGAGGGCTTTCACTATACAACAACTAGAAAGACGTCTCTCTCAAATTCTGTAGCCTCCTTCTGATCTTGTGCTTTTATGTCACCTGTGGAACATAACAGAGCATTTCCAAGAGAGTGGGTATGGATGGGCTTTCAACACCAAGAGGAAGGGATCAGACAAGAGATGCCAAGGAGAAAGTATCCGGAACCTAGAAAGCAAAACTGCTTTTAATCCAAATTTAACCTTTGTGGGAATAGTCCTCTTTTACAAATATACCATTCCTAATGCCAATATATATCCCAAACTTTGCAGTTTAGATTAGATACCTTAATCAAGTGGAGGTTCATTATAATAATTCATCAGGGAGTTTCTGTGCAGTAGGCATCAAAAGGAAACACACAAAGGCAACAAAAGGAAGATAGCTGATCTCTGGGCCATTTTATTGCTTGTAAAACTTTATGGAGGTAGAAAAAGCAAGAGTAGATAATGTTTTCACAGTGAAATCACAGAGTATTACCTTAGTGTCAAAGCAAAAATGAGTTCATGTCTACCAAGACTAACAATTGGTACCAGTTAGTACAGTAGTATCTTAGTGTGGGGTTTTGTTTTGTTTTTGCAGGGAGGGTAAAGAATTTCCATTCTAAATAATCTCCTCTGGAATTTACAGGCCACCTGTGTCTGGAATCCTTGTGCACAAGTGATAAAGTTATTTGCAAAAAGTGTTTCTTGGAACAAACATTCTGGGTTTTACAAATGTAAATACATGACGTGGGTTTCTGTGAACTCTTCTTTGCTGACTAATGCGGTTCTTAAAAGATAACGATGACTTATAGAGTACATCTTCCTTCATTCCTGATGCTGCTCAGGAGGGACTTTCCCAAGCATGCCCCACCCATCCAGTCCTATTAACATGTGCCAAACCTGCATATATGGCAGTGAACCTGCTTTGGGGGTTACACTTGAGACCTCTGCCAGTAGTTTGCTTGAAAGTGGTTATGAGGGTCACCGCAGGCAGTTTGTGGGGCTTGGGGTCCAGGGCCAGAATGCATGGTTGCAAGGCTCAGTTGGGAACTAGGATGGGGCTGTAGGTGGCTTGTTCAGGGTGGGTGGTGGGACAGTTTTCTGCTGCTGCATACACTTCCAGGAGGGGACATGAGGGGATGTACACCTGAGATTTGAGCATGGGGTGGGGCAGGCTGCCTGCTTAAGGCTGAGACTCCCTACCCTGCTGCCCTCCCCTGGGGGCCTCCACAGCCCAGAAGGCAGGACCCAGCATAGCAGGGCAGAGTGGGGCCAGGTGGGGAAACTCGATGCTGCTGCCCTAAGACCCACATCTCCAGCAGCAGTGGGGGGGAGGGTATGAAGCTGTGCGTCCCACTGCTGCTGGGTGGGCAGGGGGTGCCTCACCCTGGTGGTGCAGAGCTTGAGGCAATGGCACCAAGCTTCCCTGCCCCACTCTCCCCTGCCATCCGGGACCCTGTACACTGACTGGAGGGTATAAAGGGCAAGTGAGTAGGGCATCCCGATAGCACAGGACTGCAAGCACTGGGATTGTATCTTTCTTTTTTTCTCTTTTGGCTTGCTTCTCCCTTAGGGGACTAATTACATGTTGCAATACTCTGAGAAGTTAGAGGATTATCTGTACATATTAATTTAAGAGCCCAGTTCTGTCATAAGTGGCTTATGTATTGATTTATTTGTACAGATAAATTAATTTGAAGGCTCAATTGTTATTTTGGAAAATTTGAGAAGAAATTACTGGCGAGGATTTGGCTTTTCCACTCGGACTTAATTACATTTGGTATTGAAGAGATTAGGGTCCAAGGACTGGGTCGGGTAGATGAGTTAAGAATATTTCCTTTGGACTGGACTCTAAGATCTTTTGTGAATTATGAAATGAATTGGAGAATTTACTTGATTTGAAAATTAATGCTGAAAGTCTACTGGATTAGCAAATTGACTTTGAAAATGCCTGTCAGGGTTATTAAACCCCTAAGAGTGGCGGAGGCAACCACATGTAACCCTCTCATCAGGACAATCTTGCCTCATTGAAGGGGTAGTGATCCTGAAGCTGCTGGTTGCACCTACCCATAATAATGCAGACCATAACATTGATTAGACCCAGCTTGTGAGTGAATGGGGTGTAGGGGAGGAGGAGCCCCAAGAAACACTCATAATGAGAACATACCCAAGGGCAGTGTATCACCTATTTTGGAACCTCCTTTTTCTTCTTTGTTAAAATCAAGATGTGGCAGGTGAGTAGAGGGAGATTCCACTTCCCAGGGAAAATGCTCGAGGGACCAGGCTACTAGTATAGTCAAGCAGTTGAGCTTGTGTGGAGCAGTTGCGACTGGCATGTCATCTACTGAGCTAGCATAAGCAGGTACAAACTAAGAAAAGTGTGCATGTGTATAATGCAAGCTTTTGTGAGCCCAAGCGTTCTTCATCAGATGTTGTGAAAGGGCATGCATAAAGCAGTATATCAATGGACATTCTTGTTGGCATGTATGATACCATAGTAACCAACTACAGTATTGCAGTCCCTATGGAGTTTTGGGGGCGGGGGGGGGGGGAAGGGGATAAATTTTGCAATCTGTGATTTGTAAAAATTACTTTTATATGTATAATGTAACAAGGAAAATATTCTAAACTGTAACTTTTCCTCTAATTTTTATTTTATAGTCAATCCTAGCCAAGTCATGGCAAAGAACACAGAACCAGAAGAAAGTTATTGCAACAAAGTTGTGGTCAAGGTCAGTAAAAATATGAAGATCATTATGGGGAAAATACGTAAGAATTTCCCCACACATCTTTAAAAAAAGGGTTTCAAGAGACTGTAAAATGTCATTTTCTTCCTAAACCTTTTTGTGGATAATTTTTCAGGGATGTTGAAAATAGAATATGTAATCTGAATGGTGGATGTTGTTTATTTTGCTGATAGCTGAAAAAAACCTAGCAGTTTAGAATACATAACTTGCCTTCTTGCAAAGGAAAGCAAATGTTAATAGGTCATAGTTTAGCTATTATGTGGGTAGAGCCAGATGAGTTGATGGCAAATAATACATTTTGTAGTAAAAGTGTTTTTTCTTCTGTGTACTGCTATACTAGCCATGTTGTAAAGGGCTGCAGTTTCTCTAGTTTATAAAATTAAGTTGGATTTAGTTTTACTACAGACAAAACAACAAACACAACTCCTGGATTCAGAGAATAATGTGGATCTTGTAGACCATAAAACCAAGTAAAAGAAACAATGCAACCCAAATAGTAATTATATAAATATGAAGGGTCTATGTTGTGGACAATAGGAGGCAGGGGAAAGTATATACAGATACCTATGCCCTGGATTCAAGTAGGTACAGTGGACTTATACATGTGCTAAAATATATTGATGAATCAGGGCCAGGTGGAGTTGGGAAGGGCAACCACATGGGGTGTATTTTGCCTTAGGGAGGATACAAGCAATACTGAAATAAAACACTGCCAGGACTTTGGTTTTGCTTGAAAATATAGCTCTCTCAAGCTAGGAATGCATAGCTGTTCATGATTGCAATCCTGGTGCACAAATATTAATAAGAGCCCTGCATTGTTATAGTTATTATGCATATGCAGATTGGGTAAGTGTTGCCAGGTTGTCCAGTTATGTGCAAAAGAATGGGTGTGCAAGATGAAAGGGAATCCATCCTAGTCTAACTGTGGAAAAGACTTACCAGGTGAGGAGTGGAGGTGGTGGGATGCCATACTGGAAGTTGAATGCAGCGAAAGTGAAACTGCGGTGGGCAGAGCTGCCATGGGAAATAGAAAAAAGGCAAAAAAAATGGCCGAGCCCAAAGGAGCCAGGGTTGGCTCCCTTATTGGCATGAATGCGCTTTATAATAGCATGCCAGAACTTATTGGTTGTCCAGATCCCTGGAGACGGGATAAAAGACCCGGCGGAAGTCAAGTGGGGGGGACCGGAAGTGGAGTCCCCAACTGGCCCATAGGGGCCAGAGCCAGCAGGTAGTCCCAGTGAGGGGACCTGGTGGTTACCCCAGGAGGGGGTCTTAGTGAGAGCACAGGGCCAGAGAGGGCCCGAGGATTTACCTGCAGGGTCGCTGTGGACAACAGATGCCTGCAGTGAAGACCAGAGTCCAGCAGGACCCAGCAGTACAGGAATCCAGACACGGCTGACTGACAGCAAGTACCAACTCCAGAAAAGAGGCGGTACTCCAGGGGACAGAAAACCAGATGATGTACAGACAGAGGAAAAGCAAGAAGCACTTGGGATAGGAACAATGCCCCTAACCTGCAGCCATAAAATTCCGAGAGCCAGAGCAATGAGAAGGTACAGGACATCGACTCTGTCAATACAGGTGATGACATCATGGTTGGCATTAGGCGGGGTGTAAGGGAGGCAGAGCCCCAAACAGGAGGAACAGCAGGAACAACCAAAGGGAGGTGCAGGGGAGATGGGACCAAACACCTTCCTCCCAACTAGAAATTATTTATCATCAAGAACATGGCAGGCGAGGCCCCCTGGGGAACTGACCCGAAGTCACCCCAATAACCAAACTGTTCCTTCCTAAAAACAACAGCGATGTCCAAGAGGAACCCCCATATGTGAAGCCCAGGGGAGAGGCATGGGAGATTACACTAACCCACTGTCCCAGTGTGGTTAAAGCTCACCAGTTGCTAGTATCCACATCTTAGAAAGGTATTATTTTGTAAGTTATGCTAAAATGTGAGGCAGTAAAGCTAAACTTTTTTAGAGTTTAGAATCTCCTTTCCCATTCCTAAATACTCTAATCCCTACCTGTTTCTGACTGGGCCCTTACATTTTGACATATGTTTTCCAACTTTTTTTTTATTTCAGTGAGGTTTTTCTGATTTGATTGAGTTCTGGAGTTAAGGAGGAACCTTTTAAATATCCCTGATTAGCCCAATTTTCCAGGATTTATTTTCTGAGGAAAATCAGATGCTAAATTTTAATTTTATTTTTTACTGTGATTTGACCAGTTAAGGATCCAAAGAGTACATTTGTCACAGACCTATATTCTAGGATTAGTAAAAGTAAAGACGGCTTTGTCAAAAGGTGGTTGTAGCAGGGAGTCTACTTCAACCTCTGCTGTGCTTACCCTTCTGGATGAGTCTGACAGGGAAACTTGGCCCCGAGGGATCTTTGGACCAGCCATGAAACAGTTAAACTCTCTATGTTGTAGCTTGGCACAGTGGAGACAAACTCCCAAGAGACCCTGGGAATTCTGATCATCTTTAAACCAGAGAACGCAGGGGTAGCCAGGCAGTTTTTTCCCCTGGAAATGGGGAAAGCCAAGAGACTTACCTGGAGTCAGCAAAGAGGTGCAGATGAGCTGCTGGAGAGGCATACAATACACAGCTGTCAGGAGGGAAGAGAGATGCCTCATGTGACTACCACTGCTGCAGACTACAAAGAACCATTAGGGATGTTTTCACGTTGATAAAGAGGGCAAAAAGGGTACCAGTCTAACTGTTAACCCTAAGAAGTGCACCTTAGGTAAGGCAGAAACCAAATATTTAGGCTTCCTGATAAGGCAGGGACATATTAGGTCTTTAGCTGTCAAAGTACAGGCCATTAAGGCATATAGACAGCCTCAAAATAAAAGACAAATGAGGGCTTTCCTAGGCCTTGCTAGTTACTACCTGTGATTTATACTTAAATTCACTGAAGTGACAACTCCTCTGGCTGATGCCATAGAAGGGAGGTGAACCCATCATATTGAATGGGATGCAATGCACTGAAAGGCTTTTGAAGACACCAAAAGGGTCTTCTGTCAAGAAGTAATACTTCATACTTAAGATTTTTCATTACCATTTACTTTGCAGACAGATGCGTCCAGAGAAGGTTAGGGAGCAGTGCTATCAAAAGCAGCTGAAGGGCTGGAGTGACCGGTTGCCTACACCAGCTGAAAGATGACCATGAGCAGAAGTACTCCATGGTAGCTTAGGGATGCTTGGCCATACGGTGGGGAGTTGATTATTTTTTATACTATTTGTTGGGTAGGGAATTTAAATTGATTATGGACCACGCCCCTTTAAAATGGTTGAATACGGTGAAAACTGACAATGCCCTCATTATGCAGTGGCCACTAGCATTGCAACTATTTCAATTCTGCTTTGCCTACAGGCTGGGGAAATTGAATACAGTAGCCACTTTCTTGCCACACTGTCACCCTGATGAAGAGTCAGGGACACGGTGAGAAAAAAAGGGAAATAGATTCCAGCCCAGACAGAGGAATTGCAGTAAATAGATTAGTTGGAATGCCTAGTGGCATCTTGAGGGGCAGGATATGTGAGGAAGTGAAGAGGTACCCCGAGCCAGCTAGAGCAGCTATGAGCCAGGAGACTTCCTCATCTGATGCTGCTCTACTGCCATGGCCGGACACTGCCTCAAAGCGACATTTTTCTAGCTGGTGCTTCCTCTGGATAGGAGGAAGGGATCTGGCACTAGTCATAAAGGATCCTCCCATGACAGCTTGGAGAGAACCGGGACAGAACTGGAAGTGGCCATGCTGGAGCCAAGGAAGGAGAGTCATGCAGACAAAGCACAGCCTAGAGAAGAGAAGCAGAGCTGGGTAAATAGAGCATGGCGTGGGGAATGTCCTGCTCTAACCAGTGCTGGCTGGGAGCTAGCAAAGCCTCAGCAGCTGGATGAGTTGCAATAGGAGGTAAGCTGCAGAGACCCTACATCAGGGAATTAATACAGCAAGTGAAGACAGCAGAGTAATCTTCAGTATACTTGCTGGGTGAGTGCTGAATGTAATATTAATTTTAATTTTTGTTTGGTATGACTCAGCAGAATCCATACGGGGACAGTGACTAGACAGGAGGCATGGGGCTAAGACTATAACTTGCACCTGTACCTGAGGGCAAGTGAGGTTGCAGAGCCAATGGACCTCATGTTTATTTCAATAGTGAGACACTTGTGAGTGCTTAACAAGCTGACATTGTGTTTCTTTTCAATATTTGGGGTCACCTGTGAGTGATTCACCCAAGACAAACAATGTAGTGTTTTCAAGAACACGAACATCCTAACAGTGTAGCTCAGGCTGGGGTGCAGTGGAAGGCAGAGCCCTCAAAAGATCAGAAGGAGAACCTTGAAACTGGATTTGTTCACATACTCTTCCTCTCAATTTAATTTATACCATCAAGTCATGGCAGGCAAGGGTATGAGAGTGTGGGTCACCTGTGAAGAGGGATCTCCTGAGGATGTCTCCTCACTTACTGAAATCACCAGACATCCCAAAAGGTACAGGCACCTGAGATAGCTGGTGAAGACTTGTTACAGATATAGTGGGATGACATGGATATAGCGTGCCCTTTTCCTAAGAGTGCCAAAAGAAATCAGTTTGTGCTGGTAATTATTGATTATGCTACCAGATATCCAGACACCGTTCCTTTGAGGTCAGCGAATGCTCCTAAAATAATGGAAGAACTAATAGTGTGGGTGTCCCAGGTAGGGTTGCCCCAAGACATAATAATGGACCAGGGGACCAGTTTTATGTTGGGGGTTATGAGAAGGGTATGAGAGACTTTGAAGATCAAACAACTAAGAACATCAGTGTACCACCCCCCAGACAGATTGCCTTGAGGAGAGAGATTCAATCATCTTTTAAAGAAAATGCTTAAGACTTGCAGATTTACAATATAAATCTGCTCAAACAGTGGGTAGAACCCTAGGGGTTGGTTCAGAGACCCAGAGCAGGAGGATTTGGGGCTTGGACCTGGTGGGAAGATAACTGCAGAAGGAAAGAAACCCATGATAGCAGAACTCATCCCTACCCAGAAAGAACAGTTATAGTAACTGGTAGAAAGTTTTCAGGATGTGTTTACAGAAGAACTGGGATTAGCATAAGGGGCAGAACATAGGATCACCACCTCTCCAGGGTATGTGGTTCATGAGCAGTGAAGGAGACTCTTAAGACATCTGTATGGCCCAGTAAAACAAGAACTGGAACAGATGCTTAAAGGAGTGATAATAGTCCAATAGTGGTAATTCCAAAACTGGATGGGGCTATCCAGTTATGTATAGATTTCCTGAAAGTTAACACTTTTTTGGTCTTTGTTGCCTTCCCGATGCCACATGTGGAAGAAATGATAGAACAAATTGGACATGCCAAATTCATATCCACCCTAGACCTTACTAAAGGGTACTGGCAAATTCCAATGGCAAAAGCAGATAAGGAAAAAATGGCCTTTAATACACCATAGGGATTGAACCAATTTACAAGGATGCTGTTTGGTGAGGGGCCAATAGCTGATTCATTAGTCACTGAAAAGAGGCAGCGGCCCCATGCGGACCAAATGTATGTCACTGTGTATAGAGATATTATAAATTTTCTCTGAGAACTGGGACCAATATTTGAGACATCGCCAAGCAATATTGGGGGAACTTAGGAGAGCTGGACTAACAGCTAACCTAGGAAAGTGTGCCTTAGGAAAGAAGACAACCAAATATTTGGGGTTTCACGTTGGATGAGGCTGCATACTACTGGTGGTGGATAAGGTAGAGGCAATTAAGGCCTGCAAAAGTCCACAGCTAAGAGCCTTCTTGGGGTTAGCCAGTTACTACTGTAAATTTGTACCCAGCTTCTCAGAATTGGCTGCCCTGTTAACAAAGTTAAATGAAAGGGCCCAATTCTCTAGTTACTTAGGACCCTAAAGGCCTTCAAGCAACTGAAAAAGGCCCTGTGCAGCAGCCCTGCCAACTAATGGTCCTGTTAACAGTCCTGGAAGTGAGATACTCATGGGTGATGATTGAACAGAGAAGAATTGGTAGCTGACCCGCCAGTTTCTTAATCAACAACACTCAGGGAAGTGATGTGGCTAGGATCATTTCTAGCCACCTTTGATTATTCAGCCTGAATAATTAAGTCTCTGTTTAGAGTCTGGTCAGCTTATAGGTGGCCAATGACATGCATCCAGAGCGGGGCTTGAACTCCTGCCTCAAAAGCTGTAGGAAGGTGCTGTAACTGCAATGCCATCACACCGCTCAAAAACGAACAGTCCATGAAGCTGAATTTGGAAGCTGTGTGGGGCAGACCCTCGGCTCTGGAGCTCACTGAAGTGGGGTGAGCTCTCCCAGTTTCCATCAGCTGGTAATCTGGCTCAATTTCATCTCAAGCTGTCTCTTAAGGCAGAAAGTATTGACTTTGAAAAATAAATTAGAAAAAAGTGAGACCAGTTTTGAGTGATAAACATCCAAATATAGCAAAAGGTTATTCTGAGCAGCTCAGCTATTCAGATCATTTGAGCAGACAGAAAGCTTCCTCTGTGTGAGCCATTACAACCCATTAGGTCAAGAACTTAGGAACTAAAAGCTCTGAGTAATTAGGCACTGACCAAAATAAACTGTATCATTGCTGGGTCTATTGTGTCAGCAGCATTCACTTCAGTGCTGAGGAAACTGTTAGGGGGAGCTGATATGGTCAATAAGTCAAGAACTAAAATACTTTCTTCTTCAGTAATTGCTCCTTTACGTCAGGAATTTGCATTTTAATAACTTACTAATTATTTATTTACACGATGTGGTCCACACTATGCAATTTAAGGTGTTTTAACTACATGCTTAATTGACTGTGCCTAATAGCTATTGGCGAAGTGCATGCAATTAGGGAGACTATAAAATGTCTGATAAATATATGTCAGGCATACCTAGCCATATGCATATCCATATACTGGTTGCTGTACTATTTCAGGTGGGTTTGGTTTTTTTTAGGAGTATTGCAAAAATAAATTAAAAGATAATGCAATTAAAGAACCTCCTAAATTTTAAGTATCTTTAAGTGGAAGACAGAAAAACACGATGCTTCAGGGTTAAATTACTTTGACCTCATTTATGCCATCGTGCCGCATTTGCATTGCCCAGAAGCATGTCTGAAAGTTGAGGTGTCAACATGGATTTTTAGCCTTAACTCAATTTCCTTGCTATTGTGGCTTTTAGTCAGCCCTTTAATATTACCTGAAATGTACTTTTTTGTGGTTGAATTAATGATAGCTGTGAACTCCTTGGCACCGGATATATTTTACATTTGCGATTCTTAGCGTCTGGAAATTCCAAGCCCTGGCGTCTTGGGGCTCGAATCACTTCCACTGTTTCTGGAAATAGCCATGACCTGCCTTTCGCACCATTCCTGTCCTTTCAGGCTAACCCAAGCTGTTTGAAACAGAGTGCTATTGAAGTATGTGCCTTTTTAGTATTTCACTGCATAGCAGGTTTGCGTTCCTATTTAATTGTAGGGTTCGTGTTTATGGTACGAAGAAGGACCCCTTGTAAATGCACCTTCCTGTGTGTGAACAGGCTGTGTAAGTGGGGTCGGTCGTCGCTTCCTTTTCGCAGTGGGTGACCTTCCAGCACTCCAAAATGCCTTGCTATATACTGTTTGCAAGTGGAGCTGCTTAAAACACACAAAAGTGACCGACTCCTACTTTGCTACCTCAGGCCAGACGCTATTTGATTGTGTGGGACCAAATGTCAAGCTGGACAAAGGCGGCAAGTATACAGTGAGATGGGCTATTGTGGAAAAGCAGCAGGGATAAAAACCCTGTGGACAATAGTGACATTTCTGTCGGTACAGTGGGTGCAAAACAGTGCCTTGTTTATTCCTCCTGAAAACTTGTGAAGTAGCAAATACGAAGGGACTGCACTCCTCATCGCTAGAGCATTTGTTTCTGTAACCTTCTACAGCGTATGAATCCACGGGCTTCCTTCCTGTAAAGAATTGTAACCTTATGACTCTAACAACCTTGACTAAAAGGCTTGAAGGGGAGTTGCCTTCATTACCAGTATTAGTGTACTATTAATTGTGCCTTGGAGAAAAACTGAGTGTATGCATTAATTTTGCTTTTTGCCTTTCCTTTTCTATTGAAAGAGATTTGCTATATGATTAGCTCGATTGAGCCATGATTCATTGATTTATTTGGGGGTGGGGAAGGAAAGGGGACAGATGGACAAGGCAGTTATTTCAGGTAGAAAACAATGTGTAGCAGCACACCGTTACAAGCTGCTCCCAGTGAGATTCAACATACTAGACAATCAATTGATTTCTTCTGGTTCAGGGCTTTATGTCTAAGCTAACCTTTCTTGACATCTCCAGGTCTGAAGAAACGCTTAACTTTCTTTCAGGTGTGGTAGGTAGTGTTTATTGCAATTTTATCAGCATTCAGGCCTGCAATTTTATCAAACATTCATTAGGTAAGCAGAGGGCCATGCATTCCTGAGCAATATATGACATAAAAAAGCCATTGGGTCTTGTGTTCCTAAATCACATAGGCCTAAATAAAATGTTTATTTCCTACCTATGGGGACTTTTTACCATCTTGTACCATCCACACATTTCCCAGAGCCTGACGAAGGGACTTTGATCCCAAAAGCTTGCAGAAAAGGACAACTTTCTTGCCATTTTCCAGTTGGTCTAATAAAAGGTATCATTTTGGAACCGAGACTTCTAGTGTTTTTCTATGTCCTTTTGTCTCAGACCAACACGGCTACCATGTACACCTCTAAATCAGGTAGGTACTTTTACAGCTGCCAGTTCATAGACACTGTTGCCTGTTCTCTTGCATTTCTTGGCATCACCATCTTCTCTTTTTCTTTTTGCAACATAAAGCTATTTATTATGTTAATCCCATTAAGGAGATAACATCCCTGTCACTATTCCTGATTTACTATTGTTCCACTCCTCTTAGTTACTTTAGGACACATCAGCTATGGTCTATGCTGTTCCAGCTAGCTCACGGTAGATTCAGATCACTGTAATTTGAGACCTAATTAGATCCTCACCTGTTTGGTCAAAGTCATTGTGGAGGTGTTGAACCATTAAAGACACTTAAGTCAATAGCTCATGCAAGTTGTGTTTTCCCTTTCCAAAGAAGGGCTCATCTACACTACAAAAAGAGCTGAATCCAGGGGTCCAGATACAACAAAGTTGCCACTGGTTACAAAACAGTTAAAATAAGATGTGTGAATGGGATCCAGTCCTATCCCTCTCATCTGCAAAAATTATTATTTTCATTTGTTCCTTCTGAAAGCTCTTCAAAAGGCAGCTCCAGCATGTTAAAAAGAAACATTACCCTATTTGGAAAACTTCAAACAACCTCTGGGAGTGCTGCTGCTGACACAGGCCTCTGTTTACTGAATAACATCCAAACCTACCTACCATACTTTACCAACGGAAAGCATGCCAGTTCTTTTGCGGGATACTTTCTAATGTCTGATGCAATCAGTGGAGATAATATATCTTTCTGTGCTTTCATGTATGTGACCACAGGGTGTTATACCCAAAGGTCAGTTGTTTTGATGTGTGTAGGTATATTTTTGTGCGATTTTCCTCTTAATAAATGTAGCAATTTATTTTGTGTAAAGAAAAATGTGTTTTCTTAGGCCCTCTCTAAAAGGATTAGTGTGGATATGCTGACGTGGAATAAAAAAGGTCTTTTTTGTTGTTGTTTAACACTACTTCTGTTCTACTTGCAGTACCTCAACACGGTTCTGTAACTTAATAGTGAAAAGCATAAGAGAATAACAATAGCTTTACATGTATACACTATTTTGTTTCCAAAAGGAGCCCAGAGTGCTTTACAAATTACAGCCCCAAAGCCTGTAAGTGCTTCAGCATGTGGATCTTTGCTCAGGAGGATAATCCGTTTTAAATCAATGGAAATGGTTCATAAGAACAAAGCAATGTAAGTACTTAAATTACTGCAAGGTCAAGCCCTGTATGTTGGAAATGACTTTTCTTGCCACCGAAGTGCAACCACATCTGGGGATGAAATGTAGCAACTGCCTAAGAGTACACAGGCATAGTTTAAGATGGAAGGGGATATTTATAGCCAGGTTGGCAATTTTAGGGAAGTAGACTTTTAATCAATGCAATTTAAACTTGGCCAGTTCTTTGGACCTAATGTTATAGGGAAATTTATTATCATTCCAAGACTCCTTCATGATCAGATGACTGTCTCCATCCTATGCAATGGCTCCGCTATGAAGGCTTTTGCCATTCAAACCGGCATCAAGCAGGGCTGCGTGATTGCACCAGTTTGTTTTCCATCTTTTTTGCGGTCATCAAGATGCTTATCTCTAATCAACTGCCACACAGCATCAGCATTGAGTACAGGATGGATGGGACAGGATGGGAAAGATTCAATTTTCCCTGCTTCTGTGCCAAAACCAAAGTTACATCAGTCTTGACTGTGGAACTTCGGTACGCCAATGACTGTGCTGTCATTGCATAGACTGAGGAGGAGCTACAAACAGTCCTTAACTGCTTCTCTCCAGCATACCAGTGACTGGGACTGACCCTGAACATCAGAAACCCTAAGGCGCTTCACCAGCCTGCTCTGGGCCAATTAAAACTCCCCTAGCAAAGATCATCCTTGACAGAGAGGCGCTGGAGAATGTAAACACATTGCAAAGCTTGGCAGTTATCTCTCAAAGAAGGCCAACATCGACGAGGAGATCCAGCATAGGATCTGATGTGTCAGCTCTGCCTTTGGAAGACTGAATTATCATGTATTCAATGATCCTGACATCAGGACTTGAGCAAAACTCCTATTACATAAGGCAGTGGTAATCCAAACTCTTCTCTATAGTTGTGAAGTTTGGGTGACCTACAGTGACCACTTAAAACTCCTGGAACACCTTCACCATCAATACCTCCAGAAGATCCTGGGCATAAAGTGGGAGGATCGGCACACAAATGCCAGTGTCCTTACTGATGCTAACACCACCAACATAGAATCGGTGATTATTCGACATCAGCTGCAGTGGACAGGGGATTGTGTACATGTGCCTGATGTAAGTTTACTGAAAGAACAACTATGTGCCCAACTCAAGCAAGGACAAAGGACACGCAGGGACCAGAGAAAATGCTTCAAGGACAGTCTCAAGGTGAACATTAAGAAGTGTGGCATTGACATCACAAATTGGGAAAAAGTAGCCTGGGACAGGGCCACATGGTGATGCCTTGTGAGAGAAGGCACATCTTTGAGGAAAACCACCTCACTCTGGAGGCAGAAAAATGACAGAAATAGAAGGAAAGGAAACAAGACCAAGAAGTGTGAGGTTCAACTCTCCCTTTAACCACCACCTGTGGCATCCGCCAGAGAGTCTGTGGCTCTAGGATCCACCTTCTTAGCCATCAATGAACTCATCTACAACCCTTTACTTGACTCATGGGACCATCCTTGACTGTGAGGGACAATAGGTGTAACAAGCAGGAACTACACAAACCCTACAGGAAAGCAGGATGGAGGGGTTGAGGGGCAGGAGTTGTGAGGGTGGCACTGGAGTCTTACCTACACTGGGGACTCACAAATAGTCCCCAGCTGTTGCTGCCACAGCTGGACCATCATATGCATGTCCTGGCTGTTGTTCCCACTGCAGCAGGACCATGTCCATGCACCTGGCTGCTCCTGCAAGAAGACCACTGTGGAGTTGCTTCTGCTGCCAGGGAGTGGACTGCGAGAGGGTACAAATGCAATTCTAGCACCCCTAATTTAGCACCCAGGGCTAGTGCCCAGCTAGCCCACTCTAAGTTATGCTACTGTCTCATGTGACTGTTTATCCAGAGAGATTCATGTGATTCTGAACAACCATAAACTCACCTCCTCAGTTTTGTGTCACATACCAAAGATGGTATTTCCCACGGCAACCCACCTCCAGTTGCCATGCTGATGCATTAGATGCACCAACACCATTCCTTGCATCACTCATTAATCATTCTTTTCGAGCTCTCCCACCCAAAGACTTTCACAACTGGTTCCTAGCTGAACACTGCACAGTTGTTTCCCAAAACTGCATTTCTTGACTCTGCCGCTTCTGTCATGGTGGTGCCTTGAGCCCTTGTTCAAGATGGTGGCCCACCACTGCTAGGCACTGGGCAAGAACAGCAAGAGAGAACAGTCCTAGTTCAAGGAGCTTACAACCTAAACAGATGTGACAGGCATCTGGAGAGAGCAAGTTATTTTCTCCATTTTATAAAGTGACAAGAGCAGATTCACATGGGAAGTATGCACAGTTTGAACCCAGATCTTCTTAGACCTAAATCTAGTGCTTCAACCTCTAGGTTTTCTATTATTATACAGTTGGGTAGTCAGAGCATGCATCTGACATATGTAGATGGGTGTGCATACACAGACAAACCAGACCTCTTAGTTAGAGGGCAGATAGGGATCTTTTTCAAGTTGCCAGGGAATAAGCAAGAGATTATGAGCAAGTGAGTGCATCTACAGATGCACTTAATGGGGAAGTAGACTAATTGTCTATGTTGTAAAGCATCACAGTCTACATGTGTTACACTATTAGATTGCAGCAAACTAATATTCACTACCATACGATAGTACTGTTGGAGGCAGTATTATCTTATGGTAGTGAAAATAACTGAGCCTAAAGGCATGTATAAATGCTAACCCAGGCATAAATTGTGCCTGGTCAGTCCAGGCAGCAGGGGCCCAGACCCCTGCCTGCCACCTAGCCTCAGGGCTTTGCAAGCTGGCACACTCCTGTGCCTCAACCAGCTCCTCCACTACCAATGCTGTCTTCTGGAGCCTGGGGCTGAGCCCCAAGCCCCCTGCCAGCCCAGGGCTGCTTTGCCCTGACTCTAACTGCTGAGGTCACAGGCACATGTGAGGATGCTACACCCGGGAGCAGCTGATTCTGGTGTGAACTGTGTCAAAGTTCATTTCTGCACATGACTTGCCCATGTAGATGCGCACTGTTAGTGTTCAGGATTGGAACAAAAGCAAATATTTTGGAAGGTAAATTTCCATGTGATGCATAAAATTCTTCCATGAGCATAATTGTAAGATGAGTTCACTTTGGGGATGAGCCATCACAGCAATTGCTCAAGACCTGAACCCATGAGGGAGTACTATTAAGTTAGTAAAAGTTACCCCACATATGGGTGGAAGACAGCAGGGTCCTACAAACTAGCCTCTGTCTGGGGCCCCATGGCTCTCACCCCAGTTCTCTTTGTAAGGTATGTGTATTCTCAACAGACTTAGATTTATCTGTTAAAGTTTATGTCTTCTGGTTCATGAAGGGTTTTATTAATGCTCCCTGAGGTGTAGTTCCACTGTGGCTTTGCAGCAGGTGTTTGGGTTTGCATTAAAATTTGCAAAGGATATAAAAAGCATTGGGAAAAGAAGAAAAATGGCCTGGTGCAGGTGGAGAACTTAGTACAGCTGCCTCATCAGGAGTACTAAACAAGGTATGTCTCTAGGCATTCCTGTTGGAAGTGGTATTGGTGATTTAGGCTCTTGTTCAACAAACCTGGGATTTAAGTAAGTGCCTAACTGATTTCTTGAGCTGAAATGTTATTAATCAGTGTCTCATGATACAGAACTGCTCTCTCTTAGATGAGTATCTAAAATTGAAATCCTGGCCACTGAATCAAAAGAAAAATGCCACATTTTCATACATACATCACATCCTAGAATATAATAGGCACCTTGTTTTTGAAAGGCAGAATGAAGAGAAAAAGGTCTCTTTCAGAGTTGTGGCTTCATAGAGCATGGGCAGAGCCAAGTCGCCAGCTGAATCATCCTTCTTTTCCTGGTTAACTAAAGCTGAACCCCTGGATTCTACTAAAGGCTGGTTTCCATGGGTGCATCTATGATTTTGGAAAGAGTTAAAGTCTCTAGGGATGTGAAATAAGAGGTGGTGCACTGAGAAACAAGAATCAAAGCAAGGTACTTCTATATCAGGCAGAAAATTAGTTCATAGATTCATAGATGTAGGGTTGGAAGGGACCTTGTAGATCTTCTAGTCATACCCCCTGCCCTGGGCAGGAGAGAAAACTGGGTTCAAATGACCCCAGCTAGGTAATTATCAAGCCTCCTCTTCAAGACCCCCAGGGTAGGAGCCAGCACCACTTCTCTTGGAAGTTGGTTCCCGATCCTAGCCTCCTGGACTGTGAAGTAGTGCCTCCTGATGCGTAGTCTAAATCTACTCTCTAACAACTTATGGCCGTTATTCCTTGTTACTCCGGGAGGCACTCGGGGGAACAAAGTCTCTCCCAATCCCTGCTGGTCCCTCCTAGTAAGTTTATAGACGGCCACCAGATTCCCCCCTCAGCCTTCTCTTGTGAAGACTGAACAGGTTCAGGTCCTGTAGCTTCTCCTCGTAGGGCCTGCCCTGCTGCCCCCGGATCATGCGGGTGGCCCTCCTTTGGACCCTCTCAATGCTGTCCACATCCCTCCTGAAGTGCGGCACCCAGAACTGGACGCAGTACTACAGCTGCAGCCTGGCCAGTGTCGCATAGAGGGGGAGGATCACCTCCTTGGACCTGCTTGTGATGCATATGTAGATGCACGACAAGGTGTGGTTAGCCTTCCTGACTGTGTCCTCGCATTGTCGGCCCATGTTCAATGATAACTCCAAGATCTCTTTCTACCACTGTACTTTCGAGAAGTGAGTTCCCTAGCCTATAGATATGCTGCTGGTTCCTACTGCCTAAGTGCAACACCCTGCACTTGTCAGGATTGAATCCCATCCTATTTTCATTTGCCCACTCCTGTAACCTGTCCAGGTCCCGTTGTAATCTGTCCTTCCCTTCTAGCATGCCTACCTCACCACAAATCTTGGTGTCGTCTGCAAATTTGAACAGGGTGCTTTTCACCCCGTTGTCCAAGTCACTAATAATGAAATTGAACAGTGCGGGCCCAAGGACCGAGCCCTGGGGGACTCCACTGCCCACTTCCCTCCAGGTCAAAAATGACCCGTTCACCACCACTCTCTGAGTACGACCCCTCAGCCAATTTGCAATCCATCTGACCGTGTAGGCATCAATGCCACAGTTGCCTAGCTTTTTAATGAGAATGGGGTGGGAGACAGTGTCAAAGGCTTTCCTGAAGTCCAGAAAGACTACATCCATCGCAACACCTGTGTCCAATGATTTTATGACCTGATCATAGAAGGCAATCAGGTTGGTCTAACAGGACCTGCCCCTAATGAAACCGTGCTGGTTGCCCTTGAGCATCATCCCTGCTGGCCTGTCACAGATGTGCTCCTTGATAATCTTTTCAAAGAGCTTCCCCAGGATTGAAGTAAGACTAATGGGCCTATAGTTGCCCAGGTCCTCCCTCTTCCCTTTTTTAAAGATGGGGACCATATTGGCCTTCTTCCAGTCGTCTGGCACCTGGCCAGAGAACCACAAGTGGTCATAAAGCCATGCCAGGGGCCCCGCGATAACCCCTGCCAATTCCCTCAACACCCTGGGGTGGAGAGCATCTGGACCTGCTGATTTGAACACGTCCAGCCCTTCCAGAAGTTCCCTAACACGGTCCTCCCTGACCCTAGGCCTGGCGGAGTTTCTCCTGAGTCTGTCCTGAATCTCGGTAGGGGAGTCCCGGTCCCTGCACAAGAAAGAAAATGGAGGCAAAGAAATTGTTAAAGAGGTCTGCTTTCTCCTTTGGTGCAACCACCAGATTACCAAGCATATCCTGCAGGGGCCCCACGCTACCCAGTGCCTTCTTCATGCTCCCTATGTATTTAAAAGAGGACTTTTTGTTATCTTTGATCCTTGAAGCTAGCCCTAGTTCTGTATCTGCCTTAGCTTTCCTAATAGCCCCCCTACAGACCCGAGCGGTGAAGGTATACTCCTCTTTAGTGATAGCCCCTCCCTTCCACTGGATGTACACCTCATTTTGGCAATCAGGCATTTCTGAATGCCTTTGGTGAGCCAGGAGGGCTTTTGGGCACTCTTGCCCCCTTTTCTCGTTGGGATTGTCACTCTTTGGGCTCTGAGTATTGTCTCCTTAAGGAGCGACCACTCATCTTGGGCATCCAGTTCCCCTGCTCTCCAGGACCCCAGTTCCTCTCCCACTAATCTCCTCAACTAATTGTTCCCCTGCTTAATAGACACAACCCCAGTGTGTGGGGAGGGGCTGATTCTGGGAAAAAGGTGTGTATATATGTAAGAAAATATGGTACTATGATAATTAATATTATTCTGATGGGAATCTGGTGAAGAATAAGGAGGGAGTTCTTTGAGGGACCTCTACCATCTCATCAACAAAATGTCAAGATCCATCAAGCTTGGTTAGCTCTTCCTCAATCTCCTGGCATAACCATTTGAGATTCTTGTTACTGTAAGTACCAGGAAGAATGCTGTTTATTTACCACTTCAGCTTCATTCCTAGCCTTTGATAGAGAAGGACCAGAAAAAGAAAATTTGCTTAAAAACCCCTGTCGTTAGTACATGTTGTTGGGCTTGGGTCCCCTCTTGGCTGACACCCTATTCGCTGGTGACAACAGGATGGGTCTTTGCGTGTCACCTGTGTATTCTGGTATTTGTTCCTTCTTGCCTGCCACAACTTGTTCTTATCTTCTTTGGAGACAGTTGCCCACAGGTGACTCTTAGGATCTGACACCCTGACTTATTTGTGATACTCTAACCTCCCCTATACTCCACCGTTACCACATCCAGGGCCTGAATTGACGTCAGCGTCTTGATGTCTAAGGCCACGAATGATAATTCTCTCATCTGTCAGTCAACAGTCTTTGGTATGAGCCCATACCAGAGGCCATCTCTGTGCCAGGTCTCTCTTGTTGATTTGAGTTAGAATCGGGAAAGCTAAACTCTCTCTCTCTCTCGATAACAACTCAGAAACAAATACTCAGAATGTGAATGATAAAAATAGCGTCTGCTGTAGTATGTCCCCAGATA
Source organism: Alligator mississippiensis (assembly GCF_030867095.1). Classification (NCBI taxonomy): domain Eukaryota; kingdom Metazoa; phylum Chordata; order Crocodylia; family Alligatoridae; genus Alligator; species Alligator mississippiensis. The sequence continues at coordinate 49,010,475 of NC_081836.1, read as the reverse complement.
CTTTCCAAGGTCTACCTGCTCCGGGTGGGAGCCTCCCTCTGCTTCTGCAGGGTTTCCCATTTCCCGGTTACTTAGGGGTCAGCTGGCCTTCTAGCCCTTTTCTACTTTCCCACAGTATTATCAGGGCACTCCCAAATAAGCTGCTGCCCCTCCCACTTTAGACCCATCTGATCTGGGTCTAGGCACTTCCAGATGGCTGTGGTCAGTACTCCAGTCACTGGTCTGGGTACCTCTCACCTGCTTTTCTTTGTGTGTGGCCCTCTCACTGCTGATGCCCTGTCCCTCAGCATAGGTGGGCCAGCCCCGGCTCCCTGCTGAACTCCTCTCTGGGGTTTCTCTGGCCTGGGTCGCTGCACAGGACCCTGCCCCACCTCTGGAGCTCCTTCACCAAGCGCCTCACCATGCGTCTTGGCTGTAGGCCTCTGCCCCACCTCTGGGGCCTCTTCCCTGCACGTCTCGCTGCTGCTCATTTTGGCTGCACATCTCTGCCCCACCTCAGGAGCTTCTCTGCCACGTGCTTTACAGAGGCATGTGTCAGATGTAGCATTTTGCACTGCCTCAGCCCCCTCCCATGTGCCTCTCTGCAGCATGCATTGGGCATAGCACTCTGCCCCACCTCTGGGGCCTCTCCGCCACGTGCTTCCCCTCCATGTCTTGCTGCTGGCAGACCCCGCCTCTCTTCCAGCATCCTCCCACCTCATGGCTCTGCCTGCACTCCCCGCTGATCTGCAGGGTCACGGTGCTCCTGAAGCGATGTGCCGGAGCCAGCTCACCACTTGCATTTACTGCCTGCCCTAAGGTAGGTGACATGGGGGGGGACTGTGGAAGGCTGCCTCTTCCTCCTTCACAACCTCCTATTTATAGTTGTGGTGAAATGGCAATTCTGTTTGCTAAGATGATGATTTCATGGATCATGAATGTGAGTCTCTTGTGTTGCAAAATGAGCCAAAGCAGTTACAAAGAAAAACAATAAAAACACTGAAAAGACAGAACACAAAAGCTATAGCAGTGTCGAAGAAGAAACATCTCTTATAGCACAATGCGTGGTGGACATCAAGAGGAATGCCTGCTAACATTGGAACGCTGCAATTCTGAATACTTGATTTTTAGTCAAGTTGCTGGCATCTGGTATGTTATTAAGTAACTCAGTAGAGAACTGTTAAATGCATAACCTCACTGCACAAAGGATACATTCTTTTACCAGATTTCTTCCTTTAACCCTCTGCTTCCACTTGGTGCTTGAGTTTTCTGGAATTACCAAGGATTTTGCAAAAATTGGTGGAAATATCTGAACGTGTTTAATCCCCAGCATTTTAACAGATTTAATGCATAGACTTCATTGTTTTTTGTCTAAAACGTTACTTTTTCAAATTCCACTGTATTTTCACCTGTTTTAAGAAGCATCTAGTGGCATAAGAATTCAGCTGTGTTGCTGTTCTCAGCATTGACACCCTGTACCTGTCCCAACACCTATTCCTTCCTCTCTCATTTGTATATGTTACAAAGATTATAGAAGTGATTATGAATGGGTATAGGATTTTGAAAAGGAGGTCCAGATGGTATGACATATCATCGCATATGACACAATGCATTTTTATCCAGTTAAAGAGAAACTAAATAGTTTTCTAATATGCTGTGGATGGGGGGAGCACTACATGATTCAGTTTAAGATCAAAGCAAAACTAAATATAACTATTGGAAAATGCACTATTTTGCTAGATTATATAATAAGTTTTGAAAAACACAACAATTTGGTGATTCGAATCACTGTCCTGATTCGATTCAGCCAAATCTGATTCAGAGATTTGGTTGCTGCTGAATCTCCGAATCAGCCAGGTCAGGCCTATCCCCTGCCCCTCTCCCAGCCCAGCAATGGCTGCCCAGCTCCTGGCACTTGTTAAAAAAGAGCCCCGGCTCACCAGGTGCTGCCGGATCTGGTGGGGGGATCCCTGCTGCCCCCACTCCCCCATGCTATGTGGGGGGCTCTGCATGAGCCCCCTGACCCCCCCCTCACTCCTCCAGTCCCTTGATGGGTGCCCTGCCAGGGCCAGCTCCAGCTCTTTAAGAACCACCCCCCAGACTTACTGCTCCTGCTGGTGAGGGGTGACCCTGCTGCCCCCCCTTGCCCCATGTCATGTGGGGGGCTCTGCACAAGTCCCCCAAAGCCATTGCAGGAGCAGTGAGTCCCAGGGCCCCATGCACTGTGGGGCAGTGGGGGGAAGCAGGGATTGCCCCCCCCTCGCCCGGCAGCACCCTGTGAGCATTGGGGCTTCTTTTTTGAAGTACCAAGCAGGGGCAAGCGGGGGCAGCCATGGTGGGGGGGGAGGGGCTGGCAGGGATCCCCTCCATGGTCCCCTCCCCTGCCCCTAGTATTTACCAGCTCAGAGTCAGCTGCAGCTCTGTGCTGCAGCCACCGGGGACTGCCCAAGTCACTAAAGCTCTCTGAACCTTTTCTGAAGATTCAGAGAGCTTTGAATCAATTCAGACCTTTAAATTGGTCCCCTGATTTGATTCGGATTTGGAGATTCGGCCACTGAATCGGGCCGAATCTCCTCCAGATCAAATCACCATCTGAAGCTTTGCACAGCCCTACTGTTAATATTATCATGTCTGAGTTAACCTTTTAGGCTGGAGCTGAAAACAGCTTGCAGGGCTGTGATAGAGAAGAGAGACATTACTAGGAACAGCTAACAGACAGCAACACTGCAGTAGAGAGCATAGTTTGAATAGTGGAACTTCAAGACCATTAAAAATGATAGAGGGGTGTTAACACTTACGGAGTGGAAAGAGATTAACAGAAATCAGGAATAATGAGCCATGAAGTCAAACGACTCTCTCAATGTTGCCTGAATAGAAATGTGACTGCTCCTTCCAGGGAATTCGTTTTAAAGTTTGGGTGAAGCAGGAATCAAAAAGCAGGGGGTGCAACTGTACCACTGCACCCCTCTTGGATCCACCCCTGGAAGCTATTCACTTTTCTTCATTAGTGCCAGCAACAGTGAAAAAGCACTCATTCAGTGGTGAATACCCAAGGTGTTACCATTGCAACAAGCTCAAGGCAGACTTGTGCCTTGGATGACAGGTCACTTAGGGTAGCCGTCATAGAGGACATTCCAGTTTTCTGCTACTCTGTCCTCTATTGATACAAAACCCAACGGCTTTATGTCCTTACCAAACCCTACGAAACACAATGTCTTGTGTTCTCTTCAAGAGAAAAATAGAGGACATAAAGGTGTCAGGTTCGTATCAATAGAGGGCAGAGGAAAACTGGACTGTCCTCTATGATGGCCACCCTAAGCTCATTTCTAGAACCCCTGTCCTAAACTCCATCATGTGTCAGGTACTTTAACTAAATTAAGGAACCATAATGACTACATTCATAACAAACAGAGCCTAAGAGAATCTTAAATAAATGGGCAGGTAGAATTCAATTCGTCCTCATCCTCTCTGTCCAACAAAATCTCTTTTTTTTCACGTTAGTGAAAAAAACCCCAGAATGACAGGAACGTTAGCAGAGAGGCCTCCGGTCCTCATAGAACCGCTGTGTTCAAAGCAGATTTCCACCACCATAGTCAGGTTTTCACCACTCATGCCAGTTGAGGATCAAGTCTGCTAAACTTTCAGCTTTAAACCACCTCTGTATCACTAACACTGTACCACTCTGTATAACTAACCTACTTTGTGGGTAAAGAACACAAAAAGTATTGTGGAGACACCCACAGTCTGGCCACTGGCATCAATTCGACCTTGTGATCATCAAAAGAAAAGACCCGCCCAGTGTACTACACACCCACATTTATCATAGTGCAGATTGTGACACAGACCACTCCCTAATTGACAGCCAAGTGAAAGCGATACCAAAGAAGCTGTACAGAGCCAAGCATAAGAGTCAGCCAAGAATTAGCGCACACAGCACAAAAGTCCAAAGCAAGCACCTCAACTTTCAAAGGACCTTTGAGCTATCTATATGTCTATGAAAGCAACATCTGCAAATGCTGAAGGAACTTAGAGTGTACTAAGAGCAGTCATCCAGAAAACAGCCACAGAAGTGTTTGGGAAAAAGAAATTGTCAGACTGGTTTGAGGCACACTCAGAAGAGATGCTATCACTTGTTGAAGACAAGAACACAGCCTACCTGAAACAACCAGAATCCAACAGAAAGTTCCAAGGCTCAGTTGAAGCATGCCAGGGCAATGGTACAGAAAACAGTCAGACACTGTGCAAGCCAGTACTGGACTGCCCTATATCAAGGAAAACAGTTTACTGCAGGCAGAGGAAACCTACAAGTTATGTATGACGGCCTGAAGAAAGCTCTTGGCCCAACTGTCACTCAAGTCACTCTCCTCAAGTCTCAGGATGGCAAAGTAAAAATCACTGATGAGACCAAGCAGATGTCATGCTGGGTCGAACATTATTTAGAGCCTGACTTCCAGGAAACAGACATCTCAGAAGAGGCACTGGATCAACTTCGAACTCTAAGGCTAGGGACAGCCATTACCCATAAACTGGTTTAAGTGACCAGAAACTGATTTAAACTGGTAACAGAGCAGATGTTCAGTACACATAAACCAGTTTCAAAATGGCTGAAAACAGTCTGAGATAAACCTGGTTGAATGTAGCATCAGACTTAAATGATTTGGGTCAAACTGGTTTATACAATGTCTGTCCCAGACCGCTTGATGATTTAAGTTAAATCAGACTCCTCCAGCATCCTGGAATGCTCTCTGGGCTGAGTGGGGCTCTCTGCTCCACAGGAGAGCTGGTCCCTCTCCTCTGCTCCCTGGCTGGAGCTCGGCAGAGACTGCAGGCATCTACCTGGCTTTCCCCTGCTCCTCCCCACTTCCTGTCCCCATCCCCTCTGCCTTACACAGACCTCTCAGCTTTAACTAGCAGACCACATGCTGGCTATGGTCCATGCTGTGGTAGATGGGACAAAGGCAGAATCAACAGGTAGCTGGTAATGTCCCTCTGTTGTTTTCTTAATAGGGTGATAAACACCAAGTTAGGCATGATAAACACTGTTATCAATTCCCTGCTGGGCTGGTCAGGAGGTGGGGGGACCTCTCCCTAATCAGAGTGTCCTGCTGGAGCCTGGCTACACCCCCCTCAGCTCAGCACTATAGAAGGGAAGGGAGGGCTGCTCTAGTGCCCCCCAGCTTCAAACCTGACCCACTGTAAGCATGTGCTGGCATTTCTGGGATGTCTGTACAGTTACAAACTGATTTAGCCTAGCTAGGTTAGACTAACCTGCAAAGACTGAATCAATTCAGGCTCAGGCTTTTTGAATGTCTGCCTCTAACTTAAGTGTACTGGCACAGCTAGACAAAGAACCTACAGCCAAAGAATTTAGCAAGGCCATAGACTCTCTAGCAAGTGGAAAAGCACCAGGGGAGGATGACATCCCAGCTGAGGTTCTCAAGTGCGGTGTGGCAAGGCATTGTTGGTGCCTGCCACTTTAAGGGCCTGGAGCTAGCAGCTGCCAGGTGACTGATGAGGGCAGCAATTTTGAATCTGGGGATGCCCATATAAACAGGGCAGTGCTGCTGCTGGAGGCCAGGCAACAGCATTGCAAAATGTTTGCAGGTTCAAACATTGCCTGGCTGGAGGGCTGCTGGTATCATATGGAGGTAAGGGAGGAGCTCTAGGGGACGGTCAGGAGGCTCCTGGTCCTGGGTGCAACCTAAAACTGCACCCTGCTGGGAGTGGGTGGCCTGATGGGGCTCTCAGTGGTGCAGGAGCCCCCAGGAAATGCCAGGGCAGTTACTACCGTGGTGAAAGGTGGGTCGGGGCACCTTAACCCCTAGCCCCCACAACCGGGTGGGTTACTCCTTGTTTGGAGGGCCTGGAGGGTGGACCCCCCATAGAATCAGGCTTGTCTGAACTTCCCCTGACTGGTCCACGCTGGGGCCAGGACCGGAAGGGTCAAAAGGGCCAGGGTCCCACTGTGAGGAACATCCAAGAGCTGCGTGCCTGGGGTTCCAATTGGCCTGGAGGTGGGCCAGGGCCAGTAGAGCCGAAGGTCCCGGGGGGACCCAAAGGGGAAGCAGTTCAGGGAGCTATGCTGCCTAGTATGAAGGCGGATGAGACCGCCTGAGGAGAGGAATCCAGGCAGGGTTCAATTAGAAGGATTCTGGGGCCCAGAGTGGGGGCTGGTGATGATGATAACATCTAGATGCCATCTGCGAGGCTTGGGCTGTGGTGCAGGGGAGTAATGGAGCCGCAGATAATGCCCCCTGGCATCAGGGCAGGAAATGGGCAGCCTCCCACTTAATTATATCATTTAACTAATTAATTCCAACAAGGCATGGCGGGTGAGACGTCGGGGGGGGGGCGGTTAGCCCAGAAACAGGTGGGCGGGCCACAGTGAGATCGGCCCAGAGCAGGCCCCCTGTTACATGCAGGAAGGGTAGCTTGCTACCACATCTTCATCAACTCCTAGTATGCTGCTAGAAAGAAGGTCAAGTACCCCAGGACATGCATGATGCTAACATCATCACAGTCTACAAGAACAAGGGAGACAAGGGTGACTGCAACAAGTATAGGAGCATCTCTCTCTTCTCAGTGTCAAAGGCAAGGCTTTTGTCAGAGTCATTTTGAAATGTTGCAACAACTTGTTGACCACATAAACCTGGAATCACAATGTGTATTCAGAGTAGGGAGATCAACAGTGGACATGATATTCTTTTTATGCCAACTGCAAGAAAAATATAGAGAACAAACAAGCCACTGTACATTTATCTGTACAGTGTACAGGCCACTGTACATTTATCAACCCAATGAAAGCCTTTGACATTGTCAGCAGAGCAGGGTCCTGGTAAAGATTGGATGCCCTCCTCCCCCCAACATTACTCAGTATGATATGCTCCTTCCACGAAAACATGCAGGTCAGAGTTGAGTTTGATGGATCAACCTCTAACAGGTTTGAGATGAAGAGTGGAGTGAAGCACGGTTGTGTTCTGGTGCCCACACTCTTTGGGATTTTCTTTTTTGTGCTGCTGCACCATGCTTTGGTGGCTCAGAGGAAGGCACATACCTTCACACAAGATCAGTTGGCAAACTCTACAGTCTATCATGTTTAAAGTCCAAAACAAAAGGGAGGCACATACTTATTAGGGAGCTCCTTTTTGCTGATGATGCTGCACTCTGCCCATGAAGTAAGCCAACTACAAATACTCATGAATCACTTCTCCCACACTTGCAGGATGTTTGCCCTGACCATCAGGATCAAGAAGACTGTGGTCCTAGGACAGGGTGTTCACCAGTCACCATCTATCTGCCATGGCAACATACCACTCAAGGCAGTGAACAAGTTCTTCTACCATGGATCCACAGTGAATGACAGCCTCACTGGATGAAGAGCTAAAGGTGCGCATTGGAAATGCATTTACCACTTTCAGTATGCTCTTCAAACAAGTCTGGAACAATGCAAAACTCACAGTCAAATCTAAGCTGCTTGTGTACAAAGCCTGCGTCCTCAGTGTCCTTATGCATAGCAGCGAGACATGGTCAACATATGGATATCAAGGAAAGAAGCTGAACAGCTTCCATCTACACTATTTATGGCGCATCCTTGACATCAAGTAGCAAGACAGAACCACCAACACAGAGGTCATCACCAAAGCCAACCTGCCAACCATCACTGCACTACTCAAACAGCGGCATCTATGCTGGCTTAGCCATCTTTCTAGGATGGAAGATGGGTGCATCCTGAAGGACATCCTGTATGGGCAAATTGACGGCGGGGAGAGAAGAGTAGGGTGTCTGAAACTGTGCTTCAAAGACATCTACAAGAAGGACAGGAAGGTTTTTGTAATCAATCCAAACCCTTGGGAGGCCTTAGCAGGAGACAAGACAAAGTGACATTCCCTTCTCAAATCATGGAGTCCAACATCATGATGAGAAATGGTCACTCAAATTACAACAGAAACATGACTGAAGGAAACAGCCTGTCAGTACAGTAGCCCCTAATACCATGTTCACCTGTAACCACTGTGGCAGGACCTGCAAGTTTAATATCAGTCTTAATAGTCACAAGAGAAAATGTACCACCAGTCAGTAGAATAGCTGCAATATCCATCATCACTCACTGATGAACCAATGCCATAACTATTTGTATTTATTTAAGAAGTCACAGTATACCCCATTTTGTGCTTTTGAAAGTTATTTCTATAGTATTTAAAGATTCAGGTGAACAGAAAGAAGATAAAAAATTGTACCATGAGCACAGTGGCAGAAGTGCTCTAATGTTCAGGCTTTACTCTAAGCACCCCCATTTAGGTTGGGAGGAAGCAGAACAGACATTAGCCCTAATGGGAGGAAGGTGGGGGACTTGGAGCCTGCCTACACAGCCCAAGCACAGCGGATGGTGGTGGGGAGCTCTTGCACACCTCCCAGCATACCCTGTGCCCAGGCTGCCGAAGACTCCCAAGTGGAGCTGAGCAGTGGGACCCCCCACAGAGGCATGTGGAGCCCCTGCTTTGAGTCACACCACAGAGCAGCTGGCTGGGCCACAGCGTGCCTCAAGATGGGGGAGCAGACTGCATGGAGACAGGCACACAGAGGCACATAGAGGCCCAAGGCTGCCTGTTCCCCTATCTCGGGCACACTGAGCCCCAATCAGTTGTTTTGCAGCTGGCTGGGGTGGAGTGCGCCTCAGTGCAGGGTCTCCACATGCCTCAGCACAGTGGAGCCCCAATGCTGCCAGGGAGCACCTGGCTGGGGTGCAGGGTGCCTCAGCTTGAGGATTCCCAGCATATGGAGGTGTGAGAGCAGGCAACTCTGGGCTGCCAGCTCCCCTGTCTCTGCATTTGCCATGGCGCTTGTCACTTTGGTGTGGGTTGTGCTGCTTTTTTTCCAGAATTTTTTTTTTTGTACTGGGAAATCCCAGTAGCATATTTTGCCCCGGTGCTGCAAATTAGCAGCACCGTGCACTGATTAACATGCAACTCGTGCAGCCTGCACATCTGGATCCAGCCCTTGTGTGTATTATCAAGGTTATATTGAATTAAAGTACCTACTACTTTCCTTTCCTCCCTAATTAGATGATCTACTTTCTGGATCATGACATTGTTCTGTAGGTTAAACCTCTTTGGTGATCCACGTTTGGATGTCTGCATATTTTAAGTCCCTCGAGTCTCAAACATGGGTCTAAAACATTTGTTCACTATTCATCAGTTCAGTTAGTTTGAAGTTTGCATCCACTGCAGTTTCTGCTTTGCTTTGTATTCCTTGAATCACATTCGGTCTATGCAACTCCTAATACCATCTTCCAACCCTATCTTCTAAATAGAAGGCATTCATCAATATTCATATGATTTCAGAGAATTATCCCCAAAACTTTGACTTGTGCCCATTCCTGGAGGGCATACATTATTTGCTTATTTTAATAATGCTTTTAGCTGATACCTTTTAAGCACCTTATTATAAACAAAGCAATGATACTTGAGTTTCTTTACTCTTTTTCTTCTTTTCTTCATTTTTTTTCCATACATGATGAGACATGAGTAATAATTATGCCAGCCCTCAGGGGTGAGCGTATATTAACATTAAAGTGAATTATGACACGATCAGACTGCAAATGAAAACTAATAGCTGTTTTATAGAAATGGACCCAAATTCAACTCTGGTGTAAATGGTTTCCGCTTTACAGAAGTCAGTAGAGTTGCACCACTGTTCCATTTGAGCCTTCCTATCTAATGTAAACTTGAGAGTTAAGTATCATCATGCTTATGTTTTACATTGTTAAGATAATAAAGTTGAAACAACATAATAATTGTTTGGTTTACATTTTAGGTATGCCTCTAATATTCCATGAAAGAATGGGAAAGAAACCACAAAGATGACTGGAATACACAGACCTAAAACACATGTAGGTTTCCTGACTCAAAGTATGCAGGGAAAAAGAAAAAGAATTTGAAAACTTCAAGGGTCTAACCAAAGATCGTGGAAGTGGATGGGAGTCTGTCCATTTTTCTTTCAATGAGATTTAGATCAGGCTCCTTTGGGGAGTTATAATTAAGTTTATTTCCATTGTAAATATACAATTTGATATGTCAACTTGTATGACTATCATGAGAAAAGGGTAGATTATATGTTAAGTCACAGACCAAGTGAATTTCATGTGAAAGAAAAATTATGCTGTTAGTATTACTAAAATCTAAAGGGAATTAGGTTTGACAATGAAAAAATTCACAACTCTTAGCTACAATTACTATGTTTATTTCTTTGTGTAGTAGCTGTCTGTTGCATACACTAATTGGGGTGTTTCCCTCTTAAAGTTTGACCCCTTTGCGGGCTTTCTGTATACCTTTCCCAGGATTTTCAATTATGGTATTAACTAACAAAAAGTGTTTTTTAACACTGGATTAACTCTTTGGGACGACAAGCCACCATAATTTGACCGCATAACCAATCAAGATAAAGCCCTGGATGTGTAACCATAACTAGGTTACTAGTAAAAACCACTTGTTCCATGTCTCCATTAGAGTTTTCCTTGAAATAGTTTTTTGATATAGGAACACAAAAACATGAAACAAAGCATGAGTGTACTGGAGCTTCCTTTTGAACAGGCATAAATTAGGAACAGTCTCTGCTCTGCTAAATACTAGCCATAAATAAACCAAGTTACATTTGTTACATTAACTGTGACATACCATATCTATATTCTTATTTAAATTATAAGATGGAGTGCATTCTTGGTACCTTTCTTCACACCAGCCATTTTGCCATAAAGAAAAGTGCCTTGTGCTTACAGAATAATACAGACGATTGACAGTATTTAATGGCTTCCTTCTGGCTTTAACATCTATGACTCTGTGCATTTAGGCAACTATACTCACCAGAAAAAGGGACAGAGGCCCAGGTCCTTAGTGTTATTTAGGGACCCAATCAATGATTTCTACAGGGGTTAGACACATCCCCACAAGCAGGAATGTGTCATTTGTGGTGCCTCAAAGCCTTTTGAGATGCTGCGAAATGCATACGTCACTCATGATTCTATTTGTCACGCTGCATATTTGCAGTGCGGCAGCAAGATTAGCTACTGGGAAATCCCAGCATCCTAAACACCCACAGCAGAAAAAAGCAGGGTGGTGCGATATGGCTGCAGTGTGGCTGCTGGCCAGGCTCCATGTGCCTGGATTCATGTGTCCCAGGAGGCCCCCAGGACCCTAGGTAAAGCTGCTGGGACCAGTCCAGGTGCTGGCCCCAGCCTTCCCTACTCCACCCAGGGCATTTCATTGTGTGCCAGAGTGTGCCTGCAGGGACAAGTAGCAGTGGCACACATACGTGCTGCTATTATTTGTCCCTGGGGAAGTGCACATTCCTGCTTGTGGGGACCTGCCCATGGGCCCTAAGGCTCATCAGTGCTTTTTGAGTATCCTATTATAATTGTTAATATAGGAAATATTGAAAGAGACACTGAGTGAAATCTTATCTCCGTGGAAGTCAATGGGGTTTTTGTCATTGACTTGTGACATCATGTTCGTGCCCAATGGGAAAGCTGCCCAAGTAAAATAAGGAGAGTTATACACTATATTCAGTACTAAGTATTTATGGCTGTCAAGCTGGTGTGTTACAACAGCCACTAGGGCTAGGGACAGAGATTTAAAAAGCCTGAATTGATTCAATCGTTGCAGGTTAGTCTAACCTGGCTAGACTAAATCAGTTTTGTAACCGGACAGACATCCCAGAAATGCAGGCACATGCCTGCAGTGGCTCAGGCTAGAAGCTGGGGGGCACTAGAGCAGCCCTCCCTTCCCTTCCACAGTGTTGAGCTGTGGGGGGTGTTTCTAGGCCCTGGCAGGACACTCTGATTATTCCTCCCCTCCTAAGTAGCCCAGCAGGAAATGTCTATCACCCCCTAACTCAGTGTTTATCAACCCATTTAGAAAACAAAGCCTCTCTCCATTAACTAATGGAACTCTTCTTAAACAGCTCTTCCAATAATAATAATATCTTCCAAGGAAGGATATTAAGCTACCTGTTGATTAACTCCAAAAAGCTTGTCTTGCTGTTGTCTTCCACAGCATGGACCTTAGCTAGCATGTGGTCTGCTAGTTAATGCTGAGATGTCTGTGTAAAGCAGAGGGGAAGGGGGAATAATCCCTTTTTAGCAGGGGGAAGCCAGGCAGCCGCTCTGTGCCTGCAAGTCTCTGACAGAGCTCTGGCCAGGGAGCAGAGGGGAGGGGCCAGCCCTGCTGTGGAGCAGAGAGCTCTGCCCAGCCCAGAGAGCATGCTGGGATGCTGGGGGTGTCTGGTTTAGCTTAAACCAGCAAGGGGTCTGGGACAGACATTACATAAACTGGTTTGACCCAAATCAGTTAAGTCTGATACTACATGCAACCAGGTTTATTTCAAACCAGTTTAATCTGTTTTCAAACTGGTTTAATGTGCACTGAACATCTGTTCTGTTACAGGTTTAAATCAGTTTCTGATCACTTTAACCAGTTTATATGTAATGTCTGTCCCTAGCCTAGAAGAAAAGCAGTATGGTCAAGACAGAAATCATATCCCCATTTACTGATATGTATTACTGAAAATAGCTTAGATTATTTAAATCTCAGTCAGGTGCAGAGGTTTTATCATCTCTTTTCCTGGAGGAACAGGGACATTATGCAAAAGTGGTTCATCTTCGCTTGTTTTCATTTCACAAATGCCCTTGAGACATCTGCTATCAGACCCACTTATCACTTCCTGTAGCTGAAAACATATCTGCACTTTTCACAAAACCACAACTACATTCTCTCCAACTTAACCACAGCAATCTTAGCAACAAGACCACCAGATTCTGAATAGCTAAAGCGGGATAGTTTATACACACCCCAACCATGATGACAGTTAGGGCAGTACATATTTTTAATTACAGGAAATGGGAGGAAGAAGGGTCCTTCTGAGGGTTTTATTGTAATTTAAGTAGCCTGCCAACATGGAAGGAGCTGGAAGTGATGGTGGAGGTTGCAAGGAGTTTCAGTTGCAAGGTTGCAAGGAGTTTCAGTTCAATTGCAAACCCTTATATCTGAGCCCTAGAACATAGCATGGGAGAAGGGCAGTCAGTAGTAATGGCAGAAGCAGAAGACAGCTCTTATCAGTCTCTGTTTTTTTCCTCATTGTTATCAGATTGTGACTGCATGGTAGTAGCTTATTTGGCAAATGACTTGTTGCTTTAGTCTAGCTTAACTTTTAAATGTGCCTCCCCTGTGATGGTAAACCTCAGATTGGATAAACACAGCTATGCATGCCATGAGAAGGCTCTTTCGGATTGGAAACTCTTGTGTCTTTAGTGTCTTCAGCAAAATCATGCGTCTCCTGAGCATATTTCTTTTAAAAATTTGAAATTCCCTTTTCCCCTATGAGGAGACACGTATGCATTTTTTTGTTGGTATTACAGTGCCACACAGGACCTCCATCATCTCATACATTGTGAATGTTTGATTGATGTCTACTTTACTGACACTTTTGACTTCCTTCTTGCTCTCAAACAACTTTGTAGTCAACCTCCATGCTGGCACCGCTAACTGAGCTATGTATAGCTCTCAGTATTGTGTGTTGTTATGCCTCCTACAGAACTTTGTTACATTTAGTGGAGTCACTTGGGATATAGATCAGCAGAAGATCCATTAAAAAAAAAAAAGATATTATCTTATGCCATTTTCACTGGAATGGAAATCTGTCTCATTAATAGGATTTGGATTTTCACTAGCCAAATGGCTACTCCAGCCCTTTAAAAATCATTTCCTGTTTTAATCCATAGTACCACTGATTGTCTCTCTCTGCTGCTCTTGGAGGACTGTATGGGCCAGTGCAGAGTGAATAAAATGGGTGCTAGTTTGAATTGCCTGTGCCAGAAAATATGTAATAACACTGTCATTCTTAAACGAGTTCTGCTCCAGCATGTTTAGACAGAAGACAAAGTATAGCACATGCATGCATTTGTCATCTTGCCCTGATCTCAAACAACATTGGCTCTGTTGTCAACTGTGAGAAAAGAAGGAAAAAAAAGCCTTGGAGGAGAGCCACACACTTATTTTTTCTCAGGTCTCCAACAAGCGTGTTGACTGTGTATGATCCCTGCTTTAAGAAAACAGACGGGAGCATCAGTGGAGCTCAGCAAATGATTTCCCTAACACTCACTAAACTTGCAATGCTCAACTAGGCAAGGGGAAAGCTACCTGTGATCACACTGAGCCTGTGTTCATGACAAAGTCCTACTATTTCTCATCTCCGAGGATTTGGTTCTTCTGCCAGCCCTTTCAAGTAGGGAGCATCTCTAGCCATCGTATTTGGTACCACATTGGGCTTGCCCTCTCACAAGTAGGATGTGGCAGGAAACAGGCTCTTGTCATTCCCTGTCCCCAAGGAGGCTTCTCTCACAGTGTAAGCTGGAAAGCTGCCCTTCCTCCCAAGCCAGCATCCATCTCAGTGGGAGGCTAAGCCCCTTTTCGTCTCTCCCTCCACACCCAACCCCTGTGGCATTTACAAACAGGGCAGAGCTGATTAAACCTACAATCGTTTGCAAATCTTTTCCTGGCTATTTTGGGTTTCTATGCCCTCATCACACTGCTGACCACATCTTCTGTATGTTTTCTCTCCTGCGAAGTGGGTTAAATTGAGTACAGATGAAGCATGGGGTATAAAAACAGGGTCCAGAAGATGGCACTGTATGGAAAACTAGTGCCGCATAACAGCTCTGAGACCATTTCCCTTTCCTGTTGGGAAACAGTCTTACTTTTGACTATTCCTGTGATTGCCCTTTGAGGACTGCACAAGTACCAGGTGACTGACTGCAGTGATTCTTTGCTTTGCACGGTGCCTCACCTCTCTCTCCCTCTCCTTCTCTGTTAATTATTTTTAGCTGGTTGTGGCAGCAGGTGTGGATAAGCAGCTCCTGCTATCACACCTTCTCTGACCTCGGGAGACATTTCTCTCTAGTCCACCTCCTTGGTAGATAGTGCCTGAGTCTGCAGTGCAGAGGTAGACTCTGGCTTTGCTACAGCTTGCTGTTGTAATACATACAAGGATGATGGGAAAGCAGGAGGAAGGGCTTGGAAGACCAGGTAGTCTTTCTACCACCCTCCCAGCTCCCTTCAAACTTCCACTTTACAAAGGTTTAGTATCAAGCCTCATCTTCCCTCCAGTCCACTCTGATTTATTGCCTTAAGAGAAATGCACACCAAAAAGGACAAGCAGCTCATAAAAGATGTGGTGTTTTCTTATATCACTGGCTGTTTATAATGTAGAGTTACATAGCTGGGTGTGTTTTATTGACATCTCTCTACATCTACACTGAAACAAAATGAAAAGCCTTCAAAAGTGTTATTATGATTCTATTTCAGGCTAATCAATACACTTCCCCCTTGCCTTTTTTTCCTCATGGATACCATAATAAAAATATTTGCTGAAATGAAACAAAAAGCAACCCCAAAACCCAATTATGCTTTTCTCTCATCCTCTCTGCTTCTCTCATTTTGAGAGACAAACCTGGGTACTTAAATATAGTGTTTCAGTGATTCTGATCTTCTTCTTCCCTTCTTATCAAGAGCTCTGTTTGTCTAAGGGTCTGAAGGACCATCAGCTAATGGCTACTCAGTTCAATTCTGGGTCATCAGTCTGAATCTCACCCAGATGTGTTGCAGCGAGGAATTAGATGGCTGTTTCAGTATTCCTTATTTGAAAAATTGATGGTCAAAGCTAAGGACACAGGCATTTACAGATACTCATGAGGCTAACACCCAAAACACACTGGAACACTCAGAAGTCAAAATCCTTTAAAAAGGGAAATGTGGTATCTTAATGCCCCACAGCAAACATGCACTAAGAGACAAGACAAGCTAGGAAGAAGTCTGCAATGGACACAGGTATCTATCCATATCAAATCCTAAGTGCCTCTGATCTACTCTGTGAGAAGCAACTTCCCAAATGGTTTATGCCACTAAAATATAGTGCATTTTACCAACCCCCTTGCTGTTTAAACCAACGTAGCTGCAATTTAGAGAATGAACGTTGCTTAATGCTGATGTGGTTGATAGGACTAGAAGGCATCTAGCAGTTAAGTTGCATTCTTATTTTCTTTAAGAGGTGAAAAACATCCATCTCAGATGCAATTTTGATTAATCATTTAATGACCTAGCACATTATTTCTCCCCCAAAATTGGTACTCTGTTACAGCTAACAGTCAGAGGAGGAAAAAAATAGCTCTCCCCCACTTTCTGCATGCATAAAAAAAAGTCTGAAAGGATTTTTTCCCCCACATCAGCAATTCAGCCCCTATCTAAAATGGAAGGCTACTGATAATCACAAATGCTCCATTTCTGAAGATCAGACCATGCAAGGGACCCTTACGTCCACTGCAGTTGCAGTCTACATAGAGCCCAATGGATGTGCAACCCAATGGACAAGCTCTTTTCATGCCACTTAATGAGATGCAAAAGAAATCCTTGGGGAATGCAACTGCCAGAAGCCAGGTATAAAGGCTGTGCAGTTACAGCCTAAACTTTTAGGTTTAGAAAGGCTGGATGGGATAAACATGCAGCCAAATGGCTTCTTAGTAGCAGAACCTGCCTTTAAAATGTTGGGATTTTTTACATGCAAACAATACAAAGCTGCCCATCTCCTTTCAGTCCTTACTTAGCCTAAGCCCCAAGGAAAATAGAAATGCTAAGCTTTCTTCCTTTTATGCTTTAGGGTTATCCTCATTAACACTGCAATTAACCTGAGGGGAGTCCAGTCCTACTCTGCGGAAAGGCAAACACCTGTGGGAAGTTCTCTGTGAAGAGGGAACATGGCTCAACCCTTTCTGTGCTGGCTCAGGGACTGCAACCCTATCAAATTCAACTGCAGTTTGATTCAAACCCATCTCCCTTGTATACGGTATTTTTTTTCTCCTTTTTAATTCTCATCAAACACCTGCCTGGGCTTCCCAGGCACAGCAGCTTTATATATATATATATATATATATATATAGCATCACTCCTGATTAATACATATGTAAGGGAGGGGAAATTCAGGCTCTTTGGGTTTTGTCCCCTTGCTTTTTAACCCTGGAGCTTCTGGTTCTGTTGCCTTTCAGGAGTGCCCATAAAGGACACTGGTGCACTTTACAAAAAAAAAAAACCCACGTGACCTTGGGATTATACAAGAATCAAACTTTCTTTTGTCTCCTCATCCAGGTGTCTGCATGTCTGCAGCAGGGAATCTGGCCAGCTCTCAGCAGCCGCCTTTCCTCTAAGAATTGCAGACTGAAGCAAATTCCCAGCTTATTAAAAAATAGTTTTGTTATTTTGCCATCTTGTTTATTCTGCGGCTCCATGGTGCTCTTCAACCTGCTTCCTTTCTCCTAATTTTGCCTCTGGCTTTTTTAAAAGTTGAAAAAAAAATGAAGTTTTTTCTTTTTCTCAAATTTTTGAGCATCATAGTGTGCTCCACTGCCCTTCTCTAATGATGGAGAGGAGCCCCAGTGTCCTTGAGAAACAAGGCTAGCATTGGCAATGTGTAGGAGGTGCACACAGATGCCCACGACCCCCCTGAGCTTGGTGGTGCAGCCCTTACAAAAAGGTGTGGCTTACACTGCTGGCGGTGCCTGCAGGAGGTTGCCGCTCGCCACTCGGCCCCCTCACCACCGCTGGTGTCTGCGGGCAGTCCCCGATCGCTGCTGGCCACTGCTGACACTGCTGGTGGCATCCTCGGGTGGTTGCCAACCACCAGTCGGCACTCGCTACCCGCCTCTGCCACTGACAGCACCGTGGCCGCCTGCAAGAGCTGCCACTTGCAGGAGCTCACTGCTTGCCACCGCCACGCTCCTGCCAGCCACAGTGCCACCGACGCCTGCAGGAGCTCGCTGTGCCCCCCCAGCCTCTGGGGGCATGCAGCATTCATGAAGGCTAGGCCTGACTGAAGGAGGGAAGGCCTGGTGCTCTATTGGATTTATTCACTAAGTGCACTTGTACACAAGCTTGGAGGCTGCTCTGACACACTGTAATTACAGCGCTGCAGAGCAGACCGTGTTAATTAAGTCTGCTGGAGTGCGGTAATTACTGTGCTCCAGCCAGCCTCCATATTTCATGTATCAGCATCCCTGTGCTTCAAAAGCGTGGCGGCGCAAGCTTTAGTTCAAGCGCTCTCACCGCCATTTTGAAGCGCGGGGATGCACAAGATGCTGCAGTGATTTAACTAGAGCAGCTCTTGGAGCTTCCCTAATGAAAGCACTGTCCTTCCCCTCCCCACCACCTCCAGAGCACATGTAAAAGTGCCCTAAGCTGCACAGGGACACGTAAATGAGTTGATTTAAATGAACCGAACATGAACAATTTAAAGTAGATTAGTTAAAGTGCATTAAGCCAGTGCGAGGAATCATTTTGTTTAGAATTAAAGTGGTCTTAATTCAAATTAACTTCTACTCATTTCCTGGCTATCCCCATATAGATTAGCCCTTAGTCCTGCAATCCTCCAGTCAGTGTCTTTGCCTTGTATTAGAACTGCAGGCAGTTTTCCTTGCTTTTCAAGTTGAAAACCAGTTGACCTGAGATCCAGAAACATGCTACTTGGCACTAAAGCAAAATGCAGAGTAGAACGAACTAGCCAGGCGGAGAGGGCTACTGATCCTCCAAACTGACTGTCTTCATTTTTTGTTTAAATTATGCAATATCCTTTTTAAGTCTGAGGAACACAGCATGGGATGCAGAAGAGTTTGTACCCTTTGAATGCTGAATAAGAAGGATACATTTAAAATATATATATTTTTAAGTGTACTTGGGAAGGATTCCTTGAATAAATGAAAGGCCAGCGTGAAATGTGATCATTAATCATAAAAATGGCACAGAGCCTCCCCTCTTCAGCAAATATAACTGTTGCATAGTGTATTTGCAGTTTCATTTAACTGAGTTTTGCAACTTCATTTCACAACTTTGCTTTCTCTTACTTGTTGATTTTCAAGAATCCAATTGCCTACCCCTTTTCAAATTCTATTTAGGCTTCTGAATGTAGATCTTTGTATTCCCCTAATTCTAGCTTTTCATAACCATTCCCCATACCATGTATCTTTACTGCCCCAAGCTAGGAGATTTGAACAGCGCATCCAGTGATATTGTTTGAATAAGAGAGTTACACCTCCCAATCATAACACATTCTTATCCTTTTACATAATGCACTAAGCCAACAGCCTGATTCAATCATTGACAGTCTTTGGCATCTCTTCCTTTCACAATCAGCTATGGTTTTTAATTCTGTATCCATTAAGGCCTTTGCATTTTTCCTACTATAGCTTAATATAGCCACAAAGATTCTTGTCAGTCAACTGGTTGACAACACTGTTTTGGTAAACTTTTCAACCGACCTGAAATGCTAGAACTTGAACAGGAGGGAAGCACGTCATTCTGTCCTAATGGTCCAAATGAATTAAGCATACAGCTGGAAATCCAAATGTGTATGAAGGAAGGAAAAGTCCAAAAAGTTTCTACCAAGAAGTATGATGTCATCTTGATCATAGCCTATTTCTGGAACTAAGCTAAGAAGCCCATGATACATTTTGACACATAAATGTTGCCAAGTAAAACTGATAATATAGAATTGTTAATATGGTTACAGCTGAATGTTTTTCAGATAAGGAGTTAAACTCTTATAGGCAATATAGTATTTGTGGAACGTAGCACCTAGTTGTTTCTATGCTTTCATTGGCTCTGGAACTATTTCCTATCATATTTAAATAGAGAGACTAGATTATTGGGTACCTTAAGAACAATGGGTTGCTTAATGGTCTTACGGCGCTTATCTTATGTCAATACAAAAGATTTGCGTTCCTAAGGCTATGTCAAGGGCAGTGAAACAAGGGCTACATTCAGTGAAATGGGCATTTGTTTATTTTTAAATGCCCATTTAAGTATCTTTTTTTGGGTCTTGAACATGCCTACACAATGCAGTTAAACACAGATAATTTTTCAAAAAATGGTGCCCGCAGGGGAAGTTGAACCTGAGAGAAAATAATAAAGGTTATTATGCCTAATTTATTCTAGATAAGAGCAAGGGTAAAACTGCTACCTCATCTCTTTGTCATGGCAAAAATTCTCCGACAATAACCTTCCCTTTTGTACAGCATCCTTCATGTGAGCTCTATTCCTGAAAGCTTTACTGGGCTCCATAACACAATTACTCTTAATTACGGGGTTATTAAGAGTAAGTAATACCAAAGAAAAAGACATGCTGAGAGGGGCGCAGGTAAGGAAGAAAAGGAACGTGTTTGACAGTGATTAGAAATGCAACGGAGAAAGGCTGGAGCCAAAAGACATGAGAAGGCTGCTATGGATAGCAGCTGTATGGGAATCGTCTCTCAAACCAGGAGTGCCCAGACTGCGGGGAGACACAGTGGAGAGCCAAAGGAGAAAAGGCCAAGATTTTAAAAGAATTCAGATATTGCTCTCTCTCTGTTACAACACTCAAGGGCCGGATTCTTACTGATGTGTAACTGCTGTATGATGCAGGTAGGCGTCTTCTAGGATTTTCAAGAGTTTAAGCCCCTATCATCTATTGAGTTTGACACTCTCATACATCTGAATATCCCACCTTTAAAGTCTGGGCCTAAGATGAAAAGTCAGCCCTTGATTCCGTACCCAAGTGGCTTGTTCTCCTCGCCTGCGCCAGCCAAGCCCTTTCCTTTTTTAAATTTATTTATTTAGTAGGTAAGTATTAAGCAGATGCAGCTCCATTGACCTCACTGGAGTTGTAGCTGTTTTCAGGTAGGGCTGAATTTGACCCATCATATTAAAAGAAAAAAAAAGTATGGCTAAGTGTATCCTCTTAATATTGGTGTGCAGCTGCTGATATGTTATCACCTGAAAGCCCCCTGCTCTCCAGTCCAATGCACATCAGTGGACCCGCGGGCCCCACTGACCAAACTGGGGTTCGCTAAGGAGGCGTGAGCATCTTTCACATGTATCTGACTGCAGCATTCATTTGCAGTGCTCAGGGGTAGATAGATAAGCATAGGCTGATTCTCCCTTGTGTTACAAGTCATTGCAATCTGAGTCACCAGAAGGCACTTTGCATCTGGGGTCAGCCGGTTTGCATGGAACTGAGGGCAGGGGCTGGGCAAAGGAACCAATTGCATGTTGGGTGTTCTTCATTATCCAGGCTCCAGGCAAAGTTTAGGGTCCTCTGAGGACAAGCATGTTGTCCTGCATTCCTTGATGTACAGTACTACACCCACTCGCCACCCTGGCTCCTAACCTGGCACTCAGCCACACCGAGGTTCCTTACCAGAAGCAGAAGGCGCCCCATCACTCCTGTCCCGTGTACTCACATATCCTTTGCCTTTTCTCTCTAGCAGGGATTCCCAAACAAAGGTTCACAGGCTCAATGTAAGCATGACAGTGGGATGCCAGAAAAAAACCAAATGATTCTTCCTTATCCAAGATACAGTATTAATTCCAGCTGAATGGCTAGAGGATCCATCAGCGCTGCCAGGTCATCTCAGTCCTGCCCTAAGCGTTATCTTATATAGAGCTGCTGTTTTTAAATCACTTTAAAAATGACCTGGCTTTAACTACAGGGCAGCTTCCCCTGCTTGAGCTTAGATCTGTAAGCAATCAGTCACTGGGTTTACAAGGTACAATTACATCCACTTGCTTTAGCAAGCATATTGCCTGCTGGCGTCTTGCCCAATTCGAGAGGCAAGCCACTCCAGACCAACCCATTCCCGAGATGCTGAGTCTGTTTGTTATGCACAACATTATCTCAGGGATTACAGAATGGCAACTGGGCTGTTTGTATTCATTAGTGGAAGGAGGAAGCCCATCTAGTGGTATGAGCCTTGTCCCGTGTGTGAGCAAACAGTCAGAATTGACACACGTGAGTTTATATTCTGAAAATCTATTTGGCTTGGGGGCATTCACTCCCTTTGGTGTTTGTTCACTCACGTGTTCACAGAAAGGCTGTTTTTCCACAACTGCTGTGCGAGGAGGCTATTTGCATGTAAATAAAAATGCATTGTTCAGATGTCTAATGTTTATGAAGGCCCAGTGGGACAGCAGAATGAGTATCATGATGATTTTTGGTCCTTGTCACTGGGATATCTGAAGATAACTGGCTCCTAGAGGTTGCTTTTTGTGATACACCATTATTATTAGCTCTTTTGTATGGACGGGGAAGTGGGACAAAGAAATGTGCAATTACTTGCCCAAGATCACATGGGAAGCCTGTGGCACAGACGGGAATCCCACTCATGTCACCTGAATCACAGTAGTAAAAGTTAGAACCAAAAAGTCCTCCGAATGAGAGGGAGTAAGCAGCAGGGACTCAAAGACAGAGCTGCTTCAGTGACTTAGAAACCCGAGTCCTCTTCCCTAAAGAAATGTAGGCATTTAAAATGGGAAGTCCTTACTTAAAATTACATTACTTTTGCAAATGGAATTGGAGTCTTAAACGTAGATGCTTTTAAAAACCATACTTACAGTTAAATCTAGCAGTCCATAAAAAAACCTCTAGCTTGAAATATGTTTATAAAAGCTCTTTCTTGAACATTTACCAGTAAGAAAGGATCTGGCCCTCATAAGCGTACAATAAAAATGAGCAGAGCTACAGTAGTGTGTAACAGCTATGGAAGGAGAATCAACCCCACTGCCTGCCAATATTGAATTAACCAACAGAGGAAGGTGATTAATGATTCACATAAGCTTTACAATCAGAAGCAGAAAAAATATGGAGGAGTCTGCTCAGCAGGACTTTTCTGGCTCTACTTGCAAGGGTGCCGTGTGTTTCAGGCCCCTGATTTAAGCTACCTTCCAGCTTTAATAATATCTTCTCTTCACTGCTAAGAGCCTACCTTTTCTGTGGGACACATTCAAAGTCCTCTGAAGTCAAAGAGAGTTGTTCCATTAACACCAGTGAGCACTAGATCAACCCCAACATTGCCAAAAGCCATCTTTTTGCCTCTTGTTCCGTAGTCTCCATCTTTCCTACTGTCTGGCCTCCCGCCAGCTAATGAGATTCCTATTTGTGCAACAGTAATTCAGTTGAGTTTAGGTTTTCCTTAGCTCTTTCTGACCCTTTCAAAGCAGGGACTTTACCATCCTGATTTGCAGGGGACCTTAGTACAGATGCATTTTTGTGCAAGTGTTCATACATCTAAAGCATATTTCCCTTTGTGTCTTCAATTCTTCTTTAACATGTACTCAAAAAACATGGGTAAGGTGTTTGGTTTCAGGTCTGGGAGGAAAAGCTTCTTCAAGAGGTAGTGATGTCTGATACCTACAGAATAAGTGGAAAGGACACCTGTGTAAACATTAGGCCTGTGCGAAGCGACTAGTACTCGCTTTGGATTTGGATTTGGCCGATTTGGGGGACAGTGATTTGATTCGGTGATTCCAAAGATTCGGAGAGCTTCGAATCGATTCAGACCTTTTTATTGGTCCTCTGTTTCAATTCAGATTCGGAGATTTGGCCACCCAATCCGTCCGAATCTCCTCCAAACTGAATCAGCACCCGAAGCTTTGCACAGCCCTAGCAAACATGTGGCCGCGTGTAAGGATAGATGCATGTGCTTTTTCTCTGCTGTCAAGAGGAGAGCGAGAGCTGTATCTTTTCCTCTACTAAATGGGTTAATTCCCCATTGTATTCATAAAATAATACATCAGCACAGAGTTTTTATTACACACAAGTATTTTTATGTGCCAGGCAATCAGGATGCATAGTAGAAATGATATCTTGTATTAGACCAACAAGGTTTTTGCAAAAAAAATTTCTTTAATTGTAAGCTTTCAGACACAAACACCCTTCCTCAGGCATTGGAGAAAAGATGGTAAAAGTTCTCCTGGGTAGAAATGAAAGTTCATATTTCATAGGATTTCACAGAGGAGTCAATAGATGGAAAATGCCTCTGGCAGTCAGTTCATAGCTGGTATCATGCCTCACCTCCTGTGAGGATCCGTGGTGATGCAAATTTATGTGCCAGGAGGCATTTACAGTCTTATAATCTTTAGTAATAACTCTTAATTGATTATTCCTTTTTTGTGAATTATTTGGTCTTACCACATTGCCAAAGGGGTGAGCCAGGTTCTCATCTCCATTGCATTGGTGCAAATTCAATGAAACAAATTCTGGTCACGGTTATAGGAAATGAGGAGTAATTCCATTGACTTCAGTGACTTACAGTAGCACAGTAGAGATCAGAATAGGGCTTACGATCTCCTCTTTTGGGGAATCAGTGGTCTTTTAGTCTCCTTCTGGATGGATAGATTATTTTAAAATCTCATCTTTATGCCTTTGGGTTCAGAAGGGCCAATGTGCACCCCATACTGAAACCTGCTTCTAAACATGCCAAACTGGGCTTGACCACTTCAATTCCCAGGAAGGATCAGCTGGTCCCAGCTTTCATGGCCACAGGACCATTGTGATTGCATTCCTTTTCTTGCAGCTCAGAAGGGTATGGGAGAAAATACTGTGATAAGGTGGCCGAATGTTTTTATTGTCAGGTCAACAAAATATTTTCTGCCTTCTCAGACTGTGGAAGCACTTAGCATGCAGCATCCTCCCAGTTTTGGAAAATACTCGAAAACCACCGGCAGAGTCTTGTTCTTCCTTTTTTTAGCTACATAATGAAAAAGCAAACAAGAAATATGCTGATTCTTAAATCGACTCAATTTTTCTTTTTCTGAAGCAATTTAATGTCTTAGCTTTGATCTGATACCAGAACCCAAAGGACTTACTCGCTATTTCTAAATAATGAGTCTAATGTTTAGGCTTTAAGCCTGAACTTTTCTGGTTTTGGAAAAAATGTGACTTTACATAAAAGTCCTTTGATTAAGAGATCTGCAGTCAGAGGAGTTTTCGATACAATAATGAAAAGGCCTTTCAGATTGCTAATGCGAATACCGCTCAGCACGATATTACTGAAGAAGGGAAGAAGCCGACAGAACAATCACACTATTAGTCTTTGCTTTGCCAAGTGTTGTGTTAGTCATGTTTCTGGTGAAATGTCACAGAAATGGCAAAGGGAGGTCCCACCTCTTACAGGGTGATAAATGCATGACGAGGGCACCCTGAGCTGGGTGGTCTGTGGCACCCGCTCACACTTTTTTCATGTTGCATTCAGGGTTTAAGAGTCAATTGCTATGCAGAAGGAATTCACTTCGTGTGGAAACAGAAGCGGTTTCCTGAGACTGTCACTTCAGTCCTCTTTGCGACGCAGGCTGTAGAAGACAGCCATGGGAGTTTCTTCAAAGCAAATCATAGCACAAAACACAATGTTTCTGATGCTGTATGCCGATGCTCAGTCCCCTAACGTCATATGCCTGTCCCAGGATAAAGAGCCATAGTTTTCTGCTTCCTCATATGTCAAGTGGAGTTTGTGTTGCTCTCCTCTGTTAAGTGTCATGGCTTAAGGGCTAAGGATTTTTATTAGTATGCAGAACTGACACCTCTCTCTGCCTGGAGACTTGAGGCCCAGCTGGTAGCACAGGAGTCTACAAAGCATTACTTGTGCCAGCGCTCCTCGCTCCGGCATTGACTCCAATGGGATTCTTTAAGAGTAGGTGAGGATAGATTATGTAAAGTGTCTGATCTCAGTTTACATCCATGTAAATCGGGACCAAATCCATGGGCTCCAATGGATTTTCACCTGCACCATTGAGATCAGAATATGGATCTCACTACTGCGTGTGCTGCACCATTTCTGAAAGGGAAAAGTCCTCTGAAATGTATTCCTTGCCCCTTCTCCCCTCCTCTCCCACATCTAAGTATTTCAGGGCACGGCAACGGTGTCTGGTGAAGAGAGGGGTTTTGCGGCTTAAGGACAGTGCAGCACATGAGGAGTTAAAATGAGAAGGCATATTGGGTTTGGAGATTTATTGCTTTCCTCCTGCTATATTTGTAAAGCTCATCATTACAGTCAGGCAGCCCACACCCCTGCAGCTGTCTGTGCATTTTTTCCTCATTCTAGAGTTGTACTTTACTTAGGAAATTATAATTATTAAAACACACAAGGTCACGCTCTAGATGAACTTGGAAACAGTTCAAATATGTTTCAGGTTTGAAATGATTTTGCAGCTACGGCCAAGTGGTGATTTCATAACAAAGGAATGGTTAATTTCACACTTCAGATAACATTTCCCCCGGAAAGCAGTAAAGCATGTTGGTACAGAAAGTATTAAAGGTCAAAGAGACTGGAGAAACACAATCAGTCATTAGTCCAGATAATTAGATATTAAAGCAGACCTTGAAAAAAAAGTATATTCTGTTTGAATGAGCTGATGCTTTTTCCTTATCGTGAAGATCAGCCTTTTACACTTGCTTTTCCATTCAGAAAAGGTAGACTTTGCATTAGTGGAATTCCTAATGAGACACAGCTCAAGCAGCATAGCAGCAAATATCTGTTTCCACCCACGGCAATGTTTTAAAATATTCGGGGCTTGGGTGATTAGGCAAACCTCATCAGGGCATAACGAGGAGTGAGAGCTGCAAAACTGTCTGCTGAAATAACTCACAAAACACACAGCAGCATCTCTCACTGAATGACTTTCCTCCAGTGCCTTGTGATTCTCTGTGGGAATCAGTGACAGGTGGTCATGTCCTCTAAAGCAATCTGGATGTAAATGAATCGCTGCACCTCTCTGCGGCCAGGCTGGGGTTTCGATGACAGCAACTTTTGAAATATCAAACAGCCTTTGTACCCACAACATCCTGAACCGCTTTTCTTTCCACGTACGTGAGATTCACCGCCAAAACAAGTTTATCTTTTTTTCTGAGCAGGGGAAAAAAAAAAAAGCCTTCGTTAATCCAGAGTTCAGGGCTGAGGAGGCTTATCAGCAACCTTTCAAAAGGGACTTAGAAGAATGTTTCATATTTTAAATATAAAAAGAAAACTGGTTCTGTCTCCACAGGTACAGCCATTCCACGTTAACGCTGTGCGTTAAAACCCGCCTTCCGCACTCCCCTTTTAGAGATGACAAAAGCACAGCCAAGGTCAACCCAATAGCCTTAACTCTGCCCCTGTAGACATTGGTGTTCTCATTTTATCTTAGATCTGGAGAAAACCCTGTGCTTTTTCAGTTTGAAGATGGAGAACTGGGAGTCTGAAACACAGAGAACTAGCTTTACGGTAGTTTTTATGAATACATTCATCAGCGCACCAACCATTCTGTCATCACCAAAGTGTGATGTCGTGATCTTAGCTTGGAAGTCGGGATCGACGGAGTTCCTAGTTTGGTGAGTGTGACGGCACATGTGATCTTTGTGAACCCTGAAAAGTTGATACCTCCATGATGCCACTTGTCTAATAATCACCATTTGTTGCTATGGCTTGCACATGGGGATGGGGCAATGTGGCATCTATACAGTCACTGTGGGCCAAATTGCAGCTGGTTCTTTTTGGGAGCATGTATCATTGGACCTTAACTCTGAATAGCGATGTATGTTGGTCCAGGTATTTTTTATTTTAATTTGAAATGGCCTTTTAAAGTCTTTCTTTCTAAAAAAAAACAATAGTTCCTTGCTGTGACTGTTCAACCTTAGTCTCAGCATTTCTATTGCTTTATAATTTCTCTTGCTTTATAATTTCCATTTTTCCTTAAATTAAAAAGAAACTGAATAATAGCTCAGTCACCAGAAATTTTGCACTCAGACCACATCCATGTGCTTGCATGCTAACACCTGTCATGTACAGGGAAGCTTAGCTATGCTCACATGCGGATGTTAGCACATATGTCTGTCTGCACGGCAACACACGTCTGCACACATACAGAGTTTCACCTGTGTATGCTGATGTGTAGCCCCCACAATCACACAAAAACATCCAAACACCTGCTTGCTCACCCATCCTGGTCACACACATGAAGATGTGGATTCACCGATCTGAGGTTCATACTCACACGAAAAACATAAATGACAATAATATCCAGTGTGGCAGGACAAACATAGGGCCCGATCCTGCCTATGATTACTAAAGCCAGCAGGTGCCATGCGAATGAACCAAGGACTTAGTCCATCCTCTTTTTATCACTTAAATCCCTGCCTCTCTGCTCCCTCTGTAAGTGGGGATAAGCGTGAGTGAACATGGTGTCATCTGGTTATGTGGGTGTGGGGATCACACTTGGATTTCAGAGGGTTGGCAGCTACTTAGATTCTCAGCAGCTTCCAGGCTCTCTTTTCATCCTGAACCTAAGGGGTGAATGGCAGCAGAGTTCAGGAGGATTTGCAAATGAGCTCAGAGGAGCTTGTTCCTGAGAATTTGAATCTCTGGCAAATCGCCCACAAGAGCTGATATTTTCCAGTTTATGTGGGAGGGAGTTTTCCAGCTATGCATATTCTGAACGCCCGTAACCACCGCATTATTTTAATGCTCACTCTTGCACATCCCTTTTGGAACGAAGTATGATTTGCCTTCCCCAGAAATGTTCTTGGGACCTACAAGTGGATTTCCTCTCAGTCACAGCAGGATTGTTCTGCCTTTTCCAGTAAAGAGTATGGCGATTCTAGCTTTGTTGCACAGGAGACTAATTGGTTTTTGCATAAATTGGCAGAACAAAGGGGTAAATCACAGAGGATAAAGAACAGAAGGTTCTTTTACAGGTACCAGTAGAGATAATTTATAGGGAGTAACAATTCAGAAACCATGAATCCCAAAGTGAAAAATAAAGGGAGAGGCCAGATACTTAGATGTAATGTGTTTGTGCAACTCTCTTGCCTTTAAGTGGGCATGGATTTCAGGGAAACCAGTTGAGGATCTGCACAGGAATTTCTGTTTTCCAGACTGAGCATCTTGCCACCTGTACTTTGCTGTCTGAGTATGTCTTGCTCATCTTGTCTTTTATAAACAAAAGGACTATTATCTTCAATATTTCATCTTCACGTCATGGACGAAGAATGTCCTTAGAAAGAAGTGATAATAATGACAACGGGCTTTTTAAATACCAGAAGCCCAAACCAATCCCTCATTTAACTCCATTGATTCAGATGGAACTATTCCAGGCATGATCTTGACCCCCCGTTTCTTGTTCAGTGCCAATTCAGTGTGATTTCTATAAGAGTTTAGAAGCAGAGCTGAGAAAAAAATATTTGCCAAACATTTTCCCAGCCAAACTTGAAGATGTACTGACACCAAAACCCTTTGGGCATTTTTACACATGCAAGCACTACAGCACCGGGTGCTTTGAAAAATGCCCAGTGCTGTGATAATTATAGTTGTATAAGCGGTGAAATGCACATCAGCACTGAGAAAACGGTGGCGGTGCACTTTTGAACTAAAACACATTGGAGGTACTCTAGTTTAAAAGCACATCGCCACCATTTTCTGTGCACTGACATGCATTTCACCACTTATACAATTGTAAGCGTCACAGCGCAGTTCACTGCAGCTCATGTGCAGATCTCCGGTGCATCGTGAGACAGAAAAGTATGTGTATAAATGCCCTATGTGAATTCATCTCAGTTTTGACTCACATCTCACTTATGTCAGCACAAATCATAAGTGATTGCACTCATGTCAATGCACTAAATAGTTGTAAACTCAAGTTGGAAGAATGATACGGATCCCATTGGGGTAGATGGGGACTGATTGAGAACACATGCTGAACTACTTAATCTGAGTTGTTTTCTGCATTCACATCTTTGCAACCCTACTGACACTAGAGCTTGGGACAGAAATTACACATAAACTGGTATAAGTGATCAGAAACTGATTCAAATCTGTAACACGACAGAAGTTCAGTGCACATAAATTGCTTTCAAAATGACTGAAACTGGTTTAAAATAAACCTGGATGGATTATCTTAGTATCCGAGTATTTAAATATCAGAGTATCTTAGTATCTAAGGGCATTTATACATGTGCTCTGGGTGTTGGGGGGACACTTTAATTAGAGTGGCTCCAAGAGCTGCTCTAATTAAAGCACCCAGTGTCACATGTATGGAGTTGGGGGCACTTTAACTCATCAAATGAGCTTTAGTTAAAGCACCCATGCTGCCATTTTTCAGTGCAGGGACCACAGGCAGTGGAAGGCCGGAGCTAACGGGACTTAGTCCCTCCCAAACACAGGGTAGCAGTGGCAGTGCCGAGAGCTGCAGGGCAGCCTGGGTGTGGGCTTCTGGTGGCTAAAGCAGGGTGGGGAGCGGTGTGCACAGACAGAGACATGCAGCCACAACCTGCAGCAGCCCGGCGGTGTGTAGAGCACTGCCCACCACCACAGCATGCAATTCTGTCATGGGGAAAGGGTGTGTGTGTGGGGGGGGGGGCAGGCAGATCTAGGCTTCCATGGAGAAGGAGGCAGAGGTAGGGGAAAGGGCCAGGGTGAATGGGGCCCCAGGGCTGTAGCAGGTCATAGGACTCTTGGAGCCCAGGCGGTTCATCCAGGGGCATGAGGGAAGGGCTCCCACCGCTGTGCACACCCCAGCGGAGGCCCAGGGGACACATGTCCCCTGGATCTGTGCACAGGGCAGAGGTGGGCTCTGTGCCCCATTGCCTCTACCTTGGGAGTGGCGCAGCCCACTCCCTCTCTTTGGGGGCATCAATCTGCCCTCCCCCACACTCCTTTCCTATGACAGACTTACCTGCTGGTAAGTGGGGTGGGGGCAGTGTGCATGCACACTCAGTCCCCCCAAATAATATTTTTCCCTCCATCTATGGCAGGGACACTGATACACGTGACACTGGAGTCTGCTGGCACGTGGTAATTACCACGTTCTGGCAGACTTGATAAATTAATTACAGCACATTGAAGCAGCCTTGCTGCATGTGTATAGGTGCCCTATGTATCAGTCTTAAATACTGATTTAGGTGAAATTGGTTTATTCAACTTCTGTCCCAGATCCCCTCCAGACTGAAGTTCACTCACCGTCCCTCGGCATCTCAGGATGTTTGCACCTCTCCTGAAAACACTCCTTTGAAGGCTGGTAGACTAGCCTTGGGCCATGTTGTGTGCTCCAGCTGAGAAGGGAGGCATGCTCTAGCACTGCCCCTTGGAGCGCCTCCATCCCCACCAACTTCTGGCCTGAGCCACTGCAGTTATGTGGCTGCATTTCTGGAATCAAAAGTGAATGTCTGTTCATTTGCTTATTGGGTCAGTCTACACTGCTTAGACCAACCTGCAAAGACTGAGCTGATTCAACCTCAGGCTTTTTGACTCTCTGTACTTAGCCTGACTGACTTGCATGGACATACCAGGGATGTCTTAGCTAAATAATAACCAGATTTCTTTTGTGAAAGTAGTGTGGTGTGTAACTGCATTGTGCACCAATCCATATCAAAGACAGAAACAGACAGACATCCAGATTTGGAAATGGTCACTTTTTTCCTGGATTTCCTCTCTCCTTGGCTGCCAAGATTCAACTGAAAAATAAACACCCATCACCCTGCAACACAAGTTTCTGTCTGGGAATATCAGTGACTTGGTGAATGACACCAAAAGCCCAAGTTTCTGTGTACTGCATTGCACAAACATTAAAAAGATCATGATCTTTTGTGTCTCTCATGCAAATGATATGACTTGCAGAATGTCTTAATGGCTAGTGACTCCCATGATCTCAAGCCAAACCATCTGCTTCCCACTTCTCAGGACAGGTGCTGAATTTGATCAGATCCAGATCACTGTTCCAATGGCTGAGATGCTAAATTTCCCCCTTTATTGCCCACTGAGAATCCCTCAGCGTCTTGCATTGGCTTGTCATACATGAGAATTCCTATTTGATATTACTGAGGACTGTGACTCTGTAGTGAGGGAGAAGCAGAATAGCTATGAAGAGAAGAAGAGCAATGTGTTCCTGCCAAATGAGATAGCTCTGACTGAGGGCACACCACTTAATATGTTCAAGAGAGGAAGAACCTAAATGAGTTACTTGCAGAACACATTCAGGATTGCCCATTGGCATCTATGTTGCTTCACTTCCAGGATTTGGCATGGGTAGAGCGGGAATGTGTGGGCTGGGTGTCTCTTGGACAGAGGTGGTGGAGACAAGCTTCATGTGGCCTCCACATAGCCACTCTTCAAAGAGTAAAAAGCAGCAGCCCATATTTAGTATGACCAAACAATGTACTGTGACCTGGAAAAATGCACAAACAAAATAGGTGATATGGATATGATCCTGATCTCTGCTGGAAATCAGGACCAGGAAGTTAACCAATTGTAAAACGGATCTAAATGAGACAATAATATGGTCTTACATGGTTTTAGCAGAGGCTGTAAAACCAGCCTGTGCAACTGGTGTATTTCTTTACTCATTTATAATGAGCAACTTTTGGATTCCAGTTTTGCTGGTGGAGTCTGGGAGAGATGCTTAATAACATCTGCAGGTTGGTCACTGGATTTGAAGGCAGGGGCATCAGTCAGTGTAAATAAGAGTAAAGGGAGCTGTACTTCAGTGGAGCTATGCTACCCACAGCAGCTGTAGATTTGGCCTCACTGAGGTCAATAGGAGTTCTGCTTATATTGCCAATGGACAGCATCCGGGCTATCAAGAGAAAGGTGTTATCTGTGTTGACTATAACTTTAGTACTGTTCAGGCCATCCTTGTTCTCTTTCTGCAGAATAAAAGTTTATTGAAGAAAATTACATAGGAATAGAGTTGTCAAGGGGATAGCAGTAATGTCTATGTTCCAGCAGCCTGATGGCATTCCAAGTGTGTGCCATATTTCATCACTTGTCAATCTTTTCTTAGTATCAGCCTGCTCTTATGGAGCTCTAGAGATTGATCCAATGAACTTAAATTATCATCTCTTAGAGTAAAGAACTTGAAGTGGCTGAACAAAGTGGCCTGAACTTCTTGGGTCCATCCGTCATCTTGTCTTTGGGGCCTCACTGTCTTGCCTTTTTGGAGCTGGCTCCTGTTCAGGAGATTAAGTAGCAAGTATTCAAAAGCAAGATAAAAAGCAGAACTGTGGGCCATTCTCAGCTTCTTTCAGTGACTTATACCTCCTTGCTGCAAAGCTTAGAGGAGGGGGAGAGAAGGCTGTGCTGCTGAATCAAACAGTGACACAAAATGGAAGAAGTTATTGAGGCTGGACAATTGGCTTGGCTTGTGGGTCACGGTTTCCAGTGTTAGATACTTGCTTTTAGTCAACACAGGTATTTTAACCATTGCGTTTATTTTGCTGACCGTCCCTGTGCAGGATTTAGTCATGCTCCATTGCCCCTGCAGAAGTCAGCAGAGCCACCAGTGACTTACAGTGGAAATACTACTTGGTGTACTATGTGTTTTGGCTGTTTCCCTGACCCTAGCCTACTTTATCGCCATGCTAAATTAAACATTTTTACTATGAGGAAGTTTAAATATATCTAAATATTTCCTGCTGTCTGAAAAGCTTCTAGTAAAGTACAGCCAGGGCAAAAAATCCAAGAGCATAATGAAATTAATAGAAATGCCCAAAGGAGAAAAGATACAAAGAAAGGAATTCCTAAAGTTATATACAACAGCCAATCAGATAAGATGTTCATTAAGTCATTGTGTACTGGGAAATGACATAACAACACTGCAGATTTGTTACTGATGATTAAGGCTACGTGATGCGTAAGACACTGCATTTTTTGATAATCTGGGTTTACCTGAGACACCAGCGGTACTATTTCAGTGGAATATAGTACAGTACTAACAGCAGATTTAATTACTTACAGGAGCCTGATCTTGATCACAATGAGCTAGATTGCACCACCGTTAAGTGCAATGTGGAGCTGCCGTGCTGCATGGCAGTAGGAGACATTCGGTCATACCCTGAGGCATGTGGGAGCTGGGTGCACATTGTTAACTCACAGCTGACTCTGCTGGCGGATCCACATGG
This sequence comes from Alligator mississippiensis, assembly GCF_030867095.1. Taxonomy (NCBI): domain Eukaryota; kingdom Metazoa; phylum Chordata; order Crocodylia; family Alligatoridae; genus Alligator; species Alligator mississippiensis. Next base: position 48,976,731 of record NC_081836.1, on the reverse strand, counting down.
TCTGTAGCCAAGGCCCAACCCCTGCCCCACACTCTCAGGTATGCAAAGACCGTGTGCCTGCTACAAACATTGAAGCACAGCTTACTCCTCTACCCAGTGCCTAAAAGACAAGCAAGACATGGCTCATAACACTTCTTCCCCTTTTCTCCCTCTCCTTTAGGGGGCCATGCACTTTGGAGCATGCATCTGCAGTTCCATCTGGACCGCACAATACTCACATGGGCTATATAAAGTTTGGTGCAGCTTCTGTCCCATCATACACTTCATCCTTATCTAGGGATAAGGCAGAATCTGGCCAACTGGTTTTTAACACTCTTTTTTAATAGGGGTGTGCAAAGTGGGCCCTATTTGATTTGGATTCAGCCCGAATTGGGGACAGTGATTCGATTTGTTGATTCAGATCACTGTCCTGATTTGATTCAGCCGAATCCGATTCGATGCTGATTTGGAGAATCAGTGATTCGGTCATAGATACAGCTTTAAATGTTTTTTATATATACCTTGAGGTAGCAGGTGCGGCTCGTGAATGCTGCAATGCTGGGGCAGATGGAACGTCCCACAGGAGCATGGGCAGGGGAGGGCCCTGCGTGCTTGGTGGCGAACCTGGAAGTAGACCAGAAGTACATCTGGTCCACTTCTGGGTCAGCTGGGGAGCACGCTGGGGGGCCCCCTGTGCTCCCCTGGCTTGGCGATCAGCTGTGGGGGGACCCCAGGTGCCCCCCCAGACCCAGGGGGCACCAGTTGCCAAGCCAGGGAAGAATGGGAGGGGGGCCCTGCGGACTCCTTGGAGGACCTGGAAGTGCCTCTGGTCCACTTCTGGGTCTGCTCCCGAGTGCGCTGAGGAGCCCCCTGCGCTCCTGTGGGATGCCCCATGCACCCCAGCACCGCAGCATTCATGAGCCATGCCTGCTACCTTGAGGTACGTAGAAAAAACATATAAAGCTGTGCCTACATCTGAATCGCCAAATCTTTCTGAATCTCTCCGATTCGATTTGAAGAGATTAAAGGGTCTCCTGATTCTATTTGGATTCAGAGATTCAGCCCCCAAATTGGGCCAAATCTACACCAAATCGAATTAAGGACCCAAGCTTTGCACAGCCCTAGTTTTTAACATCGATCCCATGAATGCATTTCTGATTCACACCTGAGAGGGAAAAATGGAGTCCCATGTGTCTGCCTCACACCTTCATAGACTTGTAATTAAACCACTGAAATAATGAATATGGCAAACATCTATTATCTGGTGGTTCCTGAGATGAAATGGTTGGGCCACCATTGCTATCTCAGGTTTTTCCATCTTGGCCCAACTCTGTAATATCTGAGCCTCTCCTACATAAAACCACTACAGCGGAGTCCTCAGTGAGCTTCATGGAGCCCATATTGGAGTAACTCTACTGCACCAATGATATATGAAAAGAAAATGGTACTTAATTTAAAGAAATCTTATGCCTATTTATCTAAGGGTCTACGTACACTCCATTGAACTAGGGCAAAATATCACAATGCTCAGAAATCAGAGACTTTGGTAGAGATGTCTTAGGCAAACAAAATTCTCTCTCTGCTCATTCAAAGGACAGCTATAAAATTCAGCCTACACCTCGTTTCAGTGTTTGTGTATTATTTTCATGCGCGTTAATGGTTAGCCTGCAGTTTCACCACAGGATTATAGGATTACTCCTTTCCAGTCCTTCTCGAGTGATTTATATTAGTTCTTCAGGAAACCCAATAATAAAATGCTTTGCAATTATTTTGTTGTGGTGGTGAGCGCAGTACAAATAACTGATTATATATACATTAGCATAAGTAGAATATTTTCTCACGTCCTAGTCAAGTGGCTAGTCTTTGCATTCTGTTCTATACATTTTGGGCAGCTGTCCAGGAATTACACGTAAAATGGTTGAGAAATGAAATCCACTGGAGTAACCAATGGGCTGTTGTTGTTGGACTCATAGAAAAAGATTTCAGCCAAAACTCCTACTCAGACATAAAGATCAATTTAACCGATGTCTCCCTTCTTGGAAGCATGTTGCATTGAACACTTGAAGTGCAAACAGCCTTGTCTTAAAATTCTACATTAGTGTGGACAATGTAGCTCTCACAGGCGGAACTATTGCTGGTAAGATACAACTGCTGGCATTTGGATGAGGTCATTAGCTAGCAAAAAATGGCATAGCTCTGTCAAACCTCAAAAATGCTATTCTACTTTGCACTAGTTGAGTACCTGGCCCATTGGAATTGTCCATTTGACGTGCCAAACTCCTTCAGGATCGAATTGCTCATTGAGGGATTATGGAACTTAGAGTTATGAATGATTTAAATATAATAATAATAAAAATGATGCCTTTCCCCTTCCAGGGTTTTGTTCAAACTTCCATTAGTGTTTATCAGCTACTACTTTGACGGTCATTTTTGTATCAAAAAGATTGCAATTCAAATGGATGCTTATTTCACATAGGCCGGTGAGTTGCCATCTAACGGTTAAAATTGTGTGAAGATCAAAATATCCATACTTGTTTTGTACAGATTTGGAAACTAGACTGAATGTCTTGGACATACATAAACAAATGTCTTACTGGAAGATAATTGGAGATGATGCAGGATGGTATGTTTCTTCCAGACTCTGAGATATGAGATGATCAAATCACTTAAGATAAGCAGGATCAGGTCTGGTTGGTACAGGCAATAGGGATCTCCAGGAAAAACATAGGTGTAACAGAAAATGGTGTTGCTGATTCAGCAGTGAGGATGCAGCCCCCTATGGTGCTAACGGGCTGTAAGGCACAGTTCTCATACAAGAAGCAAAACTGAAGCTCTGAGTGTATGTGATCATAAGAGATCCAACAGCACTTTCCAAAGGAGTGGGGTGTTTGTGTGTGTGCTGACCCAGTGGGGATTAAAACTGGGCAAACCTGAATAGAGCCGTAGTGCAGTGTTTCATATTATGTAATAAGTGAGGCCTAACGAAGATTAAGTGAGTCTATGGATTCTTCTACTGTGATATGGTGGCCTTAAAAGACATGACAGTATCCTGGGAAAATCCTGACATGGATTATAACATTAGATTTTCCTCTGTAGCTAGCTGAAAAAGTTATTCTGATCTTCCCCCACCCCCCTAGAAAAGCTATACATTGTAGGTGGTGCAGAATGGCTATTCGTTTCAACCTGGAAGTGGCTGTATTTCAACAGTGCTTCGACACCTTTCAGCATAACAAATTCTATATAGGTTTATTACTCCTAGAAATGATGTCACAACATTGACCAGCTAACGTGGACCACTAACTCTAGATTTATTTTTGGCCACGAGTAGAAGTAGCAGAATGGTCCTGGGAGGATGAAATCATAAAGCTAGCGATGTGTTCCTGTTTGCAATTAGATTGGTAGACACGTTTCCTGACCCTCCTAGAAGATTTGGACCATCCTCACATCCCGTAGCCTCATGCATTGGTTACAGAGAACTCAAATGTACGCTGACTTCTGTGATTAGTGAATTTTACTGGGTCCTCCTCTAAACACAGGGGGAAGGGGATGGCGATATTCCTGGTTTTGTGAATCATTAAGAGTTCTGCACAGATGTGGGAGAGTGAAGGATGGATTCAATTTCTAATAAAGAAGCTATGACAATTGATTCTGCAGGCAGGGAAAATTAAGCTACAGCATGTCACAAAGTAGCCTGATCAGTAAGGCTGCTCATAGTTTATGTGGCTTGTAAGCTTCCAGAAAAATCTTCTGTTTGAAATCTTTTCTACTACTGCCACCTCGTGTCAAAAACAGAGAAAACATTCACCGAATTGACAAACACATGCATTTGGCTTACTATGGACTGGTTCACATGAGTCTGTACAGATTTAAAGACCATCGCATTTTTAAAAATAACATAGATTATCCAGTTTATTTTGGCTTTCCAAATCAGGCCCCATGTGTGAGGGCAAGGTCTGAGCAGCAATCCCATGGTGTTTTAGGCAATGCATCTATCTATATTAAGGCCCTACTACAAACAAGTATGCCGTTTCAGCAAAATGCGTGCATGCCATGCTCTGGGAAGGGGGACCCTCTAACATTCCCGCGACGTTCCCAGCCTTTTAATGAATGTCTCAAGCTGTTGGTAATCCCCTCTAATGAGAGATATGTCATGGATAGCATGCCAACAAAATGTATTTCCGTCAGGGGGAATTCCTGTACCCTGCTTTCCCAAAAGACCCAGATGGACACAGTGAGTAGATGTTGCTCTGCTGGCTGCCCTGTCACAATGCATGGACATTTGTTTTAGCCGGGACGGGATGTGGATTCAAAGACAATGTCACCATGTCCTCCAACGCCATATACTGCTATTTAAATGAAAGACATTGAATGAAAATTAGCACGTTGCAACTTGACCGGTAGAACAATAGTCCTTGCAACTGGCTAAAACAGCAGCGCAGCTCTGCTGCACCATGCTTGTTGCTGTAAAACATATAAGGGAGATTTTTCAGAGGCATGAAGGGTAGTTAGCTTCAGTGTGACTGAAAGTCAATGAGACAAGTGCTTACGCACCATTTTTACATGTGACAATCTCCTCTGTAATCATTTTGTGGGCTGTACAATATTTCATCCCAGTGGAACCTCTATTTCTCCTATCATATGGGGTTCCAGTTAGTGTCTCCTATTGCTGGTCTGAATGCTGAATTTTTATAGCCTCTTAATACCATAGCTTCATTGACTTCTTGCAGTTCCTATTTGGTCTGCTTCTTAGAAGCAGCAGGTGGTTCATTTCACATAAAACCGAACGCTTTGTTGCCTCTTCATTGAGCCTGATAACACCTGTCATTCCTTTCTTATGATTGGCGACTGCGTGGGGAATTTTTGTGACTTGTGTGAATAGCAATTTTACTTTTTTCTGAACCAATTCTCTGAAGGTATGAGACTTTTGACAACTTTCCTTCTTGTAAAAATTTTCATCTTAATAACATGTACCCGCATGCTCTCTGAGCACCTGCAAAACAACAAGCAATGGTGAATTCACCAAACAGCTCCATGACAAGTCACCCCAAAAGATAACATTGCACCGATTAGAGCAAGATTCACCCCTTCAAGCACCACCCAAATAATGAACGTCAGCAAACTCAGGCTTTGTCGATCAACATGTCTAAACAGCATAGCCTTTCCTGGGTCATGCATCGTCCATAATCTTCCTGACCCTCAGAGTCTGAGAATTTGTCTTCGCCCGACTCAGAGTCTGGTGACCCTTAGTATAAATGTCTCAGTTGCTGTCAGCTGTCAGGATAAAGTTTAGAGAAACAGTGGTTTCTATGATATCCTGGGTTCAAACAATGTAGGTCCTTTTCACCTGTCAACCATAAGGCATGCTCATCTAGCATGCTTGGCCATAAAAATAGATTATTCCTGAAAATCTTGGGGTTTTTTTTTGTGCTGGGTACTATGTCCAAAATTATGCTAATGGAGGTTGATCAGCCTGGTGAAAACACAGGGCCAGGTCGTTAGTTAGCAGAAACTGGAATATCTCCACTGAGGTCAGTGCCAATTTACACCTGTTGGTCTATCCCAGAGGATCAGCAAGTCTATGGAGATTCTTCTTAGTAAGGAAAGCTGCTATTAGTGAACTTGGTGGCTATCCCAGCTGAAATAATATTGCTGCACATTATGAACTGAACTTCAGCATTACCATTTGAACTTCTTTCCTTGTACTGTGATTCACCCTGTTTTTTTCTGTAAATAATTTTTTAAATGTAAATGGAAATGTTTTTTTTCTGTAATGTATGCATTAATACTAGAAAGTAAAAGTATATCAAACTCACCTTAGGAGTGTGGCACGCACCATGAAAGCAATGAAATTCAGGATTAAAGCTGTGAATCCACTGCAGACTCGCTTGGTTTCTGGCTGAGTGCCGAAACATCTATGATCTTGTATTCTGATGAGACTCTTCAGCACAGCAGGAGAGTTAAAATAATACATCATGACCCTCAAAGCTCTAGGACAGCCCTGTAGAAATTGTTTATTTTGTATCTTTGTGTTTTTTGGGTCTTTCCTGCCCCCAGTCATCCTACTTTAGGTTAAGATCCAGTCACCGCACACAGGCACAAGGTTAAACATTGTTAGTATTTGTCGTGAGAATGATGGGGAAGTAAGCCATTAGTGGTTGATAATAATTGTGTTACAGTCAATCAAGTTTGAGGGGGGCGGGGGAGAGAGAGATGTTAATTTTGCTGAAAAATTGAAGAATATTAATTTCAGATTGGCCTATAACAACTTTTTCTTATCTTTGTGTTTGGCGGGTGAACTAAAAAACCCCCAAAAAACAATGTTTTGTGTAGCTCTGCTTGGTGTGGAAACCCTATGTCCCTCCAAGAGGACTCAGGAAGTCCTGCTGACAATACAGGAGGTGGGGCTGTTTCCTCTAGCAGTGATCCCATGCTCCAGTAAGTTTTTCATTGACACCATGAGGCTGAGAGCTCAACCTGAGGTCCAGATTGCTAATACGAGTTAAAGTTTCCTGCTGAGAGAGGAAGAGTGCTAGCCAGGTTCTAGTCTGAAGAGATTTCATCTCACCTACTTCAGTGTCCTCTGGAGGGTCTGCTGGATGCGGCGTTCTCCATATTGCTAAGTCTTGCAATCTTATTGCCAGGCCTTATTCCATTTGATGTCTTACAGAAAACACCAACTCTTAGAGTCAAGTCGATTATTTGAAAATCTCAATTTTTCATTCAAATACAATGTAAGATTCTAGCCCTGGAGTTATGGAAAGAAGCTTGAGGATGTAACCTAAGTGCCCAGAAGCCAAGGTTCAGATACTAGACAGCAAATCATTTCTCCCTTCCCCCTTGCACAGATTTGGTATTGTAAGTGACAGGTGAAATATGATTTGTGGAGGTCCAACTCATTAATCTTTAATGCTTGAAGTTGGCTTTTCCTTCCTTTATTATTCTACAGTGCAGCAGATGCTGGCTTGTATCCCAGAGGTGGCTGCATTTCAGCTTTGATGGCTGTTTTTGAATCATTTTTTTTAGTTGAAGGGTGCTAGAAAACACTTTAGTAAAGTTAGTTGTTATTATTCCCTCTTGTGTCATTTTTGCTCAGAGCTGGTCAAAGGTCTTGGCCGAGGAACTTGACTTTATACAAACAACTTAAGATGGTTTATATTATAGTCATTTCAACATTAATGGAAAACTGAATGCTCCAGAAAAATCAGATTTCCATAGTTATTGACTACAAAATGTTGCAGTTTTGTTTTCTGTGTGTGTTTCCGCCCCCTTCTTAATTACTAATTTTGCCTTTAAGGTTTGAAAAGGATGATTTGCTAGGACCGTTATTTCCTTACTATCAATTCACCAGCCCAAAAGTGAATCTGGAGAAGGGTCCAGCTTCTAGGTTGGCACAATGGTACCAACTAGCATGTCCATTATATGTGGCTCTATGGCCTCTGTATCCTTGTATTCTTGTAATTAAAAGCCCCAGTATGCCTCATCCTTTCCTTTCCTTCCCTTTCCTCATATTTTGGCTATATTGAGCTGGCTCAGAGCCTGACAAACAAGTGTAAAATTGTGACAGCCCCCACAAGCGTCGAGTCCCTCAGCTGCAGTCTAAGAGCAGTGCTCCCCGGCTACCCGAAGCCTCTACTTTTAAGAACATCACCCAAGGTGTATTAAACAGTGCTGTTAGTTAGAGATGGGTGTTTTGGGAGATTCTTTCAGCTCTCCTATTTCATTTTATTGTCAGTTAAGTGTGCAATTATTGAAATATTGAATTTGTCTGGGGTCAATCAGCACTGTTTCATTTATTCTGTTTCTCCTGCATTGAGACAGAGCATTTCTAAGTGGTGTGCATGTGATTGCTTCCAGATCTGTGATTGCTTCTATCCTTTAATGTTGGGTTTGAAAACAAAAGCAGCAGAAGAAACTGGTTACACATAATCTAATTTTCTCATGTGAAAGAGCTTTTAGACCGGATGACCCCAAACAATGGCAGAGTTTGTCAAAATGTTCCTAACAGTTGTTGTTTCAAGCAAGTTTCTCTTTGCTGCCCCTGTGTTGCCAAATGTTGCAACTGCATCTCAGTAGTTTTTGGTTGTGGATTCAGTTGCCTGCTATGTAATATTGCTCAACTCCGGTACTGAGATGAGTTTATCCTAATCAAGTGAGATTGGGTTAGTCTGGCAGTCAAGTAATGTACAGTGAGGAAAGAAAAATGGTAGATTAGAAAGCCAAAAGGTAAAAGATATGTTATTCTGGCCTATTGGTGATTAATGTTGAGATGAACTAACATGCTTTAAACCCATATAAACTTGAAAGCTCTCAGATGAATATAAGTGTGACCATCTGCTTTCCTCACTCACCTATTAGCCTGGTAAAATAGGTGAAGTACCTCTGGTGTGGGAAAGGCGCTGAGAGATGTTGCTGTCCCTGTCTGGATCCAGACATGCAGGTACGTGTGGTTTGTGGAGCAGCAAACCTCTCTGCAGGGCCACAAACCACACAAGTTGCATGTTAATCAGTGCACAGCACTGCTAATTTGTGGCGCTGGGGCAAAATTTGCTACTGGGATTTCTCTGGGTAGCAAAAAAATTCCTGAAAAAAAAGTGGCACACTGCACGCTAAAATGGTGAGCACTGGGACAAATGCAGAGATGGGGGAGCAGGCAGCCCAGGGGGCCCGCACATGTGGACCCCCCCAGATTGAGGCACCCTGCATCTCCCTGGCTGGCTGGGGCACAGGAAGCCTTCAGACAGGAGCAGACAGCCCTGGGTGGGCTGCTCCCTGTTTCCACATGCCAGAGCCCCCTGCACTGAGCCACGTGGAGACCGGGCACTGAGGCACACTGCACCCCAGCACTGCTTCGCAGTGGAGCCCCTAGACTGAGGCACATGGAGACGGGAGCAGGCAGCCCAAGGCTGCCTGCTCCCCCATCTCCACATCCTGCTGCCTGTGGCTAGCCCTGGCTAGCCCGTGGCATGTGGAGTAGCGGGACAATGTGTCCTGCTGCAAAGCACATGGGCAGGGGTGTGCACTGCAGCACAAAGTAGTGGCAAATTTGTGCTGCTACCATTTGTGGATACGCCCCTGCTCGTGTGAACCTTGAGGGGGCTTTCTGTGTCTGGGTGCAAACAGAATAGGGAAAGAATAGGGCAACGGAGACAAGTTTGAGACCTTTAAATGGATCCAGTGGCTTTTCTAACTGGGATGTAAGAAATGGTGCAGCCATAAGGCTTGTGGCAATCTGAAGGTTGTGAGAGAGAAAGGCTCTGCTCTATTCAGGCAGAGATCCCAGCATGTTGCCCAGCTATGCATTGGCTCTGGACTTTCATGCTAGAGGAATGTGTGGGTTGGTGCTAAAAGTGCCAAACTAAAACATTTATACAATGAAACAGTTGAATATCTGCTCCTCCCACCTTTATCAACCAGAACATATGTTGTGATTACTGTACATCACCAGCCACTAAACCACAGGAAGGAATTCAGCTCCCTGATCTGCTAAACTCAGACCTTGTGCGAGTGGTTAGAAGTAGGCTGGTAACAGTGGAGTTGTGCCCTCTTATGCCGGGTCGGCACTTGGGTCTTTGCTTAAAAAATGTCATCAGCCCTTGGAGAGGGGAAAGATTGTTGAACTGCAGTCTCAGAAGTTGAAAACCAGGTAGGCTACCTGAAGGGGGCTTGCCTGTACATTGGCTATGTGTTTTGATTCTTACTGAACCATTTAGACTAAATTAAATACAAAAATAGTACTATCTAGTTGTCTTCCATTCAAGCTTGTTTTATAGCCTCAACATCTGATGATTGTGCTCTCCTTTTCTTTGCAGACATTTTACATTTGTCTTTCATTTTTCCTGCTTTATTTAATTTGAAATTACCACCACTTATATGGGAAAATACATGGTTTGTTCTAAAAGAAAAGCAAACCAGGGCATCTCAGCATGGGGGGGAACCTGCTCATAAGTTCATCAACTCTATATAGGTCGTTGACAGCATCTATCACAATATCAGGGGAGACACAGTCTATTGTAATGGGAAGTTTTACATCAACAATTACCCTGGTAGAACAATTATATAATTTACCTGGTTCTCTTCTTGCTTTTGCACCCGTGAAATTCCTAGGAATTAGGAAGAGTTTCAACAGATTTACATCTGCATGATGGAGAGAAGGATCAGATTTATGGATTGCACATGGATTTTGGACACTATTGTCAGCTGTATGCAGGATACCATTTTGGTAATGCACAGCACATTTTTTTTTCCAGGAGAAATCCATTCTTACCTTGAGCTGACAGATCTAAGGGTTCACAACACTAGTAAAAATAATGTCATGGGAATTTAAAAAAATGCAATTGGAAGAAAACGAGCACTCATTTTGAAAATGCCAACAGTTCATTCAACAGTTGCAATTATCAACATTCTCAACTAATAGAGGAGAAAATTTTACTGAAAATGCAGATTTTGGAATTTTTTGATTAGCTCTGTCATTTTAAAAATCTAAACCACAATTTCAGCTCTCAGGAATGTTATCACAGGACAGAAATTCAGCCTGACTCTACACTCACGTATTGTTCTCTCTGGTAGGAGGAATTCCCATATGCCGACAGAAGTGGGGAACAAGCACGACTGAAACAAGAAGTGGCGTTCAGTAATATGCCTGTGTGAAGAGTAGAAGGAATTCCCAAAAGAAAGAGGTTTGATAAGTCCATCCACATCCAAACGCTTCTTTTTATCCAAGTTCTTGGAGTTTACCCTCACTCCATGCCTTTGTGTGTCTTTGTAGTTTACATTGCAGCCCTTCTGATTAATATATTAGTGAACTGCAACATAGGGCATTTTTCTTGGTGGCCTCTGATGGTAGAGAACCATTACTAAGGGGAGAAATTTCCCCTCCCAAAATCTCCATATATATAGCATTTTGCAAGAAGAACCGCACTGCAATGTGGAAGTGTCTTGACACCCATCCTACTGGCGTCATCTGACCCCAGCAGCCTTTCCTGCCCAAGTGTAGGGGGGCTGGACCCGATGGGTCCCTTCCAGCCCCTAACATTTATGAAACTATGAAACCTTTAGAATTAATAATAACATTATGAGTCAGCTTTTCTGTTGATGGGAATGAGTGAAACTCCACTAAAGTCAATGCAGCTGGGCCGGTTTGTGCTAGGTGAGGATATGGTTCAACATTTACAGTGCTCAGAAAGCAAATTGGAAACAAATCCCAAAACAAAGTACATGATTTCCCATCACTACCATCAGCATATGAAGAGACCTCTTTTCTTGATAGTTGGATAATATTTTGCTGCTTTTGATGAGACAATATAGACAGAGATTTTCAAAGCCTCCAATAATAATTGGCCATCCAAATCCAATAGCTTGGAAATTCAGCTGCAAATCCCTCACTTTAAAAGGAGGGTGAGCAAGGTTAGGGCTATTTAGAACTTACTGACATCTCATCTCCATACATTTCCCTTGAAAATTTCTGGAATGATCTATGCACTTGGCTGCATTCAGGAATTTTGATAACAATTCCCAGCCATGGTAGCGCGGGCTCACTGTTATCGAATAGGAGTTAAAGATGTTCAGAAGTTAAAGCCACACAGGACTCTCATCATCTTCTACCCTGACTTCACGCACAGCTCAGGCCACTAAGTATCAGTCAATGATTCCTAGGCTGAAACCAGTAATCTAAGGTTATTCTGGACCTTGTCCCCCCAGAATCAGTCAGTCCCTGTGCAGGGAGGGACTCCAAGAGAAGCAGAATTTAGAACATCTAGTCTGCTCATGTAGCTTTAAGCAGCCATCAACATTTCTCACCACACTTAATATTTAACCAAAAAACTAGTTAAAATGCCAGCTCTATAGCTCCCACTGCTGTTAATATTTGGGCAGGACTGATACTATCTGTGAAAAAATCCCCCAAATTCTGTAACTTATTTTATGTATTTGGGGGCAGGGGGGTGTCTGACAGTTTTCGGAAGGCTGCCCTTTCCAACACCATAGCAATGCAAGAGGTCCTTAGTACCAGAGATAGATTTGTATCCCTTATCGTTCTTTTTTTTCTTTAGAAAAAAAGTTTTTGGTATGAGCCAGCATGTTCTATTCTGTTCCAAACAGTGACATATTCTTCACGTCTTGGTTGTATATATTTTGATCATATTTGCATAAACCCTTTTTCTCACTCTCATTGAAACAATTGGATTCATTTAAACTAAGAAGGGAACAACATACTTAATGAAATGATATTTAAAGCTTATGCAGTATTTTAAAGGGGGAGAAAGCACAATGTACACACTTTTCATCCAGAAGCAAATGGCAGAGGAGACAGTGGTAAAATATTCCTTTATTTTAAAATCAGTGATATACCACAATCAAAATGGAGTGAGGTAATCAATCTTGATATGGTTATATAAACAAAACACACTACTTAATTTGCTTCAAGTTACAAAGACCCTGACAACTAACAGGAATTGAATGCATTTGTGAATTTATGTAACAAACATATCACTACCAACACCAAATTACATCTCAATCAATGTTAAAAGGCATCTGACATTTCCCTTTGATTTATGGATTAACCTTTACATCTAATACAGTCTAACATTTATTGTTTTCATCAGTTCCTAGTATTGTAGCAACCCCAGAGCTCATTGCAGGGAACTGACTAAATTAATAGCTTTTCCCACCATGATGAAACAACTTATGAAAAGTCTATTTTGTCCCGTTGATGGATGCTAATATTTAAACAAACAAATGCAGCCAAAATAAGGGACAAATATAACTAAGACCTGGATCCTGACTGTACAAGTAGTTCTATTCAACTCAGGTCATACAGGTAAAGTTACTCACATGTCCAAGTCTTTGCTAGTTTATTGTATAACTACCTGGGCCTATCTGTATAAATCAACTTTAATTCAACTTATCTATAGTTTTATACCTTTAAAAGAAAATGATATGAAAGCAATCAAAAAGCCCCATGCAAAGGAATGCATTTTATTCCTAGAATAATTTGCCTTGGGGAGAAAACAGGAAAGTTTACATACCTTGTCATTTAAGATGGGCTTTATTTGGCATGGAAGGGCTTTAAAAAAAGTTTGCATGCAATTCTGCCAAGGTCTTACTCACTTTCACATTACTCAGATGCTGGAAAATTGTACTTCAGGATTACAGATCATCAACAAATTATCTGCACCATTTTTGCTGCTAATACCTTTCTAGAAAAGAGCATGGCATTGATTTAACAGTCCCGCAAGAAGGCCTCCAAGTTACCCTGGCTGATGACTAATTATTTCAACAAGAAAATCAGGAGATTCAATTATGGAACAAAAATGGTTTTGATGAAGAAAAGTTTCCTAGGGAACCTGGTAGGTCTGGTCATTTAGAGCATCATTCTGCACCTCTCAGATCAATGTGAAGCTCCCATTGACTTTAGTCTTGTGAGATTACCAGACCTGAATGATGGAGTAAGCTATGACAGATCCCATACAAACTCCTTGAGAGATGAACTCTCTTGTCAAAGCAGGTACATTATTCCACTGTTAATCTCCTCTTCCATTTTCAGTCTGAAAAATAATGGACTATTCTCATGAACGATTTGGAACAAAGTGAGGTAAAGCTGCACGTATTTGGCTGTTCACCTGAGCCAAACCTCAGATACTCTCAGGAGATTTCCTTTACGTCTTGGTTTTTGTGGGTCAGAACTGCAACACAGAGGAGGCCATTCTCAAGCCTTCCTGCTTCCTGAACAAGGTAATATATATTTCTTTTAAAGTTTATAGAAAAGGTGGGGCTAGTTTTGATCCAAACCTCTTCTGTGTTATGCTGACAATTAAATACCTCTGAAGAAAATACTCTTGTTTTTTAACCTCCCACCTCTAAAAATGTTGTGCTAGCCAAGGATGGCTACTATCTCCCTTTTCAGAAGAGGTTGAATTGCATTCATAGGCATGTGAGCCCTATTCATGTCATACAGCTCTGCGATTCCAAAATAATGATATGATATGCCTATACAGCCAGGTTTTTCCAGCATCTTAGATGTGCAACCAGATATGCAAAACCCTCAGGGGAGTCAGGAGAGCTGAACTCATTAGCAAATGTTCCCTCCCTGAAAATCAACCAGGCAAGAAAATATTAACTTTTCGGGTTCAGCTGAACTTCTCTTTTGAAAAGCCTGGCCTGACAAGAAGCCAAAATCCGTGACTGTCTGCTTTTTCAGCTCCTGCATGAGGGATAGCCATGGATCATTACTTCAGGATAGACAGTGGGTACTGTAGCAAACAAAGTAATGAGCTTGTCTTGTCCTAGAAAACGTCTCAGAAGTTGAAGACTGAGTCCTGTTTCTTTTGAGCCTGAACAACGTCTTCCATTTGGGCTTGAGATAACTCAAGAGTAGGGCTGAACTTCTCGGGGACTCAGGGGAACCTATTGCAAGAGGAGAGGCGGGGGAGAAAATCATTTTTAATTCTCGCATTCATTCCCTGGATTCAGATTTACGTGGTCTACCCATGCATGCAGCAGCTGTGAGTCATGGATTTCCAAAATCTGCCAGAACATAGTCCCAGCCTGGGATGTCTTTGAAACTTTTCTGTGTTCACCAATAGGGTGGTTAATGGGACACTCTGAAGCTGGTCCTTTTGGAGTCAGTGGCAAAATTTCCATTTACTTCAATGAAGTTAGGATTCCCCCCTACCCCAGTTTGTTGCAGAGAACCTCTATGGACATTGGTTGCATATCTAGCTGAGGTCATTTTATCTAGCTGGGGTCATTTAGACCCAGCACTCTTTCCTGCTTATGCAGGGGGTCGGACTTGATGATCTATTGAGGTCCCTTCCGACCCTAACATCTATGAATCTATGAATCTATGAATCTATGCACCTTGGAAATGCAGGTAAAAGGTTTCTTTCATTTAGCTAGAGAAAATAGTATTTTCAAACTTATCTTAAATGTGAAAAGGAAAAGTAGAAACCACAATGACAGTGGCTTTTGACTCTTATGATTTTATACGATTCTTGTTTTATGTAGTGGCGTTCCTAGAGTTTCAACTCCTAGGGCCACATGGTTGTATAAGATTCACCTTGTTGGCCTTCATGATCATGGAGAAATACACAAAAGCACAGGCCCCAGACATTTAAAAAATGGAAAGCAAGAAGAAAAGAACCTAAACAAATTTAAAATGCCATGGTTTTTCAAGCATTTTCATTAGCTTGGGGGAATCTGATCTGTGAGTTTCTGTTATGGGGTGATGATTATAAGTCCAGCTATCTACACATGCAAGTGGTATGCCTAGTGTTATCTGGACCATTTTACTTGTATGATTTACCCCTTTCCCAACTTTTAGATTTTCTTCTTTGAGAATGTTTTTGGGGCATGGACCATGCTTTTTATCTCTCTTTACAGCACCTGTCACATACTGTATTCTACCTCATTAGAAATAAATGGTGATGATAGACCTTTTTAGCTAGAAGGAAGAAGGAATGAAAAGTGATAGGAAATCAATAGGAATTGAAAGAAGGAATGGAAAGGTCAAAGATGGGAAAAGCAAGAATGTTCTCCTTGGTGCCTGTGATTATGTGTACGCGTGTATTAAACCCCTCTCTCCCCAGCAATTCATCCCACCTCAAAGTGAACGAAGCTGAGTAGTGAGCTTTCTCCTAATGCCTTTGACTTCGCCCAACATGTGTTTTGATTTAGATCCCGTTACATTTTAATGGACTTTTGAAGTGGTGTCACACCATGTATAACAAAAGTCACTTGCAACATAGATCAGTCAAAACTACATTTTAGTTACTAACTTTTATATTAAACATACTTGAAGCTCATATTTGGGGTGGGTTTAGCACGATGCAGAAACATTACACAATTTAGATCTGTTTTCACTGCAGAACTGAGTTATATTGCTTACTCCAAGGTCACAACTGGGTATTGCAACATGGTGGCAGAATCCAAATACCAGAGAAGAAAGAAGCTGCGGAGGAGAGGCAATAAATAAATAGGAACAAAACGTAAGATAATAATAATAGTTTTCTATCCATATAGTGTCTCTTATCTATAGATCTCAAAGGACTTTGCAAAAGAGCTATCCTTACTCCCATTTCATAGATGTGGAGGCCCAGAGAGGGGAAGTGATTTGCCCGGCAGTCTACAAGTAGAGCTGAAAATAGGAAAAAAAGAGTTTGCCCTTCTGCCTATTAGACCAAAGGCCTCTCCAAAGAAGGAGGAAAGAAAAAAAAGAAAATGTCTTTTGCTCCTGTTTCAGAACATAGTTATATAGAATTTCCTCTTCTCTCATACAATCATGTTATAGCTGTCATATGGTTAAACCTAATAAAGGAGATTGTATGCCAGTGATACTTCTGTAACTGCCTCTAGCTATTGCTACTAGTAGTTCAGATTACAATTTTCTTGTACAGTATGTCAATATTATTAGATCACAGCCAAGAAAACAGGAAGCCCGATAATTAATGTCAGTAGGTAAACAGTCATTTATCTTGCAAGTTAAACAGTTGGAAAAACTTTAAACTCCAACCAGGAATTGTAGTAAAAATTAAGGCTGAAGTGTTCATTTCATATGCACCCAACACCCACAACACTCGCTTAAAGAAATACTCTCTAGAGAAATGTCTTTTGAAAATATTCTCTCTGAAAATGCACATGGATGGCAGCAAAACCCTTGCAGTTGAATACATGCTAAGGGAGTACCAATGATAGCTAAAGGTATTACGAAGCAATAGAATAGCTCTGTCACATTCACTGACTCTGTCCTGCCCTAAAATATATTTAAAGAACAGCTAAGCTGTTCTGAAAACAAATGTTGGTGGAAGCATTAGAGAAAAGACAAGAATATTTTGGCACAAGAAACTCTTCCTTTAGCAGGTATATATTGCCTGGATGTCCTCACATGTTCCAGTAGAATAGTATAGTTAAGGGCAATTTAAGACCTGACCAGCTGAAGGTATCTGTTTCCATCTCAGGTATGAGAACAGCTCCTGAATGTAGGGATGCAGGAGGGATCAAATTCAACCTTAACCCTTCCAACCTAACGGTTTCACTAGGGGCAGGTCATGTCAGACCAACCTGGTTGCCTTTTACGATCAGGTCATAAAAGCATTGGATGCAGGTGTTGCCATGGATGTAGTTTTTCTGGACTTCAGCAAGGCCTTTGACACTGTCGACCACCCCATCCTCAATAAAAAACTAGATGACTGTGGCATTGATGCCTACACCGTCAGATGGATTGCAAATTGGCTGAAGGGTCATACTCGGAGGGTGGTGGTGGATGGGTCATATTCGACCTGGGGGGAAGTGGGCAGCGGAGTCCCCCAGGGCTCAGTGCTTGGACCCGTACTGTTCAATTTCTTTATCAGCGATTTGGACAGAGGGGTGAACAGCAACCTGTTTAAATTTGCTGATGATACCAAAATTTGGGGTGAGGTGGGCACGTTAGCAGGGAGGGAAAGACTGCAGCAAGACCTGGATAGGTTGCAGGGGTGGGCTAACAAAAACAGGATGCGTTTCAATACTGACAAGTGCAGGGTGCTGCACTTGGGCAGTAGTAACCAGCAGCACACTTATAAGATGGGAACTCCCTTCTTGAGAGCGTGGAGGCAGAAAGGGATCTTGGAGTCATTACTGACTCCAAGATGAACATGGGCCGACAATGTGAGGTCACGGTCGGCAGGGCTAACCGGACCTTATCGTGCATCCACAGGTGCATCTCAAGTAGGGCCAAGGAGGTGACCCTCCCCCTCTACGTGACACTGGTCAGGCCACAGCTGGAGTACTGTGTCTAGTTCTGGGCGCCCCACTTCAAGAGGGATGTGGACAACATTGAGAGGGTCCAGAGAAGGGCCACCTGCACGATCTGGGGACAGCAGGGCAGGCCCTACGATGAGAGGCTACGGGACCTGAACCTGTTCAGCCTTCACAAGAGAAGGCTGAGGGAGGACCTGGCGACTGTCTATAAATTCACTAGGGGGGACCAGAAGGGTTTGGGGGAGACCTTGTTTCCCCTAGCGCCCCCCGGGATAACAAGGAATAACGGCCACAAGTTGTTGGAGAGTAGGTTTAGATTAGACATCCGCAAGAACTACTTCACAGTTAGGGCGGCTAGGATCTGGAACCAACTTCCAAGGGAGGTGCTGCTGGCTCCTACCCTGGGGGTCTTTAAGAAGTGGCTTGATGCCTACCTGGCTGGGGTCATTTGAGCCCAGTTTTCCTCCTGCCAGGCAGGGGGTCGGACTTGAAGATCTACAAGGTCCCTTCCCACCCGACTTCTAGGATTCTATGAACTGCAAATAAATTCATTTTTGAAATGGGAGTCCTGATTCACCAAATACTTAAGTGCATGCTTAAGTGCCTTCCTGAAAAGGTAAGGATTTATGTATGCACTAAAATTAAGCATGTGCTTTAGTGCTTTTCTGAATCCAACCTCTAATTTCTCCTCTAGCTGGCAGCCACATTCCCGTTTGAACAGTCTGCTTCAGGCTAGTGCCAGGCTTAGTTTCTTCCCTTGCTAAACTGTTATTTCCTTTTCTTCCCTGACTTGAGCAACCCCCATCCCATAGAATATCACTAGCTGTACCCTTCCAGTGTCCAAGCTGGGTGCAGCTGTCATCCTGTAAGCGGGGAAACATGAAGCCATTGTTGTCAACAGAATGCTTGAACTGGATGAACTGGAGTGCCATTGTGGGGTAGGTGGAAGTTGTTCACTTGCAGAGGGATTAGTCTCCATGGTTGCAGGACATCAAACGCTTGTTGAGCAGCTGTGGCAGCGTGTTTGGATTGATGAGTGCCTTGCATTCAAACAGCAGTAAATGGAGCCCGTAAAGACTAGTAAGAGACATTTTTATTACTGACACAACCTAATGATCCACTTTATTTACCTTAATTTAATTTAATTTACAACAGAGGCTACCATATTTTCTAATATACAACACACCCCAGAATACAATCGGCACCTTTTTTTTTTGTTGGAAAGGTAGTGGGTGCATCTACGTGAGATGTTTACTGTGCAGTCGACTAATTAGCTCTGCAGTAAACATTTTGTGTCTACATGTGCACCCCTATTTAGCTGGAGTAAAGTAATTTACTCCACAGTGGGATAGTACTTGTATCCTGCACATATTTACAAGTACTATTCTGCTGCAGAGTAAAAAACTCCACAGCAGTGCACGTGCAGACTGCCCTGGCTGACTGGGGTATGAGGGTGCTTCAATGCGGGGGATGCCTACCGGCTAACCCTGCACTAGAGCACTCTTGTGCCCCAGCCAGCCCCTCTGCAGCATGTTGAGCCATGGGGAGCATCCCTGGGCTGGCAGGCTGACCCCTGGGATTCCCTGCCAGCCAGGGCTGCTCTGACCTGGCTCAACGTGCTGCAGTCCCAGACACATGTGAAGACATGGAGGTCAGGAGCAATAAAGTCCAGTATTGCTGCACATTCATTGCACATGTTGGTGTGCCCAGTGAGCAGTAAGAAATGGAGTAGCAGCAGCTAAGGAGCTGAGTCTGCCCACTGCTCGTTTGAAATACCGCAGATTTTAATTTCAGCTTCACCTGCTAAGCAGCAGAACCTGCTCTTACTGTATTTCTTGCACATAATGCACACTCCAATTTCCAGCACTGTGTTTTTGGGAAAGAAGTATGCATTGTACGTGAAAAAATTCAATATTAATTGTGGACCCCATTTGGCTCCCATTGTCAAAGTTTTCCTCCTTTTCAGCAGGGACAGAATCAGAACTTAAGTCAGCTTAAATTGTTCTTGCTTGAATTTTAAAATATTTGCTTTTATGACAGGATGACATGACCTACCTTTGTTTATTATAAATCTAATACCACCCGTTTCAGTTCAGTGAGTTTGCATTTTATTTGAAATTTTTTGTCTGAAGTAGCCTAAAGCTTTTAGAGAAATAATTGCACAAAAGCATATGAGAGTTGATAATTTGTAATCTGCAATATCATAGCACAAGAGGCCTTTTATTTGATAAAAAGGAAATGATTACTTAGAAAACAAAGCAAACCATGTATTCTGATGTGAAATGACCCTGGTATTTGTTAGGGATATAAAAATGTATCATCTTGCAAATGTTTATTTTCCTGTAATTTCATCAACAGCAAGAAAAAGTATCTATCATTCTTCTTCCAAGCATATTTCAGGGCTTTGCAAGTTAATTTCCTGTTGGAGAAGAAATGTGAGGTGCGGTGGCCAGGCATTTTCTGTGTCTGATGTTTTGATTTATATTAAAGACATGGGTCCAGGAACAGGACTGGCCACAAGAGGCATGCTGACAATCTCCATTAGATTTTCTTAGAGAGATCCAGAAACAGCACAAACACTTGCTGTGTTTTATAACTTTGCTCAGGAACCTACCAACTGTAGAGTGGATCTCCAACAGCTCACCGCTGCTCACACTCAAAGGAAAACTTGCCATTTGTCACACCACCGCCTGGTGACTTCATCAACAACTTCGTATCTTTTTCTTCTTAGTGTCAGGTCAAACCTCATCATTAGTGTTTAGAAGGAGATGAAGACAGGACTGTTGGGTGCTAGAAAGGAGAAGAGTCTCAAAAATTGATTTTTTTTCCCCAAGGCTGTAGCCTCTCTCGGCAGACACTTTTTTTCCCATACAGTACAACTCACAATAGGGTCTTTTTCCCTGCTTCGAACCTGGAGGTGCAAGTGCCATGCAAAGAATGGAACAGGTAGGACACTCTGACACTGTGCCACAGGTTGGGAACTGGCATAAAGAGCAATTTGTATTTTCACCTAGCAATGCAAAGCTTGTTTGGAAATGGCTGTGAGCACTTGTTGTGTAAAGTGGGAATGGTCTGAGTTCTTCTTCTCTCACTGAGGTGAAAACTGATTGCTCTTTTCAGATTAAGAAATGGGATGCATCAGCCCGTTAATTCACAGACAACTTCAGACATACAGATCCCTTCTCCACACACTTCTGGTTGGGAGGTTAGTTTTTTCATATAAGGGGGGATAAGGCATCCTGGATTCCTGTTTATGTTACTCCATCATAGGCATAGCTACTGGGGTGTGTGAAGTGGGCCTTATTTGATTCGGATTCGGCCCGAATCAGGGACAGTGATTTGATTCATTGATTCAGATCGCTGTCCCTGATTTGATTCAGCTGAATCCAAATCTGAAGATTCGATGCTGATTCGGAGAATCAGCAGTTCGGACATAGGAACTAGGGTTGTATGATGCTTTGGTCCCTGATTCGATTTGACAGAGATTTGGCCTGGGTCTGCTGTTGAGCATGCTGTGGACCACCCCCCACTCCTGTCGGATGCTCCATGAGCCCCAGCACTGCAGGATTCACGAGCCCCTGCTACCTAGAGGTATGCAGAAAAAACATTTAAAACTGTCTATGTCCAAATCCCCGAATCTCTCTGAATTGATTTGGAGGGTTCCGATTCGATTCAGACAGATTAAAGGGTCCTCTGATTCGATTCAGATTTGAAGATTCAGCTGCTGAATTGGGCCAAATCTCCACTGAATCGAATCAGGGAATGAAGCTTCACACAGCCCTAACAGCTACTAAGAAAACTGCATCAACTCTTCCTCGTGGGTGAGGTAGCATTGGTCTCTATCAGATGTAGGTTCTCTTGTCGTGCCTCCGAGGACTGTTACAGGAGACAGAGCAGATGGTGAATTGGGTCTAGTTTTGGAGCCTTTGGGGATAAGCTCACATAAGAAGGGGCCGATGGACAGGATGCCCATTCCTTATTTAGATAAATTCCTGTTGACTTCATCTGGTACTTTGTCTGAGATGAAGATTACAGACTCAGATCTGTATTTTGCCTTGAGCAGAAACATACAGATGTTTAAGCACTAGATACCTAAAAGCAGGCATATAAATATCTCTGGTAGCCAAATGCTTGTCAAACCACTAGTCCAGACAAAACAGGGTGAAACTTGGCGCCCACATCTCTGCTGACTTAAATTCATCGAGTCATTCCCAGATGATGCTGTTGTGTAGAACAACATTACTTGTTTGCCAAGCAGCATCAAATTGCCTTTTGTGGTTGAACAATTGCTCCAATATCCGTCAGTCTAGAAAAGGGCCGAGAGAATAGCCAGAAAACATATTTTGTTGCAGCAGCCAGACAAATTATTTAGCATATTTCAGCCCCTTCCCACTGCTTATCTAGAGAGTCATTTCTGGAAAGGAAGCACCATTGTTGCAGGGAGAGAACAGGAACAATGGAACCCTGTTTCTGTGCAATATTAACCACAATAAAACACCCTGAGGCAAAGGGGTAAAGATATGAAGCAATTATGTTGTTGAAATAAATATAGGAGATATGAAACCACAGAAAGGATTAACAGCCAGTGAAGTAATGCCAGGGGTTGGCTGCTCACTGTCCCAGGAATCCATGTGTTTAAAAGGGAGCTTGATTGAACTGTAATGTTTTTTTCCTGGAAAGGAGACACATTGGCTCCATCACCAGGCGCTATGTACACCCAGGGAGTCACAATGACCAAAATACTAGTAAGCAGCAAGATCATGCTGTTGAATGACAGGCTCAGCATGCACTGTTTAATGTCTGAGGGGAAGAATTAAGAAACTGCAGCACCATTCCCAACTGCAGTCCCAAGGAGTTGTGTGGTCTAGGATTGAACGGGTAAGATAGCAGGCCAGACTTAGTCACTACTTTTGGACTAGATATTTAAGAATAGTTTGGTCCCTAACTCCTAGCATAAACTTTGACCAAAGATGTTATAGCTTTCATTACCTCTCCCTACCAACAACCACATTACTCAGTCTTTGAGTCTAAATCTCTTCTGAACACCCAGAAGTAATGATCGCCCAGTGAGGAGCAGAGGTCCATTGCAATCTTACACGGTGCTTTCATTACACCGCTGCTCCTGTGAAGACAGGCACAACAGTCTTTTGAAAATAAATGGAAAATTAGGCAGGCTTCTTGCATCCTTAGATGTTATCATTCACAATGTCCAGCAAGTGCTTTTGTTGCGTTTTATCGTTATGATGACAAACATGGCATGTTTTGATTCCTAATTTAGACTGTTTATCTGGAGAGATTCCAGGATCTTCATCTGAATGATAAACTCATCCCTTGTTTTTCCTTTGCAGTGCACATTCCACACTACTAACACCGCCTGCCATACTTCGTAACAGGGCTTGGAAGATCTTCACAACAATAAATTTAAGACCTTGTGGAACACAATGAACTTTAGGATGGAAACAAGCCAGCTGGCCTATCTCGGTCCATTCTTTCGGTTTGAAAGAACACTTGGGCTCCACAATGGGAGCATCCTGCAGTTTTCCCTCCAGCAAAATCCCCATTGAAGGAATTGCCTCCAAACACTATGTCTATGGAATAAAATAAGGTAAAGGTATTTTATTACTCTATGGTAGCACTCCAAGTAAAGAAATCCCAATGAACGTTCCTTAGTAGCTGGTTCTAGCTTTTCTGAAATTGAATGGACATGAATAGGGACAATAAAAATTATGTGCTCTGGGTGCAAATCATTAGCAGAATGTGCATTCAAACTTCTTCATGCCTGGAAACCCCTGTTCTAGCCTGGTGTGGAGGGGCCTGGGATTAGTGATTGCATGCAGTTGGCACATTAGGGGGAGGAGGGGGCCTCTTTACCACTCTGATTACACAAGTAAACATCATGTCCTTCTAGCCTACCTTTAGGACATGGATTACAATAGTTTCCTTATGTTACAGTGGCTGCAATTAGATCAGGTCTCTAGTCTAATATGCACTGTATCTCTACCTCAGATCCTCCATGCTCCTCCTCCTTATGACATATCCCTAGTTCCAGGAGTACAGGAGCAGGATAAAGATGCAGGACCTATATTTGTACCAATTCCACGTGGGAATCCTGTGTAAATAGATTATCATGTAGTGAAGGAGACTGGCCACAAATCATGGCCTGGAGAGCCTCCAGACTGCTTTAATTAGGCTTTGCTAATTTTCCAAATAACATTTGTGATGACTGACCTGAAACGAGTTCAACAAGTGTGCCAATACTCAGCCTACCCAACAAAATGCCATGGAGAAGAATGAAAGAGCTGAGAGAGCCAATACACTGTATGAATAAACTCCTGACTGCTCTTCTTACCTGGTCTTTATTAGGCGTCTAGGCTGCCTGCCTATGGAAGTTAGAAGGATTTGATTAGAGTTACTTATCCACCAATTCAAAGTAGTTTGGCATTTTCTGACTATTAGAGAGCAAGGAGCAAAATTTCTGCTCATTTAAGCAGGTGATGAAGACCCAGTCTTTACTGACAAATACAGGTGCATTTTTACCACAGTGTATCTGACTTGCATTAAACATAGCTCTGTAAAACTTATAGTGAAAACCTAGTTCTGTAGTTACTGTGAAGTCAGTTAGATGAGACAAAACATAGGCGGTAGGTCTCTGCAAATAGGGAAGTATTTGATTCGGATTCAGCTGATTCGGAGGACAGCAATTCGATTCAGAGATTCGGATCATTGTCCCGAATTGATTTGGCCAAACTGGCTTTGGAAGATTCGAATTGGCCGGGGAGAGGCAAGCACAGCCAGGGACAGCGTGTGGCACCCTGCCGAACTGCACGGCACCAACGCCATGGGGAAGCTGCTGCGTGGGTGCCAGGCATGGGGGCGATCCCTGATGCCTCCCACTGCCCCATGCTGCATGGGGGTGCTCTGCCACAAGCCCTTAGAGGCCCTGATTACTGCTGCCAGAGCTGGTGAGTGCGGGGCTATTTTTTTTTTAAGTGCCGGGAGGCTGGGCTGGGTGGGGGATGGGGCCAGGCAGGGCAGCCATGGGGGCTTCTCCCAGGGCTCCTCCAGCTGTGCCTGCCTCTGCCTCTGCCTCAGCTGGGGGAGCCATAGAGGCTATATCCTGGTGCTGCTTGCCCAGCTGGCATGGGTGGGGGGTGTGTGCAATGCAGGCATGGTTTGCTCCGGTTGGCAGCAGGGCATAGCCCCCACTCCTAGCACTGCTGTGCCTACATCAGTGCTAGGAGTGGGAGCTCTGTGCTGTTACTGCATGCTAGCTGGCACAGAGGGCATGGGGGGGGGCATCAGGCGTGGCAGTGATGTGAGCGGAGGCTATGCCCTACTACCGCTTGCCCCCTTCTGCCTAGAGAAAGCTGTGTCTGCATCCTGCCCTGGCTGGGCAAGTGGCAGCACAGCAGAGTCCCCGCTCCCAGTGCTGCCACACCTGCATCCCATGCTCCCCTCCTCAGCTGGGCAGCTTGTCCCAGCCTAGCCCCAGTCTCAATCCCTTCCTCCCCCACACTCTTTCCCTCCTCTAACTCCAACAGACTTTCCAGCTGGAGGCAACTGTGTCAGCTGCCTGTTTAGTCTATGGCCGAATCCCCAAAGTGGTTGAATCTTCCCTGAATCGATTCAGATGCTTCGAATCAATTTGGAGCTTTTAATTGGTGGTCCCAATTTGATTTGTATTCAGAGGCTCAGCCCCCAAATTGGGCTAAATCTCCTCCGAATCGAATCTGCTACTGAAGTGTCACACATCCCTAATAGGCAGATGTTGCGTTGGGGGAGGGGGGACATAGGGTCAAAGTCACCTTGTTCTCAGGTGGTAAAATCAACAAGTGCCTTGTTTACATGTAGGAGTTGTGTGCTCATTATTTTACTGTGAAAAAAGACATCTTTGTAAAGACACAGCCTAGGAAACTAAATCTTTCTAGGCCAAATCTCTGTTGATGTCAATTGGCACAGCTCCATCAACCTTGTCGTTTTCCATGAGAAACTTCTTTTTTCCCCAAATATAGGGCTCCCTAAAGGAGACTGAACATTGGGTCTGCTGGTTCCATCAGCTCCCCATGAAGGAACCTTTCATCGTCTTTTTCTTTGCAAAATGTATTCATTTTTTTTGAAGGACAAAAAATGCATTCTCTTCCCATAGTCCCAGTGGTTCTTCGCTGGCCTGTGGAATGCTATTGACTTGCAGGGGAAGAAACTGAGCCCTCTCTCCTCTCACCTGGTGGTGCAGGGAAATGCTCTTTAGGGGCTTTGTCCAACTGGCTATATCTAGCATAGGAAATACAATGGCAAGCATGGATTCTGAATAGACAGCAAAATACCTATAAGCAAGGAACACTTTTTAGATCCAAGTGGCTATATCCCTACTTGTCTCGCTGAACTCAGCCTATATCACAGTACTGTGCTCCATGTGAGTATGAACATCACAACAATGAACAGAGCTTGTTGTTATGGACGGGATCCTGACCTATTTTATAGACTGTGCCTAAGAATGTCTTTAGTGCAGACTTTGCCCCTGTGTACCCGGTTTTGTTCTGACTTACTCTGATTATACCTTGCCTATATCCATTGGTTTCAGTGGGAGCTCTCTGTTGGAGAGTAGCATTTTGCTTGTGCATACATAACTAACTGACAGCCTATAAAAGGGATGAAGGAAAAGCACCAGACTGTATGCTCTGGAAAAAAACCCTCAGATTTTTTTCCCCCATGAAAAGGTAATTTACGTAAATTTATCCACGACTAGCATATGGCAATAGCTCACAACTTTGTTAATGGAAACCTGGTGATCCATAACACTTGTGTGGGAGACATTTGCTCGGGGGTAATACAATATTAATGTTACTATCAGTGATCGATCAGAGGATTTGCAAGAAAGGCATAAAGTATTTAATTATAATTACACTGGGAATGGCTTTGTAATGGCTACGACATTTGAATAAGGTCACATCTAGCCTTCACCCCTGTTATGTTGTTCTATATTAAATGCCATTCACTTTAAGTGCTGGAAACCTTTCTGAAGTAGTCAGAATATAATACGCTGGGTAAATTGAAATCTGTCCCTTCATTTTTGGAAATATGATTGATATCCTTTGCAAAACAAATGTTAACACATATTTGTACACAAATTTCTTTGATTATATGCTAGGAGACTCAGATATAACAGCCTTTCCTAGCAGGCATCTTATGGTGAGCAAAGGAAAGGGGTATCTGTGCATATTAATCCTGCTACTCTAGATGGCTTTCAGTTCCTGATACAGATTTTTTTTTTTTTTTTACACATATTTCTGTCTTCTGCTCTTTCTAACATTTGCCCAAATATTATGTGGTAGACCTGAACCTACCTCACTGAAATCAATACTATTGTATTGAGTCAAGGCTCTTCCTTTGAACTTTGTCTGTAATTTAGTTATCCTTTGCAGAAACATTTCAACAAGGAACATGTAGTAAGAAGCACATTTGCACATTTAGCTGAAAAAAAATATATTTAAAATATACTGTGCTGATTTACTATGACTACAAACTAAGCAGCAGCATCGCCCTTTTTAAACCTATTAAGAAAAATGGTTTGCATATAACACATTAATACATTAATGTATGTATAAATATAGAGATCACATACAGCCACACATTGGAGTGCATACATATATAGAGATACTAGATACAGACATGCCCTTGCCCACCTATATACTACTGTGTAGGAAGATTAAGGAGCAGTGATATGAATCTATATGTCCACTGACTTTATGGGTCTTTTTACATCTGTGTACAAGAGATGAGTCTGGTTTAATGAGCCTAATTCTGCCTTGAAATGATTTCATAGAATACCCCTTGATGAGACTTTTCAAGCTCTGATCTGAAGGCAGAATCTGTCTATAAAGAAATTGATCCTTGAAACTTTGGAAGCTGTACTATGATATAACTTCTGCATGACCTGCCATATTTAAAAAAAATATTCTGCTGGCTCAGGAGATGCCCGGGACTTTCAAGTTTCATATTTTTCAAAACAAAAGAGAATTTATAACCCACCTGTAAGAAATACTGCTGCTGGCGGGCTGTAGATACATGGCAATACTTTTAACACCAAGAAGACATCCATCATGCAGTTTTACAACATATAAGTGCAGTGATATTGCTCCCTTTCTCCATAACAATATATAAGAATATATAGTATAAATGTACAGTATATATTAGCAACAATGTAAAATAACTTAGTGAAATGTCAAAATGCATAAAAATTCAAGTCATGCCTGAGCGTATCTTTTGCACAATTTTGCTTAATCTCATCATCTCAAATACCTTCATTTACCTAGAGTTTATGTTCCAAAGACGAAATTTTTTTCTTACGTTATACAATTGTCTATTAAATCAACTAGAATTCTTGATCCCTGATTTGACTGTTTTAGTTAGGTAAAGGGCCTGATTGTGTAGAATCTGTACTAATGTGTGCACTGTGTCATGGAAAGCAGTTAATTGTGCAAAATATTTTTAGGAGAAACACGTTACTAAGCATTGGACATATGTTTTTTATTGTCCATAACTTAAAAAAAAATACCCATCAACAGCATAGATGGCAACTATGTTAGATTTAAATGGAGCTCAGGATCTAACATCGATGTCTGTTAATTATAAATCTCACCAGCTTTGCTGAAATTGTATCAAGTAC
Organism: Alligator mississippiensis; assembly: GCF_030867095.1. Classification (NCBI taxonomy): domain Eukaryota; kingdom Metazoa; phylum Chordata; order Crocodylia; family Alligatoridae; genus Alligator; species Alligator mississippiensis. The sequence continues at coordinate 48,948,356 of NC_081836.1, read as the reverse complement.
CACTTTGGTGATTGCTTGCAGGAGGAATCAATAAAATCTACTTAATAGGAATGTACAGCTTGTCTTGAAGAAAGTAGGAGACTCAACTCTGTCTTGCATTTTATCAATGAATACAATTCTTTGCAGGGCCAATCCTTCCTTCATGCTAAGAAAATGAAATATGTGCAAAGACTATCCTATAGAGTCTCAGGGAACTTTCTGATAGCACAACAGGAATATTGTTTTATTCATAGATACTGGAAGTCTGTCAGTCTCTCTCAAAGTTTGAACCTGTCAAAGTTTACCAGAGTTCAGCATTAACTTCCATGGAATTAATTTGAACAGCACTTCACTTCAAGAAAAAAAATCTATAATAATACAATTAAAAAGCCATACTTACCAAATACTTAAATGACTGATCTGTGCTACTTATTGCTCAAATAGTCTAAGCCCTAACACTGAATATAATAAACAAGGTAGGGCTTAAATGAGTTCCTAAGGGGAAAAAACCCACCAGATGATCAGCTAATGTAAAGCAGTAGAGGTGTTCACTACTCTATACCTGCTGCAGATTTGGCCTATATATATGGTATATATATAGTGGAGTTAATCCTAACTTATAACAGACGGTAAGTCCAATGTGTCTTTAGTAAAGCACATATGACAGAAGCAAACAAAAAATAGATTGGTGTGATCAAGAAGAGAAAATCCTTGCAGTTTAAATTGCCATTGGCATTATTTTAGAAAATAAGACCAGAATTTCACGCAGCGTCACAAGATAATATACAATGCTATTGGTTAGGTATTAGAGTTTAACTGCAGAAAAGCAAGTCCTTGTGGGACAGATATCTCAGCAGGCTGGTCAAGTTACTTATCACCCTTTCTGAGCACTACTTGAAGAAAGAAGGCAGACTGATGTTACTCGATGACACAAGGCTTTTGTATAGATTGCATTAAAGAATCTGTTGCCAGCTAGAAATCACATCACATTGTCCAGAGCTGAAGATTAATTTGCTGGGACTCCAGGAGGTGATATTTATTATCTTGCATATTATACTGAGATCTCAGACCAGGCAAAGGATCTGGGGCTGAGAGAATGTAATCAATGCTAAATTTAATTTCAGAGTCCGATTTTCCTAGGTTGGAGTTGCTTAGGCTCTGTTGGTTGGAGGCATTGTTTGCAACAAACCCATGAGGTTCCAAGAGTCGGGGTCCAGATTGCGTTTTCTCGCATTTACTTTCATGAGAGGAGATGCAGTGTAAACCAGTATCCATGGAAGGCATTTCAGGGGAAGAGGGACCTTTTCCTCCGCTAGATCTCTGCTCTTTGTGGTCTCGTTTCATGTTCCTCCTCCTCCGTCTTCGCCTGTAATTCCCATTTTCAAAAAGATCCAGCATGGATTCACATCCTGATGCAAAGCTCCAATAGTTTCCCTTCCCCTTCTCATTCCCTTCTGTTCTGGGAACCTGTATTCATTTAAAGGCAGTTCAGTGTTTGTATGCGTTACAGATGCTGCTGCTTAACATCTGTGTTCATTTACATTTAAGAATGGGTTAAACATACATGACAAGCCATTCCAGCCTCTTGTAGGTAAAATCCAGCCTCTTCACTTTGTTATATATTAACATACATGAGACAAGAACATGCTTTTTTTACCTTTTCAAATGACAACTTGGAGGCATCACAAGAGATTTTAAGTGGCTTGTAGCTCACAATGTTTGGCTTCCCTGCTTTTCTATCAATGCTTAGTGAAACTATTTTGACAGAGAGATTTTTACTCATGCGGCGCATGGATGCAAATACATTGTGACTGAGCTTACCTTTACAAAACAACTGTTAAGCGATAAGTTATGTCGGATGGAGTTCTGCCAGGCTCTTTGATTTGATCTGTAGTAAGGAAATTTCTTCATTATAAAGTCATAAATGCCAGAGAGAGTCACTTTGTTTGAAGGGCTTTGCTGAATGGCCATTGCAATTAAGGCAATGTAGCTGGAAAAAGAAAACTCACTGTTATGCCATTGCCTTGTATAGCTATATATAGCTAGGTATGTCCACACCACAACATATACACACACATGTATATAAGACCCCACTCAAAGAAGTTCTCCTGATCCTACATTGTTATTTATGCCACTCCTTGAACCTGAAATGCTTCATGTACAGGCAGTACCGGGTCCTCGCAGACTCCTTTTGCTTTCGTCCAAGAGAAAGCTCTAACATTCATTGATTCATACAGGATGATACACAGGCATTACTTACAGACAACTGAAGCCCAGTCAAACTGTTTGCCCTTTCACTCAGCAGAAAGTGCTTCATTTTAAAGAGATAGAGGGAGAGAAACCCACCAAAATTTCAAGCTGTGTAAGGAAACTTTCCTGAGGATCAATATTCAAACCCTCCATCCCTGCCCTCCTCTTAACACAGGGGATCTCACCAGCTTGCCACCAGCTGAAGACACACTGGATAATAGTATCTTTTCTGCCTGGGAAACCCATACGGGGCATCTTTGCTCCACTACCGATTTTTGCCCCCTCCCCTGTTTCCCAAATGAGATGTTGTTACGTTATATTTCTCAGTGCCCTGAAAAGTGCAGAAGAGAACAGTTGACATCGGACGATACAAAGGGATTCAGGTCTCAAAAGCTGGAAGTGACATTCTCTCCAAACCAAAGGGAAAGGGACGTTTCCACCCCGTTCCCTGCACCTGGAATAAACTTGCTTACACCTGGAAAGACGCCCGGGGTAGTTATTAGTTATTAGAGAGATCCTTGGGTGAATTCCCATTACCCAACAGTCCAGACACTCACCCAAGAGAGAGGAAGACTTTGAAAACTTCACCTTACCTGTATGCTGGTCTGGTGAATTTTTTCTCTTCATCAGAACTACAGGTTGGATAGTCGTCCCCGTCATAATTAAAACAGTTATAGGGGTACTGCGTGTTATCAAACATCTTCCTGCTCCTTGCTCAGCTCCTGCGGAGTGAGAGAGATGAAGTGATGTTTCTCTGTGCCTGGGCTCCCGCCTCCCTCTTTCCCTCCCCTCCCTGTCTCATTCTCTCTCTCTCTATTCCCCCTCTCCCCTTCTCTCTCACACGCACACACACATGCATACTCCCTCCGTCTTGGGTGGAGATTGTTTTTGTAATTCTTTCATCCCAGACAGCCAGTCTGTTAGATATTCCTTGGGTTTTTGGGGTTTTTTTTTCTTGTTGTTGCCTCCAATCTGGTTATAGGAAAGGCAGCTAATAGCTGATTAAATTGGTGAGGTCTCTCATGAACCTTTGAACTTGGGTGTGTACAGCCAGTAGCTCAGCTTTGCTCTCTGGGTGGTCTGGGCTGGAGCGGGGCCAGCCGTTTTTGCCATCTACATACACAATGTGACAAAAGCAAACAACATGATGTTAAATCATGCTTCAAGGTTTGTTCTTGCAAATTCAACTTTGAGAGCAGGGTTCCCCCTCCCTGGGATTTTTCTCCCTCCTCCCCCCCTCCTCTGCTTAGCAGGGTGGCTTTTTTATTTATTTATTTTTAGAAACCCGACATACGATAAACAGACGGTCCAGCCAATAACGCACGCTTGCCCTGATCTGTAATCTATAATACAGTATAATAGACATAAATTATATTTCCATGACTAAAGGAAAATGTGTATTTTCAAAGGGAATAGAACAGAGGGATATGTAAGACTACTGTCAAGCAGGAAAGTAAAAGGAAAATAGCTGTAGGCAGGAGATCTGCCTGTGTGGGCTTTGATCTGGGGGATGAATTAGTCTAATAGCCCTGTGTGTTGGCATCCAATACTGTAACAATTTAATAGGTTTTCAATGCTTTGGAGTGTTTTCCAACAAGTGATGTAAACCAAAGACATCACACAATGTTTCCGGGGAACTAAAAAGGTGTTTGCCACATGATAATTAAATTATTTGAAGACAGCTATTTCCTAGGAACTAGCCCCCAGATGGAAGGGGTATTGGAAGAGAGAAAGCAAACTGGTGTGCAGAAAGTTACCTAGATGGAAATATAAAAGCGGAACAACCCCAGCAGCATTCTGGTTCTACTGCCTTTTGTACAAAATCTGTCCTCAAACTTTACTGAGTTAAAGATTATAGTTACGGGAAAATTCACTCAAGTGACAAGGAGCTGTTTAAAGTGAGGTTTAGACTTTTGGCCAGTCTTGACAGAGATGAAACCATAATCTTTGTCAATAATATAACAGTGCATCATAGCACAGGGACAGGCAAAGCAAAGGTATGTGCAAAGTGGTGAGGGGAGGGAAGAAGGGGTAAAGAGAGATGTTTTCAGAGGAGATGTAAAAATAAGCTGGAGCAAGCAGCTATTTAGCATCAGAAATAGTCCCATCCCACAATACATGAGGTGCCTATTCCAAAAAAGCCCTTAATATAAAGGGTCACATGCTGTTCCTATAGGACTCAGTTGATCTTTCACTACTGAAGTCAAAGGGGAAGAAATTCAAAAAGCACAAAGTATATGAGGCCTGATTTTCATGTGCACTCACTCATTGCCAAAACTGTTTAAGAAGGGCCTTAGTGTAAATAAGGATCAAGACTATTGGTTGCATTGGGTTTCCAAAGAAAAGTGGCCCAAAAAAAGGATTTGATCTCTGAGATGTAAGTAAAAACCTATTTCAACTTCTAATTGCAATTCTTCCCTTTTGAAGTGTCTTCCCTCAGTGAAACTCCATTGACTTTGGTGTTACTTCTAATTTATAACAATAAAAGTGCACATTTCCAGGCCACCAAGTCCCATTTTTTTGTCTGATAGTAAGTATTAAAACTTTGAATTAAAAAAGTATCAGTGAAAAACAATCCAAAACACAGGATATACTTTAATCAAAAAAGCTGGCCATTCATACAGACCATGTCTACATGAGATGCTGACTATGCAGTTGTTACTGCGCAGTCATTTAGTACTCGCAGACACAAGTACTAAATGACTGTGCAGTAACTGGTGTTACTGTGCAATAGTGTCCTTGAATGGCTTTTTGGTGACACTGTCTGAGCAGTAGCTCATTACTACTGTGCAGTAGCATCGCATCAAGCTTCATGCCACGTAATGGTACTGTGCAGTAGTAATGAGCTACTGCACAGTTAGCATCTCGTGTAAACGTGGCCACACTTACTTAGTATCCAGTAGGTAAAATATCCTATAAGAAATTAGGGTAAAGTAATATAGTGTGTTTAGCTTAAAAACATTAGGAATCTATTCTATTCATACAAGGAGCTGCAGTTTACCACTGCCACAGTGGGTGAGTATAGCTCATAGGGTCCCTCTCTGTGGCAAGATACTTAAATAGATTTTACCCTACAGATGCTGCTCTTGACTAAGGTAGCCGTGGTTTAAATTTTCAGAAAAAGAAGGATCATACATATATCTAATGACTGCGAATTAGGGGTGTGCAAAGTGGGCCCTAATCGACTTGGATTCAGATTCAGCCTGAATCAGGGACAGTGATTCAATTTGTTGATTAGGATCACTGTCCCTGATTTTATTTGGCCGAATCTGAATCTGAAGATTCAATGCTGATTTGGAGAATCAGTGATTCGGACATAGACACAGCTTTAAAAGCTTTTTCTACATATCTTGAGGTAGCAGGTGTGGCTTATGATCGCTGTGATGCTGGGGTGCATGGAGCAACCCACAGGAGTGCGGGGGGACGGGACATCCACGTGCTAGCAGTGAATCCGGGTCTGCTGGGAGCATGCTGGGGGGTCCCCCGCACCTCCCTGGCTTGGCAATTGGCTGCAGGGGGACCCCGGGTGCCCCCCCAGACGTGTGAGGCATCACTTACCAAGCTGGGGGGGGCCTCCCTACTTCTGGTCCACTTCCGGGTCTGTTGCTAAGTGCACTGGGGAGCCCCCCATGCTTCTGCGGGACACCCCAGCTTTGCAGCACTCACAAGCCCCTGCTACCTAGAGGTATGTAGAAAAAACATTTAAAGCTGTGTCTATGTCCAAACCTTTCAGAATCTCTCTGAATTGATTCAATTCTGATTCTGATTCAATTCAGAGCGATTAAAGGGTCCTCTGATTTGATTTGGATTTGGAGATTCAGCCACCGAATCGGGCTGGATCTTCACCGAATCGAATCAGGGACTGAAGCTTCGCACAGCCCTACTGCTTATCAAGCATTTATTCTTCAAGTGAGAAAGAACCACCAGGCTGGATACATTCATACAGAGATTGGTCCAAAATCCATGTTCAGGGGAACTTTCCTAATGATTAAAATGGGATCCAGATCAGGCTCACTATGGCTTAAATTCTTTTACCTTTTTAGCTTAAAAATAAAGGCCAAGAGTAGTCTAATTGTGAGATGTATTGGACACCCACAACTTTTACTAATTTTCACTAGAAATGTGGTTACCAGATATTTCTGAAAAGTAGATTCTGGTGCCTAAACCTGAATTTTGGAGCCTAAATTCAGGAACCTGTTTTTGAAAGCATTGGTCAAGCAACCTAGGATAAGAGATGGCTCCACCTAGGTAAGGCAGTGGTGACTGAAGTTTACTAGCTGCTTGGTGATGATGACTTGATGGCTTCAATCCAGGTTGCAGTAGCTCATGACAACAACCAACACCTCAGCTGGCAGTTCTTGATGAGAGGCACAGCAATGAGCACAAAAAAAAGAAAGGACTAATGAATTCCCTTCTCACTCCCGGACATGGTCATAATTAGAGCATGCTAGAAGTTCCCAGTGTCACTGTTTGCTTGGTGGATGCTTTTCTGTGGATAAATATTTTTAATGATCATTTCCTGAGAACCAGCCACAGGCTGGTGAACTTCAGTCTCTGGAGGTTGTACATTCACTCATAAGAACAAAACAACACACATTTTTTTTTTAATCCAGAAAGAGTGAAAAGCAGCATAAATTAAAACTGGGGAAGGTCCTTTTGAAATCCAAATATGTATAAATAGCTGAATATTTTTTTAAAAGTTGGTTTAATGCCTGATATGCTCAATTTCATCCCTGAGTGATTATTATGGCTCAATTATAAATCCTTGAAAATAATATTTACAAAAGAAGCGCTGACAAACCCTTAAATATGCCATTACAGAGTTAGCAGGTGCCATGGTTATTGTGGCAAAATATGTTAAACAATAGTTTTCTCTTAGCATCTGTACAGTCATTATAGTTTTACTAGAGTAACGATAACTCATCCAGGGTGTTATCATAAAAGCATAATTTTACTAGGCAGTTTTTTTTCTGAGGTTGTATATTTCCAGAATACAAAGCTGTAAACCATTTGATTTGAGATAGTAAACAGGCAATAAAAGTGTCATGTAAGATTTTCCTTTTTTTTTTTTTTTAAGCCAGCACTAAAAATTATTCACAATTTTTTTTTAATTATGACACAAATTAAGAAAATGATGCCTGAAATGGAGACTCTTCATAAATTCAAAGGAGGTATTTTTTGATGATTGTTGCAAAGCACCAGAATAATAACAGGTATCATAGTTCAAAGATTACGCACTGAATCCCAGCCTGTTTGTTTGGCTGGATTGTGACTTCTGGCAGAAGGGAGATGTATACATTCCTCCATCTCAGATTAGATCCACAGGTCATTGGGAATCAAACAGCTGAGTCACAATTCCTTTCCTTGATCTTGGAGGTGGTATTGGTGGTAATTTAGGGCCCGATCCAAATCTGTTGAAGGCAATTGCAAGACTTCCATTAACTTTATTGGGCTTTGAATCAGATCTGCCCTGGTGGTCTATGCCAACAGCAAATTGCCACTCCCTCAGTGCTTTAGTAGACAAGCAGGAAAGGTGCAATCAAAGCTTCATCTGTACCCTGCCCATTTGTTTTTAGAAGGGAATAAGTAGTTGTCAGAGTTAGCACCAATCTGTCGAGTCTATCGTAACCAAGTAACTCAAAGTTACTTTAAAGAGATCTTGGTAGAACAGTAGCAGTTATAAATGCCTCCTCTTTTAGATCCGCATAAGGTTGCTTAACATCCCTTTTTCTAATGTCTGTGACCAGATACGTATGTGTGAATGAAGCAAAAACCAATGGAGCCACACCGATGAGAATCTTCTAGCCCATGACATGCAGCTTTTTGGAATAATCATGATTCTTGGATGTGTTTTTCCACATCATCCTCTGCAGTTTCCCCCTACTTGGTGTCTGGTACAAAGGTTCTGTCACAGATCAAGCTTTATGTTTAGTATTTCATGTTGAATTTGCATGTGGAACCTCATTGAAATAGCATTTGCACCCTTGGTTGCCCTGTTGCTCAGGTTTCCTGCCAAGAGCTATCTTGGTCTCTTCTGCATTTTGTACACCATCTTCTTCTCTGGAATTTGGTCTGATGATGTCAAGTCATATTTGCCAATGTGCATGTGAGATTATTGATATGCTACTTATGACTATTGCCTGGTGCAGGGGGAAAATTTGAAAGCTGAAGGCCACCGTATTAGTTCTATTTCCAGCACAAGAGAAACACATTGTGTTATCAGTTTCATAGTGGTGTTACGTCACATGTTTCTTGTGGAATGGTTCAGCAGAGATTCAATTCCTCTGCCCACTGAAATTACAAAGGAGTTCATTCATGAGGCCTGCAGACCTCCGATACTTGTGAGCTACAGATTATAGCTTTTCAATGGCTCCTGGTGGAGCAGCATGCACTGTTTTGGTGGGCTGACTGGAGGTCCTAGTAGAGGAACTGGCACTCTGTATAATAGTCAGTATTTGCACTTTCATAGAATTCTGCATTCAAACACTGCGGAGGGTACACAAGAAGTTAGTCATCTTCTAAACAAAGCTGTTCAACTTTTCATTTGAAAACAGCACTTTTCATTTAAAACTATGTAAACTAAAAGAAAAATGATTAAACATGTAGAAAATGAAACAAACATTTCATTTCAGTTCAAATGAAATGTTTTGGGTTGACTCAAAATGAAGGGGTTTTTTCCATTTTCCTTAACAAAAACCCTCCAAAATTATGTCTTTTTTTCTGACCTGAATCAGATTTTTTTTTGTCAAATGTTTCAGTTTGGCCACGGAACCAAACATTCTATTCTTTTTCTACCTCTAGTTGCAGCTATTTCCTTTCATCTGATTGCCATGCACTACTGGGGACAATTTCATTTGGGAGACTACTCTATTTTTTCCTCTGAGGAAGAGATTTGATATAGATTAAATATTTTAAGAAACCCAAATCAGAAGGGAAGTTGATTACTGGGACCTAATGTTTCAAATTCTTCATCTTCTGGACAAATTCAGAATTTACAAGTGGGCAGTTTGGGCTTAGTCCCACTATCCCTAAAATGGAACTGTCATGCTCCCAGCTAGTTGGGTACATGTTATCTGGCTGGGGGCCCAGAGGGACGTCCCTCAACCCACCCATCACATTTTGATCTTAACAAAGGAAAAGAAGGAGGAATCCCAGATGAAGTGGGTGTTCTTCCTCCCTGGGCATACTCACATAGTGGTATGCTCTTCTTGGGGCCCCTCCTCCCCTACACCCTGACCACAGACCAACTGTGGATTGTAACAAAGATGAGTATATGGACCCTGCTGGCTCCAGCTGGTGATTTGTAGATGCCGGATAGGTGTCAAGTATGTTACGTCACAGTTTGTACACTTCCACCGCATTGTCAGATGAATGCCAGATGCAGCTGAGGTGGCCCCACACAAGCAAAGATAAGAGATCCTTATATTGGGCATAATTTAACAGAAAGTGCTTTCTGGGCTGGGATGAGCGTTCCAGCTAGTGCGGGTAAGATCACCTTGACAAATCAATGAACTGTCACTTGCGAAAACAAATCAACAATATCCACTTGCACTGGACATGAACCTCTGGGTTCTGGCAGCTAGTCTTGCAGAATTTCCCCTCCCAGGGTAGAAACCTTTCCCCACCATTGGTTTTTCTTACCCATGAAGTCCAGCGCTATGATGGAGTTGGAGACCCCTCCAGGTCTCCATGCACTGGAGACTATTCTGCTCCATGCAGGTCCCTCCACTCTCCAGGCTATGCTGCCCAGTATCTCCCCCCTCTCTTGGCTCTTCTTCTGGTTTTATGAGGCTGTTTTATCATGACAGTGTGACATCATCTTTCAAGTGACCCTAGAGCCACAGGGAGCATGAGATAATAAAGCACCACAGTGGTGCAGCACACAGCTCTGGCTCCTGCTTTTCACCTGCAGGTATGTTAGTAGCATCTCAAACCCTTACTGGGACAAGCACAGGCTTCTTGCAGCTTGTCACCCTGACTGTTGGCGCTCTCCCTAGTGGGGCTCACTTGCCTCCCTGGGTCCCAGTGCTACAGGGCCCAAAGCATCCCATGAGATAGATATGGTGGGGCTGCATGGAAATCATGGGAGCTATCTCCATGGCATTGTTCCTTTCCCAATTCCAACTCTGTGGAAGCCCTCTGGTAACTGATCCTTGAGATTATGGATACAAAAGTGAGGAGAGATCAGGGCAGAGGGCTGGAAAAGATGAACAGAGAGGGGATGCCATTTTTTTTTGAAGTGTCAAGTTTCTTATACAGTAATAATGGTCATGCCACACATAAGTTGTAGCTGAATGAACCCATGGTGGCTTATGAAAAAAAAAGTACATATTGGGGGATAGGGGGTGGAAGAGGGTGAGTTGGCATTCTTTCTTCTTTCATCTTATGGACATTTGCCACCTCAGAACTTTTAGCTATATAACAAACTATGCAGATACTGACTTTACCTCATACAATTTTTGGATTCTGCACTAAACACAGCTAATGACTTGGACCAAGAAACTAGTTCCAGACATAAATTACCTTACCTGAATGAACTGGCATCACATAATTAAGTACTGACTATTTATGAAATTATTTTGTGGAGAGAATTAATTCAAAGAGATAACTAAGCCAAATATTGTGGCTGACACTTGTGCACAGTTGTTCATGCATTGTTAATTGCAGGAGCTAGCACAAATTGCACAGAACTTTCTTTTAAGCCATCCTAATTATTTTAGACTCATGTTGTTGAAGTCATTGGGGCCAATTCCCAGTTGAGCTAAGGCCCACCTCTAGTGGCATAAAGAAATCTTAAAGGGGATAGAGATCTCACAAGGGACACAGCTCGATTGCTTCAGTCCTATGACCCATTATTTTGAAGTCTGGGCGAGGCATAGGCATGCCCAGAGCACAGTATCCTAGTTGTTCTTTGCTTCCCATGACCTGATGGTTGCACTAGTCCCCAGATAGCCCTAGAATACAGCGAGCACAGGAGTGGCTTAAGCCCTTGCTCCCTAATCTGTTTCTGCACTCAGTGCAGAGATGGAGGTTGAGGGTCAGGGCCACTTCATTCATGCTGGGGTCGCAATACTTTATCTGGGAACATCATGTGGTCTATTAGCTGAATCAGATCCATGAAATGCTTCTCCCCCAAACCCATCCTGCCTCTTTCTACTTAAGCCATACCTCTACATCCCATCTCCTTTCAAATTCTTTGTGTCACTTCCTTGTGTAGAAGCTAAGTCCCATGGGTCTGCTTGGTGTTACTTCTCTTGCGCTTTAGGAGTACTCATTTCAGTTCAGGACTGATTGGAGAATTGTCCCTGCTCTTGAATCTGCCAAAATTGTTGCTTGCTTACCCTGGACTAAGTCATTATGTGTTCACCCCATGGGATTCTGGGAGGAGCCTTATGTGTCTAACCCTGAAGCCAGACCTGCTACTTAGACCCTTTGCTGACACGCAACAGCACACATGAGGGCAATAGTAGGTTGTTCTGAACGTTCCCAGCCACAACCTTTGAAAAGACAGTATGCACTTGCATCCCAGAAGTATGAATTAAAGGTTCTTCCTCAGAAATGATTTGCAAAGGATATGAGTCTGCTATAGCTCCAGTGATAGGATTTTGGCTCAAGTTGTAGATCTCTAGATTGGTCCCTAATAAGACATCTAAGATGGTGGCTGTCATGTAATCAAGGCAGTTTCTCCCACTTGCTCCCTCAGTACATGCACAGACAGGGATCTTCACCTGTGTAAGCACTGGGATAAACTTAATATATACAGGAGGAAAACGCAGCAAGGAAAAGAGAAAAACTACAGAGAAATGGACTGGAGGGCAGGGTAAAGATGGAGCTGGAAACTCCTCCAGCCAAATCCATTGGGAGAAAAGGGACAAATGGTTTCACAAAACAGGTGTGTTTCTCTAAGCAGAAACCAAGCCACTATGACAAGTAAGAAGCCCACAAAGGAAGAAAGGGAGGCTGCATAACCTAAGGACACAGAAGAGCCAACAGTCTAACTTGCATAATGGGGAAGCATCAGATAAAGCACTAGGACATCAGGATTCATAAGATGCATGCCTGGGACTGTACCTGAAAGACTGAAACTGGAAACAGTGATCAGTCACTACCCAGATTCAGGAGTCTTAGGACTAAATAGGAGCTATTTATAAGTGGCTGGTCAGGGTACTGATTCTACCTACCATGCTTATTGTTTAGTAGTATCCAAATCCATGAGCAGTTATTTCAGCTCTGTTATTTCTGTTAGAACAGCTCTGTTATTTCCAGCGAAGCCCACCAATGGACTGAGATACTACTCGGTGTGAGTTGAGGGTGCTAGAACTGAGATTCCTATGGACATTACCAAGGACATATGGACTGGAACATGCATAGCAATAGGTAGTATCTGTGGGGCTCAACTTTAATCAGAAACAGTGTGTGGGTACAGTGACTCAGGCTCATGCCCAGCTCCCCTCTTGGTCTATGAGGGGAGTCCTGAAGGGTTTCACCCAGAGGCCCAGCCATTTGATTCACCTGGTGAGTGTGGGCCTGTAGCGGAGACTTCTTCCTATATGCTACTTTGTGGAGTGAGATGAAGGAGTTACATACCTAAGAAGTGGATAAGCCAAGCGAAGGCACTCTTTAGCCCATAGTAATACTACTGCTTTATTCTGAAGTCTGTAGATTCTCCAACAGTGCTGCCCTTCATTGCATCCTCTGAGAGCAGATTGACTGTGGATGAGGAAGAGAAACACTGTTTTGTTTTCAGCTGGTTTCATTTAGATTTAAAAATAATAACTACACGACAATTTATTTTTTCATGAAGTGCTTTAGTTCCATGTGCAGAAACACTTCAAGGGCAGTACAAACTGTTACGATGGAGGCTGGTTACAACCAACAATACAAAACCAGCTGAAACCCAAACCAAAGAACAGTACTGTGGCAAGGAAGTTTGGTGCCTGGGGCAAAGCCCACAGTAGCAGCCCACCCTTATCCTAAACACAGATCTGGTGGACACATGCCCCCCCATGCTTGCTCAGGAGTACACAGCGGTGGAAACCACTCTTCCCCCATCCCTGCACCCCCCACAAATGAGCCACTCATGGCTCCATCCCATGCCCCGTCCTGGCTGGGCAGCTCCTGTTGGTGCCCCTTCACTTTGGCACCCAGGGCGGTTGCCCTACTTGCCCTGCTTTGCTATGGCACTGCCAAAGAAGATGACTTTGTTAGAGAATTACACAGGAACAAATGCAGTTTGCAGGCATTTGATTCTGAGGGGAGGGACAGGCTGAAACAGGAGTTCATGGGAATGCCCCCAAAACTCTCTCACCTTTGGAGTCAAGATTTGATGCAGAATAGCTGAAAAAAAAACTGGGTTAGGGTGCTCACTGTGAGGATGTGTTTTCATTCTGCATAAGTTTAACTGTTGTGAATGCAATATAGGAGCTGGTGTACCTGATCAGACCACAGCAACCAGTGTTTAGAGCTTTCACAGGAAAGTTTGAGAACCCCTAGTGAATATTTATGGAATGACCTATCTGTTGATAAATGTTGACATTTTCAGTGGTTAGTGGTGGGGATATAAAGTTCTGGTGCATGCAGTTTTACATTCCTCATGTTTTTCATCCTATCTAATGTAACCATAGATAGTCTTACTATTCATTGCCATGTCTAATCATATATTTTTAAATCCTACTAAGCTTTTAGTCTCAACACATCTTGTACAAAAATATTCTGTAGGTCCGTTGTGTGATAGAACCAGTGTCAAGACTCACATAAGTATTTACAGAGCATCCTGTTGTGATCCTATTAGATGACTTCTCAAGGTCCCTTCCAGCCCTATTTTCCATGCATTATAGAAAGGAGAGTGGCAGGGCATGTTAAACCTTCCTCCACTCTACTGATGATATTTCTGTTTTATCCCTATAAATCAGCCCCAAGGAGGAGAGAAGGTTTATTTGCAATTAAAAAAAAAAAAAATCTCTGAGCATGTCTTTCAGCTCTAATCCATCTCTAGGAATGAGGAAAAAATTAGTTCTCTATGCTATTTTATCTTGCACCTCCACTCTCAGCCCTGCACCACATGAACTCCAAATGCCATTAGTGGCTTGTCCACTATAGTTTGGACAGAAATAAACTCATTTGGCACAGACCTTTTGTTCCAGGCTGTGGCCCAGACCTGAATATCCTGGCAGGACTTCTTAAACCAAGCCATTGAATTCCAGGCCAGGCTGGTAGAAAAATCTAAAAATAAACAACACTTGCGAATAAGTCTCCCCATTCATGGAGCAGGGTTAATTGGGCTCGAACAAAAATATCAACAGTTCACTTAATGCTTCCAGGCACAAAATGTCTCTCTCATAACCAGCAATGTGCCAGGAAGTGCTCCTTTTGGAGACTGCATCAACGTTCCTTCTTGGACTGTTTCCCAAGCCCTCTGTCTGGATCTCTTCTCATGATGGAGTCACAGGATAGCCTTTTAGCCTATAGTCCTGTCACAGGATCTCTTTCCACCTCCCTATACCCTTCCACATGGTCCCATTCCTTCACAGGACTCAGTGCAACTTGATTATGTGATCTTTTCACAGCACTACAAGAATGCTTGTCCTTAAAAGGGCCGAGCCTTGAAACAGGGCTGGCTCATCCTGAAGGCTGTAACTGCTCTTGAAAAAAGGGCATAGCAATTGAACAGCTATCCAATGGTTGTAACCTTTAGCCCTTAGCAAAGTCACTTGGTTACATGAAAAGGGATCATGGTATTGAATCTTATTTTCTGTGTTTATCTTTAAAAAAAATAGAAGCTTTTCTGAGAGTTTTCTGAATTTGGAAGAAAGCCATTTGTTAATAATATTCCCAGTGATGTCTTTCTACTTACTTCTGGAAAAAACACTTGATGGTTGGTGTGTCAGGGACACCTGATTGCATTTTTTCCAATGCCAGACTTCAACCTTCTTCCATTCCACTGAATTAGAATAATAGTTTATGGTTCATCATTTATCCTCCTTCAGGTATTTGCTCATCTATCATATCAAAGTAGCTTGCAGTAGAGAACTGTTAGCTTTGCACTTTTGAGCTTGCTGCTGACAGCTCCTTGAAAAGGTTTAAGTTCCTCTCTTGTGTAGGCTTCCTCTTCATCTTATGAGAGGATTCATGATGTAAATGCAGATTCTAAAGAAAAATAAGCTTCAGTCTGTGCCTCCTGAAGTGTGTTCACATGATTAGTTTTATGTTCGTGGGGGAATATTTGGACATGTGCTATGTTTAGTGAATACTGGGGAAGTTTAAAAAGAGATGTAGACCAGTTGGAGACTGTAGCAGGGGGTCTATTTCAAGCACTGCTACACTCACCCCTCCAGGTGAGCCTGACATGGAAACCTAGCTCTGGAGGAAGTCTGGGCCAGCAATAGAGAAGTTAAACTCACCACGCGGTAGCACAGCAGGACTGAGACAAACTCCCAAGAGGCCCGAGGAGTTCCAGTCTTCCTTAAAATGGGGACTGCTGGGTTCCTTTCCCCTGGAAAGGGGGAAAGTGAGGAGACTTACCTGGAGTCAGCACAGAGGTGTGGACAAGCTGCTGGAGGGATCCACATTGGATCCACAGCTTCCAGGAGTGAAGAGAGATGCCTCATGTGATTGCTGTTGCTATGGACCACAGCAAACTGGCAGGAAAGTTGCCCCATTGGTAAAGAGGGAAAAAGGGTACCAGTTTTTCCTGGCAGAGGCCCAGTGTGTCCTGAAACAGAGAAAATGGAAACCCAAAAGAGAGTGAAAGAGTGAATTGATTTAGGGTAGATACCTAGCCTGAGTATGGGAAGTCAGAAATTGGAGCTAATTAAGGCCTGTAGGATGTGAGTGTGGAGCCTGAGTCCTAAGTGGGTCAAGAAAAGTCCAGCCTTGATAAACTGTGGAACAAGTTTGGAAGATTAATTGACTACACAGCCAGGACTGTGTTAGGAAGGGGTCTCAGTTTCAGTGAGCACAGAACATAAAACCAGGAAGGAAATTGATTGACTCTCAGGTGGACTGTGTGGTGTGAGGGTGCCAGTAATTAATGAGAGCCTAGATAAAAAGGGGCCAGCTGCTCTCTCAAGAGGTGATTCACATTAAGTGAAACTGGAGAAGCTGGACAGGCCAAGAGCTAGAAATTAATTGATGACTGAAGTTCCAAGATATGAGAGTATCAGATACAGACTGATATTGGGTAAGGAGGAGAGACTCGTCAAGGTGAGGATCATCTACCTTATTCATTAATTTCAGTTACTTTATGTTTATGGTTTAATCAACTGGACCTGAGCAGAAGCAGACCCGGTGGAAGACGCAGAGGGTGGGTGAGGGGAGAGTCGTATTCATACCCTTTTGTAACCAAACTGTGTTCCCTAAGTATGTCATCTGGGTGAGTGATGGACCAGGCTGTAGGGGAGGAGGAGCCCTGGGAAGGACCCACACCAAGAGATAACAGATTCCTCACTAGTGGGGTAGATATTCTCTCTGTCCACAGTAGTAACAAGAAAGTGTGGCAGGTGACAAATTAATGGACAGTGGACTGTATACCCTAAGAAGAAAATCGAGTTAGTGACCAGTCACCCTCCACTGTTACAGAGACCCATTAAAAATTAATGGTAGCTGGCTTCCAACCTTCCATTTGTGATTCCGAATATCTCCAATTTATGGCTTTTTTGGGTATATTCATGATTTGGTAGGAACATGGTTTGCAGATTTCCTCTTAAGATTAACATTAATGGACCTATTTAATATACTCCTTAGTTCTGATGTCTTTCAAAGGGTTGAGAGCTCTGTGTTACATTTCTTTTGCCATGGCATTTCTTTAGATTTGAGCCGATGTTAAAAATATGAAAAAATGTAATCATTTTTATTGAACACCCTCCCATTTTCAATCACAATTTGAATTTGGGTTACATATACAGATTTAAGAAGCTAAAAATGTTGATGAGCTTGGCTTTGTTTTTTTCGATATTTAAGTATGGCTGTATTGAAACTTGACTTCAGGTACTTACCTCTATAATAGCCAAAAATCTGACTTTTTTTAGCTTAGCATGAATTTTTAGGAACTACATTTTAGAAGCCAAAAAGAAAGGATGAGGCATCACTTCTTCCCACTAATTTATGGAATGACTTGTTCAGGAGCTTCTTAGTAAGTTCATACAAGTACCACAGCTATATAGATACATTCTGAGATGTATTTCTATTGGCCTTTGGGGGTGAAATAAAATTATATTATATTAGTATTATTGAATCTGACTAGATTTCGAGCCTTGCAAAATTCCTGTGATCCTCATCATTCTATTCTACACCTATCCTATATACATGTCAAAGGACTTGGACCAAAAATATATCATGTGAATTGTAAAATCCAGAACTGAGGATAGCTGTAGTTTCATAGTGCTTAGGGTCGGAAGGGACCTAAACAGATCATCAGGTCCGACCACCTGCCCCAGGCAGAAATGAGTGCAGGGTCATAACACCCCAGCCAAATATTTATCCAGCCTCCTCTTGAAGACCCCCAAGGTAGGAGAGAGCAACACCTCCCTTGGGAGCCCATTCCAGAGCCTGGCAGCCCTCACCATAAAGTAAAGTCTCCTGATGTCCAGGCTGAACCGTCTCTCTAACAATTTATGGCTGTTATTCCTAGTAACCCCGGGTGGTGCCTCGGGGAACAGAGCCTCCCCCAATTCCCACTGGTCCCCCCTGGTGAGTTTGTAAATGGCCATGAGATTCCCTCTCAGCCTTCTCTTGTGGAGGCTGAATAGATTCAGGCCCTTCAGCCTCCCTTTGTAGGGCCTGACCTGCTGCCCCTTGACCATGCAAGTGGCCCTTCTCTGGATCCTCTCAATGCTAGCCACATCCCTCTTGAAGTGCAGTGCCCAGAACTGGATGCAGTACTCTAACTGTGGCCTGACCAATGCCACACAGAGGGGAAGGATCACCTCCCTGGACCTGCCTGTGATGCATCCATAGATGCGCGACAAGGTGTGGTTAGCCTTACTGACCGCTTCCTCGCATTGGTGGCTCATGTTCATCCTGGAGTCAACAATGACTCCAAGATCCCTTTCTGCCACCGTGTTGACAAGAAGGGTGTTCCCCAGTCTATAGGTGTGTTGCTGGTTCCTTCTCCCTAGATGCAGCACCTTGAGCTTGTCTGCATTGAACTCCATCCTATTCTCATCCGCCCACCTCTGTAACCTGTCTAGATCTAGCTGGATTCTGTCCCTCCCCTCCAGTGTGCCCACCTCGCCCCACATCTTGGTGTCATCAGTGAATTTGGACAGTGTGCTTTCCACACCCACATCGAGATCGCTGATAAATATGTTGAACAGTACAGGCCCCAGGACCGAGCCCTGGGGGACTCCACTGCCCACATCCTTCCAGGTTGAAACGACCCATCCACCACCACTCTCTGGATGCAACCATCTAACCAATTTGCCACCCATTTGACTGTGTAGGCATCAATGCCACAGTCACCTAGTTTTTTTGAGAGAAGGTGATGGGAAACAGTGTCAAAGGCCTTCTTAAAGTCCAGGAAGACAACATCCACCTCAGTGTCCTCATCCAGGGACTTTGTGACCTGATCATAAAAGGAAACCAGGTTAGTCAGGCAGGATCTGCCCTCAATGAAACCATGTTTGTTGCCCCTGAGCATTAACTCCCCTGCTGGGCTCTTGCAGATGTGCTTCTTGATAATTTTCTCAAAGGTCTTCCCAAGGACCGAGGTGAGACTGACTGGCCTATAGTTACCCGGGTCCTCTTTTCTCCTCTTCTTGTAAATGGGGACCACACTGGCCCTTTTCCAATCCCCTGGTACCTGGCCAGAGCCCCACAAGTGCCCATAAAGCCATGCCAGGGGCCCTGTTATGACCCCCCACCAATTCCCTCAGCACCCTCGGGTGAAGAGCATCTGGACCTACTGATTTAAACATGTCCAGCCCCTCCAACAATTTCCTAACTAGGTCATCCCTTACCCTAGGCATGGTGGTGCCTCCCCTGGGTCCGTCCATAATCCTAGTGGGGGAAATGTCGCAGTCCCCATTCAGGAATATGGAAGTGAAGAATTCATTGAAGAGGTCAGCTTTTTTGTTAGCTGCAATCACCAGATTGCCAAGCCTGTCCTGTAGGGGCCCATGTTCCCCGATGCCTTCTTCTTACTCCCTATGTAGTTGAAAAAGGATTTTTTGTTATCCCTAATTCTGGTCGCTAGCCCTAGCTCCATCTCTGTCTTGGCCTTCCTAACAGCCTCCCTGCAGTCACAAGCAATGGAGGTGTAATCCTTCTTGGTGATAGCTCCTTGCTTCCACTGTTTGTATGCCTCCTTTTTTGCCCTCAGGCAGTCCTGGATGCTTTTGCTGAGCCATGGGGGCTTCTTAGCCCTCCTTCCCCCCTTGGTGTGCATTGGGACTGATTCCCTTTGAGCTTGGAGGATTGTCTCCTTGAGGAACAACCACCCTTCTTGGACTCCCATCTCATTGAAGCTCTGAGACCCCAATGCCTCTCCTACTTAGCTCATTGAAGTCAGCCCTCCTGAAGTTGAGAACTTTTGCCTTACTGCTTGCTTTCATCACCCTGGCTAGATAGTAAATTCCAGCAGGCGATGATCACTGTTGCCCAGGTGGTTGAGTACCTGCAGATCCCTCACCAGGTCGTCGCCTGTAAGAAGCTCTCCCCTTTCCCAGAGCTGCCTTTTCCTATGCAACATTTGGATTGCAAGAGAATAAGATCGTTCATTTGCTGACTGCTCTGTAGCATTGTGAGCAAATCAGCTTATCCTTGCACACGTCAGAATTATTCATATACCAATTAGCTGCAGGGAAAGCAAGGGAATACTCAGTTAAGCAGGAAATGAGCCACGTCTCCTCCTAAAATGCCACAACATTAAAAAAGATTCTAGTTATACATTGTCTTATCTTCCTGAGCTTTCTGGCTCCAGTTGTGGATAAACCCACATACTTCTATTTTAGGGGATCAGATAGACCCAACAGTGTCAAAATTCTACTCAGCTCCTAAGGGCAGGTTCTGGCCTCAGACTCATGGGATTGTTTATCTTGCTAAAAATCAGAGCAATTACACTTATGTAAAACTAATATAAGTGAAATCAGAATCAGGTTATGCATTTTGCTCTCATTATCTAAAGTGGACAGAACTTGGCCTTATGTACATAGCATACTTGCCACGCGCAAGTCTGGAAGCCTGGGCTTTAGGTTCCTGATGGCAGATTACATTTCTGAGATGGTGTAGAATGAATAGAAATGGAAATGCTCAGGTGTGAAGGACTGTTATAGAAATTAAGGCAGACATGAGGAGAGGCATTTTTGGTCATCTTTTGTAAGCCTTTGTACAGTGAGCAAGTCCAAGTCAGACAGAAGGACTTGAACACCCTAGAATGGTAGGGCTGCTTGAAACATTTCACATCTGTGAAAATGTGTCTCTGTGTGATCAAAATCCTGGAAACAAAGAACCCCCAGCTGGAGATATTCATAATCCAGATTTGGAGGAAGCTTTTCTTCTGTGAGCCTCTCCAGGCAAAATACCTCTGGTCTCACCACTTCCTGCAGGACTGAACAGCATCAAGTAAAGAGCCAGTGATGTATTTAGAAAGACTTTCCCCTGCACTGATGTTTTGGGCTGGAGAAGTTCTTGGTTAAAACTAGATCTTCATCTGGAAGATTGTTTCTCAGAGTTATTTGGGGTATTTGGAATCTGGATCTGAACTTTGCAGCTTGGCTCTATCCCCAATGTATTCACTGTTGATCTGGGAAGTCCAAGACTTCAGCTTTCATTGGAGGTCTGGGTGATAGTCTCCAGGCCACAGGGCAAAACAGAAGCATACTTTAACAGTGTCAGGCCACAGCCATATTCTAACCACATCCCCCAACCCAGTTATACTTGTGATCTAGCAGTTAGGAAACTGCTTTAGGATTTTGGAGCTAGCAGTCAGTTTTTTGTTCTGACAAACTTTAGGTGTGCTTTTGGGCAAGGCCTTTCTGTGGTCTGCTTCCCTTTCTGTAAACTGGGCACAACAGTACTTCTCTTTCTCACACAAGTATTGCGAGGATAAATACATTAAGGATTTCAATGTGCTCAGATTTCACAATAGGTAGGTACCACATAAGTCTCACAGACATATAGGTAAGTCCTTAATTGTATTTTTGTTTCCCTTTGGGGATAAATTAAAAGGATATTAGATTAGCATTATTAAATCTTATTAAATTTTTCCCTGGTCCAGGGTAACTCTATATGTGCTATACCACTTTACCTTATCTTTATAATCTGGCCTGTAGCTGTCAATATATACCAGTTGAGGAGGAGAATAAATTCTCCTCAGCATTTATCTAGAAAAAAAAGGAAAACAGGATTCTGTAACAGTGTAAATCTGCTAGTTAGAGTCTTCATTTTTTACAGAGCTGTTTTCATAGGTCCAATTGAAAAGGTGAGCTGTAGAGACCACGTACGATGTGCCTGCACTAAGCATGACTCTAATAACTGGCAGATGTTTAGCTGGTTATTGGTGTACATAACTGTGTGTGCATTTTCTGTAACCGGATGCCCAAATTATGTATATGTATTTCTGCATGTGAAATGAACCAAAACTTGCACATGCAGTTAACCACAAGTTTACATCCTTTGGAGAGTGATCCTGCTATGCATTGCATGGTTTCCATTTAGTTACAGAGCTTTTCAGTCCAATGACATGTGGTGTCATTCGATATGAAATGACATGAAGAGTAAATAAAAGCAAAACTGTGATAGTCAACAAAATATATAACAGAATTGGAATAATCTAATTGGGGATGGTCCTACTTTGAGCAGGGGGCTGAACTAAGTGACCTCCTGAGGTCCCATCCAATCCTAATTTTCTATGATTCTATGATATTCTAGGATATGAAAAGGGATCTTTGGTGGTATATCCAGCAGTCGCAGCAACATGTAAACCCTCAACCTTCTGCAATAAAAAAAAAAATCCACAAATATTGAGAAGGCAGCATTTGCAAAGTAACAATTATCCACGTCATATTTAATGCCATTGGCATGTTCAGGCAGTTCTTCTTCCAAATAGCCCAAAGAAACAAAATACTTCATCTGATTTGATGAGATGAATGCCATGGTGGCTAATGAAATCATCACCAGACCAGTAATTACATGAGGTCGTTAACAGCAACTCTCATGTTGCAACTATCAGTTGGATAGAATTCAGAAGCTGGCAAAACTGCTGCTGTGCAGCATGGCTATGTCATTGCAAAAATGTTCTTCAGCCTTCATAGTGCGCCAACAGGAGTGGTGCACACATGGAGAACCACCTGCCCAAAGGGAACTCCAAGAGCAGTGTTCCTTTGGAACTCTGTAAACCCTGTGGCTAAGTACAGACAGTCAAAAAGCCTGAGGCTGAATCATTCAGTCTTTGCAGATTAGTCTAAGCTGCATAGATTCAACTGAGAAACACTTGGACACACATCCAATGTTGATTCAGGAAATGCAGACACATGTTTGCAGTGGCTCAGGTCAGAAGCCGGATGGTGCTAGAGCACAGCTGTCTATAGCCAGAATAGGCTGTGTGTTCACTTCCTCTTCCTGCGGCCCCTGAGGTCTTTGGGATTTGCAGCCCAGGATCACAGCAGCAGGACTTTGCAGGGTTGCTCATCACTTCTTCTTCCTGCTTCCAGGTGCCTCTGGGATTTGTAGTCCACAGTCACAGCCAGCAGTAACTTTAACCAGTTTAGCTGGGCAGGGCAGCTCTGTACTCAGGGGAAAGGGGTTTAACTGAGGAAAGAAAAGTTTAAACCCCCGCCCTGACCCTATGCCCCAGCTGGGTTTTGCCTGGTGGGGGGGGGGTAGTCCCTGCCTCGGTCCTCCCAACACAACCCTTCTCTGTTGGAGCAGACAGCACAGCCTGGCCTAGGGCTGGAAAGCATGCTGAGATGCTGGGGGACTCTGGTTTAACTTAAACAAGGAAGAGGTCTGGGATAGACATTGCATAAACTGGTTTGACACAAATCAGTTAAGTCTGATACTACATTCAACCAGGTTTATCTTAAATTAGTTTCAGCCATTTTCAAACTGGTTTATGTGCACTGAACTTCTGTTCTGTTATGGGCTTAAACCAGTTTCTGATGACTTAAATCAGTTCATGTGTAACTTCTGTCCTGAGCCTGTATGTTCTTTTCTCCTTTGGTGTACCTCATATTCCTCAGTCATTCAATCAGCCTTAGGTTTTGTACCATAGTCATGTGATACTAAGGCAGAAGGTAGGGCTGGGTGGAAATTTAGAGATTAACATGGCTAACCACTTCTGTGGCATTAAGATGTCGACACACCCTGGAACAGATATTTGCTACCGTTACAATTTTTCCTTATGCTTTCTCAGAAACAACCCAACAGCTAATTACTGTAGTAAAGCATCCAAAAATGGAGCCAGCGTTTGCATCACATTTCTTGGGCTCACTTATTTAATATTCACATTAAGCTCAAGAGCAATCTGTAAACTCTAACAACCGTTTATGTCTGTCAGGTCAGCAAGTTCGGCAGAGTAGCAGCATAGGCCTAACCTCAGTTTTAATTAAAATGGCTGCCAACTCCCCACTCTGTCCAGAGGAACGAAGTCAGGTAAGATGGCCATTAAACAGCCTAGCTACATGGAAAAAACTGTTTTCCACTGGGAAAGGTTTTTTTCCCCCTCCTGAAGTTCATTAAACAATGTCATTCAATCTCCTTGTAGCAGCCCATTGCTCGACCCTGTGAGCCGTCGCCAGGTCAAGGTGAGCCGTCAGAACGTACTTTCTGTTGTGAAGCAAAGCTGCATCCTAACGAGAGCTCACCTGGCTAAGAAGTTATGATAACAAATACAAAAAATGTGCGCGAGTAAAAAACAAATCTGTTCTTTGGATGCTGCAAAAAAATGTGCAGGCATCACCTGTTAGCACTTGCTCGCTTCCCATGAGAAGACAATGTTCTTGGTACAGTCCGACTCCAAAACAAAGCAGAAAAGAGGGACGAGATGTTGTTTTCCTGGTTGGGCCTGGCTGCTAGGATCCAACCGCTGCTTTCTTGTCATTGGTTTCCCAGGAGGGGTCACCATTCCCATTGCTGTAGTGCCTCCCAGAGTGTCTGACACTTGGTTACCTGGATAAATCAGACAAAAACTTGAGAAATCCTTGGAGGGTGAAGGGCCAGAGAAATAATTAAAACATGGAAGTTGTGTGGCTATCGTCACCATGGCCATTTAAATGATGTATTTGGATTCCTCTCCCCCAGTCTTTGGTTCATGCAAACGTCTGCGTCTTGCAGCACTTAGCTCATCTTGCGCTTCATTGTAACAAGCAGATGAAGAAATATTTTTCCTCGTTGCTCCTAGCGAGATCCCTGGCACTGTGACCAAAAGCTTAATCTGTGGGCTGAGAACAGAATTTGCTCCTTTATGCTCTAAATAATCATGAGCTGGCAGCGACGTACGTATGTCTTGACTCACAAACGACCTCAACTTTTTTCAAGATTTCATGGTTTACTAATTGTCCTGACAAATATTCCTCCCTCTTCTGAAGAGCGTATTTATTAATAAAACAGTGTGCACTAATAGTTTAGTAATACACTGATTAGTAGTTTGATTCATCGCTTGTCACATAGCAACCTAGAAAATGTTCCCCTGCTGATTTACAGGTTGCTGTTGAGCTTAATGTGAATATTAAATAAGCGAGTCCAAGAGGTGTGATGCACATGCTGGCTCCATTTCTGGATGCTAAAAGGCAGTAATTAGGTTAAATAAGTCTTGTGATGAGTCGTGTCGTTAAAAGATCAGCAGAGGAAGATTTAACACTGTCTGTCTGTCTCTCTCCATGGGAGTAGGAAAGACTATAGTCATCTGAGATGATTTAAAAAAAAAAAAGGTTTTCAGAATAACATGGTTGGCCCACATCTCCCTCTGTAATCTTTGAGAGCGATTTTTCAGCTGAAACGAACCCTCATGTTAGGTCCTTGCTTTGGACTTGGTTGAAACCCACTGGCACCTGGACTCTGGCTATTAGTAGCCTTATTTATTTGATGCATAAGACATCCTTTTTGATAAAACCCAGCAGGAAAGTATCTAAACCTATAAGTAAGAATTCATAGATTCATAGATGTTAGGGTCGGAAGGGACCTCAATAGATCATCGAGTCCGACCCCCTGCATAGGCAGGAAAGAGTGCTGGGTCTAGATGACCCCAGCTAGATGGTTATCTAACCTCCTTTTGAAGACCCCCAGGGTAGGGGAGAGCACCACCTCCCTTGGGAGCCCGTTCCAGACCCTGGCCACTCTAACTGTGAAGAAGTTCTTCCTAATGTCCAGTCTAAAATTCATGATCCTTTTCTACTTCAGACAGCCCATCGCTGGCCAAACTTATTTGAGGTAATTCTGCATGAAAAACAGACTATAATATGGAGGCAAAATTTCTCTCTACCATTCAAGCAACATTTCCCCCCCCCCCCCCCCGCCCATTAAAGTACGTTATCCAGAACAGAATGATTTAAGCAATAACGTGAACAGCTGGAAAAAATCGTTTTAAAAGTAGGTGAGATGGCTATAGCTCTGTACTTGGGACTTTCCTGCTTGCTGGCTAGATTGCCTTGCCAGAGAGAAATGTACTCTGATCAATATTAGAATCAGTGACCATTCGGCCGATGTGAAACCATGCTGTGTATGACAGGGAAGATGAAAACCAAGAGAGAGATTTTTTTGTCACAGTATCAACATATAATTCATGAAAAATATATTTGTTCAAAATAAGACAGCTGAACTTTTTATGTAAAAAATGTGAGGAAAACTGATTTATAAAAAAAATCAGGAAAAATAATATCACAATCTTGCTATTTAAATAAAAGTTGCTATTGGAGAAGAAATGGGGAGCAACAGCAAATGGTCAGAAGGACAAATGGACAACAGGATAGCAAAGTCCTGACATGGCTGGCTGAATTGTATCCTGCTGTGTCAGATAGCCTCTACATACTTTGGCAACGCTTGTATAGTTGTCATGCCAATGAATTCACATTTAATTGTATATTGCTTTGAAGCTGGTGAATGCTTAGCAGTAATATTGCTGCAAGTAGAATTGGAGGACAATGAGATTTTATAAATATTTATGCTTTCCCATACACTCAAATGACATATGTAGAATTAAAATGACTCCGATCTGTTTTTAATCAGTGATTTCTAATTATAATGTTAACAGCCCCAAGAAAGACACTCCGGTTATATTGAGATGGGAGACCTGCAAATATACTGCTTCAAGAAAGTCATGTTATTCTTCTGCTTTCCTCTAGATGGTGGAGTCTGATTAAAAATTTTAGACATGCTGCAAAAACACTAATTGGGGTCTTTCTCTAGAGACATTTTTATTTGCAATAGTAGAAGGGCATATTGCTTGAGGCTGAGGACGCAAAACATGCCTTTGTTTGCAGCCATATAAACTGTTTGAATGAGCGCTAGATTCTATATCTTTTGCACATGTGCTTAACTATTTTTGTGCCCAAATTTCTGTATTTAAATTTTATTTGAACACAAGACCTTGCATGCCTAGAGTTGTACATGGGTATTTTTAGAAATCAGATTGAAAATATATATCACAGAAATGGATTTTTTAGGGGGAGCAAAGTCAGGTCCAGTTTTCAAGTGAAAATAGCTTTTCGGATGAGGTCTCACACACTTATTTTAACAGCTTTAGAGGGAAAATAACCATTTCATATATGTTGCAAATAAAGCAAGTTTTAACAGGATGCAAAAGCTGGCATGGTAAAATGGCAGAATATCCCTTGGGGAAAATAAGGAAACAAAATTCATCTTTGCAAATTCTAATCATTTTACATTCTGCTGTCGAAACAGCATCTCCCTGGTTAGCATACTTTGCAGAATTCCTTGCAACATCACAAATTGCGATGTTCATTCATGGATCTCCCATTGGTTAGTCATATCAGGAATAATTTGGATGCTGTCTCAAATTCATGGCTGGAATGATGAATCTACTCTAAAAGTTGCTGTAAGAATCAGATAAGGCTATGCTGATTATAAAAGACTTTGGGGTTCTTAGAGGAGAAAGGAGGAAGAGAAAATCTGAGTGATCTTTCTAAAAGACAAATGGTGAAAAAACCTGGAATTGAACCGTTGCCTGCATAACCAGGGTAAAGCTGAAGGGTTTGGTTTTGTGGAACCAGGGGTCATAGATTTCATAGACATCAGGGCTGGAAGGGACCTCGGAAGATCATCGAGTCCAGCCCCCTGCCCCAGCGACAGGAAGCCAGCTGGGGTCATAGTATGGCAGCAAGAAAAACATCCAGGTTTCTCTTAAAGGCGTTCAAAGTAGGTGCTTGAACACCACCGATGGCATGCTATTCCAGACCTTGGGGGCTTGGACAGTAAAGAAGTTCTTCCTTATGTCCAGCCTGAAATGGTCTCACAGGAGTTTATAACTGTTCGACCTTGTAATCCTTGGGTCACTCTGGTGAACAAACGTTCCTGGTGGACACCACTTATAAACTTATAGGTAGCTATCAGGTCCCCCCTGAGCCTGCGCTTTTCCAGGCTGAAAAGCCCCATAGCTCTCAGCCTCTCATCATAAGATCTGTTTTCCTGACCTCTGATCATGTGCATGGCTCTCCTCTGGACTCTCTCAAGCTTCTCCACATCTTTTTTGAATTGTGGGGCCCAAAACTGGATGCAGTACTCCAGCTGCGGCCTCACCAAGGCCGAGTACAATGGGAGAATGACGTCCCCGGATTTGCTTGGGAAGCATCTATGGATGCAAGCCACCATTTTGCTCGCTTTACTGGCTGCAGCATCACATTGCAGGCTCATGTTCATCTTGTGGTCAATCCTGACCTCCAAGTTGCTCTCATCCATAGTGCTAGTCAGTGCAGCATTGCCGAGCCTATAGACATGCTGCAGGTTTTTCCCCCCAAGGTGGAGAACCTTGCATTTTTTGGTGTTAAACACCATCAGGTTCTCATCCGTCCATTTATTGAGCTTGTCAAGCTCAGCCTGGATTACCCCTCTGTCCTCAGGTGTGGATGCTTTACCCCAAAGTTTGGTATCATTGGAGAACTTGGCCAGTCCGCTTCCGACTCCAATGTCCACATCATTAATGAAGAGGTTGAACAAAATAGATCCAAACACAGAGCCTTGAGGGACCCCACTGGTCACAGCACACCATGATGATTGACTTCCATCAACCACCACCCTCTGGATCTGACCCCAGAACCAATTCCCCAGCCAGAGGATCATGGTGGGCCCGAGGCCGCAGTTGGCCAGTTTTGCCAAAAGGTGATCATGGGATACCAGATCGAAGACTTTTTTAAAGTTGAGATATATTTCATAGATTTCATAGACATTAGGGCTGGAAGGGACCTCGGAAGATCATCGAGTCCAGCCCCCTGCCCAAAGGGCAGGAAGTCAGCTGGGGTCATAGGATCCCAGCAAGATAAGCATCCAGTTTGCTCTTGAAGGTGTTCAATGTAGGCGCTTGAACCACCTCCGATGGCAGGCTGTTCCAGACCTTGGGGGCTCAGACAGTAAAGAAATTCTTCCTTATGTCCAGCCTGAAACGGTCTTGTAGTAGTTTATGACCATTCGACCTATATATGACATCAATCTCTTCCCCCTTGTCCAGATGATAGGTCATCTGGTCATAAAAGGAAATGAGATTGGTCAAGCATGACCTACCCACAACAAACCCATGCTGGCTATTCCTCAGGGTGTTGCCATCGGCTAGTCCATTAAGGATTGTCTCCTTGATGATTTTTTCTAAGACCTTCCCCAGGATAGAGGTCAGGCTGATGGGCCTGTAGTTTGCCTCCCCTTCTTGAAGATAGGCACCACATAGGCCTTCTTCCAATCATCGGGCACTTCACCAGAGCACCAGGAGCTCTCGAAGATCTGTGCCAGGGGCTGAGCTATGATGCTAGTCAGCTTCTTCAGTACTCTGGGGTGCAAATTGTCAGGGCCAGCTGACTTGAAGGTGTTCAGCCTCTCAAGCTGTTCCTTCACAAGGTCAGCACTGATGGAGGGCAAGGAACCACCGTCACTTAGGTATCCCTGTCCCATAATGGGACTTGTGAAAGACTGATGCAAAGTACCCATTTAGCAAGTTGACTTTTTCCTGGGCATCAGTCATCAGTTCTCCATTTTGGTTTAGCAGGGGTCCGGTGTTGCCCTTGCTTTTCCTCTGGCTCCACACATATCTAAAAAAGGACTTTTTATTGTCCTTGATACTTGTGGCCAGTTGGAGTTCCATGGCAGCCTTGGCTTTCCTGGTTTGCTCCCTGCAGGTCTGGACCAGTGTAGAGTATTCCTCCTTGGAGGTGGATCCCATCCTCCATCCTTTGTAGGTCTGTTTTTTTAGATGCAGGAGGACCGCCAGTTCCCTGGAGAGCCAAGGGGGCTGCTGTGCCCTCTTGCTGCCTTTCCTCCGAGACAGAATAGCCTTAGCTTGTGCATCTAGGATCGCACCCTTGAGGAGTGACCACTCTTCCTGGACTCTCCTCCCCTTGGGTTCATGGTCCCTTAGGGCCTCACCGACAAGTCTCCTGAGCTTGTCAAAGTCAGACCTCCTGAAGTCGAGGACCTCTGTACTGCTGACTGACTTGACAGCTTTTCGGTGGAAGGTGAAGGTGATCAGCTCGTGGTTGCTGTCACCCAGCTTCCCTTTGATTGTGAGGTCACCGATTAGGTTGTCCCTGGTTGCCAGCACCAGGTCAAGCAGAGCTTTGCCTCTTGTTGGCCCGTAGACTTCTTGAGTTAGATAGAACTCATCCACACACGTGAGGAAGCTTTGCGACCATTCAGATTTGGCCGAGCGCTCTTCCCACGAGATGTCCAGGTAGTTGAAGTCCCTCGTGACAACCATGGACAAGGAGCGTGCAGCCTCAGCCAATTCCATGGCGAAGTCCTGGTCAATCTCTTGATCCTGGTTAGGAGGTCTGTAGTAGACTCCCACCATTGTATCTCCTGTGCTGTGTTCCCCATGGATTTTAACCCAGAGGGTCTCTAGTTGTCGACCCTGGGTGCCGATGTCAGCTTGTTGGGATGCGTAGTTCTCCTTGACATAGAGAGCTACACCTCTGCCGCTTTTGTCCACTCAGTCCCTCCTGTACAGGGTATAGCCATTTAAACCCATGGTCCAGTCACGGGTGGAGTCCCACCAGGTCTCTGTTATCCCTATGACATCATAATTATTTGTGCTGAGCAGGAGGACAAGTTCCTCCTGCTTATTCCCCAAACTCCTGGCATTGGTATACAGGCATGCAAGTGTCCCCTTGGGGGCCCTTGCCTTGCTTGCAGCTTGCTCTAGGGCTGGGGCAGGGGTAGGCTCCCTTAAGTGCCTTGGCCTGCTGGCTTTGCAAGGGTTGCTCAGCAGGCCAGCGATGGTGGTAGTCCCTCCGTCCTCTGGCAGGCTTAGTTTAAAGCTTGGTGGAGCAGGTCAGCCAGTCTGGCTGAGAAGAGCCTCCTCCCCAGTGGAGAGAGGTGGAGGCCATCCCTTCCTAGCAGCTCACTGCCTCTTTCACCAAAGAGCTCACTGCCTCTCTCACCAAGAGGGTCATATTTCAGAAGAAGAGGGGACTGTATGTACAGAAGAGCTGGAGCCACACAGGTAGCAGGCATGATTAGCCTGGCTGGAGACTATCTACAGCAGCCAAGAGGAAGACAGAGTAATAACACAAGGGAAGGGAACTAAGAAGGCATTATGGCAAAGATGGAAGTGAAGGAAATTTTCTGTTGCTTAGGCACTGATGCTAGGAGTTGGGCTAAGAAGCAGGGGAAAAAAATTCTCATTGATGAGCTAAAATTGATGTTTGCAAAACTGGTGTTGCGTGAGCTGCATGATTGGCATATTAAAATCACGGTTTAGGAACAAGAGTAGGTACAAGAGACAGAGAGCGGAGCTGTCCATTTAAAAATTCATTGATGTCATTAGCATTTTTGCATGTTAAATATACAGAAGTGACTCAGAAGCACATGATCTTGAATGTGTACAAATCTATATGTCAGCACACAGAAGTAGCTTCAGTGCTTCCAAAGGGCTTATTTCCCAAAGTGATGAACGTTGAGTGAAATTGATTGGGGGATAAAAACGTAGACATGGAACTATCTGAATGAAATCTTTACAAGTTCTTTATGTGTCTATCGGGTTGCTAAAAAACGTTATTCTACAAATCAAGAAATAGGACTTGAGCTGAAAACCGAGCCTTGCTCAGTAACAAAATAAAGGCAAAATAAAAAAAGCTTCACAAAACAAATGGATACGGGGAATAAATAGCATCCTATATCAAGCAGATGTTGCTTTGGTGACAATGACAAAGGATAAAGCTTATTCAAGAAATTAAATATAAATATATATGTGTGTGTGTGTGTGTGTGTGTGTGTGTGTGTGTGTGTGTGTGTGTGTGTGTGTGTGTGTGAGGAACAAAACAAATCTTATGAAACGTACATGCTCATCACTAAGCAGGGGTAGTAAAATTATTAATAATGATGCAGAGAAGGTAGAGATTTTCAGTAAAGATACCTGTTCTGGATTTGGAAAGAAGCAGGATGATACAATCACAACACATGAGAATGAAAGGGTATTTTCCAGTCCATTAGTAAGCAAGGAGGATGTTAAACACCACATCCAGGAGATAAAGATTTTAAAAGCAGCAGTCCTGGATACCATGTACCCAAGCATCTTACAGGGTTAAACTGAGGAAGTCTGGTCTGTGGATGTTCATTTTCAATATAACTGGTAGCACTGGGGGATTTCCAGAAGACTGGAAGTCTGCTAATGTTGTGCCAATATTTAAAAAAGGCAGCTGGGATGAACTGGATAATTATAGGCCTGTTAGTCAGTTATCAGGCTCAGACAAAACAACAGAAAGCTGATGAAGGATTGCAATAATAAAAATAAATGCATTAATAAAGGATAGAAATATAATCAATGCCAGTCATCATAGCATTGATTGAAAGTAATTGTTAATAAACTCAGTTCTGGTACATTGCAAACTTTTCCTTTTAATACCGTTAAAGGCTATCACTTTGAAAACACTAATATTTTGAACTAGCTATACTATTCCCCTGGGGCATACCAGAAGATACCGTGTGCCTTACAGTATGGTAACATATGGTTGTATAACTGACTGGGGGAGGGAGGGCACAAGATATAGGTCTGTGTCTCCACTGTACAATGCAATGCCATGTTGGGAAATATGAACTAGCTCGAAACACAGCTTCAAAGACATTTAGGGCTGGAAGGGACTTCGTGAAAACATCAGGTCAGCCCTCCTGCTCTGTTACACAAGGTAGCTTGGCACAGAAGCAATATATTTGCATTATCCCTATGGAGAAGTTGGATGTATTAGACCAGGGTGGCCAACCTCAGCACGCGTGCCACAAGTAGCATAGGCAGCCTGTGTGTGTGGCCCAAAGCACACAGTGGCAGATAGGGAGGGCCGGCCCCCAATTTTTGGGGGCCCCCTGCCCCGAAGAAACTGCTGCCGCCGGCGGGGGTGGTGTGCAGCCAAAGAAGCCAGTGGCAGCAGCATCAATGGTGTGGGGATTGAGGGGTGGCGAGTGGCTGGATGCAGGGGGCCCCTTAGCTGTAGGGCCCCCTGAGGCTGCAGGTTTTGCAGTATAGGATGAGCTGGCCCTGCAGATAGGGGAGGGAGCAGAAAGCAGAGCAGCAGATTGGGTGGGGGGAGGGGAGCAAAGCAGCACTCAGAGCGGGTGAATGATTTCATGTGTGGCATGCCTGCCAAAAAGGTAGGTCTCCAATTGAATTAGACCAGGGAGATAGCCAGGTTACCCTCTGTCTTGTGCTAGACAGGCATAGCCTAGTTTTGCTGCAAGCTTTCTATGTATCCTTTGGTGCTATAGGTTGACATTATAGGTGGGCAGAATAAGGGTGATGTGAAGCTGAAATAATGGAAAATGATCTGGGATGTTGGGAAGGTGGGATATTAGGGGGAATACAAATTCTACTCAAGTGGAAAGAAAGGGCCAGATCCTTAGTTTCAGTGGAGTGATACATATTTACGCCAGCTGACTATTTGGCTCAAAGCATATGGGTGAGGATATTTTGTGGGGCTTGGTTGCTGGAATATCCCCATTCCCATTCTTCCCATGACCTCAGCCCAGACTTGTTGGGCCTGTCTCTATTCTGGAGGAGAGGTGGTGAGATGAGCTACTTCACCAACGCAGCTGGAAGTCTCTTCCGCTCCGGGAACGTGGCAGCCAAACACATGGTTATTTTCACAATAGACTGTAGGCTTCAGTCCAGTGGGTTTAAAGAACTATTATCAGAAGTGAAAGGCTACATTTAAAAAATGTATAAGCAAGGGATTTCAGCACTGCATGCCTTCATCCATAATTTACTGCTGCTCATTTCTAAAGAAGACTTGATATTTTTACAAGGTAAATGTATTTTAAAACCAGTCTTTATTTTGCTTTGAATAAGTGATTATTTGAACTTACCCAAAGGGTGGTGTGACTTACTGCTTAGAGGGGGTTCTCTCACATACACAGCAAATGAGGGCAGGGATTGGTAGATTAACTATGGGTAGGAAAGGTTGCCACATTTGGACTCAGGCTTTAGTCCTCTATTTTGCACTGGCACTGAAACTTTCATGCACTTCATAAAAGTGGGTAGATTTTATTAGCCCTGTGTTAAGACCAGTTAAGTAACGTGTAGAGGACATGGCCAGCACATTCCTGTATTTCTGTTAGTACAATAGTCCCTATGGACATTTTTACACATAGTCCTGACGCAGCACCAGGCACTTTTAATTAGTGAGCCATCCTAATTAAAAGCTCCCAGTGCTGCATTGGGATCAGGTGGATGAGTGGTGTAGGGTGCATCAGCACTGAGAGTATGGCGGTGGTGTGCTTTGAATTAAAGCACATTGAATGTGTTTTAGTTCAAAGTGCACCACCGCCATCTTCTCAGTGCTAATGTGTGCTGCACCACTGATACACGTGACATGCGAGACTGGCAGTACACATGAATTTACGTGCTCACTTCAAGTGTGTAAGTGCCCCAGGTGCCGATGAGGTGAGGATACAGCAGGGGTGGACAATTATTTTGGGTGGAGGGCCGCTTACTGAGTTTTGGCAAGCCATCGAGGGCCGCATGACAGGCAGCCAGGAGCAGATATATATTAATTTTCTTAATTTTGGGGGCCTCGTGGGCCAGATAGAATGGACTGGTGGGCTGCATCCGGCCCATGGGCCGCATTTTGTCCATCCCTGGGATACAGGGTGGCCACAAGCTGGGCCAACACCATGCCTTGTAAAGGTTATCACCCAGTCTGCCGGCCAGATTGCCTGATGCACAGGGCTAATTTGATGAATAAGTCGGGAGTCCTTTTCTGTCATCCATACTGTCATCTACCATACATGGTAGGCTTCTTCTTGAGTGGTATCTAGAACCATACTCTGATGGTGGGTAAGTGCCGGTGTCAGCACATACTTACCACTGAGGAGTCTGCTAAGCTCAGACCTTAACATTCAGGTTTGGTTTGGCTGATGTACTCAGCTCACGCAACCTTTCAAACAGTTCATCCATGCCTAATTTTAGCACTGCTCATAGATATGAAGACAGTGGTAGGGGAGATGTTTACTCTACAAGAGAGAGCCCCATTGTTTTAGCCTCCACAGTAATTAGGAGTAAAGCATTTCTAAAGCATCTTCCCTGCACCTATTATCCACACACAGTGTGAGATGCAGTCATTAATCAGACAAGCTGCTGGAGATAACTACTAATTGAGAGAGATTTGACTCCCTGAAGTTCCCTCCCCTTTTTCTCCCTAAGTTTATATATAGAATTAGTTCTGTGTCAATGGCACTGAAAGGCAGAAGATGTGAAAGCTGTAGTTTACACTCCTGCCCTGTAGTAAAAGGAGAGATATTTAATTATTTACTTTATTTGTGTCACAAGATATTATGCATACAGGGTAAAACTCCTTTCATCCATGAAATGATGTAGATACTGTGGGGTTTTACCAGCGTGAAACTGGTGTGGGTGAAATCAAAATCAGGCCTTTAGCATCTGTGCCCTGGGATTCTTTACAGAATATCTTTTGCCCAAACCCTGACTCCTTTACATTGAGCATCTCTTTACTATGATACTGCTCATTGTGAGCAAGCATTTTGAAAGCTGCCCCTCTATTTCCTGGGTAGACACTTTAACTCTTTGTGCCTCATTGCTTTTGGGCTACATGCAGTACTTTCCAGCACCAGCCTAAGCAAAGTTGGCAGTACCTAAACTGTGCCAACCCACAGTTAGTCTTCGGAGACAGTGTGACTGGCAACAAGTGGTCACATAACAATTTTAATGATGGCACAAAGCACAAGCAAATTGGTGCCTATGCCCCCAAATGCCTTTATGCCTATGAAAAGAGATAATCATTTGTACTTTCTCATGGTGAACATCATTTGCTTTATGGTGGGAGAGCGTGGGCAGCCCAGAGCTGTCCAAACTCTCCAGCTGCCCTGGGCAGGCGCTCCCAGGGCTTGAGGGAACCTAGGAACTTCTGCTCAGAATCAGATTGCTCAAGCCACAGGAGCACCTTCCTGGCTTTTCCCTCTTACAGAGACATACCCTGGGAAACTTGGCTTACCGCAGCTTCCCTTGGCTTCCTCCACTTGGAGGTGTATCTCTGCAAGTAGGGACTATGTTGCCCATTGCCTCACCTGATCAATGGACGGGACAATGGGCAGTGCCAGTGTATGGATCAGCTATGCTAGGACACATCCTGACATAGATGCTGCACTTCATTTGGAGACATCTCTTTATACTACCCTGTGAGAGATGCATCTCTCTGAGGTACAAGTGAAAACACCTCAGTCTAAATGGGGACAATTGAAGACATTCTGTGCAAAAGCTGGTCCCAATCTAATCTCCCAACTAGGCCTCACTCTTTTTCTCTATGCTGCTCATTACGCTGTTCTCCATCCTTTTAGGAGCTGTCTAGAGCTTAATGATGAAAGCCAGCTTCATTCTCTCAAACGATCGAATGTATTTTGGCCTGTTTTCAAGCTTGATTGATGTTTATATTTATTAATTGTTTTCCTCTCGTTTCCTGAATTCCTACTGATAATCACAGAAAGCTCTGAAGGGAGAAATCTTTGATGGAGAATAGTGCATTTCAAAAGAGGACATCCCACCTCAAATGTTTGCAGATAATTAGAAGCCTGAGTTGTAATGGCTTGGGAAGCTATTCTTCTTTTCCTCCTGCATCATCCAAGATAACTTCCTTCTATATGCATTTTAAAGATACCAGGCCTTAGGAAGTTGGCTTCTTTCTATCAGTTGTAGATGTATCCATATAGATTCCCTTTTGTCCCTTGGGCTTTGTTCAGATCTTATGGGTCCTGCTAATCTTGGCTTTAATTAACTTGAATTGTCGGTGTGTTGAACGTGACAATAATTTTTCGCATTCATATAATGCTTTTCATCTTCAGAACGCTGCACACGCGATAATGAATTCATCCTCACCATTCCCATGGTGGCCAGATGCAGTAAGTATAAAACCCCATTCCACAAATGAGCAAATAGAGGCAGAGGAATTAAATGAGGGGTTCAAGGCCACCAAGGGAGACAGTCTGGGTTCTGGGATGTTAACTGGGAACTTCTAGCTCCCAATCCTTTTCTCATAATTTTCATACCTTGTTTTTTCTGGGGTGGAATGAAACTACGTACTGAATATGATCCGTTACTTCTCAGTTTGGCTTGGGTTGGCGTAAGGCTTTCTACCAAAGTGAAAGCAGCTTCACCAGACTAGGCTTAGTCTGCAGGTGATGAATCTATATCTGGCATGGCATAAATTGGTGCATCGTATAGGAAATACCACCTGCAAGTTGATTTGCACTTTCTAAAAGAAGCTATTTACTCCTAGCATTGATTTCCCTGTTTTCTTTGGTTTTCTGGAAATTCTTCCTTATTCTGTAGCTTCAGAATCTATAAGATGGCCATTTCCAGCTGGTTTTATGTGACAGTTTTAAAGATAGTTTTTAGCCTTTTCTATTTCCCCACTCTACTCTTCCCTTCAGATTTGCCTCTAGTAAGACCCAGTCCTACATATGGATAAAACATCAATATTTAGCTCTGCAAACAATGTGTCTCTCAGAACATTTCCCTGAAAATGTAGGTGACCTTTTGGCTCATAAATATCATGTTCTCCAATTTTAGTCTCTTCTCTAATTCCTTATTTCCATCATAGGAAAGTAGGGCTGGAAGGGACCTTACGAGATCATCTAGTCCAGCCCAGTCCAGATCAAAGCAGGACCATCCCCAACTCGATCATCTCAGCCAAGGCTTTGTCTAGCTGGGTCTTCAAAACCTCCAAGGATGGAGATTCCACCACTTCTCTGAGTAACCTGTTCCAGTGCTTTAATATCCTCCTAGTAAGATAATTTGTCCTGATATTGAGCCTAAACTTCCCTTGCTGCAACTTGAGACCATTGCTCCTTGTTGTGTCATCTGCCACCACTGAGAACAGTTCCGTTCCATCCTCTTTGGAACCACCTTCAGATAGTTGAAGGCTGCTATTAAGTCCCCTCTCAGTCTTCTCTTCTCTAGACTAAATAAGGCCAGTTCTGTTCAGTCTTTCCTCATGTCATGTCCCACAACCCCCTCGCCATTTTTGTTGCCCTCTGGTGGACTCTCTCCAATTTGTCCACATCCTTTCTGTAGTGGGGTCCAAAACTGAACACAGTTCTCCAGATGTGACCTCACCAGTGCTGAATAGAGGGGGATAATCACTTCCCTTGGCCTGCATGTCAAGGTATACCACATCCACTACTCTCCCCGCATCCACAGACCCAATCACCTCATCCTAGAAGGCAATCAGGTTGGTCAGGCATGACTTCCCCTGGTGAATCCATGCTGACTGTTCCTAATCACTTTTTTCTCCTCCATGTTCTTAGAAATGGATTCCTTGAGGATCTGCTCCATGATTATTTTAGGGACTGAGGTGAGCCTGACTGGTCTGTAGTTCCCTGGATTCTCCTTTTCCCCTTTCCTATGGGCCCTTTTTCAATCATCCGGGACCTCTCCTGATCACTATGAGTTTTCGAAGATGATGGCCAGCAACTCTGCAATCACATCAGCCAACTCCTTCAGCACCCTCAGGTGCATTCCATCTGGCCCCACAGAATTGTACACGTCCAGCTTTTTTTAGTTAGTCCCCAACCTGTTCTTTCACCACTGAGGGCTGCTCACCTCCTTGCCAAATTGTGCTGCCCAGTGCAGTAGTCTGGGAGCTGACCTTGCCTATAAAGACTGAGGTAAAAAAGGCATTGAGTATTTCAGCCTTTTCTGCATCCTCTGTCACAAGGTTGCCTCCCCCATTCAATAAGAGACCCACGCTTTCTCTGATCCTCCTCTTACTACCGACCCCCTTCTTGTTACCTGTAGAACCCCTTCTTGTTACCCGTCACTTCCCTTGCTAGCTGCCACTGCAGCCTTCGGCCTTCCTGACTTCATCCTATATGCCCGAGCAATGCTCTTATATTCTTCCCTAGTTATTTGTCTAAGTTCCACTTTTTGTAAGTTTATTTTTTGTGATTTATTTTACTGAAGAGTTCCCTGCTAAGCTAATCTGGTCAGCTGTCATACTTGCTAGTCTTCCTGTGCATCAGGATGGTTTGTTCCTGCACTCTCAGTACAGCTTCTTTAAAGTACAGCCAGCTCTCCTGAACTCCTCTCCCCCTCAGACTGGTTTCCCAGGGGATCCTGCCCATGAGTTTCCTGAGTGAGCTGAAGTGTACTTGCAGGCATGCTCTTTCCACTGCAGCCAATTCCACCCTCATGTATGTCTGCATACAAGTTGTGGGGGTAGATTGTGATCTAGCAAATTACTAAATATATTATTGGCCACTTTTATTTACACAGACTTCTAGGCCCAATTCAATATTGATGATGTCTATTTTTCCTTGCAAGATTTTCAGGTGTCTCTTGGCCTTGTGAGAAGACTGTGCTTTTGAAAACTTCAAGAAGCAGGCAGGGTAGTGATGCACTAGGTTAGAGAGTGATTTGAATACAAGACACAGGGAAGGGAAGGGAGTGTGGAACTAACACAGTTAACTACCTATGAGGCCTATGCGAAGCAGCAAGTATTCCATTTGGATTCAGATTTGGCTGATTCAGAGGGACAGCGATTCGATTCAGTGATTCGGATCGCTGTCCCAATTTGGATTTGGAGATTCAGCCATAGGCTATAATGGGGAAATCAATAAAATACCTAGAATTTTCTCATGTTTTTGCATTTTTGGATGGTAACCACATCTGAGGGCATGACGTCTGCCAAGTTTCAAGGAGATAGACGCATGGGTTTCTATGGAAGTGCACCTCAAACTGTTGAAACTCAGAGAAAGGGAACTTGGAGAAAGATCAGAGTCACTGGCCAGCTACAGATGTCAGTATCAGAGCAGTATTTACCCACCTCTCAGCCTTTTCCATGTTGGAAGATCACCCCATCCCCCTCCTCTTCTCAGTTTCTGTTTGCTGCAAGCCTTCCGAATCTCTCCGAATCAATTCGGAGGCTTCTGATTCGATTCGGACCTTTTAATGGGTCTCCTGATTTGATTTGGAGATTTGGCCACTGAATCAGGCCAAATCTCCTCCGAATTGAAATGGCTACTGAAGCTTCGCACAGCCCTACTATCTACCTCTAAAAACTTCAGTCACACTTTACTCTTATCCAAGCTGTGCTTTCTTTGAATTGGACTTTCCTCTGGCATTATATTCTAATGCCTTTAAGTCTATTGCAATATTAAAAAAGTTGCTTATTAAATGCTGGAAAAAGAGGAACCTTTCCTCTTATAGAGCCGTGAGGATGATGAGCTTGCAAAAGTCTTGC
Source organism: Alligator mississippiensis (assembly GCF_030867095.1). NCBI lineage: Eukaryota > Metazoa > Chordata > Crocodylia > Alligatoridae > Alligator > Alligator mississippiensis. The sequence continues at coordinate 48,908,295 of NC_081836.1, read as the reverse complement.
TTATAAAGAAAAATAACATTGTAGTAAAGGCACACTGGGCATTTTTCTTCTTATTGTGTATAAGATGCTCTGCTAAGCATTGCAACTAGTATTTTGCTTATGTTAGATCTCGGGAATGTACTAAAGCAAACTGCTATATTCATGTAATTAACTGAAGCTCCCATTCTACTCTCTTTCAATTCTTATGCCATCCCATCACCGTGGTCTTAACACCTGCTCTAGCATTCAGCTCGGCATTCTATCTGCTGCATTCATTTTCTGCAGCGCATTATGCCAAATCTTATTTTGTCAGCTCTTAGTGTGAATGAGCATAGTTGGTTATTTTTTTTATTTAAGTTTCCTGAAAAAAACCCAACCCTCAGACCCTTCAGAATAAGGAATTAGGCTTTCAACAGTTTTACTAAGAACAGGACTGTAGCTATAATTATATATCTGTGCAAATGTGAGGGATTGGGGTGGGGGGAGAGATTTGTTATTGTTAGTGCAAAAGGAGGCTGGAATAAATCCTGGCTTCAGAATACAGGTCTGCGTATGCCTGAAAAAAATATGTCCAAGAGGGAAACTGCAATGCAGAATGGGTTGTGATTGCTTCTGGCTCATCCAGCACTCAGTAGCAGATCCTCAGCTGGGGTATATTGTCATAGTTCCATTGAATAGTTTGGTCAACAGTCCTGCTCTGCTAGCAAAAGCAGAAGTCTGCCATAAAGGGAGAGCTTGTCTGTGCAGAAGACTGAGCTTCCTCAGGGGCTGGTCCGAAGTGAGGAATGAATGCCTAAAAAGCCCATCACAAATCTCTCCAACTTTTTGGACTTTGTCCTTCTCCAGGAAGAACAGAGAACTGTAGGTTCACTTGAAAACAAAAATTCTCCAAAGAAGAACCTGAGCAAAATAAAATACTCCGCTGCACAAGTAATTCACCCAATGTGCATGGGCTGGGAAAAAGAATGGAGTGCACATGGCATACCAGACACATGGAAACTTTTCACTTTGGCTTCTGATTATCGTTTTTCTGTTTCATTTAGAATTTGGCTTTTCCTTTGGTTATTTCCAGTTTGGAGCAGAATTTTGCTAAGTCAAACACTGTGTAAAACCAAGGATGGATTTGGGAAGTAACCATCTAAACTGCAGATGTCTCACTGGAAAGACCCTCCACACATCCTCCACACCTGGAGCAGGAAGTGGAGACTTTGCATGTTTTTGATCTTGTTATTCTCACCCCACCTGTGTCCTAGACAAGAAAACATGGCAGATACTGACTGTATCATCACAACTTGCTGGGAAATCTGATAAGCGTAACTTAGAAGTTTTTCATCATTTTCATAAGAATGGAAAGAGCAGCTTTTGGTTTCATCCACAAACATCTGACAAATTACCATAGTAAGGCAGGGAATGATAATCATGATAACCAATATTTATCATTATTGTTCTTGTTGAAATCGATCTCTTTCCTACAGCAGAATACTCGTGTTATTTATTTCAATATATAAGTGATCCTAATCCAGAGCTCAAATACAGCGCACTCATTGGAAAGGCATGAGATTATCAATGTATCAGTTTAATTTTTATTAAATGGTAGGACTGATGAATAGTTCCTTTTCATATAGTTTTTCTTTTGTTGTTATCGGTAAATCTCAAATTTGACAATTACATGAGATTAGCAGTGGATTTAGGTTTGATTCAAAGTCCTTTGAAGTTAATGGGAGGTTTCCCATTGACCTCAGGGGGCTTTGAATCAAGCCCCTATTCTGAAATGTAATATTCCACATTGTACACACTTAGTGCAGTGTAGCCACTTACAAGAAACTTCATGCCTCTAGATACAGTTGAACTCAAGCAGGTATATATTTAAATAAGAACACATTGTAGGTGCAAATTGGAATTGCATCCAGGTTTGCAGTTGCACTTGTCCTCTAGGAGGTAAACTGAGTTTTCTAATATATTTATTATGAAAATTTGCATCTGCTGTGCCATTTTTGCATAATGTACATATTCCTGATACTCAAAGAATTACTATCCTCTCTCCTTGAGAGAGACAAAATGAGGCTTGCTGTTATTCATTCATTCATTCATTCAGTCTTTTTTACTTGAAGCAAGCCAGAAAAAATCTCTCTCTCTCTCTCTCTCTCTCTCATTTCCACAATGACCCCCCCAAAGGATAAGAGGAGCCTTGGCATTCAGTTCTGAACACAACTATCACAGATCATATCCCATAAATTAGAATATGTTTGTAAAAGCAAGGTGAAAATGTACCTTCTGGTTTCTTAAGGGTTGTACATTCTCCAGGAGAGAGAAAAAATGCTTAAGGATAACAACTTTGTAAAAGAGAAGTGGGATAAAGGAAATTTAGGGTGATTCCTTCCATCATTATGGCATTAGGCAGAGGTGCTGCTGACTATCGTTACAAGGACATTTTGCTACATCACAGTTTGTTACGTCCAGCATGGCAATGATGAGTGTGGTCAACACCATTCAACACTGGCAGTAGTATCTAGGGCACTAACATGATTCTGGCCTATAAGGAACACAGTTTATCTTGGTCTTAAGATGCCCAGCACAATCTTTTTTCTTTTTTTTCTACCTTGTTCAGAATATCTGCAGTAGTGCTGGAAATTTGCCAGTGTAATATGATCAAATGCTATTAAGAGACTGCCCCCTCCCTTCTGATAGGAGAAATATAGTAGCCCTGGGGACAACCTGGCCCACTTGAATTTTGGATCCTCATTTGTTTACAAAAGCTCATTGCCCAAAATGTCAGTGAATGGCCCCAATTACTAGCTTCCACAGCTTCTCATGTTGTTTTTCTGCCCCCTCCTCCCTTCTATAGCAGAAAGGCTCATTACTGCAGATATAGGTCAGGATAAAAAGTCATGTATGCATTTTGTGTGCCTCCTGAATCAGCTGTAGTGGTGGGAAGCATGATGGGTTGGTGTCAGACCTAGCAGCTATGGGGAGCACTGGCCTCCTGGCTTGCAAGCCATTTGGCAAGACAAGGTGGATTTTTAAGCCTCCCATTTTTAGCTTGCCTACTGCAGTGCTATAAATTTACTTTTCCAGTTGGCTCTAGGTAGCTTCTCACAGCTGTGTCCATCCATGTACAGTGCCTGGTCATTGTTCCCAATATATTGAACTCAAGACCTCCCCAATTCAGCTGTTCAAATTGTAATCCCTCTCTGTACTCCTGGAGTACCCTACACCTCAATAAAAAACTACATGCATTCTCTCTCAGGGCAAGACCCAGCCTTCTGGAGCTAACTCAGTGACTGGTGTTTCTTCAAGCAGTGATGACTACAGACCTCACTGGAGTTGGTGAGGTTAAAATCTCACATTAGACATTCAGTTGGAGTGAGAACTACTTAATGGCACACAAATAATCCTAGGTTAAACAATTATGTTGACAGTCTATGCCAAAGGATTTTATGTTTTCAACATGTAGAGTTCCTATATACATGCATGGAGTCTGCTCCAACGCGGTGGAAATCCAATGAGTTGGAGCAGACTCGATTACTTGAGTCTGCTGGGTATCAGTGTCCCAGGGTGTTTCTGTGCTGAAAAAATGGCAGCGGAGCACTTTGAAATAAAACACATGCAATGAGCTTTAGTTCAAAGCACCCCACTGCCATTTTTTCAGTGCGGGGACACTTATACATGTGATGCATGGGTGCTTTTAATTAGCGCAGCTTGCTAATTAAAGCGCCTGGCATCATATCCCTCAGCACCAGGAAAAATGCCCACGGTGCTTATTGTTAGAAAACTAGCATTCGCTACACAAGGTGGTGTTTGTGGTAAGGGTGTAATAATGGGTGGCCAGTATTGACTCTTTAATAGCTTCCTTCCTAACGAAGATGTGGGCACACAGTAGTCTCTGGCATACTCAGAGGATGCTGTCATGTTGGGACCTAAGCCATTAGCTATGGATCTTTTTTTCCTCTAAGAGAGACTGTCTCTGGAAAGAGAATCTCACTCACCAAGACTCTGGTCATAGAAGAAGTTTTCAGGACTCTTGCAGTCCAACTTTACCTAGGAAGTTGGAAAAGAGCCTCGATATCACTCAGAAACAATAAGGGCAATGAGAAGTATGGACAAACACTCTCTGGTTTATGCTCATCTTCTGGTCCATTCCCCAGGCCTGATGGCTGAGGAATATAAAGGTGATGAGCCCTATTATTCCTGCAGGGATGTGAAGTGGAGTAGAGTAAAAATTTCTGCGTGTAGCGTAACATGAGTGGAAATTATAAAGAGCTTCTTGCAGATATACATAGCGATATACATAGCTTTTTTTCTTCTTATTTTTAAATTGATTCTCTTGTTTAATTTAAAAGATGGTGCTTTTATTGTTTAAAATTATTTCAACTGTGGTTTTAACAGGGTCACAGCCATAGACCTATGTTGGAAGATCATCACGTTCTGAGTGGCTGTGGCCTAGAGTTGAAGACCAAAGAGTGGATCTAGACCTTCTAGCCAGCACCCCAGACCAGTATATACCATGCTATGCCCCATAGGCTTAAATGCATCACTAAAATGAGTTTGTCCACTGAAAAATTGATATATAAGCAAGAAATTGTTGCCCGGATTAAATGGTATCTAACCAGCAGGTTTACCACAATCTATAGAGAAATAGATTAAAGCATAATGAATGGGCTGTCATGCTGCTGTGGGCTATTGTGGGACAGGAAACAGACCCATAAGTCCTTTGTACTGAATTTCTGAATTATCCATTTTGTGGTGCAGAAGGTGAAGACCTGGGAAGTAAATGGCTTGAACCTTTTAAAATGCTAATCAGGTGTGACAGGTCTGAGTTAGGATTCTGTAATAAGAGACAGGATGTGAGAAGCTTTCTAAATATGCAGTGGTCTGCTAACTGGTTGGTGTTTTCACACAGGTCTATTTATTTTTCCTTCGACTTTCTGGTCTTACTGCTTGATGCCCATTTTATTCTCACCTGCTGCAACACTTTAAACCCCAGGCACATAGCTGATGGGTTACTTTTTAACTAGACACTGCAGAAACTAACACCAGATCAAATACAATCTTGTCATGGCCATCGACCTGTTTAATTTTTAACTTGCTAGTTTGAAATGTGGTTTCCAAAAGCTCAAGCAAGGTAGTTCACTTCACTGATCCTCTGTCTTCTTGCACCTGATCCACAGGCCTCTGAAACCAGTAAGAGATTTTTCAATTAAGTGGTCACTGGAGCTGGCTTTGAAATGGGACAATCCTATAACCTCTTTCTATGACTGAGGAGTTCCTGCTGGAACTGAATGGGTGCAGTTATGATTTATAAGGTGCTTGCCGATGGCAAGGGCATTCCTCTGGTGCTCCATGTTCTCTTGTGCCTGAATGTCAAGAGGTGAGGGGTATTCAGGAGTGAATAGGTGGAGATGTCAGAAATTCAGTCACATTGCAGGTTCGATAGTCCTGTCTCTTCCCATCACAGAATGAGTTAGGCTGAAAGAACAGCCACAGAGATTCTGAAGTCAGAGTGGGAAAGATTTCTTCCCACTTCCCTGGATGAAGTATAAGGGAAGCCAAAGGGCTACTGTACTACTTAATACTTTGTTAGCACCCTGCAAAGGCTATTCAGGGAGCTAGAGATTAACGAGAGCTCAAGTATATCCCCCACCAACCATGAACTCTTTCCCTTTAGCATTGCACCTTGTGGCAGCCATAGTGAAGGAAGTGACATGTCACTATGGTAGCTTCATATTCTTGTGCAGGAGAAATTTTAATGCATCAGAGTCAGGGCAGTTTGGCACAAGTAGAACAGCTCAAAGTGGGTGACACTGCAGCAATTTGTTCAGAAAGACATCTGTGTCTGTATTGTGCCAGGGACTGGGGACAGACATTCAAAAAGCCTGAGCCTGAATTGATTCTATCTTTGCAGGTTAGTCTAACCTGGCTAGGCTGCATGAGCTTGTAACTGCACAGACATCCCAGAACTGCAGGTACATGCCTGCGGTGGCTCAGGCTAGAAGCCGGGGGGCGCAAGAGCAGCCCTCCCTTCCCTTCCATAGAGCTGATCAGAGGGGGGCATGGCCAGCCCCAGCAGGATGCTCTGATTAGGGAGGGGTCCCCCCCCTCCACTTCTGCCCAACCCAGCAGGGAATTGATAACAGTGTTTAACACTCCTAACTCAGCGTTTAATCGCCCCATTAAGAAAACATGCTGAACTCTAGCGAGGGAGCAAAGGGGAGGGGCCAGTCCTGCTGTGGAACAGAGAGCCCCACCCAGCCCAGGGAGCATGCTGGGATGCTGGGGGAGTCTGGTTTAATTTAAACCAGCAAGGGTCTGGGACAGACATTGCATAAACCAGTTCGACTGAAATCAGTCAAATCTGATACTACATTCAACCAGGCTTATCTCAAACTGGTCTCAGCCATTTTCAAACTGGTTTATATGCACTGAATATCTGTTCTGTTACAGGTTTAAACCAGTTTCTGATCACTTAAATAGGTTTATGTGTAGTGTCTGTCCCTAGCCAGGGTGGCTGAGGCATGGTAAGAAGGCCAGGCTACTGGTAACTACAGCCTCTCTCATCACAGAGGACACATCTTTGCTATATTTCATGCAAGTACCTTAACTACCGCTGTCTGCCAGACAGACACGGAAGTTTTTCTGCTGCCTTTAGCCAACACAATCTAAATGGTTCCTTCAAACCTACATTTCAGAGGGATTGAGAGACTCAGTTCATTAATGCTGGGGAAGCACTCAACTTCCTTATGGAAGGTGCTATAGTGGTGTAAATAACTATTTTACACACACACACACACACACACACACACACGATCCCATCTATCTAAAAGTGACTTTTCAGCATTTACAATCAAGGCACAGAAACTTTTGCAACTAATTGATTCCAAATGCCATTGCCAGCCTTTAACTGAAGCTGCAATTACCATGCAAGGACTCTACTGCAGATGCCTCAATTTATAAATAATAAATTTAAGAGGGGTTTTTTTCAGGCCAAAGAAACATCCATTAAAAATGGAAATCCAGTGCAATGCAGTGCAGCAAACAGGAAAACAGACAGCTAGAGATCTAGAGAAGAGACAAATAATACTACTAAATTATTTAAGCACCTCACTAATAAGCCCATGAGAAAGTCACTGAGACTATTCAACTGTAAATGGGGCAGACAGGGAGCATAATGGACTAATCCTGCTTCTATAAAACTCTCATTGACTTTTCTGATTAAGGAGGAATTATTTAAAATGGGCAGAAAGGGCTATTAATATGGAGAGCAATGTGAGCTTCATTCAGTAGACTTGTCTGCAAGAGCCTTTTTATTGTAGCGTGTTATAAAAATGCTCCCAAATGCCAAGACTCTGGGTGCAAGTCTATTTAGGGAGACTCTAAAAGTGGGGAACAAACCCTTGCCATAGGGAAGGGGCCGAAGTTCTGGACAGAATCTTTCACCAGGCCATTTTTTTAAATGAGACTTTTCGGTGCGTCTAAGGTCAGAGAAATTAAGTTATAAAACGTGATGTCTTGGTATTCTATATTTATTCTCCATCAATGACTTGCATATCAAATTTTCTCAGTTTACAAGTCAGAACAAGATTTGTTTGGTTCCAGTCACTAGGGCTCAATCTGAAACCAGAACATTAAACTGCGTTCCTGGCTCATTCATCAACATCTGTGATAAAAGATTTGCAAATCAACTTGCTGTACTACTTTTTTATGTCTGCTTGGTCTTTCACAGCTGTGGTCCTTCTGTAGTGCTAGCACTTTAACATTTATCTTTTGTCATTAAACTATGCACAGAGGACTCCTAAGACACACAGAGGAGGCAGGTACTAATTGATTTATAGAGATTTTTGCAAGCTTCCAGGTGCTTCCCAGAACAATCACTCCACCTCAACAGACATGCCGATATCTTGGGAGTGAGCTGCAGCCATCATTATATTAGCACCAGCAATTAAGAGGTGTGGTTTACAAGCTTTTAAAATTGTTGGATGTATTAAGACAGGGTTATACTGACCTGCACTGCAGTCTTTAGGGCAAAATTATCTCAGGGTCACCTAGAGTGTATAGATAGGCATCAACTGATCGGTCATCATATCTGGTTAACGTGGCAGGAAATTTAAAGAAGCAGAGTGAAGTCATCCTAGTTGGACTATGGCCAAGTCCCAAAATATGAAGTAAACTCCTGAATCTTAGCATTTAGACACTGGGAAGTTTCCAATCCAGAGCCGACACTTTCCAAATACCAACCCAAGCTGCCTACTTCAATCTGAATCCAAATCCATTCCTGGCTAGGACCCCAGGGATTATCAGTGTTGCTTTGGTGCTCAATACAACTGGGATGTTAGGGACCACAGTCAACCAACCTTCAGTTTGAAATCTCATCTGAAGGACAGCACCCTCTTGTAGGCTGCTAATCTGTTAGGACATGGGTTTTGACTGTCTTTGTACTGTGGATTACGTATGATTACAGACTTTGAGTACTGGATTCACTTCCCCTCCCATTTGTAACCCCCCAACATCTTGGTGACCACCATATACATGAAAAATTAAGAGGAACATCTTTGAATGAGGTTTGGCAAAGGAGCCAGTAACAAGCGACTGGTTGGTTCATGAAGAACTGGGATCTCTGCCTTAGCATCAAGCTGGAACATTGGCTCAATAATGACTCGGAGGGAAGAGTGACAATTATTGACTCAACCAACACCATTTTCTGCTTCCTATTTGTACTTAGGTTTTCCCCTGAAGGTCTGCTGTCCAGGTCTGACCTTGCCTGGTTCCTAGGTCTTTTGATCTATCAAAGTGAATTGTTTTTAATTTTTCTGTGCACTCCCCAGAGCCTGTGTTGAGCGTTTTATAGATATACACACAGAAACAAATAGTTAATACAAGCTGACAAGACTACAGCCTAAGGTAGTGTGGTTGCAGGCTACCAGTGTGCCACTTTCACAGACACATTTCTGTACATAAAAACACTTTCAAGGAGATCCAGAAGCATTTAATAGGCATCAGATCAAAGCCCTTGATGCTGACTTGCCCAGTGCTGCTAAAACAGGTTCCTCAAATATTCCATTTTAATTTTAAATGAATTTGTTACGATTATATTTATGCCTGCTGGTCTTGCCACAACTATTTTAGCAAATGAGTGCACTGGCAAGGATGCTCCTGGATACTGCCAATATTGGAAAGAAGTCATGGAAAGTTAATTTTTTATTTGTAAAGTATTCACCCTTGAAATCTGCGGCAAAGGGTAATTCGTGCCACAATTCAACAAGGTAATTGAGTGTCTGTCTGACTTTAAGCAAATGAGTAATCCTGTTGACTTCTTTGGGACCTCAGTAAACTCCCAGTAGGAGCAATCGGGGCAAGGAAACCTAAGCAGGTTTAAAATGGAGCTTGGGAAGTGGCCTAAAATAGAAAGGGAATGGGATCACCCTTCTACTTGTCCGTGACCTGTAGGTCTAGCAAGTGTGCATGGGCTGCTCATTTGGCACTGCTCTTTCTTTCATCATCTCTTGCCTAGGAGCCTGATTTTAGTTCAGCCTCAGTCTGCACAGGCAATCTTGTTCTGAGTTACCATCCACGCTTAAACCTGCTTTCCACCCAGGCAGCACATTGCAAGCTTCTTATGGTAGATCATCTCATCTACCGCACACTCAGAGTGTGCCACACACAGTGGCAGCATACACCAAATAATTCAGGCTATAAGAATTTTTGGTTTTTTTTTTAAACTGTGAATTTCTCCGTGGATGGTTAAACCTCACAAAGAGAGTCTCTCATCTTGATTACTCAAGAGAATAATGTCGCTATTCAGGCTGTCAGGTAAATTCATAATTGAGCATTTTAAAGTTATGTTGTTTATCTGATCAAATATTTTCTGAGCATGCTGTAAGTATTTTTCTTAAACATATTATGCCCCTGAGATAGCAGCAGCTTTTTTAGATATATTTTGCTATGCATACTCATATATGGCATTTGGAGGGGAAAAAAAAAAAATATATATATAATTTGCCTCTCCCCCTCAATGAATTTTTTGCCTGATAGATGGATAGGGCTCCTAAAGAGATGCTACTTTCCATCATGTTAATCCTCCTTAGTTTATGGATTATTGACCTAATAAACAATGACAGCCCTATCCGAGCCGTTGTATCTCATTGTGTTAATCTGGCTGTCACGTGTGCAAGGTAAAAAAGAAAAAAAACCACAACAACAAAAAAGCCACCACGCACCGAGCTCAATTTAATTCCATTCAGCATTAATACCTGGTGTATGAGAGTACCGGGAATGAAAGCCACTCCCACATAAAGGCCTCTTTATATACCATGTAAGCCTCTGAAACAGGCCTACTCCTTATACATTTTCACAGCAGGAAAAGTAGGGCAAGTTTGTGGCCTAGTTGTCTGCTGCCTTTGCATTGCTGCACCAGCACAAAGGACCCAGCAGCAGGATAGCTAGTATTCCCACGGCCTGCTTTCAGCTATTATAATGCTGCTTTGACTCCATATATCAGGTAGAAGGCAGGGTAATTTACACCTTGTAGACTAACTAAATCAGCGATGTATAGCATAAGCCTGAGCTCACATCAGCATCTCCCTGATATCTAGAATCAGCCAAATGGAAGGAAACCAATACAGGCTAGATTTCTAGTTATTAGCCAGAGCTCCCATGAGTTTGGGTGAGATGCCTTGTAAAGCACTGACTGAGGACCTGCTCATTAATGTTAATTAATAGGACTCTTTCCATTGGTTTCAACCTGCTTTAGATGCAGCTCTGAGTGCTCTCAGTTGCCACTAACAAAGCGGAGAGTTCTCAGTGCCTTGTAGAAGTGTAAATTAAGGGTTTTATGCAACTCACTTGTTCCTGGAGTATCTGGGGGCTACCGAGTCTGTAATGCCCTGCTGTCAGGATGCCAGGAGACATTATTGCCCCTGTTGCACACAAAAACCTGAGATACTAGGAGGCTAAGTGATTTACTTTGGTCATAGAGAAAGTCTGTAGCAGAGCAGGGAAACCAAGCCCCCTACCTTACAAGTCTCAGGCTAAGTGCCTAACCACTGGGAAAACTTGCTTTCCTAATACAACATGGCTCTGGTTATTCTAAAATGATTCTTTATTGTGAATGTTAAAGCTGCAGAAAAGGGCTTCTGAGCTTTTTTTAAAAGCAAGTTGAATAGATTTGGAAGTGAGGCCTCTCAGCATCATCCCTTTTCTTTTGTAACACAGGAAGGAATTTATAGGTCTATACAGTTAGAGCTGTACCATTATCATAATCCACCCATGTGGGCAGAAAAAGGAACAAGAGGCAAAGCAAGTCCACTGAAATATAGGAACAATTTTTAGTTTAAGGTCCCACTGGAAGGAGGCTAGCATAGGTTACAGCATTTCAGTGCAAGTTTCATAGCCATTTACAGGCCCTCCCCCCCAAACCCCTTCTAATACAAGCCTTTAACTGAATCTGCCAGCTCTGGGGAATAAGGTCAGCTCCTGATCTATAGGGTCAGCTATGTCACTTCCCCCAAAGCTAAACTCAGCCTGGACTAAATTCACAAGCTAAAACAGGCTCTCAAAGCAAAGTCAACACCCTAATTGAAATCAGAGGCTTCTTCCTGAGCCAAGCTTTATAGCACCTGACCTCTACCCCAAATATATTCTGGCCACTCAGCTCCCTCCTCCTGAAACAGTTTCACAGCTAGCACCAGACACTATAGGTCCTTCTACCTCTATAAAGATCCCACCAATGCATTACCTATTGTTATAAGACATAGGCAATTAAGAGAAGAAAAGAGGGTAAATAACACTGGGGAACACTTGGCAGTTGCTCTCTGTGGGCCTTATTAAAGGACATGAATACCGATAGACACAAGTTACTGATTCACGCCCACACCCTGAGCCTCCACACCCAGAGGCTGAACCACTCCACTGCATAAAAGCAGGGCAGATACATAGGATACAAGGGCATGTGCATAAATCAAAGAGCTTTCTAGGGCACAAAAGATTTTTTTCCCAACAATTAGTTCTTTTGCTTATCTGACAGACAGTGCTTATCTGTCATTTTAATGCAGCCAGATCTTCCTAGTATAACTAAAGGGTAGACCACCTGCTTCAGGTTTTTAAGGCTGAGTTTGTAAACACTTGAAAATAAAGGATTGTAATGGAACAAATGGCAGACTTCAACTGTGGTGATGAAGGATGTGTCTGTAATACATTTAAGGGGAAAGAAATCTCAGCTGCCTGGTGTATTGATTTGTTTGTGCAGTTCAAACATGGCCACTTGCTCATTGAATATATTACTTCAAGGCAATAGATGACGCAAATGTTTGGTCTGGAAAAGCAGTATTTCAGGTAGGTTAGGTTTAGGTTTTCTAGGCTGTCTAAGGGCTTTGGGCCCTCAGGTTTATGGTACTGAGGTAATCAAATCTCTCAGGCAGAATCTCAGCTGTGGTGAGATGTTTTGTGAATCTTTTTTCCATAATTACAACAGCTATTCTTAATTATGCTCATAACAAGATTTCAATAAGAAAAAAACCAACCAGCTAGAGTTGCATGAAGTCATCTTTATATTCTTAACAAGATGACGGTGAGCTAAGTTCTTTGCATGCATTATAGCTGAAGTGGAATGATGTGGGTATTTGAAATGCTTGTTGTATACTTCCAAAATGAGCCTAATATGGTTGGCCCACTAATTTCAGTCAGATTCTATATGGATAAATGAGAGCAGGATTACATGAAATGGTCAAACTTATGACTAGATGGTATGTGATTCTATTGTACGTCACTGGAGGGTGAATTGTCCATCCCTACCTTGCTCGTTGTGGGGACATTTGTAGTTTGTGCTTGAGGGAAGGATTGCTTCCTCTATGCCAGGGGCGGGCAATTATTTTGGGCGGAGGGCCGCTTACCGAGTTTTGGCAAGCTGTTCAGGGTCGCATTTTTCTCTCCAGTGCAGGGAAGCAGAAACAGCCCTATGGTCCCAGGCCAGAAGCCTCTGCTAGGCAGGGGGTTCTGGTTGGGGAGGCAGGGATGGGAAGGCCTTACTGCTGGGTCCTGCCACCAGCATCCTCTGGGTCCTACTGCCCCTGTCTTCTGTCATCTTTCACAGGCAGCTAGGACCAAATACATATTAATTTTCTAAAATTTTTAGGGGTCCCATGGGCTGGATAGAATGATCTCATGGGCCAGATCGAGCCTCCAGGCTGTATTTTGCCTGTGCTTGCTCTAGGCCCTCCAAAAGATGGTGAGGCATGGAAGAGGTGGGGATATGGCCACACCAATACTTCTGTACTAGTTTATAGATCACCCCAGTGCACAGCTGTGTGATCCTAAAAATGGGCAGCAGTGTCTTCACTGTCCTTCTACTTCATGCTGGGGAAGTCAAGGAAGCACCTGGCTTCTGGAGGTCTGTTAGGTCTTCCTAGGACACAGTCCTTTACTCAGGGATACAGATAAATGCCATATCATGACCACTTGATAACAAAGTCTTTGCAGATTTGCTGTGCATATTTATACAACTATTCCCTGTTCTGGGACAACTATTTTTTATTGTTATTGCCGCACAATGTGATGACAAAATCAAACTCTGCTACTTAGATATTTTGCTCATGGTTGTATCTTTCCTTTGAAATATATTTACAAATTAAAAAAGAATCCATTCAGACAGTCTGGCTACACATTTGCCATATCTTTATTGCACTTTTACCACGTTGCAAACAATTCCACAAAAATGCTGCAAAAGTAAGCCTAGAGCTGCAGAAAGCAGCTTTTACCCATATATGTATATATTTACACAAAACTATCAAAAGCAAAAGTTGAAAAGTAGCAGCCCTACTACAATAATCTAGAAAGATAAGAGCTGCTACCTCTGGATGGATAAATAGTACAACTTGTCATTTTACATCACTTTGTAAAATCAACTTTCAAGTATTCCTGTCAATGCACAATTATTGAAATCTCCTTCCAGCTCATCACTGTACTTTTTTTTTTTTGCTTTTAAAAGTTCATGATGTCTTAACCCTTTAAATGCTGAGTAGCTGAAAAAAAGCATTCAATTTAAATTAGGTACAGTGAAGTAGAACACTTAAAGGGTTAACACAAAATACTAAGTGAACTGTCACCAAGAATAAAGTGTGAGTCACAAAACTATGCTGTCCCTCTTTTGTTAAATTTGGTAGGTAGGTCTGTGGTATTTCATAGATATGCCATATATAAATACAAAATATTAAATAAAGGCCCCCTTCCTATACAAAAAAAGGGCAGGAGGTGTTTTGCCATGAGACTAGTGTCATCTGCCAGTGATCTCAATTTCCAAACCTTTTCATAATCTGTTTTAGGAACTAATTAAAAGCATCACATTAGACTTATTTTTCTTAATTAACTAAGCCTTCGCAGAGTCTATGCTTTACCTACTTTGGGAACAATTATATCTCATTTCTGAATTCACTGAATTCACAAAGTGGCATACACAGTCTTTTGCAAGACTTTTTTTTTTATCTTCTTTACTTTGCTAGTAAAAATGTAGTCATATGATTTCACTACCTGTTAGTTGTTATAGTGTTAACATCAGCGTCAAAGTCATTTTCAACCACATTATCATAACCATCTTTTTCTATACAGTCACTAACGGCTTTAAGAACAATCCGTAGCCTTCTGTCCATTGCCTCTAAGTGAGGCTGGTAGAGAATGGGTGCTACTTTATCTTTTAGTAAGGATTCCTCCACCAAATGGCTCAGCTTGTACTCCTCCTTGGCTAATAACTGTAATCGCAGATAGGTAGACTTCCTTATTCTATGAGAGAATGAAAAAGAATAAATCAATATTTCTGTCATCATCTGCAGTATATATACTGTACCTTATATTCACTCCTCAAAAGGGATGTTATCTAGGAAACTGCATAGCACATAAAACTATAATTCTATCTATGCCGTAAGACACAGAGTTATTTTAGGCCTACTTATGACAACAAGGAAGTTATTAACATAAGAGAATACAATGCATACATGATATATTGGACACACATTCCTATAAATGATTTTAGGTGCCTTGACTCTTGAGATGTATGGAAGAAGTTTGGTTTTCAGAAAATATTTGAGCTCCCCCTCTCTGAAATCTAGTCCTCTCACAAAGACTGGCCACCCAAAACCCAAAGCACTGAATGTCACTTAGAACAGGGGTTTTCAACCTTTTTTAGTTTAAGTACCCACAGCGGCCACACGCCAAGTGAAGGGTGGGGGGGGGGGGGGGGGTTGGTGGCGCATGGCTGGACACCAAGCAGGGAGGCAGGGACGGTGAGCGGGTGGGCAGAGATGGAGCGCCACCACCTCCCAGGAGCAGGGCTGCAGCAGGGTACCCCCGGTTGACAACCCCCACCCCACCAGTTTAATTCCTGGCTGGGGTTACTTTACCCCAGGGCTTTTTCCTGTCCAGAGCAGGGGGTCAGACTCAATGATGAAATAGGTCCCTTCCAACCCTAGAGATCTATGAAATCTATGAAACATCATTCTGAAAATCATGGCTGTTGACAGCAAGAAAAACATTTTCAAATATTCTTAAGTGCAATAGGAGCCAAAGCCCCATTTTTAAAATTTACTTAATCACACAGGGCAAAATCCCAATATACTTTACAGGCCTAAATGGCGTGTACCCAGCAGGGTGACTATAGTTTCTGGCACTAACACACAATTTGTGATCTAGGTCTGGGCACACAAGCATGTGCATGCCCACTGAGTATGGTCAGTAGGGCTGTGCTTTGGCTGGGCAAGTACATGGTGAAATAGGTTTGCCCAAGCATGTGCATCCTAAAAGTTTAGTCACAGAAAAACCACAAGTAGTGGGTGTTAAGACAGTGGAAGAGGGTTCTCCCTTTGTTTCAAACCAATAATTTAGTGGTTAGGGAACTTAGTGGTTAGGGAGGAAGAGGTGTTGGTTCTGGGCTCCCCTCATCCCATGGGTATTTGAATCTATATCTCCTGCTTCCCAATATAGTGCTCTAACCACACCAGAGGTTAGCCAGAAAGCAGACCCTTCTTTAGCCCTTCACTTGAAAGTGGTCCCCTGCGTGGCCAAAAGAGGGAGATATGTTGTGCCAGGAACAGGTCAGAGGGTGTGGGGCCCAATGGGTAAGGCTGTGCGAAGCCTTGGTCCCTGATTCAATTTGGTGAAGAATCAGCCCGATTCGGTGGCTGAATCTCTGAATCCAAATCAAATAAGAGGACCCTTTAATCTCTCCAAATTGAATCGGAACCCTCCAAATCGATTCAGAGAGATTTGGCGATACGGACATAGATACAGCTTTAAATGTTTTTTCTATGTACTTCTAGGTACCAGGCAGCTCATGAACACTGATGCTGGGGCAGATGGAGTGTCCCACAGGAGCGTGGGGGGCTCCCCAGCGCGCTCGGCAGCAGACCTGGAAATGGACCAGAAGCACTTCCGGTTCACTTCCAGTTCTGTAGATAGCACGTGGGACACCCCACCCCGGCTTGGTGACTGGTGCCTCCTGGGTCTGGGGGGGCACCCGGGGTCTCTCCATGGTAAATCGCCAAGTCAAGGAGGCATGGGGGGTCCACTTCCGGGTTCACCTGTGGAACGCTCCATCCGCCCCAGCATCGCCGCATTCATGAGCCACGTTGGTACCTTGAGATATGTAGAAAAAACATTTAAAGCTGTGTCCAAATTGCTGATTCTCTGAATCAGCAAAGAATCTTCAGACTCGGATCCGGCCGAATCGAGCCGGGGACAGTGATCCGAATCAACGAATCAAATCACTGTCCTTGATTTGGGCTGAATTCGAATCTGAATCAAATAGGGCCTGCTTCGCACACCCCTACCAGTGGGATGAATGCTGCCATGAATGAGAGGGGGCTGTGTGTACTGGCTTGGGTTCTCGTTCCCAGTGAGGCAGAAAATTTCCCCGTCATGTTCAATATTATACACAATTTCAATGCGTGTTACATGCCTAGATAGATGAGGATCTGGGCCTGAAAATGCCTGAATCCTACTAGACTCCTACATAGTGCAACCAGTTTTAAACATATTATTTTAAATGCTTTGCCTCCCTCACCTATATACCTCATAAAGCTCATCTCAAAAGAGATGTTAGCCAGGGAACTGGATAACAAACCAAACTATAATTCTGCGGGCCCCTTCTTACTCACTAAAGTTACTGGGATTATATACCACTGCCTTCAGTGGAAATATAGCAGGGAGAAGGGTCACTGGTATTGTGTAAAAAATTCAACGGCATTTAAGGGCACATATACCTTTCAGATCTTTTATTTGTTCACAAATCTATCTGGATTACTTCAGCAGATACTCTGTCAATAGCCTCAGAAATTAAACCCTGCTGTAAAAGCCCTTCTTTTTCCTCAGTCTTTTACTCTAATACAAAGCCCACAGAAGTCAATAGAGGTCTTGATTTTAGTACCGTTTACATCAAACCCTGAAAGTCTGACTTCCTCTGGGACTTGCAAAGCATGTGGAACATTTGAATCAATAGGAAGAAAGCTCAGTGAGTAGCACCAATTTATTTGCCTCTATTTAGCTAAGCGGTTGTTGAAGGGTGAAGTGAGAACATTCACCTTACTAAAGTACAGTACGGTACTGAGGGTCTTGTCTGCGCTGAGTGTAAATCTTGAGCTAGATAGTCACGCATCATTTGAAACACTGAAATATTCAACTAAGATAAACTGATTTTATGTACATATAAAGCACATACTTCATGCTTTCATCCCCATCTACAGACAGCACACTGTAGATTAAAAATTAATACTGAAATGTAACATACCTGCAGCACTGGTTTAAAGGCACCAATATGGAAAGCTCATCATGGGAATATTTTCCAAACCTGTTTAGAAATAAGGAATATGTGATAAAGGGTATTTAAGTTGAACCCATGGATGTAAGTTTTTTGATTCTGGAAAATTTAATAACTACACAAATAATACATAAATAAATCTCCAGGAATTTAGCTCTGGATCCAGAAAGCAGTGGAAGTTAAGTGCAAGATCAAGCCACTATACAATTCTTGTCTATTCATGGTGGAAATAAATATTGGAAAATTATGCTAGCAAAGCTGAGCAATGGTCTTGTGATTAATGAACTGGAGTGAGTCTGAAGGGACTTAGTTCAATTCCCAGTGGTATCACATACTTCCAGCATGAGTATGCAAGTCATATAATCTCTCTGGGCTTTAGTTTCCTATCTGTAAATTAGGGATCAAAATATTTAACTTCTCTTGTTCTTTGTCTAAATATGGATTTTTTTCACGCCAGACAGAGAGCTGTGTTTTTATACCACCTGGCCTAATGGAGCCTTGGTTTCTGCTGGGTCTTCTTTATACTTCCATATTACAAATACAGGGTAATTCATAATGGACATATTGAAATGTATAAAACATCAGAGGATTTGTTAATCTGACCAAAATTCTTTTATTCATCAATAGAATTATTAAAATATTTACCCTCTTCCATTATCTAAGTGGATAATAAATGTTTCATTTCCAAACTTTTCAAAAGTTTCATAGTGATGTCGATCCATGTTTCCTACAGAATACGAAAGAAGAATAAGTTTTTTTCAAGTTTCTCAGGACAGAAGCTAGGAGAAGGTCCAGACCTGATTTTTCATCAAAGAGCAGAATATTTCCAACAATGAAAAATGCTAAAAGTCTTGGCAACTGCAGAAGGTGCATTTAGATTCAATTCCATAATACCTTCCAGCTGCAGATTTTGCACACCCATCTTGCACACCCATTTGGAATCTCTTATCTGTTATGTTATTACAATCCTTTTGCTTTATTAAAACTATGAACACTTTTCAGCCGTTGTCTTTACATTTGTAATATATGTTCTCATAGAATGAGCCCGTATGCAAACTTATGAGATCATATATCAGATGGTAACTTTTTCTTGCTGCTTTAAAAGAAAAATTATTTTTAAATGACCAACTGACTCTGTCTTTAAATGTGACTGTCCTCATCTACAGTAAGGCAAAATGAGGTTTAACATCCTGCTAACAAAACGTGTGATCCTTAAATCGTTTTCTAAAATCATGTATTTGCCCACTGTAGGCAAGGTCTGGGCTATACTAGTTTCAGTTTCCAAGTGGTCTCAGTGTACAGTACATTAAAGTAGGCATATGCATTGTTTCTGTTACTATTACTATGTTACTGTTTTTTCTCAGCTTTTAAAACATTT
The DNA here is from genome assembly GCF_030867095.1 of Alligator mississippiensis. Taxonomy (NCBI): domain Eukaryota; kingdom Metazoa; phylum Chordata; order Crocodylia; family Alligatoridae; genus Alligator; species Alligator mississippiensis. Next base: position 48,889,147 of record NC_081836.1, on the reverse strand, counting down.
CTAACTAGATTACACAGTATGAATAGTGTCCCCTATATTCCACATTTCTCCTGCCTGCTGGTCATAGCAATTTTTCCCTTTCCCATGCTGTCTACACTGATGCAGAGAAATGCACTGCCAAAGGGGGAAAAGATCTACCAATAACAAATACTCTTATCATTTACACGTAGGAACCCTCTGTTATAAGAGAATGACACTCACTGTAAAATGTACTGTAGGGGACGAGACTGTTAGTGAACAGTTCATGGGACAAGCATGAACGACATTCAGCATTGTGCTCGCTTCTAATATACTTGCATAAATCTTTGTTCTTTTAATTTGTACAGATGCAAGTACATGTCTATGTCAGTCAGCATTTTCTCATAATTATCCTCAACCGCACATGCAGTTTGTGCAATTCTACTTGAGCATCAGAAAATTACTGAGCTATGTGAAGCAATTCCTAGGAAACCAATTATTATTAGAATGAAATGTTGCATATCATTTAAAAAGTGAGGAAGCTTACCCATTAGAAAATCAAAAATGGTCATATCCATTATGTCCAAAATTCTGGTCCCACTGTCATAGGGTGGTGTTTGCTTAACTTCTTCGCAGTAATCTGGGTCAACTTCCCATCTAGAAAAAAACATTTTTGATAACTTATATCAGATGTAAAGGTTCCTCAGTAGAAAACAGCCTGATGTTTTTCAGCCATTTAGTTGTATGACATTGGGCGAGGGTTAGAACATGCACTATCCACGCTGGCTGCTTTGAGAGGTACAAACTCTGGCATAAATGATGTCTGATGAACAGAGCTGGCTTTAGGGAAAATAGTGCCCTGGATGAACCTGTATTTTGGTGACCCCTGCCTCCTTTGAAAAGAAGCAAAAAGCAGTACGGCTTGTCCTGGTACCTAGTGCCTGCATGTAAATGGATGCGGCTCCTTTAAATTTTACCCTCCACCACTCCCACCCATACCAGAACGGCCTGTAGGCTGGAGCAGCATGTAAGGGAGTGTCTTGAAAGTGACACAAGTGACAAATTTAAAGGGACAGTGCCGGCCTGATTTTTCTTTTTCCTGTTCTGAACTTGCCAACAGCCTGCACTGCCCAGCCTGGCTTCTGAGCAGCAGCTGGAGATGAGAAGGGGGAAGGCAAGGAGGGGCAGGCTGGGCTGGGCAACTTGGAGTTGCCCCTGTCACCTGCTCTGAAGGCTGCCCCTGCTGATTAATTAAGGGGAATTTCCTGTAATTTCTAGGCAAGTCATGAATTGAAAGAAAACAGCTTGCTTGCAGATTCAAGATTTAGGAAGTCAGGTCTGCCTTGGCAGTCATCATACAGTCAAATACTTAACTCATTTGAAGTCATCATACAGTCAAATACTTAACTCATTTGAGACTTGTTTAGGGATGCAGGTATTTCCCAATTGTGTCCTTTTGCAAAAGCTGTTACAGGCTTTGTTCCTGCCAAGATTTAAGCACGTGCCCTTCTTTAGACGTGGAAGTAGTCCCACTGCAATCCACTGCAGTATCACAACCATAATGGCGTTTCTTTCAGATCTAAGTATTACTTTTGCTCCCTGTGCATCCCCTTTTACGGGCTTGACTCAAAGCTCATTGTAGTCAACAGAAAGATTTTCATTGACTTCGGTGTTTCAAAACGAGCTTTGGCAGTAAATTCCCTTTAGAAATAAATCACATCTTGCATCCTACCAAATAAGACATCATCAGCTCTGCTGCTTTGCTGCTGGAAAGCACCTTGCTCCCTGGTACTTACTCCGCTTTCTTCCGTTTATGATAGGAACGTCTCCATGGATTCCTCCAGGTTTTCCTTTTAGCTAACGATAGGTCAGGTAGGAAAGCCGCCAGAGAACCTTCAATTTGATCTGGTTTTCCACAAAGAGCATGCTCGGTTGAGCAGTAGTATGAACATTCCCCGTAGAAGCAGATGTTGTTTGCTGACAAAGAAAGGAAAACGTTTACAAACGTTCTCAAAACACATTGAAATATACCGTCAAACATGAGCACACACAAGACCCTGATCTGGAGCCCGTGGACTGCAGCAGAGAACACTTAGGCTGGATATTAGAAATAACTTTCTTTCTATGAAGTTGGTTAAGCATTGGAACAGGCTAGCTAGAGAGGTTATAGAATCTCCATCCCTGGAAATGTTCAAGAGCAAATTAGAGAGACAACTGGCTGGGATGGTTAGGTCAAGGATGATCACTCCTTGAGCAGGGGCCTGAACCAGAGGACCTTAAGAGGACCCTTTCCAACCCTAATTTCCTATGCTGTCAACAGAAAGATTCCTATGTACCTTAGGGAATTAGGATCAGGCCATAGATTAAGCCTTCTTAGAACATCGCCAGGTTATTTATATGCCATTGACTGTATTTCCCAGTGTACTCATACACATAACCTGACTTTCTTGAATCTTAGCTCTATATTTGTTATTCCTAGTAAAGTGTAGACTCGGCATAGAGCCAAAACTATGATACCTGACCATGACTAGTATTTTTAGAAGGTTTATTCAGTACTTTCTGAAAGTCAAGCCCTTTTATAGGATACCCAAAGAATGGAGGCAGGCAAAATCAAATCACTGTAAAAGAAACAGGATGAGATTTGTACAAGTGAATCTTACTCTCATTTCTTTTACAGACTGACAGGAAGTCCTTCCTCTCACGTTTTTTTTTTGTGTGTGAGTAGAATTTGTAACTTTTCAAGGGCAAATTGTTTGTTATACATGTCGATTTACAAGAGTCACAGAACTCTAGCTGTGGCAATATATATCTTAAATATAAATATCCTCTCCATAAGCTATATTATTCCATTAGCCCAACAAAAGAAAGAACTCCTTAACAGCAACATATCATATTTTACAAGGTGTATGACGTTTAAAATCTCATAACTACAATCATATATCTGAATGACAACAGGCAGGCCATGCTGTTTTACAAGCAATAAACCAGTTCCCAAGTGAATACACTAGAAGACTGAAAGACAAGTAGTTTATCCCACAAAAGAAGTAAGATTATTAAGAACAAAAGGAGTGAGATGTTCTTATTGCTGTTCTGCTACAGTGCTTTAATTATTTCCATTACACAAAGGTTTAAAAATATAGATAATATACAACCAGGGGAAGCTTGTTTCTTATCCTTACAGGAGAGTTCAATGGGGGAAAGAGAAAGAAGTTCTACACCACAAAGCCAGCCAGCTTGTGCTGGAAAATGGCTACATGTTTGTTCTTCTTTGGGAGAAGTTCAGTGCAAATCTGTAATAATGATAATGGGTAGTTTTAGTTCTCTGAGAACCTGGACCCACAGCGCATCTACACAAATGTGATTGACCTTTACACCAATATAAGCATGCTGCAAATAAATACCATCGGGTAATGTCACCCAATTTCCCTGAATGTGTTGATGGTAAAACCACTGTGGGTGCCTCTACACGATGTTGGCTTTTTCTAGCTAATCTCCAGGTTTATTTCACTCTCACAATGTACCACGATGATTCCCGTTATTATTTTGCACATAATGCATTTAACACTGTAGTTTACATCACTATAAAAAAGGCCGTGTGTATTTCACCATTGTAAAAGTGTTGTATTCCTGGCCCGAAGGCTAACTGCTTCCTGGTGCTTGCCTTGCAGCTCTGCACAGCTGTTCTTATGGAGCTATATGCTGATGTGGTCTTTGGCAAGGGGAAGCTTGAAAATACTTTTAAATTCAAGAGATGGTGAAGATGCAGTGAGTGCTAATGATGATTTTACCAGCTGATATCACCTGGATTTGTGATTCAGGGGACAAACTTTGCTAGGGAGCTATCTCCAACAGTCAATGTGTGGAGGTCAATGGATAATTACTGAACAAGTTTCCCTGGTTATTAAGTTCTATGCCTTCTAATTCTGGTCATCTGATTTGCGCATTAACTATAGTGGAAAGCTGCTATCGAATCCCTGCTTGGTCTTCTCTTCTGCAGACTAAATAAACCCAGTTCCCTCAGCCTATCCTCATAAATCCTATCCCCCAGTCCCCGAACCATTTTTGTTGCCCTCTGCTAGACTCTCTCCAACTTGTCCACATCCTTTCTATAGCGGGAGGCCCAAAACTGAACACAGGACTACACATGTGGCCTCACCAGTGCTGCTTAGAGGGGAATAGTGTTTATTCCTTACCAGTCATACATTATGCACATCTCTGTAGTCTGATAAACCGGCAACTATTATCAGCCACTCAGTGCCCCCCCCAAATTCCCACTTCAACTTGTTTTTTTTGTGTCCTCAGTGTTCATATTGGCCAAACTACTTTCTAATTCAGTTTAAAAACACAGCGAAAACAAATATATACTGAATTTATTCTGAGAGCAAGAGACTGAGACCAGCAGGGATAGCAAAATAGTTTGAGAAAGAAGGAAAATGAAGCACAGGATTGAGAAGAGGGGAAGGAAGGAAGGGCCAAGAAAACGAATCCTTTTGGCAATTTGAACACCATCGCTTTAGAATAAAATAGATTTTCCTTTAATTTAAAATGTGTGTGTTACCTTAACATTATAATAATAAAAATAATAACTTGGAGATTTCCCGTTAACTCAGATCCACCACATCCCTGACTGATAAACCGCCTGGCTTGATTATTTCCTATAATCACCTCAGCCTTTGGTCTTGGCGTTTATTCATTTCAGGATATGATTATGAGCTTGTAAACAGGAAGCCCACTCTATTTCTCCTTTAAATAACCTGTAACAGTAATTCAGACCTATATATAGGCAGATGCGCTGCATAGGAAAGCAGCATTTTTTAAATTATTTATTTAGCCTAACAACAAAAACCGCTGCGGGCCCCAGTTCTAGGACACCACAGTCTACAAGTAGGTAATGACCCTTACTTTCTTAAGGGTCTCCTTCTCAAGACTGTTTCTATCCTACTAGCTTGACCACAGCTTTCCACAAGGCTACAATCTGTCTGTGCTCTTAAGTGTTGCCTTTGATCATAACTGCAGGATTAGGAGGGATTTGTGCTTCATATACGTGTTTTTTATGACTCAGGCTGAAAGCAAGGAGTGGTTCAAACGTTTGCTTTTAGTAGGCAATTGCTGATCCTTCTGGATTATGGTGTTTGTATGAGAGGTCATCAGGACCTTCAACGCATACACGTAGACAGGGGAATGGAGGAGTGGAGGCTGCCCAGACCTTCCACTGCCCCCTAGACCATTGAGATAGTATCCAAAAGCCAAACCAAGTCCAGATGTTCGGTGCTTCAGTGACTGTAGTCACTGGCGATGTGTAGGGGGTACACATGGGTACACATGCACCCCCTGAGCATGGTGGTGCACCCCCTGTGAAAAGGTGCTGCTGGCAGTGTCAGTCCGCAATCGCTGCCAGCAGTGTCTGCCAGTGGTCCCCCAATTGTTGGTGGGCATTTGCCTGCCCCCCCTACAACCAACAGCACTACGGCTGCCTGCGGGAGCTCCGCGCTTACCACTGCCATGCTCCCACTGCTGACAGCACTGCCACCACCTGCAGGAGCTTGCCATGTCCCCCCAGCCTCTGGGGGCATGCAGTGTTCATGGCTGTAGTTATGTGCATGCCTGGGAATCAGACCTGGGTCTCCCACATGGTAGATAAGGCTTCTACCACTGAACCACAACAGCAGGTTAAATATTTTCTGTATGCTGTTGGAAACTGAAATTTACTTTGAACACGGATTATCAAATGGCATCACCCGGCAGCCACTGGTACTATTAGCCAGTGATACTGAGATTTGTGATTATACCTATGAAAAAAAATGACCTAACCCCAATATTTTAATAGGTTCCAGGCTGAACACACGAGATGATTTGCAAGATATCATAGACACGTCAGACTGTGATCTTCACTGCAGGCTCATTAGGGTAGCTAGGGAATGTATAGACCCCATGTGTCCCCCTGTACTTGCCATCCTTTTTGCAGGTGATGGAGCAGCAGAGAGAAGTGCTACCAGTTGGTTACTGCTTTCCACCTGTACAGGTGAGGGGCAGGTGGAAAGACAAGAAGTGTGCAGAACCTTGCCACTGCTTAGTGCCTCCAAAGAAAGTGAGAACTGTGTCCCTGCCTTGAAAGAATAGTGTGTTGTCCCTTAAGGGAGGAACTGAAAGTCTGCCATCTAGTTCATGGTCTCATTTAACTGAGTGTCAGAGTCGCCTGTGATCTGTTGATGTGGATAGTCCATTGGGATTTCTCTTGATTATCTGAGACAATTTAGCTCTAAAGGCATAAAGGAATCTGCTTACACCTGGAAGTTTGATTAGCTATCCTGAAGTATAACAGTTTTTTAAGGAGCAAGAGGCAGAGAAATAACACTTGTCTGCTCTCATCCCCTCTGCTTCACGGTATGCAAATTTGACCTTTTTTTAAAAGGAATTATATTAAATACAGCACTTTCCGCCACAGGAAGATAAATACCCTGTTTAACAGTTTGCTTCTGAATTTAACTTTGGTAACAAAGGAACTCTGTCAGCAGCTTTTCACATTGTCAGTGAGAACAACTGGGACTAATCATTTGGTATAAATCACATAATAGTATCTAAATAAATTCACAGTGAAGTTTACAGGCTATCACCATGATCACATCCATGGCTGCATGGGTTGACATAACTAATCTGATGTGTCCTGGCTGCCCTGTATTTCCAATCAATCATCGCTCCTGTTGGACTATTGATTTTTACATACCACTCCTAGTGACTTCAAGGGGCACTCGGTACATTGAAGAATGGCAGGATATGTCTTATTGTGAAGCAAACAAATCCCAAGCAAAGCCACAAGAGGATTTCTTTCAATAACAAGGCTTATTCTGCCCCCCCGTCATGCACTCTCTGGGCCCAGCCTTGAGATCCTTAGTGCTATCGGCTTTAATCAGTGTGCTTGTAGGACATGGGTACAGGATCTCATGGTAAAGCATGAGAGAGATGCATTATGCAAATGTCTTGTTTAAATGATGCAAAATGACTTATGCTGTTAGTGTTCCTATCTATATTCTGTGCAGAAGGACTCAGTTGAGGTAAGCAGCGTTATTTTTGGGGGTGGGCACTAGGGGTGTGTGAAACGGGCCATATTCAATTTGGATACAGATTCGGCCAGAATCAGGGACAGTGATTCAACTAGTTGATTCAGATTACAGTTCCCGATTTGATTTAACTGAATCTGAATCTGAAGATTCGATGCTGATTCGGAGAAGATTCAATGTTGATTCAGCCATAGACACAGCTTCAAATGTTTTTTCTACATACCTTGAGATAGCAGGCATGGCTCCTGAGAGCTGCAATGCTGGGGCGCATGGAGCAACCCACAGGAGTGCAGGGAGGCCCCCCATATGCTCAGCGGTGAACCCAGATGTGGACTGGAAGTGCTTTAGGTCCACTTCTGGGTCTATCAGGGAGTGCGCAGGGCCCCCCTCCACACCTCCCTGGCTCAGTGATCGGCCGCAGGAGGAGTCTGGGTGCACCCCCAGACCCAGGACGCAACAGTCGCTGAGCCAGCTGAGCACAGGGAGGGGGGAGTCTCCAGTACACTCCCCGGTGGACCCAGAAGTGGACTGGAAGTGCTTCTGGTCCACTTCTGGGTCTGCTGCCAAGCGCACTGGGGAGCCCCCTGCACTCCTGTGGGACGCTCCATCCACCCCAGCATCGCAGTGTTCGTGAGCCACCTGCTACCTAGAGGTATGTAGAAAAAACATTTAAAGCTGTGCCTATGTCTGAATCGCCGAATCTTTCCAAATCTCTCTGAATTGGTGTGTTCCGATTCGATTCGGAGACATTAAAGGGTCTCCCGATTTGATTCAGATTCAGAGATTTGGCCTGCCGAATTGAATCAGGGACCGAAGCTTTGCACAGTCCTAGTGGGTACCTGCCAAAGCACTATACTTTACTCAGTGTGATGATTTAGAGCCAAATTAAGCTGCAAATGCATATATCAAGCTTTATCAGAGCCCTGTTTGAGGAACAAGTGGCAGAGCTTGACCTGTGCGCTAGTGTGCTGAAAGAGTGTATTTAAAGATATATTTAACGTACTTGGGGGAGCAGGCTGAGGGAGTGCAGCTTCAGTGGAAGAACCCATGATGCAAGCTTGCAAGCTAGTTGCATGTGTGTTTGGGGGTTGGGAGGTATACGTGTGAAGCGAGAATCAGCACCAGAAAGAGAGGACGTATTTGAATGAACTGAAATTCTCTTGTTACATCATTTTCTAACCTGTAAACTTCCACCTCATTTGAAAAAAAGCATGAGCGGTGATACTGCAGGTATATTTGAATGTAAACTGATGGGACTTGGGGACAAGTGCCTTGTAATCATAATCAGGTGAAAAAAAATGAATATAAAAACCTGGTTTAATGATTACAATTAAAATACAAAATGTATCTGTGTATCCATCCATCTATCCCTCTATCCCTCTTGTGGTTATCATCATAAAATCTGAACAATAATTCTGCTCAGAAAGAAAAGGAAGAGTTAGCCAAATCATTTGCCTGTATTGTTCATTTGCTGAAATTAGTGTTACTCTTCATACCAGACTTTTAACAATCCTTCAGCAATCATGAGTCTGGAAAGAGGATCTAATCCTGACTATTGATTAAAGCAGAACATAGAAAGATCAGAATAAGGACTGACTCAGATTTACTATTGTTTTTCTGGGGGGAAAAATCCATAATCCCTTGGAATTAGTTAATATGAACAAAACCAACATCCTTATTAGCTGTGTAACATTGATTTCTTCAAACTGCTGCCTCAAATACTCCAAAAAATGATGGCTGACATCATTAATATGCCTCTTTTTTTCCTAGGAAATTACCATTCATTTGTAAGAGTACTAGAGTTACTGTAGTCTGCCTTGCTGCAAAGGATGTAAAATTAATTTAAATAATTACTGACCTATTTCCATTGCTCATGTTTAGTCCAAACTGCCTGAGAGTGCACTTTTCAGCAATCTGCTTTCTCTTTGAATGCAGTCTAATGTATTGACTGACCCTATTTCTGCCTGGCTCCAGGGTTTTATATTTCCCAAAGCAGGAATTAATGCAGCTCTGAAGTGCAGTCCCAAACAGCAGCTGCCTGCCACTTATTGATGTGTGAGGGCCGGATTGTTCTGTCCCTTGGAACAACACTAGGAAATGGTCTGGAGCACAAAAACTCGACAAGGTTTCTTTCTGCTGAGACTTCCTCAAAGCAGCCAATGCAGGGAACAGGCCACGTACTACAGATTAGTATTGGGCCTCTATTCGAGTGATCAGTTGTGAGTCACCCAAGAACCCCTTCAAGCTCACTGGAAGTCTATCCCCACTGGTTCGATTCAGTGGAGGGAGCGGGGTGGGCACAGCTGCTGCATACTGCAGGGGGCGAGTGATGGCACTGGGTCTCGGAGAGGTGGTCATAGCCCCCCAAGCCCTCCTACACAGTCTGTGGCAGCTCTGCCTGCCCCGCTCCCACCTGCGCCTGCAGCGTAGCCCACCTTCCTGGAAGAGGCTTGTGTTCCCGGGAAACCATGACAGGGGCTGCCGTCCCATACGGGTCACTCCCCCCTTGTTGCTCCAGCGGCAGAAGTGGGGGTGTGAACAGAGGCTGGCTGGCCCTTAGGTGAAGGGGGCAGGGAGGGGGCTTATTCCCCTGCTTGCCCTGTGCAGGGAGGGATTGGTGGAGATGGCAGTTGGGGCTGGCAGACCTGGGCTATGGCCCCCTGGGGGGAGAGGGGGCGGAGGGGGGAATAAACCCGCTTCCTGCCCTCTTAGCCTCAGGAGGCCACTCTGGCTGGCTTTTGGCCATGCTCCTGCCTGCCTGTGCTCTGGCTGGGGAGCAGGGGGGTGGGGCCAGCCCTGCTCCACTGGAGCAGAGAGCACAGCCCTGCCCAGGGATGCAGAGCATGCTGGGATGCTGGGGGACTCTGGTTTAACTTAACCCAAGAAGGGGTCTGGGGCAGAAGTTCCATAAACCAGTTTGATCAGTTAAGTCTGATACTACATTCAACCAGGTTTATCTCAGACTGGTTTCAACCATTTTGAAAGTGGTGTACGTGCAGTGAATTCATTTTCTGTTACAGGAGTAACCCAGTTTCTGCTTACTTAAACTGGTTAATGTGTAACTTCTGTCCCTAGCCCTTATGTCTAGTTTAAAATTATCCAAGGTTAATTTATATTCTTTTTTGTTTGTTTGTTTGGTTATGCTAGCATTAGCAATTCACTACATAGCTCTTCTTCCGCTCTGGTGCTCCCTGATATATTTGTTTTGCTTTGTCTTCCTAGGTTAAACAAGGCAAGGACTTTAAGTTTCCTGATCATCCTAGTAGCCCTTTGCTGTACTTCTGTCATTTGAGGAGTTTTAGTTAAAGTGCCCCATGGAGTGGACATTTTGAAACCCGGGATACTCAATGCATGTGATGGTGAGGCATGCTGGAGCTTTCTAATTAGAACGCTCCATATTAATCGAGTCTGTTCCGACACATTCTAATTGGAATGCATTGGAACATGTGTACGGTACCCATCGTACTGATGGCATATACTATTCCTGTTATTGACCCAAGTGTATCTTTCCCCAATTTTCAATTGATAAGCCCTTGTTCTTTCTGTAGGACATGCTGCCTCTCCTTTGTATTGACAATGCCCTGCAACTTCAAATCATGAATAAGTCTCATTATTACCCGCTACTTAATGCCAAGGTCAATACTTAAAATACTGAATAAGATCAAGCCTGTAGGAACCCCTACTGGTAACCTCCCTGCAGCCTGATAACATTTATTTCAGAGCCATCTTTGTCATGTCCCTTTTGCTAATTTCTCACCAGTCTATCTATACTTGTACCAGGCCCTGTCTTCTCGTGTTTAACTAATAAATCCCTGTGTAGCCCTTTATTATATGCTTTCCTGAACTCTCGATAGATTAGAGCAACCACATTTCCCTAGTCCAGGAAATCCGTTTTTTATCAAAGAAAGATGTAAGGTTAGCCTGGAATAATCTACTTCAGGTAAACTCTTGTTGCCTGTTGTCTCATTTTCCATTTACTCGCATGCCTTGAATTATTCTTTCTTACAACATTTGTTCTAAGGCCTTGCTTGCTTTTGAGGTCAAATTAGAAGCCCTGGGTTTGTAGTTATTCAGATTTCATTTTTTTTTCCCTTTCTTAAATATAGGAATTGCGTTTGCTGTTCTTTAGTCTCACAGTACAAGCTCTGATTTGACAGTTATTAAAAGCCCCCTGATAGGAGGCATGCAGGTTTGTATGCATTCCTGGGATAGAGATTATCTATTTTTCCCCCACTCTGAAGACACTTCCAGTTCTGTTTCAGCCGTGAAGATGATACTTTTTATTTCCATATCCTCATTCCTATTAGGTATCCTCCCTTTACCCCGTCTTCCTTACTGAAAATTGAAGCAAAGTATTCATTAAGTGTAAATTGTTCCACAATCCCATGTTATAACCATTGTGTATGTACAAATGTAGTGGGTTTCAGCACAAAATGCTGGTTCATGTAATTCTTTAGAGGCAAATCTGAACACCATCTACTCTGCTTTAGAATTACCCTCTTAGAGCAAAATAGGGACAATTCTGTTCGTGGTGCCAATTCTGTATATTTGAGCTATAGTGACTAATGCAGAACTGATGTGAAATGATGTCTGGTGCTACTCATGTAATACATTAAGATTTCCACTCATGAAAGTCACCGTGAGCCTTTTTAATAGGACTGTTGGATCTAGCCATTAATATGTTACCTGGTCCCAGTGCTAGGTCCAGGGATTTCATCCTTAAATGTTTAATTTCGGACCTTATCACTTTTTACCACATATTAATTAATGTAAACTGCCTGATAAGGTCAGTATGAAACACAGGATGCAGGCAGTGCATATGGTAATAGGAATCTGCCTAATTAAGCTAGGGACTCATAGAAAATGGCTTTGACAACTCACCAAGATGACTTAAGAGAAGTACATTGATTAAAAAAATCTATAATAGGAAAAAAAACACTGGTTAAGCGTTTTATTTTCCAGCAAAGCCAGATTCATAGTTTATCAAATATTTTAATTGGATTTATCTGTATCACGTAAATAGATGTGGATAAAAGATTATTCTTTGGACCTTCCTTTGAATGTCTAGAATTGCATAACGATGAGAGAAAGATTTTTATCTTAACTGGCAGTCTTAAATCTGAATTTCCTCACTTCAGTTGCTTTAAGCTGTTCAGATACTTTGCTGTAGTTTTATGATTCTACTTTCAGAAATCACTCAAGCTTTCCCTTAATATCTAACCAGGAAAAACCAAACCCCGCTCCCCCACAAGAAGCATACCATTTCAAGTCACATTACAAAAGTAGAAATAAAATGGTTAACATTTCCAGTGAGCAAAGCAAACTGCATTCAGTTAATATTATATTGGAGGTTTTTTTCATCACCAGTCTACATCTTATCTCCACAGTTTTTTTGCACACATAATTGACTGCATTCAGAAGTGATTGTGCACCTGCACACAATTCCCAAATGACATTCAAGTGGTTAATTGGAGCAGGTACAATTCTCTTTTTTTGTTTCTACAAAATGGCTGGGCCTTACTTTGTGAGCATAATCTGTGAGCTGTATGTGTAAAAAAGAGCACTCAGCATTTCAGAAAAGATGCAACCATTTGCACTGATTTATTTTGCAAGTAAAGATGCTGCTACAAATAAGAGAATGTTAAAACATGCAAACTGCAGTAGTGAGAATATATTAGGATGTCAAAATACAGATATTGCAAATGACTATGTAGGTGATTATATGGGTAGAACTATGCTCAACACAGTACACAGCTACTTTTTGTAATTAAAAATCAAAATGGAGACCATAATTTGTGTCTGATCCACACTGTGTTAATGCAAGTATGATTAAGATAATGGACTGGGACGCCATACCCAGCTCAGGCACACATTTCCTGTGTCACTTTGGCCAAGTCACATAGACCCAGTTCAGTAGAACTGTGATGCACACTGCATAGAAAGTTGCCTGACTTACAGTATCTGGAACTTAAAGGCATACTTAAAATTGAGCACATTGTTCAGTATTGAAAAAAGATTTGTATTTAAGTGCTTTGAACAACAGTGCCTTTTCTGAATGAGGGCTTTGAGCACTCTGTCTCGGCTTCCTAAATGTTAAAATTGAAATGACTATTTCCTTTCTCCTAGACATTGTCCGTCTTGTCTATTTGGATTGTTTCCACTTAAAGTCAGAACTTTTTTTACTCTTTGCTTATACAGAAAACCCTTGCTATTCATGGATACATGATTCGCGGTTTCAAATATTGAAATATTTGAACGCATGCTTTCTCCCTGTGCACGCTCTTTCCCTGTGCATGTTTTCCCCATAGTGTATAGTGTTATGGTGGTGGCGGCGTCTGCGGGAGTGCCGCATTTGCCACCGCCGGGCTCCTGCTGCCATCAGTGCATGCCATTCATGAATGCAGACGCAGAAGGCAGACGTTCATGAACGTATTTGCAGATTTCCCCATTCACGGGGACCTCTAGAATGTATCCCCCGTGAATGGCGAGGGTCTCCTGTGCAGTACTTAGCCCTAAGGGGATTGGATCTTCATTTGGACCTCGGGGCATTGTAGTCAAAATAACAATAGCAGCAACAACAGTAATAAATCCCAGGTTTGCATTTTTAAACTTTTAAAAAGATCCTCTGGAAGCTGAAATGTTGCATTTTTGAGACCACTGGAGCTGGACAAATATTGAAGAGACTAGCCAACTGCCCGTCAGGAATGATGGGGGAAGAGGGGTGGGCAGGGATGGAGCGCTGATACCTACCACTCTGTGCCACTGCCGCTGCCTCCCAGGACTGTAAGGGGGAAGCTTGCCCCGCCATCCCCCTCAGCCAGCACCCCGTGCCGCCACCACCTCCAGGGAGCAGGGCTGGGGGGACACGAGGCCGGCAGCACTGCTGGCCTTGACCCCCACTCCGTCCCCACCGTCATGGCGGCACTCTGCTGCGTTACCGCCACTGCCTCCTGTCCGGAGTGCTCTTGGAACACTCTGATTGGTTGTTTCAATTGTCATTGTGATTGACTGCTGAGACAACCAATCAGAGTGTAAATAAAGCATTATGGCTAGATAGACAGACAGACAGAATAAGGCTTTTATTATATTAGAACTGTCTATGAAGTTACTTTGAGTAAAATTCAAGAGATTCTTTATAGTGCTGTTCTCACTTTTAATTTGCCATCCTTAGGCCGTGTCCACGTGTGGTGTGAACATTTGGTTCCCCGGGGACAAGTAAGAGCAGTGCACCTTGCACTGCCACTACTTGTCCCAAGGGAATGCCCATGCATGTGGCAAGTTACCTTGGTTGGGGAAGGGGAGGCTGGCCCCAGCAGTCTTATCTGGGGTCCTAGGGACCTCCCGGGCAGTGGTGGCCTTAGGGTTGTTGGGGCCCTGGGCAAGAGAGTCATTTGGGGCCCATTAGAGGCTTAATTTTGATGACCTATAAGCAAGTCAGATATTTTTTATTTCAATTTCACTTTGCCTTATCCATGAAGCTGCAATGAAAGTATCGTAATACAATATTGATAATACAAATATTCAGTGTAATTAATTTTTATTTTTATAAAGTGTGGGGCCACAGAAAGTTGCTCAATTTGCCCTCCCCTAAGGCCGCTAATGATCCCGGGGCTGCAGCAGCAGCGATTCTGCTGGTGGAACCTGGCTGGAAGCTGCAGCACGACTCTGGCTGGCCCGGCTCTGCTTCTGAGCAGTGCACACCGTTGGTAAGTGCACTGCTCCGCTTTTTTTTCTGCAGGTTTTTTTGACCTAGGAGCAGAATGTTTTGAATATGTATTCACTCAGGTTTTCAAGCCAGAACTGTTAGATGTACTGACGCAATGTCCATAAGAATATCTGTGATACACCTGCCCCTAAACAGGTACCTCTCTCACATTTAGGTAGGGTGACTGTACGTCCCAGTTTAGTTGGGACACTCACAGATTTTTGGAGGCTGGTTCCTGGCTGGCTGGTAAGAGGTAAATTGAGCATCTCAGAAATGCAAGGTGGGGTGGGGGGCACAGTCCAGTGGGAAGGCAGAGTGGCATGGAGCACCAGGCAGGCAGGCAAGGCCCAGTGCACCATGCCACCCTGCCCCCACCTTGGTCTGCAACAGTGCCACTGACTTGGGGGAGCAGGAGGAGAGGGGGCAATGTCCCAGATTTCTTTATGGTCAGCCTATATACAGAAGTCTCAGTTGTTCAGGCAGGGGGCAGAAACAAAAGCATAGGATCAATGGAAGCAACCAATCACAGAGCACCAGAGCAGAGTAGATAAAGCAAAGGTGCCAAGTGATAGTTGTTTTGCATAATCTGCAAGTTGTGTATGAAACAGCTTTACATAAAACTTCTGTTGAATAAATTGTTTTAATGAGCAAATACATAAAAATCAGTCTCTGTGGCTAATGTATGAATGGAAAAAAGGACTCTATTGAGCACCATAAATTGTTTTTTGTAAATAGATCATGTCTTGATCTAGTGTCTCCTTGGTAAACCACACTTCTTTTTATTATATATAAGAGCTCATTTTAGACGCATAAGAACCATTAAACGATAGGTAGCTACCTTCTTAATTAAACTTCTTACGACATGGAAGGAATGCAATGCAATTAGTCAGTTTACCTGGTGAGATGAAAAATGTCCTCCACAGTTTCTTGTCACGAGTGACATCCCTTATTTCTTTGGTCATATTAACCAGTCTGCCAGCAACGGGTGGAACACGACGGAAATCTAGGATCCTGAAAGGGGAAGAAAAGAGGCAGTTTACATAAAAGATAAGAACTGAGAGAGATGCAAAAGGGGGAGGTACATTCTACAAACATGGAACCATCAACAGGCTCTAAACCAATACCCAGCCAGGGATGCCTAAAATACTCGAACATTAAGCCTGGCCCAGACATCTCCTGGTCCCAAATCACCTAGCCAAGAACCTCAAAAGGAACTCGAACTTTAGCCAAGGTTCTTGCAAGTTCTCATCTCTGCTCCTATCTCAGGGTACAAAAAGAGCTCCATCCCTAATCCAGCCCATGAAATCCCATGGTCTCCAAGTATAACGTCTGCTTCCCAGTGAACCTCATTCCTAAGGCATATATGTGACCCTGGCCACATCTACACGAGCAGCAGACTGCGCAGTTATAACTGTGCAGTTCCATCACCATACTTCTTTTTCCAGTGCTACTGTGCAGTAGTAATGAGCTAATAAGCAGTAGCTCATTATTACTGTGCAGTAGCATCACATCACAGGGGTTAGTGCCCACCCATGCTACTGCGCAGTAGCATCTTGTGTAGACACGTGCACTGAATGGATTTCATTCCACATCCTGTCCTAGGACGTCTCATGGCTTCTAGTCCTAACCCAAGCCTGAGACTACAAACGAGCTCCTAAAACTAAAGATAGGATGGCAGCTCTCTCCTGACCAATACCCATTCCAGGCAGGAGGAGCCATGCCCAGCCCAGCTCGACCCCTGCCTCCAGCTGCTGCTCAGAGGCTAAGCTGGGCATGTGCAATTCACTCACCTCCAATTCACCCACCTTGTTCCCATGCACAAACAGTGGTATTTGCCTGCAGGGAAGCAAGTCTCCTAATCCATCCCAGCATCTCCCCCCAGCCCTTTATTTCTGAAACTTTCACTAACGTTACTACATACTTAAACTCAAAGAAAGGGCACCAAAACATAAGCTTGTCCAGGGTGCCACTTTCCCTAAGACCGGCCCTGATTGTACTTACCTGTCCAAATGAAATGCTGCTATTTCGGCATTGTGCCTTTCATAGTCTGAGAAGTAAAAAAAATCAGGTGGAGTTTCCTGTTCTCTGGTTTGCCTGCAAAACAAAACAGGCACCATAAACAATGGTTAGTTTATATAAGGAACGATGCTGAAAAATCAAATACTTCATTCAAGGGTTTGCATCTTAAAAGTACTTCAGGTTTGTATTATTTGCCATACATTAATTTTATCTGGTTTCTAAACTACTGTAACAAAACTCTGGATACTAAGCCTGTACTCAAGCATGAAAGCTGCTGTCAGAAGTGCTGTTCCACTCAAGACACTTGCTCTATTTAACAAGATGTATTTTCTCACCCTCAAACATTTCATTAGCGATCCCGGTAAAGAGAATGTCATTTCATTAAATTATCATTAACTGTTATTATAAAATTTCCAAAAGTAATAAAATGTCTCTTTCTTGTTTGGCAGTCATGCCACTGCTATCAAAAATCTGACTCTTCTTTTGTATTCCTTCGCCCTAACAATGACATGTTTTCTCCGTTTCAGAAGAAAAGGAACTGTTGTGGTTTGATTGCAGTGACATATGTCATGTTTCAAAGAACATTAACAAGACCATGCACCAGAGAGGATGCAAGAATACATTGTTTCTTCATTTGAAGCACAAATAAAAATTGTCATTTTGATAGAATTGGAAAAGGTTAAAGTTGGAACATTTAACTTGGCTAAAAAATGGAAAGATCCTCACATATAACATATTCTGACTCTGCTGAGGTCAATGGGAGCTTTGAAACCATTTTCAGTAGGACCATGAATAAGAACATATGAACAAAGAAGTGCCATATTGGGTCAGACCAGTGGTCTATCCAGCCCAGTATCTGTCTGTGACAGTGGCAGAAGTGGGTGCTATACAGGGAGA
This sequence comes from Alligator mississippiensis, assembly GCF_030867095.1. Taxonomy (NCBI): domain Eukaryota; kingdom Metazoa; phylum Chordata; order Crocodylia; family Alligatoridae; genus Alligator; species Alligator mississippiensis. The sequence continues at coordinate 48,871,510 of NC_081836.1, read as the reverse complement.
ACACTGAACTGAACATCTCTAGAGGGATCTATTCCTTGGTCAAGAATTGGCATGCAGATGAAACTCCCCTCACCCTGAACAGGTGTCTGATACAAGACCTAATCTGCACTTACACTCCCTTTTGAGGACCAGAGTGGGACTTAAGTGTTGCACAGATCTATGGCCCATTTGCATGTCACCCCAAGAGTTAAAAAAAGTACTTTTCCATGCACTGTTTTCCTTGGCACAGTATTAGCAAGATGCTAAGCGGGCAAGACCTAAAGTGAGGCATCACTACAGATATGCAGAGACCAACACCACATTTATTTTCTTGTCATGTATAGCTCAAATCACAGCTATTTTGTGAGCCTGCAACTCACTTAATGAGAATCCAGACAGTGCAAAATGGCACCATGCAATAGTACGTTTCACATACGTGCCCCCCTGTTCAGCAAAAGTTCTATAGGGTAGCAATCAAATGAGCAATCGCTTCTCTCCAATTGCTCCCATTGTTGCAAAAAGTTTACAAGGAGAAAGGGTAGAAGTGAACCCAGGACAAAATAAAAAACAACGTAGTGCTTTGCCTCCACTAAGTAGCTTAGGAAGTGAGAGGAAAGCCACAAGGAGGGACAAAATAGAGTCACAAACCCAATGCAAAATACCGCACGATATGTAATTCAGAGACAATAGTCAGAGAGGCCTAAGACAAAATCCTCATTGTATCCATTCATGTCAAAACTATGGCGTAACCTCAAGACTAAGCATAATGAGCTCAATTATAAATTCAGGGAAGAGAAATTAACAGGTTTCCACTTGGCAAACATGTAAGCATTTTTATGTAGTCATATTTTTTCAGATATCTATTACATTTCTGTGACTAATCCAAAGAGAGAGAGAGAAAAAGAGAGATACAGCTCCAGTACTTTGCAAAGCATGCACATTTTACTCAATGTGGCTGATAAGCTTCCGAAAATATTACTAATTAGCTAATCAATACCATCTGCTTTTTATCTCTCAGAGTGTTTAAAAGTATCAAGGCTATTCCTTTCCAAGAAAATGTTGATCCAGAAAATACATCTTGAATAAAGGGAAGATCTTCATCTTGAGAGTGCAATAATGTACAGAAAACTGTGGATTCCTTGAAGCTACATAGCTAACATATGGGGTAGTCATTAAATCACCACAGGACCGGGATAGTTGCACAAACTTCACTTATCTATTAGCGCCCTGCAGCTCCATGCCATGGTGCTAGATATTATTAATTTTGGAATGAGTTCATTTTTCCTGTAGTTGTAACTTGGTTTATACATGTTTCTGTACTGCCATTATACCTTATTTACATAGCAGTGTATCATTTCTGGAAGGCCAAGATCTTGATCATGAGGAGCACTCAAAACATGGATAGGGCACTGAAGTCATGGCTTCATCTGGAAGAAGGAGCAACTAGGATCTCCAGACCATGATATGTTATCAGGAAACTGTAAAAGGTATAATGTGCCACTGGCCATGTCTACATAAGATGCTTTACTGTGCAGTAGACTAATCTGTACAGTAAAGCATCACTGTCTATATGTGCAGGTGCTTACTACACAGCAAATTAGTCTACTGCACAGTAAATTTACTGCTCAGTAAAGCCAAATAGCACTAATTGCACGTGTAGACATGCCCACTGTGTATGGCATATATATGTATGGCATATGGTACACCACAGAATGTATAAAACCATTTGCCTCTGGCACAGTTCTTAGTCAAAACCTTCTGACAAAGCAATGGGCAGTTCTGAGGGCCTGTCTAACTATGTTAGGAGGGCACCTAAAGCAATAAAGGCCCATGATCTAAATATTTCCCTTTATATTAATAGGAATGAATTTTACCAACAATTTAAAACTCAAATTCATGGGACTATTACCTGGTGTGCACAGTCAGATCAATGGGGTGTGTGGTCAGATCCTAATTCCCTAGGTCAAACTGTATTCTGATTTATACAGGTGCAGAGCCAAAAGATCAAATTCTTCTCTCAGTCACAATGATGCAAACCTATTTAGCTCTGTGGATTTATTCTGACCTTAGATCATTGTAAATGAGAGCTTAATTTGGCCCCAAATCTCTAGCTAATTGAAGGGCTGGGGAAGGAACCCTGCATTCTGATCCATTCTGGGTCAATTAAAATGCCATATGAAACAACCCTAGCTTCAATCCATCCTGTAGTCGGTTTTAGAACATGACTGCATTTAAAAGAAAGAGGGGAAAAAAAACAAGTGTGTTTAGTTAATTAGGTGATGGTTATTGAACAAAGACTGCCGCATAAAATGACAAATGCAAACAGAACAATATGTTAAACCTCTGCAGAAGTTTAGACCTCTGACTGATAATAAATTAGGGATAATGGTAAGAACTCTTCGGTGCCAGCGATAAAGTCTCACATCAGGTACAATGCAGGTTCTGTACCAGTTGCAGAGAGTAGGCGAGAATTTCTGGCTGCTGCTCTTATTTTGCAAACAGTTGGAAATTCAGTATTCTGCTCTTTGGAGGAAAATTTGGCAGATTTTTATAATGGCAGAATGGGAAGTTCTGGAGGAGAGACAGATGGAGTTCTGCTGATTCTGCATGTCGTTAAAAATTGTGCAGTGGCACCACACCAATTACAGCAGTAGCAGAAGACAAATCAGCACTAGTAACTTCAGCAGACGAGAAACAAGAACAAACATGAAAAACCAAGTCAGTGAAAATCCTGATGCAACAACATAACTTGGAGAAAAACAGGAGGCAAAGCAAAAAAGTGGAGTTTTGTATTAATAGGAGCACACACTATTTAATATAAAATAAATAGTTTCTGTGCGCTCATCTTTTGTTGTAATGGCAAGTCATGTGGATGAAGGAAAAAAATAAAATGAGTCAGAGCATTCACAAGTAAACACACTGAGTCAGCCCATTATTAATTTTAATTAATCACACAATGTGTTGTTCAAGAGTATTTGGACAATTTGATGTGGTGATTTATGTGTGAAAATATTTGTAAAACCTGAAATACTAATAAGCAAGTGTCACCATGAATTTCTTTCTCCATAGGTTTGGAGCAAAATTCAGTATTAATCATTTCTTATTTATTATTAGCTCTTCATGAATGTTGGCCATACACTGAGACCAAATTATTATTCTAGCTAGCCTTTATAAAACGTACACTGATTGAGAATGAGAAGAAGAAAACCACTATAGGCACTAAATACTTAGGTTAGTAATCTAAATTTAGCATCCATAAATTCTCTTGCTGTTGCCTATGTCATCATCATCAACATCAAGCATATCAAACAGTAGTAAGGTATGCCAGGACCACAGCTGTGTCCCATTGTAGAATTCAGTCTAGATGTTGTACTCTTTCAACAGACTGCCGTAAGGCTCCAATTACATGCAGAAGGGTAAAAAGCAGACAAAGACAGAAAGCCTTAGATTAATCTGAGTCGCCTGTTATACTTCAGGACATATTTATTGTACCAGACATCCAGAGACATTTCAGAACCAACTTTGTACCCCAAGAATAGTATTTTAACTAATCAAAGGATGTGTCATTGATTTGTGGTTGTGGATTCTGAGGCCCTTTCTTTTGAAGCAGGCCATACTTCCTGCTTTTGTTTTAAATAAGTCCATAAGTAATTAGCAGAGTTGACTGAAAATATTACAGGGGAGCAATAGATGACGGTATACACTCATAAGGCAGCACCAGTGAGTGGATAAGTAAAATTAAATGAACAGGTATCTTTTTTTACATGTTGTGCCAAACCGTTTGTGGTTAGACTGTAAGGTCTTCAGGGGTAGGGACTTTTTAGGTGTCTAGCTGTATTAGACCATCAGGCATGACGTGGCACCAGTCATGACTGGGCATGCCTGCAATACACATACTGATAATAAGTATCTTGGAAGCAGTGGATGGGATCATTTGAGGTGGAACAGTAGTAAATCCTGCAGCAGGAGAACTGGTAAGAGCCTTAGCAGGCCAGTGAAGCAAGATAACTACATTGGCCCAAACACAACTAACATGGATGAGAGAGTAGTTTTGCTATTCTAACAGATAAGTGGAGATTATCTGGGTGTACCTAGAAATATCAGTTGTCACTGTTCTCCTTGAAAAAATCAGTACTCTTCTGATATAGTGCTTCTCACTGGGCACGTCTACATGTTCATTAATGCCCCTTAGTTACTGCACATTTAGTTTAGTACCTCTAATAAGAGGTAGAAACTGAATGCGCCGCGACCAGAGTTACTGTGCAGTAGTGCTGGCGCACGGTTTTTTAGTGACGCTTACTACACAGCCTAATAACACTGCGCAGTAGGGCTGTGCGAAACACCATCGTTTCATTTCGATGTACGTTTTCCCGCTTCGTTTTGAAGCACTGTCCCATTTTGTTTCATCAAAACTGTTTTGCTGTTTCAAGGTGGTTTGAAGCTTCACCCACAGGCTATAATGGGGAATCATGAAAATGCCTAAAACTTTGTCATTTCTTGCCTATTTTGGATTGCAGGGATGGTAGCCCCTTCTGAGGGCATGTAGCCTGCAAAGTTTCAAGGAGATAGGTGCAGAGGTTTCTCTGAAACTGCACCTCAAACTTCAAAAAGCAAAACTCGTGACACCTGCCAGCAGCGGCAGCCTCCTGTCATCCGGCGCACAGATCTGGGGGCCTGCACCCCTGGGACGGATGTGGGGCCGTGCTGGACTCCTCCTGGGGGTGCGGGCCCCCTGGATCTGCACCGGATGACAGAAGGCTGCTGCTGTCACCTGGGACCAATGCTGAGTGCAGCCCGCGCCCAGCGCTGGGTAACACTGATGCTGCCACTGGCCCCAGGAAGCAGTGGCATCCTCCTGTCATCTGGCCCAGTGATGGGAGGTGGGGAGAGCCAGGGCTATGCTCCGAGCGGCTCTACAGCCCCGTGGAGCTCAGCCTGGTGGTGGGAGGTGGAGTGCAGCCTGGCAGCAGGAGGCAGGGAGAGCCAGGGGTGCACTCTACCTCCTGCTGCCGGGCTGAGCTCCATGGGGCTGTGGAGCTACTTGGAGTGCAGCCCAGCAGCGGGAGGTGGGGAGAGCCAGGGCTGCACTCCAGCCGGCTCCGCCAGCCCCACAGAGCTCAGCCTGGTGGCGGGAGGCGGGAAGAGCCAGGGCTGTGCTCCGCCTCTCTCTGCTGGGCTGAGCTCCATGGGGCTGAGGAGCCATCACCGGGCTGCTTCGAAACTCATAATGTTTCGAAACTTTCAAAATGTTTTGAGTGCCCTCATTTCATTTGGAAGCCGTTTCGAAGCTTTTTGTTTCATTTAGATTTTACTGTTTTGAGCTCGAAACACGTCGAAACAGCTTTGAAATGAAACACTCGGTGAAATTTTGCACAGCCCTACTGCACAGTAGGCTATTAGCACAGTTAATAACCACTACACTACTGCACAGTGTTATTAGGTTAATGCACAGTAAGCATCTGTGTAGACACGCCCGTTCACTGTGAAACAGTTAAGGTGATTAAACTTGGTTTCCCCTTGGAGGAAGCAGCGTTTCAGGGACTTTCGCGTAACATATTGTACAAATACAGTGTTATCTAAAATGATAAAACGCAGATAATACTGTACTAAAATGTGTCACTTAGCAGCCTGCTGCTATTGCTACTACCTTACCAGTTGCAAGGGAGATGGGAATAGCCCTTCCTGTTTAGGAATATAGGTCTGGACAGGGCTTCCTGGCTCACTGCATCCACTTCCCTTTTGCCACATTAAGTCCAGAGCATAAGCACCGTTTTTTTTTATCAACGCAGATGTCTGTGAAATCTTACTATTTTTTTGTGAACTTGCTTTTCTTAGTAGTTGAAGAAACAGAATGAAAGTCCAAAGATTATTTGTGCGATGTTTTCTCTTTATGTCAAGTTGGATTGTGTTGGAATGGAATGTAGAGTGCCCCGAGATAATCGAAAGCTTATTACTCTAAGTGAAGGAGGCAGCCCATCGAAAAAAAGGATGTCTCTGAGGCAGCTGCAGTCCTTAGTAGGGCACTTAAATTTTGCATGCAGAATCATATCACCAGGGAGAGCTTTCTATCAGCATTTGGCATCAGCTTGAGCAGGTGGGGAAAAATGCCACTTAATTTTATAATACCTTTTAGTGGCTTAGTATGTCCTTAGGAAGATAAATGATGTTGCTAATGCATCTACATCTACAGTAGCAAAGATATCTGGCGCCTATTTGCAACTCCTTCTGGAATCTTGGCAGCTCATCGTTTTGGCTTTATCAAAGCTTTCTGTTACAAAAAGCACTCCTAGGAACTACATGAGCTGTTTACAAGAGCAAAATATGGTCCAGAAAATGAGCAGCCAATCAGGAATTCAAAGACATGCAATTTAATATGTTAGAGAAAGGATGTTTGGCCCAGTCAATCGCTATTGTCCACATGACAATATGGGCTTTTGCAAGACATTGGGCTTCTAGCATTAGCTAGCAGTTCTATGATTAGAAAAATAGGAGAATATTCACCGTGGCAGAAAGACAGAAATTTGCATAGGGATGCAATAAAAATAGGGATAATTAACGAACTGCTGAAACTGATAAATACCATGATCGTGCTACTGCCTGCTAGCCCTGGGGGATTTTTTTTCCTGTGAAGTAGAGAGCTTGACAATCACATGTACTTAAAGACCAGCTAACTTAACATTAACAGGAGAATTTCAGCCATCTGAATGAAGTCCAGATAATGAGAGACATTTTTATATAGAAATCCTCTAGTTATAAACAAAAGATCCTCCCTCCACACACCCAGAAACAGCCTACTAGCTTGTCCTCAACTACAATTGCTGAGATTATCTTCTCTTCCCAGTGCCTTGACCATAACTCTTTCCCTCTAGAATCCATGTGCTGGCTTCACTCAACTCTAAGTCCTAGCTTGATATTTTATTTCCAGGAGTATCCATACACATCTAGCTTTATCTCCTCTTGTGCTCAGCATAGCTCTCTGTGCTCTGTTAGTATTCCTCCTGTGATATGCCCAATGTCTCTTTTGCCTCTACCAGACTGATGCCACTTTTTATACTATATCACATTTAGCAGCAGAACGTCACTAGAGATATGTGCAAAACAATTCCCTGCACCTCTCAAAGGAAAGTCTACAGACAACCTGGCCCAGGAAACATTCTAGGTGGGATCACGTGGCTCTCTAACTCTGACCAAGATCAGCTGTATCTCATCTTCTGGCCTGATCTGATGAGTACTGAGGACTATGGGTTCCCAGTTCCAGACTAGGTTTGGGGTTGTTAAGCTCTTTACAGGATTTGAGCTGTTACACTCTACAGACCAGAGCCCTGTTCCTTACTTAGCAGGTCCCTTATGAGACAGGGATTGTTCTGGTTAGTGCATTAAATGAATACACTACCAATATATTTAATTAGAGACAGGTTAAAACCTGGACCATTTGTTTTCACTTATCCTTTCCAAAATATAGTAGTTTGGATAATATGAACTCCAGACACAAACTGACCCAGATCTGGAAGCTGAATTGTGACCTCCTCAGGTCACTGCTAATAAAAGTGGTACTCAATTCCTCTAAAAGAGAATTTAAAACCCCTCAGAGAGAATACAAATATTAGCAGCCAAACAGGACACAAGTTATTCAGGTTCATTATAGAAGGCAATATAACATAACTGGATGTACAATCAAGGTAACTGTCCCATGTTCCCATGCTCCTGTTAGTTTAGTCTCTAATGAAACAAAAATGAGGCTCTTTAAAAAAGATTTATATTTGCAGATTTTTATTTTTTCTTATAATGCTCTGGATTTGGGACCCAATTCTTTGTGCACTGCATTAAGTTCATTGGTATTGCACTTGGAATAAAGTCAGGACACCATTTGGCATACCCTCACACATGCAAAAACTCTTTATTGTTCATCAAAGAATGGAACATGAAAGCAAAAGATGGCACAATCAGATTGCGCAGTTCTTCAATCAGTCTTTGTTGTTTTCAGATATACAGGACAAAAAAAAGGACATTTTTTTCAGGGAGGAAGAAGCATGAAGTTTGACCAATCCATATTAGAGACAGGCCAAGTAAAGACATGTCTAACCTCATGGAAAAAGCAGATGCAGAATTTTAGTGTGAACACGTGAGTGAAGATGTCTAATAAACCCATCACTCCTTTTGGGTGTGATGCCTGGCACCTATCCATCTTCTTTCTTTCGGGAACTCAGCTGACACAATCAGCATCACACAAACAAGATGTCAGAGCTAAAACAAGGGAAGTCAGTTTGATGGGAAATATATTGACAGTAGAAATTTTAAATCCACAGCTTTTTTTATTGAGGCGCTAACTGAAAAAGAATACAAAAGGAAATGTAGATACAAGCCACACAAACCACGCAAATCGATTACAGCAAAAAAAAAAAAAAAGATGGACTCTGATACGACCTAACTGCAAATAGGTGTACATACACTATATGTACCTAAAGACCAACTAACTTAACATTAACAGGAGAATTTCAGCCATCTGAATGAAGTCCAGATAATGAGAGACATTTTTATATAGAAATCCTCGTTATAAACAAAAGATCCTCCCTCCACACACCCAGAAACAGCCTACTAGCTTGTCCTCAACTGCAATTGCTGAGATTATCTTCTCTTCCCAGTGCCTTGACCATAACTCTTTCCCTCTAGAATCCATGTGCTGGCTTCACTCAACTCTAAGTCCTAGCTTGATATTTTATTTCCAGGAGTATCCATACACATCTAGCTTACAGTCGTACACATCTACACTATACACTATACATATACCAGGTGCTAATACTTTCTATTTGACACGATGCTTTCAGACATGTAGGGCTATTTCTTAGAATGTTTGTCTACATAATCCCTCTTATTCTGCAGCAAATATCTCAAATCTAACACTCAGGCACAGTGTGTAACCACGCATGCAAATATGCACAGTTGAGTTGAGGTGAGTGCCTTTGATAACGGGCCAATTTCTCTTCTGGGTTATCACACCAGCACTGTTGTAACTGAGAGCAGAATTCGGCCCTGTTAATACTGTTTGTGCGTGTGTGCATGCACGTGTGTGTGTTTATACACTGCTGCTCTTGACAGTGTTGAGAACACACACACTATAGATATGATGACTGCCTTATGGACAGTTCTGGGGACTTCCAAAATTATCCTGCCTAGTGCTGGGGGTGCTGGATCCAATGATCTTGCGAGATGCCTTCTAGCCCCTTACAATCTATGAACCTATGAACCACTCTGAGCTAAGGAAAAGGATCTCTGAAGCTGAGAGTACTAAGAACTGCTCTGCGCTTTGGGCATGGAGGGTGATAAAGAACACGCAGACTAACAGATAATATTGTAAGTAACCTGCATACTATGAAATTGCATATGTTATTACATACGAGAGCATGCGTGTGTGTATGTGGACATGCACATACATGTATAAAAGATTAATTGTGAATTTTCTTTCAACTTCCTTTATGGAGGTGGCTGAGAGTAAGGAGAATAAGTGGATACAAATGCCACACTGGCTAACTGGCTACATATCAGACAGAAAAGCTTCTTAGCCATCAGCTGTAAAAAAAAAAAGTGCTTGTATGGAAAACAAAGAAATGGTAAGAAAAGGCAGACAAGTGCTGGGGGGGGGGGGGGGGGGTCCTGTCACTAATTTACTTAGAGGATATGTAACATCATAGCCCAGAAATAACATTTGATGCATCTTTGTGAGAGAAACCAGGCTTGACATACAGGAGTCGAAGGATTAAGAGAGACTCAACAGCCTTACAAAACAGTTCTCGGTATTCACTTTAATATGGTCAGTGTTGTTGCCACAGCAGGGAGAAAAGAGCCTCATAGCAATTAAATAAGCAGAGAAGATCATTAACAAAGTGCTGCAATGATATTCAGTGCATCTATTTAAGGTATCTGTGTTAGGGACCTAACGTGTAAAAATCCTTTTATTTTCCATACCACCGCCTCTCTGCTTTAGATGCATGCATTCCAGCAAGACAGTAGCGCGTGCATTTTAGCTATGGCCAGTCCATGGAATCTGTCATCTTTCCCTTTGATCCATCCCTTTGAGGCCCTAGTTATATATTGTCTGCTCACCAGAAACTGCAAACATGAAAAATGATACAACTGCAAAAAAAAAAAAAAAAACCTTTGTGAAAAATAGGCAAGGCAAACAACTTGCTTTGTGCCTGGGCAGCCTCAGGTTTTCCTCAGAAAAGAGAATACAGAATATTTTGTAAGTAGAGAGGTTCTGAATATTTAAACATCTGGAGAGCTCTGGCAAGGTGGGAAGAAAAATACTTACAGAATCAAAAGTTTAAAGCAGTTCTTCAGCACAGAGAACGTTGCTTAATATGCGCTTTGTCTGGGGTCATTCAAGGGTAGAGATTAAGAGGAACAATAACAGCAAAGGCATTAGAAGCACCAAGTATTTCCAAATAATGTCCTTTGGTGGAAGGCTGGAGATTTTGTTGCTTTTTTGCTGGCGTGTGTATGCGCCACAGATATGCCAGGATTGAAGATATTATTTCGATCTAGATATACTGTGAATATCGTCTGAAAGTGCATTTTGAACATGCTGCGTTGCGAATCAGATGCGTACCAGTAACTTCTTCCGTCCATCTGTTTATCAAGCTCCTTATAGGGATTGGATCGCATTGCCGGAGTTGCTTAGGGCAGCACGGTCATGCACAAGATTATCCTTAAAATACCTCTGGGAGGCAGAAAACTACTATTCCCATTCCATGCAAGGACAGTTTAAGCATGGATGTGATGCTGCAGTGAGCTAAGCACTGTCACCTGACCCTGAAAGGACATAACATGCTTAACTTTAGACAGAGGAGTCATCAATTGGTTTAAAGGTGTTCCTTCAAAATTAAGCATCTGCTCGTGTGCTTTGTTGGATCTGGCTACAATGCTGAGCACTCTGCAGGATCAAGCCAAAGGTGACTTGCTGAAGGTCATGCATGCAGTCTTTGGCAGAGTCATTAACTTATCATAGGTCTCCTGAAACCCAATCCACTTCCTCAACCTCAAGATCAATCTCAGAGGAGAAATAAGATTTCCTTTCTTATTCATGATAGCAAAGACCTGAGGTGAAATCCCAGGACTCTGTGAAAGTCACTGCTGTTGATTTTAATGGGGCCAGAATTTTACCCTTTAAAGATCATTCAAGTTTTGATGCCTATAGTCAGTATAATGTGTAGCCAGATCACTAACATTGGACTCATTAATACCGCAGAGAGGTGGCTTGCCGTGTTAGTCTGAAATCAGGCAGAAGTTTGAGCAGGGTGGCACCCTAGCCGGTTCAGAGAGGCATCAGCTTTCGTAGCTGACAGCCAGTTTGCAAGATCCTTTCTTGGATCATAGACGCCGATGAAGTAGACTGTTGGCAACAAAAGCTCGTGCCTCTGAACAAATCAGTCTCTACTCTGCAGCAGTCATTTAAGTCTACTTGTGGGGATAAGGCAGGCAAGATTTGATCAAGTCCTGACTTTCCTCAGCAGTAGTGTAACCAGGACTAGGGGGACTGGGGCTGCAGCGCTGGGCTCCGATTTGTGGGAAGGGGAGAGCGGGGAAAAAAGCAGCTGCAGCAGCTGTGCTAGTGCCATAGTGGCAGCCGGAAGTTGTGGCTGCCCCCGTGCAACCTGCTGCCCCGGGTGCCTGTCTGCCTTGTTACACCTCTGCTTCTCTGGTTTTTCCCTAGAACCTATGATATCCCTGCAGTCACCGGAGTCCCAGAGATAAAACCTCACTTGAAAAGGCCGTAGAGCAGGGGCAGGCAATTATTTTGTGTGGACGGTCGCTTACTGAGTTTTGGCAAGCCATTGAGGGACGCATGGCAGGCAGCCCAGGGCAGATTAATATTAATTTTCTAAATTTTTTAGAGGCCCCGCAGGCTGGGTAGGATGGCTTGGCATGCCACATCCAGCATGTGGGCCGCATTTTGCCCACCCCTGGCTTAGAGACATCACGGGTGGATAAGATGGACCAAAAGGCCATGGACAACAGCCCTGACCCTAAAGCCAGAGCATTTTCCTCTTCAGCCTGTCACACCCAAATACTGAGATACGTGTGGAAGGAATCAGGAATACAGGACTGGACATGGTCTTTTGGACCACCAAGTCAGTCCCTATATTCAGAGGCAATAGCTGGCAAAGAGCTCCAAACAGCATCCGCTCCAACCTTTCCATACCACAGTAACAAAGCACGTTGTGCAAACCAAGCCAAGAAGACCCCGCAACATGCCAATGGCAGCACAGGGACGAGGGTGCTACTGATGTCTGGCCACTGCAATGGCAGAGGACTTACTAGGTTAATACCATATTTGCTTGCATACCACACATACTCTTCCCTCAAAAAATAACTCTCCAAAATTGGGGTGCACGTCTTAAACAAGGAAGCTGGTTTTCTGCCTGGAATATAGAGCATGAAGCGCTGTAAAATGGCTGGTACTTCTTTTTCCTTCTTTCCCCCCTCTGTGGCTGCATGGAGGGAGGAGTACAATCGAGTCTTCATCAGTAGTTAGTCTTAACCCTTTCAGAGCTGGGACAGAGCCTAATTTTCAGCTTGCTTATTCTCCTCCCTTTTCTGTCTAGCTGCATGCAGCCGATTCAGCTGTGAGGGGGTTAAAACCACAGCTGTTGCCTGAGCAGAAAAGGGAGTGTGAGCTGAAGATTAGGCTCTGCCCTTTCTATGCATCCATTACTTTGGAAAATCTTTTCTCTTCATTTTGCCTTCTGAAAAATAAGGTGCATGCCTTGTTTGGTGGCACATTATATGCGCAAAAATATGGTATATGCTCAGAGGTTCCCTGATAGGGGACCAGGCCCCATGTTAGAGAGGAAGTTAATAACTCCTACAGTCTTTGCTAAATCTGACCTGAGGGAAAAATTCCCTCCTGAGAAGGAATTAGAAGTAGGGTACAATATTTATGCCCTACGTTTCTCCTATAGGCCTTGGTCCTACATTTCACCATGTAGGCCTACATCAGAATTTCTTTTCCTTGCTCTGTCTCTCTATATTTACATTACGTGGAGCACTTGCAATTTTTGTCCTCGTAAGTTTTGGATAAAATTGAATATGAACCATTTTCCGTCTCTATTAGATGCTTAAAGAAAATTATATGAATCTCCAAGTTACATTTTATTATGGCTTTGCAAAATAAACCAATTTTCTTCAGATCCTGTTTTAGAAAGACATTAGAAGTGGTTTATTACTCTGTTGCTGCACGGTCTCCACAGAGGGCAAACCCATAATCCACATCTATACCAAGACCATTCCACTTCAGAGTGAATTTCAAGGAACCAAATGCCCTGATGGAAAATATGTAGGAGAAACCAAACCACAACTGTGCACCAGAATGAATGCACACTGAAAATCTATCAAAGACAAGAATGCCTAATCACTAGGGGTGTGCGAAGTGGGTCTTATTCGATTTGGTTTGGATTCAGCCCAAACCAGGGACAGTGATTTGATTCATTGATTTGGATCACTGTCCCTGATTCGATTCAGCTGAATCCGAAGATTTGATGCTGATTCGGAAAATCAGCGATTCGGACATAGACACGGTTTTAAAAGTTCGTTCCATGTATCGTGAGGTACCAGCGCGGCTTGTGAATGCTGCGATGCTGGGTTGGATGGAGCATCCCACAGGAGTGCGGGGGCCCTCCATGTGCTCGGCAGCAAACCCGGAAGCGGACCAGAAATGCTTTTGGTCCACTTCCGGGTCTGCTGCTAAGCGCAATGGGGAGCCCCCTGCGCTCCTGTGGGACTCTCCATGTGCCCCAGCATCGCAGCACTCACGAGCCCCTGCTACCTAGAGGTATGTAGAGAAATCATTTAAAGCTGTCTCTATGTCTGAATCGCCAAATCTTTTAAAATTAATTTGGAGGGTTCCGATTTGATTCAGAGAAATTAAAGGGTCCTCTGAGTTGATTTGGATTCAGAGATTTGGCCACCGAATCAGGCCGAATCTCTGCCAAATTGAATCAAGGACCGAAGCTTCACATAGCCCTACTGATTACCTGTGGGTGCACATTTCTCACAAGAAAACCAGTCTCTCTCCAATCTCTCAGTTTTAATCCTCAAAGGGAATTCACAAAACACCTTTCAGAGACAAGCCTATGAACTTCACTTCATCAACCTACTGGATACAAAAAATCATGGACTAAATATAGACACTGGATTTATGACACATTATAACCTGCCTGACATCTGACTCCCCAGGTACCTCTCCACTATTTACCAGCTACATTCATTCCTCCCCACCCCCCAACCTGTCTCTCACCCACATTTAAAGCTTTCTTGCATGCATACCAGCTTCTGGCTTTTTTACTATTCATTCCATCCTGGAAGAGCACAGACCAACTGCAGGTTCTTCTGCAGCCTGACAAAGGGTATTTGTACCCAGAAGCTTGCAAAGAAAAATGTTTCCAACTATTTGAGTTGTCCAATAAAAGATATCAGGTTTACCAAAAGGACCTTGACTTCCAAGGAGCCATACCTTCTGGTCTGGGCACAGTACCTTCCTAATGCAAACACAATGACGTAGGCTTTTAAAGGAGTTCAGTGCCCTCTATTTATAATTTACTATAGGGGGGTTACTGTGTTGTACTGAACTGTGATATTTGTTCTGACAAAACCCAAGTGCCCAAGATTGTGCAGACAAACATATCTGTCCAAAAACATTAGCAAGACTAAAGTGACTTGTCCTATGTGTATCTACTGAATATAGATGGAATCTGCTGATCTGTAACAACAGTGGAGGTGAACTTCTCTCCTGTGCGGAAGGTCTACTCCATTCATGTATCTCAATGGGCTTTACAAAGAAGGTCAACGTCATTATCCCATTTATAGGTGAGGAAATTGAGGCCTAGAGGAGCGACACTTCTTTGCCAAGGTCACCCTGAAGGCCTGAGGCAGAACCAGTGGTGAATCCCAGTTCTATTACGTCCCATTTGAGAACATCGTCCTGCTAGTTACACTGTCTCTGTCACTGTGGGCACCTGTAAGTGCTCAAAAGTGGCAGATAAGCAGGGCACAGGTGTAGCGCTGGTCATCTACCCGGGGGTGCGCTTCACCCTCCCAGAACTGCATCTCAAGGTTGTTTTAGTACAAAATTGAGAACATCTTCAATAATTATGCCGCAGATGATAGCAGGCATGTGGTTATTGCAAGATAATCTCTCCCTAGGGCTAAGTGTTTCTAATTCCTGAGAGGTGTGATTTCCCAATAAAATGCACACACCCTTGAACTTGCTTCACTGCGGCTATTACCGTTCTTTAATGTGTGGCAAAGGGTGATGTGCCTCTCTGAGCTGGAAAGAAGATGTAATTGCCTGGTTCAGAGTACTCTGTGGTTACAAAAGAAATGGGAATTGCTTTGATATGGTGTGGCATTTCATTACACTAATAAAGCAAACTATTCTACCACCTTCTTTTTATTTTTACTTCAGGTCTCCTGTATCATTGCTTCTCTTCCTCTGTCAGCAGCCATGAGCTCTGCGAAGGGTAACTTGCTCTGAGCCCTCCACTCTCTCTGCAGTTCACAGCAAACTTCCATGCCTCTTTCCTTTCTTTCAGTGGGAGGTTTGCATAAGTGAGGAGTGAAGAACGCCACCACGTTTACTTCAGTGCTCCTCTAGCTCTTTGTGTGGGCTGGCTGTAACTCAGTCAGCGGAAAGATGAAATATCTGCAAAGCTTTAAATACAAATACAAGCATTGGCCATCTACTGCAACAATAATAACCCCCCCCCCCCCCCCCCCCGGCGCTATCTATTAACCTTTGTGGATTTTTCTTTAAATGGCTACTAACATGTATAAGCTGTTGTGACTAAGCCAGTCTTCAAAGCATTTTGGAGTATCATGACATCCCTAGTTTGTCATTACAAGTATTTCTGCAGTAGATACTTCAAGTGCCTGAGTAATTTAGGAGCAAAAAATCCCACTGATTTGTGCTTTGAGGCATGCCTTTAAAAATCTTACTCCTCATCCAAATTTATTCCTCTCTTCCTGGCTACCCCAACCCCCATACTAATCTGTACTTTATAGTGAGATCACCACACTGCACTAATGGGTTTGGAAACCATACTTGAGATCCTTCGTCTTGTCTGGATAAGGGTTGGGCCGTTCTCTGCTGACCCACAGGGATGCCCTATTGATCCCCAGGGAAAATCAGATAGCATTATCACTACAGATCATCCTTCTCACTTTCATTAGAGAAGGGGTTCTTTAACTTCCAGGTTTCCACATTAGCCTAGGCCCTAGCTGGTGAAAGCTTCAGCAGGGATGAATTAAGCCAGTACTTTCTAAGTTCCTCAAACAGAATATTATTCAGTAGACATTGCCATCAGTGGAAACAACACTTGCTTTACTTGAAGGAACCAATGACTATGATTTTCAAAAAGTGCCCATTGGCTTAGGTCCACTCCTAGTGAAATAAAAAATATTGAAAATCCCAACCTAGAAGAATAAGGAGCAGCAGGACAGCACAGTAACAATGCTGAGCTTTACTAGCTAGAAAGAAAGTCTCTCTCTCTCTCTCTCTATTTATTTTCAGCAGGAACTCTTGGGGCAATTGCTATTTTATATAAATATCTGCTGTCAAGTGAGAATGTGTTCAGTGAACTACCATTCTCAAAGTGCACAGCAAAATATTCATGCTTCATGGATCACAAAATGTATACACCTAAATCTCAAGGAAAGTTTAAGCAGAGTGTGGGGGAAAAATATTCGTACTGAGATGACTGAGTTTAGTAAATGTCAAATGTGACACAAGTATGCTAGTTTTAATGAGAGTGGGGGAAAAAAAAAAGCAGTGTAGGCCAATTTAAATGTAAAAGCTTACTTTAGCTCAGGTTGCTTTGTAAAATAAAAGATGAGTACATGTTAAAGCCCGCTGAGGCAGCTAATGAAAGCAAGATGGGGGGGGGGGGGGAAGAAACAGAAAGAAAGGGGAAGAAAAAGAAAAAGTTTGCAAAAGATGTGCAGTAAACCCTTCTAAGTGAAATACCATTGTTGCCAGACATTTTTTACTAAGCTGATTTATGATATGCAGCTGCTTTTCAGTAACTACATATGTTTGGCTACTTCTCATAGAATTTTTAAGCTGCATTAAAACATCTCTAAAAGATGCAGCTTATCTACAGTACAATGTTGTGTGTGTGTGTCTGTATAATTTACACACATTCTTGAAGGGTTTTTTAAGTGAGGATTATTTTTTTTTAAATCAAGTAGATCAGAGACAATCACATCTAGTAAGTTAAGCTAATTTTTATTGTCATTATTAATGAGGCTTTCAATATATGTACACATATCAATATTGAACATCCATGTTACGTCAATCTCTGTCTTTTCATATTCCACCCCGCTATTTGAACATTGAATATATTCAATATTCATATGTGTATATATATTTGAATATATGACTCTGATGCAAATAGTCTTTATTTCTCTGCCTTGTGCCTGACTTCAGGCTAACACGGTGAATTATATTTCCCTGCTATTTTTCCTTCTTTTCCTATGTCTGATCTACTTCTCCTTGAAGTTGATGGAAAGTCTCTCAGTGATTTCATGGAGAAGTGGATCGGGCTCTTTTAGAGTCATGTGCTCAGTTATGACATGTACCCACATGATATAGGAATTGACCCCAAATCTCACTGACATAAAGGGAAAGGCTCCCATTGTCTGCAATAGGCTTTGGATCAGGTCACTGAGTACCAGAGGTACTGATAATGATATTAAACATTATGTCCGTAATAAAGTTGAGCTGGGGAGCATGACATATGACTAATCCAAACGTGGTCACTATAGAGAAAATTGTAAGATCTTACTAGCATCAAGTTGGATGCTTTTAGGGTTGATTGTAAATACTTCTTAAACAATATAATAGCATTAAAAGTGGAACCTGAAACCTGTCACACAACCAGGTAAGTCCCTAACATTTCTAAGCTTGAGTTCTGTAGATAAAAAAAAAACAACAACTAGTAATCCACAATCCACTTGCCTTTGGTTTCTAAAAGGTCATTTAAGTTCCTTCTTTAAGAGATCACCAATAGAATGGCCCCATCACCTGTCCAGGTTAATTCAACCTAAAGAGGGGGGGGATATTTTAATTTTAGTGTGAATACCTATTTTTGAATACAACATGGAAACTGCTCTGGATGCTTTGTTTCCCATGCATCTTCTAGACAATATTTGATGGCCAAAAAATTGTTGGAAATCTCTCATGGAATATGTATTTCAAACTTGTGAAAGCACAAATCTTCAGAGGAAATCTGATTCTGGACTTTCTGGCTACCAAGTGGGGAGACTAGAACAAAACCACGTGATCGCTGACAATCAGAACT
This sequence comes from Alligator mississippiensis, assembly GCF_030867095.1. Lineage (NCBI taxonomy): Eukaryota > Metazoa > Chordata > Crocodylia > Alligatoridae > Alligator > Alligator mississippiensis. The sequence continues at coordinate 48,853,178 of NC_081836.1, read as the reverse complement.
AACCTCCAGAACTCGGATGCAGAACATAAAGCTCTCACATCAAATTGCCTGTGTCCAATCCACGGACGGAGGTTTAGTCAGGGAAATGAGATAACAAATACTATTTTCGATAACAAACTCAATAAAGCTGTAATCTCCTTGTTGACCAACTGCAGATGGAAGAAGAGCCTAAGCTTATTGAACAAGTGATTTTCTACAAATTATCTGTCCTTTCAGAGAACATCCTAACTTCTACAGTTCAGGTCCAAGCAAGGGGTGGGGTTGAGATTTACCACCCAAATGACACGTTTTTTCTCTCTCGGTGGTTGCCTCCATTATTACAGTGCAGACCGGATCCTTCTCCCTTTAGGAACACTTTTTAATCCCAGTTGAATGGACAAAATGGCCACAAAATACATGTTGCAGGCACACATTCACAAGGCTTTAAAAGTCTGAGTGATTCCTGCATTAGAGCGAAGGGCTTGCTGGACCCACTAGAGAATCGAGGAGTGGATATCTAGGGTAGAAGCAGCAACCCCTGTACGTTGGACACTCTTTTATTAGCCCTCAATAGGAACTACTAAGATGGGACGGTGGAAGGGGCATGGGGCATCTGACCTGGCTTGTCGACTGTCACAGGCTGAGGGAGGAAGGAAAGTGAAGTGAAATATTACGGGCTGCTTTGCTTAACTAAGGACTACAGGGGAAAGCTCAGGCCATATAGCAGGGCCTACTCTGAGATCCCATATTCTTCATATAAGCTGTTGCCACTACATCATGATTGGCAGTTTTATTTCTAGCACTGTGACAGCTTCTGCCATAACCCCGGAGTCACCAACATTTTTTGAACGTGTTACTTAAGCTCGGTTCCCACAGTAAACTCTAGAAGCAGGTCTGAATCTGTGGAGTGAACTCCCACAGGCGCGAAGGATTTTGTAACCTCACTTCCAAGCACAAGGTGCCCTTCTTTGACCTGCCTTCTGTCACAGACGGGCAGAACGAGGTGTGCCTTAAACACCCCAAACTAAACCCTACCACAACCAAGCGCTAAGGCTAAGTACAGACATTCAAAAAGCCTCTGTATTTGTCCTCAGCAGCACTCATGGGCTGGCCTGGCTCAGCCCCACAGCCCCTGCCTCAGCCCTGGGCGAGGCAGGGAACGGGGCCATGCCGGCCATGCTCCTGTCCCTGGAGCCTCCGGGGGGGTGGGCATGGCAGCCCCTGTCATGGTGCCCTGGGCAGTGCAAGCCTCTTCCTGCTGGAGGGAGCGGGGGGTGCGCAGGCAAAGCTGCCACAGAGTATGCAGGGTGAGCGGCGGTGGCAGTGGTGGCAATGGGGCAGGTAGCTATGGGGGCGAAGGCGAATTTTGGAGTGCCATATTGCTCTGTAGTGCTGCTGCCGCTTTGTGCCCTCCATAGCCACCTCTCCCAGCCTCACCACTGCCGCTGCCCACCTTGCGCAGGCCGCGGCAGCTCTGCCCACCCTGCTCCTGCCTGCAGTGCAGCTCTGTCACCAGGAAGAGACTTGAACTCTGTGGGAAACCATGACAGGGGCTGCTGCCCCTCTCAGCGTCCTTCTCCCCACCCTTTGGCAGAGACGGAGGCATGGCCTCCTGCAGTGAAGGGGGCAGGGCAGAGTTTATTCCCCCCTCCCCTCCCCTGGGGGACCCCAGCCGGGTTTTGCCTGGCCGGGGCATAGCAGCCTCTGTCAGGGGGCCCAGCCTTTGCAGGGGTGAGCAGCAGAGGCAGCGGCCAGGGCTGGCAGACCCCAGCTGTGGTCCGCCGGTGCAAGAGGGGAGAATAAACCCCCTCCCTGCCCCCTTTGCCTCTGGGGGCCATGCCGAGCCAGCTGCACACCCCCACCCCTGCTCCAGCTAGAGCAGACAGCACAGCTCAGCCCATGGCTGCAAAGCATGCTGGGATGCTGGGGAACTCCGATGGAACTTAAACCAGGAAAAGGTCTTGGACAGAAGTTTCATAAACCGGTTTGACCCAAATCAGTTAAGTCTGATACTACATTCAGCCAGGTTTATCTTAAACCAGCTCAGCCATTTTGAAACTGGTTTATGTGCATTGAACTTCTGTTCTGTTGCAGGTTTAAACCAGTTTCTGGTCACTTAAACTGGTTTATGTGTAACTTCTGTCCCTAGCCTAACTGGGGAGAATCTCAGAGCAAGAATATGAACCATACATAGCAAATATTAAGCACACTGTTTTGTGCATTAGGAGAAGGGTACACTACAGAAGGTGTTTCAAATCTATGCTGATGAGGGAAGTATAAGAGCCTGTACAGAACAGAACAGACCGGAACAGAAACCACTCCTTGCATTCCTGGGATATAATATGCACCAGTTCAAATTACTTTATATTTTAATAGCGAGGGCTGTCGAGTGATTGCACCAGAGGATGAAGTTGATGGAAGTTATTTCCCTGTACAGAGCAGCGTGACTCTGTTCTCAGAACAAAACACTCCTTATTGGTTTACTGTATCAATAAAAGTGGTATTTTCAAACATAGTACCCTTCCTATCTTAAGTGAGAGTGAATCTTGAACCTGTTTCTGAAATCTGATTTCCTTTGTAGCAATCTAATAGGTGGCTCTGCTAATTCATGTTTCTGTGCTGAATAATGCATCATTTTTAATATAATCATACTAGCTACATTCTGCCTTTAGATATGCACATACAGCTCTCATTGATTAAAACGGGAGTTGCCTCTGCATTGTGGAGCAGTGATTTTGCTCACGATTAATGTGTTATTTTTTTTTTTTATTGAATTTAATGAAGACATTGTTTCTACTTATCGATAGGCCAGATGGTGTTTGCAAAACAAGATACTTGCTAGATGGCTGTGGACTCCCTGCTGCAACAAATGATTATTGCTGTACGTTATGCATTTCCAAATATTAAATTATTTACTTTTATCTTTTCATTCTATGACTTTGGATTGTTTTTCCTGCCCTTGCATTTTCATTAGAAAGAGGAAGTCGCTATAATGCATCATTAATGATAATGCCTGTGTATTACAGCTGAGTGTCTAGCATTTTGGAAACCTCATTTTGCAAAAGACATCAAAGCACAAGTGATGTCTGGATATCCAGCACAGGAATACAGATAATAAGCAGATAAAGGGGAAGGAGAAGGGAGAAGGCTTTTCAGCTTCTTAAGCTGTTCTGCAAGATCCAAGAGAAATTTTGAAGGTAGATGGAACCTTATTGTGAGTTGACATGCACCCCTGTGCAAAGGACCCTGTTAGTCTGATAAACTAATTAAGCTTAAAAAAATTGCCTGTTACAAAATCACTGACGAGGCAATAGAAAACACCCGCGTGTGTTCCACAAGTGAGACAGGAACTGCTCTCAGCAAGTGTGATCCTATACCTAACCAGAGTAAGGGGATTGGGAAAACTGGCAAAACCTGGCTATGTGCTCTTCATACAACCCTTGAATACATCCCTGTATCTTGTAAAGAAAGGGAAGATGTGGGTGCAGTTATCATCTTTGGGAGTTTTAAGCAGATCACTGAGCCCACATTTCCCTTGGGCATGGATGCAGCAGTGACAGGCAGAATTCTGGGGAGAGGAAATGGGGACAGCGGGAAATATCAGCTCACGGTTAAACATGACAGTGCTAGAGAAGAGGGAAATTTTGTTGCTTCTTTATAATGTAGCTATTAGCATAATATATTTAACTAAAAATAACCAAATCAATTGTTACTCACAATTAAATCATCCCCTTTAATAGGAAGATATCAGTCCCCCCCTTTTCTTTTAGGCACGTAATGTATTTGGTTTCCATTTGCAACATGCACTTAAACTCTGCTCATGTGTAAGTAATGTCTGTGTCTGCCAGACACTTGGTTTTTCTTTCTAAATGTACAGTACACTCCTGACTCACAAATAAGCTATTAGGGGCACAACTGTGCCTTTATACATTGGCTGATCTTTGTCTTCCTTGCACTGCATGAATTAGCAGTGCTGTCAAGAAAAAGATATTTTAAGTTAATTGGGGGTTTCAATTGCAAGATGCATTCCCAAACAACAACAAAAAAGTCTGCAATTAATTCATCATGACCTTTTAATTCTAGAACAGTGCAACTAAAGTTTCCTTCTCATTACCGCTATCAATTGTATGCATTTCGAATGCTGTCAGGAGAGTGCAGATGCCTTTATTTCAGGATATAAATAAATAGCTGACTTTATTTTACACCTCCAAATCCTGTTCCTAGGTTTTCAAATGCAGAGCCCACTTTGATGGATCACAACTTAGATCTAAACAACCATGTGCAGCAGTCTCTTTCCGCAGTATAATTACTGCAAACAATTTCATTGTTTGAATGGTACTTTGTAGCACTCTGTAATAGCTGATGCTGCTTCTGTCACTGTCCATCACATGCATATTTTTTTTTACCTGCTGAGTGTGAAGCTGAAAGGATCCTGGTTTTTAGTGCCATAATTTCCTAGGAAGAACTGAAAAGCAGCTCAGCATGCTTTGAATTATTTATACGTAGAGACCTACAAATGGCTAAGAAAATACTCTAGGTTTCCTGGAAATAAATATATTCATTATGCTGGAGCTTGGCACTATATGCCACGGAAGGAATTTAATTGCTCTCTAAAAACTTATCTCTATTTTGTTCAATTTCTAAGGGAAAAAAATGCGACTAGGTAGTAATTCAAGTGCAAAAAATCCCTGTCCATCCAGAACCAGGATAAAAACACCCCATGTTGATAGATCTAGAAATGTGTCTTACTGGTGTTGCTAATCAGTAGAAAATTCTTAGCGTTTTTACAGCATGAAATAAATTGTGGATCTAGCCAATCGGGAATACTAATGACAGGAACCATAAAATATTTTGTAACAGCAATTACAACTAAAAGGAAAAGAGAGTTTTACCGTAGATCAGCAGAATATTGCTACTGTGCTTCATTTAAAAGCATGGTTCCTGTACATGAGCTGGGAGCAGATTCAGCAAGCAGGATGCTCATGAATGTGTAATTGGCAGCTATGTAGGTGGTGATCTTGGGGAGTGTCTGGGGGATGAATGGTCAGCTGGGACGGAGGAAGCATGTTGTATTTCAAAGCTCGCTAACCCAGAGTGGCCCTGAGACAATGTGCTCTATGCCGTATGGCCATAAAAAGGATCAGAGAATTGGGAGATCTTCTCCTTCAATCTCAGATCTACTTCTCTTCCAGTCCCTACCACTTGTGAGCAGAGCTGCCATCTTAATTGTACCAAAAAACCCCTGACCCCATCCTCAGCTAGTTCTTCCTTCTTACGTGACATATTATATTCTACAGCATCCTTCAGAGGAAGCCACCATTTTATATTTTGCACAGCATAATGCACAGTAAGATGAATTTTAATCTAGCAATGTAATTTTGTCAGTCTATTTTTAAAAAAATACCTAGTGTTGAAGATACTTACAATTCAAGTCACTATTTTGGTTTCATCATTTTAAAGCTTCAGGGGACAAATAGGCCAAAATAAGAGACGGTTTCAAAGGGTAAAAGTTAAAAGAAGAAGACTTGGGAGGGTAGATGCTGCTTGAAATAGTTACATGAATTTATTACAACAGGACTGCTTATAAGGAGGGGAATAAAATGTCATCTGCTCTTGTGACTTGACTGTGAATTTCACAATAGTTAGTGATCTTCTCAAAGTCACTTTTTTGCCAGAACGAAGAAGTCACCTGAGAAGATCATGTTTCATTTTTAAAAGATAAGTTTCTTGCACTCGTGGTTTCAGCAAAACGCTCGAAAAATGTGAATTGAGAGTACCCTCTAGGCTAGGAAACCAGAAGGCCCATAAAAGCAATCCAAAAAATGTTAAAAGACATGACAAGACAAAGCTAAAGAACGTCACGATTTTTGACACCATCTCATGATTTTGGCAAGGTTGGCTGACTCATGATTTTTGAAGGCTGGAAGCTGATAATTCTGGGCCTATTGTTAGGTCTGTGCATGTCTTGAAATACCACTTAGGTGCTCAAAATAGGGAATAAGTGACACGTAAAGAACATGTGGCAGAGCAAAATGGAAAGTGCTAATTCAGCAAAATCAAATCTTTCTGGGCAACGGTTCTAAGAAGACTTTAGCTGGTTCTCAGTTCCAGGACTGAATTGCTGATCAGAGTTAGAGAGCTACCAGACGAGCAAATAGCCTATGATCAGGGCATTCCCTTGCCTGAGTCAACCCAACCCAATGACTTACTTGGGTCTTCTATATCTCAAGTGAAGGCCCCAAGGATCTGGTTGATCTGGTATGGGCCTTGCTCAGTGTCTCTTGTCACAATTAATGCTGTTGGACTTTGTATAGATAACTAGTCCAGTGATTAGTTGCTCAGATACTAGATAAGCATCCTGACTGCCAGGATACCACCCATTCTATGGCAGGTCTTTTTCAGTTTCTCCTTTTGAAGCTCTTCCTCTTTGCATTAGTAGGCAAACAGTCAATGAAACAAGGACATGATGTAGGAGCCTATTTCAACGTCTATTTAATCACCTGCACAAAGTGATTCTACTCGGTCTGACTGAGACCACAGCCTTGACTTGGCTTTTCTCACCATCCAGATAGTGACCAAACCACCCGACTCTCTTGGGGTTTCTTGCTAGCTCTCTTTTTTTTTAGGGGGAAAAATAAATTAGAGGTCTTAGTTTAAATATGATGCAGGAAGGGAAAATTAATGAAAGCCTGAAGATTTTTGAAGGCTGGGCAAACCATTTCCTTGCCGTCTTGTTTCATCAGGAACAAGAAAAATTTGGCCATAAGTTGGTTAAATAAATCTCTCTCTCTCTAACAGACAAAAAAGTTATCAATGTTCAGCTGACAATGTTCCAGCCAAATGGCACTTTGCTAATGAAGTCTGCCTTCAGATGACAAATCAGGCTATTTAAACTGCTTCGTCACACACATCCTTTACAAGCTGGGTATCTAGGTAACCATTCTAACACGGCTTCTAGGTGGGAGGGAGAGGCAATAGCTAATTTCTTCAGCTAGGTGGAAAATTAATCCTGAAGAGAGTTGTCTAGTTTGTGATGGTCAATTTGAAAGAAATCAATTTAAAAATAATGATTTAAAAATGCATTTTTAAATTTGAAGTTATGCAAGAGAGGACCAAATAATTGTCCTTTAAAATATTTTAATGGTGAGGTGTTTACTGAAACTATTTTTTAAATCTTGTTTTCCTTTGCTGTAAAGCATTTTGTAATATTTCAGTATTAACCCAATAAATACTCAAGGGCAGGACTGAAATACTTTTCAGTAGAAAAAGAAGATATTTAGAAAGATTAGAATTTTAGGTGTAATTGTTAATAGTTTCTCCCTAAGTTTCATCACATGATTTGATCTCTTACAAATCTAACAGCTCCTTTTCCTATTTCCCCACAAAATGGTTTTGATGAAAGTGTTAATACTTGGCTAAGAAAGCATTAGCACTGATCAGCTAAAAACAAAGCTATTAAGTTCCATTACCCCACCATTTCGAATTCTGAGACACGCTTGCTTTTATTACAATCCATTACATTATTTGGAAAGGTTGGGAATGGTAACATTTATCTAGGAGCATTCTGCTGGCTCTCCATACCAATATACAGGGTCTGCTCATTGGTCTAGGGTCCGCTCATTGGTCATACAGTCATTCCTATATATATTTTTATATGACTCAGCAAAGGTCCTTGTAAGCCAGCATGGTAGGCCATATTAGGGGAGCATTTGGAGAGGGAAGAGGGTCTGGATTTGAAAGGGAATGGTGGGTAGAATGGCCCATACTTTTACAATCAGGCCTATTCTCAAAGATGGTTTGTGGGCGAATAAAACCAATACTATCAACTTGACTTCCCTTCTAGAAGTGCTAGCTCTTGTTCCTGTTAAAATCCATGAGGCTCCTTCCATTGTTTTCAACTGGGTTTGAATCAGCTGCTAAATCCCCAATGGCTGGACCGATATGGTGTTGTATTCAATCGAGCAGGCAAATGAAGGGAGGAAGCCCCTTGCACCAATGAAGAACATGTAGGAATGCTTGTGACTGTGGTTGTGAGACAGGAGCTACACATCCAATACGCCCACCCCTGCAAGGACACAGCAGAGAAAGGGTGACGAGCTGCAGGGTGTCGAAGACATACTGCCTGTTATATCCTGATTCCACAGCAAGGGGGTGCTAGACTGCCGCATCAAAAAGAACACAACCCAATCATTAAGGTTGGCAGCTTTATTGGTCTGAGCAGGGACCAAACTGAAGGTAAGTGTTACAACTGGATAGACCCACCAGGCACAACATTTACAAAACCAGTACCCCATACAGTAGTTAATGCATTATGTATTACACTGCCTCTCCCAATGGAAATATCAAAGAGTAATTGAATCATAGAAAGTGAGGGGTGGAAGGGACCTCTGGAGGTCATCTAGTCCAAACCCTGCTCAAAGCAGGACCATCCCCAACTAGATCAGCACAGCCAAAGCTTTGTCTAGTTGGGTTTTGAAAACCTCATGGGTTTCAGAGCATTTAGGGATGAAACAGCTCAGTGGAAACAGCTGAAGTCCTGAAGCCCCTAGAAACAGGGGAAAAGGGAGGAGCTGTTGCCCTCCAAGATACAATTTGCACCCTTCTCTGCCCATGGGTTGGGGCATGTATGTATTGCCCCCTATGCTGGGCGGTCTGTAAATTCATTGCATTGCCCTCAATTTGTAGTCACGTGTCAGGACACCGGTATCGTTAGGAATCCCTTGTTGTCGCTCTGCTTACTTGCAATCTCCTTTTTCCAGTGCAGTGAATTTGCAAATATTTGCTCCATCTATTGTAATATTAGCAGGAAATACAAACAGCTCCTGGTATCTCACTGACTTCTCTTCTAAACAAGAGAAGTCATATTTTCCAGTGCTCCCTGAGGATGCGTTTAACTAGCAGCTAAGCCAGATGTAGAAATGTTTGCAAAGGTTTTGATTCCCTTCATAAAAACAAAACACTACAAAGCCGAGAACTGGGTATTATTGTGTTTAAAAGCACTGCTGGCCTTTTGCTTGCCCTTAAAAATCAGTTCAGCTCGCAAGAAAATACAGCATCTGACCAGCTAGAGAAGGTCACAATAGAAAGGAATTCACGTGGTCTCATTTTTAACAGCTAACCTAACAGAGGCACAAATCTTAGTCACCAAAGAGCCTGTCCTGGTTTGCCGATTGCCGCATATAAAGTCTGATGAACTAAAATGTCTCGCTGCTACAGGATCAACTCCCAGCAGGCTACGGCTGAAGGAACAGCCACAGAGAGAGAGGAAAAAAAATCTTCCATTATTGCAGCAGCCACTTATTTTATTCACCAGAATTAAAACCTCTTCAGAGATAAAACCAGGGTTTTTTTTCCCCCCCCCACAAAGCAATTTTAGATTTCAAGAGAATTGTTCAAAAGCAAGCTAATTAAAATCCACTCCTGTTGATGGATTCATCCTCTTTACCTGAAGTGATATCAGCCTTTGAAATTCAGGGCTGTTCTCTTAATTCTTTGGGATATGGAGTCACCGCTTAACGCCAGAAAATTCCTTCCACATGTTCACAGATACTAAAATGTATGTGGTAACACCAGATACCTGAGAGGCCAGGAGTTATGAAAATGTAATAAAGCATTACAGTGAAGAACCAAAGCCATATGATACAAAGTTATGCCACGCAGTTTCACTTTTTACTGGATGATTTTTTAAAGATGGAATAAGAGGAAGGATAAGAAGGGTTGACAATTATTCTAGCAAAAAAATCTATATTTGAGGAGGCGAGATGAGTTTTGCAATGTGTATGGCTCTTAAATTGAAGGTGACAGATATACACATATTTGTATAGGTGGGAAAAAATGCAATAGCCTACGGAAAAAAAAATGCTGAAGAGCCTTTATACACATCTGGGCCTGAGGTATTCAGCAAAAATGTGTCTGGAAACCAGCTGTTTCCAGCCCCTTCCTCATCTAACAATTTCTAAGGAAATTGTTTTGCTGATAGTAAATTAGCATCTGGTAATTAAATAATAACTTGCATCTGCCAGCAGACTTGGACCATCCCACCAGGAAGATGTAACTGTGTAAAAAGAATGAGACAGGCCAAAGCATCTCAATGCCTGCTACACCAGTGCCATCTTTTGTACCTGACAGAGACTCTCCAGTGACAAATGCTCCAATACGTTGGTGGAAGTGTTGGAACAGCAATGCAGGATACAACGCCTTGCTAAAACATCAGCCAGCAACGGATAGGTGTAGCCATTATTTGCTAATCAACACCACTACTGGATTCTCAGAATTGGCAGCATCCCAAATGGGAGAGGCTTTCAGGATGCTCGGATATTAGCGGATGAATTGACAATAGAGGGTTCTGTTCTTAGATTTTGAAGACGACCCCATGTACAGTCTACTGACTTACTGTATTGTCTTTGAAAGCAAAGGCAGAGATGAACCAGGTAGCGCTGTGACTGTGCCGTTGTCTGGCTTATGCAGCTGTTAGGCAGAAATGCGAGATTAAATGGTGAGGCTCAAAACAACTAGGGCCAAATTATCTTCTTAGTTACTCCGGTATTAATTGGGAGCAACTTGACCCAAGTTAATGAAACGACTGGATTCGCAGTGGTTCAAGTGACGGTAGAATTTGACCCTTTCACTTCAATTTGCTGCGATGATACTCTAGAATGTTTTAACACAATCTGATCCAGTTTGTGTGGCCAGGACCAAACTAGGCTACAACTATCTTTGGGGAAAAAAAATATTTTAGGTAGGTTGCTCTTGCTCGGCAGCAGTGTTAAGCCATGCTATAACATGACTGACCCTTAACTATGTCAAGCAACCACTCTTTAATACTGCCAATGTAATACAGTAGATAGAGCTGTATTGTTATATATTTCAGGGGATAAGATGAGACGAAGAAGCAATGAGAGAGATTTTTTTCAAGGTAAATATCCCACTAAGCTCAGTCATAGGTACCTATGTAGTTGTAAGGGAAGTGAATATATATGTACTCGTTCTCATGCAAGCCATGAACTGAAAGGAGGGGCTGTAAAAAGTTTGTTCATTATGTCTGTCTTCCCTATAAACTTTGGCCCGGGGGGACATACAAGCTGGGGGCAGGAAGGAGATCTGTAGTTTAATGGATTTGTCGCTCATTTATTCATGGGACACATGAAGCCCATAGATAGGAACACAAGAAGTTCCTCCCCCATCTCCTTGCATCCCACTTCTGATTAGATAAAAGCTATTAGTGAACTGTTGATCAGCATGAAAGTCATGGTATGAGATGGTCTCTGAGCCCACAGGTGGATGTCAAGGCAGTAAAGCCTTCCCTCAAGTTACGTTGAAAGGAAGCTGTTCTGCTGACTGCGACAGGCCCTACAGAGGATGGAGACCAGGGTTAGGCAACCCCCTGGAATGGGTGCCAGAATGTGGCACTTGAAGACATTTTGCTTGGCACATGTGCCTCTGGGTGGATGACGGGGAAGGGGCTGGGGCTGCATGGCCACAACAAGGACCAGGCCCTTCGTGGCTCCCCTGCCATCCACCCTTGGCACGCCAACATCTTACAAGTTGAAACTGTGGGTGGCTTTGGCACTCTGCCCAAAAACGTTGCCGACCCCTCATGTAGACACCGGTAGTGTGGACAGATGAAAAGCAGGGAGAGAGATTTTATTAGTGATCAGCTCCTCTGCGTTAACTGTGTTGTGTGTCTGCTGTACCCCTCAGCCAGTGGAAGTTAACCTAGGATAGTTTACCCCTGAATAAAACAACTGCAAAATGATCATGGATGACCTTCCACTTAGAAACAGAGTGAACACTAAAATCGGTGGCTGCAGATACACCCAGTACTCTACCTCTTTTTAACACAATACAATTCATTCTCCTGGAAGTGAATCATTCACCTGGGAGTGACCCCAGCCCTTGCAGGCATCGTCTGGCCCCACCAGTCTTTCCTGCCCATGTGGAAGGGGGCTGGACCCAATTAACTGTAAGGTCCCTTCCATTCCCTAATATCTATGAAACTATGAGTGTTTTAATCCCTTTGCCTAGCTTGGCTCAGAAACCTTGTGGTTAGAAACAGACTCCAAGAGGAAGCTACCTAGGCAGAGGTACTTGAAAACCTGCTGTCCTGTTGGTCTTAAGATGATCTTGACAGGGAAATAGCTAGTGTTAGATGCCAGCTGCTTTACAGAGTTACCCCTAGGGAAATATAAAGAGAAACTTGTTTCTCAAGGGGAGAGAATCCTTCATTAAAAACTTCCGAAGGGGAAACATCTGCTTGCCTCGGCAGAGGCGGAGAAGGTGGGGAGGGTGCAGAAGGTAATAATCGAGCTACCAGCAGGACAGCTTTCAAAGGAAGGGAAGGAAATTCCAAAGGAAAAAAAAACTGGTTCTCTCCATGGACAGCCCCGATACAATGTTGGACTCGGGGGCAGATACACAACTCGGGAGGTTCTCGTACTGCTCCATACTCAGCAGCCAGCCTGTTTCACTGCACTTAGATCTACCACCTGGACTTCCCAGTCTGGGTCAACCACCCGACTCCAGTGGGAGTCAACCACCAGACCCTCCTACTTAGATAAGCAGAAAGCCTCAGGAGGTACTACTTTTTCTAGAGCAGTGAGAAACATTTTGTGATCCTGAATATAAAAAGGTTTTCCTTGAGTTGAACGATTAAAGACAACCCTTGACCCTCTGATTTTATTTCATTTGTTTAACAATCATTCATCTTCATTAGAAGATATGTTTCACCGAAACTGCAAAACTTTACTCCACTAGCACCTCAGCTGAAATTATCTGCTTGTTGGTACCACCGATTATCAAGGAAAAAAGGTAAAAACCCTGATGTGTTTCATGTCAATGCTAGATTTAATATGTCCTTATTTCCCTCCCCTTCTCTCCCACTGATAACCTCAAGACGAACAGTCATCTGGACATTCACAGCTAGGAATTCTGCCCTCATCACTCACACCAGATGAGCAGGCATGGTCTCTTGGCTGCCAATGCTTTCATGCCCATCTGTTTGGATGGCACTGTGCCTACTCACAAGTTATCTCACAATTTCACGGGTACCAGAGGAGCATGGGTTTGAATCAGTCATCTGAATACACTGCTAGAGCCATCTCTTCCACACAAGACCCCTTCCTCTCTAACAGGACAGAATCACAGGCTATACATCTGCCTCCTTCCCTCTATAGAGTAACTCCTGATGTACACTGGAATGAGGGGAGAATCAAGGCATAACACTGTAGCAATGATAATAGATTTTCTAGTGCTTCTAAGTACCAGCAAAGCAAGACTCTAGTGCAGAGAGTACTGTGGCAGTAGGTAAAGAGCAGCTGAGTGTTAAAACATGCAGTGTACAGTAGAATAACTCCAAAATATAGTGCTATAACCTGAAATGCAATGGACTGACTCCCTAAGGCAACGACTTGAGTAGAATCCAGCTTGATTTACCCACAGTCAGGTGAAGGTTACATGAGGCAGAGCAAATGTTTTGGCCCAGATTCTCAGTTACTCAATTCCTGGATGTCGGGCAGGGATGGTACAGAGAATAGGAGTCAAGAAGGCAGTAGGCAGTTTAGGCACTGCATTGTCAGGCACTGCTCAGGGCTCTGTTGAGCCTAATGCAAGTCTGAGGAGCCTCATTTCCTATGCACTTTGCATAATATGCACCTGGAAAAGTAGAAAACAGCCATCCTACAATTCCTCCTAGTTATACCCTCAATGCAAATACATGCTGTATCCCTAATCTATTCTTATGCCTTGGACTCAGAACAGGGCTGGATGAGACTCTTCTGCCAGTTCGGAGCTGTTCTGTACTCTCTGGGCTTTCTTTGGAAAATTGCATTTGCCTTCCCTTTTATATTACCAGAGCACCAAAAATGACAGTATAGAGAGCCTATTTGATCCTACATAAGAAACACACTAAAGTGGTGTGAAGCACAATTGAAGGTCAGAGCACAGAAGACAGACAGACAGCTCATTTCTCTCTGACAGTTCTCTGTGGAGTCTCTGTCATGGCATCTTTCTATAAGTAAGTTCAGGGAATACACAACCTCCTTTTAGGAGGATTCCCCAGAACTTCAATGCTGAGCTCAGTGGGAGTAAGTCTGAGAAATACTTGGTTCTGAAAAAAAAAATCAGCTTGGAACATAAAACTCTGCGGTTTAAGCCACAGACAGACATGAGATTTTCTGCCAAATAAAGCCCTAAAGAATCAGATGCAAAAGAGGCCTTGTTCAAAAGGATTATACAGATCATATGGTCCCTAGTAGACAATAATGTAAATAATGCTGTAATGTGCTTCCTTTTGGAGGAGGAAGACTAACTACTGGACAAAGTGAATATCAGGGATGGGAAATTCTATTACCTTCATCCCCGCACAGGATTAAAACAGAACAAAACTAACAGCGAAAGGAAAGTCAGTAATTCTACCCCCAGATTTAAGGAGTGATATCGCATGGTCATTTCAAACTGGTCCAAAATACCAGGCTGCATGGACATATGGATATATTCACTTAGATCTGTATTCACTGTTTATTACATTGACTAGAAGACTGCCACCGCGGGAGGAATTTGCACCATAGATTAGCAAGATTTACACAAAAGGTTTATAGTACTAATGGGATCATCCCAACTGCTGCTGAGACCATGATCAGGCTTAAGTGCTAGTTCTAGGTATTGTATTTGTTATGCAACACAATACAGTGTTTTCAACTGCATAGGTTGAAGCCATGTATATGTGCACACGAGGGCTGTGCGAAGCTTTGGGTGCTGATTCGATTCAGAGGAGATTCAGCCCGATTTGGCGGCCGAATCTCTGAATCCAAATCAAATGAGGAGACAATTAAAAGGTCCAAATGAATTCAAAGTTCTCCAAATCAATTTGGAAAAGATTCGGAGACCTTTGGAGATTCGGGCAGTCCCTGCTCGCTGCTGCAGGGAGCTGGACCTGGACTCCATGCTGGCAAGTAGGTGGTGGGGTGTGGGGGCCAGGAGGAGAGGACCATGGGGGCACCCCTGCCTGGCCCCATCCCTGCCTGCTCCTCCAGCCCCCTGACCCCTGCCCGCTCTCCCAGGCCCCCCCATAGCTGCCCCACTCAGCTCCAGCTCCTGGCTCTTTAAAAAAAAGCCCCCACTCACCAGATGCTGCCAGGTGGGGGGCAGTCACCCCACACTGCAGAGTTGGCTGAATCGATTCAGGACAGTGATTCAAATCACCGAATCGAATCACTGTTCCCCGAATCAGCTGAATCTGAAGCAAATACTACCCACTTCACACCCGTCTAGTGCACACGCGCACCTCCACCACGTATAATTAGGGTCTCTCTTATTTGTGCCATGCAAATGATTTTTTTCAGGCCTTTACTCACGCACATGTAGAACATGATCAAAGGATGGAAAACTGCAAGCAAAAATGCACTATTGTTTTTTTAAATAGACACCAGAAAGGCCTGAAATTCCTGCAATGTCTTTGAGATGTATTTTAAACACAGGACTCATTGTTATTTTTAATTGCTCTTTTTGTTTAAAGACATGAATCACGAATGACACTGGCAGCATCATTTGAGCAGGCACAGTGCAAACTCTCCAAGCTTCCCAGGCCTGCCAAAAGCTCTTCGTCCTTACCTGCAACACCCTGTTATTTCAGCTCTGAGTCTCCCCCAGCTGAAGGCTCCTGCCCTGCCACCATTGCAGGCTGGTTATCCCATTGCCAGAGAACGTGGGATAGTGTCAAGCAAACTCATTCGGTTTAGGACTTTTGGCAGATTTGGATCCGTGACGGAGACTCTGGTGTCAGCCCCGCTTTAGTTGCTTACTCTTTATTTCCTTTCCCTTATTATACAAACAGATTACTGACTGTCACTAAATAGATAGGCAGATCTGTGGAGCAAGAACAAATGCAGAGATTCTAGCTTAAGGAACAAACATGAACCTCAAGTAAACATCAGCTCAAAGGGCCAAATCCTATTTCTTTAAAGCTGTGGAAGGTCCTGGGAGCAGCAGGATTAATGGAGCTCTGCTGTCTGGGGGAACAGGGTGGAGGGAGAGAGTTAGTTTGTAGACTCCATGCAAGGGGAATGGTGTTACTAGCATCAACCTCTAGTAGCTGGGAACCACCTATGCATTACTGAACTGGGACTCCAGAGCCCCTTGTTCTCTAATCCCAGTTTGGCCCCTGGCCTTAGCTAAGTCACTTCGCCTGTATGTGCTTTACGGTCAGGTGTTATAATGCTGTGTTTTGTAAAACAGATAAAAATTTCATATAAAAGCCACGTAATTATTAATGTAAAAGGGGGGTGCAAGTTGATCTACAGGTATGCAGATCTGCAAGATACTGGATGTGTCTATATAAGACACTACACCGCTGTAGCGATGAGCTATGTCAACATAGCTCATTGCGACGGTGACATAGTGTTGGCGGGCACTAACTGTGATGCCGCCGCTACTGTGCAGTACCTTGTTGCTACTGTGCAGTAGGCTCGGAAATGACCCGTGTATCCCCAGGACTGTGCAGCACCTACAGGTAGTTGCTTTAGCATGTACCAAATGACTGCGCAGTACCAACTGCGCGGTGGAGTACACGTGTAGACATGTTCACTATTGCCCACAAAGATTTCTTTTAGAGGGAGCTCTTGGCTTCATGACTGCTCTACATCCTTTCGCTCTATGTTTGCATGTGTGTGCTTCCATCTGTGTGTGTCTGTGGGTTAGAGCTGTGGAAGAAGTGATTGCTCACTTTGCTGGCAAGTCCTAAAATTTGAAAGAAGCATTGCTTGGAGTGAATCAAAAGTGATTTCTTTTAAACTTTGAAGAAAATGTGGTCAACTGAAAACTAGAAGTTTTTAAAAAAACACATGGTTTGGATTGGAGCGTTCTTTAGAGTTGTGTTTTTTTAAAAGATATTTATGAAAGTGAGACAACTTCACAGAACTTTCCAGTGTGGACAAATATGCATTTTTCACTGTGGGGGAAAAAAAAATCCATCGGCCAAATTTTTTTTGCCCAGTTCTAGCTTCCACAGCAACTGAAAAGGTCCCGTTTTGTCAAGCTCGGCTACTTGGTGCTGTAAGAGGAAATAGAGTTGGCTTGAAAAGCACAGCCTTTAATTTAGTACTGATTGTTGCTTTCTGTTCTATTGACATAGGCTAGAAAGCGCGAAATAAAGATACAGTACCGAGTGAAGAATTTAAATGGCTTTAAAAAACGAAAACAGAGAAGTGCATTTATTTGTGGGTGGAATATAATATCTACTAAAATAATGACTTGCTTGAAATTAGATTTTGACAACACTTCTTTCCAGGACTGATACGGCACTGACTAGGTAATAAGGGACTCGACCCCTGCAGTAAGCAAACAGTGAATTTAGAAGACGTCAGACTAATTACCTAGCTTCTATAAGCACCTATGGTGGAGAGCACTAATCAATAGATTCATGTACCTACTGGTACAAACAAGGCTGCCCATTTAGATACAATCTAAGGGGCAAGCAATGCCAGGCATTGTCAGGGCTTAGATATACCAAGGCTTGGTGTTATGTTTAATTTTCGTGCTCAGATATGTGAATAGAGCCATTAGTTTAGAGACTAGTAGACATTTAAATCCTGCATGTTATAAATACTTATGGAACTGGTGGGGGGGAAGGACAGTGGGAGGGAAGGGAAGGGAAAAAGAAAAGAAAGCAATCATCCCAGAAACGCAACTGTCTATTTGTGGCCTCAGGCCAAGCCACTTGCATGCAAGGAGAAGGCTTGTGTGTAGGCCCACCCTTCATGCATGTCCCAGCTTCTATTATGTGGATGCTGTTCATTCCCCTGCCATCAGCACAGTCTGCAATGACACATCACCTCATCTTTTACCCCATGCCCAGGCCCATCACACACCCCTTTGTCAGGTGTTACTTAATGTTTGCTCCAAAAGTACTGCCATCAGGAAGGAATGAAGAAAGAAAGTGCTAGCACTCAACAGAAAACAACTGAATCCTTGAAAAAACACAAGCTTGAATGATTGTTACAAAAACCACTTGCAAATATCCCCCTAAAATAATCCTCAATAATGCCATCATGGGGTAGGCATGATATCGCAGGTGTGGGGAGAGAAAGAGAAAAGTGTGCACTGTTCCTTTTTTCTTGGCCATCAACCATGTGAAATGGACCAATACCAACCTAAGTCCTGTTAAGCAGATCTTAATCAACGAGGCTCTAATCTCACTTGCAGCTACTTTAAACAGCTCCTAATTCTCATAACAGAAGCTGTATTCTTGTAATGGGAACATTACAATGAAAATCCTGTCTAGAGCTCAGGGAAGAAAAACTGAAAGAGGAAAGAGTTCACTAAAGAGAAGCTATACCTCTGAGTTCAACATCCTGATGGTACTATAGAAAATATTAAATATCTGGGATGGTTTATTTAATGCATCTCATCATACTGACCAGTCTTCCTCTGAGGTACCTGGACTATGAAACCATTTATGGTGAAGTTCATATATTAAGATGTATATCAACCCTAGAAAATTTGCACTTGGACTGAATGGGACAGGCACAAACTTTTCACCACCAGAGCCAAATCTTTGGGGGTGAGGAACAGAATAAACTGAATAGTCATAACAGAGAAGATAGAAGAATTCATCCCCTGACTCCTCTACCTGGGCTTTAAGTTGGGCTCTGATCCAAATCCTAAAGGGCCTTCAATCAGGGCCAGTGCTGACGACTGAATACATGTACAATCTACATAGAAGAAATGTTCATCTGGAACAGGATTAAATAAGGGTGGAAGAAAAGAAAGAAGTAGGTAAACTTATATAGATTATGCTATGAATAGGTAGAAATTCTGTTTTATGTTAAAAAGTGAGCCATCGTGCCATCCTTACTTCAGATCCTATTGACATTCCATATGTACTGGTAGTTTAAAACTGGTTTGAGCCTCTTAGTTTCTCCCCTATTTTACATGTGGAACAAGAAAAATGGGAATCTGAGTGTTAGTATCACTCAGACAAAAATCCTGATAGGGGATTGGCTTCTAAAATCTAGAATGTATCCCTTCTGCACCAATAATCTCATGTACGGGAACTCCTGCTTATTGACTGATACTTTCATGGACAAAAAGAAGAGTTTGCCTCTCGTAGGCCAGGTACATACATTACACTTTTACCGGCCTGTACCTATAACAGAACAGAAGCTCGGCACACCTAGACTGGTTTAAAAATGGCAGAACTTGGTCTAAGATTTCCCCCCTACACACAACCAAAGGGCAAATGTGTATTCTGTTCACTACTGATCGAAACTATGCCACTTACAGGGAACCACATAACTTAGATCAATTCCACCTTAGGCTTTTTGAATGCCTGTGCCTAGCCATAATTTAGCAACATGTGATACCTTTATGTTTTAAAACAAACCTATACAAGCTGAAAGTTATGCCTGTCTGCTTCTACTCTTCCTATCATACCATGTATCTGAAATAGATTTCTGCAGGGGTACCCCCAGTAGAAATTGCTTTCAGCTGATTCACAAAACAGAGTCGTTTTGTTTGTGCTCGGTAGGGTTTAATGCAAGGCATTCCAATCTGCCGAAGTGCTAATCCTGGTAGGCTTCTAGAACAGCAGCCACTGTATGCATATCTCATTTCTGTAGCTCTTCAGAAAAAACCATTGCAATTTTATTTAATTGCTATGTTGACTTATAACATTATATTTGTACTGGATGCCTGCCAAGGGAGATGCAACATGTCTGCAAAATGTATTTCCTCAGTGTTATACGCAACATTAAAAAGGTAAATGCACCATACAGTAGCCCTAATGCTGAAGTTCACTTTTTCCAGTGTAAATAAGGAGTAATGCTGCTGAAATCAATGACATTACACCCATATAAATGAGATCATAACCAAGCCCGGAGGCTGCATTTCATAGGTACAGTTGTCACACTGCAACTTCAAAAAGGGAATATGATTGTAGAAAATTAAAGCAATTAACAGTTGTTTAATTAAAGGGGTTGGTTTGATGTAGTATTTAATGCCGTTAGCACAAGGAGCAGTGTTTGTAGGATATTCTCAACGGGCAAATCAAAGAGAAATGTAAAGATTGTTGCTAAACCTTTATTTCCAAAAGTATGCAGTTGAAAAGAAAATGAAAGAGCTCCCCTTTCCTAATCAATATAAAAGATATCTGCTCCCCCAATGCCTTGCTCTGAAATAGATCTAGTTTAAAGGTCACTAGATTTGGGCTATCTCTTTGAACTTGAATTAGAGGAGGACTGACAGTGCGTCTATATGAGACGCTAATTGTGCAGTAGCTTAATAACACTGTGCAGTAGCATGCTGGGCAAAACCCAGGCCGATATGCTACTGCACAGTAGCATTAGGCTACTAAGCAGTTAGCGTTTGTAAAAACCCAATCACTGGTGCAACTGCGCAGTAATGCCAGTTACTGCACATTGATTAAGTATTTGGTTATCCAAGTGCTAAGCTTAATGCACAGGAACTATGGTGCATTAATGAACATGTAGACACACCCTGGGAAGACACGATGTAGGATTTTCAAGGAAACCAAGAGCTAAGATACGCTTATTTTATCTTATTTCTGCTGGTTCACTGTTAATATGTCATGCAGGAACTGTCGTGAGTTTATTCTGGTTGCTATTGTTATGGATAGATTGTAGGGACACGCAAGACTTGTCTATGCTACAAAAACCCCACTGTGTTAACTACCCACAAGTTAGAACATGTTAGTTCTCTAACAGGAGACATTATTCAAGCAAAGACAAAGCTCTAGACACAAGCAGATTCTTTTTAGGATGTGAAACTTGGAAGTGAATAAATAATAAATTCCTTGTCTCTCCCATACCAAGGGGAGCAATAGGCACCCTTACCACTGAGAAGTTTAGTTCTGGAAGAGCCATGCAACAGGACAGTGTGGGGCCAACCTTTTTGGCAGGCATTCCACAAATTACCCCTGCATCCTCTTCGAGTCCCACTACAATCGCCTTCCCCTGCCCAGCTGGCTGCTCTGATTTCTGCTTCCTGCCCTATCTGCTACTGTGCTGCTTGTTGCCATGTGCCACAAACAGAGGCACATGTACTGCAGCTCAGCTACCTCTGCGATAGGAGATGGAAGTTATCAACAAACCAGATTGTTTTTGGATAGAGCTTGATCAATTTATGAAAGCGATTCTATGCTACGGTCATCTGTGATAACAGGAAACTAGATTTGATGGCCCATGAGGTGTATTCTAGTCCTATGTTCCTATGACATTGGTTAGTCACACCATTTTATAGAAGATTACCAGAAACATCCCTTAAAAGAAATATGTGTGCAGCCGCTATCAGTCCTTTGTTGGAACAAAAAGAAGTACATGCTGAAACAAAAGGATGAACTCAAAGCATATAAGGCAGAAATCTAACTTCCCTTATGCCAGTGCAAATCTGGAAAAAGATTCTCATTTGACTTCCATTAACTTCCATGACTTCAGTGGTAATTCTCTGGGGGTATGCCTACACATGCAATTAATGCACTCTCCGGCACATGTCTACATGTGCTCGTCTGTCGGGAGCAAATTGAGTCTGATAGGAGCAGCCCAGTCCAGGGCCATCTGATAGGAGCTCCAGGCTCCCCTAGGTGCCAGGCTTTGGGTTGCAGGAGGCATGGTGGCTTAACCCCGAGCTCCAGAGGGTGGAGGGTACTGTCCCAGCTTGGCAGGAAGCATCCTCCCAGCCAGAGGGAGATCGGGCCGGCCCTGAGCTAGGGAGGGGTGAGAGGGAGGGGGGAGTTGTACTGGATGGGTGGCAAGCTGCCACACATCCCAATCTCCACATGGCTGGGAGAGCTGTCCCAGCTGCTGGGCAGCTGCCTTCCAGCCACGTGGAGATCAGGACCATCCTAATCTCCACATAGCTGGCAGGCTGCTGCTCAGCCAGGACAGGTCCTGAGTTCCACATTTTTTTTTTAAATAAGCCTAAAAAGCTGAAGAGGGGAGTTATAACTTTCTATTAAATTCTAGAGGATGCTTTAAAAAACCTCCCTACATATAATATATATATTCTACTTAATTTTATTTGGCGTTTCTATAAGGGACTGGAAAAGCCCTTGGCAAAATCCTGGCCCTATTGAAGTCGATGGGAGTTTTGCCATTGACTTTGATGGAGCGTGATTTCACCCTTCACAAGTAAAGCCTCAGGAGAAAAACCTTGTTGATTTTGCTGCTGAGCCAGCTGTTTCATTCCAGCAGGTCACAGAAACAAAGGGAAAATAAATATAAATATAAAGCACATGTTAGTTTTGGGCAGATAAGGCAAAATCCTTTAAATTTATGACTATACCCTATCTCTGCCTGATAAGTGATATGAGGAACTCTTGGCTCGAGTCATCAGAGATCATCTTAATACGTTTGATTACGGTCTACAACACTAATAGAGTTAGAGGTACTAGCAGCAGGGTTTGTTGGTTTGTTCTGGGATTTTTTTTTTTCTTCAGATGATGATAATACAATATGATGGAACTGTTATGAGTTGAAAAAGGCCACGCATTAACTGTTAGTTAGACACATTGCAAATACATTAAACCATCCCTAGAGTTTCAGTATGCACTCTCATTTTCTATGACTCATTTGGAATTAGCTATGGAATCTACACTGGGCCATGGGATTTTATAAAGAGAACTGGCTCACCCTGCTATCGTTTCTGGGCAATTATTTCAGAAATGAAGATGCCGTGCTACAAATAAATGAAATCACTGTACATAATCAGGCTTTATTTACAACCACATTCTCCTGGCTATTAAACACATCTTTCCTGATGTGCTTCCCTAGCTTCAGGGTAAATGACCTGAAGAAGATTTGTTGGGTAATGTCAAATATTCTGTACAAGGAAGCCAAGAAGAGATTATGGTTTCTCCATTCCCAAAGGCGGGCAGGGCTGAAGGATTCCTTCAGGAGCTGGCTCGCTTTATAGTCTTAATCAACATGGAATTTCGGTGTTGTGAAACTGCAAGGCAACTAGGATGGATGAATTCTCCAGGATTCAGCATGATTTGCCAGCAGATACACATTGGCTGGAGAAGCCATCACTCAAGTACTATAGAACATCCTTGGAGTTAACAGATAATTGTCTACATTATTAAGGAGTTAACATATTATCCTAATTGCAACCCACTCACACCAGCAAACATTAAACTTTGCAGAAGTCTGATTCTGTGTATGTGCACTGTACTCCCAGTATGACAGATGGGAGGAAGTGCACATTAGGGGTTGGTCCCTTTTCCTATATACTTTACATCAGTGGTTCTCAACCTTTTTAGATTCAAGGCATTCCTCATGAGACTCAAGGTCCCCCTCGGAAAACCTCAGCTCTTAGTTTTCACTTGTTTTTTGAGTGCAGAGAAATGCTAGAGCAATTCTTCTATTGCAAGCAACTCGGACCACAACAGGTCAGGATCTTTTTAACACTATGATTTCCTATTTGAAATCTCTGGGTTTCTCTTGTCAATCATGTTTGCACACCTAACAGTGCTAACATTGTGTAGCACCCTTGAAAGGATTTCAAGGCACCCCAGGGTACCATGGGACCCTGGTGAAGAATCTGCTCTACATGAGTCTAAGCTCTGAAGAAATAAAGTGCTTAGTTTTAAACCAATTAGAATCAAAGACACCTGGACATTTTATCACTAATTTGCTTTAGGACTCAAACTCAAAAGACTACTGGCTCCAACCCCCACTTCTTGCATCTTAAATAGTAGTTCAAATCAGGCTTCAGATGCAGAGATGTAACTCCAACTGCCTGCAGCATATATTTGAAGGCTGAATTGAGGCCACAGCATTTATTCATAGACAGAAGTGCTGTTCAGACTATGATGAAGCCCAGCTGTTCACAGGAAAAGGTACACTGGCTCAGGGAAGAGAAAAACACATCCAAAGTGATTTCCCATGTTCCCTCTCCGCTGCTGTAAATGTGTGACCCACCTGATTTCCTAAACCCTGGAGTAATTCTCATGCACAACTCCAAAAATTGAAGAGGCAAAGGTCTTGACTGACCTAGAGGGTCTTCCCTTATGGAAGGGGAGGGCAATTATTTTGGGCAGAGGGCTGCTTACTGAGTTTGGCAAGCCATCAAGGGCCGCATGACAGGCAGCCCAGGGCAGATAAATATTCATTTTCTAAATTTTTTAGGGGCCCCATGGGCTGGACAGAATGGCCTAGCGGGCTGCATCTGGCCCCCGGGCCGTATTTTGCCCACCCCTGCCTTATGGTGTGTGCTGCTTCTACTTGGAACTGCAGTTTTGTAGCTGTTATCCCCATCACATAGAAGGGTATAAAAACCCACTATACAAGGGACTCCCCAGGACAGAGCCTCCTTCAACCTGATGATTCCAGCAGAGAGGGCTGGGAATATGCAATATGGTGGTCCCATAAAATCTTCCCACCCCTTTCGCTTTAAAACCCTGTAATTTTAAGTTCTAGGATGTTCTGTTCCACAGAAGGAAATTATTCTTCAGATAAGCTGGTGAAAACTCAATGAGGTCAGAGGGGCTACACTGCAAAACATCAGCTGAGGATCTGGTTCATAGGCTAAGTGCAGACATTCACAGGAGTTAAGGGGAGATTAGGTCGGGTTAAAAATAGCCACCTGATCTAACTTCACCCCTGGTGTGGGCCTTACACTTAGACCTGGTGATTGGAAATCAATCTAAACCTATTACAGGACAGAAGTTCAGTGCACACAGACCAGTCTAAAAGTGTCAGAATCCAGTCTAAGATAGACCTGGGTCAATGTACACTCAAACTTAATTGATCTAGGTGACCAGTGGGGGTCGGACTCGATGATCTATTGAGGTCCCTTCCGACCCTAACATCTATGAATCTATGAGTGGGTCTCTGTCCTTGGGCCTGTACTATTCAACATCTTCATTAATGATGATCTTCATTAATCTTCATTAATGATGTGGATATTGGTATCAGAAGTGGACTGGCCAAGTTCGCTGATGACACCAAACTCTGGGGTAAAGCTTCCACACCTGAGGACAGGAGGGCGATCCAGGCTGACCTCAACAGGCTCAGGGAATGGGTGGATGAGAACCTGATGGTGTTTAACACTGAAAAATGCAAGGTTCTCCACCTTGGGAAGAAAAACCTGCAGCATCCTTATAGGCTCGGCAGTGCTACGCTGGTTAGCACTACAGATGAAAGGGACTTGGGGGTCATCATTGACCACAAGATGAACATGAGCCTGCAGTGTGATGCTAGTAAAGCAAGCAAAGTGCTGGCTTGCATCCATAGATGCTTCTCAAGCAAATCCCAGGACGTCATTCTCCTGTTGTACTCGGCCTTGGTGAGGCCACAGCTGGAGTACTGCATCCCGTTTTGGGCTCCACAATTCAAAAAGGATGTGGAGAAGCTTGAGAGAGTGCAGAGGAGAGCCACACACATGATCAGAGGTCAGGAAAACCGACCTTATGATGAGAGGTTGAGAGCCATGGGACTCTTCAGCCTGGAAAAGCGCAGGCTCAGGGGTGATCTGGTGGCCACCTACAAGTTTATCAGGGGTGCTCACCAGGATCTGGGGGAATGTCTGTTCACCAGAGCACCCCATGGGATAACAAGTTTGAATGGTCACAAACTCCTCCAAGACCGTTTCAGCCTGGACGTAAGGAAGAACTTTACAATCTGAGCTCCAATGTCTGGAATAGACTGCCACTGAAGGTGGTTCAAGCATTTACTTTGAACACCTTTAAGAGAAACCTGGATGTTTATCTTGCTGGGATCCTATGATCCCTGCTGACTTCCTCCCCTGGGGCAGGGGGCTGGACTCGATGATCTTCCAAGGTCCCTTCTAGCCCTAGTATATATGAATCTATGAATCTAGGTTAGACTGGTACACTGAACTTCTGTACAGTTACCTGCATAGCTCTGGGGCTGGGAAAGCCCGGCTGCCAGCCCCAGCCATGGGACTATGCTTTTCCTACCCACCCCCCCAGCACTGGGCTATTTTTAACCCCCACCCCCTGCCCTGAATCCTGCAAACCGCTCTGGGTGTTGCTGGTTTTATCAGCATTTGTTGCTTCCAGGAGCTGAGCAGGTAAATACTGGTGGGGGGAGGGATGGGAGGGATAGGGGGGTGAAGTCCCCGCCAAAACCTCCTGCAGACCCTGCAAACCCCCTGGCCGAATCAAACCCACCCAGATCCCAGCAACTGCCCATGAATGCTGCTTTCTCTCCCACCCCTCCATGGACACCACCTGCCCCTCCATCCCCTGGCAGATTTTCAATCCCCCCCAAGCTTACTTGCCCCCACTTGATACCCCAAGCCCCCTACTAGCTCCCCCCCATCCCAACTTACCTTAGATTGGGTAGCCATTTTAAAGTGATTTAACCTCCCCCAATGTCTGTACTTAGCCATAACAGTCATAAAGGAAGCAAATGCTAGCAAATGCCTTTAATAAAACCCTGCGGTATTCCACAGTGATCACCTCAAATACAGCAACGTTGCCATTGGAATATGTAGCACCTAAAAGAACAATTTTGGCATGCTGCAGTGCTTCTTTTGCTACACATGTATTTAATGCAAAAATCGGTTTAAAATAGTGTGTCAGCACCCTTGAAATCAAGCAGAAGGGGTGATTAAGACATAGTCATTTTCTGCTATTGTTCTGGTGGATAGTGGTAATTGCTTCTCTATATAGGAAACTGGCTATACATCCATTGTCATCCATCATCTTGCCAGTGCTGTATATAGTGCAGTATAAATGGTAAACTTTTGATTTAACCTCATTCTCACAATTACAATGTCACGGCACTGATAATGATTTAAAGTATCTGCAGCTAAGCCAATGGAAAAAAGACAAATATGGTCGAATATATAAAGCTGCCCAGGATATAATTACACATTAAAGACAGCTGGGATATATCAGGGTCTCAGTTTCCCATTTGTAAATTGTAATAAAATACGTCAGATTCTGCTTGTTTGAAAAGGGAAGGGAGGAGACCTGAGCCTACATGATATCATCCAAACCTATGCTTTCATAACTCTGCAACTTGGAGCAGGTCCACTTGGGGGAAAGTGGGATGTACTTTGGCATCATCTCCCTTCAGATGTGTCAGCATTAACTAATGACGGCTCCTCTCAGTACACTATACCTTCCAGGGGAGCTAAGGAGCCCATGCGAAAATGGCTGGAGAATGCTATGTTTGGGCCTTTGTACACGGCACAAAATTGGCCTTTAAAGTGGATTAAATACCCTTTTGTGCCGCTTTAATGGTGTTGCTGTTTGCAAGTTTGGTGACATATTGCATGTTAAATGACTTTACGTGGTGGCCCGATGCTTTCCTCCGTGGCTGTGGTGCCCCCCAGGACTGCCTGGGCCAGGTGCCTGTGGGTGGGTGCCTCCGGGGGACGCAGCCGCTGCCATGGAGGGAATCACCAGCCCCTGCCCCTCCCTCCCAGCTCAGGGACCACTGGGGCCACTGGAGAGGCATATAAGGATTGGGCCCGACCCTTGTGTATACACCACGAGCATTTACTTCACCCTAAATTGAAGTGGTATTTTTAAAAGCCCACCACTTCAATTTAGGGCGAAGTAAACCCCCGTGGTGTGTACAAATGGCCTTTAACAGGAGGCATTTGGGATCTAAAATGGGACATTTGGGTCTTTGCACACATCGTCAGGCCATTCTGAGGCACATGGGACTTGCTCATGAATTGCAGAATACATGTAAATAAGGAGGACTTCCCCAGATAACTGTGGTGAAGGAAGCTCAGCTGTCCGGCACTTGTGGAGGCCACAGTAGGTCTGGTCTATCTTAGGTTCTCATATGGCCTCCATGAGTTAACCGTCAGAAGGTCTCCATCCTCGATGCATTTACTTTCACCACACACCTACGGAATATGTTATTTCCTTGTCTAATTCCCATTGAAAAGACAGGGAACAGTCACAGCAGATGCATCTACACAAGACGCTACAAGATGCTGTAGCGATGCGCTATGGTGACATAGTGTCGGCAGGCACAAATCGTGACAAACAGCAACATAGTGTCTAAAAATAACCATGTGCCACTTTAGGAAGCAAATACGAAAGGACTGCGCAGCACCCCATGAGCAGTCAGGCACACGTGTAGACGTGCCCAGTGTGATTAAAAGACTTGCCCAAGGTCAGACAGGGATTCTGTATCTATCTTTAGATAGATCTCTGGATAGCAACCTGTTCACTGGGCCATCATTCCCAATGTATACAGCACCAATATACATTCGAAACCACGCATTGTCTGCTTCCTTATTCTTGTATGGACCTTCTTAAAGGAAATTAGCTGAACATCCTTACGGTGGGAATAAAGAAAGGAAACAAATTTATTATTCCAGTGATACCCCTGACAAAGATATCGAGTAGCTTCATTAAACATTTTGCAGCCTCAAGCAATTTTACTAAATCCTGTACAATGAGCACGCTGTGGTTTTCATTATGACAGTGCAAACATAGAGAGCTGGATTCAGAACTCACTTACACCAGTTTTACGTCTGTGTAATTCCATGTACTTCAGTGGAATTACTCCTGATTTACATGGCCATGAGAGCAAAATCACTCCTGTGCTACCCGTTTCTTTCCCTCTTCACTCTTGTTTAGCTATCTGAAATAATCTCCGCAGAGAAACTCATTTTCATAGCTACAATATACTCTCAGCAAAATAACTATACAGCTCACCTCAAATACAAACAACAATATATCAAAGAATGAAATTATATTTATCAAACAAATGCTATTTATTTCTTCCGCCTTAATAAATCTGTTCTGAAAACGCAGCCAAAACTCTGTTCAAAGGAAAGCAATACAGTACAAAATACAGGATTTTGGAATACATTTCCTTTTAATAAAGAACCACATACTAAAGGAACTTTGAACACATGCTGTATTTTTGAGTGGAAGAATTCATAATGTGCTGGACATCCTGATAAAACCATAAAATATCCTCTGTCATCTCAGATCTTATCCAAAGCCCAATGTAGCAGTGCAAAGACTCCTACTGACTTCAGTGAGCTTTGGATGAAGCTCCGAGTAAGCCGAAATGCATCAAGATCCTTAACTTGTGTACAACTCATATTTACTGGAAAATGTAGCTAAGTAAACTCTAAAACATAAAAGGCATTTTCAGCGACAGCTATTAGGAAACTAGCATGCCCAGGGCATTGGAATGCAGTTTTAAAATGAGCACAAGTATTTCTTACTTACTTCATTGGTTTAAATAATGCTTGTCCATAATTTTGGAACGTCATGATCAGTTTTAGTTGTGTGCCTCCTGATTTCATGGCTGTGGGGAAAAAATAAAACAATTTAAAATGACCACATATGACTCTCCTTACAGTCAACAGCCTGCCTATTGATCTATCTGGGTCCCTCTACACATTATATGAATGTGTTAATCGTGGCATAAATGGCAAGGGCACCCAATTTAAGGTGCCATAAAATGGCAAACCAGCCATAAAAGTGTTCTACAAAAAATGCGGAGTATTTTTATGGCTGGTTTGTCTTGCTCCTTAAACTGAATGTGTAGTATGACAGGGGCTGCCTCGGAACTGGTGCCAATAATCAGTCCAGAACAGTCCTAGATCACAGTGGACTGTGGGCACCCTGCTTTCAATTTGCTGGTGTAGGAGGAACCCAGGATCCTGATTCCAGGTTTCCCCATGCACTAACAAGTAGAAAGGGCACATCTGGGATCCAGTCACTGATTCCAAAGTCACACTTCCTGCCACAACATGGTGGCATGGCAGGGATCAGAGCCCATGGTACCTTTAAATGAATGTGTCTTAAGGGGTCTCTGCGTAGGCATTTATATTGCTATCATCACTATGGCATCAGATCATCAACATGCACATATCCAGGGCAATTCTAAGCATGGACAAAGAATGATTTAGTAGGTGAGTAGGGGTAATGCACTGTAGTGTAGGCACTTAAAGTGGCTAAACAACACCTGCATCTTGCACTGACATTTTTACCATTGGCTCAGTACTACAAGCACAGAAACACCACTGGCTTCAATGGGAGTGCTATACGTAGAGTGTTTGCAGAAACAAATCCTTCACTTGTCCTACCCCCTATTTTCTTTGGACTTGCTACGATGAAAAGTGCCCATACTGGAGAAGGAGAATAAGGTCTGTCTTAAGAGGGCAGCAGAACCCAAGCTGCACAAACAGATAAGCAACATCCAACCCTTAATTAAGAACAGATCACAACTTCTAGTCTATGCTATGATTAGTTTAAGTATCTGTTGCTGAGCAATAAGTACAGGTATATGTCTCTCATCTTCTTTATGGATATCATCTGTGAAGTCAATAGGTAGGTACCCACTTATTTCAATGGGATTTGGATCAGGCCCTACATTAATGGGCATGTACGTGAAAGAGAGGTGACCTCTGGAAAGTTTTAGCAAGCACAAGGTAGTGACTGCAATTCAAAAATGTTGAACACCGAGGGCCATTTAGCTTGATTCTAACATACACTTAATTCCCAGTTCCAGTGAATTAAGAATTTAAGGCTGACATTAGTTCCAGTGAATTAAGAATTTAAGGTTGACATTTATTTCTAGCAGTCTGTACCATTTGGGCAATATCATGCTAACAGTTGGACAATAGTATTTCTAAACTTAGAATGACCATTTTTTGTCGGAATGAGAACAAATGTAACTTAAAATATGCATTATACATGAATACAAGAGTTTCCAAAGAGTACATCTCCTTTGATGATACTGTTACTTAAGAAAGGTAAATACAAGCTCCAGCAAACCATCTGCCCTTCCCCCCAGCCAGGAACCCTCCAAAAAACTGAAATGACCCAGACCCTGACTTTTAATTCATTTCCACATTCTGAAATGCTGCTTATGTCAGTCTTCACAGTATGTGCAATTCAGCCCTTTTAAATACTTCCTCTGAGTGATCAGATAATCCCTTTCTTTAGAATTTGGACAAAACCGGTATAACTTTAAGAACTACATGCAATGTCACATTATCTTATTATACGAATTTTGTCTTAAAATTGGACTCATTCAGCCCATGTAACTTGTACATTTTCCCCCCTTCCCAATCCCATTAGCTGCACATCCTTTTAATTACTCCAGCCTGTGCCTTATTACTGATAGGTCACCAGCTCTCTTTCAGTGCTTGTAATCCACATTTTTGTAACAAAATGCTATGCAAATCTGGTCAGTTTAATTACTCTTCCTCTAGAACAAAATCCCTCCTGCATTGCCGGTTTGTTGACCCCTACCTTTTCTAGCATTACCCACCTATCCCGAAGGAACAAATAAATAATTAGAAATTAAAGGGCATTAAATAACTCTCACTGTACAGGTATAGCAGAAACAGATGGTTTTCACATATTAAATTTACTTTTGTGATGAGCAAGCCATGTCTTCAGGTGCCCCAGAAGAGAAGGAGGTATAGGTACAAGTATAGGTTCAGCCCTGAGCACAAATCAGAGCAGCCTCAAGGCTTCTCTCACATATGCTGTCAGTACATGTAAGCCAAGAGATTCTCCATGAAAGCCCAGAGCATCACTCCGAGTTAGAGAACAGAACTGCCTCCATTTGGTTAGATCCTCAGCTTCTATAACCCTGCCTTGCTCCACTGACATCAGTGGTTAGAGTCCATGCAACTTCATTGATGTCAACTTGGGGCCAACTCCTGCAGTTCTGCTCCCCCTTCCAGACAATAAGAATCAGTGTTTAAAAAGTGATGTCTAATCGCC
Organism: Alligator mississippiensis; assembly: GCF_030867095.1. NCBI lineage: Eukaryota > Metazoa > Chordata > Crocodylia > Alligatoridae > Alligator > Alligator mississippiensis. The sequence goes on along the minus strand of NC_081836.1, from coordinate 48,821,503 downwards.
TCTGTCCATGTCAAGCTGATTTCTTACACTATAACTGAACTCTCCAATCATAAAAATCAGAATTCTTAACTGATCCGAGCGGGTTGATATAGACCCATTAGAGCTGTGGGGTGGGTAGGGATTTCCAATTCATTTCAGGGAGGATTATGTTTCCATTGGGACAAGCCAACTTTTGATGCATGACTGGGAAATGGAGAGTCTTAAAAAAAACAACCCAAAAGAGGCAGAGATGGAAGAAAAAGGGAAGGTTCAATTCAGGTTCTAAACACAGTGCTCGGGACACTCTAAGGTTACCAGGTGGTTCAGCCATGCAGAGTAGGCCAATGGACACTTTGTTGGCTAACAACCAAAGATTTGGCAACACTAATGGGGAAACCATTATGAAAGAGTCATGAAATATGGTTCTGACCGGTTAGACACAAAGGGATTGATGTCCCAACAGAAGGCACTAGCTCAGCTAGTCTTTGCATTAGAGAAAGTGAGGTGAGAATACAAAAGATCTTCATGGCCTATTGGTACCATCCTATTGGTTAGAGCCTAACCTGGTTGCAACCTTGACTGTCCATTGATGGAGTTCTGTGCCAGTGCTGATGCTAAAAGTAAATTTTATATTTACAATGGTCAGAAGAGCATCAGGCAATTTTGCAGGGGTGGTTGTACATGAGAAGTGGTTCTCGAAGGATGCAGTGAATGCAATCTTCACTTGTTTCTGGAAGACTGCACCTTCCCAGGAAACGTTCTGCCCATGGTTCTGTGCAAATTCATACTACCGATCAGTATGCCCCCAACATTTTTATCCCAACACTGATCTGCACAGATCTTACCAATGTATACAACACTAAATACCATTATTATAACTAATGCAGTGCAATTGCCATGCAGTACATATGGATGACTAGAAGGCATGCTCTGAGCCCAGCTGCTTACAGTCCAAGGCCCTCATCCTCCAGATAGTCATACATGAGCTTCATGCCATGATTTGTCCCATCAAACTCAATGACACTACTCATAAGTTTTTAAAGTAAGCATGTTCATGCATGTTTGCAGGATTGGGGTCCAAAAAGACTTATGCCTGCGGTGTAGAAATATCCAGACTTGCATGTACGGATGTAATTTAAAACAATTGCTCCCAACCTCATGGAGACTTTCTGCCCAAATGTCAAGGTTGGATATTTTCCTCTTCTCTAAAGATTAAACTCACAGGTTGGCTTTTTTTACATTTTCTTAAATATATTTCTTAAGGATAAGAGAAGAAAATTCCACTTCCCATGTATGGTGCAGTTCAGACATGTCCCTCTTTATATTATGCCTAAGAATAAGAGTCCAATTATGTTCCAAAGCCTTGTTTGCTTGTTTGGAGATGCCCTTGAGACTGTAGCTACTATCCAAATAAAAATTTCATAAGGATTTATAATACACCGGATTAGAACGTACAATATTCAGAGAAGTCATATGATGACACAAAGCCATTACAGCTTGTCATGTCTCTGATCAGAACACTAAGACGTTTCTAAGAAGGCCTTAAAATGTTGGGCTGTTCTGACTCCAAGGGTGTTCTCCCATCTTAATCCGAATCCACATTTTAAAGAGTCCCCGAATGAACGTTTATGTTACAGACCATGAACAGCTCTGAAAAAGTCCTCCAAACTCACTGATGCCACAGAGTAACTCTTCCGTCCATTCTTGTGCAATGACTAGACACATTTATATAGTGATAAAAATACATTCCAGTACAAATAGTATCAACATTTCTAAAGAAAGAAGTTGAATGCTAAAGCTTAATATTCCAGCGTTAATCTTTCCTGTCAACCAGCATATTGCATGAGTGCTATGGCCTGATCCAAAGTGCTCCAAACTTCAGTAGGCTTTAGAATAAGTTTTCAGTGAAGTCTGTCCTACTCATCATGTTGAGGGGTTAGGGACTTGTCTAAAGAGCATTAATGCCCCTGAGACTTTTTTTATTGACTTTGATGGGTTCTGCATCCAAGCTGTAATGACCTCAGCCACAGATATCCATGGTTCTTCTCCCATGTGCTCCCATTCCTCACATTTCCTCTGCCTATTCTTTCCTGAAAACTAAGGAAATCCACATGTTCCTCAAGTTCTGTACCTCTCCCGTGTAAAGACTTTCATATAGCAAACGTATGAGACAGGTGCCACCATCCTCACTGAGTGAGATGTTTTTTCCTAACTTCCGTTAAAAGATCTGGTTTTGACCCATCCGAGACAAGATACTGGATGGAACAAAACACTGCTATGATTTGGCTTTGCTTTCTTCTGTCTTGCTGTACCCCAACTCTCATCTTACCAGCCCATTCGGATTCTACACTCTTCAGGTCCAGACATTTGTATTTGTAACGTCCACACTTTGAGCGTTGTTTTAAGCCATAATAGTCGCCATCATTAAAAATGACAGAGGCATTACACAAACACTAAATATCAGCCTAATCCCCCTTGTTCTTTTCCAACACCACCAGGAAGAGATAAAGGGCTACTCTGTAGCACTGTCTGAAATTCCTTTCTTTTATCAGGATCCAGCACACAGTATTAAATGTACTTATGCAACTGTTGACATATGAGAGAGATGAGACTAAGCCAAAAGTCAGGATGTGGTAACCTCTGAATGAGGGAAAGTTCGGCTCCTGATCTAGAGTCTCTCTTTGTAGCCCAGGTCTAAATCTAACATAAACGCGTTGACCCCGTCTGACAAATAATGGCCTGCACAAGTTCAGAGACTTGGAGGAACACATTTCCAAACATTCAGGTTTTAGCCACCTCTCAAATTGCTCTTGCTCTGCCACAACGGCTATCTAACTTGTAAAGGTCTCCCTCGGTTAAATCAAGACAATAAAAGCAGTTTCCAAAGGGAAAGAGATCTGTTAAAACATTCAGAGGCTTTGTTGTACATTTTTAAGGCCTCTTTTCTTTTTTCTTTTTTATTCGGGCTGTAAATTTAATCAATCGGCTGATTCTTGGCAGATTCATTGTTCTCTTATAAAGTAAATCAATGGTGCTATATTTCATCATGTTTTTCACACATTCTCCAATGCATTGTTTTCCTGCCTTTGGAGCAGGTAGTCATAATTATATTTAGAGCCGAAGTGAGGTTCAATATTCAGAATATTGCCTTTCTCTTATTCTGCCTTCTTTTTTCCCCTCCTTTGCTGCTTCTCTAGTGTCCACCTTGGTTAACTGCACCATTTACTCTGCATCAGTAATTTTGTACACCAGCTTTCCAATTATTGTCTGCACAAATTGAATGCATCATAGACTTTAGAAAGGAACTGAGCCAGGTAATGTTCCCAAAGCCTTTCAACCAGGAAATTAAAAAAACACCCCAGATACCTAGTCTGCTCACATTTCATCCAATAGCAAAACTCCTTTTGATGGTAATGGGAAAAGGATTGGGCCCACAATTACTAAACCCACGCATTAAGTGCCACACAATGTTTGTAGTTAAACTGCTGGAGCTGCTGCCAGGATTATGCATGTACATTTGGTAAATATGCAGGAAAATGGCTAATTAGGGTCATCTGTGCATGCAATTAAACCGTTACGAATGCAAACAAGCTGTGCAATTGTGCGTGCATTTTGTGCATCCACCTCTCCTAAAAATACGGTGCCAGCGTTCAAATGAAAATAATAATATTTAGGTCCCAGTCACTGAGAACTTGGCACCAAATTAAGTCATAATACGTTTTATACCAAATGAGAATGAGAACGGGATACACAGGCCACTATTCACGTTCCTTGCTTCAAGCTGTCCTTAACCCTGTACTTTTGAAGGCCACCTCTGGGTGTCACTGTGGGAACTGAATGGAGTGTTCATAGTCCATTTTCCATAGTCGCATCAATAGATTTGTTCTATTTAAACTATAACCTCAAGAAAATGTCACCTTGATGCTCTCTGCTCTTGTGAACTTTGCAGTAATTGCTTCTGTCACCATTTTCATTTTAAGGGAACTTTGTAGGTTACAGAATCTTGCGAGCAGGTTTGATTGATCCTGAGCCATCTCTGTGAACATGACTCCAATTATTAATGCAAGTTGAGCAGGGAAATCTGACGTGGCTGAAAGCAGTTTAGCTACAGTTTGGGTTTAATTATGGAAAGTTATCAAAACCTCTATGTCAAAACCACACGAGCCTATTACAACCTATATGGAACAAACCAAAACACTACCAAATGCGCTGTACACAACACTCGCCCAGAAAAGACTGGGTAAGTTAACAGGTCTTTTCCTATCCTATCCAATGCTATAGATTGAATTGCACTGAGTGTGGGGGAAATGATTCTTACTCACTATGAAGATTTCTGTTGATTGTATCCTTTGAACTGGTAGTCATTGCACAGATATTTTTCAGAAAAACAGACAACCAAAAGAATCAGGAAACTGGAAAATATGCCAGAGCATGTAAGACAGTACAACAACCATGTGTGTGTCCTTTAGTAAAATACATTAGACTTGTGTAATCGATTCATATACTTTGGAAATCTTGTTGGTCCTGCGCACTAAAAGTGAAACTTGGCAGGTGCTATTGTAATACATGTTATTAAATCCCTTAAAAATGTGCAGTGCAAAATAAAACATATTGCCCTGTCTAATAAAAAATAATAATAGTTTCTTCCACTTTTTTTCTCCATTTTTGAATACTTGACAATAACCCTGTTCACAGAGGAAGAAAACATGGTTTGTTCTTTACAGTGTCCTGTCATCTTAGGCTGGCAAGCCTCCTGTTGTAGCCAGGATCAGGCAGTACAATTCTGATAAGCCTTCCTTCAAAGAGTAGCCTGGCTTCATTTCTGGAAACTAGTTGTTACTTCCCTCTTTGAAAAGTGCTATTTCTTTGTCTAATGCTATGCATTTAATATTTTTGTCCACGAACGTTATGTGCTTTCATGGGTGTAAATTAAAATCATTGTTTCACATTTTGACTACAGTAGCATCTTAATGCTCCCAATCCCACCATGCAAAGCTCAGTCTGAACACGTACCAGTGAGACAAGCCCAGAAGAAATACGTCATGTGATAACGCATATTCCTATGAGTCTGCAGCACCTTCCCCTCATTGATCTCCAAGCTCTGTCTAACATATAATTAATTAACACCTCACACTATACCAGCATGAGTCTTAGAGTGAAATCGTGGCTTCAGGGAAGGCAGTGGCAAAAGTTCGACTGATGTCAATGGGGCCGGGTTATCACTCATCATTTTTATTACAACTGTTTTGCCAATAGATTAACTGAAGCATGGACAGGTTAAGCAAAAAACCCAGGAGTACAAGAGTAACTCAGTAGCTGGAACACAATTCAGCCCTATTACTCTTGATTCTCATTCCCCTCCTACACCCACTAGCCAACGCTGCATGACAAACGGTTGAACATTTCATTCTATCGCCTGTCTGATAAGCACTGCATTACGAACACATCTGAGCATGCTGCAAGCCGTGGTTTTCCTCTGCACAAGCAGCATGCACGGTATCTAGATCTTGAAATGAGGAATGGAATTCAGTCTATTTTGGAAGCTGTGCTTCATCAGTGCAGTATAAAATGCTGATGGCCCCAATGCATTTTAATGCAACGCACTACAATAAATCAGAACGTGAGTGGTCAAGGGCTTCGGTGCAAACTCTTCAAGAACCTGGGGTTAAACAAGGTGTTGCACAGCTTCAGGGCAACACTGCAGATCGCAAAAGTGATAGCACCATTCTGCAGGTAAGATGAGAGGTAAGAAAGAGCACAGCTTACGTGTCTTTCTCTTCCATCTCCTGATTGACAAGCGAAGAGTGGTTTTAACATGAGCACTGTAAGAAGCTACCTCCACCCTCATTCAAATACAAAAGGAACATTCTGTACATCATTCTATACTGAGTGGGCTGGGAAAGACAAACGTCATATCAAAGTGAAAGCCACCTAGAACTTGTTCCACTGATTGTAAATTATCCCTGTTATCCTGAGGCCTTGGCTGAAGGATGAGTAGCACGGGATATTATCTAAAAAGAATGTCTCTCATTGCCATGATGTTATATATTAACTAAAGGGGTGAATGGTGAATGGCTTCAGTCCCAAATTTGGGTTCTTAATCCCAATCCAGTAAAAAAATCAGTGCTCAGACTCTTTAAACAACCATGTGTTTGGGGAACCTAAGCCTCATTTTGATCCTTCGGTGCATTTAAGCTGGACAGCTTGTGAAAGCAACCCAGGTTTGAAAACTCTTTCTCCTCCACAAAGTACAAGGCCACACGAGTCCTGCTGAAAGCTATGTGGTGGTTCTTCACAAGCGGGGTGGATTTTCAATCACGCGGCATTCTATGCATCATGGCTCCTACTGTCTTGATTGGCTAAATTAACCCATGCTTTATGCCGTCAAGGCCTGCTCATTCCTACTGCTATTCAGAAGTCTGTGTAGTTCCTGAGATGGAATTGAAATCATTAGGCCAAGCTGTTCTATTTTCACTTGGGCAAAACCTATTCTGAAGCTAATAGAAATGTTTCCAGAATAAGGTTCTAAGGCCAAGGCTCGGTGACCTTTTCCAGCTGTGCTGATATCTATATCTATAGCTATATAGCTATATATACATATATAGAGAGAGAGATAGAGATATCTATCTATCTAGATATCTAGATAGATAGATATCTCTATCTATCTCGATAGATATCTCTAGATATATAGAGATATCTATCTATCTAGATAGATATCTCTATATATCTATATAGATACATGGATATATAGCTAGATATCTACAGATAGCTAGATATCTATATCTATCTCTATATATCCATGTATCTGTATAGCTATATAGAGATATCTGTCTCTCTCTCTAGCTGATCATCGTTTTTATGGAGCTTCTACTATTTCATCTTAGTGAAATTGTGCAAAGTACAGAGCAAGGTTGCATTTAATGTAATTTGCTTCATTTTCTATGTGCTCTCAGGCATGTAAAAACCACTGAACGTATTGCAGCTCTCAATAGCCAGGAATAAAATTACCTGAATTTATTTAGTACACCAGGAAGCTGTTTTGTTTTCTTTTTCATTGTACCTATAAAGCTCAATTCAAGGACACCTAACCATCGTTAATCAACTGCTGTGTTTCACATTGCTTAAAGACATACAATGGTATCATTTCAATAGTGGATTTACGAGCAGAGTAAGCAGAGCTGCCTTCTGCTCTCCATCCTGATACCCTGATGTGCATTCCACTTTCCCTGAAGTCAGTGGTAGATCTGGTTTTGCAAACACTGCAGCTCTGAGGGTTAAAGCCACAGCAGCAAAGCCTGCACAGGATGGAGTGACTGAGACACCAAACTGGGTTACTTTGCTCTTTAAGCCTTCCTTGCTGGTGAAGACATTTCTCTTCATCTTTCTCTCCTTACAGATAGCAAGATCTTCATTGAAAAGAGAATTCAAGAACGAGGGGAAATACCAGACTCATGCAGAATTCTGGTGTGTTGATTTGGTTTCCTGTTTTTGGCTCCCCAGCCCAGTGAGCTACTCTTGTTCTAAATATAAGCCCTGAAGTCAATGGGTGTACCCCAGGGGTAGATTTGGCCCACTATACTTTGCAGCTGGGATCCTGCTAGAGCACTCAGCCATTCAGGTAATACAGAACTGGCAATATGCCTTTATAAAACCTCTTCTACATTTAACTAGAAAAATCAGTGAAGGCTTCCATGTAGCCAGGAAGCAATGTATCAAAGACATCAAATATAAGTCATAAAAACACTTTCATTAATATAAAAACAGGAATGACATCTTGGACAAGGAATAAATAGTCACAAAAATGGCATTTATCTAGACCTACCAACACTTGTTATCTTTTGGGAGACTAGGTCTTGTAGCAAAGCCTCAATTGCAGGATTATGTCTGGAATACAGCTCGTACCGATTAATACCAATGTGGAATTTCAACCAATTTGGGTAGGAATCCACAGATGTTTCTCCGGTGGGTAAAAATTCTTCATCTTCGTTACCTTCATTTTGCCTACCACAAAGACATGAGGAGATATGAAGAGAGAGCAGTATTACTATTATTACTATTATTTGCAAAGAGCATCATAACAGAGTGATTCAGAAAACAATGATGTGAGAAGCAAGCACCGTAAATGGGAGACACCGGCTTCAGTTTGTCCCTGAAGCCAAGGATGCAATTGAGGGCCTTCTCCCACTTCAGTAAAGCCACCGGGAGCTTTGCCACTGAATTCAATGGGAACAGCCTCATGACCTAAATTATTAATGCCTGGTCCAAAACCCATTAAAGTCAGTAGCAAAGCCTCCACTGATAGGTGGGGACACTGGATCAGGCAATGGTACAACTTTGAGCTCAGTCCTGCATTTCAGAATGAGAGCTCCAACAAAGTGTCGTTGGAACGTGACAGAGATGCAGAATATAAATCTTTAATCCAGAGAACGATTGTTTTTTTAAAAGTAACATCCTACTCATGGTGGAACGGTTACAAAGAAAAACAACTTTAACCACAAATCTTTATTTAACAACATGTCCCAAAAAGAACTACTGCAAAAGTAAATTTAGATTCTGTAGCCATATACGTCCTTTTATATTCCCTGGTGTAGTTAAAAAAAAAAAAAGCAAATCACTTCTAAGTATTTGCTAAATAAACATCCTAGCTGTTTTCACCATGAAGTGTCTACAGGGAAGGTAGCTGGGCTCTGAGTTATTGTTGTCTCCCAGAATTTTATAAATTAATGTTAGCTGCTAAATTGAATGCTAATTACATAAACCTTGGGGAACAATAACTAGTAGAAACAAGTACAGCAGCCAGTTAAATTGTAGACATGCGACACTTGGACTCCTTACCCATTTGTTATGCTATCATATGTCTTCATGCCAGGGCCAGCTGTACCTTTAGTCATTATACTCCATACATAATTGTCAAATGCTCATGACAGCAATTTTTTTCCAGAGAAACTGGGACTGCTCTAAGCCGGAGTAGGCTAAATGTGATTTTAATGACTGAACATAGAGGGCCTATGTGGTTCCTGTAAGCATGACGTTGCACAGGAAAATATTTACAAGATTTTAAAGATTCAAATCAAAACTACTTACTCAAATGCTTGGCAGAGCTTTTGCGTGGTACAATGCAGCTGTTTAAAAATTACAGTGTCTGTGCTTGAAAGAGGGTGCTGTTGTATTAGGGACAAGTCTTTTGATTTCTCAACCATTCATGTTTCTAAGCATTGCTTATAAATCAGTGGGGCAGACAATTCACAGGCAAACAAAATGCAATCAAAGTTAGGCAGAAGTAAGGGCTGTGAAAGGGCAAGAAAAGATTTTGCCCAGAAAACGTGGTGTCAAAAAACAGACCCATCTTGGGGTTTAAATCCCATTTGTATGTGCACATTGCCCATGGTTTTGTGACCTTTGAAGTCGGGCCCTTGGCTTCAGAGAAAAGTTAATATTTGGTTACCCAGTCTTATGTTGTGTGTGTGTGGGGGGGAGAGGAAGAGGGAAGAGCAAGGGGTGGTGGGGGGAAAAAACAAGAAGTCTAACTTCAACATGTTTAATTCCTATTGTCCCTTGTGACACCTGAAGCCTATCACTTAACCTCCCATTATATCGGAAACATCCGTTACTCTGGACTTGGAAATGACTTGGTATAACCTACATGTATATGTGTGCGTGCACGTGTGTGTGTGCGCGCGCATGTATGCATGTGCATGTGTATGTATGCATATATGTATGTGCATGTGTGTATATATGTGTGTACGCGTATATGTACGTGTGTGTGTGTGCATATGGATGTGTGGATGTATGTGCACGTGTGTATATATCTGTGTGCACGTGCATGTGTGTGTGTTAGTGTGTATATATGTATATGCATGTGTGTATAGATGTGTGTATGCGTGGGTGTATATATGTACGCCCATGTGTGCATGTGTGTGCATGTGTGCATGTGTATATATGTATATGCATGTGTGTATAGATGTGTGTATGTCCGTGCATGTGCGCACATGTGTGCATGCGTGTATATGTATGTGCATGTATGTGCACACGTGTATGTGTGTGTGCATGTATGTGTAGATATACACACACATACATGTGCACCTACGTCTGTGTGTGCATGTGTGCATATGCACGTATGTGTGTGGCTATGTCTGTGTGTATATGCATGTGTGGACGTGCACACGCACGCACACAATTAAGGACACAAACCCAACATGTCTGGGTTATTTCCGCCCCTGGTTTTTTGACACCGTTTCCAGCCGCCCCCCCCCCCCCCCCAGTGATCCGGCTGCGCACACACACACACACACACACACACACACACACGCACACACCGGTCCGGGCCCGCGGGTGCTGCGGGGGGGGGGGGGGGGGGCCGCGGGGCAGCCGCCGCCACGTCCCCGCTGCCGCCCGCCTGCCCTCTCGCCCGCCCGCGGCTGGATCGATTCGGACGCGATTCGGACTCGCACTCACCACTCCTGGTTCTCGGCCGCTTTGGGGTTGAAGCGGATGTCGCTGTTGACATTGAACAAGACGTCCTCGTCCGCCAGCGCCGGCGCGGCCACCTGGTAGAGGGGGTGCTCGAAGAGCGCGGCCAGGCGGGAGCGCCCCGGCCCCGGCCCCGGCCCGGGCCCCGGCCCCGCTCCCTGCCCGGGCGCCGGCGTGCGGAGCTCCCCGTCGCGGATGAGCTGCTTGCGGCTGCGGTCCCGCTCCGGCCGCTTCAAGGCTTCGCCCTTGTCCGAGGCGGCCGCGCTCTTCTCCAGCGAGTGCGAGCTGAGGTTGGAGCCGGGGTCGCTGCTGAAGTCCTGCAGGATCCGCAGCGTGTGCTTGCTCGGCCAGCCCGGCTCCGCGCCGCTCCTCGGCCGCGGCTTGCCCCAGCCCGCCGCCTCCTCGCCGGCGCCGTGGGAGCAGGAGCAGCCCGCCTTGGCCGCCCGCTTCTCCAGCTTGGGGAGCAGGTCGATCATGATGTGCATGGTGCAGGCGACCAGGAACACCATCAGGATGAGCACGCGGAACTTGCGGACCAAGAGCATCTTCATGGTCCAGGTGGCTCAGGAAGGCTGGGGGGAGGGGGGTTGCACGGGGCTCTTTCACAGAAAAAGCTTATCGAGGGTCAATCCTTCCTCTCCTTTTTGTTTTCTTGTTTTGTTTCTCCCCTCCCTCCCCCCTCTCTTTCCTTTTGGGATCAACCGCAACCAAAAAGCGATCGAGTCAGTACGGCACCGGCCAGGGAGAGTCTAAGAGCCATAGGTCCTCATGTCTCTGGGCTGAATGGTGGAGCTCAGCCAAAATACTAACAATAATTATAGATAGATAGATAGCTATAGGAGCAATCGAGTGCTTCAAATCAATAGGAAAACCCCGGCGACGGCATGCCGATTTGTAAACCCATCTGTTCACACCTGGATCTGGTGCTGGTGGTACGGGGCTCGTGGGAGCGAGAGGCAAGGGGGGGCTTGGGCTGCAACAAGAGACGCGCACATCTGATGGAGCTAAAAAAAAAATAGCCGGGGAGGCATCACATTCATCAAACCTGTGAAACAATCAGCATCATAATTAAAAAAAAAAAAAAAGGTTTCAGGAGAAGAAGGGCAAACGAAACAAAACAAAAAATCATCCACAAGATCTGGCTGGGTTGAAAACGCTGCTTGCTATCCTTTGAGATGGAGCGGTGATGCAGTGGGACCCCCCCTCCCTCTCTGTCTTGCTTTCTCTCTCTTCTGCGAGACTGTTTATAAACATTGGCTGGAGAAGGGTTTTCTCAGGCTGGATCCGGCTTCTTCATCCATCGCATCCCTGGCTTGGGGTCTGGCACCTAGGATCACATCCAGGTGGCTGCTGTATCCGAGCGGGGTTGCCTGGGATTGTCTGCCCGGGCTTGGGCTTGTTGGCTTCCGGACTGCCGGGTAGCACTGCTGCAGCGCGGCGGAGATGGGCTCGGAAGGAGGGAGAGGAGAGGAGAGGAGAGAAACTAGCAGGAGAAATCAGCAGCGGTTCTTCCTAGCAAGCGAGCTCAGGTCTGTGATCGCTGCCGGCGCTTACAGATCTGCCCTTTAAAAAGAGAAAGGAAGGAAAGGAAAGAGAAAAGAAAGCAAGCAGAGGGGGGGAGGAGAGAGAGCTCTTTGGCAGGTGCACAGTGAAAACCCCTTTCAGCTCCACTGAATGCTGGAGACTGGTTGGACTAGTAGCGCTGCAGCTCCAGCCTTCGGTGGGTGTGTTAAATATTATGAGCGAGCCATGAATCCAGCCTTCCAGACGTCACAGTTAAGAGATTGGCTAAATAAACGCTACAGTGATAGTAACAGGAAAACCTCAACCAAAAGCCCTTTTCTTTCTCCCCACCCTCCCCTCTCTCTCATTCTACTGCAGCTCCAAGTGGGGCAAGGAGAGGGCGTCTGTTTCTCAAAGGTTTGCAAAAAAAAAAAAAAATCTATGCTAATAGCATTGCAAAGTATTAGTACAGTCTGACTGCCTAGACTCGGGAACACGAATTCTGCTATGTCATTGTCTAGATGGGAGACGGCATTTTCTAAAGCAAATCTACTTCTTTCCCTCACCCCCCTCTGCCGAACAAGGTCAAATTGTACAGCTCCGCTTCTGTTCCTCCCCAATCTTTAGTTTTAATCTGAGGTCCTCTGGACTGTAATCATCTTTCAATGGACTGCAGTGTAATAATCCTTCCCTCTGGTTACATTAGCTGCACGGGCTACCCGTTGATGGCCAGATAGTCTGATGGCAAATGAGATTAGACGCTCAAGAGCACTCTGCGTCTAGGAGAGACACTGAAAGCTGTCTCTACTGAGTTAAATAAGGGGGAAGGAGATTTTGAGACTTGATTCTGGGTCCAGTTGCCAGCTCCGCTGGAAGCTTTGTACATGAGCAAAGACAAGGCACTTGACTCTCTCTTTGCCTCAGTCTTCCATCTGGGAAGTGGGGACAATAGTGCTCTCTTTCTTTGCCTTTTTTGGGGAGGGGGCCTGTCTGACTCTGTAATATGATTAATAAGATAAAATACCCATCCCCTGCTGCCTTTTACACAGAAACTGAATGTATTCACTTATATTTACATGCCACGTGAGCTATGACAGAATCACATTCCTGGATATAGCACAGTCAAATCATTGAGCTCTTCTCCTTGAACCTCAGAGCAAACCTCAGAGAGGTTAAAGGCAGCATTTTGTTCTAAAGGCCTCCTGTCATTTTTAACAATGGGAGCATCTGCTTTGCCAAGGTGAGAAATGGCTCTAAAAATATCGAGGTGAGCAGGCCCTGATCATCTAAGCTCTCCAAAGCAGACAGGCCTTTGACTTCAGCGGGGCTCAGGGTGAACCTGGCAGTCTGCCGACAGGGAATACTTCAGAGAAGTGGAGCAGGCATTTGCATACAGCTCTTTAGGTTGCTGTACTGCTATTAAGCAAGCTGCACTTCTGCAGTATTTCACTTGAAATACAGCTTGGAGCTGACCTCGCAGTACAAAAGACCTTATTTGCATATGCGTTCCTAGGCACGTGTTCACACCTAATCGCAACGAATTATTCCGGGCCCTTGCTGCTGTTCTTGAATGTAAAACTGCTATTGATATGGCCCGAGAACTGGAATTTCTGAATTCTCCCACCGATTTGCTTGGAGATCTGGGCAAGTCACTTATACTTCTGGGCATTGCATTTTAGGCCCACTGCAGAGAAGTACAGCGAGGCTCAAATAATTGATTCCAAATGATCAGTTCAATGCTTTTTGTCTTAATTTCTGCTTAGTCATAGGTCTACTCAACCCTTTACCCCTAGCACCTTCTCACAAGTCAACACAGGTATGTTTTGAGCTCATGTTCTTGTATAAAGCAGAGTCCCGGATGAAGAAAAATTGCATATCGAACGGGTCCAGTTGTAAACAGTAGGGCATAGATAAGGCATCACTAGAGAGGTTTGGGAGGGAAAGAACAGATTGCTAAGACACTTTAGATGCCTCAGGCTTTTAATAGCACTGCCCAGGTTTTCAAAGATTTGGTTTTCTTACAAACATAACCATATACCAGCTCACGAGGAGTGAAGAAATCCCTCCCTCTTCCCTTTTAGCACCAGCTCTAATAGACTCCTCAGATAGCACTTCCACATCAGGTCTGAAATTTACCTATAGCAGGCCTCAAAAATTCCTAGAAATTATCATTTAAAAAAAAACCAACAACCCTGAAGCTCACTTAACAAGAAAGGAGTTGGGAAACAGAAAGATATATTTTGTTCATTTTGTCCCCATGCATACCGTTCATGTTCCATCACCCTATGAAGTAGACTATGGTCTGGGACAGACATTGCATAAACCAGTTTGAGCCAAATCAGCTAAGTCTGGTACTGCATTCAACCGGGTTTATCTCAAACCAATTTCAGCCTTTTTGAAACTGGTTTATGTGCACTGAATGTCTGTTCTGTTAGAGGTTTAAACCAGTTTCTAATAAGTTTGAAAAACCATGAAGCTGTCAACAAACATCACTGTAACAAGGGGGTGAGGGTGGAGCAGAACGTGGAAATACTGAAATACCTACATTAGACCAAAATTATTGGAAGGACTGTCCAAATACTCTAACCTAATAATAAACCAAGAGATGGAAACTTGTCTTCAGTACCCCAGTGGCTTCCAACTTTCACCCCTTGCAAATGTTTCTCACGGTACCAGGGCCACATGAGCCAGACACAATGCACTTTAAAGCAGCCTAGGGCTTGTCTTGGTCCTTCACAACTGCTGTGGTCTTCCATTGACATGTCTTCTTGATGATCAGATGCCATTTTGAGGTCAAGGGGGGAAAAAAGAGTTAGAGAATCTGTTAACTTTTCACGGCTTCTAGGAGTCCTTTGATTCCCCATACTACCTAGGGATGTTAATAAAGTAGAGTTGTTTTAATTTCTTTATTTCTTCTGTCACCTTGCATTGCTATTTCTAAGTACAGATGTGGGCACAGAATGGAGCTGTCTTGGGGTGGGATTAGGCAGCACATGATTGTGGCTCCTAGCACTAGCTACTTCTCCTCTGCTGCCCCCCCTCAAATGTAAAAGTCTAATTCCAGCGAGGAGCATAAATATAGGCCAAGTCTTATTCCTTCAGTGGAACACCACCCATGCCTTAAGGTGCACCCATGTGTTAGTGCTTGCTGGATTGGATCGATCGATAGATCTGTATTGCCACTAGCACCAGCATGTCCTGCTCTAAAGCTTTTGTTGGCACTTTTGGCAGAGCAGTGACTCCCTAAATCTATCACTAATTGCTTTAAGAGGTTTGCTATAATGGACAACAGCCTTTTCAGCTTGGCATGCCTAATTAAATGTGAGTCTTAACATTTAATGTGTGTCTGAATGAGAGCAGAGACACGGGATGCTTTAAGCACATTGTGCATGGCTGTTTCTTATCCTCTGCTTCTTTCAGTGCTCGTGTTGGGTAAAGGACACCAGGGAATCCTGGTGTGAGGAACCAGGAAGAGCAGGTCCTATTGCTTCCCTGTACTACTCTTGGAGGGAGAAGGATGTGCATTGTCCAAACTCTCTGAGATAATAATCTTCTCAGTCTCATGTGGCTCTCAGGAAATATGCTGCTTCCTCTTGGTTGGTGGCATTATTCTGCCTGGTGCTACACCTCACCATTCATAGGCCAGCATTCTTGGAAGCAAGCTGAGGAAGTATGGGTTGGATGAATGGACTGTAAGGTAGATAGAAAGCCAGCCGGATTGTCAAGCTCAGTGAGTAATAATCAATGGCTCAATGTCTAGCTGGCAGCCGATACCAAATGGATGCCCCAGGGGTTGGTGCTGGATCCGGTTTTGTTCAATATCTTCATTAATGATCTGGAAGATGGGATGGATTGCGCCCTCAGCAAGTTTGTGGATGACACCAAGCTGGGGGTAGATACACTGGAGGGTAGGGCTAGGATTCAGCATGACCTAAACAATTTAGAGGATTGGACCAAAAGGAATCTCATGAGGTTCAACAAGGACAAGTGCAAAGTCTTACACTTAGGAAGGAACAATCCCACATACCAGTACAGGCTAGGGACCAACTGGCTAAGGAGCAGCTCTGCAGAAAATGACCTGGGGTTTACGGTGGACAATAAGATGGATGTGAGTCAACTGTGTGCCCTGGTTGCCAAGAAGGCTAACAGCATACTGGGCTGTGTCAGTAGGAGTGTTGCCAGCAGATCAAGGGAAGTAATTATTCTGCTCTGTTCACCACTGGTGAGGCCACATCTGGAGTACTGTGTCCAGTTTTGGGCCCCACAACAGAAAGGATGTGGACAAGTTGGAGAGAGTCCAGCGGAGAACATCAAAGATGGTTCGGGGGCTGGGGAACATGACTTACAAGGAGAGGCTGAGGGAATTGGGTTTATTCAGTTTGGAAAAGAGAAGACTGAGAGGGGATTTGATAACTACCTGAAGGATAGCTCCAAAGACGACAGAGCTAAACTGTTCTTAGTGGTGACAGATGACAGAACAAGGAGCCATGGTCTCAAGTTGCAGTAACAGAGGTTTAGGTTGGATATTAGGAAAAACTTTCTCACAAGGAGAGTGGTGCAGCACTGGAAGAAGTTACCTAGACGTGTGGTGGAATCTCCAAACTTGAAGGTTTTTAAAGCCTGGCTTGACAAAGCCTTGGCTGGGATGATCTAGTTGCTTGAGCAGGGGGTTGGACTAGATGACCTCCTGAGGTCTCCTCCAACCCCCATTTTCTATGATAGGCTATGGATACAGGATGCACTAATTTTCTCTTTGAAAAATGCTCAGTGCTTCTCAGGCAAAACACTTTCCAATTTGTGATGACAGGGTGCTAGAATCCAAAGTGTCCTTGTTCCACGTAACCAAACATGTAAACAACTCAAGGGATTCTTTGTGTTTCCATACTGAGTAACCTACATGTCCACCACAACTAAGCAAGCAGAACAACCAGCCAATGTTCACCAACCAACAAAGGGCTGGAACATAACCTCTGCTTTCAGGGAGGCAGCTGTTTATATCCCTTCGTGTTGCTATTCTCTCCCTTTACTCTTTTCTAACTCCAGCATTGGAGGAATCTGATTGGCTAGGGACAGAAATTACACATAAACCAATACAAGTGATCAGAAACCAGTTCAAATCTGTAACACAACAGAAGTTCAGTGCACATAAACCACTTTCAAAATGGCCCAAACCAGTTTAAAATAAACCTGGATGGATGTAGTACCAAACTTAACTGATTTAGGTTAAAATGGTTTATTTAACTTCTGTCCCAGATCCCCTCCAGATTTAAGTTAACTCACAGTCCCCCAGCATCCCAGGATGCTTTGCACCTCCACCACAAAGCTCCCCCTTCACAGAGTGGGCCAGCTAGCTTTGGCCCAGGCTGTCTGCTCCAGCCAAGCAGGGAGGCATATCCCCCTGGCTTCTGGCCTGAGCCACTGCAGGCATGTGGCTGCAGTTCCAGAATCAAAAGTGAATGTCTGTTCACTTGCTTATTAGTTCAATTCATCCTCCGGCTTTTTGACTGTCTGTAGTTAGCCTTAATGATCAACATTGTTCTCTGGTTGGGAGCCCAAGGACATGAAACCAGGGCATTCATTACCCAGTATGGGCTATTTTTCTTTCTCCGCTCCCCATGTGGAATATGGGCCGAGCAGGTTCCAACTCAGTGGGGAAAGCAGCACCTTTACATACCTATTCCCCATCCACATGCCTAGGAGGAGAGATACAAATAATGTTTTTTTCAGATTTTGCTCTCATCTCTAAAACCCACTGGTATGGCTAAAGGAGTTCCTCCCTTGACAGTTTGCTGTGGGTTCATAGAGCAAGTAACAATCTTATATTTTCATTCAGAGTGTTTGAATGAACATGGACCTGACAGAAACTGAAGATTTCAGTTGCTTCTTGTCTACAGCTCACACTGGCACATCAAACAGGTTTAGCCCCAACAGGTTTAGCCCCAAGCCCCATGTACCTGAACTCTAAGACACGTATAATGACCCCGTTTCAGTGGGCTCAGCAGTTACTTGAGGTTGCTTGTTGTGCATTTTTATTTGTTGAGACATAGGGCACTGGAAGAAAAATGCAAATATTTCCCCTTATCCGAACTCGGAGCTTGCATATGGAACTTAAGGACAGGGCCAGCAGCTTTTCATTTTCTGCTGTGTTGCATGGTGGACAAACATTACCCCTGATAATTCCTAGCATGACACAAACAAGGAAATAATGAGCTCTTAATGGAATATTATGGCATTAATAAGTTATTGCATGCAGATAATTTCAAACAATGGAAGTCCCTCACCATTATCCCTTTATTAACTTCTTTTGATTTCTTGGCTATTGGACCAAAGGCAACAGTCTTCTGCCTCCTCTGAAATATAATTTGAGTTTTATTGGAATTTCACATAAAATGACTATAATCACATGTGAGATTGTTTTGCATATGGTCATTAAATACATATATTTTTTAAATAACCTAACCTTGGTTTCACTTAACAGTTCAGCTGTATTTCAGTTCTTATCTTCATAGAGCACAGATAATGTTCCTTCTCCCTTTTCTTTGAGCGGGAATTAATAGTTCATTTTTTGTTGGTAATATTGAGCAGACTTTTGTTCTCTAATTTATCTTTTTGCCTTGCTGAGGAACAGCAATGCCCATTAAATGGAAGAATTCATTTTGGCAAATCAATGAAACCCAGTTTATGCCCAGCCACATACTGGGCACATCTATACATGTGGTTTAATACGCATTAGCCTATTTTAATGTGCCGTAAAGCATCATAAAAAGTGCACTTTCGCTAGTGCACATTGAAATAGGCTAACGTACCTTTTTCTAGTACCTCGCTAGAGGTACATAGAGGGCATTTGTACACATGCTTGCACTGCAGTGCCAGGTGCTTTTAAAAGTGCCTGGTATAGTGCACTTCTAAAAGTGCACATGCATTTGTATGAACGGCTAAATGTGCTTCAGTGCTGAGAAAATGGCAGCGGCATGCTTTTTGAACTAACACATCGAAAGTGTTTTAGTTCAAAAGCGCACCACTGCCATTTTCTTAGCACTGATGTGCATTTTGCTATCTATACAAATACAGGCAACGCAGCGCTGGTATGTCAAATACAGGCGACGCAGGTGGGGCTTGGTTAATCGAGTCTGCTCCTTCGCACTAGATCTCCAGCACATCAGAACAGACAGTGTATGTGTATAAATGCCCAGAGGCACTATATTTATTGTGCATTACCAAAAGCGCATTAATGAACCTGTAGACGTGCCACCGAGCCAGTCAAGTTTCATTTTTTTCTTGGTTTTAGAAGCATGGCATGTAAAGGGCAAACATGACGGCAAAGACTACAAGCTATGGCTTACCCACGTTTTTCTTTCAACACTGTTTTTATTTTTTTTGGTAGGCTCTCAACTCCAGGCAAAGCATTTTCTCATGCTGAAAGTTGTTTGCCTGATGTCTCCTCCTCTGTTATTTCAGATGAGGGAACTGTCTTCCTCCTCAAAGCAGGATCTGTCTGCTCAGTCTAATCTATGCTTCCTTTTGTGAAGATACATTACTACATCCTGGATCTGTTTCCTGTGTCCTGCCTTATAACACCCCCCACCCCTCCAGCAGCAGGTAATAGGCATGGAACAAGGGTTGCACATTGGGCTGCGGTGCAATGAAACAAACCTTCATTTTTAAGGTATGTGCTTGAACCATCCAGTAACAGAAAGAAATCACTGTTTCTATTTTTCATACGTAACCCCTGGCTTATTCATGGGAGATCAGCCACAACTGTCTGCAGCTCTCATTGGCTTCACGGCAAAGCAAACATGCCCACAGCATTGCTTCCACTGCATTTCATCTCAGAACTTTTGTTAGATGCTGTATATTTTCTGCCATCGTGTCCAGATCTCCCAAAGAATCAAATATGCTGCCTGGCTAGTCATCCCTTTCCCCTAATGGTTTTGCTAAGGTTGATTGGAGGTGCATTGAGCTGGGAGCCTGAGCTAAATAGTAATGAAAGGGACTGACATGCGATCAGCTTTCATTGTTGTAAGCAAAGCTGGGCTGCCCTGTTTAAGTGTCACAGCACCCAGCACATCTGAGCCCATCATGAAAACGCATCTCTGGCTTTGATTCATTTCCAGTGACCAAATCTTCCTCTCCGGCCTTTCATTTTGAATGGGCATGTTCTTTGTTTTTGTATCATCCAAGCTGCATGTGCAAATGTAGGAACCAGATGGAAAAACTGGATGGGGAAACTTCACTTTCCTGATCAAATCAATTAAACGGAGCCTGTTTGGCCCATTTATTTCTTATTAAGAAGCGGTCCCAGTGGCAGGTAAAGGGGTTAGATCCCCCCAGTTGGTGTAAATCGGCATTGATTTCAATGAAGCAGAATCTAACAACGCCGGCTGAGAATCGGCCCCAGAATAGTTAGCTCTTACTTTGATCAGAACAAAGACCTACCTGTTTATATAAGAACATACCTATTGTTGTTTCTAAAGCTATTTCATTTGGGCTCTTCTGGTATGCACATTTCCTCTATTCATTCTTGTGGAGAAAGAATGTGATATAGAGCTACGGTGGGTCTGAAAAATTCACTTCTTAAGCAATAGGATGTTATATTGAAAATTGACTGTTAGGAAAATGTGTTATTATCTAAAAATGATTATTTTAAACTAAGTCAAAACAAATTATCTCGACATGCATGGCATGATAGCATACACAATTTGAGCGATTGTAATTTCATCCTGCTATAATAAAATTGATTCCTATAAGAAATGTGATCAAATCAACTGCATTCCTTGTAGACTTTCTTGAAATACACTTAACTCAAACAACAGAATAGGAATAAATCCTCTCTCTCTCTCTCTCTTTTAAATATATAAAATGTTGTTCAGTAAATTGCAGGCAGCACCGTTTTGCAGATTCATTGAAGTCAGTGAAGCTACATCAATTTATAGCAGAAAAGGGTATGTCTGAAAAGTGCATATCCAAATGCTAGATCAGAATATATTTGTGTGCATGTACAAGCACATACCCACTACTTGTTTGTGCATTGAAAGAGCTCTAGGTTTTGGTTTTGAGTGATGCAATTGTGGATTTGGTGGGAGTTTTTGATTCCTTAAGTTATTTTCATATAGTTGACTGAACTTCCAGTCAGGTTATAAACACCGAGGGATTAAAAAAAAATCTTATTACTACCATGAAACAGATGTCCTGTCTTAATACATGTATATATTGTATCAAGAGTGCTATAGCTGGAATAGAGGCAGGGGGATGGACCAGTGGGAGGGTCTTTAACCAGCAGTGCAGCTAGGTGGATAAAATAGCTTGGAGTCTATTCATGGCTCTGGCTCTGCTACTTGTCAGTTGAGTGGCCTTGGGTACTAACCTCCAGTACTCACCTCTTTGGTAAAGCACTTTGAGCTCTGCTAAAAGAAAGCTCTGTACAAAAGCTAATATTAGTATAAGAACTTTGGCCCCAGTCCTGCACATATGAATCCCTATTTTCAACTTTAAGCATAGAAGCATCCTAAAAGAAGTTCACCGTGAATATTCATATGAGCAAAGACTGGGCTCGCAGGGTGCATATGTGGGTTCTGGTTCCAGAAAAGACACAGGTACTTAACACTGGCTTCAATGGGACTACTCACACGCTTACAGCTGAGCATAGGTGTAAGTGCTTTGCTGGATGGGAGCCATGTGGAGGTACAGAATCACTCCTGCTGGAGACCTGTTATTACTGACAGATAGAAATGGGTGGGAAAACTTTCATCAAAATGAAACATTAATGAAAAACAAGTAATTCCCACAGCTTGTGTTCTGTTTTCTGATCCGCTCTAGGGACAGGCCACTCAACAGGGTTCATTGTCCATATAGAAAAGAGAATTTTGAACACAGCTCTTTGCAAAGGACAAATGACTCCCCCCGCCCTCCCCCCAATTATTACTCTAAAGGAGAGGTGCCAGTGAGACGCTGTTTTTAACAGTGCAAAAATGTGCAACCCCCACAAAGTCCCTCCAAACAAATAATTCGGCGATAATAACAAACCTGGGCAAATGAATTCGCTCTGTGTGAGTTCTAATGAATTCGCTCCTAGCCCTTCCTGCAGCCTCCCGCTTTGTGTTGTTCTGATCGCTGATCCTCGTGGCATTGTAACCCAAACAGGGCAGCTAGAGGCAAGAATTCTAATCCCTGCCTGCACAACCTTTTTTTTTGGTATGAAAAGATTCCCTTTTGATCTTAGAATTAAACCATTACAGCCTGTGTTAACATGTACCCATTAGTGGCCTGACCCTGCTCTCATTGAAGATAATGGGAGTGTTGCCATTGACTTTTAAAGGGAGGAGGTTCAGAGCTCAAGCCTATTGTTCTACTTCACTGTGAATGGGATGTGATTTTTGAAAGGTTAACTCTTTTATTGTACAACTCCGCAGTATTTTTCCCTTGGGTCACCTCCCTTCTAGATTCCAAGGGTACCTATTCCCTTGGATGTTGATTCATGTAGCACATTGTGTCTTTACAACATTAAATCCCCACTCTGAAACAACAGACATTATTTGCTTTGCCGAGGATGAGACATTTGCATGGTTTTTATAGTTGAAGCTGGCCCATAATAAAGTGCAGGGGACTGGTTTTATGCCTGCAGCACCAGATGCCTGACTCCACCCTAGATTTTCTGTCTGATTTTTAGACACATCATTTAATCTCTCATACCTCTGTTCTCCATCTGTTTCCCTAGGTTGTGAGCAAGTTGGGGCAGGGTTTGTATCTGAATATGCTTTTGACCAATGCCTAGCACAATGAAGTCTTGATCTCTGATATATGCAAGCAGTGGCTATATAGATGCACCTTATCTAACCGCTTTAGACTTAGTGTCAGTGGTGAAGACAGTTGCTCACTTTTTTTGTGGGAAGATAAACATTTTTTGGATACTTGCCATGAAGTATAACAAGGATATAACTCCCGGGTGGGCAGCAAACAGGAACATTAGAAATACAAAGTGAAAGTGCTTTCAAGTGCATGCTTTTCCCCTCTTTGGTTCTTTCATCATAGGTAACTAAAAAAAAAGAAAAAAAAGAAAAAAGGTTTCCATGGAAATTATGAAACCAAAGGAGATAATATCAGGCTGTGCTTTGTTCTGTGTCCTCTAGGTGTAATGCAAGCTATAGCGTAAATAGAACTATGTGGTGGGTCACCTTTGACAAAAAGGGACTGTTTCCCCCCTCCCTAAGATACCTTATCACTATGGTGATTTACTGGTTTTAACAGGAACACTGTGAGTCAGTGGCATTGTGATCACTGATGAGATACAAATCCTCCTGGGGGACAAGGCTAAGTAACTTGTTGGCCAATCTCCCTCAAAAATCTTTGTTTTCTTCATTTCCTGACAGAACATCATGGCCATTGTATGCAGAAGTTAATTCTCCAGGAGTGGAGTATTGGGCGCTTCAGGTGTCACTGCTAAAAAACAACTTCCTTGTTGTTAAGGTGAATTGAATTTCCCCCTTGCAAAGTTTTTCCCATTATCTTTTGAATTAATGTTCTGCATATGGCTATCCGCTCTGATTTCTATTCTTTCTTACTGGAAAACATATCAAACAGATACAGAGCAGTTCAGTAGGTGTTCAGATGTTTAAAAATATTTAGGCAGTTCAAGGAAACTTAACTAGATCAGTGCCTAGCGTGTTGCAACCTAGATCTGAGTTGAAATCTTGGAGGCATGACTGAAAGGCATGCGAGTACTATTACTACAAATAGAATTCATACTACTTATGCTAAAGCTAAAATGACGACCGGGACACAAGAGGTTTCTTATTATGCGGTGGCTGCAATAATGTTCTGTATGTTTGTTTCCTTTGTCTGTCTTTATGGCATAGGCCGGTGGAGGCCAACCTTTTTAGCAGGTATGCCACAAATGAGCCCCACACCCTCCCTGGCTAGGGACAGACATTACACATAAACTGGTTTAAGTGATCAGAAACTGGTTTAAACCTGTAACAGAACAGAAGTTCAGTGCACATAAACCAGTTACAAAATAGTTGAAACTGGTTTAAGATAAACGTGGTTGAATGTAGTATCAGACTTAACTGATTTGGGTCAAACCAGTTTATGTAATGTCTATCCCAGACCCCTCCCTGGTTTAAGTTAAACCAGAGTCCCCCAGCATCTCAGATGCTTTGCTGGGCTGGGCTGGGCTAGGCTGTGTTCTGCTTCAGAAAATAGGCTATCCCCACCCCTCTCCTCCCTAGCCAGAGCTCTGGGGGAGACTGCAGGCACAGCAGGGTCTGCTCAGCTTTCCTCACTGCACACTGCTCAAACAGGGATTCCCCGCCCCCCCTTCCACCCTCCAATCCCACAGCACAGCCTCCAGCCCCATGGACCCATGACATGTGCTATCAGTGGCAATGCGTAGGGGGTGCACAGGGGTGACTGGCCACTGGGGGAGCAAGTGCCCCCCTGACTCAGGAGACACCAGTCACCCATGTGTGCTGTGTTAGCTAATGCTAAGAGGTGTCCATGTCTGTGTCTCCAATTTCACTGGGACAGGCAGACAGAACAGTGTCCACTTAGGGCTTTTTGGAGCTAATCAACAGGTCAGCTGGAAATGTCCCTCCATTTCTTCCTTGGAAAAAGCTGTTTAAGAAGAGCTTGTACTAATGAGAGAGGCTTTTGTTTTGCTGAAGGGTTGATAACACTGTGGTTTTATCATCCCCTTGGTGGGTTTACAGCCCTGTCAGGTTTGCAGACAGGTCTGTAGACATGGAGAGGGAGGTTGAAAACTTCAGTATCACCAACAGATGCATGCACTGCACACCCCTGCTTTGCCTCAGAGTGCTAGCACACGGCTGGGGTCTGGCAACACTCCTGCCCCTTGAGCAGCCAGAGGAGAAAAGCATGAGACAGTGCAGGCAGGGTCGGGGGTTTACACCCCTCCCTAATCAGAGTGTCCTGCCGGGGCTTGGCCTCGCCCCCCCTCAGCTCAGCAATATGGAAGGGAAGGGAGGGCTGCTCTAGCGGTTCCCAGCTTCTAACCTGAGCCACTGCAGGCATGTGCCTGCATTTCTGGAATGAAAAGGAAATGTGTATCCACCTCCAAATCGGTTCAAGTTTTGCAGGTTAGACTAACCTGCAAAGATTGAATCAATTCAGGCTTAGGCTTTTTGAATGTCTGTCCCTAGCACCTAAGTGCCAGTCTAACTCTCCTCTCCTACTAGATTGGCTGCTCTGCTTTCTGCTCCCTGCCCATCTGCAGCTCTGCTTTCTGCATCCTCTCTTATGTGCCAGTGTGCTGCCTGTCTCCTCCCCAGTTTGCCATGTTCCACAAAATGGCTTCCTTTGCCCCTTATAACACATGTGCTGCAGGTTGGCTACCTCTGGCATAGACTGAGCAATTTGCACTCAGTTTGCAGTAAATAGTGTAAAGTTGCCCCCTCCCCCCAAGGCAATGTACCCAGGCTTCCATGCTCCATAGGGGAAGTGCACACATTGCTTTGGACTTCATTATACTCCCAACTAAGTGGCTGGGCCTTTACCTGTACACAGGCAGTGTAGTGAACAGAATTCTGCATGGCTCTTGCACAGACCATACAACAGGGTAAGGGAAGCATCTCTCTTTCCTTTCATTGCACTCATGTGTGAGGGCTGACAGAAATTGGCATTCCATTGGTCTGGAGAGCAGGGCACTTCAGAAGAAGAGCTTTTCACATCCCATTGCACTTTTTCCACTCACTTTTCAGAGCTGATGTAAAGAGCTGCTAGAAGAAGCACTTTGCAGAGTGCACAACATGTTCTGCCAATCTGTAAAGCTCAGGACCTATGCTGCCTCATCTGTAGTCCCTTCTCTGCATCCGATAAAGTAAGCTGCTGCTTATGAAAGCTCATGTAGCTCTTGATTTAGTTAGTTCACCAGGTGCAAATCTACCCAGCTTTCTTCCTGACGTCAGGCTAATGCAGCCAACTACCTCTCTTTAATGTTGTATTATCTCCTAACCACTGATTTATTTACAGATACAGAGTACATGGCATGTGGATGTCTGCTCATCTGAGAAGCATGTGTCAGTGCTAAATAACATTCAGCAGGTTGGCTTTTATAATTCCCCACTTCTCTCTTTTTCCTCCTTTTTGTTAAATGTTCAGAATTCTTTTCAACCACAAAGAGCAATGCCAATTTTTTTATATGGCAGTTTAGTCATAACCTGCATACCAAAAGGGTGGTTGAACCTGTGGCTTCACACAATAACAAACTCAAATTTTGCAGCAGTCTAGCTGTGGCAGCCCAGCCTTGCGTAAGTCCTTGGTGTCTGGAGTCTGGGTTGCAGTAGCATTATCAACATTGGTATTGCAAGAGTCTGATACTATTGGGTGTGTCTACAGGAGGAGTGCAGACATATCCCTTTTGAGGTCCTCTTGGAGCTGTTGCTTCTGTTCAGCCATAATGCCATGGGCCAGTGGTAGTGGTTGAATCTGCTGAGCCTTTTTAGGCAGTTTTCAGTGGGATGATGTGACAGTTGCATGAGAGGCACATTTGGAGTCAAAATGACATGGCATAAAATAGCTACGTTAGCATGATGTCCCGGTCAGCCAGTTAGCCCTGCACAGCAAACCATGTTCCCAGTACCTGAACTAGATCATTTAAGCTAGGTACAGACATTCAAAAAGCCTGAGGTGGAATCAATCTAAGTTATGTGGCTTTCTGTAAATGGTGTAATTTCGATCAGTAGTGAACAGAACACACATTCGCCCTTTGGTGAGGGGTTGAAGGGGCAGGCAACTCTTAAATTGAGTTTTGCCATTTTTAAACCAGTCAACGTGTGCCAAAATTCTGTTCTGCTACGGGTGTAGACTGGTTTCTGAGCCAGTAAAAGTAAAAGTTACCAGTAAAAGTGTAATGCCTGTACCTGGCCTTAGACCTCAATTAGGTCTGCTGGCACAGCACTGCATAAGGTCACGTAGGCATCTCTCCAGAAGGCAAGCTCTGTGCACCAAATATTTGCTCCATTTCCCCTCATGTTGATTGGAAAGTAATGGCAAACATTTGCTTTGTGTTGTTTATATAAGTCTTCCCTAACTGAAACATGGCCAGGAAGTATTGTCAAAAAAAACCCTTAAGCTCAAAGATTCAATATTTTCAAACAAGCTAAGAAACAAAAACTCAAGAGCAGTTGGAGAAGGCCTGAAAAAGATGAAAGCCCCTGAGGGATGGATGTATTTGTTTTTTTCTAGTTTGGTCCTTCTATCAGCCATGAATTCTTAAGCAGGGGTGAAACCCATGGCTAAGAAAATTCAAGGCCTACCAGTGATCCATTAGACCAGCTACAGGCTGCTCTATGAAGGGTCATTTATTTACAGAAGTTTCCTCTCTGTGCATCAACACATGCTGCATCTTGATGCAGGAAAAAATGGCTCCTGTAAATTTGACATTTGTACTGAATAGTCAAGTCTGCAGAAGCCAATGAAGGCCTGATCTAGCTTGCTGAATCCTTCACCCAAAACTATTAATACCATTTTTGCCTTTACAGCTTGATATTGCAACACGGTGAGCATAAGTGTAGGAGTAATAGAAATCCTCATTTGTTACAGACTTTGAGATTTGAAGATGCTTCATACTTTGCACAACTGTTCAGATCATCTAACCTGATGAAGCCCTGATGAAAGCAAAGATTTTGAGAGCTTCTGTGAACTTCCTGTAATACGGATCCACTAGTGGATTTGAGTCCACCAGGATGCATCTCAACTAGCGAAGGGAAACAGGCTAGTAAATAAACCAGGTAGTATAAAAAAATGCAGTGGAAATATACATTTTTGTTTTAAATCTGCTTTGTTCCTAATGCAAGATAGTCCTGGTAGCTACTGTGCTACAAATAATAAAGTCAATAATCAATTAAAAAACTACACGTGGAAGCCAAAAAGTAGCAAATCAGGATGGGTAAATTAAAACAAAGGAACAAACATCAAAAAGCAGTGGGAAAGAAATATTAAATAGACAAGTTTCAGAGAAAGAACAAAAGGAAAGAGAGACAAACAAAGACCAAATATATGAAGTAAAGAAAAGTGCTTCTAAAGAAGTACTGAAAATAAAGAACAGGAGAAAATAATGAAAGAGGGGAATAACAAAGAATAAGAGACAACAGCTTTGAGTGTGATTTGTATACATATAATCCAATTGAGCATATAATCCAATAAAAACACTTTCAATTCAATTTCAATTCAATTTCACTTCTGTTTTCTCACATGCCTTGTGATCCCCTAGGCTAGGGACAGACATTACACACAAACTGGTTTAAATGATCAGAAACTAGTTTAAATCTGTAACAGAACAGATGTTCACTGCACATAAACCAGTTTGAAAATGGCCGAAACTGGTTTGAGATAAACTTGGTTGAATGTAGTATTCAACTTAACTGATTTGGCTTAAATCGGTTTATGCAATGTCTGTCCCAGCTCCCTTCCTGGCTTAACTTAAACCAGAGTCCCCCAGCATCCCAGATGCTTTGCAGCCCTGGGTGGAGCTGTCTGCTGCAGAGCAGGGCTGGCTGTGCCCCCTGCTTGGCTTCTCCCTGCCCTTCCCCCCCCCCCCCCCACTGCCTGCTCAAGCAGGGATTCCCCCTCCCCTCTCCCTCTGCACGGCCGTAGCCAGCATACGGTATGCTAGCTAACACCGAGAGGTGTCTGTGTAAGGCAGACAGGACAGTGTCTGCTTAGGGATTTTTGGAGCTAACTGACAGGTTGGTAACATCCCTCCTTTCCTTCCTTGGAAAAAGCTGTTTAAGAAGAGCTTGAACTAATAAGAGAGGCATTTGTTTTGTTGATGGGGTGTTAAATGCTGTGTTATTTCCTGTGTGACTCCCTGCTGTGTAATTACATGTTGTGTAACTCCCTGCTGGCTCCTTCCCTGGTCAGGAGCAGCAAGAGGGAGGGGAACCCCTCCCTAATCAGAGCATCCTGCCAGGGCCTGGCCATGCCCCACTTCAGCTCAGCACTATGAAAGGGAAGGGAGGGTTGCTCTATTGCCCCCTGGCTTCTGACATGTGCCTGCATTTGCTTAATCCAGAGGGAATGTCTGTATGCTTACAAACCAGTTCAGCCTAGCCAGGTGAGACTAACCTGCAAAGGTTGAATCAATTCAGGCTCAGGCTTTTTGAATGTCTGTCCCTAGCCCCAAAGGAGAAGGAAATAATGAAAGATGCAATACTGATAGAAGCTACCTCCTACCTCTTGTTCTGCATGCTGCTAAAGTGCCATCTGGAAAACTTGGTACAAATGAGATGTTTTATATTCTTTATCCATCTCTCTACTACTATGGACTCAGACAGAACAGTGCTCAGGTATGTGTTGCGGTCATGGTGAGCAGTAATATAATGAGGGGTGGGCAACCAGAAAACCGGCCCCAGGAGCCCTCTTGAATGGGGCATATGAATGGCAGCACTGCTGCAGCCAGCTTGGCCCCTGCCGCCATCCTCCTGCCACTGCTACCAAAGGTGCAGACCCTGATAGTTAGGCTTTTGATAATAAAATCAGGGAATTCTGTCTAGCAATAGTATATTAGGTGTGGGTGGGGATGGGGTGCAGAGAAGGCCCAGAAAAGGGCGAAGTACAGCTAGCAGGATAAGCTCTGTCAGGGCCCGGATCGCTCTGTCTTCTTATGGACAGAGCTGACTAAAGCATACAGTCACTACAACAGCCAAAGGTCTCCACAGAGTGATTCTTTGGGCCAAAGAACAGAAAATATCTACCTTCTCCCCACTTCCTTCATCTCAGCATGTGCCTACAGCCCAGCCCTGCTACTTGGAGACTGACATTGCAATTAGTGTTCCAGCTCCAAATGCGCAGTTCCCACTGAAACTCAGTTCACAGAAAGGCTTCAGCATCGGTTTAGGAAAGTATGTGCCACAGGCGTCTAACAGATGCATGAGTGCACTCCAGGGTGAACGTGGTATGGAGTCAGCACAAATGTCAGAGCGCTTAATCACACTATTTTGCACCTGCTTTTTGTATCAGAAACCTGTGGCAAAATGGGAATTGACTGGAAATGGGATTTGACTGGCCAGCTGATCCCAGCACTGGATCCAGAATCCCTGCATCAGATCCAGAATCCCTCTCTCTCTGAACTTTTTTTTTAAGAATAAAAGGACCCTTTAGGGGTAATGGAGATGAGACATCAACATGGCTATAAAACGACTTTGAGGGTTAAAAGCACTGTATGCAATGGCTGCCCCTGAGGGGAAAGCACTGACA
Organism: Alligator mississippiensis; assembly: GCF_030867095.1. Classification (NCBI taxonomy): domain Eukaryota; kingdom Metazoa; phylum Chordata; order Crocodylia; family Alligatoridae; genus Alligator; species Alligator mississippiensis. The sequence continues at coordinate 48,791,341 of NC_081836.1, read as the reverse complement.
GTTTGCATGCTCTTTCCTCTATGAAATTTATTGAGATCATGTTCCTATGCAGCAGCACTTTCTCCTCCACGCATTCATTGCAGCAGCAAGAAGCTTGCTAGGCTTGTGAGCACACCCCTGCCAGCACCAGGGGGTAGGCACTGCATAAAGTAACTTAATCCTACATTTACTGATGCCTAATATCTGGAAGGGGCAAAGAACAACAGCAACAACGACAACAAAAACCAACCCCAAATGGATGAATGAGAGAGTGAGAGGGGAGAGAGCGAGAGGACGGGTGAGCTTGGAAGGGCAGTGGGTACAGCAGGGCCGATTGCCGCAGAAACTGCTTCATAGAACTATCTGGAAAAGGATTTTCTCCTTTTGCTCTGCTTCAGACTCAAATGTGCACAGGGATGTTGCCTGCTGTGAGCCCAGTGCATCAGTGGTGTAAGTCCATTGACTTCAGAATCAGCAGTTAGAGATTTTGCCCTGCAGGCCAAATAGGCACATTTTCAGGATATTTGGAACCTGAACTGTACTTAGTCTTCTTGATTCACACACTCAAAAAAGCAAGAGCCCCTGATGTGAAGAAAAACAGCTTTCCAGCTTGAACATATGCAAGCCATATTTCTACAACAATAATCTCCTATGAAAGTTAAAGCACTCAGTGACATTGCGGATAAATCAGACGGCAGGTATTGCAAGAGAGTAGGCATATGCTGTAGGCCTGGTTGGTCTGTGATCACAGTATAGCAGTAATAAAATGTAGGAAAGTGTGTGCAACAGTGGGGAAGGAATCTCTTTCCTGGAGTCCATTCGGGGTCTGGCATCCCTATATGAGCATGACTTTCTCAATAGATCAGTTTACCCATCTGTAAAATGGCCATAAACTTCTGTAGCACTCAAGGGGAAGCTAGTAGAAGAAATCATAACAAAGCAAGACCATAAAATCTTTCTCTATACTGTACCAACACATTTGAGGTTAGTAGAAGTAGTTATGCTGGAGCTCTGTTTATATATAGAACCTGATCCGAAGTCCATTGACATTACAGAAAAGATTTCTGTTCACTTTGTATCATGAGCATGAAGATAGGCTGCTGGAAAGCCATTCCCTGTGGAGGCCACTGCAGCTTTGGGATTAGCTTCTCACTTTAGTCTTAAATAGCCTGAATCTCCTGACCTTCAGTACACGCTGATAAGCATATCTTCTCCTGCAACAGATGGCTAAAAACTAGGGAGACTGCCAAGACTTGTGTTGGAAAAGTAATTTTAGCTTTTAATTTGCTTGGCCTGCTCACTAAGGTTCATAATGTCAGGTGTCTCTTCAGTTCATTTATGCTGGTGTTTTTTCTTGATCTGTATATTTTAAAGTTACTGGTATGCCATGGGCACTGAGAACACGTATGCTTTTTTGAGCTAGATTAAAAATCCCTTACTCAAACCTATAGAGTCAGTAGGACTATACATGACAATCACTAGTGATCTGCATGCTTCTCAGTTTTGTTCTTCGTGTTTATAAATCCAGAGAAATAAAATGAAACTAAAGAGGCATATCCTTCCAATGCAACGTGACTTTTGCATCAAAATAGCAGTTTGAATCAGATCGTCACCTTGTGCACCCCAGTCTGGCTCCTGCTGCATCCTGTGGTCAAGGTTCCCTCCAAGCTGTGCGCGTGCGCAGCTGCACAGACTTTAAAATCATGCCACGCACAAACTTATTAATGCTGCACACCCGCCTGGAGAGGCGCAGCATAAAAGTAACACTAGAAGAGACCAATGGTGGAAGCACCAGGGCTAGCATGGGGCACTTACCAGAGGTAAGCTCAGGCAGCGGCTCCTCCCTGAGACCATGTATCTCTTTCCCAGCCCCGATGCCATGTGTCTCCTCACTCCCAGAGGCATGGTGAGGTGGGGCTGGGGGCTGGTGCAGGCTCTGCTGGCACTGGGAAACTGCTCCATTGCCGAGCTCTGATGCCACATTCCTCCTCGCTCCTGGAGGCAAGGCAGGGGCTGGGGTCAGGAAACTGCTCCGCTCCTGGAGGCAATGCAGGGACTGGGTCTGGGAGCTGGCATGGGCTCTGCCGGTGCTTGGAAAATGCTCTGCTCCCCAGCCCCAATGCCATGTGCCTCCTCACTCCCAGAGGTGGGGGCTGGGGCATTTGAATTTAAAAGTATTAAACAAAAAAAGAAGTTGCAAATGGTGTTGTTTTTCTTAGAAGAATCCTAAGCTGTGTAATCTTGATTTTGGGGGTGCTAGTTACAACTGTGTCCAAAGGCATAGGCAGACAAGGTGCTTTGGGTGATGCGGGGCAGACTGAAACAGCGAGTGCCGAAAGGGGGAGGTAGGACCAAAGCGGCACGCTCATGGATCGAAGCGGCGTGCTCACAGACTGAAGTGGCGTGCTCATGGACTGCTACATCTTAGAAGGAACATTGCCTGCAGTCTCGGCCATACAGCTGGGACATAGTGTCAGAGCAGTGAGCTGCGGGGTGGGGGGGACAGGGAAGCTATAGAAGGGCAGTGGTAGCAGATGTGGGGAAGTGGCAGCAAGTGGCAGTATGGGGCCGCACTGGTGCTCCGGGACGAGAAGCAGCAGAAGTGCAGAGCCTGGGCTTGGAGGAGTGCTGTGCGGGGGCACTGCCTGCTGCAGGGCAGCTGTGGGCAAATCCTTCCTCTTCACACATGCCACAGCCCTCCCCAGCCACTCTCCACCCAAACACTCCCAGTCCCCCACAAACCCCATACCCACCCACACCCCACATAGCCACACACACACCCACATGCTCCTTCACCCCACATATACACATACCCACACTCTCCCCTACATGCCACATAGCCACACACCCACAAACCTATACCCACCCACCCACACTGCCCTACAATATACAAGACTAAGACTTCATTTTAAGCTATTCTGCAATCACCTCCATATATACTACACAAACACATGTAAATCAGGACAAAAATATTTTTTGAAATCAAATTAATGAATGTTGTAGTAAATGTTTGATTTCTTTCGTTTTGAGATGCCAAACTCATGCTGAAAGGGGTACTTCTGGGGGGGGGGGGGGTAAGGAGAGGGACTTCCAGTGGAAAAAGTCAGGGGCTATGGGTGGGACTTCCAGTCCCAAGATACTGACCAGGGGGTGGGGCACCTGTCAAGGGGCGGAGCTACCCTTGTAGCCCTTGACAGCTTGCCGAAACTCAGTAAGTGGCCCTCCACCCAAAATAATTGCCCGCCTCTGACCTAAAGGGATGGCAAGCATGACGCTAGCTTTTAAACAAAACAAACAACACACAAAGTAATGGTTGCTTAGTATGGTAAGGTATTTTAAAATTAAAAGCAATCTCAGCTCCTGCTGGACATTCATTAGGCTTATCTAATGGATCCTTGAACTGAATGGAAAGTTTCACAAACAGTCATTCTGGTAACTGTGTAAACATGGTTTCCCTGTTCAGCCCCTTATTGCCATAATCTGTAAAAATCCTTTTTAGAGTTTCATAGTTTCATAGTTGGTAGGGTCAGAAGGGACCTAAGCAGATCATGTAATCTGACTCCCTGCCATGGCAGGAAAGGATGCTGGGGTCAAATGACCCCAACTAGGTGGCTGTCTAGCCTCCTTTTGAAGACCCCCAGAGTAGGGGCAAGCACAACTTCCCTTGTAAGTTGGTTCCAGCTCCTAGCTACCCTGACTGTGAAGTAGAGCCTCCTGATATCTAGCCTGAATCTACTGTCAATCAAAGTATGGCCATTGTTCCTTGTTACTCCCAGTAGTGCTCGAGGGAACAGGGACTCTCCCATAGCCCGCTGGTCCCCCTTGGCCAGTTTGTAGACGGTCACCAGATCCCCTCTCAGCCTTCTTTTATGGAGGCTGAACAGGTTCAGTCCTGTAGCCTCTCCTCGTAGGGCCTGCCCTGCTGCCCCCTAGGTGACCCTCCTCTGGACCCTCTCCATGTTGTTCACATCCCTCCTGAAGTGTGGCGCCCAGAACTGGACGCAGTACTCCAACTGCAGCCTGACCAATGTCACATAGAGGGGGAGGATCATCTCCTTGGACCTGCTCGTGATGCATCTATGGATGCATGACAAAGTGCGGTTAGCCTTCTTGACCGCGTCCCCCCATTTGTGGCCCAATAGTGGTTCCAAGATCCTTCTCTGCCTATGTGCTGACGAGAAGGGAGTTCCCCAGCCTGTAGGTATGCTGCTCATTCTTCCTCCCCAGGTGCAACCCTTGCACTTGTCCGTATTGAAACCCATCCTATTCTCATCCGCCCACCCTTGTAACCTGTCCAGATCTAGTTGTAACCTGTCCTTCTCTTCTAGCATGCTCACTTCTCCCTGCATCTCTGTCTCATCTGTGAACTTGAACAAGGTGCTTTTCACCCCCTTGTCCAAGTTGCTGATGAAGATATTGAACAATGCAGCCCAAGGAATGAGCCCTGGGGAACCCCACTGCCCACATCTCTCCAGGTCAAAAATGACCCGTCCACCACCACTCTCTGGGTGCGGCCCTCCAGCCAATTTGTGACCCATTTGACTGTGTAGGTGTTGACACCACAGACGCCTAATTTTTTAATGAGGATGGGGTGAGAGACAGTGTCGAAGCCCTTCCTAAAGTCCAGGAAGACTACGTCCACCATGACACCTGCATCCAAGGCTTTTGTGACCTGGTCATAGAAGGCCACCAGGTTGGTCTGACAGGACCTGCCTCTAATGAACCCATGTTGATTGCCCCTATGCATAAACTCCCCTGCTGGCCCCTCACAGATGTGCTCCTGGATAATTTTCTCAAAGAGCTTCCTCAGGACTGAGGTAAGACTAATGGGCCTATAGTTTCCTGGGTCCTCTTTCCTCCCTTTTTTGAAAATGGGGACCACATTGGCCCTTTTTCAGTCATCAGGCACCTCACCAGAGCACCACAAGTGCTCATAAAGCTGTGCCAGGGGTCCTGCAATGACCTCTGTCAGTTCCCTAAGCACTCTGGGGTGGAGATCATCAGGACCTGCTGATTTGAACACATCTAGTTCCTCCAGAAGTTCCCTGACTAGGTCTTTACTGACCCTAGGCCTGGGTGCGCCTCCCCTGGGTCCGTCCGGAATCCCAGTGGGGGGGATGTCCCTGTCCCTGCTCAGAAAAATGGAAGTAGAGAATCTGTTAAAAAGATTATCTTTGTCATCTGGTGCTACCACCAGATTACCAGGCATGTCCTGCAGAGGCCCCACATTATTTGGCATCTTCTTTTTACCCACTATGTATTTAAAAAAGGACTTCTTGTTACCTTTGATCTGGGTCACTAGTCCCAGCTCCATCTCTGCCTTAGACTTCCTAATAGCCCCCCTACAATCTCGAGCCAAGGAGGTATAATCCTCCTTGGTGATGGCCCCTCCCTTCTATTGGGTGTATGCATCCTTTTTGGCTTTGAGGCATTCGTGGATGCTTTTGGTGAGCCATGGGGGCTTTTGAGCACTCTTGCCCCCTTTGATCCGTGTGGGGATTGTCACACTTTGGGCTTGGAGGATCGTCTCCTTAAGAAACAACCACTCTTCTTGGACTCCCAACTCCCCTCCCCTCTGGGACCTCAGTGCCTCCCCAACTAGTCTCCTGACCTCATTGAAATCCACCCAGAGTCATTCACCCAGTGCAGGTTTGGGTTTTTTTTCCAAATCTGAGGATTTGGAAGTGTGTAATACAAATTAATCATGCTCATGGTATCTCTCTCGGAAAATTAATTAGTTTAAAATCTATTTTCCAGATATAAAGTGAGATGTACAGACGTTCAGTCAGCATCACACATTTAAAACTGGCAAATTCAAATTCCTGATACTGGTCCCTGTCTCTAATCACTACTATGAACTCTTTCCTCTCACAAATTACCCCAAAACAAATTATTCTACAATGCAATCAAGTTCAGATTCTGTTTTCATTTACATTGGAGTAAATCCAGAGTAATTCCAATGTGCTATGTTAGTGGGGGCCAACCTTTTTGGCAAGCATGCCACAAGATAAGCCCTACACCCTCCCAAGGAGCCACTCCCATCCCCTTTGGCCTGATCTGTTGCTCTGCTTTCTGCTTTCTGCCCTGTGCTCCCTGCCTGATCTGTTGCTCTGCTCTCTGCCATATCTGCTGTTGTTCTCCCTGCTTCATCCCTGATCTGCTGATTGCTTCTGGCAGGAATGCCGTAGGGTAGCCACCCCTGTGTTACATAACTCAAGGTTTACAGCCGTATGACTGAGAGAAGGATTTGGCCATAAGGGGCTAATTAGTGTTATTCTAATTTGTACATATTCCAGCATGTTTGGCCTCATCTCAATAGTCGGATAATGAAATGGTTTTCTAAGCTGTTGCAGTGAAAGCGTTTTCTCTGGCCTGTATTACATAATCCAAATGTGATGCTCCACGTCACAGAACTGGTTTAGTGTTCAGTAGTTTTAACGCAACCTTGGTTCCATTCAGGAAGGTTGGATGCAGATTCAGATGCAATTGTTAGGAAACAGTTTTGCAAGCAAACCAACATACTGTTTTGAAACAGCTAGTTGATCTGCATCCTGTAATTTTGATGTAGTAGGATTTGGATTAAATTGCTTGCTCTGAATTAAAAAAAAAAAAAAAAAAAAGGTTTCTTGGGGGACCCTGCTAAAAAAAGACCTTTGAAACACCAAGAGGGCAAAGTGATGGGTCACACTGGGGAAACCAATATTATATCTTTCAGCAGTTGTCCAGTATCCTGCCAAACCTCCACTTTAGTAACATGCAGTATTCTACCAAAGTGAGTCATACATTCTTCAATGTAATTACCACGCATTGCAAAACCAAGGCTACAGCAGTCTAACCCTTTTCCTGTCTGTTCTCTTTCCTTCTACTTGCTTTTAAAATAACAGAGGCATTGCAGGAAAGCTGTGTATTACATCACAGGCACAATCCTGTTCAGAATAAACATGGTACAAAAATAAATCATGAAGAAAAATTCACAACAGTTTATCCCATTCATTCCGGCTCCTTAACAAAAAGAGATTTTTTTTCTATGGTTTGGTACAAATTATGATGGTAAAATTGTAATAGTGGATCTGAAATATCTAGGTAAATGCTGAAAGATGGTTTCTCTTAATAGATATTTGAATTTTTAAATTCATTAAAAAGAAAAAAAGGTGTTGCTCACCAGGGCGTATTTGGATTTGCTCAAGTAGGATATTTGAAGTGAAACCATTCACAATTGGATGTATACTATTGAGTTCCCATCTTGTCTATACACGTGTAGGTTCTGGAGCCAGAAAAGCCAACTTCCTGGTGTTTAAATAGTTTAAATGAAAATGGTACCCTAAAAATAATGACTCATAAAAGACTATGTTCTTCATAAATTTGCAAGCTTGTAGGGCCACTTCCTAAAGTCTTTTGTCAGTTAAACCTGCCATTGTGTAAACACTAAGATTTGAAACATTTTCTTTACTTCTGGGATCCAGCCGTTGAGTTATTATTGAATTTTATTTAGACAATATTGGCAAACTATTCCTATATACAACCATACTACATCGGTCATCCTTGCTAATTGCTATTGATAACAAAATACTATTAGGTCCGCATCCACAACTTTCTTCTTTGTCTGTGTTTTGTGCCTATTGACTGGGGCATAGTGCTAAGAACCTAGACTGCTTATACACGTACTCGGGGGTGGCGGTGTTTTAATTAGAGTGGTTCCCAGAAAGCCACTCTAATTAAAAGACCTCACTGTTGTGTGTATTAAGCCCCTGCAGGTTTAAAAATAGCCATGGGGAACTTTATATAAATCTCCTTTGATGAGGTTGAGATAAAGTGCCCCAGTGACCATTTTAAAACTCACAGGGGCTTATACACATGCTGGAGTGCTCTAATTAGAACACAGAGAGGCTACCTGATTAATTGAGTCTGCTCTGATGCGTTTTGATTAGCATGTTACTTGCCATGTGTATAGGCACCTCTAGATGCTACAATTATGGTCTTTAAGTAGTTACAATCAGCCAATAGCTAAGTTAATCATCGCTGGGCTTTGCATCATTTATATGTAGTGAAAATAAACTTGTGCCCCAACCCTGCAGCCCCAGAAACTGGCACCTGAAGCAAGGGGGAGTTCCCACTTTTATATAGCAAATCATAGGGGTTAGGGTTACAAGCCAACAGGCCAAAGGGAGGGAACAGGTAAAAGGTAAGAAACATTAACATGGTGGTAACATACACTTGGAACCTTAGTTGCCCCCAGCATGCCTCCAGAGGTGTCCCCAAAAAAGCCTTTAGTCCTGAGAGCGCTTAAACAGCAGCCTGTTGCTGCCCCCAAGTCTGAGCCCAGCTCCGTCAGCCCACAGCCCTGGCTGACTGAGCCAGTGAGCCTCCCGCTCCACTGCCCACTCCTCTGTGTAGGGCTGACCATGTTTCACCCGCTCACTGCTGTCTCTTCTTCTTACTCCAGCCTCAAGCTTCCTCTTCCTTTTCTTTTGCCCCCCATCCCTTAGGGGATTTGCAGTCCAAATGAACAGACATCACAGCTCTGCAGACTGACCCCCGGTTCCTTCTGCTCTTACACACATTACATTCACATCACATTTGCTTTGGATTTTTAATGGCAGATTTGCGGAAGGAAATTTCTTATAAGAACCACTGTGATTGCATATGCTCCTTCTGTAGGGCATTGCTGGCAATCTTGCCAGAGGAAAGAGTGCAGAGAAGTTGCCATTTTAAACGTCGACATTTCTTGCACAGCTCAACAGGACTTTCCTATATTGTAATCGGAAACACTGGTATTTTCCTAAATGCCAGTTTTGTGCAGCGACTATTGAAGAACGTTGATCTTTTTAACAGCAGTCACTAAGTAATATGAGACACACTGTTGTGTATATCCATTTGTTTCTGGAAATTTTCCTTCCATTCAGTGATTATATTGCCCTGTTTCTATTAGACAAGCTTTTAATTAGGAGAAAGTTCTGTTTGGAGTCGAAACCCAAACTTGAAACTTTCCTGACATGACTTGTGTATTCCCATTCAAATCAAAGGGTTTACTCATGTATGTATAATCTCAACCAATATACAATGGGGTGCTTTTTTAGTCCCATGGTTAATATATTCCAGTTACGTTGCTTGAAAATCTCCAAAGGCCACTGATTTTTCTATGTCACTATAGTCAGTTGTCTGACACATTCCCCAAAGTGCCATTTTTGTACCTTCCATAACTATGTTTAAGGGCATATACAGTGGGCACATGTTAATTCCACAGCTGATGCGAGAAGCTTGCAATTTATGTCAACCCGTTGACATGGAGTGTGTTTTAGGAACAATTGCAGGTGCTATGATTGCAGCAGCTAATGCTGAGATGCAACCGGCGTCTGTGATAATGGCACAGTTATCATATGTAAGTGCTGTTCTTTTGCTCAGAGGTTGAGTAATAACTTCAATATATCAACAGCATTGTTCCTTAGCTCATGCAGAGGTTCAAGCTGTCCCAAACATAAGCCGTTGTTTTTAAGCATGGCATCGTGAATACCACCTCCCTGTTATTTTTATATAGTTCCACAGATATTGTGAAACTTCAGAACACAAGTAGAAAGTTTCCCTTATCTACAATCTAAATGGCATTATTTTGGGAGGAAATAACATACATGGAAGATAAAGAAGCGCTAAGATGGAGAGAACACATTGAGATAATAGTCATGTGAGAAGTCACTGCATTAAGTAGTGATTCCATCTGAGTTTATACGAATTGTTTTGAACCTACACGTAAGAAGGAGCTGTTGAGAAGTCTTAAAATAGAGGGCCATGGCAGGGTAGGTCGGATAAGGCAGGATGTTCCAGGCATAGTAACAGTGGAAGGAAATTCTAGTATGCTTATAATAGTTGCCTTGAGGATGGCAGATCATTCTAAGTGCTATATTATTTAGGTTTTGTTAATTAAAGTTTGATGCAATTATAGATGAACCCTTTCTACACTGCAGAAGGGTTCATGTAAGGTGCTAGGGATGCTGACCCTGATCCAGAACAACACTTACATGGTTCTATTAGCGTTCATAGACCAAGTCATGTGCTTAAACTTAAGCATGGGCTTAATTGCTTTTCTGTTCTGGTGCCTGCGTTCCTCGCCTTCCAGGCTCTGATTCTAAACAGTGACCAAAGTTTTTGCATCACATGGTAGCCTCCAAGTGCCACGTGCTTTTTAAATGTATTACCTCTGAGCATGTTTGCTTTAGTGTTATGATTTCAGATGAAATAAATGAGGATGATGTATGGAAAATGGAAATAACTATCCATAGGAGAAAAGTGCTCAGCTCAGGGAGAATTTTTACAATGCACCTTATTGATCCAATCATCCAGTATAAAATAAATAGGGCTATCACAGTTTGCGGCAATGAGGCCTTGGAGGTGGTTTCAGTATGGAGATTATCGACACCTCATAGCCTCAGAACGTTCCTTGGGAGTAGATGAAGAATACTGCATCAAACAGGCTGACGCACAAGTATGCTAAAGTTATGTAAAAAAAAATCCTAATAATATTGTTGCCTCAAATAAAGTTACTGCTTAGGCCTAGGCACAATTGCTAATTTTTGTATCATGAAGTAAATTTTAAATGTTTCTCTGACTATCCAGTGACATCACTGACTCAGAACAAGCCATTGTCTGCCATGTTTGGGAATGTTTGAGTTCACCAAGAAGATTTCTGAATGATTGGTCCAGAATCTCTTAGGGAACCCCTGAAGATACTATTCTTCAGCATAAGAGTTTTACTGTCCTCTTATTACCCTGACTCTATGTGCACTGGGATTTTGTTCTAAAACCTGGTCCCATAGAAATCCCTACGCTGTTGGGATTTTACCTATCCAGAGTATCAGGGAGATAGAATTTGTTTTTGGCCCTTTCTCTTTGCACTCATAAACAGGGAGTGCATCTACACGTGCAATTAATGTGACACCATAAATTTCAGTGCTGTTTGAACTGGAGGAAACTGCTCCGGGGCACAGCATCTACACATGCACCCAGGAAGCCATCAGTTTGAGCCAGGGTAGAGCAGGTCCCTGGCTGGCAGGGCATGCAGAGAGGCAGGACACAGTTCAAAACTTTTTTAAGCAGTCTGTGTTCCCACTGCTGGATGGATACGGGCTCTCACTTCTTGAGGAAGGCTTCAGTGCCAGTGGCAATGTCCTCCTCAGCAATGGGGGCAGGAACGTGTAGCGCTGCCACAGGTAGCCCTAGAGACAGTGGCAGAGGTTACAGGGCAGCGCACATGCCAAACCAGGAGTGCAGGTGCACCTGGGGCACCAGGAAGATCAGGACCAGCAGGGCATAGTGGCTTAGTTACCCCTCAGCCTGCACAAACAGTTCATTGTGCACCGCCTGGGGCACATACAGCAGGGGCATGCTTGGGGCATAGTGGCAGCCTGGGAGGGAGCTGGCCCAGGGGCGTCTCCCTGGAGTGGCCCTCAGTGGGGTGGGTGGGGTGCAGCCAGCCCCTCACCCCAATTGCCTGGGAGCCCCGTGCACCCTGAGCCCAGGAACCATGGGCTGTGTGGCAGCAGAGCAGAGTGGTTGGCCTGCAGGAGGAGTGAGGAGGTAGCAGGATCTGGAGATGCAGCAGCAGGTACTGCCAGGAGCCTGGCCTGTTGCACCTTGGGAAGGGGGTGGGGGAGGCAAGCTGCCTGTGGCCAGCACCCAGAGGCCCACTGGCCCCAGGGGAGCAAGTGGGGTTGGGAGGCTCAGCTGGCAGCCACCTGAGCCCAGCAGGCCTGCCCGACCAGACTTACCCTGGTTCCTGGGCATCTGTGCACAGCCGACCCCCGAGCTGAGACAGGGCAGCGCACAGCCCCTGGTGCAGAACGTTTTATCTCTGACTCTTGCAAACTCTCACAAAAGGCTTCTGTCTCTTGCCTCTGCAGGGCCAACATCTGGACACAGGAATGACACCACAGGCCCCAGCAGGGATGTGGGCTCCAGGTCACCACCACCCAGTGCTGGGAGCCACTGCATGTGCCAGCTCTGCCAGCAGTGGACCCAGGATCAGACCCTCATGCTGCAACAGCTGGTAGCAGTGGTGGAGGAGCAGGAGGCATGGGCACAGGCCTAACGGGAAGAGGCCATTACCCAGGAGACTGCCTGGGGAAGACACATGGGACTGGGCACAGTGGGAGCACTGGGTCATGATGGAGGCCCTGGAGTAGAAGTGGATTGAGCTGCTCAGGCAGCAAATGGCCATCCAGGCCTGGGCAGTAGAGGCCATGGACAATGACTGCTTAACTCTGGACATTGGGCCTGGTGGTTGTGTGCGTGCCCCGCACTTCCTGGTCCCTGCTTCTGGCCCCACAGGGTTCCTGGTAGCTACCCGCCACCCCGCAGAAGGCCCGTGGCTGGGCCTGGGAGTAGGTTCTCTGGTGCCTCCTGCCTTCAGAAGCCCCTGGCCTGGTCCCCAACCTGGGCTTGGTCCTGTTGCTTGCCCTGACACCATGCACCTGAGGACTCAGAGGTGTCAGGCATGGCACTGCAAAGGGATGTTGGCCCTGCACTTGGGAAGCACCATCTGCCATTGAGGCAGGACAGGCCCGCCACCCACTGTGGTTGCCGTAGTCCCCACACCCACAGAGGAATGGCCTGAGACCGGAGTGCTGGCCGACTACCCCTAGACTCTGTCCCCTATGCACCCCCACCCCATGGCCCCCTGCTCTGGGACTCACAGAGACTGAGAGTCTTGTAAATAGTTTTGACACTGGGGAGAGGGATTTTTATTGTTGGTGGTTGGGGAAGGTGGTGGAGGGGCTTGGTTTGTTGGGGAGCGAGCGTGGAGGAGGCTGTAATGGTTGAGAGGGGAAGGGTGAAAGGAGCTCTGTGTGTTGGTGAGGGAAGGGCAAGAGGTCTCACACACCAGTGTGCCTCCTCTGCCCAGGCCTCCCTGAACAACCCTTCCCTGGGCCTTGCAAATGTTGTGTAGCACACAGACTGCTACCATGACCTGGGGGAGGTTTTTCACAGCCACTTTGAGGTGTGTCGTGAGGGACCTCCAGTGGCCTTTGATGTGGCCAAAGGTGCACTTGATGAGGGTGTGGGTCCAGCCGAGGCTCTGGTTAAAATGCAATGGATGTGTTTTAAAGATGGCTGCCAAGTGCTGGCAGCTGGGGCTAGAGGCTGGAGCTTCCCTCATTGACCACAGGGGAGCATGACAGGGCTGGAAGAACCTGGCACTAAATTTGGTGCCAGATCCTTGAATGTGTACACACCTTCCAAAAATCACTTACTGCACATTAAATTTAGTTGCAACTAATTGCACATGTAGACGTGCCCAGTAAAGATGCACACAAGATATCTGAATGGTCTCTTTATATTACAAGCCTCTATGTGATGTGTTATTTATTTTTAAAAGGAAAAAAATATGTTTAATTTTTAAGTAATATCTGGGGCAGGAAAGGATGCAGGACAGAAATCATTATTGAACAGGAACAAAAACTGGTGCCTAAAAGCTTTTGTCTTTCACTAACAGTTGGTCATAAGTTAGCATTCTTGATCTCTATGTGTGACACCAGACTCCCTCATCATACAACTCTCAGTTCATCTGATTTTCAATCTTAGAATCCACTCAGCAGATTATTGGTTAGGTTTTGGGTGGAGAAATAGAAGCATTGATGGGCTTGCGAGTAGCTAGGCCCTGAATTTCACAGTCAGTGAGGCAGGAAATTATATCAAGACAGAACTGACTGTATGTAAGAAGGAAAAGAAGAAAATGTGAGGAATCTGGGAGTCTACTCCTAAAAACCCTCCTCACTACTAGTTTTGTTTCCAAGATGAAGCCTCAGAGGTCAAGCACGGGACACGTTATAAATGGCCAGAACAGATACAGGCAGATCTAGGATTTTGAAAAGCGGGGTGCAAATGGTGTGGTGCATCATCCCATATAACATGACACATTTTTCTCCAGTTAAAGAGAAACTAGAAAGTTAAAAAAAATACAATGAACTAGGGGGGAAAATCAAAATAGTTAAAAGGTGTTGCATATTTAGTCCCATATTTATTATAGTTAAATGTATGTCTCTCATTCAGATTGATAAAACAGAATCTAGTCCTCTTGAGCATCTTGACAGTGCCTTACCCGTATTTAAAGCTCATTGAAAATTTCTGACACAAAATGCCTCATCCCTGTATACTTGCTCAATGAAATAGAAATGTTTGACAGGACAGTACTGATTTCTTTGACATTTTCATAGACACGATTAAAAGACTGAATTTATCCAAGTGAAAGTCAATCCAAACATTTTATTTTGACTTTTCTGTTTCAAATTAGAACCGGCAAAATGAGCAAAACCTAACCCTTGCATTGAAATGGAAATGTTTTGATAAAGTTGAAACATTCCCTAATAATTTCACCTGGCAAAAAATCTCTGAGCTTTTGACTTACTTTCTTGATGTGTGATGAAGCCCAATTTTGTAACTTCCAAATTTGCTCGAGGCTGGGGTTTTGATTTTTGGCCCGTTATAGTCCTATTAGCACGGATTCAGTCCCATATGCATATTCATTGACAAGAGTAACTATGTATTGGTGGTGGGCTGGGTACACTATGACTGGTGTAAGCGATCAGAAACCGGTTTGTAACAAACAGAAGTCCGACATACACAGACTGGTGTTTAAAAATAAAAAAAATCTGATCTAAGATTTGCTCCCCCCCCACGCGAATGTGTTCTGTTCCCTACCGATCTACGCCACACTGCTCACAGAAAATCGTGTAACTTAGATGGATTCCACCTTGGACTTTGTGAATGTCTGTACCTAGCCTGGGTGATTTCCTGGCTTTTTGTATTGCACAGTTTGCTTATTAATTCTGTGTCTCACAGACATGTACTGTTCCCCTAATTTATTCCAGAAGCATGTCAGAAAGTTTTCATACTTCATACTGGCCTTCACTGCAGTTTTGATAACACTTTTTCGTTGACAGATGATACTCACAAGGGTGCAAAGCCAGTTATATTTACACTCTCCTAGAAGGTTTAGTGCAGTTGTCACAACTTGTCAATGGTCAGAGCTGAACAGGTCTCAGCCAGCATAATGATACATTTCTTTTATGGTACCTGGCATATTTGGAAAGAAACTGACTGGTTGTGAAGTAAGCACTTAGAAAAGAAAAAGCAGCTATTTTCTTTTTGTCCGTGAGCAAATACTTTATATTACAGTCTTCTCTGTCGTCGTCTTCATTCCAACACTGATTACAATAAAGTGAATTAAATTCCTAGTTTTGTGCATATTATTTTTCTTCTCCTTTCACACTAACGCTCCACATCTCTAACTTTGAAAACGTTACAAAGCAGGAGTGTCATAGTAACATTTTATTTTCTCTTCAAACTCTCTCTCTTTTCCAAAACTGAAGGACTGAAAAGTTAGATTGGAAAAACAAGGGAAAGGGTGGGGGAACAAAGAGAAGAAAGAAAGTGAGATCAACCCAACAACTTTGAACATTATTTTATTGCACATAATGGCATAATTCCAAAATTAAAAAAAACCTCCAAATTTGGTAACTGCAAAAATTCAAACAATTTCCAAGGACACTTTGGAAAAATATAAGAAGAAAATATTCCTCTTTGAATCCTAGAAAATTGAATTGAATTTTTGTAGTTTTCTGCAAAAGTGCTTTTATTCACCTCTGCATGATATAAAATTAATATACCCATCACAAATCATCAGTTACCTTATATATCAATCACTTACTAAATATAAGATGGGGGACTAGAAGAAGAGCGATGAGCAAATATTTTAAAATCCCGGACATCTTTACAGTTTGTTTTCTTAAAATTTTCAAGCAAACTAAGAAGTTGATTGTATAAATTATGAATTAAAGGTTATTTCTTATATCCAATATTTTGGCATTTTCAAATTCGGAAAAATACCTTTGCCATTTAATTTTATTCATAATTTTTCTCAAAAAACAAACGATTGTCAATGACATTTAGACGTTGAGTAAGTCGTTTGTGTAATCAAAACTTAGGCTCTTAACTCACAAGGTGATTTTTTAAAACTTTACTTAAATTTCACTCTTCAAATATGAGTTTCCATGAAATCTAAATTTATGTTTCTTTTCCCATCTTAGACATTAAATTTGCTGTTTAAAGCATACAACCATTTCTTTTCTAACTTCTCCGTTAGTGCTAAATAAATCACAAGGGGCTCGGAGATGAAAGACTGTGTCAGTAATTAAAGGCAGATCATGTTTAACTTGTACAATTTACTCCATCAAAGCAGGGAAAGTAGTCACTACATTTTTACCCTGTAAGCCCCTCTTTAAATCTAATAGGTAAAGATAATCTGGCCCCAAATTATTGCCTAGCTTTTCTGTTTGACACGAAAGTACAACGTTTTCTTAGTTACTGAATGCTGGATTGTTAGCTGAAACACTTAAATCCAATTTATCTTTGATTCCGCTTTTCTTAACCAAAAAAAAAAAAAAAACAAAAACCAACAACCGCCCCCTCCAAACCCATCTTCAAGTTTGTCCGATGACTCCCTCAAGTCTGTTAACTTTTAAAATGATACCATTTAATTATTCATCCATTTTTCAAATCACATTATTTTGCATATATTTCATATTCTAGATTAAGAACTCCATTCCCACTAGATCCTAGAATCTTAATTGGACACCCCAGCTTGAGGCCTTCTGCAACAACTTGGCCTGTTGCTGGCTTAGAAATTGATGTAGTTGTTGTCATAGCATTTATATAGTACTGCTTATTTGGAGATCCCAAAGATACTCATAAATGTAGGGAGATATTATTCCTTTGTTACAGGTAGAGAAAGCTGTAGCAAAGAAAGGGTCTTGTCTTGCCCAGGAAAATGTAGGGGCTGATCTCAGTAGAAATACTCTATTGACTTCACTGGCCTTTGAACTGAATCCACAGTAGGGGAGTGGCAGACCTAAGTATTGAACTCAGAGGTGCTTGTGTGCCATATCTGATTTCTCTCAATTGTTTGTGTTGCTGAGACCTTTTATACAACGAAACTGTCCTCAGAAAAGACCCGGCCAATTATAAATGCCTTGCTCAAAAATAAGACTGGAACAACTCTTGAACTATTCAGTGTCACCGAGTAAATACACCTACCAATTATATATAAAAACCAAATTGTGGTACATCATTACCACTTCCACTGCCACCCCCACACACACACACGCATGCCAGTAACTTCTCAAAGGGGGTAAACACTTAGCAGATTCCTGTACAGTGAAAGGCATTCATCACTGAAAAAATAAGGGATAGATTGCACCGGTCTTACTCCCCCTACACAGTCCTTTCACTCTTTGAGCAGTAGTACTGACTTCATTTGGACTACTCGACTAAGCCGTTACTCAGCGTGATTAAGGTCAGCAGTAATGAGAGAGCTTAATTTTCAGAAAATGAAGTCTACTTGCCCCCTCAATGAGTGGAGTGAGTCTTCCTTGGGCATAAGACTTAAGTCTGCAGCTGAAGAACAAATAGCACATTTACTGAAGAAATGTTTAAGAACTAGTAAAAGCAGTATTTACTGGGGCAATAAAACAACAAAACACAAAATAAACCCACTACACCACCCCCAGCCTCAAGTCAATAAATAGCTCCTAGCACTGCCAGGCAACAGGCGCTGATCTTTTGCTCACCCTTACTAATATTGACAAATGGTTGGAGCCAAAAAGCCAGTTATCAAACCCTCAAGATTTCATTAGGTCACTTCTAGATGGGAAAGAGATGAGGGAAGGGTGAGTTAGAGGAACTGTGGAGTAGCAGCAGCATTGCGGAGAAAAACACACACACAGTTTTAAAATAATTTTCTCTCTTCTTCTCTACTCTTCTGGTCAGCCAGAGTTAGCATTGTGGCTTGTGGAAGGAACTTCAAACTATCTTGGGTTTTGGTAACTTATAAAACCTCCATTGAAGGGATGTTGGCTGAAAAGACCAGAATGGCAATTTTGCTGATTGAAAACCTGCATAAGGAATCCAAAATGTAAGGTATAGCACATGATGTGCAGCTCACTGAAATCAATGAGACTCTTATTTCTCAATAACATTTTTTCATTGACCTCAATGGATTTTGGATAAGGATTACCGAACAGAGCTCTTCAAAAGATAGACGTGAATTTTTTTACCTACTTGAGCATTACTTGAATTAAATGTTAAAAACCTGCCGCTATAAAACTCATATCAAAAAGAAATTAAGTACTAAAACTGTGAAATCAAATTTCAAAAGACAGCCCTCAAAGTAACAACAGACAAAAAATTAGACTAGTGAACAAAACATTGATGCTAAAATCCATACAACCTGAATAGATGAAGAACGTGTTCTACCAGGCAAGTAGACACACGTGCAATTGTTTCAGCAGATTGAATATGTCACTGTAAAGGGTACTTACTGGTACATTTATATTACTATTAATTGTTTTTTACTTTGAGCTGTGAATAGTCGTCTACAACATAAATGGGACTAAAATTAATGTACTCAGTTGTCCTCCCTCCCTAAAGGCTCACACTCCTTAACAATGGTGGAGATTTAATAGCTTCCAGGTAATAAGTCCACTTTTTATGAGACGTTAACACATATTGGCAGGCCTATATATAACACATATTGGCAGGCCTATATATAACACATATTGGCAGAGCATGTGGATGCCACAGTCTTTTTGGTAAGTGTTTCTCAAATTGGAGTATAAGTATCCCCTAGGTGAATGCTGTACTTTGCCAAGGGGTACATGACTAAATTTTAATAATGGCTGTGGAGTTTCTGCTTGGCCAATGCATGGTGAATAGTAGTGTTGTTGTCAGTGTTGGCAAAGATGTGTTGGGCTCAAGGGGTACAAGCAGCAATATTTTTCAGGTAAAGGGGTATGCAGCCAAAAAAGTTTGAAAACCACTGATTTAAGGCACAAATAGAAGCTATGTTTGTCCTGGGATTGTCCCCTTGAAAGCACTCTACAGCCATGCCATGACACAAGGGCACAGCTGCAGAGAGCTTTAAAAGGGCCTGATCCCATGACAATCTGAATCCTCATGACTTTTGGGTTCAGATGAAGGCACTCCAGAGCAGCCTAGCCCCGCTCCTAGCACTGTGTTTGGAATGGGAGAAGGGGGTGGGAGTGGAAAAAGCTCAATCTGGGGGGTTTTCAGCCAGTGCTAGAAGGTGGAGCAGGTGGATCGGAAGTGGGGTGACTCCTATCCATCCATCCCACTCTTTAGTGCTGGCTGAAAACCTCCCAAACGGGGCTCCCTCCACTCCCTTCCCCACCCCCCGTCCTATTCTGAAGACTGTGCCAGAGCTGGGAAGGGGGAGGAACAGGGCCAGGGGAGAGCAGCTGTAGACTCACAGATGCTCCAGACTGGGGCTCAAACCCTGGGACCCAACAGTGAATGTCTGTTAGATCCAGGGGATCTCTGTAACTCATGGCACTTCCTGTGAAGCACTATGAGTTACAGCAGAGAGCTGTACTTCTGTCTACCCCCTTAGTTCTCATTCTTCCAGTGAACACTTCTGGCTTCTTTTCACCTTTGGCTCTGGCAGTAGAAGTCAGCCTTCCTGCCTGCTTGCTTGACAAGCCTAAAAAATGCTTACAGAGACATGGACATGGTTTTGAGCAGTAGCACCTGGTTTGAGGCTGTTATTGTTTCCCAGCAATTTTGGCTCCACTTCTGGGTATTGTAGGAGGGCCTGGAAAGACTGTGTGGAACCACACTGCTGTTAGGTAATTTTCTCTCTCATTCTTAGTGAGCTGAATTAGTCTCTGACAGACAGATGAGAATGCGTTCGGCCCAGTACGTTATGAGACATACGCTTCCTTTCATTTGTGAATATCCCATTAGCTCTATTTTTAGGTTGTTTTTGTATAGTGAAAGACTTTCAGACGCCTCCCTACTTGCTATGTTCCCTTATCTTGCTGTTTGCCCATCACCAATAAATACAGCAGAGCCATTTCAAAGGCAGCAAAAGCTTGGGAAACTTCAGATCTGAAAATGTAAGCAAGTAACTTCCAAACAAGGTGTTTTTCCATCCTTCTCTCAGGTGGTCATGGTATGAAGGGAAGCACTAGCCTCCAGAAGGAGTACTACTGTCCCTCTGTGCATGCACCAGGCGCAGTTCAAACAGGCTTCCTTCAGTTAGGAATCATCCTTCCCGTGACACTCGGTCTCTGCCTTGAGGGCTGAGGCTCACCAGAGTCCCAAGAATTTATTTCATTATATGCCAAGCTCTAGCTAGCCTGGGAAGATGAGGCTGATATTACTCTATAACCCCTCCTGCAATGGTGCCGTGTTTTGATAGAAATGTGCCTATAAGTTCATCACGGGGGCACAGAAGGGAATTGGTGAGGTTTTATTGACCAAGGCGCCCCCGGGGGTTACAAGAAATAATGGCCACAAGCTAGCAGAGAGCAGATTTAGACTGGACATTAGGAAGAACTTCTTCACAGTTCGAGTGGCCAAGGTCTGGAACAGGATCCCAAGGGAGGTGGTGCTCTCCCCTACCCTGGGGGTCTTTAAGAGGAGGTTGGATATGCATCTAGCTGGGGTCATCTAGACCCAGCACTCTTTCCTGCCTATGCAGGGGGTCGGACTCGATGATCTATTGAGGTCCCTTCCGACCCTAACATCTATGAATCTACGTGCAGATAGATGCCCTGTTCCCAGAGGCTTCCTCCTAGTGCAAGTTTTAAACATGTGCAAGTTGATAGCTACATGAGGACTCTGCCCAGTTGGTTAGGTCCTCACCCAGCAGATAACCGAGGACTTCTGTTTCTATTCATTTAAACTGCTATGGGGCCCCTGCATTTTCTGAGCTCCTGGGTTCTGGAGTGACAAGGTCACTGACCACTTGCCAGTCTCCTTCACAGAGACAAGGTCACTGGTCTTATTCTGGGCAACAAAGCCCCCTTTTTCTTGTGTCCAAGTCTCCTTCTGGTAGATGTCAAAGATACGTAGCTGTTTGAAGTTGACTTAATTCATAATCCACACAGGGTCACAGCACTGAAATAGCTGTAGCTGTCAATACTGCTCTCCTATCCCTCCTGAAATAAAATAGGCAGTCCCCAACCATATTACTCTCTGAATCCTGCCATCTTCACTAGGGCACCAGCTCACTCCACCCTCCCTCCCATCCCCCTGGGGAGTGCAAACCAGAGGCAGTCTTGCTCATTGAGATGGTCACTGCCCTCAAAAGGGGCAGCCCCTGGAGTCTGGCCCTTGCCCTGTATTGAGGTAGAAGCTATCCTACTTCCCTCTGCCCATTTTAACCAAGAACTATGAAATGCAGAAGCACCACTGGGGGAGATGTGTCCTAATCACTAAGTTGTGGGGTAAAAGGTTGTTTTTTGTGTTTGCATGGAGTTATGCTCCATCCCGAGGGGAATCAGACCCCAAATCCCTATAAGTGGCTCCAATTCCTTCTTATATGGCTAACATAGCTACATGGCTCTTTAGCCCTCTAAAGGTGGAGTTGGATTTGGGCATAAGTGTCCTGATCAAGGTTACAGAGGAAGTCAGCAGCAGAGTTGGAAACCGAGCTCTGATCTCTGAACTCCCAGCCTTTAATCACTGAGCTATCCTTCCTTTCTTAATCACGTACCCAGTGAATAAGTGGCTAATACAATAACAAACCTTGGCATTTTCTGCAGCAGCAGCTGACTGTTAAGCCGTGATCACTTTTATTAAGAAGCGAAGCTGCCTGAAACAACAGCGGCTCAAACAATTGATGAGAGGAGAATTTGATTTTTGGCTGGTGACCATTATACAGTTCTCTTGTCTGCCTGGTTCACTTGGCAGGTGTGAGCAATGCCCAGTGATTAAAAGGAGTCTTTATTGTTAGAAATATTTTAGGCACACAAAAATGTTAATAATTCTTCCACTTTCCTGGACAAAAATAGCTCCTAATATAGAGGAATGGAAAGGGAACAGGCTCTTTCTTCTGAAGTTCATGTAAAAGTAGGGAGTGGTTATTCTTGTTCTTCTCCACCCCCCCCTCCCTCCCAAGGTGACAGTGAAGAAAATATTATTTCCAGCTACTGTAGCTGCAGAAGCACCATATTATGCCCGAACTCTTGGTTAGTGCCTTGGGGGTTGAGTGGGTAGAGAGTATGTCTTTCTTTGCATAATCAAAGTCCTTATGTATAATGACTTCATGGAGCTACGTGCTAGAGAAGTGGGGATCAAATAGAGGAGGAGAAGAAAGTCTTCCTACCTTTAGTAAGCAAAGCTTTCTCTTTGCGGCTGGTGGGATAAGAGCTGCATCTCCTGATTAAATATCCTTTAAGGCAAGGATTAAGGCCCCAGGCTCCGTCTCACTTGTCAGCAGATCTGACCATCCACAGAAAGAAGCATGTTGGACTGTCTGCATACCTTTTCATGATGGGGCGCTGTGAGAGGCCCTAAGCCTTTCTGAGAATGTCCTCTGTTGCTCCCATTGGGATTATGCCCTTTTTTGTGCTGGTCTTGCTTGTGTCTAAAAGATAGTGCTCTATTGTGCTTTTAAGACGTATACCATTTTTGTGAGGGAATTTTAGAACCCCCTGTATTTCACTCACCCTTTAATGAGTGCTCTGATAACACATATAAAACAGTAGGATGCTGGCTTTAATATCAGCACTCATTAAAAATATATAGCATCTCTATATAAAGCATTGCTATAGTTCCCATTACCACAGTATCTGAGTGCCCACCCATTGTACGGATGGAAGAGCTGTAGACACAGAAACCCCAGGTGCCAGTAGCTCAGAAGTATTATTTAGGCACCTAAAAACCTTTGGATGTGGGCGTAAGTGGATTTTCCAAGAAGTTTTGATGGAGCAGAGACATAAACCCAGACCTCCTAGTGCCCAAACAAATCAACTCTCTTTCTGACTTGCAAAAATGTAATAACGGGATTGTTAAAAAAGTATTTTGCATTCAGTCATTTTTCTCATGTAAAAATTAATAATCTGTTCTTAGATTTAGTGCACTGCCTAGCACCAAGATAATGACAGCAAAGATAGTATTTTACACTGATAATGGTAATAACAGTTCACACAGGAAAGCCTGTGGAATAATTCAATTTCTTCACTGAGAAAAGAACACAGCCTCTGGAATAATTCATCTGCGTTTTCTTTAGTTTATCCATGTTCTCATTCTCTGTCACCCCACACCTCCTTTCGAGCTAGAGACACTCATACCACTCAAAGCCTGTGGGCTGTTCATCTTCAGCGCTGTTTCTTCCCAGAATAAAATTTGTGCTTGCGCACTGTTGTGGAGACGTCCAACAAGGATGCACAAAGAATGAATCTGTTCCCAGTGATAAGGTTGACAGCTAGAGTTGTGGGACAACTCAGAAGGGAGCTCTCACTCTACCTGGAAGAGAGGAATTGTCATCCTTTTACACTTAATATGAAAACCAATATACAGTGTATTCTGGTTTGACAGGCTCAGATTGCAATATTTAAGACATTTTTGCCTTCTCAGAGGCGTTATGGGTATCTGCCCTGCATCCCCTACGCTCTCTTAGAGGGTTGTGCTCAAGAATGTCCTGTTTTCACATAGCAAACCTGGAAATGTAGTGTTAAAGTGCCATAGGATATCCCCTGGGTATCTCTCAAGAAGATGAGGGGCAGAGGTCTCAAGAGCAGCTGAGGGGTCATCCCCAGAGTGGCTTCAATGCCATCTTTTTTCTAGGTTTGGTGTGTGTATGAGCAGGTGGACAGGATGTTCTCAAGATCATCCCTCCTCCAAACCACCAGGCACATAATGTAGACATCCCTTATATGACTTCAAGACTCCATGAAGGCCTAAGGCAGAAGAGGCTATGAAAAGCTGGAGCAAGAAAGGGAGAGCATTACTCCATATTCAAATAATGTTTATGATGTTATTTTACAGTTGAACAGGTGATGCTCTCTCATTCACGGAGTTCTTTCCACAAGGGCCAGGGAGACGCAGGGAGGGAAAGATGTCATGGTAATCAGCCGGCATGTTGTTAGAGTTAACACAGGAGTTGTCAAATGATGCCTATTTCCTCCAAAATGCTCTGTGTTAACACCAGTCTGCAAACTGTAACATTCATCACTAATGAGTATTATTCAAAAACATCATTTTGTATGTCAGCCCTGTAATATTGTTTTGGGCAAAGGATTTAAGTGGCAAGATGTGTGTGAGTGTGCGTCTGCCTTTCTGATTAATTGTCATTGTAATCTCACATAATGCACTCCTCAGCTTGACATTTTTAAAGTAAGGGTAGGTTGGTTGATTCCTAAAATTAATTATAATTCAGATTCCAGAGTATGAAAAGGATATAGAGCTTTCAGTAAACCTTTTAGACACAGCTAGAGTTTGGGACTGATTTATTATGTGCTTCTGCCACGCTTTACTGCTCATGTCATGAAATCTTTAGGAACTTATTGCAAGAAAATGGCTCCTTTTCATAATTTGGATGTAATAAAAAAGACTCAATCAGTTTTTTAACCACATTGTCACAAAGACATATAATATCTGAGGGGAATATGGCCTGGCCTCTAGGCAGCTTTTGTATCAGTATACCCATCTTAGTATTGTATTGGTGTTGCTTGTTCCCTTTCCCCAACAGCAATTAGAGCAGTATGAGCATCTTTATATTGGTAAAAGCATTCACACAAGGTTGGCTTGTACTACTTTAACTAGACCAGACATGGTCACTTCTATATGAGATGCTAGGATCATAAGAGTGAGTTCTTGGAGGAACTAGCACAATTGTGTCATACACTAAATGGTTTTCCAAGAGTTTAGAGATAATTGGAAGATAAAAGTTAACTTGCTGCCCAAGGGATTCCCTGGCTAAGATTTTGGCTACACGTAGAGATATTCTGGGAAAAGTGTGTTCACAGACGGAGTTATTTAGGAATAGCTACCGCACTTTATAAGGCTGTAACTACATAAAATGTGTTAATGCACATTAGCCTAATTGAATGTGCATTACGGACATGTGTCTACATGTGCACAACCTTAATGTGCGTTAAAATGATGAAATTAGGCTAATCGTGCCTGAATTTGATACCTGCAGTTGCAGTATCATTCATCAGGTGTGATTCATTAAAGTGCAATAATGCACCTGTAGATACGACCTGGCACTAATTTTAGTGTCTGGTCTGTCCAGCCACTGGGGGTACATGGCACGGCTGCAGAGACTTGGCACTAAAGTTAGTGTCAAGTCCCTGCATGTGTAGACACCTGGCAAACTGCTTAATGCAGATTAGATTTAGTCATGCTTAAATGTACATATAGATGCGCCCTTAGAGTCATATCTTACCTTAATCTAAATCAACTTTTAGGTGTAGCCACAGACTATTACCATTAGTAATTGTCTGTATAATAATCCCGTAGAAATTAACAACTTCCAATTTAGTGCTGTCTCTAATTTCACTTCACTTGGCCCAGAAGTTCAAAAGGGAGTGAAGCGATAATTTATAATGAACCATGCGTGGGTGTGTGCATGCATGCAAGTGGACAGTTATGGAAATGGGTGTGTTTTGATCCAGAATGATGCTGTTACTGTGTGGTAGAATTTCCCTGTTAGCAGACATCAGAGCTCAATTGGGAAGGGCAGATTTCATAGATTTCATAGACATTAGGGCTGGAAGGGACCTTGGAAGATCATCGAGTCCAGCCCCCTGCCCAAAGGGCAGGACGTCAGCTGGGGTCATAGGATCCCAGCAAGACAAGCATCCAGTTTCATCTTGAAGGTGTTCAATGAAGGCGCTTGAACAACCTCCGGTGGCAGGCTGTTCCAGACCTTGGGGGCTCGGACAGTAAAGAAATTCTTCCTTATGTCCAGCCTGAAACGATCTTGTAGTAGTTTGTGACCATTCGTCCTCGTCATCCCTTGGGGCGCTCTGGTGAACAAACGTTCCCCTAGATACTGGTGGTCACCCCTGATAAACTTGTAGGTGGCCATCAGATCACCCCTGAGCCTGCGCTTTTCCAGGCTAAAGAGCCCCAGGGCTCTCAGCCTGTCATCATAGGGTCTGCTTCCCTGACCTTTGATCATGCGCGTGGCTCTTCTCTGGACTCTCTCAAGCTTCTCCACATCCTTTTTGAATTGTGGAGCCCAAAACTGGACGCAGTACTCCAGCTGCGGCCTCACTAAGGCCGAGTACAGGGGGAGAATGACGTCCCGGGATTTGCTTGAGAAGCATCTATGGATGCAAGCCAGCGTTTTGGTCGCTTTACTAGCCACAGCATCGCATTGCAGGCTCATGTTCATCTTGTGGTCAATGATGACCCCCAAGTCTCTTTCTTCCATAGTGCTAGCCAGCATAGCACTGCCGAGCCTATAAGGATGCTGCGGGTTTTTTTTCCCAAGGTGGAGAACCTTGCATTTATCGGCGTTGAACACCATCAGATTCTCATCCGCCCACTTGCTGAGCCTGTCCAGGTCAGCCTGGATCATTCGCCTGTCTTCTGGTGTGGATGCTTTGCCCCAAAGTTTGGTGTCATCGGTGAACTTGGCCAGTCCGCTTCTGACTCCAGTGTCCACATCATTAATGAAGATGTTGAACAGTATGGGTCCAAGGACAGAGCCCTGGGGGACCCCACTTGTCACAGGACACCACGATGAGTGACTTCCATCAATTACTACCCTCTGGGTCCGACCCCGGAGCCAATTTTCCAGCCAGTGGATCGTGGGGGACCCAAGGCGACAATTGGCCAGTTTCTCCAAGAGACGATCATGGGACACCAGATTGAAGGCTTTTTTGAAGTCAAGATATATGACATCAATCTCATCTCCCTTGTCCAGGTGATAGGTCACCTGGTCGTAGAAGGAAATGAGATTGGTCAAGCAAGACCTACCCGCAACAAACCCGTGCTGGCTATCCCTTAAGATGTTGGTGTCGGCCAGTCCATTAAGGATGGCCTCCTTAATAAACTTTTCTAAGATCTTCCCCGGGATAGAAGTCAGGCTGATGGGCCTATAGTTAGCCGGATCCACTTTCCTCCCTTTCTTGAAGATAGGCACCACGTTGGCCTTCTTCCAGTCTTCGGGCACTACACCAGAGCGCCAAGAGTTTTCAAAGATCCGTGCTAGAGGCTGGGCTATGATGCTCGCCAGCTCCTTGAGTACCCTGGGGTGAAGATTGTCAGGGCCGGCTGACTTGAAGGTATCCAGCTTCTCAAGATGTTCCTTCACAAAGTCAGCATTAATGGAGGGCAGGGGATCACCCTCACCCGGACTTCCCGGCCCTGTAGCGGGCACGGGCGTCCCATGGGGCTGATGAAAGACCGACGCAAAGTACCTATTTAATAGGTTGGCTTTTTCCTGGGCGTCAATTGTCAGTTGCCCCATCTGGTTCAGCAGGGGTCCAACGTTGCCCCTGCTTTTCCTCCGGCTCCCCACATATCTGAAAAAGGACTTTTTATTGTCCTTGATGCTCAAAGCTAGCTGGAGTTCAGTTGCAGCCTTGGCTTTCCTGGTCTGCTCCCTACAGGACCGGACCAGTGCAGAATAATCCTCCTTGGAGGTGACTCCCATCCTCCATCCTTTGTAGGCCTTTCTTTTTAGCCTCAGGAGGTCTGCTAGGTCCCTGGAGAGTCAGGGGGGCTGCTGTCCCCTCTTGCTGCCTTTCCTCTGAGATGGAATAGACTCAAGTCTGCAGATTAGCAACTGCAGACTTTCTCTTGCATGTTGGGCTCATTCAGCTTTTCCCTGAGGACAAGTGACGAGGAAGCAGCCTTTTGGCAAATGGAGCTCTCATCGGGGATAGAGAAGTCTTGGTGTTGGAAAGGAACCCAAAAGAGAAGGCTTTACGCTGCAGTCATGTTGTGTTATTGAGGAATTATGTTTTTGAGAATAAATACAACCCCTCAGGGGACTTAGTGGTGACTGCATGTATAGCTTTGCTTTGGATCATTTGGAGTTTGGCGGAGACTCCTGCAGCTTACAATTCTCCTCTGTGGAGTTTCAGAAGGCTTGAAAACTTCAGTTGTTTGCTTTAAAACAGCCGCCAGGCAGCTTTAACATCCATGACAATCATTTACACAGATTGCTGACTTTGGCAGCCTGATAGGCTCATAGTTTATAAGAATGATTATTTCTTGAATATCTGTATTGTATGGGACACAAAAAGACCTTCTTTGGATTTGCTCCGTGCATCTTCAGCGCAACAGAGTTGCCATATGCGTTTCTCTGACAGTGTCACAAATCATCGAGATAACTCCAAAACCAGTTTAAAGATTATTCCTTTCTCTCCTCTTTCTACAAGACTTCCTTGCTGCAGAGCGAGAAGTATTGTCCATTGTTTGGCTCAAAGTTTCTAAGCTTTTTGGCAAGTTAATAGTCCTCAGTTGTAACCAAATAGGTAGTATCCCACTTGCTGGACACATCTACATGAGACGCTACTGTGCAGTAGCTCATTTCTACTGAGCAGTAGCATCTGAAAAAAACCGTGTGGGGACACTACTACGCGGTAACACCATTTACTGTGCAGTTATTTAGTACTTGCTTATGCAAGGAGAGTGCATCTAAAGGAGCTTATGCAAGTACTAAATGGCTGAGCAGTAACAAGTGCACAGTCGCTGCTCGTGTAGATACATGATTCTGTGGGTTGAACTTAGTTGGACTTAGTGGGTTGTATTTAATTTATTTCATATACTAATAAAGTCTATAGACCATGTTCCACCCTCATGTTACCTGATAAGCTTTAATGAAATGCCCTATTATGGATATAACTCAAATATAGTCTACTATGTAGATTTTTATACATTATTTTTCCTCAAGAGTGTCTGAGCATCTACCTCTTTATGATAACATGATAGTACAAAGTATAACTTATATGTTTCCTTCTGTTCTATATTTCTTAAAACTGGATTACTTCTTTTGCACAGTCTTTGAAAACCGCAGTTCTACAGTTTTCATACGGCTATTAAAATACTTTTAGGCCAAATTCTTTCTCCTTTTTTTTTAAATCAGTGTAACTCTGACTTTAGTAATTAAGAGTAAAACTCAGCTGCTTATTGGCAGAGGAAGAACTTCATGACAAATTATTTTACTGTATGCAAATAGAAAAAGGATTTCTAACATATATTAGAGACAACCCTTAATAGATAGCCACTTACATATCACACTGAAGTATTCTCATGGGGGATTTTAGATGGTTACCTGAATTCAATGATCAGATGTAGTGAGATTTCTGCTATAACAAGAGACCCAGGGTAGCAAAGAGGTATTTGGGCTGAATTAGATGCACTGTCCTTTAGACTTTACAGTAAGCTGAATTCCCCCTGCTGTAACAAAGATCTGTTGTTGGCCATTGGCCAGCTGCCAGCAACACAGCCTATTACCTGATTTGGGATAAAAATGATGCAGATTTACCGAATCAGAAAATGAAATGGAAAATATTTCAGTGGTCATTATCAGGTAGATTCCACAAAGTATGATTATAGCAAAGATGGAATATTAAATATTGTGATACTGCAGGCAAGAACATCAGGAAGTGGACTCATTCAATTAATTGATCAGTTAGTTTCCTTTAAGACAGCCGGTTAAAATCTAACTCTGTTGTGCTTAATTTAAAGTTTAACACATTTCATCTCTACTAAGGCAAATCATAGGTTAGCTTCCATATGTACCAAACTTGCCTGGAGCCGTTCTTCATGTCAATATTTATAAATAATAAAATGTTTGCATTACATAAATATCACTTAACATTTGCTAGACTACTTGACTAATTGCTTGGGTGACATTTTGTTCCACTTATACTAGGGTCTTGCCACCCTACATTAAATAGGCATTTCATTGGTGTCATGTGATTTCTCTTCCAATAGGTTTCAGGGGGCATGTTTACATGAGACACTAACTGCACAGTAGCCTAATAATACTGCGCAGTAATGCATCACAGCATGAACAGTGCTAATATGTGTGTAGTAGTATTAGGCTACTGCACTGTAGCATCACTAAAAAAGCATGCACCGGTGCTACTGCACAATAACGCTGGTTACTGCAGGTTAATTTAGTACTTGATTATACAAGTACTAAATTCAATATGCAGTAACTACTGCACATTAATGAACATGTAGACACTCCTACAGACACTTATATATCTATTATATCTTTCATACGAGAAAAAGATGGTTTGGATTTGATGTACATGCTTTTAAAATCCATGGTCAAATGCTTACTTTGACCATCCTCCTCCAAACATATTCACAAGCAAATTTTCAATCAAAAGTCTTCTGGTTTGTGTCAAGAATAAAGAGAGAGAGAAAAGAACCAATTCTCATTTAATCTAAGGGTTGGTCCCCACACAGTTTTTGTGTCAGTCTAACTACTTTGGGGTAAAATTTGTTCCCAGAATAGTTATGCTGGTACAACGTAGTGTGAATGCAACTATACTGGTATAAAGATGCTTTGCATCAGTTTTGGTTATTTTCTAAGTCTTGCCTGCTCCACAGATTTCTACTAGTATAGCTACATTGGCCAACGGGTGTGAAGAAGTAGAATTTTTGATCAATGTAACTGTCTAAATGAAATATTACTGGAAAAACTGGAATTTTCCCTGTAAGCTTGTTTGTCTTATAGAGGGTTGTTTTATTATACTAGCATAAAGAAGGGCTGATAGACCCTCATATGTATTAGGAGTACTTTGTCAGGATAATCTGTTGGTATCTCTGTCCTGATGAGGTGCTCTTAGTGTAGACATCACTTAAGGTCAGGTTTATAGTGCCAGCTGGGGATATTAAGACATTTTCATACCTGCAGGAAGTCCTTGTGCAGATATAGTTATGCAGAAAAAATGTTCATTGGCTGATACAGGTTATTTTGCTCCAGGAAACTGGTTAAGGTAATCTAGCAAGAGAATTCTGAATTGCATCTCGGCTGAAGGGGGCAGAGAAGGGAAAGTGGTGGTGACATACTTCTACTGGCAAACTTTTTTTCAGTGTAAATTAGGTCCTAAACTTTGGCAAATAAGGGTGCCTATACATGAGCAGGCAGGCTGCTCCAATGCACTGTAATTGTTTTAGTAGAGTAAAACAACCCTCTACAAGACAAAAAAGCAATATGGGGAAAATTCTAGTTTTGCCAGTAATATTTTGCAATTAATCGAGTCTGCTGGAGCATGGCTATTACCATGCTCCAGCAGCCTCCCACATCTCATGTATCAGTGTCCCTGAACTTCAAAATGGCAGCAGGGACACTTTATGTAACACTTGTTTGACAAGCTTTAGATAAAGTTTCCCCAACACCATTTTGAAGTGCGGGGACACTGATACACCTGATGCTTCAGGCACTTTAATTAAAGTAACTCTCAGAGCTGCTCTAATTAAAAGCCCCCCCCCGCCCACAACTCTTGGAGCACATGTATCAATGTCCTAACTTATACTGCTGTAAAACCTTTTATATCTGTGTAACTGCCTTTAAAGTAAGAGGTAGGTACACATTTAAAAATACTGGCATAGTCAAATGGGTACCACTTTCCTAAGGAGACAGGCCCTAATGATCTTTAGCACTAGGGCTAGGTACAGACATTCAAGAAGCCCAAGGCGGAATTGGTCCAAGTTATGCAGTTTTCTGTAAGTGGCATAGTTTAGATTGGTAGGTGTACATTTCAACCCATTTTATGGGCTTTTAAGGGCTGCCTTCCACTTCTCTAGCAATATAGTGTAAAAGAGAAAAATGAGGTCCCATAGAGAAAGATGAAGTGTCAGGTTAATCTTGGCTTTTAAAGCTGGACTCCACCCTGTCCCTATGACTCTGATTTAAAAGCAAATGTAAAATTGAGTTGCATTCGGTACAACTAAAAATTTATTATTGACCTTTATGTGGGATGAGGGCTCCTTCCTACCTTCCCCTTCCTTCCTTCCTTTCCATTTTATATTGTCTACTCTAGTGATCACTTTCTAAAACACAGTCATCCTTTCTTGGGGATTTTTATGTGAACATTTCTTTCAGACATCTTCCTCTTGTTAGCTCCAAAAACATAATGCTTCTGTTTCTGATCATTGTCTATTCCCGGCTCTGGACTAGTCAAACTGTGGTGTTTTTTTCACGTTGGCTCAAAATGCTTGTTCACCATCTGGAAGCATTCACCTTTCTTGTCTGTTATGTAAACAAGAGGGGCAATTACTTCCATGCATGCTGGGCTGTCAGTGGAATGACAGCAGGAATAACTAGTGATGGGGTGATGCCAGGAGGGTATGAAGTTTATGGAAGCTCAAGGATTTTGGGGGAAGCAGGACATCAACCTGTCTTTTGGCTTTACAAACCAACCTCGGCCCTTTCATTTAATCACAAGAATGTCTTTAAAGACAGATTCCATTTTTTCAAGCAATTGGCTAGGCCCTCAGCTGGTATAAATCAGTATAGCGCTACTACCTTTAGTAGAACCATGAAGATTTATAGCAGTTAAGGGGCTGTCCAGGTACATTTTATCAACCAGACATGTGGCTGTCAGAAGAATTTCAAAAATATTCGAAAATCTGTGGCACTCAGGTGAAGTACCTGAAGACTGGAAGAAGGCCAATGTGGTACCCAATTTCAAGAAAGGGCAGAAAGTAGATTCCAGGAATTACAGGCCAATCAACTTGACCCCAATCCCTGGTAAGATTCTGGAGAAAATTATCAAGGAGACCCTTCTGGATAAGCTGGCTGAGGGCAACATCCTGAGGGATAGCCAGCACAGGTTTGTTGTGGGTAGGTCTTGCCTGACCAATCTCATCTCCTTCTATGAGTAGGTGACATATCACCTGGACAAGGGAGAAGAGATTGATGTCATATATCTGGACTTTCAAAAAGCCTTTGATCTGGTGTCCCATGACCTCCTCATGGGAAAATTGGCCAACTGTGGCCTCAGCTACACCACAGTCCAATGGCTGGGAAATTGGCTCCGAGGTCAGACCCAGAGAGTAGTGGTCGATGGTAGTGAATCATTATGGCGCTCTGTGACCAGTGGCGTCCCCCAAGGCTCTGTCCTTGGACCAGTTTTCTTTAACATCTTTATCAACAATGTGGACATTGGTGTCAGAAGCGCACTTGCTAAGTTCACCAACGTCACTAAACTTTGGGGCATAGTCTCCACACCTGAGGGCAGGCTAGTGATCCAGGCTGATTTGGATAAATTTAGTAAGTGGGTGGATACAAACCTGATGACGTTCAATACCGATAAATGTAAGGTACTCCACCTTGGGGAAAAAAAAACCCACAGCATACTTATAGGCTCGGCAGTGCTACGCTTGCTAGCACCACAGCTGAAAGAGATTTGGGGGTCATGACTGACCACAAGATGAACATGAGCCACCAGTGCAATGTCACACTTGGTAAAGAAAACAAAACACTGGCTTGCATCCATAGATGCTTCTCAAGTAAATCTCAGGATGTCAACCTCCCGCTGTACTTGGCCTTGGTGAGGCCACAGCTGGAGCACTGCATCATTCTGGGCTCCTCAATTCAAGAAGGATGTGGAGAAGCTTGACAGAGTCCAGAGGGGAGCCACGTGCATGATCAGAGGGCAGGAGAATAGGCCTTATGAAGAGAGGCTGAGAGCCATGGGACTCTTCAGCCTGGAAAAGCACAAACTCAGGGGGGCCCTGGTGGCTGTTTATAAGTACATAAGGGGTGTACATCAGGACTTGGGAGAACATCTGTTCATCAGAGTGCCCCAAGGTAAAACAAGGACCAACGGTCATAAACTCCCCCAAGATTGTTTTAGGCTGGACATAAGAAAAAATTTCCTTACTGTCTGAGCCCCCAAGACCTGGAATAGGCTCCCTCCAGAAGTGGTGCAAGCACCTACACTGGACTCATTCAAGAAGCGCTTGGATGCTTATCTTGCTGGGATCCTTTGACCCTAGCTGACTTCCTGCCTCTGGGGCGGGGGGCTGGACTTGGTGATCTTCGAAGTCCCTTCCAGCCCAAACGTCTATGAAATCTATGAATCATTTCAAATTGGAAGCTGGTGATAGTGGGCTCCTGCCATGTTGCAGTTGGGGCCACTGGCCCCACTACTGGTTAATCCACCCTGAAAAAGAAGGGAAGCTTTCATTTCACCAGCCATGGAGAAAGGAGTTCTGGTGTTGGGTTGGGCTGCCCTTTATGTTTCTAGTAGTTGTATTTTCTTTCATCTTCTCTGCTATTTTGTGCACACTTTGTGGCCCTGGTCCTTAGATGGTATGAATCTAAACGGCTTCTTTCATAACAGGTGAGCATTTGACTCTATCCTTTAGCTTTGATGCAAAATTTATTGAGATAACTGTAAACTGTATGTTACAACTCAGCCAAAATTGGCACCTCTACTGCTTTTGATGAAGACATTCAGATTAAGCCTTCTTAAGAGGAACAGACCTGCATGGTATTAGTTCTCATCAAATTCCTCTTACAGTTAGGATATGGCTGAAATCTCACAGATACATAAGTCCTTAGGAGAATAGTCCTTATGAGATTTCAACTCAAAATTGTGGGGTTTTGAGAAAAGCTATTCTGTATCTCCCCGCGTATCAAGCAGGGAATTCAATCTAGGCCTCTACAGCAGTCTGTGTAAAAAAATTGCCAATAAAAGACCTTTCTATGACTTTGGGGACAGAAAGAAACATAGCTAACTCAGTGGCAGCTAAAATGGACAGAAGTGTAAAGCTAGTACATTGTTTAAAACCCAAGTCGTCCATTGCCACAGTGAAATCATTGTATAAATAGAAAACTGATGTAATAATTATGGCAATCTGTGTTACCTTCCTGTGAGCAGCTGGCATTCCACTCCACAGTGCGTCTGTCCCAAGCTCACTTCTTTCATGTTACAGCAATTCTTGCTTGTTTTAAATCCACGTTCATGTTCTCAGAATCCCAAATATGTCTCAGAAGAGGTCTCTTTGCAAGTGCACATTGACTCATGCAGACCCTCACGCCCACATCTGCAACAGGCAATGCTGTGTATCTGCAGGAAAGGAAAAAGGGGGAGGGAGGTGGGAATGGGTCTGCAAGGAAGTGGTTTTGCATCTGCACAAAGTACTCCCTTCTTCAAACAAATGGCAACATGAAGCTGGTTTGTTTTACTCCTGTGGCCTTTTTGTAGGGATTAAAGGCGGCCATTAATTTAACAAGTCAATAAAAGAAGGTGCTATTATGAACCACCTAGGGCACATAGCCCATCCAGGGGATTTTACAGTTAGTTTTCTTCCTGAATTCCACTAGCTCTTATGCAATGTCAGCTTTGAGAGCAAGAACAGGAAAGAGACCTTTCCCATTGGATGACTGTACTGTACAATTTGGATTTTCCAGTATTCAGTTCATGGGCATTAGTAGCAAAGTACAGATGGCGACAACGAGTTATGTGTTTGGATAGTACTCTGGCGATAGGGGAGAGGTGGGTGGGGGAACTTAAATGGAAAAGTTTCTATCAGAAAGTTCAGTCCTATCAAAATTAAAGCTGTTTGTAAAAATACAAGGTTTTGTTTTAAATTTACTTCTGGAGAAAATGAAGGGAAAGTTACAGCTTGGTCAATGGGTGTCATTTTGACATCAGCACAACAAAAACGCTCAGTATTTGCTTTTGAAAGGCTATTTTACTTCAGAATTGAAAGATTTGAGGCTTGAGCACTATTAGATTTTCCTACAAAATTGTAAAAGAGTCAAAATAGAGAGGTCAATTTGTGTTCATGTTGTCAACCCAAGGTATTTGAGAAACCCCAAAATGTTTTTTCCTCAGGATTTTCTTCTTGAAAAGTTCAAAATGCCAGAGTTGTCTTCGGACATGGAATATAAATTTCAAAATCCTCTGTGCAATAGGTTTTCCGTTCTCCTCTGCTCTACACCAATGCCCTTTCTGGACAGCTAGGATAGCCCGCTGATTTGGGCACTAGCCTGCCACTTGGGGTGAGTTCAAGCTCCTGCTTTTTCCTCAAACTTTCTATACCACAATTAAGCACATGATTTGGTCTTTCTGTGCCTCAGGCTATAGAAATCATTTCTTGCAGGATAAAAAGAGACAGGATCCTGTTGAATATGCTGGCCTGGTACAGACATTACACTTCTATGGGTATCAGAGTTTGGAAATGGGTCTATACCTGTAACAGAAGTTCAGCGTTCATAGACTGGTTTAAATGTGGCAGAACCCAGTCTAAGATTTGTGTCCCCCACCAAAGGGTGAATGTGTGCTCTGTTCACTGCCAATCTAAACTTCAGTGCTTGCAGAAAACCATATAACTTTGATTCCACATTGGGCTTTTTGAATACCTAGCCCCTGTGTTCACACTGTGAACCCATGGTACCATGAAAGCTAACCTGCAGTTCTTAGCACTCAATGAAAGCATTGTTACGAGTTTAGCTTTTACTTCCTGTGGAGTAAGAACATAGTATCCTATAGTAAAGTCCATAGTATGCCCATAGTAAAATCTATTTGATGCATAGTAAAGTCTATTTGTTCATCGTGCATGCTATCAGTTCTGCATTTATTTACTAGGGATGACTGTAATTTCCCTATATCACAGGATAAATACTTTAAAGGAATACGAAGAGACAAACTCTGACTGGGACTCTGTCTCATAACATCTGCAAGGCTTGAGGAGAGGGGAAATGCAATGCTTCACGCCCATCTCTGTAACGCACATATGCCAGAAAACTGAATTTTGTTGTGTTCTGCACAAACATTTCCCATAATTTTTTCGTCATTCTTGTTTATTTTAAAAATGTAAACAGGGATTTCTCTTTCTTTTGGGACAAATATAATTAGGATTATGCAGTTCATGCAAATATGGAAATAGAAGAATCATAGCCAAGGCAAGATTTATTTTGTTTCTGCAAAATAAGGACAGATTTAAAAGACAAAACAGATTGTACTATAATGTCCTTTTTTATAATACTTGCCATGTGCAAATGCAATCAGAGTAAATATGAATATGTTTGCATAATTTACATTTTACGACATTAAAGACAAATCTTGTAATTTGTTCTCAGATATACAGCTGCATTCAGCTTTGAAGGGACTCTCCTGGCTTCTAGGCCTAAAATTAGGTTCTAAATCTTGATCCCACTGATCAAGAGGAGTTTTGACTGTTGACTTTGTTTATTGCTTTAAATGCCATTTTTAATGTAGGGTAAATTTTGGGCCTTTCAACCTTGAAATTGTCCCTTAGAAGAGAGTTTTTGTCTGGCTAGTAGTGGAACTTGGTAAGACAGAGAGAAAATATTTAATTACACTGCTCAAGATTTGATTGTGGTGTGATTCATTCTGGGAACACCAGCTATCAGTTTAGTACGTATTTATGAGGATGGCTGGGGGCCCAACAGAAAATCAGACATGAATCTCTAAAAGAAGGGCAACACTCCAAGTTACCAGAAATTAACTCATATATAATGTATAGCTGGAGCAGATAGAAAAGTAATAGCATTCCCCAATTCAAACGGCAACCATTTGAATCCTGTTCCAAGGCTACAAAAGATTTCTAATTATACACGCGGATATCTGCTTGTACGTAGCCAGACAATGCTTTTGTGTTGGGAGCTCAGCACACGTGCAGAGTCAGGGAAGAACCACCTGGTATATGGCTTCTGTATATTATTCTGGCTTCGGGTTGAGGCCCTATCCATGTCCCTAATGTATCCCTGCCATGAGGGGGTACAAGGTGCTGCCCTTCGTGTTGTTCTTACCTTGGTAGAGCCACCAGGTTTGTTCTAAATATAAGCCCTGCAATTGCTATGCTCTGGCCGTGTCTACATGAGATGCTGGCTGCCCAGTAGCGTCATGTCACGCTTTCTACCATGCGACGCTACTGCGCAGTAGTTACGGACTACTGCACCACCTGCATCTTGTGCAGATGCAGCCTCTTTAACGGAACTCTGGCTTGCTCTGCACATTATATGTGCCTCCAAAACTGTCAGAGGGACTGAAGTTTAATGATCAGGGGGAGTAGTCCACATGCATAAGTGAGTGCATCCTCACACAGCCTTATCCCCTTTGGACTGCTACCAGCAGCAATAACGACAGTGCAGAGGGCATAAAGAGGCCATGTATAATTGCCTCAATTTTTAGCAGGAATCATCTTCCTATGGTGCCAGAGGCAGGAAAGTGAAGGCTTGCTGTTTTTGTCTGTTTGGGGAGAGTTAGTCTGTATTCATGCCTGAAGCTGTCATTCATATAGAGCAGTCACATTTTCTAAACATAGTGTCGCAGAAAATCTGTAGCAAATTTAAGTGGGACCTAGAGACATTTGCTAATATCTGTGAAATATCCCTGGGAATCTCAAGGATGGTTTTATAACTTCTTCCCTTGTCGTTTTTATTGCCTTTACATAGTAAAAACAGAATTACAATGCCACCATATAAGATAAACAGATGCATCAGTAGACAGTAAACAAGGAAGGACTGCTTTACTAGCACAAATAAGCATGGAATCACAATTGGGAGAAATAGATTTGGACAAAGAGCAATAACCAGTCAAAGCAAGAAGTGGATGCGAAGTCACCCCCAGTATTTATAACATGCAAGTCAATTCTTTTCAAAGCAACCGTAAGAAAATAATATTTCCTATATTCTTCCTGTGCTGCTGCTTTGGTAATTCCTCGCAGCTGAGGATGATTGTCTTCCATGACTGTCCTATCTGTGGGTTCGACTATGACTGATGAAGCCAATCTAAGATTGACAGACTCTGTTGCAACTCGAGCACGTGGTGAGTGGCTCTGGATTCTTGATTCGGTCAATGACACACACACTGTTTCTGCCGCTCTCCCTTTTCTGTCTCCCGTTATCGTTGTAAAGTTTCAAAGTACTGAGATCTTTGCAGCAGACTCTTCCTTCATTTGGGATAGTCCTGGGTGATAGTCTCCCATAAGTTGACAGCAATGTTGCATTTTTTTCAAGCTGGCTTTGAGGGCATCCTTGAAGTTCTTTCTCTGCCTTGCATCTGAGTGCACACCTTGACTGGGCTGGGAAAATAAAACTTGCTTCAGGAGTCTGGAATCAGACATCTGGATGATGTGGCTGGTCCAATGAAATTGATGTTGGATGATCATCGCCTTGAAGCTCATGGTGTTTGTTTGTGAGAGGATGCTAAATTTGGTATGTCTGTCTTCCCACTGACTTCGAAGGTTCTTCTACCAGGCAGTGTTGATGGTACTTCCCCAATGACTTGAGGTGTCTCCAGTACAGTGTCCACATCTCAGCTCCATACAGGACGGTGGGGATCACAACTGCTTGATAAACTATGATTTTGGTTTTGGATGTGATGTTGCAATCTTTGAAGACTTGTTTCATCAGGTATCTGAAAGCTGCACTTGCACATTTGAGACAACGTTGGATATTTTCATTGATATCAGCCTTCTGCGAGAGATGACTTCTGATGTACAGGAAATACTCAATGTCCTACAGAGTCTCGCCATGAATCTGAATTACCAGAGCTGGGGACTACTCCTTAAGAGTCTGTTGGTGGACACCTTAGTCTTCTGAATATTAAGTGTCAGTCCAATTTTCCTGTATGCCTCAGTAAACAAAAATGCTCCCTGTAAACTTCACTTTGTCTGAAATAATGGAGCATGTTGGAGGAAGGAGGAAGACTGTACATAAAGCTTTTTGGATTAACTTTTTTTTTGATTGAGGCTATCATGTCACAGGATGTTCTGCCTTTCTGTTTGACTAGAAAGTAATATGCACAGGTTTGGGGCCTGGTTTTTCTGTCACTTACAGCAGTCCAACTTCACAGAGGCCAGTGGAATTAATTCCTGGTTTCCCTTAGTGTCTAAGGGAGGAGTTTCTGGTGCTTTAGAATACATCAATGCTGGAGTCACTGTGACCATGGCTTCCCTCCTGACCTTAGGTCCACCACCCTTTCACTGTATGAACCAAGACTAGATAGACTTAAATAGCTTTGATAAACTCTGAATGAGCACCTACTGCCATACTCAAGGTTGTTGTCTTGGTTAAACCTAAGAGCAGCACAGGGGAGGGGGACCCTTTATTCTACTCTGAGCCATTTGGGCCCTCCTGGAGAAATGCTCTCTGCCAGTGTCTAGTGTGGCCCAGTGAGAGTGAGTGGGTGGACTTATTTTCTCAGTGGCAGTCAAAAGGTCAGGAGAAAAGCCTTGTAGATATGTCCTATTACTGCCATCTAATGTAGGTGTCCCTGACTTAGCTTTACATTAGCTGGCTTGGGCAACAGGAACGGTATAGCCACAGTAGCCTGGAGCTCAGGACCATTTTCAAAGCAAAACTTGCTGCTTTTCAGTTGCTTTTTCTCAGTAACAGAGGCTGAAGCACAAACAGAATAATTTTCCATAGATGGATGAAAAGAAGAGAAAGAAGAGGGGAGGAGAAAGGATGAGAAGGAATAGGTGATGAATCAAAATGTGGAAGAAGGCAGACTCCTTTACAGGCAACTTTGATGCAACCTTTAATTTTGTAAGTAGCACCTAGGAATTACAGTTATAAGTGTACGATAGATAGATAGATAGATAGATAGATAGATAGATAGATAGATAGATGTAATTATTAGGTCTGTATGAAGTGGCTAGTATTCTCTTTGGATTCAGATTTGGCCGATTCGGGGGACAGTGATTTGATTCAGTGATTTGAATCACTGTCCCAAATCTGATTTAGAGATTTGGCTGCCGCCAAATTGGCCGAATCTCTGAATCAAAGAGGGCACATCCCCCGGCCATTCTCCCAGTCCCATCCATGGCTGCCATGCCTGGCCCCAGACTCCCAGCTCTTAAAAAAAAAAGCCCCCAGTCCTTGGCTGCTGCCGGGGGGGGGGGGGTCCCTGCTTCCCCCCACTTCCCCACACTGTGTGGGGGGCTCTGTCATGAGCCCCCATCCCCTGCCTGCTCTCCCAGCCCCAGTGTCCCAGCTCTTTAAAAAAAACAAAACAGCCCTGCAGTCACTGGCTGCTGCCAGGTTGGTGTGGGGTGAACTCTGCTGTCTCCCACTGCCCTGCACTGCATGGGAGGCTCTGCCATGAGCCCTCAGAGACCCCAACAGCTGCTGCAGCAGCTGGTGAGTGTGCAGCTGGTTTTTTTTTGAAGAGACAGGTGCTGGGCTGGGTGGGGCAGCCATTGATGGGATTGGGAGAGTGGGTGGGGGTTGGAGGGGGGCTCAGGGGGCTGTGGGAGCAGGTAAGGGATGGGGCCGCAGGAGTCCCCCATGGTCCCCTCCCCCCAT
Organism: Alligator mississippiensis; assembly: GCF_030867095.1. NCBI lineage: Eukaryota > Metazoa > Chordata > Crocodylia > Alligatoridae > Alligator > Alligator mississippiensis. Next base: position 48,750,300 of record NC_081836.1, on the reverse strand, counting down.
GCCCCTCCCCATTACTTACCAGCATGGAATCTGGGTCCAGCCCCCTGTGACAGCAAGTGAGGACTGCCTGAATCTCCAAAGCTGTCTGAATCTTTTCCAAATCTATTCAGAGAGCTTCAAATAGATTCAGATCTTTTTATTGGTCTCCTAATTTGATTCAGATTCGGAGATTTGGCTGCCAAATAGGGCCTAATTTCCTCTGAATCAAATCAGCACCTGAAGGTTCACACAGCCCTAGTCATTATCTCTCTATCTATCATTTTCAGGATCTATGGGGCAATAGTCATAGTCAAGGAAGTAGATACTTTAGGCACAGGAGAGAGAGAGAGAGAGAGAGAGAGAGAGAGAGGGGAAAGCAGCAACTTATTGTTCTATACAGGCTTTCACCAGAGGAAGGCACTTCCACAGTGTTAAGTACTTACTTAAATTACTGAGAGAGGTGGTAGAAACTCTTATGACTGGAAGCTTTAAAGGGGATGATTCTGTCTGGAGCAGGGTGTTGGGCTTGATGTCTTCCTGAGTTCCCTCCCAGACCCTTTTTCTTTCTGACTCTGGAGGACTCCTGAATATCCAGATGGGGAAGTAGCCTCTTGATGGGGAACTGGAAACTCTGGAGGAGAGTTGTAATGAAGTTTACAGGTCCCACTTGAAGACAACAGAGGAGCATGAAGGATGGGGCTGGATATGTTCTGGTCCTCTAAACAAACATAGATTCATAGACGTTAGGGCTGGAAGGGACCTCGGAAGATCATCGAGTCCAGCCCCCTGCCCAAAGGGCAGGAAGTTAGCCAGGGGTCATAGGATCCCAGCAAGATAAACATCCAAATGTCTCTTGAAGGCGTTCAAAGTAGGTGCTTGAACCGCATCCGGTAGCAGTCTATTCCATGCAGGAGTGAGTCCAATGTAAGCTGCTGTGAGCAGTGTATGTAGCCCAAAGCTTCAATTTACACCCAATCTTACACCCAAAGCAAACTAATTACTTTTAAAGTTACAGGCACAAATTATCAAAGCAAATGTTGGGCACTCTAGAAAGGTGATTCAAGGTGACCCTGTGCTCAGATATGGATGTTTGTACTGCTGTATAGAGATAAAATACCCATAAAGGTCATGAAAGAGTTTGAGGGATTAACTTGTACAGAAGGTCTGTAAAACTTGTGGGCACACATGAAACAAAATGATTCTATTTCAGATGAGTCAAAGACCATGGCCTCTTTAAATGTTATTAAGTTAATAATTATGTGAATTTGGAGAGTGAACTGTGTATACACTTCAAATGGGTTAATGATATGAGAATTCATGCAAAATTGCTGTGTTGATTTTATGTTAATGGATGTTTGACTATAAGCTGAACTATTAACCAAAGATAAGTGGAACTAATGCTGCGGCATTACTATAGAAATATAATTGAAAGGAGGCCTTTTGAATGGCAAAGAGATTTGCTTTTCTAAACGAGCTTGGAGTGGGCCAAAGTAAATAGAAGAATCTGTTGGATAAAAAAAGGGAGATGTTCTTTAACCCTGGGAAGGGATTTCTTTGGGAGGAAGATTTAAAAGAAGCAGTTACTGCTTGGATAAAAGACCTGGGGAAGAATGTAATCAACTGTCAGTATGGTGGGAATGCTTCAAGCCAGACTAGTTAATCCATTAAGGCCAGTGGTGATCATTCAAATGGCATCAAACAGCCTTAAGGCCAGGATAACTGGTCAGTGGCAAATTCTTTAGCATAGGGGTATCATCTGCTTTTATAGCGTCACAACCACAGTTCATATGCCACCACCCTTTTGGCCCCAGATTTAAGGCATGTCTGGCCAAGGAGAATGATTGGATATCTCTGTACTGCTGCCATTCCCAACTGCCCGAATAGTCAACCTGGCATAAAGTAGAGCAGCCCTGAGAATGCTTTATTGTATATCAGCAGTTGGTATATTGAACAGATACCCCAGAATCAGTGATGTGCAAAGGTGATTACAACCTACATTGACATCCTCTCTCCCCCCATTCTAGTTCTGTGCTCAATGCAGTGCGGCAGTGACAGTGCAAGAATTGCTTATCTTGGGTCAAAGGGGCATAGCCAGAAGCAGTGATGTGGAGGTGAGCAAAAGGAAGCATGAATTGTCAGGATATTTTTCCAATGATTTAGATCCTGTAGAGAGTGCAATTGCTACAACTTGAATCATTTAAATACAAATTGGGCAAAAGCCCCCCAGGAATATATTCCTAGGAGTGTTGCTGCTTTGGCAGGCAGGCGACTTGGAAGTGTAATGGGTCTTCCCAGCTCTTTTCATGGTTTATGGCTGTTATGGTTAAAATAGAGTTGGTACATGGATCATTAAAATAGGGGAGAAAGTAGCATGTGAGCACTTAATTCTTTTAAAGTAATCGGCATCTAGAGGCAAGTATAAATTTAAAGTCAGCCTGTAACGTAGGCAGTTCTTTATTACCAGGCCCTTGCAATTTGGGCTGTGAGATGCAGTAGATACAGTACCGAAAACCGGAGTCCTAGTCTCAGCTCTGACTAGCCAGTCGGACAAATCTTCACCCTTCTCTGTGCCTCAGTTTGCCCATCCTAAAATACCCATAATTATAGGTGCTTCCTTCCTATTGTACTTTGAGCACTATTGGTAAAGATTTGGCTATTATGATGACGACTGCAAGAGGAGCCCTGCTGTTCTTAAGGGAGAATGCATTAACCTTGCTACCTATGCAAAGTCAGGGACTGGCTTTAAAAATGTAAATGTAATTAACAGTTATGAAAAATGGACATTGATTGTAAGGTGGAACTGCCAGTGCTCTCTTTCCTACTCCTGCATAACAGCTGACACAGCAGTAGCTACTTCTTTAAACTAAAAGGGCCTGATTCAAAGCCTACTGAAGTTTATGGGCGTCTTTCAATTGACTATAATGAGCTTTGGATCAGGTTCCGAAAGAATACCACAGGGGGAAAACCACTTTCTTAAGCAAATAAATAAATCACTGATCAAATTTTCAGGGCAAGCAGTACATTATCTATATGGCACTTGTGAGGCGATTAAAATGATCATCCATAAAATAATGCCACTGATGTCTAAAGAAAGCGTAAATAAAGCCTTAATCACAGCTTTCATCATTCCTTTGAGGCTTGACTACCAGAGCTACAAACACAAAATAGTAGTGCTCGGATGTTTGGAAATTAAGTTAAATAATTATCTAATCTTATCTCACTGAGTCATGATGATAAACTGAAATGTACACATTTCTGTAATTTAATACTATCAGTCAGTGTTTCAAGGTCAGGTTTTATTTATTTTTTTCTCTCTCAAGCATCATAAAAATATGTGCCTGGAAGAAATTAAAGTTTCTTTCTGTTAGGGAGTGTAGGGAAGTATAAGGTACATTATTTAGCAGAATAAACATGTACATTGCTTATAGTCCTGAAGAAATTCCTGTATTGTTGAGGCAGATCTTACCAAATAATGCACCCAATGCTGAGGCTTTTGTTTACAAAGAGTTAAATTTCCACAAGTTCACAATAGTTAGTGCATTTAGAAATGCACGTTTGTGCATGCAAACAGATGTCTGAGTAACAGAGAACATTCTGGGTCATGAGGCCTAAACCTGTGAACCTTTTATCCCATTGTCTGTGTACAGATTAAATAAAACTTGAGCAAGCTTCCTCAGATTTCACTTGTACTGGCATGAAATGTTCCCTTCGCAGGAACTTCTAATCCTTTTATTCACCTAACATGAGAACAGCTTTAACTCAGCAGCTTCACTGTTGGCTCAGCCAGTGAACCTAGTTGTGGTATTAGCAGTGCCGTGGCAAGGAAATTTGGTTCCTGGGGCAAAGCCCGCTGTGGCAGCCCGCCCATGTCCTGTGCACAGATTGGGGAATGCTTGGCTAGGAGTGCACATAGCACTGGAAGCAGCCCTCCCTCTGTCCCCACGTCCCCACAAACAAGCCACTCGCGGCTCCATCCCATGCCCTGCCCTGGCTGGGCAGCACCTGTTGGTACCCCTTTGCTTTGGTGCCCAAGGTAGTTGCCTTGCTTGCTGCCCACCCCCACTATAGCACTGGGTATTAGAAACTATGGGTCAGGTTAAGGGACTGGTTCACAAAAGCAGCTGCACAACCTGAATACAAGTGACCTGTTTCACAAAGGTAACCTTGATACCTACCAGCCAATCTTGGCTCTGTTAAGAAGTAAATGGAATCAGGGGGTCAGACTTGATGATCTACTTAGGTCCCTTCCGACCCTACAAACTATGAAACTAGGGTCCACATTTTCAATTTTTTAAAAAATCAGGCAAAACAATTTAAAAATAACAGTAGGGGGATTTTTCTAGGGATAAGCCAAGCAGGTTGCTGACCCTGGATCTCAAAAAATCATGAGTCAGGCCTTTGTGAATCATGAAACCACGTATTTGTTTCATGCCTTCGAGCCTTTCTATGCAGTCATAAGGGGCAGAACCGCCTTCCCCCTGTTTTTTTTAAAAGAAAGCTGAAACGGTTATGAAATAGCCTGGTTCCAAACCCCAGGACTTTAAAGAATGCTGTCAGTAATGAGATTTGTGAGAAAAATCAAGTGAAATAGCAGTTCTGAATCAAGCTGCTCGTTTGATGCCAGTATTCCCATGAATAAAGGGGGTTCTGTGTTTTTAAAATGAAAACATTTTATGTGTGATTAGGAGAAACATCAGATCAACTAAATTACTGGTATAGAGGTCTGCAATGACCGAGATGACCCGACTCACCTCCTCAGCTGCAAGTTTAGTGTGCATCTTGTCATGCTACTTCATTCAGGGTTTGGGACATTTGGTCTTTGTCATTCCTTTCTGAGAGGCAGGATAGGTAACATTCCCTGGGTTGAGAAGATCAAACAGTTTTTCATCAGAAAGGGAATCCCTGCATGACTCCAGTACAGTAAATAGAGGTTTTTTTTCCTCCCCCTTCATAAAGAAAAAGGCAATTTATGTCTTCATCCAGCCTAAATAACAGTTTTGAAGCTATCTGAGATCATGTTTATTATTACAGCTATATTTAGACCATTAGGTCCTACTGATTCCTGAAGGGCAACCTTTTGGTTGGTACAAGGCTGTTTATGCTTTGCTAGGTGCTCAGGTAGTATCTATCAATGGTTTAGGTCTTCTACTCGTTAGTGAAATGTTTATCTACTGCTACCTATTTCTTCCTGGATCCTGCAGTCAGCCTCCCTTGGGCAAACCTGATCATAGGATAAGGGGCCATGCTCAGTATTTGTAAGTTTTGTATGATTTAGGCAAATTATTTACAGGCATTAGCATGAATATAGAGTTATCCCATACTGACCACCAGAGCTTGTGACCAGTTTATTCAAAGAGCTGTTTCAAGGAACAAAGGACAGATGATCCATCAGCATTGGTCACCAATAGGAGTTGTGATTCCATCTCCTATTTGTATCCACCCCTAATGCTTTTCATTATTTACACGATGCATTTGGCTACGTTCACCTTTGCTTCATGACTTGATAACTATTTCTTTCTAAGAGGAGAATAACAAATGGTGAATAATGAATGGCAAACAGGATCAATGCTGCAGGGAAGAACCATGACAATTGTCCTGTGCATGAACTCCATGGAAACCCAAATTAATTTCTGTTGTTAATGCACCAGCCAGGAAGACAGAGTTCTAGCAGTGGAAGAGAAGGTGAAAGAAGTAAGTGGTAATAAAACAGGGAGCATGTTTGCCATGGAAGGAAGAAAAGATTGTTCCAAGCATATTAGGCAGCACACCAGCTCTTTTACACTAGATGTCTGAGCAATATTCTGTTCTCAGAAACATCAGCATAAAAATGGAGTTATCCTAAACTGATACCCTGAGCCTAATTTGGCTCCCAATCTCCTAAATGGAATAGTATGGAATAGCACCAATGTATGGTTTGATTGCATCTAGGGAACGCTGAGTATGGATGTGGTGTATAGCTGTAATTTTTGTATCAAATATATTTGGCTTGAGAAAAATGATCAATAGATTTTGGGCAATCTATACTATCCATATAAAATGAGTATCTGGAAATGCCTGAGACATGTGTGCATGTGTGTGCGTGCGTGTATGTGTGTGTGTGTGTGCACACGTGTGTGTGCACCAGCAAGTCCAGGTATTCATGCCTATTTGTATTTCTGAAGGGAGAGTTGTGGAAACAAATTGTGGGTCCGATTTCTCCTTTCACTTGTCTAGGGTAAATCAGGAGGAAGTCCACTATAATCAGTGTAAAACTGAGAGTTCCTGAATAACCTCTTCTGACGAAAAGGATTTGTTGGCAAAAGAATACCAGTTTTCACCTGTAGGTAGCAGCAAAGTGTGTGCTTTTTATTAATAAATATTACCCAGTTTATCCTTTGTTTTCCACAATGGAAATTTCCCAGTGTGATAAGCCAATGTATTGATATCAGTGGCAACAACCTTGTTTCCGCCAGCCAGTAGGATAGCGAAAGGGTGTTGTTTCTTTACATTTTTGTCCCATGGAAGTGAATTCTGTCAACGTGACTTCAGAGTACCTGAAGAGGCATTAGATGCTGCAGTAAATGAGCACATCACACCGTCTTCGTGTTTTATTAAAGTTCCCACCTCTTTCCGCAGATCCAGATTTTTTTGCCCATACACTGAACAGAGTCTAATTCCACAGGTAGTCCCATTGAAATGAATGGGACTTCTTAGACACGGGACATGAAGCCCACCAAGCGCCAACAACTAGCATTAAGGGCTGATCCAAAGCCAGTGAGTTCCATGAGAGCCTTGCCGGTTATTGTAATGGACTGTGGGTTAGATTCTTAATTTGCAGTCTGCCTGGACAACTAAACACCTGTCAAAAGCCTTCCCTGATACCCCCCAGAATATATCATGTTTTGTCAAGTGCACAAAATCCTGTCCAATCTGGAGGGAACATCTGGCTCTGGGTGCAGCTCCACATGAAGCGGCTTTGATCTAGAGGATGGAAGCAAAGCGAGAAAGAAGGAAGCAGCGTGCCATAAATTTGGACTCCAACTCAGACAACATATGGATCTATGAAACTTGTAACAAGCTGTGTCACTCATGAATTGGGCTGGGCAGCCACAAGCGGATTCATCAGGCACCTGACTGGACTTCACACGTACACCATGATGCAGAGGACTGACAGTTGCCTACACCATATACATGTCAAGTAAATGGGTGTCAAACTTAAGTATTAAGTAACAGTGGAAGTATGCAAAAAATATGACACCACATACAGTACTGCAGTGAGAAATGAACTCTCATTAATATGATGCTACCACATGCTACAGAAATTAAATAAAACTTTTTAGCAGATGGTACTCTAGGAGTAAAATTCCTGTACTGGATATAAAGGTAAGCAAAAAAAAAAAAGCCAAACACACTGTAAATCATGATTGTTCATTTGATTATTTGAAGATGAGGAAAATGTGGGAAACAATTTTTCCTCAACATTTCAATGAAAAGAATATCCTGCTTTTTCCATCAGAAAACACTTTTGCTGAGTCTCATCCAAAAGGCTGTAAAGGTGGTCATAGCATTAAAAATATTAGAAATTGATGGAAATGTATTTAAAGTAATCTGTTTTGGTCAGATGTTTTGGATGATATTTGTACTCATGTACTCTAAATATTTAACTCCAAGTTGGTTCATAACAATGGGCAACGTGGTCAGAATGCTGAAAACCTTCAACCGGACCAGACCGTGGTTGATGGATGGGGCATTTCATGTAATTCTTCATACAAATGTTATTTTCATTGACTCACTGGGCTTCAAGCCAAAAGGAACTATTAGTTCATATAAAATGACCTTCACTATAAGGCAGGTCATTAAATTAACCCTATTACCCCTCTATTGAGCCCAATAACTAGGGCTGTGCGAAATTTCGCCGGCAGTTTCATTTTGATGCTGCTTCAACTCATTTCAAACTCGAAACAGCGAAATTGAAATGAAACAGCGAGCTTTGAAACAGCCTTGAAATGAAACAAGGTAAGTTGAAACGTTTTGAAATTGCCAAAACATTTCATGTTTCGAAGCTCAAGCTGGGCTTGCCTGCAGGGAAACAGAAACTAAAGTAAGGAGAGGGACGGGGAAGAGGGGAGAAGGCGGGGCAGGGGGAAGGAGTGCTTTTATTATTGACTGTGTAGCTGGCCAGTGACTGTCATCCTTCCCTGAGGTCCCCTCCAATCCCAGTGCTCCGGGGGAGGGATGGAAAAACTCCTGCATAAAAAGTAGCATTGTTTTGCTGCATAAAAAATAGCATTGTTTTGCCGGTCAGCAGCTAGAGGTGCAGGGCCCCAGAACCCAGAAGCCCCTGCACCTATCTCCTTGAAGGCTGGCAGGCTTCAGGGCCCCAGCAGGGGCCAACATGCCTGCAGTTTTCACCCTGCTGTGCCTTAACATACACAGTGTCACCCATGTCATGAGTTTTGCTTGTTTGCAACTTGAGGTGCAGTTCCCCCAAACCCCTGCACCTATCTCCTTGAAACTTGGCAGGCTTTGTGGCCTCTGGAGGGGCTAGCACACCTTCAGTTTTGACCCCACTGTGGCTTAACATATACAAGTGACATGAGTTTTGCTTTCAAGACTTTGAGTGCAATTTTCCTGAAACCCCTGCACCTATCTCCTTGAAACTTGGCAGCCCCCAAGAAGGGGCTACCATTCCTGCAAGTGTCATCCACATCAGGCCAGAAATGACAACGTTATAGGCTGTTTTGAGCTTCCCCATTATAGCCTATGGGCGAAACGTCGAAAGAGCGGCGAAAGAGCGAAACTATTTTGACGAAACAAAACAGAACAGCGGTTTCGAATCGAAATGAAATTCAAAATGAAACGCTGTTCCATTGAAACGTCGAAACGGAACAGCGCTGTTTCACACAGCCCTACTAATAGCATGTATCTGGCTAAAGTGTATCTTCCAGAAAGGCATCCAGTCTTGATCTGAAGCCACTTGATAACATTTTTTTCCCAACAGTTTATCATTCTGGTGCCTAAAAAAGATTCTAGACATTGGTTTCTTGTCATGCTTTTCTCCATTAGATAAAAGAGCTCTTTGGTACATACCATTTGCTCACCATTAATGTACGAATACACAGTAATTAAATTGCCTCTTGGTCTTTTTTGTGATAAATAGATTATACTCTTTAGGTGTTGCACTTTTGGGCATATTCCCCAGTCACTGAATTATTTTGTGCTTTTTCCATTTTTCAACTTCCTTCTTTTAAATGCAGTCACAGAGGTGGATGCAATATGACAGTGTGGTCTCTCCACTGCTGTATAGAGAGGTAAAATCACCTTCCTACTGTTATTCATTTCTCCCCTCTTTACCCATCCATGGATCACTGTAGCCTTTTTTTTTTGCCATGGCATCACAAAGAGAATGTATATTCAGTTTTTTTGTCTGTGTTGACCCATAGATCTTTTTCATAGCCATTACCTTCCAGGACATTGTCCCTGGTTGTGTACAAATGGCCTGCATTTCCTGTTTTTAGGTGGTTATCATTGCATTTAGGTTTGTGAAAATTCATTTTGATTGAATCACACAATTGAGACAGTTCTATATGTCTGTCCTGTCCTCATGGGTATTTATCCCTCAGTCAACATTCGTGTTATCCACAAATTTTATCATCCATGCTTTCATATCTTCTTATAGATCTTTAATGCAAACATTGAATTACATCAATTCCTTCACAATCCCACCAGACATACCCCCACTGTCGGGGGTTTTTTTAATGACTTCCCTTTGACCATTGGTTTTTGAGATCTGCCAGTCAGCTCTTTCTTAAGCCAAATAACACAGGCCCTATTGATTTTGGATAGAGATAATTTTTAATCAGCGCACTGTGAGATATTAAATATAATGCCTTACTAAAGGCTAAGTATATTGTATCCAGGCAGTTATCATTATATCAGCCAAACTTGTAATCTCATCAAAGAATGAAATCAGATTTGTTTGACAAGAACTAGTTTCCATAAAACTACATTTATCAGTGTTAATTATGTAGCAATCCCTTAATTCTTTACCCAATGATCCTGTATCAACTTTTTCATTATTTTTCTGAGACCGAGAACAGGGCAACTGGCTTAAAGTTATCTGGGCCATCCTGGTTTCTGATTATTGACACAGAATTACCACTCTAGGGCCATCTCCAGATGAGCATGGACATTTGGTTCCCTGGGGACAAGTAGCAGTGGTGCACCTTGTGCCACTGCTACTTGTCCCTGGGGAATGCCTGTGCCACATGCACTTTGGTGCACAACCAGTTACCCTAGGTAGGGTAGGAGTGGCTGAGACCAGCACTGGGCTGCTCCAGCATCCTTACCTGGGGCCCTGGGAGCCTCCTGGGGCTGTAGCAGTCTCTAGGTGGCTCAGCTCCACTTTTGAGCTGCATGCACTGCCTATGCATGCGCTGCTTCACCTTTTTTCCCCCTGGGTTTTTTTGATCCCTGAATATCCAGGGGTCAAAAAAACCCATGGGAAAAAACAGCAGAGCAGTGCACGCTTGGGCAGCGCTCCCTTGCAATGTGGAGAACATCTGGATGTGCAGTACGTGGCGCCGCAGACACGTTTGATGTGCCATGTACTACACAACCCCACTCATCTGGATGCAGCCTAGCAGTTTTTAATTTTTTTTTAATTTCTTCAGTCTTACTAGATGCATTAAAAATTGACTTTACAGGTCAGAGGTCCTCACAGCTAACACTTACAGGATGACTGGGTTCAAGCTGTCCAAGCCTGATGATTTCAAAATGTGTATCCCTAGTACATATTGTCTAACATCCTTTTCAGATACTAATGGAGTGGAAAGTATTTCATCATTCTCCTCTGTCACTATTACCTCATCCTGCTTCTTTCAAATTACAGGAAAGACATATTTATTGAGCCCTTCTGTCTTTTGGCTAACAGTAAAAATTGAACTGTTTCCATCTACTACTATGCTGATGCCATTTCTCCTATCTCTTTTGCTCCTGAGAGACTTAACCCCCCCCCCCCTCCTATTTTCATTAGTTCTTCCAGCCATGGATTTTTCCTTGCTGCCTATAGCATCCTTATCAATTTTCTTCACATAATTACTTCAAATTTAGATCAATTGCTATCTGTTCCTCCCCTTTCCCATTTGTTATACATTGCTTTTTTATTTCTAATTGCTGCCTTCACTTTGCCACTGAACCAGAATAGGCTTTTAGCCAGACTCTCTCTTGTTGAGGATTTTTCATTGCTTTATAAAATAGTTAATTATTTCTTGGTGCAGAGACTAGAACCCAGGTCTACCAAGTGAATGTACTAATCATCAGGCTATAGTGTCAGTCATGTTCTCTCTAGCCCACGTATTTTTCTCCAGTTAAAAGAAACTAGAAGATTAACTAATATGACAGGGGCCTGGCAGTATATTATTCAATTTAAGATCCAAACAAAACTAAATACAGCTTTATTGGAATGTGCACTAATTTGCTAAATTATATATTAGGTTAAAAAAACCACAACAAACTAGGCAAAAGATGTTGTTTCATTAGTCCTCTAGTCATAATAATTAAATGTGCATGTCTTATTCAGATTTGTAATACAAAATCTAGACTTCTCAAGCATTCAGCACTTCACTGTTATTCATTTCCACACCTGAGTTAATGTTTACCTGAGTTAAAATTACTATACCTGACTTAAGGTTTTTAGCTAAACTAAAAACAGTCTGCAAGGTGGTGAAATAGAAAAGAGACATTCTCATGATTCACCAATAGACAGCAAAACTCCAGAAGAAAAGATAGCTTGATTAACAGAACATCAAGACCGTTGAAAAGAAGAGCCATTAACATCTATGGAGTGAAGAGCAATTAGCAGGAATCGGGTAGAATATAATGAGCCATGAAGTTAATTGACAGCCCCCCCAGCACGGCCTGCACAGAAGTGCTTCTGGTTTTCCCAGGCTGTTGGTTTTAAAGTTTGGGTGGAGCAGGAATCAAAGGTGCAGGGGTGGTGGGGCAGTGTCACTTCAACACTGCACCCCTGTGGATCCACCCCTGGCTGTGCCAAGCTATAGCAGCCCAACTCGCTGCAGTAAGGCTCAACTGCTGTAGCCATACCCTTCACTCTGAGGGGAAGTAATGAAGAGCTGAGTACACTGGCTTCACATCCACAAAGGACTCCTCTACACCTGGGGCTTTCTGAGGCAACATAGCTTGGTCTTCTGGCTCTTTTACAACGTGGAAGGAAAGGCTCTGATCCAATTACTTGAACTACGGATAAAATTAGATGGGAGATGAATTGTACACCCTGCAGCTTCAAGAAAATATGTGTGCACTAGTGTGTGTGTGTGTGTGTGTGTGTGTGTGTGTGTGTGTGTGTTTAATAGGTTAGGAACGCTGATCCCCTGGAGATCGTTTCCTCTTTATTGGCACCTGTACTCCTGCCAAAGGTGATGAGACATTGAATTACTCGTATCTGTGACTTGAGGCCAGCATTTATCCGAACACCTGACAGTTCCAAGAATTTCCCAAGTATTCCACTTGTGGATGGGCATCCGTTCCCCCCTCACAGTATGCCGGAAGAATATGCCAGTGGAGGAATATCAGTTTTGTGTGGGTTACAAAGGAGAGTTGCACGGTGTGAATTTTCCATGTAACTAGCACTAAAAACAGCCTTAGGCAGCCCATAAGTCTTTTCCAAACAGAGCTTTTATTTAATTTAGTTTGTTGTGGAAAAGCGTAGGCATCTCTTAGACATATTTTCCATTCAGATGCATTATGTTTTATAAAGAAATATATCTGCTAAGCAGAGTAGGGGAGTAATCAGTATTCTATATTTTTGAGCGTATTTTCAGTTAAATAAATAGAAGCCCTAGTGACAAGTAAATAACTGTGTCTTCTGTACGCCAGAAAGTTACGAGTCTTCACAAGGAAAGTACAGCATACTCCTTTATCCATTATTAGCTATCTTAAATGGTTCAGTGATAAGTCAAGCTGGCACATAATTCATCTTTTCTAATTCTTCTAGCTCAGACAGCTAAAAGAAACGGAGCACTGCAGAGAAAGGGCAAAAGCTGGGCCCAGCTTCTGAAGGCATGTTTCTGCTGGGTGAGAAATTAAAAGCGAAATTCTCCAGGCTGCAATCGGGGTCCTTTATCAGAAGCAGAGATCTTGATTGCTTGCTCAATGTTCTCTCCATGCTTGAGACTGCAAATGACATCCGTGGGAAGCCTATGTATGGAGCAAGCAAGGGATGCATGATAGGGATCGAGGTCAAGGTCAGAGTCGGGGACAAAGAAGAACCTCTGCTTAAGGGCCAATGAACTCAGTATGGCTCTGTAGAGCCTCACTGTGGAATGAGAGGAGGCATGTGGGGGGCACTTCTCACATCTCCAGGCCCACACAAGGCCGTGCCCAGCATATTCGTTTAAGGTATGTTGTTCCCGTGTGATCTACCTAAATAGAAGATTCTTTTGCTGTAATTTACTCTGCTGCAGATCACGACTGACATGGATCAATCAGGTATTGATCTTTCTAAAGCACTGTCAAAAGTTCATTAAGCCTAGCAGGCCACTGAGCTAACATGGCTAACACAAGGGGACGATACGGCCAGTTGCACATCCAGCTGCCTCTGACTCCCCAGCCCGAATGACCAGGTGCCCATTTATTGCCGGATCAATCGCATGCCGCGTAAAGCTTGAACTCACACCTCTAGGGAGATAACTTAACTGTCCTGCCACTGCATGCCTATAAAACATTATGTCCATGTTTTATGCAATGGTTTTATTCATCCTAGCAAATATCAAAGACTAGGCTGTAGAATGCTGTATGCAGCTATTAAAGGCCACTGCAAACCTCTGAATCTCTCATAGTCACTATTCAACCACTCAGAAGCTAGTTCCAAATTAAAGTGAGAAAAATCAGATCTTATTTTACTGACAGTTATTTTGATTACATATGTCACCCAACATTGTTTTTTCAGCTTCCTGGGGCTCAGCCTACATGTAGGCAGCTCAGCTTCTATAAGGAAATGTTCCTTCTTTAAGGTGAGATAAGGAATAATTGGCTGAGGAAGAAGCAAGAGGTAAAGATTGCTCAAGATATGCACAGTTGCTCTTATTTCCAGCTGGCTTTTATATGTTCCCCAGAGGGCCTGATCCAAGTGCTAGCCAAGCCATTGGAAAGACCTCCATTGACTCCAGTAGGGTTGGATCATCGCACTTATTAGCTAGTGTAACCAAGAAGTAAATTAAGACCATTAGCCTTGTAGGGTTGCATGTGGTTCAGTGATCTATAGTATTTGCTTCCACAGTCCCCTTTTTGTTACGTTACTTGTTTTCACCAGTTCTTTTTTCACAGCCCTTTGGAGATTTATATAATACACCACTGAATGTTACAGTATCCCAGGCTACTTGCCACTTGGAGTCTCAAACATTGCAATATACTTTGCTGCTTTGGCCGAGTTCCCTGGGAAAGCTCCAAGTCCAACACAAGCTGATAATGTCTGATGACATTTTGTGGCACCACTTCAGTCTTGAAAAGGACTGCCAGGGCTTTTCTGTGTCTCAAGTGCAGCTTCCTAATTGTGACTCGATGTTTAAATTCATTGGCAGAAGAAGTCTGCTCACTGATTTTATTTTTCTTGAACTGAAGAAGACAGCAGAATGGAGCGACAGAGAGAAACTTTCTTTTAACCCATTATAGGAGAAGAATTTTGGAAGACCATTGTTTAGCTTTGGGCTACTGTTTATTCACAAGGGACCAATTTCAGCCCTCGGTTACACTGAAAGGAAGAACATGAAGCATGATATCTGTAAATATTTTGTTTTGTGCATCTTGAGCCTAGCTGAAAAGGTGACAGAGTAGAATAGATTCAAACCTTAAAGCTAGAGGTGTTCTCAGCCATTTTGTGCAGGAAGTTCAGGAAAGATAGACATTTCAGAGTATTTCAGTTCTTTTGTTGTGCAATCTTCTGTCTTAGGATAATCTACTTAGATACAAGAAATGTGACTTGAAATATGTCAGCTGAACCATTGTGCTTGCAAATGCTCGTGTTGGTGGAGTCCTCGTTGTGCGGTTAATGTAGTTGTTTGTGCCTGAATGCTCTGTGGTAGTGTAGTTTGTGCCCCTGCTGTTACTGTAGTTAGATCTCCCTGAAGATCTTGATGACAGACTTGGTTTGTTGATGAAGGATCAGTCAGGTTTTACCTTTCCCTCTAGCTCTAGTTGGCAAGGGCTAGGGGAGTTTTGTCCTCTGTAGTGTTGTGTTCTTTTCCCAGAAGCTTCTGAGCACGTATGCTCATCCAATAAGCTGCAGCCCCTCCCTGCAACGTGCAAGATATCTTGAAACTACTGGATCTGAACTTATGTGGAGTCACTGGACCTATCCTTGTTACCTCTATAAACCGAATCTAATTGCCAATTTGCAGTCTCCATCCTGACCTACACAAAGCTGAAGATTCGTAGCATTTATGGATCAACTAGGATGGATTTTTAAGTTATTTGAAGGACTCTAGTAAATTCACTCGAGTACTGACATGATAGATGCTGTAATGTTCCCTGGATTTAATTAATCGAAGTATTGAGCTGCAGTCAGAGATGCATTTACAGCATGTGAAGGCATACCCAAACTAGTTTTCACCTAGCTAGTTCAGGTATCAGCATCAGAAAAATGCAGTGGCATAAGGTTTGGCATGAGGTGTTCAAGCCCATCTAGTTCCTCCTGGTTACTCCTTCAAGCATGTCACCTGTGAAGTCTGGACCGGCCAGTGCATTTGTTGCTGTTTGTACCCAACCTAGCTGGATTGAAATGATCAAACATTATGGCATCTGTGCTGGATTGACGTCTCTGACTTCAGCGTGGGTGTACCCTGGGTGTTTCTCACTTTTTTGTTTTGTCTTGTTCCACTTGGTTCATTGCAACATGAAACTAAGAGGGCAGATCTGCTCTGGAGTGGGTTGTAAGCTGTACTACAGTATACATTCAACCCTGGAAGTTGCAAAAATCTAGAACTCTTGGTTCCAAAACGATACCTTTCATTAGACCAACTGAGAAATAAAAAACAAACAAACCCTCTTTCTGCAAGCTTTTGGGCTCAGAAAGATATTTTTTTTGGAATTTCTCAGATGGTCTAATAAAAGGTATCATTTTGGAACTAAGAGTTTTAGATTTTTGCATTTCTTTCTGTCTCAGACCAACACAGGTACCACATACATGGGCAACTGGTGCCACCTTAGTCCGGGGGGGCACATGCCCCCCCAGCAACCAGTCAGCGACTGGGGGAGGGGTCCCCCCTCATCTGATCATGCCAGCTGGGAAGCAGCTGTGGAGCTCTCGGAAGGGCCACAGCACTCCCAGAAGTGGCTGTGGTGCTCCCACTTCCCGGCTGGTGCTTGCAGGGGGGGGCATCAGCACTCCCACTGCCCCCGCTGCCTGTCGCCTAAACGGAGAGCGTAGCCTGTCAGGGGGTGCACGTGCACCCCCTATGCATCACCACTGACCACATACATCCCTGAAACCCTGGAAGTTGTGAACTTAACCTTATCAGCTAAAAAGGTGGCAGTACTGGAGCTGTGCTTGATTTCCATAGGTAACTTATCAGGATTCTGCACTTCTCATTGCTCGTTTCCATTATTTGGAAACATGACTTTCCATCACGATGTGATCCACAGTGTGTATACAAATCCCATGGAAAGAATGGGACCTCGCAGTGTGTGTGTCCATGCATGTGTTTGAGGCCACATATAAAAAAAAAAATCAGGTTTCAACATGTCATCAAGTACTGAGTTTCCTAAGAGTAGCAAGCAGTCTATAAATACTTTGAGCTCTACCTAAACACATCTCTAATACAGATTCATGCAGTATTTTTGCATCTAATTAGGGGCATGGCATGCTTGGTGCAAAGGTAATAAACGCTTGGTTTCTAGGGGCATTTACATTGTATGTTTATTTATAAAAACAGGTGACAGTATTTTATTATAATAATAATAATGGCAATTAGCACTATACCCCTTTCCAAAGGACATAGCCTGCCAGGTCATGGGATGTACTGAATGCATTGGAAGTGGTGCAGTTATACTGTGCTGTGGAGGGACAGACTGCCAAGGGGAGGCTGGAGGTTGAAATACACTTCCTAGGAATGGCAGAAAGACATTATACTATGGCTACTTGTGCTCATGCTGTAGTATGAAGGAACATTTTGTGATTGGCCAAGGAAGGTGTGGGGACTGTGTGTTACTCCATAACTGAGTAAATCTATAGCATCTTTCTTACGGGTGATGGGAAGGGACAGCAGCTGTGGGATAGCACGGACTGTTATAGTTGCTAGGAACACCTCTACTAGCATTTGGATGTCTAAAATGCTGTCTCCATGACAACTGGGTGGAAATACAATACAGAGTTCAGCTACGTCATTTATTGCCCAGAGGAGAGAATATAGGCTTAAATGACATTGTAAAGTGAGAATGTATTTTATTTTAATTTAATCAGGTATTTGATTACTTGTTTTCAAGGCTTTTTGCTGGGTGACTATAAACTAAAGTTCTTTGCGTTGCAGCCCGACCAGACCCATAACGGTAAACTTGCTCAAATATCACGTATACATGCAGAAAAGTGAAAAACCTAATTAGTGTCACCTGAGATGAAAGCTCTGTAATCATGACTGCAATCTCAAAACAATTAATCATCCACCTACAGTAAGTCACTGGGTTCATTTTTCAATTTCTTCTCTAATCTCTTTTGCAGCTTGAAGGTAACTAGTGGAGCAAACAAGATGATGTAGTCAGAGAGATCCCAACTAAATACAGACAACTGGTTAATCATAGTGGGAGTGAGAGCAACTAATATAGTTTCCTGCCAGTCCCTTGTTATCATCACTCATAACTTTCTGAAATGTTCACCTCCCAGGCTAATATTTTTCAGGCTTAGAAAAGACTATTTTTGGCAGGCTTGAACTAAACTAGTTCAGCTGTTTTTGAGACTATTGTGGATAGTGGTAAAATAAACACTAGACCTGTTGCGTATACATACAATGTCTTTCCATGGTATTTGGGAGTAGCTCTTGCACTGAAATGTCTTTGTGTTGAAGATACACCATATCTGGGATGGAACTAGGCCACCAAGCAGGGCAAATATCCCTAGCAATTATGATAAAATTGGTCTAGATCTGAGCAGGTTTGGGATTCATGGGTGTGTACAGACATTCACCACATCTGGTCTATGAGCACGCAGCTTGCTTTAAGCCATGTGGTCACAGACTGGGAATGACATGTACAGGTGTTTACCAGTGCTGAAAGCTAAATGGGGAACCCAGTGTAAGAAACTCCTGGTGGGATCGAGGTGCTCACAGGTCCATAGGGGGCTAGGCACGAGGTAGGGGGGCTGTCAGGTCTGTGGGAAGGGCTGGTGGGTTCATGTGGCGGGGTTACCTGTCTATGGGTGGGGGGACCAGAAGACTGAAACCAGACTGGTCAGGGCTGGGGGGTAGGAAGAGTATCGCCCCCAGGCTGGAGCGAGCTGCTGGGCTTTCATAGCTGTGCTCCAAACAGGTCCAGATGCTCACTAGATTGAGTTAACCTGTTCCCAATCCAAGTTAGGTCACCTTTGCAGGTGTACAGAGGGGCATTTGGATCAATCTAACCCAAGTTAGGCCGATCTAAATGTAACTTCTGTACATAACCTATGAATATTCCTCTGTATCCTGGTGTGGTGTATATTGAATGCTTCTCTCGGCTGATAAAGTGCTCAGCTAGAGGCTGCTGCTGGGCTGTCCTTTCGTGCTTTGTGAACTTAATTGCACAGTGAAAAATGTAATGAAAGAGCACAGGTCTCCCACATCTTGCTCTCATAGCACAGGGTTGGCTGCATCCTTGATGTAAGGTGGAGCAGTGCTGTTCAAATGAATAGAGCTTGCCTGCTTTGCAGCAATTGTGGAGCTGAACTTTCAGTCTTTGGCACTGACTTTTTCTGGGCAATGTCACACTAGTTCTTCTACAGTGCAATAGTAAATGTGGTTACTGTAAAAAACAAGAGAAACCGCATCTCAAAGTCAATGATTTTTATATGCTCCCGAAGCCAGCCAGAGGAAAATGTTATCAGTTTAATCTTGTGTGTGAAAATGCTTGCACCATTTTACAAGTCACTAAAGTGCCCGACCTACATTTCCATGGAGACAGAGACAAGTGTGAACTAAATGAAGAGACATCGATACAAGCAAACATAAATATTTATAACAAACCGAAGTGGAGTCTCTATTAACACTCACTAGGTTGGGAGCACGTGGTTATCATCAGAAAGGACGGCAAGCAAAGGGAATAATAAGCCCAATATTAGGCTCAGCAGCTGCGGGGTCCACCCACTGAAGTCTATTCGACAGTGCAGCAGAATTTGGCCCAAGAGGTTTAAATCAAATAAAAACATACAAAAAGGTTAAATTTGGGGGAGAGCTCTAACATCTGTGCTAGACACGGCATTCTTTCCTTATATTTGTCTCTGAGATTGGACCAAAATCTTTGTTAAAACCAAACCCTGTGCTTGCTTATGGGGACTTTTGCCTGAACAAAACCTGAACAGTGCAATATATGATATCAGATTTCCATTTGGGTCATCAAATTATACCCTTCCTTGATAAAAAGGATTTGGCAGCCTTGTGATAAATACAAGATTCTGGATATCAACACTCCTGATAAGTGAATTCTGACCATGTCTTAATGCATTAATATCCTTGCAGTATAAATGATTTTTCCCCCTCTTTCCAGGGCCCCATTGAAATTTCTCACTGAGACATAAATCATTACCCTATAAATGTCAGTTTTCTTAGGAAACAGATCCTCCGGGATTGTTAATTAGAATATCTTCATGAACATCTGAACCAAGCTGTAGGATGTTATGGAGTCTTGGGGATAATGATAAAATGGGCTGCTCATGTTTCTACGTAAAGATCAATGCTTGAAATATTTGGCAAAAGAACATTTCAATATGTGCTGTTCAACTGCATAAAAGTTTCTACAAAAAATGACAAAGTCAAGGAATTAAAAATACATAATTCCTGAGAAGAAGGAGGGCAAAGCATGCAATGAGAAATTATATGGTAAGAATGCCCTAATTTGTTATCATGGCAATTTTCAGATTGCAATGTCAAAGCCCTTTATGTTTATGAACGTTCTTTGCGCTAACCTAATAACTGAGCGCCAAGGTGAATCTATCAAGCTAATTTTAGGTTTGGCTTGAGAATTGGACTTTTTCAAACCTTCTAATGATTTTGTCCATACATTAATAAATCTGCAATAAAATCCAGTATGAAAAAGACAAATAATATTTCCTCCACCGTACGAAGAGAAAATCAAATGAAGGGCAAAAATTCCCTTTCCCTCCTGTGAACCGCAGCTCCCAAAGCCAGATTTTTGGTGAGCATAAATCAGAATAGCTCTACTGGAGCCAAAGCTCAGACAGTTTTCACCACTGACAAACTAGCCCAGCCAGGAGGCACGTGCACTCGGTTGATGTGCAGGAATCCCTCCTATCTCCATGCAAGTCCCACGTGCGGGACAAGAAGAGAATTTGCAGTGGAGATTAGCAGTGTGGATCAAATCATCATTTTTCCCCACTAAGTCTGCCTTCTTCCCGTGAACATGGAACATGCACGGGATTGTGGGGAATGGAATTCGTGTCTCCACCACGCAGGCAGACCAAGCTGTGAGGCTGCTATGAGTTGCAGAGCTCTTCCTTAATTACTACAGAAATAGCAAGGCTAACTAATACTTAGCACTCCTATGGGCCCTGATCGTGCAGTCTATGGGTGCTTGTAGATGTGCTGGGAGTTTGCTATGATGTGCTGCAATTATAGCACGTTGGAGCAGACTCAATTAATTGTTTGCTGGAGCGTGGTAATTACCATGCTCCGGCAGCCTCCTGCATCACATGTATCAGTGTCCCCGCACTCCAAAAGGGTGGAGAGGTGCTACTACAGTGCATCAAATGAACTTTAGTTCAAGCACCCCTGCCACTGTTTTGAAGCACGGGGACATTGATACACAAGACCCTGCGGCGCTTTAATTAGAGCAGCTTTCAGAACCACCCTAATTAAAGCACCCCTCCCAACGCCCAGAGTACGTCTGAAAGTGCCCTATGGGCCTGATCTATAGGTCATGATCTATGTGTCTATAGATCGTGGCCTATAGATCCCTGTTTAGCTATAAAGCCTGATTCAGTAAGGGTTCCAGCATCCTCAACTCCCATTAGCTTTGTCAGTGGCTGAAGATAGGTGCTGTCTGGCAGGGGCCCAGAACACCTCTTATAACCCTAGATTAAGTGCAAAACAGTGTTTGCTTGATTTTTGTAGAAAACTGGAGGCTTCTCTCTGGAGATGAATCTAAGACACAGAATACAGTTTGGGCTCTGCTTATTGCATCTTCAAGGAAACCATAAACTTATTAAGTCCACAGGAACTTACTACTGTGCAACTTATTTATCTCTCTGAAGTATCATCCTCTCTCCCTCCCCCACCTACCAAAGAATAGCGTGGCACTTAAAAGTGGATATTGGTGTCCAATCTATCGGTGAATTATCCCTATGGGAGTTTTACATGATGACTAACATTACCAGAGTCTGCTCTTCATTTTCTTGTAGCGTAGTAATGAAAATAGCATTGTACAAACCTAGTGATAACACAATTCAGACAGACACAAGGAAGCCTGGCTAAACATTAAAAATGATGGAAAGCAGTCAAGAATTGTTCAGGTTAGAAAACCAAGGTTCCTTCACTGCCAGTTATCACAAATACTTAGCATTTGCTTTTCTCCCACACACTGTCATACGTTTGGCTTGAATACTTAGTGTCTGTTTCTTCCATTGAGTCTAGGCACTTGAAGACAGCAGGGTTCTTCTTATAGCTATTGCTTAAGAAACTTCTTGCAAACTTCATCTTCCCTTAAGACTGACAAAGCTATTAACAATGTGACAAATAACAAAGGGCTGGAAGGTCATAGCAATTCTAAGTCAACATGTTTTGGAAAATGTGCCTATGGACCTTTGCTTCCTGTGGGTGGTTCCAGAAGCTGGAGAGTTATATCTATTGCATTTTTGGTGATGGGTGGGAATTTAGGAATCTTTTTTTTTTTCCAGACTCTCACTTCCTGAATAGAGTGTTGATCCTCCCCAAAGATACAGTTGATAGCCTATTTCCTGAGTGAAGCGAGCAAGGAGTGCATTTTCAATATGAAGTGTTTCCAACACCCTCAGATATTAAATGCACAGCTGGATTGATTCCTAGGTCCATTCTCCTGTTTTTTTGGCTTGGAGGGATGCGGCAAGACTCCAGCAAGGAGGTGGAGTGCCCTGTAAAAATGCAAAGCTTTCAAGGCATCCAGTTAGCTTCGACTCTGGAGGAAATGTTAGGGGAGTCAGCTGAAAGATGGGATGACTGGAAGCAACAGCAAGAGGAAAAGCCAGGTGTTTTTCAAGAGCTTTCTCAGGATATTTGCCCAATGTCAAAATAGACCTTCAAATGTGGGGCACATGGATTAAAAGAATTTGGACAAAGCTGTATCCTATTTTTCCCACTCCAAATTCTCTGGATCACTTTGCTTCATTTTCTTCATTTTGGCCATGCCGTCAATTCAGTCAAATGCTTGAACACCTCCCTGCCTGACTGTCTAAATGATGAAAGTCCCTTGTAATTTGAAAGTAAATGTGAAAACTCCCAAATACCAGTCTAGACACTGAGCCTGTCCCAAGCTCCACACAGATGAGTTCTTCATGTGCCAATTCTCACTGAAATCAGTATGGCTCTGTGCAAAAAAAAAAAGTCTTCTCCTGTGGTGCTCCTTGCAAGATTGGGACCTACCTTAATCTAGAAAGTATTGGATGCAACAGGATATAATTTGTTTTTTGTGACAGTTCCTCCCAAATGTTGCTGGTTGGAAATTTTTTGACAAAATTGTTCTTTTTTTTTTAACTTGGAAAATGCAGTTTCTGCCAAAAAATGTGGTTTTGCTTAATCATGTATTCTTCTTTCCATTGGGAAAACAGAACATTTTACTTTTAGAGTTAGTTCAACATTGATATCTATCTCTATGTGAGCTCCTGAGGTGCCTCATGGGTACTCACTCCCCATTCTCCTGTATGAATGACATGTCATGTGATACACCAAGTTCTCTCCTTTGGCTGAATCCTGGAAGTCACATAAGGAGGATGTATCACCATCAGAAGCTTGGAATACTGAACTTTCCTGGGGGACTTGAACTTCAAATTTGACCAGCCTTACTCCAAACCAAGCAGGCTCCAGTGTCTATTATAGAGTCATTTGGGGATTACTTTTGAAGGCTCTCCATTCAATGAGAGTGAAAGGATGCTGCCATACTTCTGAGATGTCTAGGACTTATGGTCAATCAAAAATCACGTGAATATCAAAATGTTCTCATGAGGTTTTCAACTGAAATATTACTTTCAAATTATTCTTTAATTTTTGTGCTAAAATTCCTTCACCCAAAACACATGCATCCTTTCTGGCGAATAGTAAAATGGGAATGCGGCTATGTCACCTGACTGTTTTGTGGTTAAGTAGCTTTGCTGACAATTAGTAAGAAGAAACAGATGACTATTTTTGGCTACTTCATATTAATGGAAATTTTCCTACCTTGAGTGTCTAATAGATATCTCATTGCACTGTCATTAATTGTTTCGAGAGGATTTGTTTTTCTTAACTCCTCTCAATAACCACCCCCCCAACAATTTTGCACCACTTGATGCTACTGACATTTTTGCCTAATTAGGCAATACAAAGTCAGGCCCAGGATGTTAAAGTTAGTTTTATTTCAGAAAGACAGCATTCATTCACTATGCCAAAATGCACATCTGGCTAACAGGCTAGGACACTTGAGGGGAAAAGGCATTTTCCAGTTCAATTTATAATATACAAAAATGATTTTTTTTTCTTGGAGAAAGTATTTGCCATTTCTAAAAATAAATCATAGGAAAAAAATAAAACAAAACAGGGAAACCTTGATTTATTTTTTTCTCATGGAAACCATAATCCTACATGATGAAAACATAGTAATGAACTGAGCTCAGGAGGATTTCTGATGATGGGATAACTCTAGAATCTTTGTTCTGAATATAAATTGATACATTAAAATGTGCTTGTAACAACTGCAGCTTTAGTGCATGTAGCCAAGAATAAGAAAGCCAAGTTCATAAAATGACACCTAGTATAAAATCTATCCAAAAACATTGTACTATATACACTAAGAAAAAAAAAGTCAATTTGCTTTTGAAATGGTTGGATAGCAAATAGAGACCAAACCACAAGCTTATGCTTCAGAACTGAACTTTTATCACCATTTCCAATGTTGTGTTGACTTATTCCAGGCTTTTAAAAGCCCAATGAAATAAAAATTAAATTTGCAGTGCCCTGATTTTCCGTCTCAGGAAGAGCATGGGAATACATTTTCCTGCGGTAAGTGGAGAATTAGGTGTACGCCTCCAAGTTGGTTGAAAGTTTGTTCTAAGAATAGGTTGTGGGTGAAATTCCAGTCCAGCGGAAAGCAAGGGCAGTGTTCCCATTGACATCAACAGGGCCAGAATTTTACACTACATTCACTTTATACCACATTGATATGGTGATACAAAAGTCCTGTCTTCACTTATGGCAGTATGAATCCAGAGTAATTTCACCAGTTTTAGCGAAGACATTCCAGAATGACATTAGTGCTACTGAGAGCAGAATTTGGCATTGCTTGATTCCACACATCCCTGCATTGTTGACCCAAGATTTTGACTCAGAAGTCAAATGTTTTAATTAAATAGATAAAAATTTCCTGTGTTTGGTTTTCATTTAATTTATGCCAGGTTAATATCAATGCAGCTTTACCAATGCAGATAAAAAAATTGAATAAAGTAATCCTTTCAGGGGACTAGAACTGCCCAAGAATGAAACCAAGAAAGAAATAGTTTACCTAATCTGTTAGAAAAAAAGAGATTGGAAAGCCTACTCTATCTCCTGTAGCCAAAGAGAATATAAACAATCATTTTAAACTCTTGAAGGCGTTCAAGGGGAAGTTAGTCTCAGGCCACAGGTATTTTTTCCTAACGTTACTAGTAATAACTGGAGAAGTTCATCCAGTCAGCTCTGTTTCCAAATAGAAGATGAAAAGTTATTAAATGCAGAGCCAGAACTGGGCATTTTTGTAGTTGTTGTAAATTGTTGTAGTTGGGGCAGTGGCAGCAGCCGCAGCAGTGGCTGGGAGCAACGGTGGTGGTAGCTAGGTTGCCAGCAGTGTCTAAAATGGTGTCCAGGGCTCACGCCCTGTTTGCCTATCCCGTGTTAAGTTACTGAATAAATAATCAAAAGAAAGACGCTTGCATCCATATCAGAAAGACTGTTCTATAGGAGAATATATATATACATGTTATTAATTTATATATCCTAAGTCAGAGAATAGAGGACTATGACATTTATGTGTATGCATGTGTGTTGTGGGGTGGGGGTTGTTCTTTAAGATAGCTTCAATTACAACCAAAGGACAAGATCCTGGTCTAATTTTTGTCACTTTAAATGCAGAGAAAGCCTAGAGTTTTCACCTGTTGATTTTCAAAGTATCTACCTGCGAACAGAATAATTTAGATGCTGTGGGAAAAAGTTAGGACAGAATTTAAATAATTACTTATTATGAGTCTAGTCCTGCAGCTGTTCCACTAAATATCACTTATGTCTGAAACAAGTCCCTTTGGAATCAAGATGCTGGACTCTGCGTTGGCCGTATGTAGGCAGCGAGTGGAGGGAACAGGTGGTGGAGCCCTTGGATTCTGGGAACTGCTTCTTCGCAGGAGTGAGATAACAGAATCATCACTTTTCGGTACTTCTAGTGCCCTCATTACCCCAAATGTAAACATCTCATCATATTTAATTTATTAGTCCTCCCCAGTGAGGGACAGTAGTGCTAATATGCTCATTTTAGAAACCAGATGTAAGGAATAGAGCAGTGACGATGCATAGGGGGTGCATGGGGGTGCACATGCATGCCCTGAAAGCACTGGTGCACCCCTGACCAGCCGCACTACCTGCTTGGGCGTTGGGCAGGAGGGGCAGGCAGGAGCACTGGTGCCCCGCTGCAAGCACCAGCTGGGGAGTGGGAGCACCAGATGCAGGCCGCGGGCACTTCCAGGAGTTCTGCGGCCACTCCTGGGAGCAGCATGGCCGCTCACCGGATAGTACGTTTTACCGAGGGGGAAACCCACACTCCGCTAAGAGTCGGTGAGATTGGCCATGGGGGATGCCCCCCAGTCAGTGAGATTGCCATGGGGGATGCCCCCCAGTTGGTGAGATTGGCCGTGGGGGATGCCCCCCAGTCAGCGAGATTGGCCATGGGGGATGCCCCCCAGTCAGTGAGATTGCCATGGGGGATGCCCCCCAGTCGGTGAGATTGGCCATGGGGGATGCCCCCTAGTCGGTGAGATTGGCCATGGGGGATGCCCCCCAGTCGGCGAGATTGGCCATGGGGGATCCCCCCCCCCCAGTCGGTGAGATTGGCCATGGGGGATGCCCCCCAGTCGGTGAGATTGCCATGGAGGATGCCCCCCAGTCGGTGAGATTGGCCATGGGGGATGCCCCCCAGTCGGTGAGATTGGCCATGGGGGGATCCCTCCCCCAGTTGGTGAGATTGGCTGTGGGGAACCCTCCCTGCCCGGTCGCTGCCTGGTCGCTGGGGGGCACGTGCTCCCCCTGACTAAGGTGGCACCAGTTGCCCATGGCACAGAGAAATTAGGTTCCACACCTTCAGAGACATTTAGGTGTCTAACACCCACCGATTTCAATGAGAGTGAATACCTTTGATGACCTGGCATTAAGTGACTTGCTCAGGAAATCCTATGTTGGAGGATGGAACTGGACCTTCATTTCCTGTATCCAAAAACAACTTAATATTGGCCCATCATCCCTAACTAGTAGCCATAGTTCTTTATCTTGCAGGACTGAAAAGAAGGGGAAGGTGAGGGAAAGAATTATTTCCCCTCTCTAATTTTGGGAGGTGCAGAGATTCCCTGGTCATTAGTATTCTGTAAGAGTCTGGGTCAACGACAATCTCTGCCTTTTGATGGCAGCTCCATATTTGCAGTATTTTACATCAAGGACACCATTTCTCTCTTTTGTTTGCACAATAAAATGCCTCATGAGGTGTTATTGATGAAAAACTAATCAACAAACAAACATGACTCAAAATACATAAGAATCATAAAATACTGCAAAATAAAGCAACACCCCTCCACCAACCCGTAATGCTTTCAGACCTCCAGTGCACTGAGGTATTTTAGAACCATTTAAGATATGCAGGAATCATAAAAGTTGGACAGGTTTAGCTATATTTTTTTTCTCTCTCTCCTCTCCCTACCACCAACAATTCACTCAGTTATAGAATACATTACACAGCAGGAGACACGGCAGGAGATGCGGCTGTAGCACAATAGAGAAGATTATAATGAGTATCAGATGAAAGGAAAGGGAGTGAGGAACTCCAGCAGCAGCAAAGGTATCAAATTTGTGGGAGAGGATGCAACTCCGACAAGATGCCAATGACTGTGGGTGGAAGTGAAACAATGTCAGTCACCGGGAATTAATTACCATCCTATAAAAACAAATCAGCACAGCAACATACTGCACATTTCTACCAAGTTGTGAGGTTTGGCTGTCACACAGGAGACTGGACATTTCACACTGCCAGAGGGCATGTTCACTAGTCTAGTAGAGAACTGGATGTCTCATTGCAGCACACTTGCACTGTCATAGTTAAGGCAAAAATTGCAGTTTCCATGATAAACCCCGTGTATTGAGGTGTTTATAAACCCAACCAAAAAAACAATTGTTCTGAGCTGAAACTGGGTTGACATGTTCTCAGCACCAATACATTTATCCATTTGGGAATGTGCTACTGAGAATGATATAAATGGTTTGATTAAACAACTGAAAACCAGTAAGTCTGTAATTGTTCCCAATGGCAGATTTGGCAAGGACCACTGGGCGTTTTTTTTCTTTTTTTCTTTTAACAGCAGAGGAGGGGTATGGTCCACTTATTAGGATGTTTTCCTGAGAAAGTTCCCTACCACTGCAGGGGCCCAAGGCATTGGTATCTAACCTGTCTTCTCTGCTCTCTTCCTCTAGCACATTTTTTTTATTTTTTAAGGTTTGGGTCTTTTTATCAGGGAACAGAAGCTCTGGGTTTGCAGTCAGAACTCAGGAAGAATTTGAACCATTTTGAAGCTGGCTCGCTGGCACTTGGGAGAGGAAGATATATAGGGCCAGAAAGAGGGGCCCTGAATTAGAAGTAATACGGCTCAACGCGATAGTTATTAGTCGAGACAGGAGCAGGCCTAGGGTTATCATCTAGGTCCTGACCCCTAATAATGCAGAAACTGTTTTTGTATCATTTATCCAGTGATTATTATACACAGGGTGAAGTACACCAACTTCAAAAGAATGGCTTGGTGGTTACAGCTCTTCACAAGTGGACAATCAATACAGGTTCATAACCGCCTCTATGGACGTTGGAAGGTTGTCTGTGCTCCAGACCAGTGAAGTTGGCTTTTGGGCTAAAAGGCCTTCCTCCTCCACTTCATTTCTAGCATGCACACACTCAAAACAATCCTCTTCTGCGCTGAAAAGCACTCAAATAGTGAGTATGTACCAAAAATTGCTGCTATGTGGCTATACAAGTCTATTTGGGCACATAAAGATGAAAAAGGGTCTGGCCCTAACTGTTCAGTGATCATTGGGGTCTATACTCAATGACACA
This sequence comes from Alligator mississippiensis, assembly GCF_030867095.1. Taxonomy (NCBI): domain Eukaryota; kingdom Metazoa; phylum Chordata; order Crocodylia; family Alligatoridae; genus Alligator; species Alligator mississippiensis. Next base: position 48,721,575 of record NC_081836.1, on the reverse strand, counting down.
GGTGGTCCTTTCCAATTCTGTACTCACTCTAGCTCTTTCAGAGGAAATTTGAACAAACAAGGAATGAATCTTTATTCAGTGCCGATTCTCTAGGATTTATTTCATTATGGACATGTATCAGATCAGAGAGAGGAATTCGCACAGCAACACGACCCCCCGGCACTAAGTTGCTCTTATTATTCTCAGAAGGGGGTGGTCTGCATCATGATAACCACCGCCACTGACAGTAATTGGCAGCGTTGGGGTGGGTACCTTTAGAAACGCGGCTTCTGAATGGTTCTAGAGACTAAATTCCAGTGACTTTTCCAGGGATCCCTCATGGGTAGGAATAGTTCAGGCAAGCTTCTGTAGATGTGCCGTGAATAAAACCTGTTCTAGAGATAAAAGGAATATTGTTTTTCTGGAATTTCCTTTTAAGACCTTTTACCTTTACTAACTACACATGCCATTTTAATAATCTATGTTTTAAAGACATCTGTTAAACGTGATTGAAATACAGCTATAGTAGAGACACAATCAACAGCGTGGGTATATTAGCTGGAGGATTCAGCCTCAGCTTTATTAATGCCTTCTTCTTTTGAGGAGATTTAACTTAAAGAGACGGGGCCAGATTCTCACGTGGGGCACAGCGAAGCCAAAGGCCAGCACACGTGGACTCTTTTGGGTTTTGTCAGCTGTTGTCACCACTATAGAGAGAACGTCAACACCTGTAGTTTCCATATTTCACAGTAAAAAAAAAAAAAATTGGTAGAATGAACGTGCATTTTCCATCTCTAAATTTTAAGTCAATGTAATGCTCGTGAAGCAGAGGAACTAATCTGTTTGGGCGAGATTTTCCAAGGCACTTAAGGGAACTAATGAAATGAAATAAGAGTTGGGCGTGGAACTCTCTTAGCTTGCTTTGAGGATTTCAGCCACCATCGCTGCAGCTGTCACCCCGCTGTGCCTTAACACACGCAGTGTCACCCATGTCACAAGTTCTGCTTGTCCGCATCTTGTGAGGCAGTTCCCCCCAAAACCCTGCACTGATCTTCTTGAAACTTGGCAGGCTTTGTGGCCTCAGCAAGAGCCACCACCCCTGCAGTTTTGACCCCCCTGTGTCACATAGACATGACAGGAGTTTTGCTTTCAAGAATTTGGGCTGCAGTTCCCCCCAAACCCCTGCATCAATCTTCTTGAAACTTGGCAGCCTTCATGCTCTGCAGAGTATACCACTCCTGAAAATTTCATCCAAATAGGAAAAAACAACAACAAACTTATAGATATTTTATTGTTTCCCCATTATACCCTATGGCCAGATCTCCGAGGCGGCTCCGAACCGCTTCAGGATGCCTAACGTGGCCAGCGCCTCGACCCAGATGTGCTGCTTCAGACCCTGAAGCGTCCGAAGCTTCTCCAGATCCAAAGCTCTGTCCGAAGCCTCGCACAGCCCTAACTGCAGAAAGAAACTGTGGAAGCTTCTTACATTTTGCATGGCTTAGCCAAAGGTATCTTAGCCCCAATTGGCCAAAACTGCTATTCAAATCCAGAGCCTCTTTTGAGCCCTTGATCCCTATGTTGTGTGCTGGTTTTATAATGCTCACAGATGGGGCTGGGGCAAGCCTACTTGAATCATTTCCACCTGAGACGTGCACGAACATTCAGTCGAGCTCCTAAAGTGCATTAACCCACTAAATTACCCAGCACTTGAAAAATAGCCTCCTTGTGCTGGGGCTATCTGCATGAGTAGAGGTTTATCACTTAGATTTGTGTCTCTAGTATATATATTGATCTGATTGTAGAACTAAGTAGGACAGGAGAAATATGCAAGCTTTCTTTGACAAATATATCATTGGAGGAATTAAAAAGGTTTCTTAGCAATTATATTCCAACTAAATTCCTATCTGCAGAAAGGTGACTGTGTCAGAGAGTTAATTGGTCAATGTGGACCATATTATCAACCTTCTTGCTTTTCCGGGTGGGGCACCACATACTAAACTATACTGAGGCTCAGCACGGCTTGCCTGCACACATTACGTGTAGTCATAATTTTATTCACACATTGAATTGTCTTACTGAAGTCATATGCCTAAAGTAAAATATATATATGTACATGTTTTCTGGAACCTAACACTGCAGTTTAGTTTTCCCCAAAGAACTCGGCATCGCAGGAAAAAGGATTTTATTTTTATGTACAAAGCAGGACGAAGCAGTTTTCAGGCTAATATTCAGAAGCATCCGTGGCATGTGCTTGTGCATCCAACAGGTGTTCTCTCTAGGGTTTCCCAATGGCTGCTGTCAGTTCTCTCATGCACCAGACTTACCTCCTGAGAAATATTATACTTCAATAAAGCCCGCTACGGGTCTTAGGATCTGTAGCATGGAACTAATGGCCTGATTTTCAAAAGTGCATGTCCCAGTTTTCATGTCCTTGGTTTCCCTGCCCTTGAATTTTGCTCTTGTACATTGTACACATGGGTGCATATGTTCAGGTACAAATGGAACTGCTTTCCTGTCCACATTTACACATACACGTTTGAAAACCTGGCAAGGATATACCCCTGTCAGTCACAGCACTTCTGAAAGTGTTGGGTACACATCAGATACTTACTGTAAGTATTCTATATGTTTCTAAATGAAAATATATACATATTAAATGAATCATCAGTTACACTAGCTAGAGGGCAAGTTTTTGTTCATCCTGATGTACCTTGAGTAGCATCAGAGGTTTTCTTTTGACCAGCCTGTAAAATGTCTTAGATTTTTTTTGTCTGAGTTGATAAGTGGGGTGGAAATCTCTCAAGAGCAGGCTTTGAAATAATCTAAGTGGGCCTCTGTGGGAGCTTACAACAAGCCCTCTATTTTCTCTTCATTTCTCTCCAAGACCAACAATCTGATTTTGATATTTGATCTTGTACTGATTTACCACTGGTGTAATTTCTCTAACATACATGGACTTATTAGCATTTGTGCGCTTGGAATCAGGCTCTTGATACTCTCTCTTGATAATCAATTCTTTTTCTTCCTTCTCTTCAAAGACTGTCTCATTCACAGAGTTTGGACACCATGATTTGGAATGATAACAAGCCAACCACTTTACAAGAAATTAAACGCCTTTCGTGGGACTCGCAAAACACAAATACACAAGACATACCGATCAGAATTGCCTTCTAAGCTGAGCTAGAATGCAATGAAAATATTGTTCATCTTCTTATGTGCCTACTGATATGGGAATAGGAAAGTACATTCCAGCTCTATTTAAAAACCAGAAATTATAGTAAATGATAGCCCTTGTCCACCTCTTAAATACATTGATGAGGTCAACATTTGGAGGTGTGCAGTGTGGGTCTGATGCCAACACAAGGCTCAGTGTAGCTCTGCTTCGATGGCTGTTAAGAGCCCAGCCTGCTACAGATCATGTCTTTGTCCTCATTTAGCATTCTTTTATTTCCCAGGATCACATTTGGAAGGGGCATCTTGCCCTGTGATCACTTTAAGAAAGCCTTTGTTTATTATAACCTTTGCAGGGCTTGGTCTTTTAAAAATACATCTTGCAGTGCGTGAATAACTCCAGATGGGGAACGAATGCAGCAGCCCAGGGAGGGTGTGTTTCACATACTTCTAGTTTGCTGTTCTCAGCCTGGAGGGAAGGACTGCAGACAGTTTCAGTGTTAGGGCTCTCAGATGCTGTCTGCCAAATTCCATGTGTGCCAAACTACATGCATGAGCTTGCGATGCAAACTCGCACCTAGCAGAGTCCAAACTCAGGCTTGAACTATGTTGCGTGCTACTTTAATGAGGAAAGCCTAATTACTCTGCTGCTTTTTCTCACACCCACTCAACACCCCTAACTTCCTTGAGTTACATGCATGAAAGTAAGTCCAGAATCCAGCCCTACATTTTAGAAAGGGTGAATTCTTGTTTTGGCATCCCGCCGTGTGCTCTTTGTGCTGCAATTATATCTGGAGGGATTCCAGTGAAAGTGATGGTGCCTTGTTGGTCAGTACTAGACGGAGATATAGGGCATTGGGTTGATCTTGAAGTCATCCACAACCAACCGGAGCCACATGAGCCATCCTTCTCTGTCTACATTAAACCTATACCAAAGCTGCCTGCATAGTGCTTCTTATAGCACAGCAATAAGATGCACCCCTGAGCTCTTTTAACAATAGGCCTGTGGATAGCTTGCCTCTCCTTCCAGTCACGTCTCCACTTAGAGACAGGAAAGGAAGGTGGGGACATCAAAATGCAGTAACATGTAGTTGTGGGATTGCTGCTCAGACTTCCTGTTGTTTGAGGCCTGTGTACAGGCCAGTTCTAAGCACATAAAGGGGAAAATGAAGAGCTGACTGGAAGCAAAATCAGCCTCTTGCCCAGATGTTCTGCAGAGCTTCCAGCATTAGGCTGAGCTACCACCAAGGGTTGAGCCCAGAGGTTTACAGAGTAGCTAGTTGTCTGGTATGGGATCTAGAGATGACCTTAAGGTTGACCCCAATATAAAGGCTAACCCTAGCTCTCAGTGCACAAAGGTTGCACAGGCCTAATGTCTCCAGGGACGTTGAATGACACACACTCACCAGTGAGTCTCAGTTAACCTTTGGATAGATACCCACATCCACCAGCACAAGGGAGTGAAGACTGAGTAGTCCAGTTTGTCTGTACACAGCTCTGTTGTCCCTGTTGTGCTGTCATTAGAGGCAGTGCCTTCCTGTTGCCATAAAATTTCCTCTCTCACTAACTTAACTACTACTGGGGCCACTGAAATCACCTCTAAAGCTTGCTGATGAAAGTGAGAGGAAGTTGTGGGCCCGGTGTGCCATTCTTTTGCATCAATCCTATGATGATATAACTCCACCAAACTTATCACCCTTGAGGATCCTTGAAGGAATTCAGCACATTTGAAAATTGCAGCAGAAGCTGACAGGCAAATAATCTGATGTTTTAAAAATCCTTCTATAGGGTTACATCAAAATTTGGCAATAGTTTCTACTGGGAACTGCCAATGGTTTTAGTTGTAGCCTAGATAACATTAAGCTGCTCAAGCTTACTTAAAAAAACCCCAAACATTCATTTCCCCCCTGTCCTGGTGTTTATAGCCCTTGGATTGGCAGGGAAAGGGTTACCACTCTCTCTATTAGGAAAAGAAGGACCACAGCTGCCTGCCCTGAGTGAGGGATTGTCAGGGTAGGAGGGTTGGGACAGCTGTCATGAATTAAATGATTCCCCAAAATGCTATAAAAGGCTTGTGCTCTAGTGGCCTGGTTTGGCTAGAATGACAGGGGTGGGGTTGGAGCAGTGTTAAGGAGTGGATGGAGGCTGTTTCTGGCTGGGGTAAGTCAAGGGAGAGAATCACATCAGGAAAAAGCTGTCTTTTTTTCCAAGCTCCAACCTTGCACAAGATGTTTTTTTAAAATTACTATTCACATTCTGAGTCTAGGAAGCTCTGATTGCTCATTGTGTTAATGGCCTTAAAAATGCAATAGGAAGAAAAGGGGTCAGAAAGCCAGTTTAAACAAAGCAATGGAAAAGATCCAGATGTGTCCAGGAAGACCTTTTGTGTAAATTAACCGTGAAATAAGAAAGTTAAGTCCAATCCAAGTTCTGGTAGAAAGGTATTTTCAAGACTGAGCCTTCATCACTGCTAGTAATCGCACCCCAGTTGATGACATCAGCAAATAGGCAGCTCCCTTGAAGCGTGGGGATTTATATTAATGGGGATGCCTTTCCTGGCACTTCTAGGCTGTACTACATTCCTTCTGTGGGTATAGAGAGGTCTTCAATCACCTGTGCACGCAGCCTGACATTTCTCACAAACTGGCCACTTCCTTTCCAAAACACTCTGATAAAGGGCAGCTTGATTCCTCCAGCTAGGGCTTCACAGCTGTCAAGAGCCCAAGAGAAATGCTTTATTGACACTTTTAATTCACATTCCCTGCACTATACACAGTCCTGGCCTAGTGAATACTACTTATACACAGAATGGGTAAAGGCACACCCAGGGCAAGTAGACTGGGCTTTGTTTGCTGGTTAGGGGGAAACAACCATTAGGGCTTAGATGAGATTCATGCCCACATAGATGTGCAAGATGGAACTGGGATCCTTCTTTGCCTCTGCATGTGATAAATTATCCAGAAATAAGCTAGTGCACCTCCTCCTTCCTCCTGTCCTGGGTAGGAATGGGTAGGGTGTTGGTTTTGTCTGCTTTACTGTAGGTACAGAAAGCAGGGGCCAATTAGTTCTCGGGTGGTACCTTAAAGATACAGTGCTTCCCAGTGCTGTCCCTGGCTTAGACACAGCTCTGAACAAAGGGCTGCATTGAAGTCTAGCCCTACATTAGCAATATTCCGGTGGCTTTAGAGTTAAAATCAGTGCACTGCCTCTTGAAGCCAGTGCCTTGGAATCTGTTCTGGATTGCATCAGTGTGAAGGTAGCAGAATTTAGAGGAGTTGCTCTGAGATGTGGACAGCCTTCCACAGCACAGCACAGCACAGTCAAAGACTAATGTTCTTCCCTGAAATGTGAGTTTGTACAGGCTACCAAGGATCACTTATTAGGGAATAAAGATTAAAAGTCTGTTAAACATTAAATTAAAAAGGTCACCAGGTGAAGTGGGGATAGATTGCCTGGTAATATGAGGAAAAACAGTAGAAACCAAGCCATTCCTATTCAGCTGGGTCACACGGGGCCTGGTTTGTTGCCTGTTTAGGAAGTGTTGCACTCTTTAATGTGACTGACTGTAGTGCTAAACATTCAGAATAACTTTGGTGAATTGAAGGGGACTCAATGGTTCTTCCTTGTGTCATTCCTGCAGCTCATTGAACCTTGGTCTGTTCCCAGATGCCTACCTTGACACAGACACCTACCTCTCCCTTGCATCCTAAGGCTGCATATCTCAAGAGGGAAGGTTCATGCATGAAAAGGTCAGGTCAAACATTTAATGCTTGCAGCGCTGGAGGGACAGAAAACATGAACTGTTCTGAAAAAGGAAGCACAAAAGTACTTTAACTCTTCTGCAGTAAACAAGTGGTGGATTTAACTTTCTTGCACATAAACATGAATTCTTTAGAGTGGAAAAAAAAAAAATCTACTTATTGCCACATCTCAAGTACAAACACTGAAGTTACCAAAGCCACTTTTAGGATTTGCACACCCAGTTCCCATTAGAGATTAGCAGGAATTGACCATCCAAATCCTCTTGGTTTTGAAAATCCCAGGCTTAAATACATTCAAAACTGTTCCTGCTGCCTGTAACCCTGACCAAAAAAATGTCATCAGAAACATTGGGATTATTTTGGCATTTAATTAATATATTTCTTATTAAATCCATTTTATATGAGACTTTGTCCCCTTTATTTTTTCCATGTTAAACTGCTATCCTTTTTAGAAAAAGGCAATGAATCACAGCTGTTGTACTGAAACCCTCCCAAGACTGCATTGTACTCTACTTTCTCTTCCTTGTAAGGACCCATCTGGTATTATCCATGTGTTGAGGTCATAAATAAAAGAATCTGAATGAAAAGCTTTGTTTTCCTGATGTTGCAGCTACTTTTTTACATCCGAGTCACACTGTTCTGGCTTCTGGAGGGCTGCAAGTGTGATAGGTGATGGAAAATGACTAAAGCTTGACCCAAAGCCCATTCAAGTGACGAGTGCTCGAAACTGGGGGGAAGGCCTGGCTTTCATTAAAACATCATTTGTCCAATGTTAGCAATGCACATCACCTTATCTGCCAACTACTTTCGTTAGCTGCCAGCTTCAGTTTGCTGCTTACAGGACTGGTGTTGTCAGCCGGTGTTTAATTGGCTGGAACCCACGCACACGTGCATGGCCTGATTCTACAACGATGTCACATGGGTAATTGACATAATTGATAACTCCTGGTTTACACCTAAGAGACCAGAATCGAGCCCATGAACCTGTTTGCTAAAGAGAAACACTTTTGACTTGAGCTTCTGAATGACTCTCTCAAATGAATGGGAATGAGTAGGTAGCGAGGCTGGCTTTTGGGTCCTATAAGCAGAGGTCAGCATGGCATCTCTCATCAGTCAGGTTTGTGTACAGGTGACTGATGATATTTCAAAAACTGCTCAAGCATGTAATAAACAGGTCCCACGGAGATGGAACCTCTTGTTAGACGTGATGTGATGAAAAAGATATTGCTTCCTATCTTCTTGCAATTGCAAAAACTCTTTCCATTCCAGCAAGACTGGCAGACTGTCCCAATGCATTCTGGTGATAGAAATGCCACTGTAATTCCCTAACAGCATGTTGTGTACTCTAGTCGGTCGCACAGAGAAGCAGACCGGAACAGACTGAGAGGGGTTTTCTGCATACATGGGTGCACCCTTGTGCTATTGCAGGCAACCTGTGCCCATGATCCCTTTCAGAACCTCTTCACAATCAATCCTGATCACCCTAGTTTTCTCCTAGCACTGCCTGGCAAGGTCTCGGAGACCTTGGTAGTTTTACCAACACGACAAGATTGTACAGCAACCTCTTAATCTTCTACCCCCCTTGACTAATGGCTCCTAGCAGTCCCAGTAGGCTGCTTGTCCTGCACAACAGATGCTTAAGGATGAGTGGGGAAATGGGAACAGCCCTTGCTGTGCCCTCAAAAGACACCTGCGAAAGCAATGAATCCAGCAGGGTGGGGAAGTAACTTGCTGTTTTGTAAGATCATGAATGGATTGGAGTTAACTGTGACTTGGAACAATTTTGCCCTTCCCTGGTTGCTTCTTGGGCAGTAGAGCTGTACAATCCCCCTTACTCAAGGCACCCTGTACTCAAGGTACAATCCCCCTTACTCAACGCAACCTGATCTGGCTGTGTAGAGTGATGCTTTATCATAGACACTAGAGGCAGCAGATCCTGTTATCTTCTGAAATGCTGGGATACTTGGTAGAAATGCTTAATATTAGCAAAAATGGTCTAGAAGCTGGAGAACGTTTTTCAAGATTTTAAACTGATGTGGAAAACTGCTCAAGGAACTCCACCAGTCTCTGCTTCTTGATGGTGCATGATGTAACATTAGATTTTCTGGTAGGTTCAGGATACAGGACATCATCCTGGATCTCTCCAAGGCCCTCTTCCGTAGCTCTTTCAAGCATACTTCAACCACTTCTGCAGCAGCAGGACATTGGCTGCTATGGTCCCCCAGCTTTACAGAGGTTGGGCTGTTATGCCTTGTATTGTGTCAGGGTTGACAGTAGTCTTGCTAATAGTTTTGACAATAGATTTGTACAGGATCTTTTGGATAGGGGTGATCTGGCCTCAGGTGGGGGGTTGGACTAGAAGACCTCTGGAGGTCCCTTCCACAAGTAGTTCTCTATGAGTCTATGTATTGCTGAGGACCATAAAAGGTTCTTGTGAGATGTGAAATGCTCGATCTCTGCTGCCATCTGGTACCTGTGCTAGATAACAGATGCAGTACTTCCCCACTGCTTTCTTATGGCATCCAGTTATACTTGGTTCTCTCCACTGGTTTTTGGAGCCAGGTCCCATATGCCATATGATTATGATTTTCTTCAAAACTCACTGGATAATGCAGAACAGCACACCATGCCAATGAAGGAGATGGAGTGTGTACAAGAGTAGCAACTGCTTACCCCTTTGCAGAGCAATATATTTACACTTGCTAGCTCTGTTGGGTGTGTAGCACAGCAGGTGGTGCATAACTATGCTTGCATTCATGTACTTGGAAGGAGCAGGGGGTTTCTAATGACAGTCTCTGCAAAGTTGCAAGGAAGATACTGGAGAGCTCTTGCAGCCAGATCCTAGATGCAGGACACAATGTACAGATAGCAGGGAATCAGATAATTGAACTGATGCCTCCCTTCCCTCCCCCTCACCATGCACTGAGTCCTTTTACACTATCTTGAGCACTGCAAGACTTGTCTCCAGCTGAGCCCAAGCGATTTCTGTAGTTTGTATGATCCTCAGGTACCTAATGAAATTGCCATGTGCTCAAGGGAAAACAAGTTTCATAACTGAATGACAGTAAATGTTCTTGAAATCCTGCAGGATAAGGGAGGGATTTCAAGGAAAAAAAAATCAGAATAATGTAGACTTTAGCTTAAAGCAAAACAAAGGGTTTCTAGCCCACTGACATACCAGAATCGAGCACAAGCATTCATAATTACTAATAACAAAAGGCTGGTATATTATTACGACTCTATTCACATGAAAACACATGTAAAGCTTGTATGGTGGTGAATGTGTTTTGATGATAGGTTTGGTTTAAGCCTAATCTGCTGAAGTACAGACAGGATAGGAACAATGCTTCCTCTGGGGATCAACAACTTTGTCCCTGAACAGACTGCCTTGCATAAACACTCGTAATCGAGTTAGAATTCACACAGGCAGCTTGGATTCAAAGCAAACAAGTATCTAGGAAATAAATAAAAGTCACGAGCAACAGGGGTTGGCAAAGCCATTGTGGAAAAGGACTCTTTGAAGCATATGCCAGGGTATGCTAAATCAAAACGATTAATATTAAAACACGGCAGGTCACAACAATAAGCATATGTTCTACCTTCTAAGAAAGAGCATCATTAAGCATCCTCCACTTCCAGCTGTGGGGAGTTCTTGCAATCAGTGTGTGCAAATGGCAACATTCAGCCATTTGCAAACATAGATTTTTACTTTTAAAAAATCTGGAACAGCCCAAATTTTTGCTTTAACCTTCCCATACTGTCCTCATGATGAGACAATGCTTCTGACCCAGGTTTGGAGGGTGCTGGAAGCCTGAGCTAATTTACTTGGCCTAAGACTAAGGGTTAGTCTGAGTTTTGTTTTAATTTTGTAGGTACCCATCCATGTTGTTGCCTTCGGGCTGACTTCAAGTCTTTGGGCGGGGGGCTGGACTCGATGACTTTCCGAGGTCCCTGCCAGCCCTAATGTCTATGAAATCTTAATCACTTGAGTGTTGAGAGTCTTTCAGTGCCCTTCCTACAATCCACCTGTCTCTTCTACCTCCTCTCCCAACTCAGAGCAGTTCTCCACCAGCTGATACAATTTGTATGCAAAAATCATTAGCAGCTCAGTACAAGGAACCCTCAGGCACATGCCCCCTGGATTTGTAAATGCAGACACTTGAGGCCACCCTAGCACGGGTATGGCACTGAGCCTTTGGGATGCTCACAAAGAGACAAGGCTCTCTCAGGTACTCAGACTCCGTGTGCTAATCATTCTCCAGTCAGTCAGACAGTGTGTGCATCATTGCCAAGCTGTGCAATAGCGTCCTAAGTGGCCACGTGCAGTTCCTGTAGTCTATCGCTGAACTTAGTCAGCAGGTATTCATTGACAGTATGCAACGTTGTGTGTGTTTTGCCACAGCTACAGTCTGGGTTGTCATGAAGACCCCAATGGTGGAGGGTGACCATGCACAAACCTTGCCTTGCCTGGAATCTATTCAGCAAGGCCCAGTGATGGCATGGCAGGATGAAGCCAAGTGGGCAGGCTATAGCATCGGTGATAAGGAACTTGTTTGGTGGTGATGTCAGCCACCATTCCTCACCCCAGAGGGTTTCTTCCATGCAGTCCTGGTGCAGCAGTTTGGACCACAGTGGGTATTGTGATGGTCGATGTGCAGCGGGTGGATTTAAGAGATCATTGTAGAGAGCCAAGCTTGGTTAGCAATGGATCAGTATTCATGCTGTGCCAACTGTCAGTACCTGGTCCTGAAACTAATGATCCACCTAGTGAACTACATTCTGCAAACTTTTTGAAGAATCCCGGTGTCATTGCCACTGACCACCAAGACGTCATGCATACACCTTTCATGTCATGGGTGTGTATCTGGCCTGGTTTATGCCTGCCCCGACACCTGTCCATTTTGTGGGCAAGTATGCCAGGCTGCAGCCCCTGCACCTCCTCCTCCAGAACCTCGTCTTGAGATTTTGGCTGCACTTTCCCCCATACTTATTTTTACACACCCTAGCTGTGGCCCCACCAAAACCTAGGACCTCCTGGTCAACTTTCTCCTGGATTTGGCCAAGTTGGCCCTTTACCTTACCAGGAAGGAGGCTGTGGCTGGGAGGGTTCCTGGGGACTGTGGGGCCATTTTACTGGGTCTTCTCCATTCCTGTCTCCAGGCAGAGCATCACTGGGCGGTGTCTGCTGGCTCTCTCAACGCCTTTGTGAGTCAGTGGGCGCTGCCCAGGGTGCTCTGCTCAGTGTCCCCTGTTGGTGTTCTAGTTCTAGACCTATGACCCACTTGCACACCCTTTTTTCATTTGTTTTCCCAAGTAATTAGTTGTTCCCTTCTCTGCTAGCTGCCCCATCGAGTGTCGGCTATTCCGTAATGTGGTGAGCATTTGCCCATGATGACAAAGGTGAGCAAATAGGCCTATGGTTTCATGCCATTGGGCCTGCACTCTGAATCTTACAACTTAACATTGAGTGTCTGTTGGCTGCCAAACAGCCTATTCATTCACCTAAGCAATGCAGATATAACATTAGTGTCATTTTAATGTTAACTTTCAATTCCTGAAAGGAACTGCTGCCATTCAAAAAATATCCTGGCTGCGCAATATACTGTGGATCATTTCAGAGAAATGTCTTGTAGGATATGCCATATTGAGATTCCTAAAATGGAAGACATGAAGTTAGGTTGTCAAAACCTGAATCTCATGCCATTGGTGCCAGTGACAATGGAACTAACTCTTTCTAAAACAAAACCTTTTTTTCAGCGAGGCTAAAGAGACTTGCATTCTTATCGACAGAAGAATGCTCATAACCAGAGATTTTACCAAAGGTCATCTTTAAATCGGGCTATAAACAAAGTCCATTAAACTTCATTCCCTAATTAGACATAAAAAGGCAGTAGGAACTCTACCTGGGGGATTCCAGTACATTCAGTATGCTAGACGCACCTTCTATCCTGTGAAGTATTTGGGGGTTATTCTTTTGCCCTTGTTCATAGCAGTCTCTCTCACCAACTTGTAAAAAGATTTTCCATTGGGCAGCAAAATTAAAATGTCCTACATCTCTTCAGCCCAGAGAAGGACCCCAGGATGATACCAATGATGAGATTAAATAGGCCTTGATTCTAGACTACATTTTACCAGTACAGTAGCCAGGAAAACTGGGCAGCCTTCTGCAGAGAAACACCTCACTGGCTTTCAGGCATGCTGCTATAGTCCTTCTTGACCTCCGAATTAAGTGATTAGAAAGGAGGCTGTACTGAAAGGTGTCAACAGCTGCATGGGGACAGTCCTGGATCCAAGGACAATTCCATAATTCATTAAAGCCAATAAATGTGTCAACCACTCTTGCAGTCTCAATGGGAGGGATCAAAGTCCTTTATCTGTGAGGACCTTGGAGCCTTAGGGGCTAATGTCTGAGGCACTCAGCTGCAAAGCACATTAGAGCTAAACTGTATGGACTGAAAGGTTTTCCCTGGTTGCACCTGCATGTGCTAGGAAATATGTTGCAGGCTTTGTGTGCTGGAAAGAGAAAGCCAGAAGGAGGAGGTGTGAGTGTGACCCTGAAAGGAAGCAGATGGACAGGGATTAGTGGTCACAGAGCTTGCTGGAATGGCAGCTTTAGGAGTCTGAGTAATAAAACGGATTCTGCTGTGCTCGGAGACATGGGACTCTGCCCTTTGGTTCCTCCTAGCAGTGACTTTGCACCCCACTGGAGTCCAACCTGCAGAGCTCTGGACTCTGGGTGTAAGGGGAACATTCAAAAATAGGAAATTGCTTCTGGGAAGGACACAAGAAGTACTGCTGGTAGAGAAGCCCTGGTATTAGCAAGGTGCTTTTTAAGAGAACTTTCTCTTTCTTTTTCAGAACAGTTCACAAAAGGACCATTGTGAATTTTTTTTCCCACAGGCTTCACTGTGCACAAAACACTGCAAAAAAACAAACAAACCAACCACTTAGCTTTTGCATGAGAGATTTCACCAGTTTGACCTAGTTCTAATCTTGGCTCTCATTGGCTGTTGACCTTGGACAGGTTTTTTCTTTCTTTTTTTTTTTTTTTTTTATCTGCTGAGTGCATCAAGTGATCACAGTGAAATGTAAAGTCATAGAAGGAAGAGCACCCAACCACTGTTTTTTTCCAGTGCTATGGAGGGGCTTGGTAGGGAGCCCAAAGTTTTCCACTTTTCTTGTGGTTTATTTGTGTCGGGAAAGTTTTATTTTTGGTTGCTTTCTGTGCTTCATTAGAATTCTGAAAATGATTAATCTGATGTGACATTTACTAATGTAGTATGATCAGACATAATTTGATCTTATTAACTCTGATCGCACCATATTAGCAAACATCGGATTCTATTTGAGAAATTTGCACATGCTGTAAATTAGAAGACACCTTGAAATCGTACTGTATTAGTATAATTTATCAGTTTAACGTGTTTGGTAGAGTTCAGAGTATCCTGGTATCCCACAACTTGAAGGCTGACCATAAGTCTCCAAATGTGTGTAATTCTAGGATTAAGACAAGCACATTGCAGTCTGCCTTACCTAATGTGCTGGTTACCTCTTGGTGCTGCTGTTTGTAGGAGCTCCTGGATCTGCCTGCAGGTAGGTGAGTGAGCTGATGAATGGTATTACTCCTGTCTCATCTGTGCTTATGAACAAAAATGACCTAAAAAGACTTGGCAAATTTGGTGCACTTCAGACAAGAAGACGTGTTCTAGTGGAGTGGCAGGAGAGTACTTCAGGTGAGGGACTCTAGTCAGTGTGGTAATGAGGCAGAGCAGCTGTGACAGCCCTACAAATTGTCAGATTAACCCCATGTAATTTTGCTTTTGAATTTTCCCATTAGGCACCAATCAGACCTTTATTTTATTTATTTATTTTTTACATTAAAGAAATTTCTGCTACTACGAGACCAAATTCTCAGGACCGCAGAGGTTAATCTCTCCTTTCTGCATACTGTCTTAGCTTTTAGACTTGTGTAGTGCACTTTTTTCCCCCAATTCTGTACTACAGTTATGACTCTCTTCCTGCATTTAATTTGCATGTGCTCCTGGAACATCAATTTTGTTGTAGCCCCAATTTAAACGCTAGAAATGAAAATCTTACTTAAAAGCACTTGCACTTTAGAAATCCAAAGTTGGCTTACAATGCCAAAAGCATGCCACGGCCAGAAGCTGCACGATCTAGTATGTCAGTCACTTCCCTTAGACCTGGGTTCAATTCAAAGTTCAAACATTGACCTGCTGTGTGCATCCGACCGTAGGTAATTCACTTCCTTCTTATGTACTCGCTCTTCTCAATGCAGACAATAAGACTGAAAAATCTCTTCTGCAAGAAGATCGAAGAGAAACATATAGGCAAGTACTGAGGCCTATGCAAATGTGATACTGAAACCTTTATATGGGGAATAGTAACTGAAGGCAGAAAGCTGTAATGGTTATGAGTAGATTTACCCTCTAAGCTCTGTTCAAAAGTTGTTAGTAATATTCCAAACTGACAGTCTTTGATATTACTTGCAATGTTTTCTGAATTAATGTTTTATTACTAATAAACTGAAAGTTGACTGAGGGCTACTAGCAGCCCGTTTTCAGCACATTACAGCGGTAGTCCTGGGATTGAACTTGAGATAATGCTTTGTGAAAAGTCCTGAAAAGACAAAAAGTTAGGCAATGCTAGGCTGAGGTTTAAGGGAGGAGGGGAATGAAATAGAGTTATGCATTATAGTACCTGAGCACACCGAGATCCTTATGTTTAAAAAGTCAGCTTAATTGTTGAAGTTTCAGGTGTTTTTCTTGTATTTTTAATCCTTTCCCCAAACACTCCCAGAGATGATTAATTAAACCAAAGAAAATTAATAGGACTTGCACATCAAAATCCTTAGGCAGTTTTGAGAATCCCAGTAGTCCCTTAAAAAAGTTTCTTGCACCTCGATAAGTATTTGCACCTTTTTGGCCTGGGAAGCAAAAGGATGATGCTTACAGTTTAGACAGCTTTTCAAACAGCATTTTTTAAAGGGACCGCCTTTGTTTTCCAGTTCAAACTTTCAAACTTGAAGACTATTTCGTTTCTGACCTTTCACTGATACGTTAGCATCATGGAAAGTTCTGTGACTAACAAGTTCAGAGAAGGCAACTCGTGCTCTCTGAGCTGTATTGGTTGAAATACAAGCTACTCAGATCACCCAGCTCAATTTATAACTCTTTGGCATTTTGCAAATATATGTTAAATCATCAGAGCCAGTATATTGCAATGTGTCACGTGATAAGAATGAGTAATGCACTCAGGCTCGTGGTTCTTGAGCAGCAGTAAAATCCTGACCATCGTACTCAGACTGACACAATGAAGAGTTGTTGGAAATTTTTCATGGCTACACTGAGAATCAGCACCAAGAAAGCATTTGAGGCACGGTTCCCTAGTAGCTAAGGGACTGTAGGGGGCGGAGACGGTGGGGGATACAAGCAGGTTTCCCACTCAACATCAAGCTAGTCTGCTTTTCTCCATTCTTTCAATTATAAGGGAAGGGGTTGGGGACCCTACTTTATCCCCTCTCCTTTCCCTGAAGGAGAAGGTAAGAGGAGGGATTGTTATGCTCAGGTGTTACAGGCTCAGGACACACATTTTTGGTACCCAGCTATGCCATAGATCTTCCTGTATGATCAATGAGCCAGTCATGAGTCTAGCAGTGATTTTCAACCTGTGGTCCATGGATCCCTGGGGGACTACAGGCAACTCCTGCTTAACGCTGTTTTGCTTAGTGCTATTTCACTATAATGCTCATTTTAAATTGATACCTGATTTCACTTAGTGCTCAGCAAGTTTTGCTATAATGCTTGCAGTTGCCTTCTTGGGTTATTAAAAACATTTGTGGTTGCCATCTTGGGTCATCAGATACTTTTGATTTTGCTTAACACTTGTTTTTTCAGGAACCAATTAAGAGTACTAAGTGGGGGTTGCCTGTAGGTCTCAGGGGTCTGCAAAACATGACTACAATCAATCAAAAATATATGAATACTCACACTTACAATTCAAAGGGGTCTGCACCTCCATTCAAAATTTTTCAGGGGGGTCTTTAAAAGAAAAAAAAAGTTGAAAACCACTGCTCTAAATACATCTTATTCCCTACTAGTGCTCCCCTACTTCAGTACATTTGTATGAATAAATTATAGGAATGTTTGCTCTTTCGGACTTTCCTGCTTTGAAGTACAGGACCAGGGATACCTAACTGATAAACAGTGAGAAGTCAAGATTTTCTTTTCTAGATTAACTCTGAGGTCAGCTTGGACTGGAGATAGTATTAAACAAGAAACTACAACATGTGGGCTTTTCTCCCCTACAGCCGTACAAGGTTCTAGCTATCAAACATCTGTCAAATTCGACTGGAAATTTTTTACACATTTTCACAATAACTGGAGGCACTATTTGTTCTGAACTTCTGAGGCATAGTTGGAAAAGGTGTATTTCAGATTTAGTCATCTTTTACATTTTATTAATAATGTAGATATTTTTAGTCAAGTTAAGGCAACTTATGAATGTCAAGCAGTGAATAACTCTTATTAAAATGGTGCAAGTGCCTTGTTAATTTTATCATGGGACTAATAGTTCATTTAATGTTAGTGCATTAGAGGGGAGAATATTCACCTGGGACTTTATGATTTCTGTTTCATTACAATATTCCATCATCCTTTGTAGGTATGACTTAGTGCTAAATGAAAAACAGGTGTTAGAATGGAATTAGGTCTTTAGATTAAGCAGCCATATGGACTATTAATTGGACTTTGCATTGCCAAACTTTTTAAGATTCATTTTAAATGCTTCTAGTGGCTCTTTAAATACCATTTTTAAATTAAATCCAATCCATTGCTAGTACATGACAGTGAGCAAGCAGGCATGGGATTCCAGTAATGAATTATATGTACTGAATGGGCAGCCACGTGGAACAGTTCTGAGTTAAGAAATCCACATCGTATAGTGTGGCGCGTTCTATCGTGCTGCACAGCAAAATGTTTTTTGAATATAATTCAGTATTAAAAAATAAATATATTTAAAACTGCACCTCTTTTTAGAATTAGGGTGTAATACTAGGCCGCTCACTTGGTAGCATCTCATTTTATTACAACCACTTTTACATTAGAGCAGTGTAATGCAATGTCATGGGCAAAGTATTCATGCTGGTCTTTGCCTTAGTAGCTGGAATGGATGTAGGGGGCCAATAGAGTTACTGAAGAGAATATATATAGAGTGATATATATATACATATATATATATAGAGAGAGAGAGAGAGAGTTTATATAATCTGTAGAGTGCAAACAGAGCTACTCCACAGCTAACAGTTCCACCTCAAGACCAGAGTAGGTTGTGGGGACCTAACATTTAGGCCTGTGTGAATAGGGAAGTATTCAGTTCGGATTCGGTCAATTCGGAGGACATTGATTCGATCTGGAGATTCAGATCACTGTCCGGAATTGATTCGGCTGAATCGGCTTCAAAAGATTCGGCGTTGATTCGGAGAGATTCGGTGATTTGGATCGGTTGGGGAGAGGGGAGCCATGGGGGAAGCCTCCATGGCTGCCCTGCCCGGCCCCATCTCCTGCACAGCCTAAGCCTCCCGGCACTTAAAAAATGCCCCAACAACACCCCCCCCCCAAAAGCCTCACATTCACCAGCTGCAGGAGAACTGGGGGCCTCTGGACACATGGCACTCCCTTCCCCTCCCCCCCCAATGCAGTACAGGGCAGTGGGGGACAACAGGGATTGCCCCCCGCCCCTCCCAGCACCCATGCAGCAGTTGCCCCATGGCTTGGGTGCAGTGCAGCCCAGCAGAGCACTGCACACTGTCTGTGAGCTGGGGCCACTGGGGTTGAGTGCTGCCAGGCTCTGGCTGATGCATGGTGCCATCCCAGCTCCCAGGTAAATTGAACTGGGGGCCAGGGAATCGAACAGAGAGCTCAGGAATTGAACCAGTTCAATTCCCCAGCCCCCTGTTCGATTTCCCAGTTACTGGTTAGACTCCCCAACTCCATGTTCAACACAATATAGGACCATCCTAGCCTATGCAGTCTGAGAGAGAACCCATGCAATGGTTCTCAGCCTGAAGATCTAGGTTCTTCTTTAAATGAAAAAAGATCCTAAGACCTGGAGGCTTGGAATGAGATCTCTGATGAATTAGCCTGAAGAATAAACTTACTTGGAGACCCACCAGTGTTTTGTACGGCCTCTAGTATTATTATTATACTATTTACAAAGCAAAGCAGCTCTTAAAGCTATACCACCCAGATTTCAACTTCCTGTGTCCATGCTTTAGAGGCATAGAGAAAAAAGAAACTAAGCAAATTAATAGAGAAAAACAAAACTAAACACAGTATAAGCAATTCATTTCCTGGTCCTGTTTTACAAGCAAACTTGTAACTTCTGATGAATCACACCAACTGCTGAAGCTTCCTTAGCCTGACGAAGGGTTTTTGAACCCGAAAGCTTGCTTAATAACTATTCTCCAACCATCTGGGCTGCTCTAATAAAAGATATCAAATTCACCCAAGGAACCTTGTCTACCGATGAATCACTCATAATTTTTGTTTGTTTGTTTCTCTTTTCCTGCCTGAAATTTTTTCCAGGCCTTATACAAAGTTTGTTGAAAATATTCCCATTGACTTCAGTGGATTTTGGATTATGCTTAACCAGAGGTGTTTAACATGCTTGTTTTCCCCTTTCATTACCTACATGGTTGTAAAATCCACAACTGTAATTCAATACACATTTAAGAGCATATTTTTTATTGCCATCCTGCTCAAACTAGTCTCTGCATTTCTCAGAAGTGGCTAGGAACCTTAATCTACAGGACAAAAAATATCCAAATTTACTAGATTTCTTGAAAAGTAATAATTCCATTTCTGGAAATAAAATATATATTTGTTCTTATAGGAATCATAGAAAAGGAAGGCTGGGAGCAATCTTACAGCAGTTTTAACGGACTTCCCCGAGTCTCTCCTTCCACACTAAGGCTTTTTGCTTTTATTTTTCCAGCTTTTATTTAATTCCATGATTTCCAGGCTAGGAGCAGCAACAATTCAGAATATGTAGAATAAGGTGCTAAAAAGTGGGCTGTGGTACTTTTTAGCACCTTTATTCTGATACATTTGGCATTGTCAAAGCCCTGAACTTTGAGAGAACATCAATGTGGGAAGCAACGTGCCATCGTGTATTTGTATACCCCTCTATTGAAATTCAGGAAAGCTTAGGAAATTTCTGCTTGACTTGCTCTACTTCATCCCTTCACTTGTCAAGGGACAACCAATCTCTTCAGATGTGTGCAGTTAAGATCATTTAAATTTACCTGTACCGCAATTAAGTAAAATGGTTTGTACGGTGGACTTGTGAAATGCAAGGGTGATGAAGACGGGGGCATCATTCCAAACGGAGAGCATTGGAAATGGACTGCTGCATGAGATGAGAAGATAAATGGCTGACCTCTGAAGATGGCACTCCCTTTGAAGCAAACGCTGTTATGAGAGAGAGACAGACAGAGTGCAGACTGCTGAGAGGGAGAAACTCAATCCATGCTTTGTGCTGGGAATCCCCATGATAGGGTGGCAGCAGTGTTTGGCACCTTGTCCTTTCAATGCTCAGCCCTCTCTGCCTAGCTCCACTTTTTCAAATGCCATAATTGTAAAGGAAGTGGGATGACAGACCTCTTCTTGTCTTTGATGAAGAAGAGTCCCTTCTCCGTAGAAGATATGGGGGTCTTCCTTGACGCTGCTTCTGTCTTTGAGGATGCACGTACTCAGCAGGGTGAGCTACGTGCTCTACGTTCCAGTAAAGAACATTGCTGTGTTCCATTCCTTTGTACCACACTCAGCTCTTCAAATGGTTCTCAATTGCTTTTAATGCTTTGAAACGAGGCACGTGTAATTAGCTATTGGCTGGGCAGAACAAGTCTCAAATACCTGTTGTTTGAAAAAGCCTCTGGTTTCCTGAGAGTGGTGTTCCTCAGGCCAGAGCTAATTGCTCAGTTCACAAGGAAAGCAGCAGGCTAAGCAAGTATGGGCTGGATGAATGAACTGTAAGGTCGATAGAAAACTGGCTGGAGCATCAGGCTCAGAGAGTGTTAATCAATGGCTCGATGTCTAGTTGGCAGCCGGTATCAAGTGGAATGCCCCAGGGGTTGGCCCTGCAGCCAGTTTTGTTCAATGTCTTTATCAATGACCTGGCAGATGGCATAGAGTGCACCCTCAGCAAGCTTACAGATGAAACCAAGCTGGGTAGGAGTACTAGCTTTGCTGTAGAGTAGGGCTAGGATTCAGAGTAACCTAGACAAATTGGAGGATTAGGCCAAAAGGAATCTCACAAGGTTCAACAAGGACAAGTGCAAAGTCCTGCGCTTAGGATGGAACAATCTCTTGCATTGGGACAGGCTGGGGCAGACTGGCTGGGCAGCAGCTCTGCAGAAAAGGACCTTGGGGTTACAGTGGACAATAAGCTGAACATGAGCCAACAGTGTGGTCTTTTTGCAAAGTAGGCTAACGTCATGCTGGGCTGCATTGGTAGGTGTTGCCAGCATGTCAAGGGAAGTGATTATTTTCCTCTATTCAGCACTGCTGAGGCCACATCTAGAGTACTGTGTTCAGTTTTGGGCTCCCTGCTACAGAAAGGACGTGGACAAATTGGAGAGAGTCCTGTGGGGGGCACCAAAAGTGGTTCGAGGGCTGGGGCACAAGACTTATGAGGAGAGACTGAGGGAACTGGGCTTATTTAGTCTAGAGAAGAGAAGACTGAGAGGGGATTTAATAGCAGCCTTCATCTACCTGAAGGGGGGGGGGGTCCAAGGATGATGGAACTACACTATTTTAAGTGGTGGCAGATAACAGAACAAAGAGCAACAGTCTCAAGTTGCCACAAGGGAAGTTTAGGTTAGATATTAGGAAGAATGTTCTCACTAGGATGGTAGTAAAACACTGGAACAGGTTACCCAGAGAGGTGGTGGACTCTCCATCCTTGGAGGTTTTTTAGACCCGGCTAGACAAAGCTTTGGCTGGGATGATCTTTTGGGGGATGGTCCTTCTTTGAGCAAAGGGTTGGCCTAGATGACCTCCTGAGGTCCCTTCCAAACCTGATTTTCAATGATTCTTTGATATTAAATTATGACCTTTCTAAAGGTTCTGTAGCATGTTCTGGGATTCAAATGTCCAGACTTTGGTTTTTCTTTAAAGGCAATTTGACTTTTGTCTTGGGTACCAGGCGGAGGCAGATAAAGTAAATGATAGGGTCTCCATTTAACTTTACAAAGAGTTGCACTTTTAGATATACCTCTCAGTGCCTGCTGCTTGTTGAGGGATTCATTGCTGACTAGAGTCCATGAATCTTGAATAATGTCAGCTTTCAAGTCAAGTTTTATAGTCTTCGAAAAGATAAACCTGCACTGCTCATAGACCTTGCTCAATATGAATTAAAATAGCTGACATTTTAATTAGAATGTGACTTTTGTGAAATAGGTTCATGTGAAGATGTATGGAAGGCATCCTCCATAATATGGTGTGATAACACAGGGATGTTGACTCTATGTCTTCTGTTTGTTAACTGTCCCTGGATAACTATATAGAGGAACAAAGAGATGACATCACCAGGATTAAAAGATGTAGTCTGCAAGTGGCATGCCTCATGTCTACTGGTCTTGTGAAGTAGGCACTATGTCGAGACTTCAGATGCCATTCAACCTTTTTTGCCTTAGTTTCCCATCTGTAAAATGGATATTTCTGTACATTTGGATGGACGGGGCTAGTAGCTATAACTTACTATATATACAGCGCCTAGCATGATAAGGCCCTACCTCTGTAGGTTGACACCGCAACACTATTGCAATGACAGAAATTGATTTTCAAACTGTACCTGAAAGCAATGCTAACTTAAGCATGGGCCAACATCATCATTATTCAACAGAAGAAATATCCATGACGGCAGTACACAAACCCATCCTAGCAGTGAAATGCAAAAGAAGTTGGGTAAAGTATTAGTTTTAGCTTGACTTAGTCATGGAATCCCACCCACATTGCGCTTCCAGCCATGGGCTGTGCAGTGAAGCACATGAAAGAAGGTATGATCTTTATTTCATCCCAAGGGGAGAAGTGACACTTCTGCTCTTATCTACAACCAGCTATATGCATCATGACTGGTTTAATGGTTCAAGCCAAAGGGTAGGATATGTAGAAGAATCAAGCATTGGGGTATTGCCAGTTATATGCAGTGGCTGTGTCACATCCATGACCTCAGCTAACTTTAATTTGCATGGGTTTCAGTGTGAGTGTAACCTGGGTATAATGATGCTAATAAGGGTTAACTAATGTTCCTAAAGCACTTTGTATTTTCATCTGTGGCTGTCAAATGTTGCCGCTAGTACTCTTGGTAGCCACTTTCTGACATTTACTTTGCTTTCTTGCTTTTAGTGTGATCCTGAAGAGCTCTTAAAGCAAAAGAATTTGGTGTAGTAACATGGCTTTGCTGAGCCAATACGTTAGGCCTGGTTCTTGGTCTTTCACTGTCCCCTGTGTGCAACTCCCAATGCTGGAGACATGTCCGGGTTGGGGAGGGATGTGAATGGATGACACTGTTCTCACAGTTTTTCACAGTTAAGCACATAAAAGTTAACATTTACTGGGTCAGGACATAGGTCTATCTTGCCCAGTATCCTGTGTCACACAGTGGTAAAGAGGAGGTGCTGAGAGGGAGAATGAACTGGGTATGGCCAGTAGGGCTGTGTGAAGCTTCAGTCCCTGATTTGATTTGGCCTGATTCGGTGGCTGAATCTCTGAACCCCAATTGAATCAGAGGACCCTTTAATCTCTCTGAATTGAATCAGAACCCTCCAAATTGATCTGGAGATTCGGACATAGACGCAGCTTAAATGTTTTTTCTACATAGCTATAGGTACCAGGCAGCTTGTGAATATAGCAATGCTGGGGCGCATGGCGTGTCCCACAGGAGCGCGGGGGGCTCCCCAGTGCGCTCGGCAGCAGACCTGGAAGTGGACCAGAAGCACTTCTGTTCCACTTCTGGGTCTGCCGGGGAGGCACAGGAGGCCCACCCCTGCACCCTTCTGCATCCAGCGATTGGTGCCTCCTGGGTCTGGGGGGCACCCAGGATCCCCCTGCAGCCGATTGCCCAGCTGGGGAGACGCAGGGATCCCCCCAGTGTGCTCCCCAGCAGACCTGGAAGTGGACCAGAAGTACTTCCAGTCCACTTCCAGGTTTGCCGCCAAGCACATGGAAGGCCCCCTGCACTCCTGTAGGATGCTCCATGTGTCCTAGCATCACAGCAATCACAAGCCATACCTGCTACCTCAAGGTATGTAGAAAAAACATTTAAACCTGTGTCTATGTCCGAATTGCTGATTCTCTGAATCAGCATTGAATCTTCACATTTGGATTCAGCTGAATCGAATCAGGGACAGTGATCCGAGTCAACGAATTGAATCACTGTCTCTGATTCGGGCCAACACCGAATCGAATAGGGCCCACTTTGCACACGCCTAATGACCAGGGTTTTCCCTCAGCTGTTCTTCCCTCCCCTGTAGCCTCCAGCAGGTAAGGTCTAGGAAGTTCTGATTCAGAAGCTGTATCCCTGACTCCTACGCTCAATAGCTACTGATGCCCCTTTCCACCAAGAATTTGTTCGATTCCTTTTTTGAATCTGGTCTATTGGCAGCCTCCACAGCATCTGGTGGCAGTAAATTCCACATGGTAATTATATGCTGTAAAAAAACCTCTTCCTTTTGTTAGTTTAAAACTTACTACCTACTAGTTTGATTTTTGCAACTTCCTAGTTCTTGTGTTGTGAGAGACAGTAAATCATAAATCCCTATTTACTTTCTCTTCACTGTTTGATGAATAGGGTTTTTTTTTCCCCACAGCAGGTCCAGTTGGGAGCAACTCACTGGATTCTTCTAAACTGATTATGGACAAAGCCAATCAGGGAACTTCTAACTAGTCCTGTGATGACTGTCATCTCTGCTTCATTGCAGAGAAATTTGGCAGGGAGAAGCTAGCCCAAGTTTCAGGGACTGTACTCAAGTCTGTTCCAAAACTCCAGTGAGGACAAGGTTTCACCTCAGAAATACATGTTGGTGCTGTGGTATTAGCCCAATTTAAAATGTATTAAATGCTGAACTGAACACTGAGCAAGGTTTAAAACGTGTGAAGCCTGATTCTATTCTCACTTTCCACTGCTGCAACTCACAAGTGACTCGACTGATGTTAGTGGGATTACACCAGTGTGAAACTGGTGCAAACAAGAATGTAATCAATCACACCCACCAGCTATACATATATTTGCACATGCAAATGTGTATTTCACAGCTGTATCACAGCATCTTTGAAACAGAGAAGAATCAAAGTCAAAGTGTCCCCATTTAGAAAAGTACTTGATAAGTGTTTATAGTTTCAAAAGGCAGACAAGGTTTTTTGGGTAAACGTGACATTTTATTAAGCCGACTCAATGTTTCCAACTACTCACTTGGTCTAACACAAGATATCACATTTACCCAAAGAACTTCACCTGCTTATGTCCTTAGACCAACATGCCAACAACCAACACCCCCGAAACATGGAAGATATATAGTTTCAAAATTGTTTCTAAAAGTCCCTGTAGCAAGGTTCTGGTTCAAGGTAACTTGTGATGCTTACTTTTCCATAAATTAAGTATTTTGAATTAATTAAGTACTCATTTTCCATAAATTAAGCATTTTGAATTCATTAAGTACTCATTTTCCATACATTAAGTATTTTGAATTGTGTGTATTTTTACTGTGCATGTTCATTATAAGTCAGTACATAAATCACTGCAAGTGTTTAGGATGTGGAAGTGGTGTAAAAAAAAAAAAAAGGATAATAAAAGAAAGAAGAAAAGTACATGGCCAGCTTTGAACTAATTAGATTCAGTGCAGTCAAGTGCATCATTGTCACAGGTGTATACCATGTGGCTAGATAGAAATATATGTACGTACGTATGTATGTACACACACACACAGTCTTACTTCCTGGCAATTGTGTGTCTTCAATGCTTTTTTCTCAGGTTGCATTTTTAAAGGGTTACTGGTAGAGAAGGAGTTTGAGTAAAACAGAGACTATTCTGGGAGGCAGATTATTGCGGAGGCCAGGCAGAGAGCAATTTGGAGCTCTTTAATTAATCCTGATAGTTCCTATTTACATTCCCCTGGGACAAATACTGTAATTCATTCCATTGAGAGTTTGGTTTCAAGTACTGAGTGCCTAACTTGAAACCATGTTAGGGAAAGCTCTTGCATTCGTCCTCTTAAGAAGAGCAAATCTCTTCCATTTAGAAGTAACCACATATTTAAGAACTGTGGCCAATCTTCATCTTAAATTCAAATAGCTGAAGGGTAGATCCTGATCAGAATTAAATGGCTTCATTATGAATGAATAAGATATAGTTGTAATTATTATGATTTAGTCTTGAAATGGGCTGGCTTGCTTAGGTCCTGTGAAATGAAGTCTTCAGAGATGGCTGTAAAAATCTCTGGGAAAATGAGCATTCTCCAGAAGGGAGGATGATGGTAATGACAAAACAAGCGTTCACAATTATTTTAGTTTTAAACTAAGTTGTCTGTGGACACCAAGTGGAACTTCTCATCTAAATGAACACTGGCCAAGTAGAGCGCTCTGTGTGTGTGTGTGTGTGTGTGTGTGTGTGTGTGTGTTGTCAAATCTAGAAACTATCGCCTTACAATGCCAATATGTGGCAGGGAGAGAAAGTGTTTTTTAGAGCTTGGGAAACTGAGGCGCAGAAAAGTTTAAAGGTTTAGTCAAGGAAATGTAGGGAATCTGTGGCAGAACTAGGTATTGAACCCAGACCTCCTGAATCCCAGCCCAGCGTTTTATTCACAGCCTTCCTATTACAAAATGTATGCTACCTACACTTCTATACTACTCATTGATTTCTCGATCTGTCTTATTGTCCATGAGAATTAAAATATCAAAACCCCAAATGATGGAGGGGGGAGGGTCAACATTTGGGATCTGTTTGCAATGCAAGTTCTGGATCATCTGTCTGCCTGTCTGAGCAGCACAAAAGATAATGATACTGTAAGAAAAGCTGAGATGGGGTGAAGGGGAAGGGTGCCTACACAAGATATATGGAATGGGGAGTGGTCACCTCCCCCCCCGGACATATCACCTGTAATTATATACTCTGCTTTGGAGCTATACACAGCAATATGTCCTGTTCAAAAATAAGTCTGCAGTGAAAGATAGTTTAAAGTGAATTCCACTTGGCTCTGGGACAACCCACTTTGGCTCCCCAGTTCCCACTCTCCTATAGAAACCTGCCTACTAAGAAGAAGCACTTGGAAAAAGTGGTAGATATTATGGCCTGGAGAAGGTCAGGATTAGATTCTTGAACATTTAGCCTGAAACAAAGGTGCAGGTGCCTGGCTTAAGCTACTTTGTTTCAGAACAGCAATGAAGAATAAATGCAAAGCAGGATACCTAAACAGGTCTACAAAGACTACCTAAAGAAGTCTGCAAAGGGAAACAGCATGTCCCAGTAAGATAGGCAGTGTAAAAGGGACATGTCCGGAGAGCCCTTGTGCTCCAGAAATCCTTAGCTTCTGAAATGGATTCTTTGAGGCTGTTTGGGTTAAATGCAGTTTTCAGGAACTCTGTCTTGTACTAGGGGTACAACTAGCTCCCAACTAGCCCTGGGACAGCTCAGAGATGGATACTTTTCCAGAGGCCCAGCACTGAGAAAAGCAATGGCCATAACCAAAGGCCTAAGCCATCATGGCAGTGCCTCAGGACTACCTCAGATTTTAGGATTGGTGGCTATGCTGCAGGTATGAGTTCTTGAACAGTATGGTTTCAATTTGGCATTATGGAAATTTGGCAAAGAAAAACCCAGAGTAAGGTCAGACTTTCCCTTGCAGATGTCACCTTGATCTCTACCACTCAGCTGATTTTGTTCCCGTAGGAATCTGGGAAGTAACCTCTTGTGCATTGATTGCTACAGACATGACCTGTTACCATGTGTCGGTATGACCACAGCTGGGTTGGGCAATACCCTTTCCATAAATGGGATTGAAAAAACACCATAACTGATTGCTTGTTTTTACTTTTATTCTTTAATTATTAGGAACAGCACTCTTAGTGTGTGGCTAAAATTTTAGGGTGAAGTTATATGTTGCATTTTAAATGCCTGTAATATTGTCATAGTGTACCTGTCCACACAGTAGGCCTGTGCGAAGCGGCTAGTATTTGCTTTGGATTTGGTCAATTCGGGGGACAGTGATTTGATTTGGTGATTTGAATCATTGTCCCGAATTGACTCGGCCAAATCCGATTCAGAGATTCAGCTGCTGCTGAATCAGCTGAATCTCCAAATTGGACAGCTGCCCCCCCCCCCCCACCACACACACACACACACACACACACACACACACACACACACACACACACACACACACACACGGCTGCCCGCCTGGCCCCAGCTCTTGGCTCTTTTTTTTAAAGCCCCCACTCACTGGCTTCTGCAGTGGCCTCAGGGTTTCAGGGGGCTCATGGTTGAGCCACCCTCCCCCACAGCACAGGGCAGTGGGGGATCACCCACCCGCCAGGCAGAAGCCAGTGAGTGGGTGTTTTTCATTTTGTTTTTTTAAGAGCCGGGAGCTGGGGCTGGGCAGGGCAGCCAATGGGGGGGGATCGGGGAGGAGCAGGCAGAGGATGGGGCCTGGCAGGGGTCCCTCCATGGTCCCCCCCCCCGCTTCTCTCCCACCCCCTACTTACCGACATAGAGTCTGGGACAAGCACCCTGCAGCAGCATGCGGGGACTGCCCTAATCTCCGAAGCTCCCTGAATCTTTTCCAAATTGGTTGGAGAATTTTTAATTAATTCGGACCTTTTTATTGGTCTCCTGATTCAATTTGGATTCGGAGATTCGGACGATGAATTGGGCTGAATCGCCTCCAAATCGAATTGGCACCCAAAGCTTCGCACAGCCCTACCACGTCGGAAAGCTATTTGACATGTGCTAAGTGCTCTCTGAGGCTCTCAAAGTTATACCACTTCAGATGAGGGTTAACTCTGGGGCATGCTACTTAGCTCATGCTACGGTAACTTCAGTCTGCTCCATGGAGATAAAACAAGCAATTTGCAGTCCTCCAGCATCCCAGGATGCACCACTCCCAGCTCCCCTCTACCTCCCACAAGAAGCAGAGATGCACCTCTACTTGCTAGTCCTCTACTGCCAAGCCAGAGGTGTGCAGGCAAGAAATGGTATTAGCCTTTAATGTGCGACTGTTGACAGCACATTCTGACTTTACCACAGCTTAACATACTCCAGATTTAGAATGCTCTAAGTGTAATGTATAACTTCACCCTTAGGATGTCAAAGTCATAATTATTAAAGGTTGAAATGGGCTTCTGGGTACCTTTTCTGTATTGCACAGAATAATTCCAAGGCAGCGGGAGGAAGGATTAGGTACTACAGATATTGGTAAAAAAGAATACCCGAAGTGCCTAGTGTGTAGGAAACAGAAAAAGGATTGGCAAAGTGTTATCTTTTCTTTAGCTGATGACAAGTCCAGCTATACCAGGTATAAACAATTCTGATAACATCTAATGTCTTTCAACCTCAGCCTGCAGGAAAATTTGTGCAGAAACGTTAAGATTTTTTTTATCTGAACACTTACCTGCTTTTTACAATAAGGAACTCGGAGCTTATAGGATGTGTGGGATTCTTAAAAGGCACTAATTTAAATACTGACAGAAAACCCAGTAGTTTTTTCCAGGAAGAGCAAATAATACTAGCTCTAAAGACACTTAGCTTGCACGACATGTGGTTAAAATAAATTTGTACTACACTTAAACGTTTACAAATCTGTTCTCTAGATGCAGAGCTAAAGACGAACATTAGCTATGAACAGAAAGTATATCTTGTAATGGAAAACAGGTTATTTAACGCACTTGGAATCTGGCTTTATACGCTGACAAATCTTAATATATACCTGATACAGCACCTGAGATACTGTACTTGAGTAATCAAAAGAATCTGCCATCCCAACTAAACTACAACAGAGCTCCTTTATGAGATGGGGAAGAACTTTCCTTATTTGCTCATTTGACTTCATATTTTTTCTTTATAAAAGGGAATAAGGGATCTGATTCCATGGAATATTTAAACACACAGCTGACATTACGAAGCATGTAAATAGCTGTGCTGAATTGAAGGAACCAAGTACGTATGTTGCTGGGTTTGGGACCCAATGCTGCTTACAATATTTTCTGCCTTGGAAGGCCTAATTGAGATTAATCAGACAGGTATACTGTAAGTGAGAAGGGAGGGTCATAATGAGACGGGATTCAGAAATCTACCAAATGACTGGGTTTTGGAGGTTATTTTCTTCAGTGCTTTCAGAGAAATCCCAGATGCATCCAGCAAACAAGATTTGTTGCTCTAGGGTGTGTAGGTGCTGAGTCTTTCTGTTTCAGTCGGACATTTAGGCATCAAGATGAGCATTCTGTCTCTTCCGTCTGTTTTCGAGTGAAGTGTATGGAAAAATCCTATTTTATCCAAGGGTTTTAGTATCCCCTCATCACTTCAATAAAAGTTTTAAGATTTGGCCTAACTAATTCAATTATAAATAAACTGTGAGAAGTATGAGGCCTGCACCCTTTCTTCCACATCCTTTTTTCTCCCAAATTTGAGATGTTATTCATCTTGACCTTCAAGTACCAAGCCTAGACCTCTTGTAGGTTAAATCCAACTGACAAGGCTTTTCATATCTTTTTGCTTATCCCTACAGCTTGGTGTCTGCTTTTCTAAGTATACCTGGTTTCTTACCCAAACCATTCTTTGTTGCCTTAGGCCTTATAAACCCCATTGCATGAAACCCTATGGATTAAAATTTTAATCACAGGGAATTTTATCTCAGCTGAAAAAGGACTACAGGATTTCCCTGCTATTTACAACAATAGCTTTAAACTATGCCCTTAGATGCAAGCAAGAAAGCTAAGGAAGTACAGGTTGGATGATGGTCTGTAAAGTGGATAGAAAACCAATTAGATCATCAGGAGAGGGTAGTAGTCAATGTCTCTGTCTAGTTGGCAGCTGGTAGCAAGTGGAGTGCCCCAGGGATTGGTCCTGGGGTCAGTTTTGTTCAATACTTCCATCAATGATCTGGAAGGTTGGGTAGAGTGCATCCTCAGCAAGTTTGCAAAATACTCCAAGCTGGGGGGAGTAGTAGATACATTGGAGGGTTGGGTTAGGATTCAGAGAGACAAATTGGAGGATTGGACCAAAATAAATCTCATGAGGTTCAATAAGGACAAATACAAAGTTCTGCACTTAGGACAGAATAATCCCATGCACCAGTACAGGCTAGTGACTGACTGGCTAAGTAGCAGTTCTCCAGAAAAGGGCTGGGGGTTACAGTGGAAAATAAGCTGAATATGAGCCAACAGTGTGCCCAAGAAGACTAATGGCATATTGGCCTGCATGAGTAGGAGTGTTGCCAGCAGATCAAAGGAAGTGATTATTCCCTTCTATTCAGCACTGCTGAGGCCACATCTGGAGTACTGTGTCCAGTTTTGGGGCCCCCACTACAGAAAGGATGTGGAAAAATTGGAGATGGTTTAGTGGAGGGCAGCAACAATAGTAAGGGGACTGGGGCACATGACTTATGAGGAGAGGCTGTGGGAACTGGGTTTATTTAGTTTAGAGAAGAGAAGACTGAGGGTGGGGCTTAATGGCAGCCTCCTTCAACTACCTGAAGGGGGGTTGCAAAGAGGATGGAGCTGGACTGTTCTCAGTGGTGGCAGATGACAGAACAAGTTGCAGCAAGGAAAGTTTAGGTTCAATATTAGGATGAAGTTCCCCACTAGGAGGGTAGTAAAACACTGGGAAAGGTTACTGAGGAAGGTGGTGGAATCTCTGTCCTTTGAGGTTTTTAAGACCAGGCTAGACAAAGCCTTGGCTGGGATCCTCTAGTTGGGGATGGTCCTGCTTTGAGCAGGGGGTTGGACTAGATGACCTCCTGAAGTCCTTTCCAGCCCTAATTTTCTATGATTCTATGGATTCTATGATATATGTTTAGAGGGGGTGGGCTTATTAGTAACTTAAGTAAAGATCTTGCTATGTGGTACACAATACTTTAATTCTTCAATAACTCTAAGCTAGAAAAGGAATACTTAGAAGTGCTCTGCAAGCAACATGCAAACTTGCTGTTAATGTAGTATGGCCCTGATTTGCCTTTTAAGACAAGAATCAAAAAAAGGCAGTGGTCCCCTCCTGGCACACTATCATTGCTATAATTAAAAACAAAGAGGGAGAGTCACTGCTGTTTTGTGATTCTTTTCTGGTATTGATTCACTTGGCATGGAGCGCTTGACTGCCTTGCCAGGGCTGTGGTAATGGAGCAGCAGGAAATGGCCTAAGGGCTCTCATTATTCTGTATGAGGGGATGCTTTAGCACATCTCAAAGGAGACCATGGAGAACTTCTTGAGACACCCTTAATTAAATTAAAAAAAGGCATTTTGAGGGCTTCAGAGAGACAGAGACCTTGTGCTAGCCCTGTGCAGGGAATGAATTTCACTTGCATTCAGTAGCGATTATTAAGGGAACATAAAACACGTAGATCTGAGGGGATTTGGAGAATAAGAGAATAAAAAACACTGCAACCTGTGTATTTCAGCCAATCCATTCACTGCTGTATTAGTCTGTGTCTCTGTAGAATGAGGCCTATCAGGGTCATGTAAAACACGTGAGCTTTTTCTTTTTAAATAAACCCCAAGCAATGAATTCCAGCAAAGGCTGTGCATAAAACTCTGGTTCTCCAGGAAGCTCAGGACAGTGTTATGTGGTAAAGCCAAGGGGTCTCAGTGGATGTGGGTTTCTGCAATAATATTTCCTTCCATGGTGGTTGTTTTCTTCCTCTTTTTACCTTAAAATCTCCTTGCTCCAATGCTCATTCTGGGACCCGCTAGCCACTGGCTGCAGATCAACTGCTGGGATGTTTGCAGTGCAGATCAGGGAGCGTCACACCTTCCTTCATCGGTTTTGTAGGCTTTTAGTAGAGCTTCTTCACCCCAAAGCATTTCTTCAAGGTTTTCTCTTCTCCCCAGGGTAGGCCCTATGGTAGGGGCAGGCAATTGTTTCAGCTGGAGGGCCACTTACCGAGTTTTGGCAAGCTGTCGAGGGCTGCATGGCTGGCCCTGCCCCTTGACAGGTGCCTCACTCTGGTCGTCATCTTGTGACCGGAAGTCCTGCCCCCTGACCTTTGCCACCAGAAGTCCCACCTTTTGCCCCTGGAAATACTCCTTTCAACAAGGGGGTTTGCCATCTTGGAACCAGAAAAATACCAAATTATATTCTAAAAAAGCAAACGGTCTACAAAGTTCATTAATTTGATTTCAAAAAATATTTTTGTCCTGATTTACATGTGTTTGTGTAGTGTACACAGAGGTGATTGCACAATAGCTTAAAATGAAGTCTTACTCTTGTATATTGTAGGGGGCTGGGGGAGGGGTTGGGTGTGTGTGGAGGGGGTTGTGGGGGGTTGGTGTGAGGGGTGTGGGTGTGGGGTAAGGGAGCATGTGAATGTGTATGTGGATATGTGGGGTATGGGTGGGTATAGAGTATGTGTTTGGGGGGCAGGTGGCTGAGATATGTGAGGGGGTGTGGGGGTCTGCATGTAAGGCTGTGCAAGGGGGTGTGTGGGTGCATGGCCTGCGGGCTGTATTTTGCCCACCCCTGCCCTATGGTGTTCTCAGACAGAAATCCTGCCCTTGGCACGCTGCTGCTGATTTTCAGCATTTTCACTGGCATCACAGATCCGCTCAGAATTTCACACTAGTCCAGAAGCCCATAGCAAATACAAAATGCTCAAAATATGATATGTAGATGTCATAAGAAGCAGGCACAGTAACTACACAGCTTTCTGTACAATTTTCAGGACAGTTGTATAGGTTTTGAGACTGATTATTTTCCTCACAAATATAATCCCACAGCATTGAGGGCAAATGCATTTATGCATAAACATGGGGCTATTTTAGGATCTAATCCATTTTCTTTTTGAAATGAAGAGCCTGCTGTTGACTTCACTAAGGATTGGACCAGACTATTTACACTATGGTGTCTTGCAAGATGTGGAAAACTCAGGTCCTGATCAGGCTTATGTTTAAACATGCATGTAGTCTCATTAACTTCACTAGAGCAATGCTGATTTCAGTTCAGGATCTGACCCGTTGGGTGTTCACCAGTATTGTTAAGTCACTTAATAAATGTGTTGAGTATCTTGTGTACAAATTAAAATGATAGTGTTTAAACTCTAGTCTTCAAGGGTGAAAATGAATACACAGCATTCAGGGCAGGGGAACATACTAGTGTATAACTTGAGATGGGTGATAATTTGAGGGGACGCAAGAATTACAGCTGCCAGTGACACCCAAGGGATAGAAGTGACTTTCTATGCCTCTGGGAACAAAGCCCACAGTTGTTTGTCTCTCTAAGGCAAAAATGAAATATATCAAAACCACAGCACTGCGAGAGGAGATTTGTGTACTGACAGAATAGAGGGTTGGCTTTTCTCTTTGCCATGACATTCTTACTCTAGAGTACATTAATATTGCTATACATCTATTACACTTTGAGATTAAGACATTGTGAACATGGCACCGTTTAATATCCTGCAAGGAGATATATGTTATGGTAAACTGCAATTGATCTTGTTAATTACAATAATTGATCTTGCGCTAGCTTTGCATCAGTCTTGGAAGTGCTGGGTTTCCAGCTGGATACAATGCTGACTCAGAGAAGCAACCATCTGAAACACTAACTGCATGGAGTTTTATTTAATAGCCAGTTCACCAAAGATTTGAATTGAAGTGAGGAGTATTAAGTTCACTTGGCTGTGCTTAGGAGCGTGCTGAGAAACTAAAGAGATTTGCACAGTACAGGCTGCTTATGTGTTCCTATGTACATTTAAACTATGTTCTAGTGATTCATGAGTAATTATGTTTGAATTATCCAAATTGTAAATTATACTCCGTTAAGAGTTTATCTTCTCTATGTATGAAAATCCTCTACTTTTTGGAGTGCATTAATTCCCTTTAAAATACCCTCATTTATTCATATACAATTTATTTTCATGTCTTCTGCATTGAGCTAATTTCTTCGCATCCACTTTTTTTAACAAAGTTAAGTTGCCCCCTAAATGGCTTTACATCACTTGAAAATGCTGTCTTCTCATCCTTGGTAAATTGGTCAGTACTGTCTTATGCATAGCAACCCTAGAAATACAAATATGCACAGTAGGCCTGTGCAAAGTGGCTAGTATTCGCTTTGGATTTGGATTCGGCTGATTCGGGGGACAGGGATTTGATCTGGTGATTTGAATCACTGTCCCAATTCGATTCGGCTGAATCTGATTCCAAGATTCGGCTGCTGCTGAATCTCCGAATCAGCCAGGCTAGGCCCATCCCCGCCTGCCTTCCCAGCCTGGCAATGGCTGCCTCAAAGGCTGCTGTCAGGTGGGGGGCGATCCCCACTTCCTCACGCTGCATGGGGGGCTCTGCAGGAGCCTTCTGACCCCCCCCCCTTAATCCCCCATCCCCCCCAAGGGTGCCCCACCTGGGCCAGCTCTGGCCCTTTAAGAAAAACAAAAAACTCTGGGACTCACCGCTCCTGCTGATGGGGGGGGGGCAATCCCCACTGCCCCATGCCATGTGGGGGGCTCTGCATGAGCCCCCAAATCCCTAAGGTCACACAAGGAACTGTGAGTCCTGGGGCTTTTCTTGTTTTGTTTTGTTTTTTTCTTAAATGGCTGGAGCTGGCCTGGGCAGGGCTCCCATGGTGGGGCTGGGGGAGTGGTGGGGGGGGTCGGAGGGCATGTGCAGAGCCCCACCATGCAGTGTGGGGCAGTGGGGGCAAAGGGGATCACCCTCCTGCCTGGCAGCACCCGGTGAGCATTGGGGCTTTTTTTCTAAGTACCGAGCTGGGGCGGGCAGGGGCAGTCATGGGGGGGCTGGAAGAGTGGGCAGGGGGTGGGGGGGCAGGCAGGGGTCCCCCCATGGTCCCCTACCCCTTCCCTGCCCTTAGTATTTACCAGTTCAGAGTCAGCTGCAGCTCCCTGCTGCAGCCACCACGGACTGTCCAAACCATCAAATCTTTGGAAAAGATTTGGAGAATTTTGAATCGATTCGGACCTTTAAATTGGTTCCCTGATTCAATTTGGATTCAGAGATTTGGCCACCGAATTGTGCCGAATCTCCTCCAAATTGAATCGCCACCCGAAACTTCACGCGGCCCTAATGCACAGCTCTCCTTTCACCGGTGCAGTTAGCAAGCAAGCAAAACAAAGACCCAAAAGCCCACTCAAAAGTATTTGTAACACTGTCATATTTAAGAGTCCTGCATCTTGGTCCAGAATCCCACTGTGTTAGGTGCCGTATAAACACAAGACAAATAGATCCTGCCCCAAAGAGATTACAGATCTCGATAAGAGAAAATCTTCCGCTGCCTTTAGCAGCCACTGAATCAGACCCAGACCTTTATGAGTAGATATTCACTGTTCCAGATGTGCTTGTTCCAGCTGCCATTGGAAAGGGTCAAAGGTAACATCCCTGCATGTTACTTGCAGAGTTATTTAAAATTTATACCCAAGCTCTCTAAAGATACAAATCTTTTGCTCCAAGCCAAGGAAGAGCTGCAGGTGCTTTGTTATGCAAGACAAATTGTTACCTTCAAAATCAGTTTCTGATGGAAACAAACAGCATGTTTCTGAAGATGGAATAAAATAAAAGAGTAGCTCTTTTAACAAGAAGAATTAAATTTGACTGCAGCTTCAGCACTACCAAGAACTGTTTAATCTAGATAACAAGATGTGTATAGTTTTAACATCCCCATTACAGTCTCTCTCTCATTTTTTTTTACACCAGACTGGGATGCATTAATTTATACAACCAATGGGAGAAATCCTTTGCAAAAGATCTGGAGAAAGGAGAGAGCAAGCGGAGAAGGAAAGAAACATTGCCATGTAATTTCCTTTGTCACTGATTCAGGGAAGTTAGCAGAGGTATAATCAGCAGGTTTTGCACCTTGGGCAGCAGCAGTGGCTGGGCCGGTAGTGGCCACCAATCTTCCATCCCTCCTATGGTGCCTGGGACTGTCGCTCAGCTCTCACACCCCTGGTTATGCAGCTGAAGATTAGTTTTTAAGCCTAGAAACATGTGGAAAGATGAAGCACTGTTGAATGCTTCAATTAACATTTAGCCCAGTGATGTTCAGCCAGGGTCTGGGGCACCCTGGGATGCTGCCAAATCCTTTGAAAGGTGCTCAAAGTGTGATGAGATAAGCATAGACTTGGGCTTGTCCATGCCTGGACAATCCCCCACCCCCAGTGCCTGGGCTCTCTGCAAGAAAGTTGGCACTGTAATATATACATAATTTTTTAATTTTAACTCACAGAAGTTATTGGAGGGGTGCCTTAAGTCCAGAAAAGGTTGAGAACCACTATTTAGACTGATGAAATTACCCAGGTTGATACACAAAGCTCTGACTTGACAAAGTCAATTAAACATGTCCTTAATTTCAAACATGCTTAGATCCATGTATATTCAGCAAGTCACTTATTCTTGCGCTTAAGTGCTTTTTGCTGGGTCCTTGTCCAAGGGGCTGACTTAAGCACCCGAGTCCACTAGATTGAGAGGGTCCTCAATTTTAGTCACTGGACTATTATGAAAGCTCATCTACTTCAAAGACAGGGCTATGAAATATTTTCCAAAGTTGCCTTTTAGAGTGAATCAGAAAATGGTTTATTCCTTGAGGCTATTTTCAACATTCTCAAAAAAAAGAAAAAAAAGGGGGGGGGGGGTCATTCAACCAACATTTTTGGCTCTCTAATAAAATTAAACAATTGTACAGACAAATAGGCTCCCTTTCCATTAAAAGTCTGGCTTGCTGAAAATCTAATTTTCCATCAAAATGGAAACTTTTTGATAAGCCCTAGTGGTCACCATGTTAGTTTCCAAGCCTCAGGATCTGGGTTTTGAACATTACAGAAGAGGGCTCTACATTTGAAAACTGAGCTCACAGGAAAAGTCCAGGCCATTGTTCTAAAGTGCTTGATTTGGAGCCAGACGTAATATTCAATTTTCTTTTTTAAGCTCCAAAAATAAAACTTGAAGGTTAACATTTGCAATTTATTTTCTCACTCAGATTTTTCAGCCAACTGAAATGTAGCTGGTATAAAGAAAGAATATAATGTTTAATATATTAAGCTTGACCTATTCTCTCTTGTTTTTAGCAGCAGGATTACATGATGTGAGCCTCAGCATAGATTTGTTTAGCTTTTGCCTATATCACAGAAAAAATGTGGCAAAAAATGTCATACTAGTCCACCATGAGTGTTTGTCCACACAGCAAGTGGTGGTAATATGTACACAGTAATAAAGATGCATTGATGGAATTGTGTCAGGACACTTTCACGTTGCCTACCTGCACAACATTCAATTAATTTTTAAAATAAAAATGTTATATTTTTTCCACGATATAATAGCAGTAAACACTTCAAATATGTTCATTTGAAAGAACTTTATAATAGCAATAAACACTTGAATATTTTCATTTGAAAGAACTTTACCTGTGTCTTCATGCCTCACGACACAACCCAGGTACAAAGTAATCACCTCTAAAAACATTGCCATGTCTTAGTGGCTATTTTATTGCTTTACATCTTGCATGTATATTAGGAAATGCTGCTGTTTAAATCCCATCCATATTTTCATCATTAATATATTCTGAAATGATTTGACTTAGGAACATGATCTTGTATTAAGAACCCTTTCTATCTAACCAGGGCCTTCCTAGAATAGACTGGAGTTGCTGTTAGTTTACATTAATGCAGTTACTAAGAGCTCCATGCTCTGTGCTTTTATTTTCTATCCCCAGGTTAAATTATATTGCACTGTGCCATAATGACAGTACTAAGTTACCCCTTTTAAAAAACCATCGGAAATAATGGTTCAAATTTATTGCACTAATCATCTGAGCCTCAATGTATCATCCAAGTATTAAGGTTGTTTCCTGTAATCTTACCAGGTTACAGGAACCGTTTGGAACCTAAAACAGAGCGCCTGGATTTTCCTTTCTCATCTTGTAAGCAATTTCAAAATTTCAGACTTCACCCCTGACTTCAGCCATAAAGATCCCAGCTAAAGCAAATGGGAACAGAATGAAATCTCACTTCTACACTGTAAACTCTTTGCTATTTCGGACTGGAAATTGTTGGAACAACAGAAGCTTCAAAGGTTAGTTTTCTGTGGGTTTTTTTTATTTTTTTATAAATCTCTCCAACAACATTGCTACCTCCACACAAACTGAGTTTGGCAGGAGCACAACTCATACCCAAGCTTTTAAATGAATTGCTAAAAAGTCATAAAGGCCAGACAGATCAAAAGGACAAATTGCCGGCTCTGAACGCTATATATTTCATAGACTGTAAACATAGAAAGATTGTGTCACTAGAGACTTATAGATGATGCCTCCTGGTTGATACTTTTGTTCTAGAGGACACAATCCCCTTCTCACCACTATGGATGACACTGCATTGGAATTAATATATTTTTTCAAGTTGATAATTGGTAATCTGTGTGTGCTAGGCCAGCTAGGAGAAGCATTACTATGCAAAGAGCCAGCCTAGGACTTTTGGGGATGGGTTATCAAAATGATTGCCTGGAAAGGCATCCCAAACATTTTATTTAAAAGACCTGTACTTACATAGATTTTTCAGGGTTTTCTTATGACTTAGTCAGCCTCTTGATGCCAAAGTGAAGACCAGCTCCTACTGCTTTTCACTTTAGGGACTGGTTTTTACATAGCCTTCAACACATCAAGCAATTTCACAAGGAAAGAGGAGGGGTAGGCTTCTTTTACTTAATGAAAGGTGAGATTCCCTTTTACAAAAGCTATAGGTTTAATAAAGCACAAATAAATGATCACAACAAAATAAACGTGAACAAGAAGAGTCTCTGCCCAAGAAGGCCTTTGTAGGAGCCTGTTAAATTAGTCATTTAAAAATAAACTACTTGCTGAATTTGGCCCTCTTTGTGTCCATGTGACATTTGTGAGATCATTTAGATTTCAGCAAATGCATCATTTATTGAGACATTAACCAATAGTTACCAGGGCTGTGTGAAACTTCGGTCCCTGATTCGATTTGGCAGAGATTCAGCCGAATCTCCAAATCCAAATCGAGTCAGAGGATCCTTTAATTTCTCCGAATCGAATCTGAACCCTCCAAATTAATTTGGAAAGATTTGGCAATTCAAACACAGACACAGCTTTAAATGTTTTTTCTGCATACCTCTAGGTAGCAGGCGGCTCATGAACACTGCGAAGCTGGGGTGCATGAAGTGTCCCACAGAAGCACGGGAGCTCCCCAGTGTGCTCAGCACCAGACCCAGAAGTGGATCAGAGGCACTTCTGGTCCATTTCTGGGTCTGCAGGGCAGCACCCCTCCCCCCCCCGGCCAGTGACTGGTGCCTCCTGGGTCTGGAGGAGGGGAGCACCCAGGGTCCCCCTGTGGCCTATCGCTGAGCCGAGGGAGGGAGTGTGGGGATGAGGCACCCTGTGTACTCCCTGGCGGGCTTGGAAGTGGACTGGAAGTACTTCTGGTCCACTTCCGGGTTTGCCAAAGAGCACATGGAGGGCCCCTCCGCACTTCTGTGGGATGCTCCATCCATCCCAGCATCACAGCATTCACGAGCTGCGCCTGGTACCTCGAGGTATGTAGAAGAAACATTTAAAGCTGTGTCTATGGCCGAATCGCTGATTCTCCAAATCAGCATTGAATCTTCAGATTGGATTTGGCCAAATCGAATTGGGGATAGTGACCCGAATCAATGAATCAAATCACTGTGCTTGATTCGGGCTAATCTGAATCGAATAGGGCCTGCTTTGCACATCCCTATTAGTTACTACAAACAAACTTCAACCCGCAATTTGTTCATCTTCTCTATTCACTATTTGCAAAATTCAGCTGTTCCTCTTACCTTTATTTAAATAAACCACATAACCCCCCTGAGTACATCACACAAATAGCAGCTTGATCTAAACCTTGTTGAAGCAAATATAGTTAAGTTCAATGGACTTTTGGATTAGGTCCAAAATTGTGCGTACAAAGATAACTAAGAACGTTAACTTTTGCATGTCTCAAACAACAAGAGCATAAATTTGAATATCTCAAGCTATGGTGACATTGCACCTACTTAGTGAGAAGTACTATGTTACTGGCTTTCAAAAATAACGTGTTTGCAATTAGCTGAAAATGCTCATGGACGAATAAAAAATGTGAAATGCTACTGGAATTTAAAATGGTAAAGATGGAGACAGCACTGTTTTGCAAAGAGAGTGTGTTTTGTTTTTTGGGTCAGACTGAGAACTCAGGCTAGGTACAAGCATTCAAAAAGCCCAAGGTGGAATCAGTCTAAGCTAAGCGGTTGTCTGTAAGCAGCATAGTTTAGATGTGTAGTGAACAGAACACACATTCGACCTTTGGTGGGGAAGAGCGGGGAGAAGGGGACAAATCTTAGACTGGGTTCCACCATTTTTAAACCAGTCTTGCGTGTCCCAAAATTCTGCTCCATTATGGGTATACACCAGTTTCTGATCACTTATACTGGTAAAAGGGTAATTTTTTTTTTGTATCTGGCCTCTTTGGGAGAAATGTCAGATGCCAGGAGAAATCTAATGGAGTACCTAGTAAGGACTGGCCCCAAATATGTACTGTAAAATGGACAGTGTTGGAAGTACTGCCTATTCATGTGGCCTGACGCTTCCTATTATTGGTCACTATATTCATTGCTTTCTTATATCTTCAACAAATATTAAGTTTTTTCAAGTTGGGTCTCTGCCTCAGGTTGAGGGCCCACTACTGGGGGGGTGGGGACAGAGGAGTTGAAAAATATCAGCTAAAGCAATTCAGCCTCTCCTGAAAACAGAAGTACTGAAAATGGATTGTTTTGCTGAGATGTGAAACTCAGGAGAGCATTTCTGTGAAAAACTCCAGTGTTGACTCTTGCAGTTTAGCGGGTACATTACCTTTATGCCAGGGATGTGTCCTTTTGTCTGCACAGGAACAGTCAAGTTTTGCCAATTTACAAGCTCTTGAAAAAGTATTTTGTGAATCATCAGTAGACATCATTAGAACTTCATATCTAAAACCTCCACTTGGAGATGCTCCGGCCCAAAACACAGTTAGACTTATATTGCAATGGTAGCTCTAGGCTGTTGTAAGCTAGGTTGCTTCCAGACACGGTAACTGAGAGCAAGAAGCCTGACTCCTATGCTCTCAGTGTCCTTTTATTAGCATGCAGAAGGAGGAAGCTGAATGATTTGAATGCAAAGGTGGACAAGAGCTAGACCCTTAGGGTCAGGGGCAGAAGAGTAAAAGGAGATGAGGAGTATCTGGGATTGGAAGCTGTGCTGGAAACTGGCACTGTCTGGGGGAGACTCTCTGGATCTGCCATTCCAATGTAAATACATAGCAGCATGTGTCATGGAAAATATGATATTCCAGAGTATGTGCTGCTCTCTGGAGAGAGGAAAACAGAACACAAAACATATGATGGATGTTGGTCATACTACTTAATGCTCTTTTGGGAGGTGTTCAGTATTGCAATGAAGATGACAGTATAAAGAATGTTACTAAACCTGGGGAAGAATCCAGAAAATGTTATGGGGCAAAATGCTAAAAAAACCCCCAAAACAAGCAAGTACCACAGATTTGAAAAAGGTGTTGCAGAGAACCCTGGATGGTTCTTGCCACTCACTGGAGGTTTTTAAGACCTGGATAGACAAATCCTTGGCTGGGATGGTGTAGCTGGGGATAATCCTGCTTTGAGCAGGGGGTTGAACTCATTTTCTATGATTCTAAGTGCAAGGTAGACATTGCCTGGGGGAACTCTGTCCAGAAATATTAATAAGGAAGTGAATAGCAATAGAAGGAATAACCCTAGAGGATTTTTTAAACATCCCTCTGTTCATGGCTCCATGAAGAGCAGCCAATATCTAACTGCAGAGGGCTGTGGAACTGAACTGGAATACAAGTGGGATCGCTGAGAGCCCTTGCCCTCCACAGGCCGTAAAAGATCTATTTGCTTTGTGCATAGAGGCATGGGTGTTGGTTAGTAGAAGTGGAGACATAAGTTTTATTCCAAATACTAAGTGCTCCCTTTTTTCATGCTTTGGATGTCCAACTGACATCCAGAGGAAGTAAAATGACATAAAAGGAAGAATGTCTATGGGAGAAATTCCATTTAGATTGAAGCCAAAGGGAGTTTTGCTGTTGATTTCAGTGGTGTCAGGATTTTACCCATGTTGTATTTTAACAGTCTTGGGATATCTTTGCCGTACAGAGGGAGAGAGGTTGTTTATTCCATGGATTGAAATGTCACAGCAAAGCAGAATTTCGGTCAACAATTTTAATGATGTATAATTATTCATAGCTTTTGAAAATGTCACAAGTAGTTCCACTTCACGTGATAACATGTGCTTACCAAACAAATCCCGATGAACAGCCTTGATTCCCAATTCCTAAGTGTAATGTTGGAGGCTCCCGAGTGAAAGGAAAACAGTGTTTGAGATGTGAAAATAAGTGTATGTCAAAGAAGATTAATAATTATTAAGTAAGGAAAAAAAAAGGAGAATTATGCAGATGTCTAGCCTTCCAAGCTGTTATCCAGGGATTTACCTACAGAGCTTTAATTATGCTGATCTTAAAGTGCTGGCTTTGCTGTTTGACTTCCTGAAAAGACAAATACAATACAAAATAGGATAATAATCTCCACCTTGTGAGTTCATTTGAATCAGCTTTTACCATACAAATGCAACAGTACAGAAGCACAGTGTGTCTAACCCAGATTCTTGATCCTAAACAGTCCTTTGTGCAAGTCCAGAAGGACCAACAATGTTCTCTTACATGGAAATTTTGGAATTCCTTGGGTTATTCCCAGATGATGTAAAATAAGGATAACCAGCTCTTGTTATACCCCTTTATCCTTGAGTTGGGGATGTCAGGGTATGACTATAACATGCTAACCAGCCTCTTAACTCCAAGAGGAGCTAGAATTTTCAATCCAAGTAACAGCATCTTTGAGTTTGC
Source organism: Alligator mississippiensis (assembly GCF_030867095.1). Taxonomy (NCBI): domain Eukaryota; kingdom Metazoa; phylum Chordata; order Crocodylia; family Alligatoridae; genus Alligator; species Alligator mississippiensis. The sequence goes on along the minus strand of NC_081836.1, from coordinate 48,677,519 downwards.
CCTGACTTGTAGTAGTGTTAAACTGGCCCAAACTTCTCCAGAAGCAGACATACAGGTACCCTACACCTCATGCAGTGCTCAAAGTGCAGGTTGGCCAGACCTAAGAGTTGAGAACCATATTTTACTTCAGGTAAACCAGAAGCAGTAATGTGGGGAATAGAAAACCCCAAGAGGTGAAGTTCCTCCTGTGGTGGTTCTCCCACTACTTCCATTGGGTAGAGCTGGGATGGGAGATGCAAAAGATCCTGCAAGTCTTGGTGCAATGCCATGGACCTCACTAAGAGTAGGATCTGAGTCTTCTGCTGTTTTGTCCCATATGAGTAATGCCAGATCTATAGGGTTTTCCCAAATGGTCAGCCCATTTACAGTCAGCTTCCATAGCAGAAGAGTGGCTCCACAGAGGCATTCATATAGCTGAAGGTTATTAACACACACACACAAATGAACTAGTTGGTTGGGTGGACAGTGTACGTTTCTTCAGCCCAGAGCTGCTCTTCTCTTCTCTTCTCCTGGTGATGCTTGTTAAATGTTGGCTTTGTGCCCAGGTAACAAGACACAGAACTAGCCACGTGTTCATAAAGTGTAGCTGTGTCCTGGATACCTTCCTGTCCCTGGAGTATTTACACACAATAATTATAGCGGCGACAGGTTTATCTGGACCCTAACTGCATCTCAGACTCCCACAAGTCGCTTCAAAATTTTATGAAGGCAAGGATGTTGCAATGATACAAACAAACTGGCGTCTCTGCAGGCTCCTAGCCAGCACATGTGTGCCAGTAACAAATTACCCAATAGTCTAGTTTTAGCTTTGCTAAATTTTACAAAATGGGTTGTGCCATCTTTGAACAAAATGACTCCTGTCATCCACTATAATAAGAGAGGTTGACAGCAGTCATACTGCTCCAGAGTGATGAGCAGACTAAGAGAAGTACAGCTGAAAATCATCTGCATGACAGCAACGTGTTAACCCTTTCTGGTGAAAAACAGCCAGTCAAAAAATCCAGAGAAGCAGGCAGTGGAGGAAAAAATGTGGGGCCGAAGTGTCACTTTTGAAGAGCTCCATAATTCTGCCCCCTGGGAGTCAAGGATGATGAATTAAATGTCACCAACTGCATGTGATATGCATCCAAAGGTGCCAAAAAAGCTTGCTAAATGATCTAATCACTCCAGGAGGCCAAAGGAGCCTCAGCATCAAACGAGAACCATTCACCGAACCAAGCAGAGATCAACTATTATTAAATGTTAAGGAGAGGAAATTCAATCTTTTGGTTGGCTAAATATTTTGCTTGCTCACTTCAGGGAGTAACAGCACTTTCAAATGACCTGAGTCTGAATGAGAGAACATTTAGGCCTGTTTTACTTAAAGAAAAATAGGTCCACCTTTAGCAACTTTCCTTCTATGCTAATTCATTTCATCTAGAATTGAAAAATGCATTGTACTTCAAGGGATCAGCTGGAATGCTTACTAGGTAATGAACATTTATTAATAGTTTAATGAATATGCATGGAATAAAACATAAGGCTGAAATATGTATACAGTTAAAAAAAAAAAAAGAAAAAAAAGGGCTAACCTCCTTAGATTTCATAATGCGCCGTAAAAACAGGACATTATTAACCAAGGTGTAACTAGGAAGTTTTCACCCTGGACAGTAGTTGGGGCTGGGCTGGTGATGGTGGTGGCTACCAGTGATGTAACTAGGGGCAAACAGGGCAACTGCCCCAGGCACTTTAGGGGGTGGGGGCAAAAATAGTGGCTGCAGCTGTGAGATAGCGATCGCTATCATGTTGCAGCCGGAAATTGTCTGTGTCCCAGGCACCTGGCTGCATCTCTGTGCTACTGGTAGCTGTATTTTGGTGCACCCCTAAGTCTGCGCCTGGAGCTCATGTCCCACTCGCCAGCTTTTTGTTACACTACTGATCATTAAAGCATCAACCGTTACCGACAGCTCCCATGCAACAGTAGTGTTGCAGCTACCCTAGCTATTTCCCTGTCTTGCAGATAGTACTTGCTACCTGTTTTGCTAAAGAGAAGGAGGTGGAAGAAGTTATTGTAGGAGATGAAAATTCTTTGAGGGAAGCAAAAGGAAACAGGAAACTGGCTGTCAGAAAACCTCCAGCTAGAACTCGTGGGGTAGAGAATACAGCTGAGAGCATTGTCAACTGAAAAGCACAATTCTGTGAACAGCAGCTTTTTATTCTGTACCATTGTAACATATGGACTGCCATTACTGCTGGAAAGTTGCAGAAAAAAACTCACTGACACTCAAATGATATTGATAATGGAAGATGGATGCTCCTATTTCAGTAGTTTAGACCACATCCACTTGTGCAGCATTAAATGTAAAAATTGCTCCTATGGTCCAAAAATATGTGTGCGCGCGCTTACATGTGTGGACTACTGCTATTTTGCCACTTCACTGTTGGGTGCATTAGAAAACCAAGTAATACAGAAATAAATAGTATTACATTTTGTTTGTGATGAGAAAGGTTGTAGTCTTAATCTTGTCTGTATTTAGCTTCAGTAGTATATTGTGAGATTAATTGCCTTCTTAATTCCAGACAATATTCCTATCTAGCAAGAGTCCCATGAAGTTCTGCAGTATATGTGTGCACACAATTCTTACTTCATCTTTAAAAAATCTTTATGCAGATCAAGAAATGGGAGCACATGTATAAAGTCTAGTAAAAAAAAAAAAAAATTAAATCTTGTGTTACCTTCCTCATAACCCTAATCTTATTAATATAAAGCAATTTCAGAGATGGAGAAGAGCTGATAACAGCATTGGACTCATGAGATATTTCTGTTTTCCATCCATCAGGCAGGTAATTGTGGGAGTTATGACTTTGTTAGGCAGAAATGCACAGCTCTAAAGAACCGATAACTGAGCTTCTCTGCTGAGCAGACAATAGAGCAGCATCCAGTAATTGAATACATCAATAAGCTTTCACATCTCGTATAACTTCAGTGCGCTGGACAGGCTAGCATTAGACATAATCATATTTTGATCAGGAGAAAATAGAAGTTGGATGAAATAATATCAATTTTATTTACAGGGCAGGGAAGAAGCCATCCAGTCGGTGACAGAAAAATGATTTTTTTTATCTGGCTTTGATCTGGCTCTGGGCTTTGATTTTGTGGCAAATGGGTCTATAACTCATTTACACCAACTGCCAGGACCTTTCAAAGCACAGAACATTAAGCAGAATCCCGCTTGGAGGAATAAATACACAATCAGCATAATAAATGGTGACAAAACAGCCTGAGCTCACTCTTTACAACTCTAAGTTGTGACAGCCTACAGGGAGCGCTTGATATTCTGTACAAATGCAGTTTATTGATTTGCGATCTCCTGAGGCCAAAGAGCACATTTTGTGTGAGGTGTATGAATAAGGGTTTAATTCCAACCCCCCCCCCAAATATTTTTTTTTGCAACCGAAACATGGAGATCGTGGAGACAAGAAGGAAGATTATTAAGAAGAAAAGGGATCATTTCACATCTTTACTGAAACACAGGAGTCTTTTCATGGAAAAGCTGGCAAGTTTGTACAGTCTCACTGAGGTTATCAAAGGAGAGAGGCTGTACAGGGTGGCACAGAGTGGAAATGGGCTCTGTGTAAGGGTTGTAGTGCCTAGACCAAAATAGGATTCAAATTGGCACAGCATCTGGAGAAATTCATTATGCCTACATAAAGCCTAAGTGTTTTGCTGCTGTGCACAGGGAAATAGAGACCTGCTCAGAGATATCCAAATGCTCCACCCTCGGCACAGGATACAAGGCTACTGTCTAGGTCTATTGTTGCTACCAGATCATTGCAAGTGTGAATCTTGGGCCTTGCCCCTAGTGTGCCTCTCTACAATGTCTGGTCCCCAGGATCTTCTACCACTTCATAAAGTGTGTATTACTACCAAACTGTTTGGCTTACTCAGGCCAAGCCCCCGTGTATGGGTCATCTGGTGTGTATGACTGCATCAGCCTTCTTCACTGGAGTATATGCTACCCTTTAAAGTATATCATGTGTTGCTTATAGTGACCCAGTGGATTAAAAGGGACATTTACTATGTCTTCATGTGGACTAATGTGTATTAACTTATCCCAAAAAATCTTTCCCATGCCATGACATCCCCATGCTGGTGAACACTGTTAAGAATCCAGGGGAAAGCCAACCCAGTATTTCTATTCTAATAAGCAACTGGGTTTTTTTTTTGTATTAGCATTGTGTTGGCATTGGTGTTCCCAGTACAGTTATGATCTGGCTAGTGCTTCCTTTTGAATGTAGCCTCTAACTTGACTTTGTACTGAAAAAGGTCTAGGAGGTACAATGGAAACCAAAGTCTGGAAGCTGAAGATTTGGAAACCAGGCACAAAGTGTTAACAGTGACGCTAGAACAGCTTGCCAGGGGGGAAGTAAATTCTTTTGATGGCTTCAACTAGTAGCCTGCTGGATGCCTTTTTGGGAGACATGCTTTAATCAAACACAAGTTACTTGGCTTGGTACAGGGGGGAATGGGTGGAATTCAGTGGCTTATATTATACAAGAGCTCAACCGTGATCTTTAAAAAGGGTTGTCTGCCTTTAGGGCATATTTAATGCTGCAAACAAAATTTCCCAACCGTCTTTGCATTTGCTTTTGAACTAAAAAAGACATACTACCTCAAAATAATGGGGCTGTTAACATCCCTATTTGGGGCCTTTCATATCTCCGCTTCCGAATGTTTTGACGTTTGCTGGTCGTTTTCCCATTACACAGAGAATTTGCTTTGGCAGATATTAAGGGAACTGTTTCAAGCACTTGATCTATTTTAGACGGCAGCTAAGGCTGCTATTGGCTCTTTAGCACCACTCCTAACTTATTTCAATGGGGTGTTTGTGTTCTAAAATACCCGGCATGTTATACGCTGGGTTTTGAATTTGGGAACAATAAAGGGGACATTGCATCAGCATGTTGAATGGTAATGGAGCCAAAGGGATTGCCACCCAGACACTAGAAATAGAAAATGAAGGGCCTGACCCTGTTAATGCATTAGTTACCCAGCAAGCTTCTAAAGCCCTGGCAAGCTAGGGATGCTGTCTGCACAGCTGGCTGACGCACCACAGAAGGTTAGAAAGAGAGAAAATATAAGCATTCTCAGTGCACAGATTTCAGAGAAGCCAGATAGGAGAAGAAGTCTTTTAACAGAAGCTCCTTGCATCTTTCAACCTATAACTACCTAATTTGTGTCTATCTGTTATGGACCAAATAGGACTGACACCTGGCTGCTACTGCATAGGGATGAATGGACTGTCAATCCAGATACCAATTTAAAATAAAACGGTCCCAAATTTGTGTGGCTGCCCTCAGTGGCAACTCCACACATTTGAATCCATCAAGCGGAGTAACCAAACAAAGTCAGTAGACGAGAGAGGGCAAACGAGACCATTTTGAGGAAGGACTCTCAAAGGGAATTTGCCCTCTGAGCTGTTAAAATATTTGCAGCTAATTCAAGCAAGTAAATATTTTCCCTCAAAAATTTTTTTTGGATGTTACAATGATTGTGCAGCAATGAAACTACCCAGCTCCTTTCAATGGAGGAATAAGCGCAAAGAGCACTGAGCTGGCACATCATTACTTAAATCGTAATATATTAGCAGTTATAAACTCCGCGGGACCTGCAGACAACTGTGGTATTGGAAAACAATGAATCAGACATTTTGCAAATACAGTTCTGAGTGGCTAATAAGAACTTCACTTGAGAATCTTATTAGCATGACCACATTATCATCTTGCATGCTCAAAAGTGACGTGATGCATTAAAGTTAGGGGCCCTGGTATTGAGTGTCTTGCAGGGTATTTTAGCATGATAGAAAGCCTTTTCTTTTTGAAGTGTAATCACAATCTTAACCAACTAATGAAAAATCTGGCTTTGAACCCAGTTTGTTCCACGAGGCTTGCAAGATTATATTTATACTTATTTTTATTGTGCTCATTTATCTCCACTGGAATTTTGATGCAGGGGATAACATTTCTCCTTGGAAGACAGTGCATTCATTTTTTCTGCCAGTTTTGTCAGGATCCTCATCTGGTGCACAGATTAATTGGCACTGGGATATTCTGCAGGGAGGGAAAACTGTTTAGAGAACATGACTGCATGCTAACTTCTATGGTAATGGACAAGTAAAAACAATTGCAGTTCATGTAAGCCCTTCTTGAACATCCACATGTGCATTAATGCACTGTAGTTACAGCACATTAAGTTTAGTACCTGTAATAACAGGGTGCCTGTACATGAGAGCGGAGTCTGCTCCGACATGCTGTAATTATGCAGGACAGCAGAGCAGACTCAATTGATTATTACCACACTTCAGCAGCCTTCTGCATCTCATGTACCAGTGTCCCTGGGCTTCCAAATGGCAACAGGGGCACTTGAACTAAAGCTCGTCGAATGCCCCCACTGCCAGTTCAAGCCCCAGCTGCCATTGTGTAGTGCAGGGACGTTGATACACAAGATGCTGCAGCACCTCAATTAGAGCAGCTCCTGGAGCCGCTCTAATTAAAGTGTGCATCCCACCCCAAAGCAAATGTAAAAGTGCCCACCAGTACTAACACAGTGCACAGTAACCGCGTTGAATAACTACTGTGCAGTAGCACCAGTGCATGCCTTGTTAGTGATGCTAATGCGCAGTAGACTAATTCTACTGCACATTAGCATAGCTTTTGCCGTGATGTGCTAATGCGCAGTAGAATTAATCTACTGCGCATTTAGCATCTTGTGTAGACACGCCCACACTGAACTCCCACAAGCTCACACTCCTGGTATGGTGATAACAAATGAAAGGGTTATTCAAGGATGGACTGCATCCAAAAATTGGCATCCTTTGCCTTCATGACACCATCTTCTGTGACTTCCGGGTGGGTGTTTCACAGTGTCCAAGCCCTTGAGACAGGTGTGGATGAAAAGTGGACCCATATTGCAGGGGGAGCAAGACTAAGGATGGGTCCCACTATTGTACAGCAAAGGTTCCCTTATTTAGTTGGAAGAGTCATTCGTGAGCTCTACATTTCTGAGAAGGTGTAGAAGAGAAAAAACGTCTCTCTATTCAAGCCATAGACACAGTGCCTGTTTCCCTTTAAGCAGATGTGGAGTCAAGTAGCGACGCCATGCACTGGTTCTAAGAAAGTCACTGGAAGTTGTGCAAGTGGTTAAAGCAGAGTATGGACTTCTGTATTCGATGTATAGAGCTCCTGAGCCATTTTGTAGCCGGCACTAAATTCCAATAATTTAAATAACAGGTCAGCTTTAATGTCATGTTAAATACACTACATAGAGAAATTTTTAAATGCCTATTTTTAATTAAATAATTAAGTTTCCAGACTTAGCAAAAGAAAAACTATTTGTAACTGGAGCAAAATGGTTCTCTTTTCTTGATTTTTGTTTTGTTTTGTTTTTTGGAAGGCAAATAACTTTTTAAAAACCATTTAAGCCATTTTTATAATTCAACAAAACTGCTTTCTGCCCTAACGTCTTATGCGCTCAGTTTAAAATGGTTTGAAATTAAACCCTAAAATTGGACTTTGTAATGGGGAATAAATCTTAAGAACAGTGGCACTAATAAAGCATTTAAAAATTCAGTTTGAAAATTACACAGCCGTGAAAATAATTAATTGTTTTAGTGACCGCATTAATATTGCTATCATGCTATACATTATACTCGTGTTTATTTTCTGTCTGCTTTGACCATTTATTTTATGAAGGTACAGGCCTTTCATCTTGCTTTGACCTGTCCAAAAATATAAATTATCACAGTATTAAAAAAGCTTTTTGAATCATCATCAGTCCTTTCAGAGGTTTAGTCTGTCTGATCAATTTTCTTTTATTGACTTCTCTGTATTTGGGATGGCTCTTCATATTTTTGTGAGTGACTAATCTTGAATAATCTTGGGATTCATTAATTTGACTGAGATCTTAATCTCATTCTCTAAAAACCACATGTGTATTTAAAATACTGTTTCAATTTGGTCTGCAAATGATCTCCAAGTGTTTCAGATTGTGAGATAATCCGTAATTAACTGGGCATTTTGCTGACTTTCTGCTTTGTCATTAGTTTGTTTTTGTAAATCAAAGTACATAAAGATCCTCGTTAAATACAAAGAAATACAAACACAATCTGTAACATTCCTTTACTGCTTTGCTTATTACTCATTACTACAACTGTGTTGTTCACTGTTTTTTCTCTTCATTGTAGCACCCAGAAAAATCATGCTTTGCTTTGACAGTACATGAATGATCTTTATTGGCTTCAGGAGAAAGAGGGTTGTTTTTTTTTAAATTATTGCTATTTTAGCAGAAAGGAGGTTTAATGAGACTTGGATTGGGTGAAGGATTATTGGAAAGAATAAATTTTGCTTTGAGTAGTTACAGATTTTGGGGGGAAACAATTTTCATGCAGTGGCTAGTTTCATAGTTTCATAGATGTTAGGGTCAGAAGGGACCTATAAGATCATCGAGTCCGACCCCCTGCCATGGGCAGGAAAGAGTGCTAGGGTCAGATGACCCCAGCCAGGTGTCTGTCCAATCTCCTTTTAAATACCTGCAAGGAAGGGGACAGCACCACCTCCCTTGGAAGCATATTCCATATTTTGGCAACCCTCACTGTAAAAATTTTTTTCCTGATGTCCAGTCTGAATTTGCTGTCTTCCAGTTTGTGGCCATTATTTCTAGTTACCCCAACGGGCACCCTGGTAAACATTGTATCCCCTATTTCTTGGTGTTCCCATTGCCTGTAGGTGTTATAGGGTTTTGGCCACTTTTTGGTCAGTGCCTTGCCTTGTAGAGATGTCAGGGTGAGATTGGGTTTTGGTGCCACCTAGATGGTTCAGGCGCTGCTCCTAGTCGCCTGCCATGTCTTTGATGTTTGTTGATGGAGAGGAAGTTCCCTGTAGTTGGCACAAAAGGGGTCTTGACCCTGGTCTTTCTTTGTGGGGCTTCAACCTTGCCTTTACCCCACTCTTACCACATCCATGTCCTGGGCAAACACTGCTCTCTGCAGGTCTTCCCCTGGATGAGCTCATCTCATCCACGATGCCCTCCTCAAACATGGGCCAGGTCTTCCTGGCCATCAATCTTTCCCATGTCAGTCCCTCATCTTCAGGCTAGCTCTTGGGCAACTAAACCTGCCCTGGCTGGGGCTAACTGTAACTAAGGAAAACTTAAATGAAAAGTGTTTGGCATTTGCCAACGGGCTCCTAGGATTCCATCTCCCTGGACCCACTAGGTCACTTGGGGGTGGGGGAAAATGACTCCCACGCAGGGCTCTGTAGCTTCCTGTGTCTCCCTCTTTGCTGTGCTGCCTGAGGGTGCTGACAGTCCCTTGTCACCAATCCCCACCACAGTACCTGCGCTCCCTGGTGTGGCTGCGGCTCTGTTCCTGGGTGTCCCAGGGAACTGTTTCCTTCCAGTGGAGCTCCCCGGCATACCTCCAATCCTGGGGCTTGGCTTGTGCTTCTCACTCCATCTGCCAGGGGCCTCTGGCAGATGCTCAATCTCTCTTCTCTGCATTTGGGGCTGTTGCTCACTGGCTCCACAGCCGGTGTCTTCTGGCCGGTGTTCTGCTCCACACTCTGTGGCCCCACAGGTATATCTCCGGCTGCTTTTTGAGCAGCCTGCCCCTCTCTGGAACCATGTCCCCTGAGCTCGCTGATTCGCAGTCTCAGGCTGAGCCTGCATCAGCATCTCTCCCCAGCTGCTGTTCCTCTTCACCCCTGCAGTAAGTATTGGGGCACATTGGATGGGGGTTTGGGACGTGTTGGGGGGGGGGGGGCTTTTGCCTCCCCTCTCACACACCTCTTGTGGAGGCTGAAGAGATTCAGGTCTCCCAAATTGGTCCACATAGGGGTTTTTTTGTAGGCCTTTAACCAGAGAAGTGGCCCTCCTCTCACCCCACTCTAGGCCATCCACATCCTTCCTGAAGTGCAGTGCCCAAAACTGGATGTAGTACTCCATCTGCGGCCTAACCAATGCCAGATAGAGGAGAAGTATCACCTCCCTGGACCTGTTTGTGATGCACCTACTTATGCAAGAAAGGGTGTGGTTAGCTTTGCTTATTACCTCATCACACTGGTGACTCATGCTTATTTTGGAGCCAATTACGACTCTGAGATCCCTTTCCGCAGCTGTGCTACTTAGAGTGGTACCTCCCAGGCTGTAGGAGTGTTGATAATTCTTCCTTTCTGGTGCAACACATGACATTTATTCTTGTTAAGCTGCATCATATTCTGTTTGGCCCATTTCCCCAGCCTGTTGAAATCAGCCTGGATTTGCTCCCTGCTCTCTAGTTTGTTTACCTCCCCCTATAGCTTGGTATCATCAGCAAACTTGGACAGGATGCTTTCTACTCTCTCGTCCATATCACTAATAAAGATATTGAATAATACCAGTCCCAGGAATAAGCCTTGGGGGACTCAGCTGCTGACATTTCTCCAGGTAGAGACTGACCTGTCCACCACCACTCTCTGGGTGCATCCCATAAGCCAATTTTTTACCCACTGGACTGTGTAATAATCTACATTGCAACTGTTTAGTTTACTTATAAGAATTGGGTGCGACACTGTGTCAAAGGCCTTTTTAAAATTTAAGTAAATAACATCTACCTCTATTCCTTCATCCAAGCATTTTGTGACCTGGTCATAAAATGAAGCCAGGTTAGTCAGGCAGGATCTGCCTGCTATGAACCCATGCTGATTGCCCCTTAGCATTATTTTACCGGCTGGTCCCCCACAAATGTGATCCTTAACAATTTTCTCAAAGGTCTTGCCAAGGATAGAAGTGAGGCTAACCAGCCTATAGTTACCCAGTTCCTCCTTCCTCCCCTTCTTGAAAATAGGGACCACACAGGCCCTTTTCCAATCATCCAGGACCTGTCCTGAGCACCACGAGTACTCAAACAGTTGCCAGTGGCTCCGCTATGACACCAGTTAATTCCCTAAGTACCCTAGGATAAAGATCATCAGGGCCTGTTGACTTAAATACATTCAACCCCCCAGGTGTCCCTTTACTAGGTCAGCATGAACAGTTGGTGGGTTGGTATCTATCCTGGGCTTACTTAAAATCCCAATGGGATGTGTATATGTATTCATGTCCAGGGACATGGATGCAAAGATATTGTTTAGAAGCTCTGCTTTGGTCATCCTATCTGTTACCAGTTGCCCTAGTTCATCCTGAAGGGTCCTACAATTTTTTAGACATCTTTTTAAAAAGATCTCTTGGCCATCTATTCTAAGGCACTTTAAGCAGTTAAAATGCCTAGTGGGTGCCTTGTGTGATATTGCCAATGGCACATCAGGTTAGACAACTACACTTCCAAAAGTGATCAGGATTCTTTGTTTCCATTTTGAGGCACCTTAAAAAAAAAGTCCAGTGTGGAGTCGGCTCAGCTCTGTCTCAGAAATGGACCTTTTTAAGAGCTGCCAAAGATGGAGGCACTGTCAAGCCATTAGTCACCGATGAAAGAAATCTGGGTAAAGAGAACTGAAAATCATTCCCTTATGTACTTATAGGTAGAAGAAATACTTATCCTCATTCCCTACTAAATAGGGACAGAAATATATAGGCAGAGCAGAAGAGTTATAGTCCTGATGAACAAATCAGGAATAGTTCAGGTAAATAGTATTGCCCTCCACATACGAGTCGACCAGCTCAGATTTTTAGGAAAATAACTCATAAGTTAAAATCGACCATCTTGGAATAATTGTATTCCCATATGGCTGAACAAGCTGCTGTGCATGGCATGGCAGATGAGGGCAAGATTACTTCTGGATGCCTGCTCCATCAATTGATCTGCAGTTGCATTTGATTCTAAGGTAGATACAATAGGTGTCTAACGGCTATTAAAGTGACCCACATGTACATCGTGAGTTGGCCATCCTTGTTGGGACTTCAGCACCAGGATGCAGTTATGCATTTATGATCTAGATACTGCTGACCAGAGGGACATCATAGACATTGATGATGACTGGAAAATGACAGTGCTGAAACACTGGTGACTCCAGAACAAATATAAGTAGCATGGGCATACTTAGAATGTGCAAAAACAGCACAGCAGGTCAAACCTCATCATTATGCACCTGACCTGTGCTAGCTAGTTTATTTAATTATTATCTTCAATTAACCTCCTGCCTTGTTCCATTTGACTTTAGATGCAACCAGCACAAACCATTGCCTCCATGTGGAACTTCTACTCTTGGTCATTGGAAGCATCAATAAAACCATATGGGTTTTTTTTTTAAAGCAAGCTGGAGGACATACAAAAATAACCTGGAATACAACACTGATCACCCCACAGCATCACATCCCATTTGAAGAAGGGTACAGATGTTTCAGGAACAGTCCACAGCTATCTCCAAAATGGCTACCACCAAACATACATTGCGTATGCCATAACATAGGACTGTTGCACTACTACACCAGTATGAGTTGTTGGGTGTTCCTAACACAGCAGATCAATCAAGCTGATCAATTTAATGCTGCCTGATGCTCCTGCTTGGAAAAAAAATAAGCAAAAGAATATCAATGTTTTATCAGGAAATGCTGGAGTCTAATCCCTTGTCTTGCTGTGACCCAACAGGTACCAGATCCAGCTTGTCCACCACAGATATTTGTCTAGAAAGACATCTATCTCAGTACCAAAGCTTGGTGGTACTCTGCCTTGAATACTAGGTCTATGATGCTAAACTGATTGAATAGTGCAAGCAGGCACAACCAAAACAGACTCCAGCATAGTCCATTTGTTCAACCCTTCTGTTGCCTGTGAATCGAGTGTAATTCCAAATGGGAAGCAGCTGGAATATGAACCATATCCAATTTAATTTGGTGTGATGCTGAATTGAGCTTTGACCTTTCACACTTAGAGAACAGCTGTCAAAGTTAACAGACAATAACCTCAGTAAACTAGCTGACTCCGTGTGGGGTGCATACACTCGCACACTATGAACATCCATGCTTACCAGCTGCTACCTAACTACATGATGTTGTGTCATTTATCACATACAATATCCTTGCAGATGCAATTGCACTGCATTGAGCATCTTGTCAAAAACTCTCCATCAAGCTTGTCAGCCCTGAGCAGCATAGCACAAGCTCAGATAAGTCATGAGGATGCATATTAAACTAATGAACCTTGTGACAGTCCAGGTCTGCCCTTTTTCCATATGTTTCTCCAACCCACACACAGTTCACTTGTCATTGGGATGATCCTTGTGGCCCAACATATTGTGCTAGGACAACATATAGTTAAGCTAGCAAAAGGATTGGTCTTCAGCAAGGGCAGAAAAAGAGTTGATCCAACTGCCCACTGTTGTAGTTTTGCCCTTCCACACAAGTTTGCCCTCTTGAAATAGGTTCAGGATTGGCCAAGTTCACCAGTCTGCACTAAGCGGGGAGCCAGAATAACATCCCACAATATGGATGCGAACATTTACAGATAACAATGCGCATGGTTGATGACAGCCTTCTACTGAGACTTAAGGTCAGTTTGACCCTGTTGAATGCTGCCAAAGGAGCCATTATTTGTCTCGACAAGAGGAATATTGGCTAAGTAGGTAGATTTGCAAACTGAGTGTGTCCAATACTACTTTCTAATCAAGGCATCTAGCTTGTTTCATATCATATGCAAAACTGCATTCCATTTTGTATTTATTACTTTTCAGTGATACAGAGGTAGTTCAACACACGTTCAGTTAAACTACTGGATCTATACACATATATGGAAAGTAAACACCTGTCCATTACTTTTAATTACTTTTTTCAGAAGTGGAAGAGGAAAATGAAGCATTCAACCATTTTGGCCTTAATGTTAATTATTTTCAATAAAGAATAGTACCACCTGTCTACTGTAGCAGAAAACATATGTTCAGTACAATAGCAGGAACACCAAGTGCAGCATGGCTCATTTTCAAAACCCAAATGATTAATCTTTTTTGTAACAAATGCTTAGGAAATATTACTTCGGTTTTAAAGGAAAACAGCCACTATCTCATGGAAAATGAGTTCTGTATATGCCATTACTCCCTGAACTCTAAACTGCGCAGTGGGAATATCTACATGAGATGCTAGGTCACTCTAGTGACGAGCTATGGTGATATAGCATCAGTGGGCACTGACCATGATGGCGATGCTATATCTCCATAGCAATGAGCTCTATGTCACTGTAGCTCATTGCTATGTTAACGTAGCGTGTAAAAATAATGATGTGCTTCTGGGACTGCGCAATACTACTACTGAGCAGTCATTTAGTACTTGCTTAGCAGTACCAAATGTGCAGTCCCAGGCCCACGTAGGTGTGCCCGCTGTGTATGATGTGCATTGTACACTATTCCAATACTTTATGTAGTATTTTCATCTTTTCCATATGGGGAAACTGCACAGACTCTCCTACCTCCATCAATGCAAAAAAAAAAATCTATTTAGATGCTGCTTTTACTGTTGCTTCACTGTTTACTACAAGTGAAAACGTGGCCCTAGTAAAGTAAACATGAAGCACTGCGATGAACTTAAATGGGTTTAGATTTTCTCCCTGTTTCAACATCTTTCTAAGTCTCTTTAATGAATTTTCCAGTGTATTCAAGCTCAGAATCTGTATTTAGGTATGTTTATGATTAGATTCCACCCAGCAGAGAAATTAAGTGATTATGCCACATTATCTATGGAAGTGCGATTTGTACCTTCATCTCTCACTTGTGAAGCATTTTCAGCACTGCTCCCTCCTGAGCAGGGATTGAGACACCATGGAAAATCAGACTAAGTATTTTGCATAGTAGATCTTTCCTTGAAAAAAATGAAACATGGGCTATAAGTGAGATGAACAATACAACTGGTAACATCTCTCCAAAAATGCTACTGGTTTGAAAGCACAATCACAATGTAACTAATCCGGACAGGATGAACTGCAAATATTAAAATTAGTACAACCTTTTCAATTTGCATTCACTTGCACCCTCTTTTAGAGTCTGCAGTTTACAAAACGCCGTGCATAGCGTGTGGGGCTGAGTATCTGCAAATTCTGTTGCTGCTACCCACCACCCTACCATATCAAGTCCCCTAGTGGTTTCCAAATTATTTGGAAAGCAAACACAAATGGAACAGAAAGTTAGATGAATGAAAACTTTCCTTCTGAATTTCCATGAGTACTCAGGGAAATATTTCTGTTCCATATTCATTTTTGAACTTAGAAAAAAAAAGGCAAATGGATAGTATGACATTATTTTGGTACCTATCACACTACTGCTATTTGTCATTAAAAAGAAAAAATTGGGGTGTGGTATGATGTTGTTCAGTCGTTAGAATTCATTTCTGCCCGCTTTGCATTTAAGTTAATATCAGTTGTTTGATAGAGATACCTGTTTTCTGCTACTTTCCATTACTAGTCTTGAGGAAAAAACATTTGAATTAAAAAATTACTTAACAAAGACATCTGTCAGGGGTAATCCATTCTTTGGACACTGATCTAGCACTGGTAGTGATGTGATTCTAATGTAGTCTTACTGCTGCATTTACAAATCTATCAATTTGTCAGCAGACTTTTTGATTAAAGGAATTGTCTATTTTTGCTAATGGGTTCATGGACTTGCTCCAAATGCATTTAAATAAGTGTATTTCCTCTTGGATTTGAGTTCTTCATTTATTCTTTTCCTTACAGTTGGTTTTCATTGCTCTTTCCAACCATCAAACAATATATTCTATTGGTCTCAGGGGACACGATGGATGCATGTCAGGGATCCAGATTGGGTCCCTGGTTGTCAGGTTGGTCCCTATACAAATAGGTAATTTAGGAGCTGGTTCCAGGAGAACTCCTTTAGGAGGTTCACCATTTCTGTTATGGCCTTAGCAGTCCAGCAGTCTTTTGATACTTCTGCTTAGTCACCTGATGTCCCCTGTTGTTCCTGCCCCTGGTCATCTATTCATTCTGTCCCTGATGGGATGACCTTTATCCACTAAACTTTTTTTGTGTCTTTTGGCTGACTCGTTTTTCTTGTTCCTGAAATATTCCCTGCTTTCTATTTGCAGTCTTCCCAGCAAATTCTCTGTAGATGTTGGTGCAGAGGGTATCTGAAAGGTATATGTGAAAGTGAGCTCCTTTTGCCTCTCAGAAGATAACTTGGCACATTGTCTATTGTGTGGCTTCCCACAACTACTGTTAAATGTCCCCTGCTTGCACCAGAGACTTAACTTATATTAGCCAAATAGGAAATCTGATGGGCAGTGATTTCTCATCTATGGATTTGCCGGGTTCTTTGCAGTTTCTCCGCTATGGGCTAGTTCATGACATAGACTGCTTGGAGCATTACTCATTCATTCTGAATACAAGTATTTGCATAATTTTAAAGGAAAAACAATATACATTGTAATAGAAACACAATAGTTTTTTTCCCAGAAGCACGTACTTCACACAGTGTTGATGTTTCTTTTAAATTCTACTCCTTATGTGTCTGGTACTATAGATAAGTATTACAGATAGCTGATGGGGTTTTGTATAGGAACTGGGTAGGGAGAGGACTGAGCTGTCTGGACACAAATTCCTCAGTAACCACAAATCAGGAGATGGCTTCTTTGTGGAGGTAAAGTCAAGGAGGAGAAACCACATGGAGAAAAATAAAAATGTATTTATTTATACGTTTTAAAAAATAAACATAATGTAGTAGTGGTTTGTCCAGCACTTCTTTAACATCTCCAGATCCTTTTTAGTTTATACTCATGTAAATAACATTTATAAATTGTCCTCTGTGTTTTTAACTTCTCTTGCTCTCTGCAGTCTTCTGTATAGTGGTATTTTCCAGTGTCTGAATCAATATTTTTCAGTGATCAAGTGCTTTTACTATGAAAAGGCTTTTAGTACTGTTATGAAGCAGTCAATAATCATGGCTGACCTTTAAAAACTCTCAGGCCTTTATTCTACCCACTTGAAAAAGTGAGTCTATAATCTACTTGTGTGTTTTTAAGTGTGCTTTAAAGTGAGTATGTAAACAACAACAAAGACCTGGGCTTTTAATAGAGCCTCTTGTGTTGCAGACAGGTTTAATTTGAGTATTACATTATTATCTTCCACAGAAAAATCCTGTGCTAGTCAGCAGAGAGGGTCAAAGTTAAAAGAGAAGTCACACTGAAAATAATGCATGCATTCATGTCATTGAATGACTTGAATTCCCTGAGCACACTTTTTCTTTGCTTGAAAACCTGTTTTGACAGAACATTTTTGACCACCTCCAAATGTTATGTGAATTAAGGAGATCCAGCTTCACTTCAGGTAGTGTGCAAATTGCAGCATTTTTTTTATGTAGCATTTCTCAGTCTGAGGGTCCTTTAGGCCACAGAAGGGAAAATGTGCCCGATCTAATTTCGTGGCCCAAGTGGTGGTTCAGTATGCAGCTTTCAAGTAGAAAGTAGAAGGGCTGAAGGAAGAAAAGACCACGGGGTAAATGAAAACTTGAGACAGGTATTAGCACCTAAAGAAAGAAAGACAGGCAGAAGAGCTGCTTCTGGTGACAGGATCTAGATGCCTGGCTGAGGTACAAGAGGAAGACGCCTGTGTGTCATTCATTACCGCTCATGTGCAGAAAAGGAGGATGTGTGTACACTCCATACAGAAACAACTTACACTAGAAAAATATGAGGCAAGATTTTTGGGGGGTGATATCTTTTAATGGGCCAGCTACATGGTTGGGATCAATTTAGACAAGCTTTTGAATGCATGCATTCTTCTCCAGGTCTGAGCCAGGTCCCAAGAATGCCTTGCATTTGAAAACATATATAGCTCTACTCGTGCAGTTGGTCCAATAAAAGATATCACCCCCAAAAAATCCAGGCCTCTTGCATAATTCCTGGACCATCACAGCTACAACACCACTCCAGAGCTGATAGGAAAACGCCTGATTCTAGGAAAAGTCTTGCTTTCTGCTTTTCCTTCTTTCAGCACGAATTCTGCCATTGCTGAGCTAGTGAGCAATTAATGCCAAAAGGAGCTAGAGAAGGGCCAAAGATTTCAGCCAAGCAGACATATTGAGAGAGAAAATCATCACCACTTCCCAGTTTCATGGTCCAACTCCACCACGTGTAATCTGTCTCCTTTCTGCAACAGAACTATGGGCTAGTCCGGTCCCCTGGAAAAGGGCTCTCTTTAGCTCTCAGTAGGGACCTACCAAATTCATGGCGGGAGTGGGCCATGCAACGGCTCCTTTAATCTTGAAGGTTCCTCTGTGTGATCCCCTCCCCACCCCACCGTTGATTGGTGGAGGGACCCTGCTGCTCACCACTCATTTCTGATCAGTGGGGAGGCAAAAACCACAGTTTTAAATATGGTGCTGTTTTTTCTGCTCACTACGGATTGACGAAGGGACTCGGGCATCCCTGCTGTTTGTTGCTGACTGGCCGGGAGGCAAAAACCGCATCCTATTTAAAACCATGGGTTTTGCCTCCTGACTGATCAGGATTGAGCAGCAAGCAGTGGTGGGGGGAGTGCACGGGGGAACCTGCAAAATCAAAGGAGCCACCACGCATCCTACTTCTGCCGATTATGCAGGTTCCCGCGTGCATGCTCCCCACCCCCACCACTCACTGCTCACTCCTGATCAGCGGGAAGGCAAAAACTGTGGTTTTAAATATGGTGTTTTTTGCCTTCCGGCCAGTCAGCAACAAACAGTGGGGCTGCCAGGGCTCCTTGGCCAATCAGCAGCAAGCAGCAAAAATGGCACCATATTTAAAACTGAGGTTTTTGCCTCCCCACTGATCAGGAACGAGCAGCGAACAGTGGGGCCCCTCCACCACTCAATGGTGGGGGGGCACCCAGGGGAACCTTCACGATTAAAGGAGTCGCTGCACAGCCCACTCGTGCCATGAATTAGGTAGGCCCCTAGCTCTCATCTGTTACCTTACTTGGTTTGCAAACTTGGCTCTGCCTTATATATTGCTTTACCAAGGCCAAAGCTACACATGTTTTGTTTTCTTATATGGAAACACATATGTTGCACACACATGTGGCAACAAAAGAAATCCTTGTGGAAAGCATCCTCCAGAAATAGCATTTGTTGAAATTAAATGAAGTATAAACCACTGTGCTGCAAATGGCCATTCATGAACCTCATACGCAGTGTCAGGATGGTGATCTTGCCCTTAAAAAGTCTTGAAGAAGACTCCACAGCTTTTCCTTCCTTAGTTTTTTTTTGTGTGTCTAGATGACTCCTTTGATGCGAAGACTCCTTCTCCAGAATCAACAACATCTATCAATGTCTAACATTCAGGAAAGTGACATAGTTCAGGAATATTTCATAGTAGCCAGTACAGAAATGAAAGGGGATCTTTGTGCTAAGTGCTGGTAGCAGGTATTTTATTACCCATGTCTCCCTCTGCAAAATCAAATTCATGTTTTGCTTAGGATAGAGAAGTATCTTATTGCAGTAAGTCTATTGATTGATGACTACTACACTGTCATCTACAAGTGATGACTCTGCTGCAGATATATTGGCTGGGTTTGCTTTCAGGATGTAATTAAAGACAAAATAAAATATTACTGGAGATATTACCAAGGCTATGACATTTTCCACACTATCCTTTCAAAGCTGTGATAATTAATTGATGCCTCATTATTAGATTATTGTGAAAGATGGACTAGAGTATGAATTTCAGCTAAACCTACAGTATCATCAACCAACACACACTAGTTTAACGGTTCATAAACCAGCTGTTTAATTACCTTAACATGACAGATAACTTAAAAAAAATAAGCTACACTCTTCACTTCTGCCAAAAGGTTATTGCCAAATATAAGCTTTCTTGGTAGAGTCCTATTTTTAATGGCAGTTCTCCTAAAAAATGATGTTTTTTCACATTTTGTTGCAGACAGGCTGCTTGTTCTGAAGTCAAAATTTAGCATTAGCACTCTGTGCAGCAACCTGGAAACAAAAAAGGTTCTGCATTCAGACTTGATGTACTTCTTCTCCAGCTGCTTTTATTTGTAAGTTCAAGTCACAATTTTATAACTGATTTATCTGTATAAATCACTGAAAAAAATAGTTACACGAATTAAAGAAAGGCATCTTTAAAGGGTTTCCTATGGTGACTGTTGCTAAGGAAACCTCCCTCTTCCAATAGCTCTTGGGATGCTGTTAGCATCTGAAATATATGTGTTTTAAGCTCATACACTCAATAGACCAAAATTGGAGGTGACAGGTAAGGGGGTATAAGTCATGTTGTGTCCCACTTATAAAGACAGGAATGAGCTATAGTGAAAACAAAGGGATTCTTCATTCAGGACACTGGATACACAGATGCTTAAGCTCCATAGCTTTTCTAACTTCCTGACTGAGAAATGCTGCCTGCATTGTACTTTGTAAAGTCTGTGTACTGGCCCAGATCATGGGTGGCTACACTACTATTTACATCAGCATGTGGCTGTAGAGGAACCTAAGTAGGTGCAAGCCAACGTGCTGAATGTCACTTAAAAATGCCCAGCGAGATGTAGTAAAGATGCCTAAACTGCTGCAGTTGATGCAGACACTGTTAATGTTTAAGTGAAGGGTGCGGCTGGAATTTTTATGTGCTATTTTACCTAGGTGCTTTTCAGGTATGATCTACCTCTCTGTCCTAGGTACAACATCATCCTAGGTTCAAAAGTGTTCCATGAGCTATTGAACTAGGTCCCCATTATCATAGTATCTGAACACCTCATGGTCTGTAGTGCAGGGTTGCCAAACTCAACTTGCCCCGTGGGCCAAATGAACAGCATTGGGATGGATGAACCACCCAGGGCTGACCCTGTGGCCTGGATCAGGCCCACAGACCTCCCTCCCACCCCATGCCAGATCCAATGCTTATGGCACTCACTCTAGTTCCAGGACTGGCCAGAATGGGTGTTGCTTGCAGTGCACATCCCAGACTGGTTGGAGTAGGCACCATGTGCAGCTTGTATCTTGGCCTGGCCAGAGTGACCACTACAGGCGCTGGATCCAGCATGCAGGTGGAGGGGGGAGGAAGGAGAAGGCCCAAACTGGCCCAGCATGGAAGCCAGTGTAGAGTACTGCGTGTGGCATGTGGGTCAACTCAAGACCGTGGACCAGCACCGGGGGTTTTAGATGTGGTCCTAAGGGCCAGATCTGACCTACAGGCCTTGCCTTTGTCACTCCTGCTGTATTGTATTTATCCTCAAAGTGCATTGATGAGCAGGGCAGTTGTACACTGTGAGATAGAGACGAAGGGCTTAATTTTAAGGTATTATATATCAGTTGATTTAGAAACATGCCTAATGGGGTTTTCAAAGTACATTGGTACTTAACTTTCAGGGAGTTAATGAACTTTTGCCAATCACACTGCAGTGTCTATTGGTAGCCTGTTCTTTAAAAAATCTGGTCCTGAGTGATATATCCATACTTCCACAGGAAATCAATGGCAGAGCAGGGAAATGACACTGAATCTCACTAGTTCCTAAGAACTAGAGATCTCGAGATCAGGGCTGTCCAAGTGGCAGCCCATATTTGCAGTCCTCAGGCTCCTGCCCAGCTGTTGCTCTTCTCATTGATCTAGGATTTCTGAGGTCCCACTTCATTCTCTGGCTTTTGCTGGGCAGTACAGAGGACAGTGCAGTGTGACCCAGGGAGCTGAGGATGAGCCTGAGGACATGCACAGGATGCAGCAATGGGAGTGGGAGTGCAGATTCATGGTATATTATGTTGGAGTTCTCGCACTGTGTGTGGCCTGGGGAGCAGGAAGCTGTGGCTCACCTTGACCCTGGCCACTTAGACATTGGACTGCCCTACTTTAGGTCATTAACATGCTGGTCAACTTTCAAGAGGGGGAGTTGAAGGGACCAGTTTGGCCTCCCAGAAGAGGTCTGCCCAGCAAGTCAGATCCCAGACAGAAGTGGAGTGGAAAACAAGTATGAACTTAAAGAAAATGCCAAACTAGGGGGGAAATGAGAGCTTTTCCTGAGAAAACAGTGATGCTTGTGATGTACAGCCTCACTTTCCCTTTAGGACTTGCAGTTTTGTTCCTCTTCCCAGAGGCGTAGCAGTGGGCTGTCTATAGTTGCTGCAGTCACTAGAGCAGTAGTGGTTGCAGTTGCTATTTATGCAACCCCTCTAAGTGGCCATCCTGGTCACCAGTCACACATTATGACACTACTTTTATTTCGCCCCAGCTTCCACATACTCTCTGTGTCTAAAATTCAAAACACAGCCCACCTCCGTCTGCACACTGTACTCGCTCATTTACCTTTGTTCCCCGAAGACCAATGTTCTACTTGCAAGTAAATGGAAAATAAATGCATGGGAAGAAAAAGGACTATGTCAGGAACAGTCATCTGGGAAGAGAAACATTTAACTCTATAATGCATGCCTCCTTCTCTTAGAGGGAGTCTGGACCCTGAATTTTACAGGAAATGTGCTGCTTGGTAACATAGCATGCGTCCCCATGAGCAGGACATGCATTTTTCCAGAGACAAACAGCAGCAGCACAAAATATGCTGCTGCTGCTGCTGCTTGTCCCTGGGAAATGTCCAGGCAAGTGTGCTCTGATGCATAGGCAGCAAAAGGCTTGGGATAACATGGCTTGGTTCCCCCAAATGTGGGGCAGTGGTGGCAGTACAGAGGGCTGCAGGGCAGCCCAGCCATGGCTTCTGGGTGGCTGCAGCAGCAGGGGGAGGGGCACGCACAGACTCAGACATGGAGCTGCAGCCCACATACAGCCAGGATCACAGCCTGGCAGCTGTGGAGCACTGCCCAGCATGGCAGGAAAGTCTGTGAATGGGAAGAGACATGGTGGGGGCCAGATTGAGGCCCACACAGTAAGGGAGGGAGTGGGGTAGAGGCAGGGGCAGGGGCAGAGGTGAATGGGGTCCTAGGGTGCATGGTGGGATGGTTGGAGCCTAGGAGGCTTGTCCAGGGGCATGCAGGGGGGAGGAGGGTTCCTGCCACTGCGCACACCCTGGAGGAGGCACAGGGGGCACATGTCTCCTGGATTTGACTATGGGGTGGAGGTGGGCTGGGATCTGCGCCCTGCTGCTGCTGCCCCGAAAGCCATGCAATGCCATGTGCCTGCCACTGCCAGGCTGCACTGTCCCTTGCATCACACAGTTCCTGAGGCAGCAGCAGTGGGGTGCAGAGCTGAGCCTGCAGTGGTAGCCCGCCTCCACCCCACACAAATCCAGGGGGGCACATTCCCCCTGGGCCTCCACCAGGGTGTGCACAGTGGTGGGAGTCCCCCTCGCACCCTTGGACAACCTATCTGTTCTCAGACCAGCCCACCACTCACCCTGGAACCCCATTCACCCCTGCCCCACATCCTCCCTCACTGTGGGGGCCTCGATCTGGCCTCCCTATGCCCCTTCCCTCTCCCCAGCCCCTTCCCCTCCAGAGGCTTACCAGTGTGTGTGAGCGTGTGTGGTGAGGGGTATGTGTATGTGTGTGGGTAGATGGTGGGGAAGGTGTGCTTAATCCTCCCCAAATAATATTTTATCCCTCCACCTATACTTTGATGTACAGCATATTGCCCCAGGTGGGGTAGGGGAGGCTGGGGCTAGCACCTGGGCTGACCCCAGCATCCTTACCTGGGGTCTTGAGGGCTGTTTATTGTGCAGCATGTGCGATGTGCAGCATACTGCACATCTGCACTCATCGTAGGAACTTCAGCAGTGTAAAAGGTAATGTCCCAAAGAGATCCACTTGAAAACAGCTGTTTGATACTTTTGAAGCACTGATTGGGATGTGGCTGTCACAGGAAGACGTCCCCAAAAAAGGCTTTATTATACAAAGGCATATGCTATGAGACGGTCCAGAACCGGTACAGACGTGGTTTATTGATCGCTGGTAAGTTTCGCTATTGCCAAGATAAAAAGCAACCTTCCCTACAAGTGACGGCACCTCCAATTCTTGAGAAAATGCTTTCTGCCATTGATTCCCCCTGCAATATCTGAGCTGTTACCTTAGAGATAGCTTTGTGTCGAAGTGTGAAAACCACCACCAGAATCTATTTGAATCTTGAGCAGGAGAGTTGCTGAGTGTACGCTGCTGCTCTCCCAAGGATGAGCTTGACTAAAAGCTCCCTTTGAACATCATCACGAAGTGTGCGTTTATTTTTTCTTGTTTCATTTTCTTTTTAGTGTCAGTTCAGATTAAACAGACACAAACAAAAAAATACCTTGTGTCAGTTTAGAAGAGCTCAGCACATTTTCAGATGTCTTCTCTGCAGACTATGGACTGCGTATTATCATATGAAACGTAAATTTTAGGGAGTCACTGACTAATTCGAGCTGCCTTCTAAGGCTCAGCAATGGGTTCTGGGTTTCGTAAAAGCCAAGATTGTTTATCTCTGATTTACAAAAGGCAAGTAATACAAGCAAACAGCAGATTTGTGTGGCCATGCAAATTAGATGCAAAATTGTCCAGGCATTTTCCACGTGAATTGTACCTGCACCCTTAACACTTTGGCCTTTACTTTTATGGAAGAAATGTAGATTATACTTTCTTTTATTAATTCTCTGAATAAATCAGTGCATTTTTAATCTTCCAGGAGCGGTTTATTTTGTTCCCAGCATTCTGTTGCAATGGTATATCTCAAGCAGGGAAAAGCCAAAGATAAGTCACCGGGCATGTTTGCTGACTGAGGAAAAATTGTTTCCTAGGCAACCTAATCTTTTCACACATTCATGGCTTCAGCAGCCTAACGGTGGCACACTCTCCCAGGCAGAACGGACTGAAAGTCAAAACTTCCATGCCGCAGAAAATTCTTGACATTTTTCCTCCTAGTATCAGAATGAAACCTAAAGTTCCTAAATTTCCCCTGGAAAGAAAACGCCCCAAAAAATTCATATTGGAACAATTAAAATGGTTTATTTGTCCAAAAAGAAATAGAGCAGATGGCTGCCCTGATTTGGGGGTGTTTCTTGGACTGCTCAGGAAGTCCCCTGCAGGAGAAAGGAAAGCCAGAAGCCCCAAGAGCTCTTTTTGAAGCTGGAAGCATATAAGGTGCCAGCCTCCCTCTTGCAGAACCAGGAAACTAGACCACCAGAGTCTCCACACTGCCAGGACTTCCAGGGCCCTGACTCCACAGCTCTGGTTTCAGTGTAGTTTGCACAGCAAGGCTGCCCTGAAACTATAGATGCCCTTGGATCTCTAGCTGCAGGCAGTTTGAAGAGCTGTGTTGGCAGTGACTGATTTGGGAAGCATGTTTGGGTGAAACAGAAGGAAATCAGACAGCATCCTGACAGCAGCATGCCTTCTAGAAGGGCCTGTGTCACAGAAATGCATTGAAACCAAACTGTTTTTCCATGGAACTTTTTTGGCTCAGGTTGCCAAACTTTTTATTTCCCCTTGAAACAAGTGTTTCTCCAAAATTCCCAACCAGCCAGAGGCATTTTCAGTGCAGAAGACAACTCAGGAAAATCCATCTTAGGTTCAGTGGCAATCATCATGGAATCAGAGCAG
Organism: Alligator mississippiensis; assembly: GCF_030867095.1. Classification (NCBI taxonomy): domain Eukaryota; kingdom Metazoa; phylum Chordata; order Crocodylia; family Alligatoridae; genus Alligator; species Alligator mississippiensis. The sequence continues at coordinate 48,652,082 of NC_081836.1, read as the reverse complement.
ATATGCACCTTTACAGCACAAGCTTTCATGAAGCCAAGTTCACTTCATCAGTTGCATGAATTGTCATGGATCCATAGTAATGCTGATCAAGAATGGACTTTAGGCCCCAGTTTTCTATCCGTGATGTCAATGGCAACATTCCCATTAACTTAGAAAAATTGGACTGGGCCAGAACTGGTGGTTTTCAGTCTGCATCTCACAAATGTGGATTTATTAAAGAGGAATATTGGTAATTGAAACATTAAGCATCCAGCCCCCTCTTCTCTGGAAGCAGATTAAAGGAACACAGATTAATATAGCATGTAACATGTCTTAAGAACTCACTAGTCAGTTATCCACCTTTTTAAGAGCAAGAATGAAATAAAATTTAATTTTACATAGTTTGTTTAAAGTGAATAAATGAGAAGACAGTGGGTGATTGGTTCATGTATACTTCACAAAAACTTTTGATAAGGAGCAAGCCTAACTATCTAACTTTAATTGCATTCAAATAAAGAATTTTTTCCATAGCTATTGAATAATAAAGCATTGCTTTTATTCTTCTGTGTTTAAAAAAAGCATTTCATAGTAGCTTGGGAGATAAGATATAAAAGACTTGATTCATATTTACTTGGGGGGGGGTTAATTAAAATAGTTAAAAACCTTGATTCTAAGAGCATGTTTGTCCATAATTTTATAACAATGTGGATGAACAGGTTAATGCTGCCTGGCTGAAAAGCACAGCAACTTGTGCAACTAGAAGCAGTTATTTTATATATAGAGAGAGAGAAAGAGAGAGAGAGAGAGAGGGTATTGATGATTTGTGCTATGAAGTTTGGAATTCTCCAAAGAATAACTCTACGCAGAAAGTTTAGTATTAAATCCTCTTGGGAGCCACAATTATTGCTAACAAGATGTCAAAAGCTGACACCTTTAAAACTGGGTTACACGCAAAAAGCAAGAAATTTCCATACCACTGAGGAAAGTAAACAGGATGTTGGGGATTTGTACCATTTATTTTAATGAACCACTTCATCTTGCTCCAGTGTGGAAGCATGCTTTCTTCATTCAGCTTAACTATATTTTTTTGGTTTTGAAGTATCTGACTATGAAAGGTATTTTACACAGACCATTTGTGATAGGTTAATAATCCCCTGCAATGGAAAAGAGAACAAAAATCCCGGTTAAAATAAATAAATAAATAAATAAATAAATAAGAACAATGACTTAAGATAAAGCTGATATGCATACAGTCCTCCCCAAGGCAACAGTGTTTCATATTTTAAGGTCAGCTATTGAACTAACCAAGCACCGCTTCTCCCTGTAATTGTTTTATTGTGTAATTTGTTTTATAGCGCCAACAAGCCTGCTAATCAGAGAGTCCAACTGTGTTAGGGACTGTACATTTTCAAAGGAAAAGATAGTCCTTTGTCCTGAAAAGCTTTTTGTCTAAATAAAAAGCAATATAAACAAATGCAGGAAACAGAAACAGAAACTGTATTGAGTGTAAGGTAGACACAGTTCTTTGGGTGAATCTGATATCTTTTATTAGACCAACTTAAATAGTTGAAAACCAATATTTAAGCAAGCTTTTGGGTTCAAAAACCCTTTGTCAGGCAGAGGAAGTTTCAGCAGTTGGTGTGTGCTCTTCCTGGATGGAATGAAAAGTAAAGAAGCCAGGGGCTGGGCTGGTCTGCATACAAGATGGCAGTCAGGAAGATATTCCAAGATATTCCATCCAGGAAGAGCACACTTCAACTGCTGAAACTTCCTTAGCCTGATGAAGGGTTTTTGAACCCAAAAGCTTGCTCAAAAATTGTTTTCTAACCATTTAAGTTGGTCTAATAAAAGATATCAGATTCACCCAAAGAACCTTGTCTGCCTATGTCCTTAGACCAACACAGCTACAACCTACACCCCCATTGAGCGTAATTCATTTGTTAGAGTTTAACTGGGTATCAAAACCAGTTTCTGAGTCTCAGTGAAAAATAGAACAAATCAGAACTGAATCAATCATGCTTGTTTGCTGCTGAAAATGCAGTGGGTTGTTTATAAATTGCTAATAATAGTTTTTTTAAAAAATGCATAAGTACATATATTTTTATTCTCAAAGTTTTAATGCTATATTAGGGCCACTTGTTGAAATATTGGCCAGCATATCAAATAGACATAGGTGGAATTAAAATACAGAATGATTATATCCGGTGCTCTCTTGTGTGTGCACAGATTCACAGAAACAGCTGCTTACAGACTGTGGCCCCAGTCCTGTCAACATTTACACGGCACGCACTCAGCTTTCCAAGTCATAATAAAGACAATGGAATTAGTGCAAGGGTCTGAGCAAAAATACACTGTGGTTCCTGTTAACAGTCTTTGTAGGGTTGTTTGTTTTTGCTTAGCTTTACAATATAGTTAAAAACATGATCAAAGCTAAATAAATATTGATATCTTATCTCTGATCCTGGTTATGAGGATAAAGAGATACATCAGCTGAAACCTGCTTTTCGAAGAAGGATGTCACTGCACTCTACCTTTGACGTCTCATGGCATTCTACAATATTTCTTTCCAAAAGCTGTCAGCTACTTCACAGCAATATGCAAGGCAGTGGGAGGAATCTGCTAGGAAGATATTTCCCTAATGCACATAATTAAATTCAATTTCAATCAGAATGTTACAGTAAGTATATGATTTGCTAAGACTCAATCAGAACCGCAGATGCATACAGCACAAGAGTAAAACATCTGTGGCATCAAGGCAATAGAGATGGGCTGTTGTGAAATAACCACTGTCTTCAAGTAATTACCTGCTGCCTTTCATATCCAGCAACAAAGGCAGCCCTTCCTTAAATCCAATGCCTGCAAGGTCAGTGTCTCTTATTTCAGTTATCAATTTAAGGATGGGGGGGGGGGCATAAATTCTCATAACACTATTGATTTCAATTGGCTCAAATCAAGGATGCATTTTGGATCACTATGCTTTAAAAAAGCAGAAATGATTATGGCTATCACAATGTCTCCTGTTCAGTGTGCCTAGAGGTGAAGTCAGTTCCTGCCACCGTAATCGTTTGAATATGAATGGGTACAGCTGCATCTGGACAGACCCAAGGGCAAACTTACACCTGATGCAAACAACTTTTGACCTTTGTTAATAATATCATTATCCTTTCTTGAACATATGTTTCATTCTGGTCTGATAAGATGCCCTAGCTATTAAGATAGTACCTCATCACCATTAGGCAAACATATTCTCCATAACTCAATTCACAGACCTCTTTAAAAAAATGATGCTGTTCATGCTTCCTTTTCTTTAATTCCCTTCTGGCACTCTCTCATGTGTTTATCCTCTTCTACAGATGGTCTCCACTTCTGTTTAGCAAGCTGCGACCTCCAGCCACTTGAGCTTCTCTTGATTTGCAGCTGGTGCAAGTAAAATCAAAAGCAGGTCCTTACAAGGGAAATGAAAAACACAAATAACAATGTTTAATGTAGTAACGTCTTGCCCAGGTTAATAAGATGTTCTCACTGACAAGCAGTTTGAAGCAGTTATTGTTGCGTGCAGTGGATGTTCAACTATGGTAGAAATTAAAAATAAATAAAATCCGTTTCAACATCATTTTTTTTTTTTGAAAGTCACGTTTCTGAGCACTTGGGAAGGGAGGTATTTTGATTCAGCTGCATCTGTTGATTCTTCACAGGTTTCTGCATTGCATGAAAATGTAGAAACTACTGTTTAAGAATTATAGAACCAAAGAAGAATCAAGTAAGAGCAAGCCCACAGCATGTCACTCTGTGGAACTGTCTGCACTGCTGATCATCATGAAATGTACTTTTGTCTTGCTGACTGTGTCTTTGACAGCTGAGGTGTAAGCATGCCTTGTAACAGAAGGAAGCTTTGGAAGGGCAGATTCACAGAGGTTTATCTCCCTCTACCACTTACTGATTCAAATAGTACCAGTGCAGTAGGTACAGCTACCATTTATTTTTCCCTTGAGGTCTGTCATCTGGTTTTGATCCTGGTTCCATACCTGTTGTTAACTTTACACATACTAGTTATCTCAGATCAAGGATAAATGTTAAGTGTCTGCGTGTTTCCCACATCAGGCTCCAGATTCATTTTAGGGAGGTCTAATAGTCTCTCACTGTGGTCTTTGTTGGAGGTTGTTTGAATTTCTTGTTTGCCTTCTTCCTTGATGCAGCCTTTCTTGGGCCAAACCTTTTGCCTTCACCTTTCATAGGATGGAGTCCTGCCATCCACTCGGTCTCATAGTGTCCCCCCTGTGTACCATCCAGGATGACGTAGTAGCCCTGGCTGAGTTAGGTGCCCTCAAGTCCTCCTCCTCCTGGCAGCTGTGACTAGTTGTGAATACCAAAATAACTTGGGTAACGACCCAAATGAACTTTCTGTAGCTGATATATTCACAGCAGAAACAGAGCAGGGCATACAAGAAAAACAATTTTTGCACTATGAAAGGTCTATGTCCATGACTATCTTATCTATAGTCCTAGGCCTAGTTTGATCTCAGCTGTCCAGCCACTGAATCTGAGCATCCTTTTACTCCTCAGCAGTCTCTGCTTCCACCTTCCCACTGCTCTTAAAGGACTCTAAAACCAGCAGGAGGCCTTTGTTTTCTCCTGTGTCACATAAGCCTCCATCAACTGGTTCTGGCAAGTCTACAGGCCATTGGAGGGGCACTTCAGGGCAGCTGGCTCTCCAGTGACTCTTGAAGTATTTGCCAGGTGATGCAAATATCAGTATTTGTACTTCCTACACATATCCTGTAAACCTACTAGTAAATTAATAATATGCTACCCAGTCATGATATAGCATTAAAATATTACCATACTTTCTTGCATACATCATACACCTTTTCCTCCAAAATTGGGGTGTGTGTATTGAGCACAGGAGCTGATTTTCTGCCTGGTATAGATGTGCCCTGCTTTGATTGCTTTGTCTTTTGCTCTACAGTGCACCAGCTGCGGCATTACTATTCAGGCAACTGAGTATGTCAGTTGACTTAGGGTTGTTGGTTATAGCTGTGTTGGTCTAAGGACATAGGCAGACAAGGTCCTTTGGGTAGATGTAATATTTCATAGATTTCATAGACCTCAGAAGATCATCGAGTCCAGCCCCCTGCCCCAGGGGCAGAAAGTTAGCAGGGATCATAGGATCCCAGCAAGATAAACATCCAGATGTCTTTTGAAAGCATTCAGAGTTGGTGCTTGAACCACCTCTGGGGGCAATCTATACCAAATGTTGGGGGCTCGGACAGTAAAGAAGTTCTTCCTTATGTCCAGCCTGAAATGGTCTTGGAGGAGTTTGTGACCATTTGACCTTGTCATCCCTTGGGGTGCTCTGGTGAACAGATGTTCTCCCAGATCCTGGTAAGTACCCCTGATAAACTTATAGGTGGCCAGCAGATCACCCCTGAGCTGTGCTTTTCCAGGCTGAAGAGTCCCATGGCTATCAGCCTCTCTTCATAAGGTCTGCTTTCCTGCCCTCTGATCATGTGTGTGGCTCTCCTCTGCACCCTGGTCTAATATCTTTTATTAGACCAACTAATTAGTTGGTTAAATTGTTCTTTGCAAGCTTTTGGGCACATTTTGTGTGCTCTCCTGGGTAGAATAGAAGCCAATATGCAAAATGCAGGTCTGTGAAAATGCAAATGCGTGGCAGAAAGGTTCAGAGGGAATGGGAGACAATAGGTGTGAGACAGGCCCAGGTATGTGGAGGGGCAGGATAGAATGTAGCTGGTGAAATGCAGACAGGTTACCTGGGGTTATCAAATGGAAGGTAGGTTATAATGTGTCATAAATCCCATGTCTATATTTAGTCCATGATTGTTTGTATCCAGTAGGTTGATGAAGTGAAGTTCGTAGGCTTGTCTGTGAAAGGTGTTTTGCAAATTCCCTTTGAGGATTAGAACTGAGAGATTGGAGAGAGAGTGGTTTTCTTGTGAGAAGTGTGTACCCACAGGTCATTAATAGTTGATTTAATGGCTCATTGTCCTTCACTCCACAGGTGTTAAGGATTGTCTCTCCTTTTTAATGGTCTTGATATTCCACAGATCAAGCTAACTTTTCTAACAAGTTCTAATTTGTAACAAGAAGCCCCTTCTTGCCTGCACCCCCATTTTGTGCATTTCTTTTTCTAAGTATTGGTAGAGGCCTAGAACACTCATTGCATGGCTGTGGCAAGCCGGAAATCTGAAGCGGCTTTCTGTAGGAGAAACCTCCAAACTACATCTACATATCAACTAAGCTCAGTATCACTAAAGAAAACAAAAGCACTAAAATATCCACTTCAGAGACTGTAAATATATCCTGCTGCTAACCTAACTCACTACCTGTCCCAAGTAGCTTTTGATCCTCACTACCTCACATTACATTTTTATATATTTCTCACAGTGCATTTTTATATTTCATCTGTCTCATATGTCTCACCTTTACCATGGCATTTTGGCAATCACTACAGCAGCTACTATATACTATACTCCATGGGTTTGAATGAGTGAGTGTATGTGTGAGTATGTGTTAAGGTGACTAATACCCCTCATAAATCAAAGTTTTCATTTAGGATTTTATTGGTAACTTCACATCCTGTCCAAAAACTAGAATTAAAATCTAGAATTTATGATGATCCTGAGAATTGGTCCTTTGTAGCCAACAAATTTAGCTGTCTACTAGCTGTTCCTGGTTTCTTTCCTCCTATTTCACAGTTCTGAAGCTCCTATCAGGGTAATAGATTCACACATGGAGACCAGTCTTCAGCAGTAGCTTGGGTTTTTAGTTAGGGTTTAGGAAACAGAGGATGAATCAGCTGAAGACTAGGCTCTTCCCTGCTCTATGCAGCCATAACTCTGAAAAAAAAATTCCCCCCATTTTGCCTGTCAAAAAAATGGTGTATGTTATATTCTGGGGTGTGTTGTATGTGAGAGGGCAACTCTGAATTTGTCACGTCAAACTGTCCAGCTAGTGCTATTTTTTGTCTGTGGTAGCTCCTTAATTTTTTCCCAAACCCTCATCCTTTTCCCATTTCTAAGACAGGCCATTTTCTGCTATGCTCTCCCAATCCTTGCTGGTTCCTTTAGTTCTGGAGATGCAGGCCTGTACTTATAGTGGAGGAGACCTCCATTAAAATTGGCCGCTTATTGCTACAGAACTGAAGATACAATAAGATTCCAAATGTGCAAAGAAGACTTTCAGTAATGCAAGAACCAAGACTTTGCATGTGAAACCATAGCCTGATTATAAACTGCAGGGCTATATCTGAGTCTGATCATGAAATAAAAAAACAACTGGAAAGCAACGTGCAGCTTGTTATCAAATTCCTTTGGGAATCTCTGAAGTGGTAGTGCTCTGTTTAGCAGCTGCTCCTGTAAAAGAAAACAAAAGCTGTAAAAATAATAGCTAAAATAAGTGGTAGAATGCTACAAAAGCAGGTTTGCTTTATAAACACACCTCCGAATGTATGTTCCATGACCTGTTAATTTGAGTCTTGTTAGATTTAAATATGAAAGAATATGATAGAGCTGTTCCAATATGAAGCCATGCTTCCTACCATCTCATTTTGGTTGGAGGTTCATGTCTTCATCCCAGCTGAAGATAACCTGACCGTGGTAACATACCCTTCAGCACCTTTCATTTTCATCATGAAGCCATTCATGCTTAGGATAGTCAATGTCCTACAGGACATTGGAGAGGGTCTTCTCAACTTCTGAGGCTACTGTGGGCACATCAGACTCATTTCTCTACTGTCTGCAATGGTTTCCAGTGAAGAATCAGAACAAGCTCAAGGTTTTAGGCCTTTACATTCAAGTGGTTAAAAGCCCTGAGACCAAGGTTTCCTCCTGAGCAAGGATTATTGTCAAGAACTCTGCTACACAGGCACAATGAAATACCCTATCACTAGGGCAATAGGTATTCCTTCCAGGAGTATGGCCAGACTGAGATAAGACCATTTTCCCTAGAAACTAAGGGCCATAATACTACATCTCACCACTCTCTCCTCCAAAGCCAAGGTACACCTGGAAGATGTTCAGAGACCAGGTTCTTCCTTCGCCCTCAACAAAGCCTTGTCCATGTACATCCATCATAATAAGAAACATTTCCTGCTATTTCAGGTATAGGTTTCTTTTAAGCAACTGTGTTCATCTTTGCCAAACAGTGTAGGTGGGTGTTTTTTTTCTCTTTTTTGTACAAATGAAAACCAGGATGAAATTAGCAAATTTATTTTTGCTTTGGAGTTAGCACAGCTTCAAATGAGACATTCAGATATTTTCTTCCCACATGGTACAGTGTTCCTAATAAGACATTAATGAGATGTGAATCGCTTATGCAAATTTAAAGTACTAGATGATGAGGGTTGTTGGACCAGTTTTAGGGACATATTGCTGTTCTGGATGTTCACATATCTCCCATTAACAATAACTGGAGTTATACACGCATTGAAACAGAATACAGATCAGCATGTCTTTAAATATTATGAAATAAAGCATTTAATGTCAATATGTGTCTTTTACCCAAGTGTCTTTTTTGTAAAATACACCTCATATTTTACATAGAAAGCTGGTCCTCTAGTGACGTCACATAACATGAAATTTTTCCAGGTAGCACTGGAAATGGTTTAAAACATGTCAAGTCAGTATTACTTAAATTTCAAGGATTTAAAGAAATACATTATCGATCCATAAGGGCTGCAAAATAACATACAATAACCATCTGCCTCAAAATACTGAACAATTGGTTTGGAGTTTTGATACCACAGCAGATGCAAGGAAATATAAGAAGGGTTAATTCTGAAAAATTAAAAGCAGGTGGCAGCGAATGGGGGTGGGAGCATTTAGCAACCTAAGTCAGTCGGAGAACTAGTTCTAAGGAGTGTCTGACCTAATGATCGGACACAATGTCACTGACTCCAGAATTGTACAGTGTCTGCCTTAACATCTCTGCTCTTATTTCCATCCCTGTCTTGTTGTCTCCACATCACTTTATTTAACAAACTGCCTATGCCTCTCCTCCCACTCAAGTCTGCACCTTAGTTGATGATACACTGATGCTTATGCTTGGAACTCTCACCCTCTATTAATTGTTCTCCTCCCTTAAAACATGGTTAATTCCATGACTTTGACCCCATACCTCCAAAATACACAGTATGAATGCCTTGAAATGGTAACAAAACAAAATCACAGATCACATATAGAGCATAAACCTGGAATGTGGGTCCACTGATATTACAGGGACTTGTATTTTTGACTAAGACAGATGCAAAATCTGGTTCTCTTTTTATCCTTTATATAGATCTGTAGGTCTCATCTAAAACAAATCATTTACAGCATTTCATTTCCTTGATCAATTTCTATTTTTCCTCTGAGAAAGAGCATACCACAATTTTCTCATATTTATTCATTATTGGAATGCACTTACAGATTTATTTTGTGATTTCCATTTTTTTTCACATCATGGATTGATCAGGTGCATTTTTTCTGAGTGTAAAGCACTTGATAAGTTAGGGTGTTTAATAGGGCTGTGCGAAATTGTGCCGGCAGTTTTGTTTTGACACTCTTTCGACTCATTTTGAGCTCAAAACAGCAAAATTGCAAAGAAACAGAGAGCTTCGAAACAGCCTTGAAATGAAAGGAGGCAAGTTGAAATGTTTCGAGTTTTGAAACTCAAGCTGGCTTGCCTGCAGTGAAACAGAAAGTAAAGTAAAGAGAGGGAGGAGGAAGAGGGGGAGAAGGAGTGCTCTCATTATTGACCGTGTAGCTGGCCAGGGACTGTCATCCTTTCCTGCTACCATTCCTGCAAATTCTATCCAAATCAGGCCAGAAATGACAGCTATAGGATGTTTTGAGCATCGCCATTATAGCCTATGGGTGAAATGTCGAAACAGCGTCGAAACAACAAAACTTTTTCGACGAAACAAAACGGAACAGCAGTTTCGAGTTGAAATGAAATTCGAAATGAAAAGCTGTTCCATTGAAATGCAAGTCAAAATGGAATGGTGCCATTTCTCAGAGCCCTAGCTTTTATACATGTGCTCTGGGTGGTGAGGGGCAGGGCGCTTTAATTAGAGTGGCTCTGAGAGCTATTTTAATTAAAGCTCTTGGAGTGTCATGGGTATCAGTGTCCCCACACTGAAAACTTTTCAAGCGAGGTTTAGTTTAAGCACCCCTGCCACCGTTTTTCAGTGTGGGGATGCTGATACATGTGACGCTGGAGTCTGCTTGAGAGCAGTAATTACCATACCTCCACAGACTCGATTAATCAAGTGCTTTAATTGATGTGCTGTAATTACAGCACATTGGAGCAGCCTTGGTGTGCATTTATAGGCAACATAACATTTTAACAGTGGTGATTTTGTGTAAGTCACATGGTGTTATTTTGTTTTTTGGTTGATCATGTGCTACGCATTAGTCAAGAGGAAGGTTTGAAGAAGACACTGAAGGTTTTGACTTTCTGAGACAGATGGTATCTTAAGGAGAAGGAACTTTTAGATGTTCTTAAACCTTTCTCTTTTGGCATCCCCCTGAGTCATGTCAGATGCATCACTCCTATGAAAATTCAGTGGCTGAGATTTAAGATCTGTAATGAATATATTTTAATTATTTCATATCACATCCACAGGAAAATATGTGTGCAATCCATGATTCAGTGAATGGTAGGGGCTTCCTTTGTACCTATTACATAAGGAAATGCAGTTTCCTTCCAAGGTAAACTTGGAGGGGAGGTTAGAATCTTAAGTCCACAATTATGGTCCTGAAACTCCCCTGCTCAGCTATACACTACCGATGATTTTGACCATAAAGCTCCCTGGGTACTTAGAACTCTGCCTCTATGCATGGTCACGAATCTCTGTCATAGAATCATAGAAAATTAGGGTTGGAGGGGACCTCAGGAGGTCATTTAGTCCAACCCCCTGCTCAAAGCAGGACCATCTCCACCTATAAAATTTCAGCCAGGGCTCTGTTGAGCCAGGCCTTAGAAACTTCCATGGATAGAGATTCTACCACCTCTCCAGGGCTAGGGACAGACATTCAAAAAGCCTGATCCTGAACTCTGCCCAGCCCAGAGAGCATGCCAGGATGCTGGGGGTGTCTGGTTTACCTTAAACCAGCAAGGAGTCTGGGACAGACATTACATAAACCGGTTTGGGCCAAATCAGTTAAGTCTGATACTATTTTCAATCAGGTTTATCTTAAACTGGTATCAGCCATTCTCAAACTGGTTTATGTGCACTGAACCTCTGTTCTGTTACAAGTTTAAACCAGTTTCTGATCACTTAAACCTGTTTATGTGTAATGTCTATCCCTAGCCTAGGTAACCCACTCCAGTTTAAAATAAACCAGGATGGACATAGTATCAGACTTCCCTGACTTAGGTTAAATCAGTTTATTGGACTTCTGTCCCAGATCCCCTCCAAATTCAAGTTAACTCACAATCCCCTAGTATCCCAGGATGCTTTGCATCTCCCCCCCCCCCATGTGGGTGGGCTCACCTTGGCCCAAGCTGTCTGCTCCAATTGATCAGGGAGGTGTGCTCTAGCACCCATCCCTCCCTTCCCCTGCTTCTGCCCTGGACCACTGCAGTCTTGTGGTTGCAATTCTGGAACCAAAAATGAATATCTGTTCACTTGCTTATTGGTTCAATCCACGTAGCTTAGACTAACCTGTGAAGATTGAATCGATTCAGCCTCGGGCTTTTTGACTATCTGTACTTAGCCCTAGTCTTTGAGCTTATGCTAGTGATGACCCAAGTCATTTCACGTTCATTCCTAACTTAAATCCTTGCTGAGCTCATTTTATACCATGGCATTGGTGACAGGCATTTGAAATCCTATACCTTTGGTACAGTAACCCAGCCAGTATTAACTATACAAATATCTGCATGAATGTTGTAATTACTCATATATGTGTGGATTTCCAAGACATTATGTTCATTTAGGGACTTCACAGTGTTATTCTTTTGCCCACAATTGCTAAATGGAATTTGATGGATAAAAATAGAATCACAGATCCATTTCACTTGAGTACTTGAATTTTCTTTTCAATATACCACATAGGACACACATACTTAAGTCTCATGGAATCTCATAAATGCTGCACTCATACAAACAAGCTTGTTTAAATTGCAAGATGTAGTTGGTCCAGTTGTTCTGGTTTAGTTTACCACCAGTTGGCACTGAATAGCTAAATCTTGATAATACCACAATGCCACAAAGAAATAGGTCACTAGAAACTTGTTATGTATATTAGGTTAGTTAAATTGACCTGAAAACTTAGGTGAGTTAGAACTATAACACCCATACACACTTAGGGTTGTGTGTGGTAAGGTGTGTGATTTTGGTTGTTGTATATTGCTGGGGGTGGGGGTGAAAACCTGTTCCGTATGGTGGGGTCTCCCCCGCTTTTCACTGGAGAGGCAAAAAAAAGCTATGTAATGGGAAAGCCTCAGGGAGAGAAAGTCTGTCTTAGGGCTTGAGACCCCTGTTCTCTCCCTCTTCTTTCCCCTTTTGTTTGCTGGGTTTTGAGTGAGATGAAACCGTGGGGGCGGGGGGGAGGAGGGGGTAGTATCAAATCCATGCAGAAGACTAGCCAGGGTTGGAGCCTAGCAGTTTTGCTGGCATGCTCTGGGCCAGGGCTAAGAGCCTGGTATGTTTTACTTGTGGTTGCAACTTCTTTTGGTTCCAGCCTAGATGTGTGGCTGAATGCATGTCTTGCAGTTTTGGCCATGTAGGCCTTGAGTGGGCTGGTAGCATAAGTGTATTAATCCCTAGTGCAGACTGACCAGGAACGGGGTCCTGGCAGTTACTAGCCCCCTGTGTTGGGGATTGTGTTAGCTTAGCACTGTGGTATAGCTGAAACTGGATGTCCAGGCTGCAGCCATAAGCCTGGGCCCCCTTTTGCTGTTCCACAGCTATTGCATTTCAGCCCAGATGTATGGGGCTGATCACCAGCCATATGTTTGGCTGCCAGATTTGAACCAAGATGAAGCCCTGGCACCTCCTGTTGTTTATCCAGGCCTCAGTGCAGTATAGGCCTGGCCAGCTTTTTGCTGCCCAGTCCAGGGTCAACAAAATAGGTCTGGGCCTCCTTTTGCCCCTTTTGCAGTTTATGCCCCAACCAAGCAGTATGGTTGGGCATTAGTTGTAGTTTAGGCCCTTGCCAAGGTAGGCTTGGCCCCTTTTAGTTCTTTCATAGCTGTTAGGTCTCAGCATAACAGTATAGCTGAGATTAAATGACAAATAGACCTGGCGCTCCTGTGGGACACTCCATGCACCCCAGCATTCATGAACCCCTGTTACCTAGAGGTATGTAGGAAAACATTTAAAGCTGTGTCTATGTCTGAACCTCCGAATCTTTCTGAATCTCTCTCTGAATCGATTTGGAGTGTTCTGATTCAATTCGGAGAGATTAAAGGGTCCTCTGATTTGGTCTGGATTCGGACATTTGGCCACCGAATCAGGCCGAATATCCACTGAATTGAATCAGGGACTGAAGATTTGCACAGCCCTAATGGGTAAATCCCCCCAAAGAAGGTACCACTTGTTTTGTAGTCTGTAGAAGGTGCCACCTTGTTTTGTAGTCTGTGGTGTTTTAAAATTATAGTGTTTGCTTTTGTTTTTTCTTTATTCTTTGTAATAAATTTGGGTTTTGTGTTTATACTGCTTGTGACGGAAGGGTTGTTGGTTTTATTGGACACCCTAGTGATTCATTTAGTGTTTCCCAGGTAGTTTCTGGGTAGGGGCTCAAGCCAAGGTGAAATATATTTAGTACCCCAAAATTGAACCCGGGCCTTGTTGCTGCTGACAGGTGCTCAGCAGAAGGGTCACGGACAGGAGGTTTTAACTGCTGCATAAGACAATAAGCCACCTTTGCCGGCTCTATAAAACAAGATCTCATATGATATTGTACTTCAAACTGCTAAAGTATTTTAACTGAACTTTCAGAATGAAAGATGCTAATTGGCAGCATAACCAAAATGTCTTCCTAGTAGGGTACTTTGACTTTACTACACAGAAAAATAATGGATTTGTATAATATTTCAATGGAGTATAGGATGCTTAAAGCAATATGATATGGTCATTAACTGTTATTTGCTTAATAACGATATCCTATTGTTAAGCAAAATGCTTCTCCAAATTTCATCCAAAGCACTAGAAATTAAAAGTTAAGGCAGCATAAAATGGCTTTCATTACATTCAGACGGTAATGTACGTCATCTGCTTTCTGCAGCCAGAGGATGTACTCATGTTAAATGGGGTGAGATACCGGTCGGAAAGAAGCTACTTGAGGAAAACACTAAGTAGTATGCTGTGGCCCGGACTAGACAAAGGAAGAATGAACTGATCTGCACTGATGAATGAATTTCTTTGTGCGATTAAGGAAAAGGCGGCAGATTCTGAACAAATACGAAATCAATATAATAATAGGTAGTTAGTGAGTCTAGTGCTTTTTCTCTTCAAAGCATTTTGTAAACAGTAACTGAATAATCAAGGCTGGGAGATTATGGGAAGTTGTACAGGAGAAAAAGAAATACTCTGCTGCTAGTCCTCCAGATGATCTGAAAGGCTGTTTTTAGGCTTCTCACCTTCCCTTGACATCAATGAGATGATTGTGTGTACTGGATCCAGGCATCTTGCAGAGGTGTGTTGTGTCTTGGGGGAATTAAAGGAACATCATCAAGATAATAATGTGTTAATTTTAAATGAGGAAACTTAGCTGAGTGAGGTAAAGAAAGCTAAACAGCAGGAGAGTTTTTAACCACCACACAACAAAGCCCATTCTCTCTTGGTATGCAAATGAGGTTAATGGCACTGAGGGCCCAGCTGATTTTGCTTATCAAAAGACACATTAAAACTTAAATGTGGAGATGCAGGAGAAAGTAATACTGTGCATAAATGGCCTTTATTGTAACTCGTATATAAAAGCAAATGCACTGCTAAGGGAAATGGAAGTACTGAGGACCGTGCGAGTAGACTTCTAACAGAGGAAAAAAATTGGCATGGATATTTGATGCCACACACTCATGATGGGATTAAGCAAAAGAACTAGTGAAAAATTAGCTACCCTATTCAAGTATAACTAATTTCAAAGGACATCATCTAAAGTGTTCTGTTCTAAGAGAAATGTGATGCCCCTATGCTTTTATCATAGAAATGTATTCATACCAGAAATAATGGCTATAATGGAAGCTATAGACAAGACTATTTATGTGAAGAGAAGCAATCCCACAGAATTATCACTTTCCTATTTTGGGGGGGTCTTGCTTCCGTATTGTGGCCACCGTTTAGACTATGAAAAATGTATGGAAGGAGCATGTCCATATTCAAAAGAGCCAGGTTAGCTGAAGGACTGAAGCCAGTTACATTTAGTGTAAATCTCTTCTTTTATTCAGCTTTTCCCCCATCCAAAAAAATCCCCTCCATCTTCTCTAGCCCCTTGTTTTCCAATGGAACATGGGGTCTTTTTGAAAGGCTGCCACTTGTCCATGTTTTAGCCTCAGCCCTTAATAAAGTCTTTTTGTTTCCCAGCTGGGGTATATAGTATCTCCAAAGAAGGAGAGAAACAGGGTGTGCTTAAGGTTGACTTCTCTCAGACTCCTGACCTTGCCTCCTCCTTGCTGCTATAATTCTCTTTGTCTACACTTTCACCAGAGCAGCTTCACTACATCCTACATTGTTTAACCCATTGAGACCTTAAGCAATATAGACAATTTGTAGGATGCTTCAGGACCTTTAATGTAATGCCCATGTACAGGGAGTCTATATAACATTATAGCCTGTAACTAAATTTTTTGGGGTGAAGTTAATAAACTGTCCTATAAGCCCTTGGTATTATCCATGGATTCAAGGATGTAGATCACCAACGAATACCTAGAACGATTTCTAGGGTATGAGAGGGTATTCTTTCCCCTCAAAAGACAAATGGGAGCTGACTGCCAAACTTCCATTGACTTTCAAGATTGGCTGAAAAAAAACTGCATAAGGATCTGACAGTTCAGCAACATTGTGCCCCCAGCTAAAGAAAAGGTCAGAAATCAGAGTAGGTATGAGAAGAATATGAATGTGTTCATTTTGTTCATCTCTTTGGTCTCTTGATCCATTCCACAGAGCTCCTAAAAAAAAGTTATGAATATTAAGCAAACGGTTATTAATGGCCATATATTTTTCACTACATTTATTATTATTTCCATTCTTTCTCTCCAGATACACATGGTGAATCACTTACTGCCTGTGCTATCTTATATGCACATGTTGTTTTGAAGAAATCTTAAATAGAAGTCATAATCATCCATCCTCATGCTCCAAGGATTCAGAGTAGATATTCCTCTGCAAGGGGCTGTAAAGAGGGTGAGTGAGTTAAAGGAAGATCACACATTGTGGATGAGGAAGCTTGAAGTATGCCCTGTTACTTCCATATCTTATTAGTTCCTTCTGGTTGAAACTCCATATCTTGTGAAGCAGTAATAGTCACCAAGTCACTATAGTCCTTATATGAAGGTCATCTAGTGCATTCTCTTTTGGCAAGAACTCAGTACTTTCATGAAGTATTAATCTCCTAACTGGGCAGACACATTTCTAGCCAGCATTGACTTTTCCTGTCTCCACTGCAGTTTTCCTCCATATTTAACAGTGACTCTGCTTAGTAGCTAGTAGGGCTGCATGAAGTTTCGGTCCCTGATTTGATTTGGTGGAGATTCAGCCCAATTCAGTGGCTGAATCTCCAAATCCAAATTGAGTCACGAGACCCTTTAATCTCTCCGCATTGAATCAGAACCCTCTGAGTCAATTCGGAGAGATTCAGAAAGATTCAGCGATTCAGACATAGACACAGCTTTAAATGTTATTTCTACATACCTCAGGGTAACAGGCAGCTTGTGAATGCTGTGATGGTGGGGTGGATGGAGTGTCCCAGTGAAGCACAGGGGGCTCCCCAACATGCTCGGCAGCAGACATGGAAGTGGACCAGAAGCACTTCCAGTCCACTTCCAGGTCCGCCAGGGAGCGTGCTGGGGCCCCCTCCTGAGCCCTTCCGGCTTGGTGACTGGTACTTCCTGGATCTGGGGGGGAACCTGGGGTCCCCCCACAGCCAATTGCCAAACTGGGTGGGCATGGGTGGGGGGGGGGGCACACCCCTGTGAGCTCCCCGGTAGACTTGGAAATGGACCAGAAGTACTTCTGGTCCACTTCCAGGTGCGCCGCTGAGCACGCGGATCCCCCCCCCGCCACAAATGCTCTTGTGGGATGCTCCATCCGCCCCAGCATTGCAGTATTCACAAGCTGCACCTGGTACTTCGAGGTATGTATAAAAAACATTTAAAGCTGTGTCTATGTTTGAATCACTGATTCTCTAAATCAGCATCGAATCTTCAGATTTGGATTCGGCCGAATTGAATCAGGAACAGTGATCCGAATCAATGAATCGAATCACTGTCCCCGATTCAGGCTGAATCCAAATGGAATATGGCCCATTGTGCATACCCCTAGTAGCTATCATTAAGTTATGCACTTTGGGATACTGCACATTAGAGTATCACCAAGTGTCACCTGTAAGTGAATTGCCATTTCTTCATTGTTTCAGTTTTGTACCTATTACAAGGTTCAGGAAATTGATTTAATTTACTTTTGGGCATATAAGCATCCCATTATTGTGTCCTGTCACCTTTGCATGCCAGATATTTATCTTTGCTAATTCCAGCATCTTTAGCTTCGCATAAGTTTTGAAATTTTGCTATGCCAAAAAGCAGTAATGGTTATCTGCTATACTTGCTTAATGAGTCATAAAATGAAATGGCAGATGATTTGTTCAGCATACAATCAATCCAAGAGTTAAGTAATGGCCAAGCCTGTTGAAAGGGGACAATAAATCCTGTAACCTAGACAACGGCACTAAGTATTGACTTTACTAATCACAATCGATTAGAAGGGGTTTTTTATGTTTTTTGTTTTTGAAGTTTTAGCTCTTTTTTCCCCCTTTTGTGAAGTTTCAATAGCAATTACATTTGTCTTCATCATTTTGAGGAATGCTAGTGTCATTGATCTTTGTTTGTTCTAATCAGGCTGAAAGCTAGCAGTTAAAAAGGTTAAACAAAAGACCAAAGAATGTATAGAAAAGTTGAAAGCCATGGAAATCCGTTATCCCTAACACAAAAAGGAATTGCTAGAACAAGAATAAGTCTAAATATACAACCCAGGTTTGGTTTTCAGCTTGCATTTTACAGTTCACTTAAGTATTAAAGACTAATTAAAGTGAGGACAACCAGAGACTTCTGCTTAGCAAAGGATTTGTATTATTATCACACTGGAAATAAGGAACACAAAAAAGGGTTCCTGTCCCTTGCAGTCTACATATCCACTGAAGTCATGTGCTGGATATGCTTTTTCTGACATGGGATGAATTACTTAATTGGAGCTGGAAGCAATTGACTTTCAGACCTCTGGTTAATGGCACTAGCATGCTCTTCTTAATGAATACATGGCATTTCAAGCCTCCTAGTTAAGCACAGTACGTCTCTTTTAGCAATCTCGTTTTACAGTAAACAGGTCTTCTGTTAGAGTAAACAAGGCTGCCGTGGAATTTAATGAAAGCCACTTTTGCTAGAGACGGAGACTTAACTATGCCATATTCTTTGCTGATACAGAAATCTGGGATCCCAGAAACCGAGGGAGTGCTTAAAAACCCGCCTTCCAAAATTGTGAATTATTTATCATACCTGGTATATTAGCAAGGTTGACATAAATGTATTAGGCAGCAGAATAAATAAAGAGACGGAAAGAGTTCAATACATGAGAAACTGTTTCCTCTTGCCTGGTAAAACTTTTAGTGTTTTTATTTTACCTGATTTGAGTTGAGACAATTGCTATCACATACCCATTATAAATAGCAATGTGATTCAGATTTTAATTGCTGAATTTTGACTTGGTGTATGAACATTAACGATTAAAAATTGAATTTCTCATAACCAAGAAAAAGCTGTCAGCATTGTGTAATATTGCAGCAATGCAGGATAGCTCATAGTCTGTATTTGTTCTTTGAAGAAAGAATAAAAGGAGTGAAGGTTTTCTGGGATAGTTTTCAGGAACAAACATGGACAATGTTGTTTTTATCATTCAGGCCTAGCCTCTCTCCTATTGTACTTGGCTTTATTTCCAGATCTCATCACCAAGATCCAATGCTTTAGTACTCCACCCTGACTGTGATTCATCCTTGAGCTTCCAAATATATTTTTTCTCACTCCTTCTCATGTATTACCTTTGTCCCTTTCATTCCACACCAACATTTAAATGACCTTCTCCTCATTTCTCCTTGGTATACAATGTTTTCACTAAAATTTCCCTGCGTCACTTCCATATTTGCAAAACACCAGCTGGCTTCAATTCTTCCTATCCCTGATGTTTGTACAGGACTGTACTGTTCTGTACCTATTTACCTTTGTTCCCTAGTCTTTAGGGGATCCCCCCCACTACTAAAGTATCTATTAAAAAAAATGTTCCTTCTTTTGAATGCACTCCATATTTGAGAAAGCTTTATCATATCTAAAATGTACCAGTTCATCCTTAATGAATGCATCAAAAAAAAAGGGCTCCGCTCTAATAATTAGTCAACCTTTTAAATGCTGCCAAATGGCCCAGGATAATAGAAACAAAAGAAGCTCTGTTAATTTGCCACTGAAAGCCACACATAGATGATTTACCCAGAATCACGCATTCGCTGCCTATTTTTACACAATTATATTTACGCTCTGAAAAAAGCCATGTTGCTCATTTGAACTAGAGCATGCTCCTTTCCGTTGGGTCTTTGCAGGCTTGTGTGGCACTTTATAGGTCAGTAAAGTTTTCAGAATGTAGTACAAGGTGTCTAAGAGCTGGAGTTGTCCTGGCACAGTTTTATCTATTGTCTGCTACAAAAGCTTTAAAAGTTAATGTCCACTGAAACTATTCTATTTTTATCACTGCCTGCGTGTAATTTGTACAGATTTATGCCCCTGTAAAATAAGGCAAGCTTGATGAAAAAACATACCTATGGGACCAGCACATGGGCATGAACATTAGAGCTTATTCATTAAAATCCACCTAACCATCTACGAAGCATGAATTTGTTCATGAAAAATAAAATTGACTATCAAATCAAATCTATTCTTTTTTTTTCCCCAGAGCCAAAAACACTGTAAACACCCAGTTCCTGTTGATCCTCCTGTATTCCATCTATTCTTTTTACTGAGATTCCAAGTTTTTTATCTCAATTTTCTGAGCAAGAGTTATAGTGAATTTAGAGTAAGCAGGGAAGAGCATGATTTTCAGCTTCTTTGTGCCTATTTATTCTTTATTTAATTTCAATAAAGTTATCCTGACACACTGGTGATGATAGGTTCTCAAGGCATTAGATAGTTGAATGTTAACCTGACCTCATATGAAACATTAAACTACTTATCTTTCAACCATTATACATGCTGGCAAACCATTTGTGCTTTCTGATTTCAGTTGCTTCTGGAACGTGACATTTCATAAAACTCTGATCCATGAAGGATAATTCTGCAACTTGCTTATAAATTTGGATAGTATCAGGATAAGAAACTTTCCTGTGATGATTGTGTTGGGATTTGCTTTGACCTCTAGCATTTTGAACCGTGTCTTCCCTTCCTGGTTCCATCCCTTTACATTTAAAGGGGATGAATGACTGGGGTTTTTTTTAGAGTTTATCAGCAATTTAAGACGTGACTTCCGAATTTCTGCTCTGCCTGACTTCCCCTTCTCAAAACTGCAGGGTAATTGTCACAAAGGGCAGCTCTGTTGTGCGGTGGGCAACATGTGCACAGCTGTTTACCAAGTGGTCATCTTCCTTGATGCCTGAATTCTGCCTATATTTCCAGTTCACGTGTTCTCAGTTAAGCTCTGGCTTCAATGTATTGGCTCTTGCTTATCACAAACTGTTCCTCAAGCCTGATATGAAAATCAATCATCTTGGGATTTGGGGATTGTCTCAGCTACAGCATGATGTTCAGTGTGATCTACACTGTGCAGACACCAAGACTTTCTGCATGGTAATTAAATATGGACTATATGAGATACTTATCACTGCTAGTCATCAGTAGCTTTGCCATCAATGTCAATGTGAATAGGATTAAGCCCCAGATTCTGGTGTGTGGTAATGGATACAGCTGGCTAAATAATGAAAAACAGATTTACAAATATTTTGATGCATATACAGAGTTTCCTTTGTCCTTTATTAGAGTTACACTATCTGTTTTTGCAAGTACAGTGGGAATCCTTTTAACGATGAGTGTGGTTTTTAAAATTCAACCCTTCTTAGCCTGGTTTTTTTATTAAGATTTAATTCAGCAAAAAGGCTGACTACAATTGCAGAATACTGATGGGGAGCTGGGGGAAAAGCTGGTTCTGGGCTAAGGGAAGGCCAGAAGCTTGTTTTCCTAGCAGTAGTGGGTACATACCCCTCCTTCACCAGCCATGCTAGAATAGTGTAGTTGTGCTTAATGATTGCACAATGTATTCACATTTTTTTGGAAATTACCTTACAAGCTGTTTGCATGATGTGGTTCTTAATAATGTTACCAGAGGAATAAAATATACTGTGTCCATTAGAATGCAATTTGTTTCTCATTTTAGCATCCAGGGAGGGTTAAATAAGGTTGGGTTGGGCCACTTATGTTAGACACCTACAATAGTTACATTTAATGTGAGTGTTAGCTCTGAGTTGTGTGCCATTATTATAAGAGATGTTCCCAGCTGACATAATGCAGCATGATTTCAGCGCAAACATTCTCCATAATCCTTGCTGGGAAGTCGTTGCATAGCTTTGGGAAGCCTGTGAAAGCTGCCTAAAGGAGGAGTCTCCCCTGAACTGTAAAGGAATCAGTATTTCCTCCATTATTCATCATATTCTTAGCAGCTTTATAGCCTTTTAAAATGTGCAATAGCCAGGCTCATGACAAACCTCCAGATCTCTTGTCTAGAAGGGACGCATAATGTACCACATCCATTATGTAAATTCAGATTTCAAAATGGCTTTTCAGAGAATTGACAGCATAAATCTGACAGCAGAAACTCGGCACCACTAAAAGCCAATGGAATAGGTCAGCAAGGAAAGAGATGAATCCATGGGATTGTCTTGATGATTCTGTGCAAATGTGTAATTAAAGACAAGAGTGAAGGTCTTCGGAAGACTTATTTATGCCAGTTGTGGGTGCTTTTCTAAATATCGGGAGACACTGGTTTGAAAATGAGTTTGATTTGAACTTGGAGTTTCAAAAGGTAATGGGGCAGGCTCACATACAGGAAAATCATAGAATCATGGAAAATTAGGGTTGGAAGGGACCTCAGGAGGTCGTCTAGTCCATCCGCCTCCTCAAAACAGTTCATCCCAGCCAAAGCTCTGTCTACCCAGGTCTTAAAAACCTCCAAGGATGGAGAGTCCACTACCTCTCTCCATAACCTGTTCCAGTGCTTTACTACCCTCCTAGTGAGAACGTCTTTCCTAATATCTAACCTCAACTTCCCTTGCTGCAACTTGAGACAATCGTTCCTTGTTCTGTCATCTGCCACCACTGAGAACAGTCCAGCTCCATCCTTTTTGGAACCCCCCTGAAGGGAGTTGAAGTCTGCCATTAAATCCCCACTCAGTTTTCTCTTCTACAGACTAAATAAACCCAGTTCCCTCAGCCTGTCCTCACAAGTCATGTCTCTCAGTCCCCAAGCATTTTCATTGCCCTCTGCTGGACTCTCTCCACTTTGTCCACATCCTTTCTGTAGTGGGGGGCCCAAAACTGAATGCAGTACTCCAGATGTGGTCTCACCAGTAGCAAATAGAGGGGAATAATCACTTCCCTCAATCTGCTGGCGATGCTCCTACTAATGTAGCCTGGTATGCCATTAGCATTTTTCTCAACAATGACAAGGGCACTGTTGGCACATGTTCAGCTTATTGTCTACTGTAACCCCCAGGTCCTTTTCTACAGAACTGGGGCTTAGCCAGTTGGTCCCTGGCCTATATTGGTGCATGGAATGATTGCTCTGTCCTAAGTGCAGGACTTTGCACTTGTCCTTACTGAACCTCATGAGATTTCTTTTGGTCCAATCCTCCAATTTGCCTAGGTCACTCTGAATCCTAGCCCTACCCTCCAATGCATCTAGTACTCCCCACAGCTTAGTGCCATCTGCAAACTTGCTGAGGATGCTTTATATCCCCTGTACCAGGTCATTGATGAAGATATTGAACAAAATCATCCCCAAGACCAAACCCTGGGTCACTCCACTTCATACTGGCTGACAACTAGACACTGAGCCATTGATTACTATCCTTTGAGCCAGACAATCCAGCCAGTTTTCTAGCTACCTTACAGTCCATTTGTCCAACCCATGCTTCCTTAGCTTGCTTGTAAAAATGTTGTGGGAGACCATACCAAAAGCCTTGATAAAATCAAGGTATATCATGTTCACTGTTCCTCCCACATCCACAGAGCCAGTCATCTCATCATAGAAGACAATCAGGTTGGTCAGACATGACTTGCCCTTGATGAATCCATGCTGACTGTTCCTAATCACTTTCTTCTCCTCCAAGTGCTTAGAGATGGATTCCTTCAGGACCTACTGCACAATTTTTTCCAGGGACTGAGGTGAGGCTGACTGGTCTGTAGATTCACAGATCCTCCTTCTTCCCTTTTGTAAAGACAGGCACTATCTATGCCTTTTTTCCAGTCATCCAGAACCTCTCCTAATCACCATGAGCTTTCAAAGATAATGGCCAGTGGCTCTGCAATCACACTGGTCAACTCCCTCAGCACCCTTGGGGGCATCATGTCCAGCCCCATGGACTTGTACATGTCCAGATTTTCTAAATAGTCCCTAGCCTGTTCTTTCACCACTGTTGGCTGCTCACCTTCTCCCCAAACGGTGCTGCTAGGTGCAGTAGTCTGGGAACTGACCTTGCCTGTGAAGATTTTGGTAAAAAAGGCATTGAGTACATCAGCCTTTTCTGCATCCTCTGCCACTAGGTCGCCTCCCCCATTCACTAGGGACCCACACTTTCCCTGATCTCCCTTTTGTTACTGATATATTTGTAAAAACCCTTCTTGTTACCCTTCACATCCCTTGCTAGCTGCAACTCCAATTACACTTTGGTCTTCCTGATTTCATTCCTGCAGGCCTGAGCAATACTCTTGCACTCCTCCCTAGTCATTTGTACAAGCTTCCACTTCTTGCAAGCTTCCTTTTTGTGTTTTAGCTTACTGAAGAGTTCCCTGCTAAGCCAAGCTGGTCTTCTGCCATGCTTGCTAAAAAAGGCTCAGCAGACATACAGTGATGAGGGTTGCTGATACAGAACTCTCTGAACCAAAGCACTAAGCATTCTTTGAGCACAACAGAACCAGGACATTGAAGAATAAATGTATCATCTAATTTCTAGTGATATGCTCATTGAATGAGTGGAGTCACTAGTCCAGTCAGTACATGTTCAAATAATAGTAGCAAGTGTTCAACCTGTTATCCACAGCATGGCTTTGATGTGATGGAGAGAAATAGTAAAGCCTCTGAGCTTGTGGTTGGGGGAGAAGTTTCAATTGGAAGAAGCTAAGGCAGTGTTAACATGCCTCAACATTACTTAGCCCTTTGCCTTCAGTGTATGAAGGTTGTTTCCTCTTCTTTCTTCCATTTCCTTCTGCCTATCTTCCTCAAGTTACAGGACATGGGAGGTCAGGAGCAGGCCACTGGCTGCATCTGATGCCAGGCTCTTCTCAAGTGGTCAAAATGGTGCTGGAAATCTGGGATGGGTTCTTGTTTGGTTGGATGGTAATATTTACCACCAAAGAAGTGTAGCTACTGAGAGCCATGCATGAGCTGGCCTCTTACTTGAACAAGCTGTGGTTTGGGTTGCTATTTGTTAAAAACAGGCAAAGAAAAGATGTAGTGAGAGGAAGGTGTGGATCTTTTCCCAACTTGAATAGGGATATAGTAGTGGTGTCAGCTAAGAAGGATTGGGAGAAAGCAAAGAGAATGAAGTTTCCCTCGGCACTCGATAACTGGGCTCCAGTATTTGCAATATAAGCAAGTCTAATTTACAAGATGACCCCAACCTGAAGGGTGGCTTGATTTAAGTATCACAAAATCATTTCCAGGGCTTGTTTTATTTATGGAGGTTACATGCCAGAGGGATTTCGATGAGAAATTCCATTTGAGTGGCAGAAATCCCTCACTGGAATAGGTAATCATTTTTAAATAAAGTTGTGACCTCCACACTTAACTGTATTGCAGTGTCTGTGTCTCATTTTCTGTGTCCACTTTAGCTATGTTCTCTGAACTGCAAAACTTCCATGTTCCTTCCTGCATAATAATGGTCAAAAGTGTAGGACAGCAATCCTGCTGTACATTGATGGGAGTAGACATGTTGCCCTAATAGGTGTTTTCCACCTCCAACCTCTATGAAATTGTAGCTTTCATTGTTTTTGATCTTGACAGTGTTTTCAAGGTCCTTCTCCTTGGTTGAAGAACTGGAGCTTTGACACTATTTTTTTTCAAATGCTGAGGACATAAATCCTGTTGGAAAACTTAGCTTCTCGCTTTAAGCCAAGAAACTATTCAGAAATGTTGAAAATTCAGCTTTGCTTTCTTTAGCCTTGTAAACATGGTGAGCTCAATTCTTCTCTGAATTTTGCCATTTCCATTTCTACCCTGGTACCATGCATTTTTTTCCTAATGATCCCTGCCTAAACAGCTTGAATATTCAAAAATTTGGATGAGCACAGAGGAATGTGTACATTATTTTCTCTTCCCATTAAAATAAAAGGGAAGTTAAAACACATGTTCCATGCTGCTAGTGTACATTTCAATAAAACATTATTGGTACCTAGGCCTGATTGCTTTCCTGTAGAATAAATGTTGTAACATTGTTGTTATTAAAATCAAATCTACTGTTTTGACTAAGCGTCACTGGGGTTGGCACAATCTCTCTTTTATTTCCGTTCCAGCTTCCACATGGTTTTATTGCACTGATAGGCAGAACGGCACATTTAAAATGAAGCAATTGTTTTCTGATAGCACTGACCCCAGCAGGCTCAATTTAGTGGGCCTGGATGTCTTGTAATCTTTTTATTTCTACATGGTTTAATAGTTTAAAAAGAGAGGTCTATCTAGTGCCAAACAAGATCTTGTATGAATCATGCATACAGCTATAATGAAGCATCTCCAGACCCTGTGGCTTCTAAATTTGCTTTAAAACTTCCATTTAGAATGCAATATCTTGTCTGAGAGAATAACTCTGTCTGGTTCCACTCCCCTGGCATCAGGCAATACCAAACAATATGAACTATTTACAAGCCCCATGGTGCAGTGGGTGGGTTAATGCCATAGTTAACATATTGATGTCCTCCAGCTACACCCAGGTTCTTCAGTTAGGCTGCGATGGGTGGATCATAGACATCTGGATAACTATGTGGTGTTTCTGGGCTGCGCTCAATTATCAGGGAGTGTAATTTTGGCTGCCTGACAGATCCCTTGCAGTGCTGCGCCCAGTGACTGGCCACGGAGAACTTAAATCTGGTGATGCTGTTGATTGTAAATGATAACTTGCGGATGGGTGCGCAGGTGCGCCATTCCACGGGTTCAAGTATTGTAACAGGTGTGCAGTTTCCTATGGTGGGTTAAGGAGGCAATGGTCAATGACTAGAAGGGGTGTGTGTGTGTGTGTGTGTGTGTATTATATATATATATGTATGTATGTATGTATGTATGTATGTATAAACTCTCTCTCTTTCTCTATTTCTATATATATATAGATGTATATTTTTACAAAAAAATTGCTGTTGATTGTAAAGGGCCAGATACCTGCTAAAATATACTTATTATGCTTGCTGGGGAGAGTGTACAAAGGGGACCTTTTAATACCACCCACCATATATGCCTGTTACCTATAACAAAACTTTCCATTCTTCTTTCTGGTGAGACAGTCTCTTCAGGGCTAGGGACAGGCATTTAAAAAGCCTGATCCTGAATTGATTCAATCTTTGCAGGTTAGTCTAACCTGGCTGGCTAAATTAGTTTTGTAACCAGACAGACATCTCAGAAATGCAGGCACATGCCTGCAGTGGATCAGGCTAGAAGCCGGGGGGTGCTAGAGCATCCCTCCCTTCCCTTCCATAGCACTGAGCTGAGTGGGGGTGTGGCCAGGCCTGGGGAGGACCTCTGATTAGGGAGGTCTGCCTGCACCATCACAGGCTTTTCCCCACTTGCTGCTCAAGGGGCAGGAGTGTTGCCAGCCCCCCAGCCCCCAGGTAGCACTCTGAGGCAAGAGTGGGGGTGCGCAAGGGAGGCGGGGGCAGTGCATGTATCTGTTGATGATATAGAGCTTTTCAATTTCCTTCTCCCTGCTTCTTTATACTGTCTGCAGCAAACTGACAGGCGAGCAAGCCAGCAGGGGGCTAACAGTGTTTATCACTTCATCAGCAAAACACCAGCTTCTCTCCATTAGTTCAAACTCTTCTTAAACATCTTACCAGCTGACCTGTTGATTAGCTCCAAAACACCCTAAGTGGTCACTGTTTTGTCTGCCTGTCCCAGTGAAACTGGAAAGACACACACACACACACCCCTCTTAGCATTAGATAGCATATCACATGTCTAGGGTATATGGAGCTGGGGTCCATGCGGTGGGAGGGAGGGAGGGAGGGATTCCTGCTTAAGCAGTGAGCAGCGAGAGGGGTGGGCAGGAGGAAGTCAGGCAGACCCTGATGTACCTGAAAGTCTCTGCTGGAGCTCCAGCCAGGGATCAGTGGGGAGGGACCAGCTCTGCTGTGGAGTAGAGAGCACTGCCCAGCTCAGAGAGCATGCTGGGGGAGTCTGGTTTATCTTAAAACAGCAAGGGGTCTAGGGCAGACTTAAACTGGTTAGAGCTAAATCAGTTAAGTCTGATACTACATTCAACCAGGTTTATCTCCAACTGGTTTCAGCTATTTTGAGACTGGTTTATGTGCACTGAACATCTGTTCTGTTACAGGTTTAAACTAGTTTCTGATCATTTAAACTGGTATATGTATAATGTCTGTCCCTAGCTCTGGTGTTTCAGGACCTTTCAGGGGCACTTGATTTTAGGTGACTCATGTTACCATGGGTTAAATTTAGGATAAACTCAACAGCCACCCTCATCCGTGTTACATTCCATTGATGAGAAATGTTGGCATTTCACTTATTTGCAACCTGGGAGGCCTGAGACTCAAAGGCAGTGTTTTAAGATTAATTTGTCCTTAAATAAACAATGGTACATTGTTTAATCAGAGAAGAAACACAGGAGAAAGAAAGATAAAACCCCCTATACGCATTCAGTAGTCACACGTCAGCTAGTATTATTATTGCAGGCCAATGTTCAAACCCTCCAGGAAGCCATCATTACACACAGAGAAAATTGTGAATTTGTGGGTCATTGGAAGCTGTGAATTTTCCCAGTGAATCACCATTAAATACTTTTGCCAAATAGCTTTGTGTTATGCTGAGAATCTTTGCAGTATTCTGATAGCCACTGAAAAATATCTATTTCTTGCTTGTGGGGGAACTGCCCTGGTTATTGACTGTTAGAGCACCAGGTATCTAAATGAAGTTAATTTAAACACTTACTGAGACACTGTGGTTCCTTTTCAAGCCTTTAAAATCACCTTTTCCTAGCGTGCTTCATTTCAGCACTGCCAATATGACATTAGTGCAGTTAATCCTGTTATGCAGATTTGGGGTAGATTGTTTGGTTGGTCCTGAATTACACTGGAGTCAAGGCCAAAGCTGGGGGTGCGGGCAAGAAAAGCTGTCTGATTTTGTGGCTGTGTAACTTGGGTCCAGCTTGAGCATGAAGAACTCTGACATACATGAGGGCAGCTCTAAAGAGTGCTCAGGCTATACCCAGCTGTTTGTGGCCCCTACAAGTGTTTTTGGAAGCTGGGACTAGCTAGTGGGGAGAAAGCCGTTTTGTGCCCTGGGCAGCAGCAAGTCATGGGGCAATGGCAGGGGCCAGGCTACCACTTGTGGTGCTGGACCGGCAGCAGTGGCAGCTGCTATTTCTCCTGCAAGTGTCTGCCCAAGCCTGATTTTCCCCACGCCATACTTATACTACTGGTTTCAAAGCTGCTATGCTTTGAAATGCTGCTACGCCTACATTATATATGCCACTTTATGCTGTGGGGGATTCTCTATGTAAACTGCTTTTTACAATCCCTTTGTGTCATTGAATTGATTCAACCATAAGGGAGAATCTGGCACTTGTACCATTATGTCCTAAAACGTGAAGTGTTTGAAGGGTAGAAAAGAAAAGTGAGTAGAGGCTGGAAGGCTGATTTCTGAATTCTAAGGACCTGCTTCACTACAGGAAATACCCAGCAATTCCCATAAACATGTTTTAATTTCTTTTTCCAGGACAAAGGTTACATAATGACTATGAGTACAGAAGCAACAGACCTCAGGAACATGGGTGTTGATAATAGTCACCAAGAAAAAAGAAGTGTCATTTGTGTCAATGGTGCTACTTTGCAAAGGTTTTGGAGGGGGAGGGGGGAGAGAAAAATAAAGCCTTTCATGATGTAACAAAAGGATACATTATTGTAGCAGATCCAGTCGATGATTACCACAGCTTTCAGTGATAAGGGTTAACCAATTTAGTAGGCTGGATGTGACAGAGCCTCGCAGAATAAGTCTTTTAGGGCTTTTTAGGACTAAATGCTTCACTCAGATTCTGGGAACTCAAAAGATTGATTTTGTTTGCCTTTTGATTAAGAGAACAGGATTTGGACATGAAAATCCAATTAGGTGATTGTTGAGGGGAGAGAGAAAGAAAGAGATGAAGTCAGCAATGGCATACAAATTTTCTGCAAGCATACCCAGCTCTGAAATCCGGACTGCATTTCCACTGCCATCAATTAGGTGTAAAACAGCTGTTCTTTTCCACCAATCCACATAAAGAAAGGCGGGGGGGGGGGGGGAGGCAAGTTCGAGGTCTCTGAATTACCAGGTTATAATATGGAATGTCCTTGAAGAGACTACTTAAAATAGTTCAGAATAAATAAATATGTTTTAAAAATGAAAGAACAACTGATATCTTCGGCGGGGGGGGAGTTGTTTTCTTTTTTTGTGTGTGTTTTGTTTTGTTTTGTTTGGGTTTTTTGCAGTTACATGTCTTGGAAGGTCTACTGTGTTATACTTTGCCGCCCCCAAACCTGGTATCCAGCTCCAGCTGTCTATAATTCACATTAGAGGCTATCTTTCTGCAAAACTGTAGACTATAATGGAGGAGCTTTTCCAAGCAGCAGATTGTAAAGTCAAACTTATAATGATCCAACTGTTCATGTTCGGAGTAAAAAACTATTTGAGACAACTGTTCCTCTTTACTGTTAGAGCTAATTTTAATGTCACAGTAGCACAATATTAACTTTTCACATGTCTGGTTTACCTATATATAGACCAGTGTCCAGATGCAGACTTTGGAGATACTGCAAAATGTTGGCAGTGCTGGTGGATCAGAGAACATGAAAATGTGAGAAATGACTGTGTTGAAGACTCTGGGGAATATCAGAGAATCTCAGAATTGCTGCTTAGATAAATAGCAGATGAAATCTAATTTAAAAAAAATGAAAGCAATGCATATGCGAAGGAATAACTTCAATAATTCATATCCTTCGTGGGGTTCTTATTTAACTGCATTATCTCAAGATGGACCTGCAGGAGAGGCAGACACCTTAGGCCAGACATTACACTTATTGCATGGTAAGTGCTCAGAAAGCACTCTACAACCATAACTGAACGCGTTGTAAAAATGGCGGATATAGACTGCTGAACACAGAGCACTGTAAAAATGGTGGGTCCCGCTCTAAGATAACCCTGGATGGATGTGGTATCAGACTTCAGTGCTGTAGGTTGGGAACATCTGTAACACATCCCATCGCAACACATGTCAGGTCATGTTCCACCAGTAACCCATGGGGCTTTGCCGGCACCCTGCACCCTCCCCCTCTGCCTGAGTGCTGGGCCAGCCCTGCCCTTGAGCTGTCTCTGATAAGAGTCAGAGAAGCTCCTGTTTCTAACCTCTCCCTTGTTCCCCCCAGCCCGCTATGAGCCGCTGTCTTGTACTATCGCTCAGTGAGCAGACTCCTTCTACCCCATCTGGGTATTTGTAAAGACTGCAGCTTTGATTAAGTGCTGTGCTGTCTGCTGGACACCGCATTCACTCAGGGGGCTGTCCAACATGTTCATCCTGTACAGTGTTGTTTTGAAGCATCTGTATCCAGATCTTAGTCTGTTTATCTTGACCCATGCTTCTCTGTCAAGGTCATGCCCAAGAGGACATTCATTTGGTGTTGGTATAAAATGCTATAGAATACATTTCAGACTGGATTACTCTGAATGATCATTTCATTTCCATTCACCTCACCCCTTACCTAGATTTAGCACACCACACAAGGCCAGAGTACACAGCCTGCTGGTCTCTCCACTGGCCCAGAAACCTGGCAGCAGGGGAGTGATTAGTTAGGGTCTGTCTTTTTTGTCACTTTGTCTAATGCCCACAAATGCAGGGAATACATGTGTGTGTAAGTTGTGCAGCCTGTTACGAGTCTCTGTGCACTATTAAATGCAGTGTCGAGCTTTTTAGTGCAACAACTTCTGGACCATACAGGAGCACAGTAATCTGCTGGGGCTCTGAGCACTTTGAGGTTGACATCCCATGTCGTGCTGGTTAAATGTCTTAAGACAGCTATCTGTGCAGAGACTTTACTGCTGACCTTCTGAATGTTATGTTCATTAGTGAGGGAACAGTCTAATGTGACTCCTTGATAATTTGGGGTATGCTAATGGGGAAGGATATAGTTGCCTAATGGGGAATCGGATATAGTTGTAGAGTGCTCTTGGCTCAATGATTGTCCATGTGGAAGAGCGGTGATACTGGTATAATGAGCCGCTTTTCAAACACGCCCGCCCTCCAACCCAACCACTGTGCTACTGGCCTGCAACAAAGAAGAGTTGCTAGGGTTAGACCCCCCTAGTGTTGCTGGGGGGCTTATCAGTCTGTGTTACATTGAGTGGAGCCATAAATCTGGTTAACTGACAGCTGGCCACCCCATCCCTCAAGGTTGCACTGCTTTCTTGAGAGAGGCCAGTGTATTGATGTGGAACCACTTTATACAAAAAGGCACCCAAATAGACCCTGAAAGACACTGAAAGCTTTTTTTGAGTCCCACAGATGAGTTATTAAAACAGTTGTAACTCCAGGTTTCACTGGGGCACCTCTGGCCAGTGTGCAGCAAAGAACCTAGTTAGGAGCACTACTGCAGGTAAGGCACAGCAGAAAATGGAAATTCCCCCTAGCAAAAACCCCTGCACTCCCTCCCTTCCTCCCTCTTTCTTGTCCTGGAGAACCACAGAAGGCTCATCCCTCCAGGCCTGGATGCTTAGGTTCCCAGGCACCTGGGTTTTCCCAGCTGGAAGGTGGAACGCAGGCATCCCATGATTGCTCAGTGTCAGGCTGTGAGAAGCTGCACAGCTTCCAGCCCTGGGTGGGGGAAAGGTTCCAGATACGGGACTTACCAGAGGTCCCTCGGTGTCTCCCTTGTCTGCAGACTCCACATTTGTGTGCAGGAGGCCCAGTCTGGATCCAGGATGGCTGGCCAGAGACATGTACATAGATGGTGCCGGTGCAATGAGGACCAAATGGGACTCTCATTGTTGGGGCTTGGAATGGGCAGGTTGGTGACTGCTTGCACCCATGCTGCCATAGCACTTGATGAGTTATCCAGGCCCAGGAACACACTGTGAAGGTTCAAGAACGAGGTCTACAGCTGGCCACCTGATGTTTGAGGGAGGCTGCCTGCACTGCTATGGTGCTCAGAGAGTCACAGTGCCAGGATAAAGAGTTTATGCCCAGGGTCAAGGACTGTTCAGGATCCAGCTACAGCACCCCTGAATAGCGTTAGCACTGCCTCCTGTGTGGAGATTGTTGTCCTCCTGGGCCAGAGTGGTGGAACAAGCTGCTGCCCACTCCCCCCTCCATGGGGAGCCCCAGTCCAGGGTCTCTTCCCTGGGAAAACATGCCTGAGAGTCCCATGGGAGGAAGAGGGGGTGATGGGGCTAGATGGAAGGCATGGGGGAATGCTCCACACTGTGCATTGATTAGGAGATGCTGGTGTATGGAGGAGCCTTGGAATAGGAGATCTGGCACATGGGAGCCCCTGATCTGTCATCCAAGGAGCCAGGAAGGCATCTGGCAGGGCTCAGTGCAAGGAGCAGCATTGGGGGAGGGGAAGGAGACCAAGCTGCCCGAGACCCAGTGCCAGAGTCAATATTGACTCAGTCCACCTTCAGGGCCAACTTGCTACCCCCAGCCACTGGTGGTCGCTGGTGTAACCTGGAACCCAAAGAGGTTCTAGGTCAGTGGCAGAAGGGGACAGGAGTGCTCAGAACTGGGAGGGGAAGGGGTTGCGGTTCAGCAGTCCACCAGGTCAGGCCACGGCAGGTGTGGGTCCTACTGTGGGGGAGTGGTGCAGCTTCCCTGAGACTAGGTAGACCCCTCGGCTCAGGTTCAAGTTCTGGAGTGGGCAGCTTTCCACAGTTTTTCTTTGTTATGCACATGAAAAGTTTGGCTGTTGCAGCATTTAATTAAACCAAGGGGTGGCAGTTTTGTGCATGGCATTCCCCCTGCTGCCCCTAGGTTTGTGTTTGTTAAGCTGAGCCCCTATGGCTGCCTACCCCCATCGCCTGCTCAAAGTCATAACCTCCCGTTGCAGCCAGGGTCTTTCCCCAGTCTCTCAGTGTTAACTGAGAAGTTTCCTAGTTCCGGAGCAGGCAGCATGCCATAGTTTTTGTTTAATAAACACACTAAAAGTTTGGCAGCTTTAACAGTTGTTTAAAATGAGGCTGGTCTCTTCCTCTGGCCGCATTCCCCCACAGCCCCAGCATGTGCCCCTGGGGGGAGGAAGAAGGGAAGAGGAACGGTGCCTGTGCAGCCTGGGTTGTGAGCAGTGGTGCCTGTGACACAAGGCCAGAGGATCCCGGAGCTGGAGGTCCATGGCCTGGTGCCAGGGTGGGGGGCACTCAAAGCCCTTTGGCCCTAGTCATCTGGGCTTCTGGTCCACATGGGTGAGGAGCTACTTGGCCAGGGCTTTGTGAATCTGGACACCCTGCTGCTATGTGGGGCTGGGGTCACCAGCATCGCTGAGAGAATACAGGCATCTGGGACACAAATGGGCATACACATGCATGCATGCATGCACACACACATACACACACTGAACCCAGCCATTTGGGGCATTCGCATATACACACAGACCACAAGTGTTTGGGGGACATATGTGCACACACACAGAAGGCAGGCATTACACACACACACACACACACACACACATACACACACAATCTTGGGGGTGCAGAGTGTTCTGGGTGGGCATGCATGGGACAGTGGGCTGATGACTTGTGGTCATGATGGCACATGCCATGATGAGCTGTTGATGCATCAGGTCCAGGTGGGTGGCCATGATGTCTCCACCAGCCAATCAGGAGTGGCTTAGCTCTGCAGCTCTGCTCGAGAGTCTTTGGCAGCCCAGGGAGCCCACGGCAAGAGTACACCCCCCCACACACACCTGCTGGGCTCAAGCTGTGCAGGCAGGCTCCAAGCCCCCACCCCCTACAAGGGCTAATGTGTTTTGCATGCTCTTGACTTAATGATTTACCTGTGGGTGTTTAAAACTAGAAAGTTAGAGCACTTCTGCCTTAGGTTTCTTGAACGCCTGTACTTAGCCTTAAGACACTAACTGGTTCAGAGAGGCATGAGCTTTCATAGGCAATGATGGGTTGTTGCCTACAAAAGCTTATGCCTTTCTGAACAAAATAGTCTTCGAAGTGCCACTCTGCCCTGCCTTCTGCCTGAATTCAGACTAACATGGCTAACTACCTTTTTCTACTCAAAAAAGACCTGTCTATCATAGTGGGGCACGCTTTAAACATCACTTGAATTCATATTGAATGACTCATTTTTTGAACCAAGTTTGAAGAAAGCACATGGCACTCTATGGCATTTGTACCTCTCTAATTTTCTTGTGTTTCCCAGACTTGTAACATTATCTTTTATCTAGAGAATTCGAAATATGATAACTATGAAAATGACCAGGGGCAAATGTAAGTGTTGACTGATGCCTTGGATTTTTCACCATTTGGTACATTTGGGACTCATACTGATCGAAATATTAGACAGTGTATAAACACTGTAGTTCCAAAGCTCATACTTACTGCAAACCCTTTTTTTTTTCTTGTGAGTATAACCCTGTTGCTAGTGATTAGTGGTTGTTATGATTTCCTGCATAAACCAGTGACTACATTTGCAAAAAAAACAGTTATTTCACATGTAGTGGAGTACATTAATGAAAACAATAATCATTTAAAAATAGCATTTCTCTTTTGCAATGACAATGGAAACTGTGTTTTGCAAGGAGCCGATTTAAAAAGAAATCCGCAGCTGGTTTGGTCTGTTGAGACGCATTACTCCTGATCAAGCCTGTCATATCCGATTAAATTACGTATTGCCTCATCTAGTGACATTGTTGAGCCATTCAGTGCAATGTGTGACACTGTAGTAGGTCACCTGGGAACTTGAACGTTTCTTTTTGCTGAAATCAGTGGGTTTTATTCTATTCCCCTTGGTCACATTGCTGAACGGTCTTAAGCTAAGCCACACTTCTGAGATGCACAGACTAAAGGCAGAACCGGCATTGTGCTGACTTTTATATAACTGCTGTGTTGTGTATACTTGAATGCCTGCATCTCTACATCAATTATTAATTACAGATTAAAAGTAGAACTGTAGGAGCAATGAATTTCTGGTTTGGTAGCCAAACCAACAGTCCTACCCTCAGGATTTTTGACCTGAGATAAAATGTTTCAATTTGTTCTCTGGTTACTTGAACATTGTTTTTCATTTTTCTATAAAGAAAGGAAACAACAAGGTCCAGTTATAAATAAAAAAGTAACTTTCTTGGTGAGTGGTGCTGAGATTGCTTTTGCCGAAGTGACAGAGCAGCAGTCTAGCTCATGGATGCCAGTGATTGTCTCCCTAACCAGGACCAGACCTGCAATGTCCTCTGTTAGAATAAATAGTCCCATGTCCCTAGCCCCCTGAAGTCTCATGTCCCTTAGAAATAAGAGATGGTTCTGCCCATATTTTTGAGTCTTCCAACCCTGACTATGAAACTCTGAGTTTTATACGACAAAGAAGAGTGGCTAATGCTCAAATGCATTGTCTCATTAGTCATTCATGACCAAACGAAGAATTAAGGTTATGACTGATGCTGGAAAGTCTGGGGTATGTCTTAGGTAATGGACACTGTTGAAATATAAATTGTTTGCATTTTTGGAGCTTATTCTGTGTTCTCCTCCTCCCCTGTAAAGTTTTCTTCTAAATCCTTGGTCTCAGCACCATAAGTAGGGAAGTATTGCTTATCAGTGATACCCAGGTAATGTAATTTGGTTTCCCAGGTTTCTGAGTTGGGGTTTGAGCCAATGCAATGTTTTTGGAAGGAACCCCTTGCTAATGAACCTGGGCCTTGTTGCTGCCAACAGCCTGTCTGAAAGGTTATATATGTATACCCTGTAACTGTAGCATCCTTCTCCTAGAAGCCCACAGATCCCCACTAATAGTTTATGTCTTGCTTACATCCTAGGAAACATTTTTACTTAGAAAATATTTGAATTAATTGGTTTATATTATAGTTTGACTATAATTGGTAAGCTAAATTATCAATAAAAAGCCAGGATATTTTACTATTGTCAGCTCTTCATTGATCATGTCCTATTGCATCAGGTTCAGTCATTTCTTTTTCCCATGTCATCTCTTATGCAAGCCAATAATCAATCTTAAAAAAAAATGCAAATCATTAAGCTTTTGTTATTTACCAGTCAGCTCTAACTGCCATCTACTACTTCCTGCACTCCCTATATTTAACTCACAGCCAAACCTAATTGCCAAAATGGTTTTCCAAATGTTCTTTAAAAAGTAGCAATTAATTTGTGCAATTTTTGTATAGTCTGAAGAAGACCAGCATATATACGGTGAAACACATTCACATTTGCCTTGTATATGATAGATTATGCTGACACACTACGAATAGAATAAATTGACTCCTGTTCTAGAATATTTTTCAAAATAGAAATGCTGCATTTAACATGACTACTGTTTAAGTTGATGCAATTAGTATTTAGTGTATTGATTACTGAACAGATACCCTAACAGTCAAGATAAAATCTTGCATTTTAAAAAGGCACGATACCATTATACGACTTAGTGGAATCAATGTCCAATATAGAAATAGACTCTTGAATTAATCAATTTTAACATCATTATAATAAAAGTCTCATGTCACTGTGGAATTTTAAGATTTATAGGAGATTAGATAGTCTGGATTTAGAAAATTTAATAAACTGTCTAGATAGTTGCACTTCCTGAAAACCGTATGTTTTTTACCTTGTGCCAATATCTTAAAGTGAATATAAATGGATTTCACTTGTTTATCAAGAGAGTCTGGTGATGTATCTAGGAACTGCATACTGTCTCTTCAAGTAGTCTGTAATGTCTCCAGTGACCAAGTAGTGGTTAGAGGGCTTACACATTGTGTTAAAAAGTCTACTACCCAATACCTATTAGCTACAAGATGCAAAGGATGACATAACCTTTTCATTGGAGGTTTTATTAGTTAACTCTTCATCATCATGATAAGCATAGATAAATATTAGGGGTGCATCCAGATGAGCGGGAACATTTGTTTCCCAAGGGACACGTAGCCGTGGCACACCTTGTGCTGCTGCTACTTGTCCCCAGGGAATGCGGGACCACGCATGCTCTGGCTCGCAGCACATTACTCCAAATGGGGTAGGGGAGGCTGGGGCCAGCAACTGTGCTGGCCCCAACAGCCTTATCTGGGGGTCTGGGGGCCTTTGGGAGCTGCAGCCACAGCAGAAATCCTGGCCAGCCGCTGGAGTGTTGCTATGCCTGGCCAAGCTCTGGTTCTGGGCAGCGCGCACTGCTGCCATGTGCACCGCCCTGCTTTTTTTTGTCATGGGTATTTTTGACCCTGGAATGTCCTGGGGTCAAAAAACACCCCCATGCCATAAAGTAGAAGTTCAGGGAATGTCTACATGTGCAGTGTGCGGTGCCGCAGATGGGTTTGCGGTGCCACATACTGTATGTCCAATCTCATCTGGACATGCCCTATGAGGGGGTTTTCTTACATTTCATCGTGTTCTGATTCTTGGTAGAATCCTCCACAAATGATTTAAAATACGCAGAACTATAGTATCAACCACACTGAACACACACCTATTTCATTTTCAAAGTCTCAGTAAGGTGAGATCAGTGGGATGAAGGATCTGGTGTTGAATCTTTGGATCTGAATACTTAGAATATATGGATACTTAAAAGGTGACACTCCAAACTTCAGAGAATACTTTGGAACTTGGGTTTGATTTGGGCACATCTGTGAAATCTAATTGACACCCCATGAGATGAGAATGTCTTTAATGGTGTGCTTTCCAATATTTTCTGTTTCCAGTGGTGCGGGGAATATGACAACAAATCTTTTTCTTTGTATTTTAGCATCTCCAGTTCCAATCAGGATCCTAACATAGTAAAATGGAAATTAAGAGGTGAGGTAATTGTTAGCCACAACATGCAAGATGATTCAAAATAAGTTACAGGTGCAATAATGTATTTTACTTAAAAACTTTAGAACAAGGTCGTAGTCAAATTCATTCTACAAAGCAAACATGATGAGTAATCTGACCACATACACTAAATCC
Organism: Alligator mississippiensis; assembly: GCF_030867095.1. Classification (NCBI taxonomy): domain Eukaryota; kingdom Metazoa; phylum Chordata; order Crocodylia; family Alligatoridae; genus Alligator; species Alligator mississippiensis. Next base: position 48,613,294 of record NC_081836.1, on the reverse strand, counting down.
CTTAAAAGCAACTGGAAAATAATAAGCAGTGTGTCTGTTAACAAAGGTGCTAATGATGCACATTTCTGAAGACTGCACTTTTCAGAAAATGCATCATAACAAAGGAAAATAATGGAACAACAAAAACTCAATTATTAAAACTGCTCTCCCATGGGTTTGAGTATCTTGTGAAAGGCAGGGCTCGAAACCATTTGTTCAGAGACACTGAGAATGAAAAACTTCCACCCCATGAGGCTTATGTCCCACTTAAGTCAAAATATTAATGGTGCATGGACCTCATTCCAGCTCTCTTCACAAAGTGGTAATTCCATCCTCAGTGCAATTTGGGGTAAAATGCACCCCTTCAGCTCTATGATGGGGACAATGGGATCATGCAGTAGGGGAAATATATTTCCCCCAGGAAAATTGCCAGGTTCCAAGGCAAATCACTCTTTGGCCCTGTCGGGAGCACTACTGGTCATTGGCAAGGTTTTCAAAAATCACGTACCCTCTCCTTTTCAGACCTGCTGCAGGTTTAAGGGCATTGTAATGAAATGAATGGGTTAGAACATGAAATATTTTACATCTTTCTGATTCCAGTGGTGAGAGGGTAAATTAGCACAGGGGACACAGCATTACTCAGCTAACATGGCCGGGAATTCGATTGCTCTGAAAAGGGACCCAAACAGAAAGCAAACAAGTATCTGCTCAACTGCATGCATGTCATATTTTACTATGCATCTCATCCGGAAACAAACGCAGCACAAACCAAAGACTAATCAGTCATCTGACTTCTTAGCCCTACAAAAGTTTTCCAGTCATTCCCTTTGAGTTCACTGTCAGCTGACATGCTGAGTGTGCAGACTTCTATAACTTGACTTCATTTTTTTATTCCTCTAACCTATAACCTATAGAATATTATACCCAGTAAAGATATTGAGAGGGTTATAGGGCCCTCTCTTTTGAACCGGCAATGATTTCAATAATGAGAAAATTCATTTTTTTCTGGTCTGTTATGCTTTTTATAACTAGAATTCTTTGTTCTAAAGTTGCTAGTGCCTAAAAGTCTTGGATGAGATCATATCCCTGTTGTGCTTAGTCCTATATATACACACATCAGTCCCTTCTCCAAAGAGCTTGTGCTCCCCAGGCCAAGCCACAAATTGAGGGACGTGGGGAGGAAGAGGCCCACAGACAGAAGGCAATGGGCTCATAGGCCAGAAACTGAGCTGGGTTACTTGTGCCTCTTCAGCCAATCATCCTATTGTCCTGGTGTTTCTAGTAGATTGATATGGAGCCAGAAGCTTAGAAATAGGATTGCCAATGTCCAGGATTGCCCTGGAGTCTCCAGGAATTAGATATAAATCTCCAGGAGACTGCTGACAGTCACCCAGGAGAAAAATGATAGGGCATTCATTAAAATAAGCATTTAATGTTTTAGCTGACTTATACAGTAGTCAAGTGGGGTTTTAAAAATGTAATAGTAATGTGCATTTGCCTTCTTGATGTAAAGTCTATGCACCGTAATCCATAACTGATAGATGCAAGCACAAGTTTTGATGAATGAGCACTATCTGGTAATTGTTTCATCAGAAACTTCTGAGATATACTCAATTTGTGGATTTTATCGTATCAATTTGCATGCATCCCTTTACCAATTTGATTGTGGGAGCTGTAAAAAAAAAATAGATTATTTTGTTTTTATATTTCTGTTGCAAAAATAAAGCCCCCCTGCCGCCCTTGCATTCCCCCACCCACCCAAAAAAAAAAGAAAAAAAAGAGAACATACGCCGTTTCAGTTCAAATGTCCCTTGGCAAAATACACTTCCAGGAGGCACAATCGCTTTATTTCAGGAGAGCAAAAACCCATAACAGCTTTATTTCAGGAGTCCATTGGAAAAGTTGAATTCTTACACCTTCTCTGACATATAGCTGGTGTTATGCCCTACTTGAGGATGTGGAAGATTATGTCCTGTATGAAATGGATGAATAAAAATACCCATGTACATGCAAAATGGACATATAAGTTTCAAGATTTCGACTTCAATTTTCAAAGGAGCCTAAGGAAGTTACTTATAAAATGGTCCTTAAATTTAAAGGGATATGGCACTTAACTCTAAAACACCATAGACCTCCTCACCCTGATGTAATGGATCCCATTACTCAGGATGAATGGGAGTATTTCCACAAATTAGGGCAGAAGTCTGTGACTTGAGTGTGAAGAATGGGGTTTAAAATACAAGGATTGGAACTGCTTTTCCCCAGCAACCTGTCACACTTGACCCAATTAACCTGCCCATGAGTTTACTCAAAGTGCAGAAAGGGGGAAAAAACAAAAGCATATTTTGGTTTCTATCAGCATGTGAACTCCTTTTCTATTTCAGTTCTCAAATAAAGTAACCAGTGGATGTTTAAACAGAGATTCCAACTCCAAACACTAGTGCTGTTTGCTTAATTAGGTTTCTATAAGGTTACAGCTCTCGGGCAAACCTGGGCTCTGTTTGTACAGGTTTCTTGAATTCTCATCTTTCTTTGCCACACAGAGTTTTAGTTCTGAAGCACAGAATGAGCAAAATGTTAAGAGATCCCATTCTGGACCGCTGAAGCCCATGGCAGCTTTGCTGTTCCTTTCACTGGCTATAGGATTGGGTCATTTAGCAACATATTTAGAATTGCCTTCTTTTCATCATTTTTGAAGTTATTTCTTGTTACATTGAGACCAACTCAAAATGGCTGGTCATAAAGGTTTGCATTAATTTCTTGTAGATGACTAATCTTTGAATCTAATATAGAATATTGATTCACAGATTCACAGAAGTTTGGGGCTGGAAGAGACCTCATGAGATCATCAGGTCCAGCCCCCTGCTCTTGGCAGGAATGACTGCTGGGGTCATATAACCCCAGCAAGGTGTGCAGTCAGTCTCCTTTGGAAGATCTCCAGGGTAGGCGCCTGCATCACCCCCACTGGGAGTCTTTCCAGAGTCTGGTCACACCAACCGTAAAGAAGTTTTTCCTTATATCCAGTCTGACACCTCCTTCTAGGAGTTTATGACCATTGCTCCTGGTTTTCCCCTGGGGCACTTTGGTGAAGTGTTTTTAGTGGTTCATCTCACCCCTGATGCTCACCCCTGATATATTTGTAAGCTGCCACCAAATCCCTCCGAAGTCTTCTCTTTTCCAGGCTGAACAGTCCCATATCTGTCAGCCTTTCCTCATATGGCTTGCTCTTCAGGCCTCTAATCATATGAGTGGCTCTTCTATGGACTCTCTCAAGCTTTTCCACATCCTTCTTGAAGTGCAGCGCCCAAAACTGGTTGCAGTACTCCAGCTGTGTCCACACCAGTGCCAAGTAGAGTGGGAGAATACCTTCCTTAATTTTGATCGGGTTGGATCAGTTGATGCATGCCAGCGTATTGTTTGCTCTGCTAACTGTAGCATGACACTGGCAGCTCATATGCATTTTATGGTCAATTATAAACCCCAGGTCCCTTTTGGACATGGTGCTAGCTAGCGTAGCACCACCGAGCCTGTAAGTTTGTCGTGGATTTTTCCTCTCCAAATGGAGCACTTTACACTTCTCAGTGTTGAACAGCATCTGGTTCTGGTCCACCCATTTAACTAATGAGCATACATTTGGGCCTTACAGCAGCATTTTTTGGAACTGAGATAATGTATGTCCTGTCCAGACTATTCTCTTGTGCAGTTGATAGTGGGAAAAGAGAAATATAAGCCATCCTTCTGCTCCCCTTATCCAGAGGATTATCTGAATTCATCTACATTATAAAGTATACAACCAGTAGCTACACTGAATTGTTCTATTCCCCTCCCTACACAGCAGTTATCCAGCTACTTGCCCTGTCTTCTTCATCGTTTGGGCCCAAACTATGACCTCCCTCCTACCTCTAGTCCCTAGTTCAGATCCGGACCTAGGGCTTCTTGAGTGACCCAAAAGGGATTATCTCCTGACCATGCAGAAATCACCCTCCATTTGTTTAATTTATTTGGCATAAGTCCGTAGCATAACCAAAAATGGCCAAGGGAGGCATTAACTCCCAGCTACCAATTTCAAGGGGGGCATGAGAATGGAGGCAGCTACTGCTGTTAATGCCCTGGCTGCCACAGTTGCCCAAGAGTGGCATAACAAGGGGGGGGGGCAATGGGGCAGCCAACCCAGGTGCCAACTGAAGCAGGGGAAGGGGAGGCTGGAAAAAATGGCTGTTGCTACAGCCACATCATTGCACCAGCAGTGCAGCAGCAACCAGAAGTTGCTGCTGCCCCTGTGTGGCAGCTGCCCCGGGTGCACACCTGCATTGTTACACATGCACACACACACTTGCGCACACACACACACACAGTTGATGCCTTAAGCAACTATTAGGTTAAAATCTAGAGTAACGAGTAATACAACCTTGCATGGTAACATGCTCTAACCTGTTCTTCCTAGAAGTTCCCTAGCAGCCTGTTTTGTGTTCAACATATACAACATGTGTTTACAGCATATATATAGTACTGTATATTTAAATAAATTCATTCACCCTCTCTATTTTTTCCTTTTTCTTAATTTGCATAGGGTTTATTAAATGATATTGGCCTGTTTCAAAGGATTGTTTGGAATTGGTGTCAAAGAGATGCTTTTTAAGTTAAAAACATGCACCTAGAACTTTTGGAAAATGTATCTGTTCCCCGCTGGGGTCTGAGCAAACATCCTTATTAGAATAAGATCTATTAGCATTTTAATAACATTCTCACTCTAGGAAGTCTTTTTGTTTCACTGGCCAAATATAGGAAAATATCCTGTACATGCAAAACTTAATTCACTGCTTTTACCCATCAAATTCAATTCATATCAGTTGGCAAGCCAGGCCATTGCAACTATTAATGAGTAACAAATACAAAAAGATGTACAGACCATTGTTTATAAAACTACAGACCCATAAATGCCGTTTGTGCTTATATTTGGTTGTTTGTAAGGCTAAATATTACTAATTGAGATGCCTACAATGTAATGTAATAGAAAGTAATAAGAGCAATTACATAATCTTATTATAGTTGGGAATTTTATTCCTATGGAAATTTTTGACTTTTCATTAAAAATCTAAGGGGCTGAAAGCTGCTAAAACCCAAACTCTCCTGCCGAAAGAAGCCAAAATTCCAATCTTTTCTGTTCTTGCAGAATTTTTTTGTTTTTCTTCCCCAAACATCCCATTTTCCATCGGTTAGGGGAAGTTTCCATGGAAAAAATTAAACCAATCCTAAACCAAGCTTAAGTTTAAGCATATAAATAACACAGTTGATGACTCCTGCGATGAAAGTGAAGCATATTAAATGTACATACGCTGAGTTATGAAAATATTTCAAACAAATAGCCCAGTTAGGCTCGGAAGCTGCGAGAGACGTGCGGGTGAAATCCCAATGTGCCCCTGCTCCCCCAAAGCCCCCCAGTAACCCTCCAGCAGCCGCTGAGCCCCCTACCAACCCCCAGCACAGCCAGAGGTAAGCGGGGCCCGTGGAGAGAGGGGGCTAACCCCTTAGTGAGTGGGAGGAGGCGGCTGAGTGGAGCCGGGCCGGGTCAAGCCCTTCCCAGGCCCCTACTTGGCCCAGCCCCCCAGGGAGCCACGCGAACAGGCTGCGCAAACAGGCGCGCTTCTCTGCCGGCGCGTGAATTAGCACGGAGTTCGCATGGGAGGGCCCAGGACCCTGCTTGTGCACCCCCCAGGGTAGACAGTCCCAGCTGTAGCCAGCCTCCCGGAGGCATGACACGGATGGGCACACGTCGCACCCCGAGGATCCCCTCGGGCTCCACGGCCCTCCCCTCTGGCACCTCAGAGACGGACACCCAGACGGAGCCCCTGGTTCCGGGCTCCACGCAGACGGAGCCCCTGGCTCTCAGCTGCGGGGGCTGCCTGTCCCTTTTTTGGGCTCTGGGGCCTGAGAGCATGGTTACCTCCCCTTGTGGGTTCTGCTCCCTTTTGGGGTCTCTGGCACGCCAGCTGGAGGAGCTCCAGGCCACAGTCCAGAGACTGCGTGCCATCAGGGACTGCGAGCAGGAGATAGATTCCTACTGCCAGGCCCTTCTCCCCCAGGAGGCGGAGGGTAGACCACAGTCTCCCTCCAGGCCAAAGGAGGACTCCGGGACCTCCCGCTCTGTCCAGCCAGGGGCATGGACCAAGGTGGTCAAGGGCCCTAAGGCCCGCCGCACCAAGGACCCTCCCCCACCAGAACTGAGCAACAGGTATGCACCTCTTGCCACTCCCCCACAGGCAACATGGGCCCAACTGCAGCTACCGCCCCTGCTCTCCCCAAGACAAAACGTAAGGTGTTTGTTGTGGGAGACGCCCTCCTGAGGGGGACTGAGGAGGCAATCTGCTGCCCCGACCTCTTAGCCCGGCAAGTCTGCTGCTTCCTGGGGGCCCGCATCCGGGACATTGCGGAGAGGATCCCAAAGCTCCTCCAACCCACAGACCACTATCCCATGCTCCTTATTCATATGGGCACCAATGACACGGCTCGGAGCACTCCCAGCCAGGTCATGAGGCGCTACAGGGATTTGGGAGCGAGGCTAAAGGGTCTGGGGGCACAGGTGCTGTTCTCGTCGATCCTCCCAGTCTCAGGCTATGGGCTGAGGAGGGAGAGGAGAATCTATGTGGTCAACCAAAGACTGCAGCGCTGGTGTCGTCGGGAAGGCTTTGGCTTTCATGACCACAGCCCGCTCTTTGGCGAGAGGCAGCGAGCTGCTGGGAAGAGATGGTCTCCACCTCTCTCCCCTAGGGAGGAGGCTCTTCTCAGCCAGACTGGCTGACCTGCTCCACCGGGCTTTAAACTAAGCCCGCTGGGGGACGGGGGGACTACCGCCACTGCTGGCCCGTTGAGCAATCCTTGCAAAGCCAGCGGGTCAAGGCACTTAAGCGAGCCCACCCCTGCCCCAGCCCTGGTAAAATCTGTGGGCAAGGAAGGAGCCCCCAGGAGACACTTGCCTGCCTGTACACAAATGCCAGGAGCTTGGGGAATAAGCAGGAGGAGCTCATCCTCCTGCTCCATGAAAATAATTATGATGTCATAGGGATAACGGAGACCTGGTGGGACTCCACCCGTGACTGGACCATGGGTATAGATGGCTATACCCTGTACAGGAGGGATCGTGTAGAGAAAAGGGACGGGGGTGTAGCTCTCTATGTTAAGGAAAGCTACACGTCCCTGCAAGCCGATATTGGTGACCAGGGTGGAAGGCTGGAGACCCTCTGGGTTAAAATCCATGGGGAACACGGCACAGGGGACACAATGGTGGGAGTCTACTACAGACCTCCCACCCAAAGTCCTGAGCTTGACCAGGAGTTTGCCCGGGAACTGGCTGAGGCCGCATGCTCCAGGACCATGGTTGTCATGGGTGACTTCAATTACCTGGACATCTCGTGGGAGGATCGCTCAGCAAAATCTGAGCGGTCACAAAGCTTCCTCTCGTGCGTGGATGACCTCTACCTGACTCAAGAAGTCTATGGGCCAACGAGAAGCAAAGCGCTGCTCGACCTGGTACTGGCTACTGGGGATGACCTAGTCGGTGACCTAGTGATAGATGGGAAGCTGGGTGACAGCGACCACGAGCTGATCACCTTCACCATCCGCCGAAAAGCTGGCAAGTCAGTCAGCAACACGGAAGTCCTTGACTTCAGGAAAGCCGACTTTGACAAGCTCAGGAGGCTTGTCAGTGAGGCCCTAAGGGACCATGACCACAGGGAGAGGGGAGTTCAAGAAGAGTGGTTGCTCCTCAAGGGAGCGATCCTCAATGCACAAACTAAGTCTATTCCATCTCGGAGGAAAGGCAGCAAGAGTGCACAGCAGCCCCCCTGGCTCTCCAGGGACCTAGCAGACCTCCTGAGGCTAAAAAGGCCTACAAAGGATGGAGGACGGGATTCACCTCCAAGGAGGATTATTCTGCACTGGTCCGGTCCTGTAGGGAGCAGACCAGGAAAACCAAGGCTGCAACTGAACTCCAGCTAGCTTTGAACATCAAGGACAATAAAAAGTCCTTTTCAGATATGTGGGGAGCCGGAGGAAAAGCAGAGGCAACATTGGACCCCTGCTGAACCAGATGGGGCAACTGACAACTGACACCCAGGAAAAAGCCAACCTATTAAATGGGTACTTTGTGTCGGTCTTTCATCAGTCCCATGGGACGCCCATGCCCACTACGGGACAGGGAAGTCCGGGTGAGGGTGATCCCCTGCCCTCCATTAATGCTGACTTCATGAAGGAACATCTTGAGAAGCTGGATACCTTCAAGTCAGCCGGCCCTGACAATCTTCACCCCAGGGTACTCAAGGAGCTGGCGAGCATCATAGCCCAGCCTCTAGCATGGATCTTTGAAAACTCTTGGCGCTCTGGTGTAGTGCCCGAAGACTGGAAGAAGGCCAATGTGGTGCCTATCTTCAAGAAAGGGAGGAAAGTGGATCTGGCTAACTATAGGCCCATTTGCCTGACTTCTATCCCAGGGAAGATCTTAGAAAAGTTTATTAAAGAGGCCATCCTTAATGGACTGGCCGACGCCAACATCTTAAGAGATAGCCAGCACGGGTTTGTTGTGGGTAGGTCTTGCTTGACCAATCTCATTTCCTTCTACGACCAGGTGACCTATCACCTGAACAAGGGAGAAGAGATTGATGTCCTATATCTTGACTTCAAAAAAGCCTTCGATCTGGTTTCCCATGATCACCTCTTGGAGAAACTGGCCAATTGTCAGAAGCGGACTGGCCAAGTTCGCCGATGACACCAAACTTTGGGGCAAAGCATCCACACCAGGAGACAGGCGGGTGATCCAGGCTGACCTGGACAGGCTCAGCAAGTGGGCGGACGAGAATCTGATGGTGTTCAACGCCAATAAATACAAGGTTCTCCACCTTGGGAAGAAAAACCCGCAGCATCCTTATAGGCTCGGCAGTGCTATGTTGGGTTGCACCGTGGCAGAAAGAGACTTGGGGGTCATCATTGACCACAAGATGAACATGAGCCTGCAGTGCGATGCTACGGCTAGTAAAGTGACCAAAACACTGGCTTGCATCCATAGATGCTTCTCAAGCAAATCCCAGGACGTCATTCTCCCCTTGTACTCATCCTTGGTGAGGCTGCAGCTGGAGTACTGCGTCCAGTTTTGGGCTCCACAATTCAAAAAGAATGTGGAGAAGCTTGAGAGAGTCCAGAGAAGAGCCACGCGCATGATCAGAGGTCAGGGAAGCAGACCCTACGATGACAGGCCGAGAGCCCTGGGGCTCTTTAGCCTGGAAAAGCACAGGCTCAGGGGTGATCTGATGGCCACCTACAAGTTTATCAGGGGTGACCACCAGTATCTGGGGGAACGTTTGTTCACCAGAGCGCCCCAAGGGATGACGACTAGGTCGAATGGTCATAAACTACTACAAGACGGTTTCAGGCTGGACATAAGGAAGAATTTCTTTACTGTCCGAGCCCCCAAGGTCTGGAACAGCCTGCCACCAGAGGTGGTTCAAGCGCCTACATTGAACACCTTCAAGAGCAAACTGGATGCTTATCTTGCTGGGATCCTATGACCCCAGCTGACTTCCTGGCCTTTGGGCAGGGGGCTGGACTCGATGATCTTCCTAGGTCCCTTCCAGCCCTAATGTCTATGAAATCTATGAAATCTATGAAACTTTCAGCTTAATTAATAAAAGTTTCGAATACTTTATTCCCATTACCACCAGGGGTGAACACTGACAACAAATACACTTCTTCAGTCACTTTCAGACAGATATCAGAGTACCTGTCACCCTCAGAGAGACAGAGATCATATGTGTCATCAGCAAGTTATACTTGCTTTTTATTTGTAACAGAATCGGACAACAGATTCTACCTGATCAGTGTCTGTACCCATCTGACAGCCAACTTATTTTTATTTTGCTCATCACCACAGAATGAAAGGGACATATATAAAATCAAGGATCTCACTAAACTGATCATAGAACAACTCACTTTCTTGGGTCCCTTCTTGTATACTGCATTGCGTTTCTTGCTGTCTATACTGTGTACTTTTTATATTGGTAATAGTGGGGGTAAATGCTGTCATTTCAGAAAGGTAGTCTGAAAGTCCTGCTCTGTGGACCCATCGTAATAATCCTGCCTTTCTTCCTCCATTTGCTCTATCTTGTCTTCAAACCTGTCTTTTACTAATGTAGATGTGCAGTGCCTAGCATAGTGAGTCTCTGATTTCACTTGACATACCTGCCATACTACAAATACCAGTAATAATATCACTATTTCTCCTACCCTTTTCAAGGGAAATTCCTGTCAACATTTTTCTGAAGCATCTTATCCAGCTTAATCAACATTGAATGGGATTCATTTATCTCCAGTCATCCTATTGAAAAGTTATTTGAATCAGAGATGTCCTCCCTTTCCTGCTCCTAAATTCCCCAGAAGGAATATATAAAACTCCTTCAAGGAAAGATAAAGACATTGCCAGACTGGCAATATGCCTTCAGTTTTTATCAGATGAATGAAAATGGCTTCAAAATGGCTTAAGGTAAAACCCCTGTTTTACTTGGGAATATTTAGCACAGCCCAGACAAGACAATTTGTGAGAGGCCTCATCTTGAAAGATGGTGAGAATTTTTTTGTGGCCCTGAATACTAGGTGTGCATGAAATGGGCCCTATTCAATTCAGATTTGGATTCGACCCAAATCAGGGACAGTGATTCGATTTGTTGATACAGATCACTGTCCCTGATTCGATTCAGCCCAATCCGAATCTGAAGATTCGACGCTGATTTGGAGGATCAACAATTTGGACATAGACACAGCTTTAACTATTTTTTCTACATAACTCGAGGTACCAGAACAGCCTGTGATCTCTGTAATGCTGGGGCAGATGGAGGGTCCCACAGGAGTGTGGGGGGCCTCCATGTGCCCAATGGTGAACCTGGAAGTGGACTGGAAGTACTTCCCGTCCACTTCTGGGTCTGCCAGGGAGCGCACCCCCCCCCACACACCTCCCTGGCTCAGCAATTGGCCCCGGGGGGCCCCAGGTGACCCCCCCAGACCCAGGAGGCACCAGTGTCTGAGCCAGGGGGGCACAGAGGGGCCCCCCAGGCACTCTCCGGTGGACCTGGAAGTGGACCAGAAGTGCTTCTGGTCCACTTCCAGGTCCGCTACTGAGCACTCTGGGGAGCCCCCTGTGCTCCTGTGGGACCCTCCATGTGCCCTGGCATCAGAGCACTCACAAGCCACCTGGTACCTAGAGGTATGTAGAAAAAACATTTAAAGCTGTCTCTATGTCTGAATCGCCAAATCTTCCAAATCTCTCTCAATTCATTTGGAGGTTTCCAGTTCGATTCAGAGAAATTAAAGGGTCCCCTGATTCAATTCAGATTCAGAGATTCACCCACTGAATAGGGATGAATCTCTGCAGAATTGAATCAGGGACTGAAGCTTCACAAAGCCCTACTAAATACCCTCTGCCCTCAGATTGAATGGGTCACTTACTGTATTGATCTCAGGTGAAGGGCCTGATTTCTGTTTTGAACAAGGTGAAAAGTACTCCTATCCTTGGCTGTATTATATCAGTGTTGCTATATGACCAGAACACCTTGGAACGGAAGCAAACAAAAAAAACTGGAAACAGTTTGTATAGTTGCAGTGAAAAAAAAATCCAATAATGGAGCCAAATCATGAATAGGTATTGAGCAACTCCAGCCCTCAACCCTCATCAAACTCTGTAAGGATGCTTATACCCTCATGAGAGATGTGAGCCACTATGAGGCTCCTAAAGACATTATATCAGGTGTTCTGCATGCATTCAAGGTTAAACCTAGAGGCATCTTTTGGTTTTGCTGAAATCCATTTTTTGCAAAGAAACTGAAAGGGTATTTTCGACCTTTCTTGCGGTGATGTGTAATGATTGTGAAACATTTCTTCAAAAAGGGATGCTTTATTCCAGGACCAGCTGATATTACTAGTAAACAGTTATTTGTGATCTGAACAAGATAAACGCAAATGACATGTAGGTAGATGTTGCTTCTGAAGTCTAGCTTTTAATATGGCTTACAGCATTTTTTTTTACATCTCTTATGTGTGATAACAAAAAATGTTTTCCTATAGCAAACGTGAGAGTCCCATACCTCACCATCAATTACCTAAACTCATAATCCAGGTATAGGAGACATTCAACCTTGACTAGAAAGTTTTAAAATGAAAGTTCCTAAAAGCCATCAAAGTAATAAGCTATACTTTGCAAAAATGACAAATAGGTTTGTCCTAGTGGAACATGGAAACAACTTTACAAGCTAAGCAATAAAAAAGTGCATTTTTATTGCTCAAGTACATTATAACCCTCATTTGAAAAGAATTTCAGTCTGGTTTGAAATCACTCAGTGCATATGTTACAAAAAGTCTAGAGGCATTTTGTTCTTTATTAATGAAGCATGAAGAGAATAGTACTGAGAATATTTTGTTAGAAGTTGAGGCTTCAGCTTCCTCATGCGCACGTTATACAGTGAGTCTTTACTAATGAGGCTTCCATGAATTAAAGGCCCCAAGTGGGGCAATTGCGTGTGATTTGCTGACGGCCATTTTAATAAGAGGGCAACTGGCAAGGCTTTGAGAGTAGGCACTGTGGCTTGGTATACTCTGCCTGGAAAAGTCAGCATCCTGACAGGTGCAGGAAAAGGCAAGCAAGTTCTCAAAACTGAAATGGGCTTGTTTGCTTCAAAAATTAGGGAGAAAATATTGGGAAATCCATGGGCTAAAATACAGAAAAGTTTTTTTTTTCTTTCCCCTCCCTCGTCAGCTTTGGTTATAAATAATTTACTGAAGAAAAACTATGGGCTTGATCCTGCCTCCACTGGAATTGGTGGAAGTTTTCCCATTGATTTCCAAGGAGGTGGTCTGAGTGATAAGTGCTTTCAGGCAGAAGCAATGTGATCCACTAGTCTGTTGTTTTAGCTAAGAGGATTTATTTCAGAATGGTCCTAATCAGTTTTCAGACCTGGGAATAATTCATAGGGTTTATTTCCTCCAAAGATCTTGATGTGTTTTTACAGACATGAATAATTGTCTTGGAGTAGTATTGGGAGACTCAGAAATAAACATTCGTATAGTCATTTTGCCAACACGTGGTACACAAGGCCAATGAGAGGAAAGACCACATTTTGAAAACCGACTCTCCATGGTTGCATCTACACATTGCCACTGAAGAATCTTGTAGGATCGAATGGGCCATTTGCTAGTCCTTTGAACCACAATGACTATAAGGTAAAGGGAGGGCCAATACCACAACTTGTCTCCATATCCCACCTTCACACACAACATCCCCTGAAGGGAGCACAGTGTTGGACATTCACCTCCTCAGGCACTACAGATCCATGGAGCTGTGCCTAAGTGTTGTGATAGTCTTATGGCACACTCATTATAATTCATTTAGAAGTCCAATAGCCCAACTGGGCCCACACATTAGCAGCTGGAAACTAGACTCTAGGAGACTTAAGGCAAATCAGTAGCAAGCTACTCATACTTGTGTGTGGATGTGCCCTTGGAGGAACATCTGACACCAGTAAACTCCTACATGTGGCAGTGAGAGAGAGGCTGCCAGGAGAAGAGATGTATCAGATGGATGGGACCGGTGCGGCGACCGTCCAGAGAACCAGAAGACAAAGCAACAACAGGAACATCTGGTGCCGGCATGGACACGCTTTGTCAGCACGTGCCAGTGGTGATTCACCAGCCAGAACCTGGATGCTCTTAAAAAACCCACACGGAGCACTAGCAACAGGGGACCGGAAGTGAATTCCCCGCACTGGCAGAGACCGCACTGTGAGGCAGTTTGCCCCAGGAGGGGTGACTAGTGGAGGCCCAAAGCAGGAGGGTGACTCCATGGAGCTGTGTGACGGCGACGGGCCGCCGTCATGGGTGCAGGCAGAGGATATGCAGGATAAGGGGGCAACAACACCCCCTCAAGAAAGCCACGGGCCAGGCTACTCACCCCCGGGAGGGACGGCGGCATCAGAGCTGGGACTGCAGCAGCAGACACGGCCGCCATTACGCCGGCTGTTTAAACAGCTGTTCCCGACAAGGGGAGCAGCTGAGCCAATCGCGGCAGCCACTGCAGCTGCCGTGGGAAGTTTAAAAGCCCCGACAAACCCCACGGTAGGGGGGAAGCCAGATGAGGGGAAAGGAGGCGTGCAGCACGTCACTGCTGCTGCTGCTTCCCCAAAGCCAGAGCCTCAGGCAGGCAACTGGGCATCAGCCCAGCAGCTGAGGCGAGAGCCGGAAGCCCCATTGGGGGCAGGAGGAGTGACCCCCAGGGGTTGCTGGGACCAGAGCAGCAACTCAGGAAGTTCCCCCATTCCAGAGGAGCAGTATTTTTGAGAACAGGGGAGAGAAGAAAGGAAAAGACCTGAGCTAGCGGCCGGGTCAGGCGGAGGCTGAGCCAGGCTGCCTGAAGACGACCGTTGGTCTCGGGGAGGCCTGTCAATAAGAAGGGCTGCAAGTAGCGGTGGATGACCATCTCATCAAGTGACCGGTTGGGGAGTGGACGGGGTGTAGGGGTGGCGGAGCCCCGTGGAACATCTGAGGACCCAACTGTGAGTACCCCCCTTCACGTCGGGCAAGCCCCTCTGGCAGAAGATCTCCACTGAACCCCTCCTTCGAATCACTTAACATCCAAGTCATGGCAGGCGGGACGAGGGGGAGGGGCTACCAGACGAAGGGTGGTACCAGACGTAGGGCCCATAGACGTCACAAGCTGACTCAAAGGAGTCAAATTACTTACCAGCGGACCAGGTACGGATGCCTGACCCAAAGAGCCAGAGCTGGAGCAACGACGAACCTAGAGGAGGAAAAGAAATTGCATTCAGACAGCGTTTGTTATAAAAGGACTGTGCACCATCAGGTTGGTGTTAAGTGGGGTATAGAGGAGACGGAGCCCCAAGACCTAATGACGTTGCGTAGGCATAAGACACCGGAAAAGGATATAGATCCATCTTCCTCCCCTAATTAATTTATACCAAGACATGGTAGGTAAGAATATCTGGTACCTTAGGAGTCCTCATCACTGGCCAAACTGTTTGCCCAGAAAGATACTGCAGTGCTGGCTGGCTCGAGAAATCAGTGTCAAGCTAAGAACAGGCATGGCAAATTATACTACAATTACTCATAAATCTTGGTACTGTAAGACTGGAGTTAAGAGTTGTTTTGACATTGACTGCAGTGGGTGCAAGCATGTTGTACATAGTGTAAAATGTAGTTATAATTCTGAAAAGAACAACTACAATAAAAATAATCACTATAGTTTTGAGGTTTTATACTAAATGTAAAACCTAGAATGATGTTTGGGGGGTTGGGGAGGAATCTAAATATATTTCCCTAAAGAAGAGGAACTTCTCATTGTAACACCCAACAGGACTTTGAGGATGGTACAGGATCTACAGAAACCAAAGGTTTCATACTGGAAATGTCCAAATATTGATATTCCTGATCTTGAATGTGTCATGTACTTGATATTAATCTATGCAGGCATCAAAAAAATTCTAGCAGCAGCATTTGGAAGAAGACAAGATTATCCACATTTCAAAAAATATATAAATAGTGTATTTTCAGCCCCCAGTTATCAACGTTGAACAAAGAATGGGCAGCAAAACATTTTCCTGTTGCTTACTGTTTTCTTTAACAGTGCTAAGTGTCCTTTTGACTCTGTACCTTAAAAAAATTGCTTAGAATTAACGTATATGACTTGCGCCTTTCTGTTTAATACCTAATCCTCGGAAATCCAGTTTAGACCTATGTTTATAATTCTAACCATAATGAAAAAGGAAATTAAAATCCTTCAAATTTATCAAAAGAATGAGAATTGCATTCTGAAAGGGAAAAAAATAAAAAGAGATCAGTCTTTTGGGATTTGAGAAAATGAATCCCACTATATATATAGTGGGATATATATATATATATATATATATATATATATATATATTTCTCAAGAAAAGGACTATTAGTTAGCTCTATTAACTTAATTCTTTTGTCCTTTCCTCTTTGATGTTCTTAACTCATCACATTAAAAAATACAATTTGCTACCCAACACTGAGAAGATAAATGCTGCCTCCATTTTATAATGTTTTTAAATTGGGTTTTGTTCTCCTGAATATTTTTTCTCAACCAGAAAAGCAGGATTCCCATAGATGGGAATTTAAAAATTAGTCTTATCACAAGAAACAGAACTGGAACATATAACTGCCTTGTGTGACTAACCTGTGTACGTAAGTTTAAACCTATTGTATAAGCTATGCTTTTTAATATTTTGAATTAAGATGGTGTTTAATAGGTGTTAATTCAGAGTTTCCAGAATACAGGTTTCTAATATAGATTGTAAATGCGTGGGGGATAAATGACTGAGGCATAGTGCCTTATGTATTAAGTACACAATAGAGTTTTACAACTGGAATTTTAAAATCATTATTCCTCTACCTGATTTGAGAGAGTACATGTGTTCTTTAAATGTGCCTAATCCTTCAGAGGACTGTGATCTTTACCAGTTATTGTGTAAGTCATATAAGCTCTATAAAATGTAGGTATTTTTTGTTGTACCTTGAGGACCCTAAACATTTTGTGGTCCCATTATTCTAGACACACTACACAGACATGGTTAAAGGCATGTGCTGCCCAAAAGGGCTCATACTTTACATCGGGGTGGGCAAAATGCAGCCCACCAGGCCATTTTATCCAGCCTGCAGGCCCTCCAAGAAATTTAGAAAATGAATATTTATCTGCCCCTGGCTGCCTGTCATGTGGCCCTCGATGGCTTGCCAAAACTCAGTAAGCAGCCCTCTGCTTGAAATAATTGCCCACCCCTGCTTTACGTAGACTGAACAGATACAAAGTGAGAGGAAGGAAGTATTTCCCTTACTCCACAACTGGAGAACTGAGCTTACGTAGGCAAAGGAAACTGAGGATCTTTTCGATATCTGCCAGAGGTGGTGCAAGCACCTACTCTGGACTCCTTTAAGAGACATTTGGGTGTTTATCTTGCTGGGATCCTTTGACCCCAGCTGACTTCCTGCCCCTGGGGCAGGGAGCTGGACTCGATGATCTCCCAAGGTGCCTTCCAGCCCTAATGTCTATGAATCTATGAGAGCAGAACCCAGACCTCCTGAGGCGTAGATCGGTACCTTAACCACAAGAACCATCCTTCCCCTTGAGGCAGCATAAAATAACTATGAAGAATCATAATCCTGCCTTGTATTTGCTCATTGGCAAGGCTCATGTATGCCTTGTCTGAATGGTGCCCGGGGAAAGGGAGATGGTCCTCTTCTCAAGAATCATATGGCACCTTGTGTGCTATGAAGGATGACTTAGGGTTCTCTATTAGAGAAGCAAGCTTCTTCCTCTGTGGACAGGGCATCTTTGTTGGGACTGGGAAGAAGACACTTCCATGACACTGAGGATGAAGCAGCCAGCAAATTACATTTTTCAGACTGGAGTGAGAGAAGAGAGGCTCAAACAGAGGTTGGAAGGGTTGCCAGGCTAGCTCCCTGAGCCAGGAATGTTTCTGAAGATGCCCACCAGGATACTGATGCTCAGAGAAAACATTGGGGCATTAAGGCTCCTCACCCACTTTTGTCTATGTGCAGGTTAGCAAGTCAAAGCTTCCCTCTGCCACAAGCTAGATCTTACTTGGCCAGCAGCTGATGACAGGCTAGCCAGATGTACCAGGGCCGTACCCAGCAGTAGAGGAACCTGTTTGTGGGGACTTGGCTCTCAACAGAGGGTGCGCATCTTGCGGGGAAGTACTTGGTAATTTAATTGACTCTGCCAGTTTGAGACACACCTCAGTCAAAGTAAATTCATATGTAAATTTTTATAGGGCATATGACTCTCCAGCACTTAGCCAGCTGCTGTCACTTAAAAGCCAACATTTTAATCCATTATAGTTTGAATTACGTAGATGTAAAGCTTTTTTCAGATGTGCTTTTTTTCCCCCCACACTTTGCTATTTTGTCAGGATGATAAATATTTTAAGGTACAATTCATCCCTCCCCCACCACTCCAATACTATGGTACATAACTGGGAAAACAACCTTGACAATTAGCTTTAAATATCTGCTAATACATCATGAACAATATTCTACCTGGGTGCAGCTTTGCCTATAAATCATATGTCGGGCTGCTGCTTAATAAGCGTACTTTGGGAGAAATATTACAGGTGGGTGATGGGAAACAAATGGAAAAGCAGGGATGTTCAATAGATAAAATTATATCGTCAGAATTGTTTTACGTTCCATATAGTCTCAGCTTAGTGTCAGTAATTAGAGCTCTGATTTTGTGACCAGAGTGGACAGTATGAGTTTAGTAGGTGATATGCCTGAGATCACTTTTGCAAACCAAGCATAACTTACCCAGGTGTCAAGTCCATGTTAAAAAGCAACAGGAGAAATTTCATTACCATGGTTCAGTTCTCAGAGGAATTTGAGTCTCAGTGGGAGTGTCTACATGTGCATTAATGTGTCATAGTTACTGTGCATTAAATTTAGTACCTGTATACAGATACTAACTCAATGCGCGGTAACCAGCCCTATAGCGCAGTAGTGCTGGCTCATGCCTTTTCAGTATTGCTAATGCGCAGTAGACTGATTCTGCTGCACGTTAGCTCATTAGCACGACTTTTGCCATGACGTGCAATGCGCAGTAGAATTAGTCTACTCTGCATTTAGTGTCTCGTATAGACATGCCCAGTGAGTCTTCACTGATCCTTTCCTTTATTAATCAGCTCCTACTTTCTATCAGCCAGCCATGTAGACTTTGGTTTTACTGGGCAGAACTCAGGGTTAGAGCCGTGTGAAATTTTTCAGACTAAACACATTATTCACCAAAAAGATACAAGTTTGAATTGTCCAAAACTATTCATGAATTTGTGCCAAATTCAGCAAATGGTTTTGCCCAGAAAACAGAAAAAACGTTTCATTTAAAAAAGAAGCTATTTTATTTGTCATTTAGAAATGATGTGTTGAAACCACATTTATATATGTTTTAAGGAAAAACCTAAAAAAGAAAGAAGATTTATTTGGTGTTCAATGAAATGTTTCTGCTGATGTAAATTTTTTTTTTTCAGTTTGTCAAACAAAAAAACAACCCAAAAAACCAGAGAATTTTTATTTTAGGTTAACCTGAAAGGGTTCTTTTTTCAGTATTTTGGTTTAGCCAGTGAACTGAAAAAATCAATTATTCCTACAGCTCCCTGAAATTGGTTTCACAATTCACTTTCATGATGTCATGGATATTTCAAACAAATATCAAATGACCATAAACCATAATTCTTGCAAGAACCATGCTGACATCATAGATTGCTTTTGACATTGGGTCTTTACTTTTTTTATTTCTATGTTTCAGTGGCTGTTTGTCAAGTGCTTTGAAGAACTTTGGCTATGCGGTACTCCTTGATTTGCATTAAGAATAGCCCACACAGCTCTAAAGGCATAGGGGTATACCCATCAAAGCAGCTGTTTGGTTCTACATGCTGAAATCCTCAATATAATGGATCCAGTAGCTTTGCTTTTCAGAGGAGCTGAACTACCCCATCCCCAATAGGCAACTCTGAAAACCCAGCCCAGTGTTCAAACACCTGGGGTGAAATACTGACTCCATTAAATCAGTGGGTGTATTTGTCAACGACTTAAGAGGGCTAGAATTTTTCACCCTTTAAAGTTCATGTTGGCCTCAGTTCTACAAAGCGGTAAGTGCTCTGGCCTATTACATCCAAATCAGAAACTAAGAATAAACTTAATTTGAAGCTTCAAAATCATTCAGTTCAAAATATCAGGACCTGTGAGTTGTGAAGAAGGCAAAAGACAGGGGTGGGGAAAAAATCAGCTTAGCTCCATTGATTACGTGTTGGCTTGAAAGAGCTGAGGACATAGCCCTCAAAATATTGTAACATTCCTCTGGCTTCTCTCTACCTTGTCCCATAGCCACAATGCACCACAGGGTAGCCTTCCAGGTCTCTACTTGCTACAGACCTTGTAACTATGGAACAACTCACGTTGTTGAATGACCTTCAGAATCAGCACTTCCTCTGGTAGTATCCTTGATTCACTGCTCAAGTCTGCAAGAGCAGCATCTTGGGCAAAGGATTTGGATCACAAGGGATGTGCAGGACTGGACTGGTGCAGTGGATTTGCTGTGCTCATCTGGGAGACCATTAACGTAAGGTGTAGTTTCTCCTGCTTCAGATCCGCACTATGTGCTTTTAAACGCTTGCTCTTTCTGTATAGGGGAAATAGCTGTACCTGTTATCTCACATACCCTGTCTAACATGCACTAGGGAAAACTGTGCAGAAAATGCCAGCGTGTGGCTGAGTTTTAGAATGGTAGTTGAATGCTGAATGCCGGTAATGCCTCTGTCCTTGTAGAAGGGTTGTGCGTATGAGAAAGGGAGTATGCACAGAGAGAAAATTCCCCTGCAGGGATAAAAGTGTCTTGAATAAAGCCCTTAAATCACACAAATAGAGTGTTTTCATTAACTCTACCTGAGAGTGACATAATAGTAGAGCAACAATTACAAAGGGTATCTGCACTCCAATGGTTATTTTTAGCTTGTATTTACTAATTCCTCAGTAGGGTGAGTGTAATCACATAGGCAAATGTTCAGTCTAAGTAGAGTAATTCTCTTCTAGATCCTGCCTCCTTCAGAATAAACAGTCCATTTATACTTAGCATTTGCCAAAGGTGGGTAGGAAAGTAAACTTACTAAACAGATAATAATTGGCATGAAATAGACAGCTGGTTTAAGCCTGCAGCAATTGCACCCCAGCCCCTCTTCATTATATTTTTCTGTGCAATGCAGATTGTAAAAGTGCATTAGCCTGACAATTTAACTGATTAAACGTGACACCATAAATACAGTCAAAAGCAATTTGTATTAGAAACTATTTTTGATAAGAAAGTTGTCATCTGCAGTGTTGTTAGCCATTATGAGATGAAAGACAATGAAACCTTAATTTGCATATAATTTAGCTTAGTATTTTTTAATAAGGTTTTATGTTTTATCCCATCATAGTTTTTGATTTGCGCAGATGGAACCAAAACCTGGAATGTTTAAAAAAACCCAACAAACCAAACATAAATGTAAGTATTGCACTGTGAACTTGCTTGTTTTTTTTCATTTCAAGGGAGGTCATGCTGATGAGGGCAAGAGAAGAAATTTGAAAAATATTTACAGGCCGTACAAGGGCCTACAGTCCTTGCTCAGAATGTCTTTTGATGTCACTGTCTCGGCTCTCAGCATATTGGCTAGTGAGCCAAGATATGCAATATTTGTATTTACATTACTGTCCTCAAGGCTATATGGAAGTTCACGCGACACGCTATATGATGTCTAGCCTGCCTAGCTATGAATGTAGGTGCTGGGGTTTCTTTTTTTCAAAACCAATGCAGCAGACCTCTAAGAATCCCAGACAGCAAGTCTAGCAGTCCATTAAAAAGAATCCCATGTTTTAGCATCTCCAAATGATTAATGCAAAGACTTGTATATAATGAAGTCAATTCATCCACTGAAGTTAGTGGATAAAAAGCCTGAAGTACAGAAGTGTGGTTATAGCCAGGCAGTTTTTTTCTGTGAAAGTATTGCTGTGGGGCATTGCTTACTAGCCAAAAACAAGGTTTCCAACTTGCCAGCATCTGAACTAGGGAAATTTTAAAATCAAGCTGATCTAGCCAGTGTTATTTTTGATGACAGGAAAAGACATAATTGGCTCCAGTTCGCTCCCTTCCCTTTGTATTGGCTTTGCAGAGCTGGTAGGCATAAAACTTGGCTTCCTCTAGTAATATCAGCATAATGTAATTCTGTTTTTATGCACAGACAGAGTAACTCATGTTACGACTGGATAGCTTTTATAGCAGGTGAGGTAAAACAACACACAAAGAATGCACAAATATAATTCTCGATGGCTCAGCACAAGTACAATGTGTTAATCATTCTGGAGCAATTATCCTGAGCTGAATTGCTTTTCCCTTGCACCCTAGTCTGTGAGATGGCTAAGGGTGCAGATGAAGCAAAGGTGATCATGTTATCTGACCCCAGCACTCTTTCCTGCTCAGGGCAGGGAGGCAGACTTGATGACCTAACAGGTCCCTTCCGACCCTAAAATCTATGAAATCTATGAAATCTGCCTTAAATTTGCATAGTCAAAGACATGACAAAAAGGTATGTGAGGTGCAGGTAGAGGCTCTTTTTATGCAATCGCATTTTAAAATAAGATTGTTGTATTTGTTTCTTTTAAATTCTACTTGCCTCTCATAGCTGACAGTGCTAGATTCATAGATTCATAGAAGTAGGGTTGGAAGGGATCATCAAGTCCAACCCCCTGCCCTGGGCAGGGGAGAAAACCAGGCTCAAATGACCCCAGCCAGGTAGACATCCAGCTTCCTCTTAAAGACCCCCAGGGTAGGAGCCAGCACCACTTCCCTTGGAAGTTGGTTCCAGATCCCAGCCGCCCTGACTGTGAAGTAGTGCCTTTGGATGTCTAGTCTATACCTACTCTCTAACAATTTGTGGCCATTATTCCTTGTTACCCCGGGGGGTGCTAGGGGGAACAGGGTCTCTCCCAAACCCTGCTGGTCCCCCCTAGTGAGTTTATAGACGGTCACCAGGTCCCCCCTCAGCCTTCTCTTGTGAAGGCTGAACAGGTTCAGGTCCCATAGCCTCTCATTGTAGGGTCTGCCCTGCTGTTCCCAGATCATGCGAGTGGTCCTCCTCTGGACCCTCTCAATGCTGTCCACATCTCTCCTGAAGTGTGGTGCCCAGAACTGGACACAGTACTCCAGCTGCGGCCTGACCAGTGTCACGTAGATGGATATGCCACTTATGAAGAACCTCAGGCCAGTTCTTCCAGCTTTCTCACTATGAGCTTTTTATGTCCCTCTGATTCTGTTCCAGACCATCAGGTTGTTCCTTTCCCAGTTGAGTTTTACATGGGGATTGCTTCACGTGCTTAGCAGAATACTCTGTAGTTCACAAAGGCTGAGACATAATTAACTCGTTCTGGGGGTGGCTTAATTGGTTTGCTTTTTTCTGTATTGTGTTTAAGAGATTTCTCTCTGGAACATGGCAGTGCTCCATGAAAGGGGGCTCCATGAAGGTGTAAAACGTTTAGGGAGATTGGTTCAAAGAAATCCCCCACAACACAGTTCTGTCCTTAGCTGCCATTTTCAGTTCTCCTCTACTGTCATGCTGCTTTCATCCCTATGAATGTGGCAACCCTGCCAGTAGTTACGACAGAGAAAATGAAGGTATGCCTTTCAAACCTGCCACAAATTGCCAGGCTTCTGTTTAAAAGCAACAGGAGGTTCAAAAATAAAGAAGGTAACATAGCAACTGGTGCTACGAGCCACAGAATCATGACCCAGCCTGTTTCTCCTCCTCAAGTCTGCATGCACGCACATCTCCCATTAATGTTAATGTGTGTTTGCTGCTGAGGTGGGAGAGGGGAATTTTCTTCCTGCATGAGCTGTAAAATGAGTCTGTTAATATATATGCAGGCAATGAATGGAAAACACAGGGCAAAGGAAAAAAAGAAGGAAGACGAGGGTTGAAAGGGAGCATTTATATGATCAATTCAGTGCCAAGGAAAAACAAAAAATCTAAAAGGAAAAAAAAGGAAAATTATAAATATTTCTTAACAACTGCCACTGCTGAGTTGGAAACCGGAGGCCCTGTGAGACCCATGATATGTACCTCTTGAGCACACCATTTCAATGGTACCACCTGTTGTGGTCAAGAAGGTTGAATTAATACCTGAACTGGAGGGAACATGACTATTTAGTATGCCCAAATTCTCCGGCCCAAAGACTAGCTAATATCCTAGTCAGGTCTTCTGAGCAGAGACCAGAAAAGAGAATCTGTTGGCAAGACAGCTCTAGTTCCTCAATTACTACCCTTGGGGGAATGCTTTAATCATCTGGGGTGAGAAGAATGGCCCCCAGAATGCAAATGCTCATGATTGTTGAAAGCTGTATTCTTCATGCAATGTCCAAAAATTCCCATTGTGTTTTGCTAAGGGGCTGGCTGCCTCCTACTTCTGATGCATGTGCAGGAGGGCAGTGAAATGTTGAATACTAATTGAGAACTATGAAGGACAAAGAAGGGTTAGGAATCTGGGTATGGGGAAAATTTGGGGGGAAATATAATACTAACTCATTATGGACAAAAGATTATGGCTGGGCCAGGGATAGCAGAGAAGGAAGGAGCACTTACAGCATGGGCTGAGGAGGGAAAAATATGAGCTGAAGGTAGAAGATGACTGGGGGAATCGATTACATGGGTCTGGACCAGAGAATAATACTGGGGAGACTGTTGCAGGTAGAAAATTGGACAGACTGAATTCCTTTGGGAGACTTGGTAAAAAGAGGAAAGACAGCAGGCCGAATATAACTTACGGGGGCTAGAAAAGGCAGAAGGATTGGGACTCAAGAGGGTGCATTGATTGTTGGATCTGAAGGTACAGTGCATGACCAGAGATCGAATTGGAACCACTGGGGCTGAGGGATAATGGAAAAGAAACTGAAGGAGAAGAAGGCATGATATAAATACAGGAAATGGACAGTCAGAAAAGAAAGAAAAAATAGGAAATCAGGGCACAAGAAAAAAATGCAGGGAAGAGGAAAGGAAAGGAAGTAGGAGACAGAACACCAACAAAAATAGATAATAAAGCATAGGAGGGCTGAGGAAAAGAGAGCTGTGAGAGATGAGTGCGTGAGCTGGGACAGAAAATTTGGAAGGGAGAAAAGGGAGGAGGTGGTTTAAAGGAGGGATATGGGGAGAAGGAGAACTCTTCTGGAAGGAAACAGTCTGGGAAAGAAGGGCAAGACTGGGGTAGAGAACAAGTTTCATTTTGTGGGAAGCAACAAATGCATCAAGATGGAGAGACCACAGGCCTCGTTACATTCTGGAGCTCTTAACCCCTGGATTGGCTGCACGTTAACACCTTTAAATCGCCTAAAGCTTAAAGCACTTGTTATTCAGCTTAAAGTTACACCCCTCCAGGCTATGATTATCTCTAATCCACCTAATTTTGCGCCTGTTCCATTAAGATGTGGCCGCTTACCACATCTATTCCATCCAAATTGAAGTCCTCCGGCATCCTAGGATGCAGTGGCCTTTCCTGAGTCAGGGCAAGCAGAGACACTGGGGTGAAGTAGGGACAGGCACAGCACCTCTTCCCCCACAAGGATGTTGGGCAGAGTGAGCATCACAGCCCCAGAGTGCCAAGAAGCCACATTGCCTGCTGCTGCTACCACTGCTGAACCAGTGATGGCATGGTGGGGATGGGATGGGAAGCTCTGGGGCCCAATTATTTTTTCTTTAGAGACTACGCCCCCTGCACCACCCCTGGGCTGTTGGCTAGCTGAACGCCACCTGAATTCTGAGGGACTGATCCTTTTTTCTCCAGCTCTCACCCCCTGCACCACTACTGGACAAGCTGCCAGCTACCTGGGTGCCACCTGAGCTCCAGAGAAAAAGGGATACAACCTGGTCAGCTGACAGCCCAGACAGCAGTGGCACCAGGAGGGATAGGGCAAGGAGGGGGGATCTCCAGATTAAAAACGGATCGGGCGTCTCACAGCTCAAGCAGTGATCCAGTCTGGGCAGCAGTGGGAGGCATCGCAGCCACTGGAGATAGTGAGGAGCTTTCTCAGGAGCTCAGCTTTAGGATTCACAGGAATATTTACAGACCCCCTTTGTTTTTCTTTTTTTAACCATCACATTATCTCTCTTATTTTCTCATGCTTTCCTTTTCAGTGGAAAATCCCCACTTGGGAAAATCCCCCCATCTCATTCTTTAACTGGACGTATCCTACATTCATTGAATAAATACAGAGTCGGTCCAGCCCCTGCTCACCAAGCCTCTAGTGGCAAGTCACAACTGTGCAGGTGAGGGATAGAGATGGTTTTTCACCCTAAGGTGTAACTGGTCCACTAAGCTGAACAACACTAAGCCGAACAACATTTGTGCAGCTTAGCAAGTAACGTGTAACAAGGCCCTAAATTTCCTAACATCACATAGGCAGAAAGACTGGGGCAGAGAGTTCTGAATATATGAAACCCTCAGGAAGGTGTTTGGAAGACCGGGTGGGGAGCTAGGCCTTGCAGTCTAGTGACCCTACTGCACCGATGCAGAGAAACTTGCATAGAATGATGATGCTGGCTCGGATATACATTGGAGGTGTCTCAGTCTGTGTGTGTCCATCCTGAGAAGGCTTAAATTGAGCCTGATTTTCAGAAGCTGATGACTAGTCACTCCCTGAAAATCAAGCCCCTTTTCAAATATCTAAAGCTGGACACTTAAAAATCATGTATTACTTTTGAAAATCCTGGCAATATTTTTTGAATATTTTTATGAAACTTGTATGCATTCTGGGGACGATTGAGCACAGGACCTTTGATGCATGTTTATCAGTGTTTAAGCAAACCGAGTTTTAAATAAAAAGCAGGCAGACTTAGCTTTTCTCTTCCCCTTTACAAGTCTTTAGCCTAGAAATATTAGGGATTGACATGTATAATCCAAGATGTGACAGGGGAAGCCCTCAGACTGACCCACTGAAGGGTTTCTTGGCTTTCTATGACTTTCCAATGTTTGTTTGCCAAGCTCTGGCACTAGGTATCTCTGTTTGGGATCTTCATGGAGCCAGATACTTTATGAGTACGGTGAACTACTTCATATCTGTTGAGAAATCATGCCCATTCTTGCTTCATGAGGCAGTGAGACTAAAGCAAGTTGCTTTGTGGCATTTTTGTTTACTCCATCAACATAATGAGAATCTGTGCTTTTTGACACTCATGCTAATAAATGGCAGGCATTACGAAATCTCTCTTGTAACCTGGGCTGTCCTTTCTCAAAAGAGCATGACATTTGCAAAGGTAATTCTGCAAAGGGAAAATAAGAACTTCTCCCTAATGAGTACCTGCCTACAGAGAGCTGCTAATCCCTCTTTGCATTCGGTCTCTAGTCTCTTGCCAAAAACTAAGTAGATCTGAAATTGAAATGAAAGTTTCTTTCCCCCCATCTGACAACCAGTAGTATAGCTGGATGCAGAGATGATAAACTGACATTGAATAATTATTTTTCAAAGTTACCAGACAGGATGCAAAGAAAGAAGAAAAAGTATGAAGCCCTCTATATGGGGGAAATGTATGCTTGTAGCAATTAGGCCTGTGCGAAGTGGCTAGTATTTGCTTCGGTTTTGGATTTGGCCAATTTGGGGAACAGTGCTTTGATTTGGTGCTTCGAATCACTGTCGTGATTCGATTTGGTGTTTCGAATCACTGTCCCGATTCGATTTGGATGAATCTCATTCGAAGAGTCGGCTGCCTTGGAATCAGCCAGGCCCATCCCCCGCCCGCCCCAGCTCCTGGCACTTGTTTAAAAAAATCCCTGACTCAGCGGGTGCTGCTGGGTGAGGGGTGATCCCCGCTGCCCCCCAGTGCCCTATGCTGTGTGGGGGGGCTCTGCATGAGCCCCCCAACCCCCCCTTGCTCCCTACCCCCCCATGGCTGCCCCACCTAGGCTAGCTCCAGCCCTTTAAGAAAAAAAACAAACTGAAACCCCCCCAGACTCACCATTATCCTTGCCCACGCCATGTGGGGGGTTCTGCATGAGCCCCACGAAGCCCTGAGGCTGCTGCAGGAGCAGTGAGTCCCGGGGCTTTTCTCTGTTTTTTTTTCTTAAAGAGCTGGAGCTGACCCAGGCAGGGGGCAGGGGGGCTGGGGGAGCAACATAAGGCAGTGGGGGGCAGTGGGGATTTCCCTCCCACCTGGCAGCACCCAGTGAGCACTGGCACTTTTCTTTAAAGTACTGGGAGCTGGGGTGGGCGGGGCAGCCATGGGGGCCTGGGAGAGTGGGGGGTGATGGGGGGGCTGGCAGGGTTCCCCACATGGTCCCCTTCCCCCTCCCCCCCACCCCTAGTATTTACCAGCTCAGAGTCGGCTGCAGCTCCCTGCTGCAGCCACCAGGGACGCCCCGAATCATCAAAGCTCTCCGAATCTTTTCCAAAGATTCAGAGAGCTTTGAATCGATTTGGACCTTTAAATTGGTCCCCTGATTCGATTTGGCTTCAGAGATTCGGCCACCAAATCGGGCCAAATCTCCTCCAAATTGAATCACCACCTGAAGCTTTGCACAGCCCTAGTAGCAATATTATTGCTGTGTTAGCTCAGATTAATTTCTTAGCTATCTGAAATGTTTTCATTATGATGAGAAAATGAAGTATATTATTAATATACATCCAGGGCCTACATGAAAACTCAGTTCCTTCAGGTATGAGGGAGTATAAAAAGATCCCTGGTAAGCAAGGGAAAACATTTAAAATATAACTCATAAACACTAAATACTGAAGCTTTTCCTTTGGAGTCTGATCCCAAACTCATTGAATGGTAGGGCTGTGCAAAGCTTCAGTCCCTGATTCAATTCAGTGGAGATTTGGCCTGATTCAGTGCCTGAATCTCCATATCCAAATCGAATCAGGAGACCCTTTAATCTCTCTGAATTGAATCAGAATCCTCTGAATCAGTTCGGAGAGTCGGAAAGATTCAGCGATTCAGACATAGACACGGTTTTAAATGTTTTTTCTACATACCTCAAGATACCAGGTGGTTCATGAATGCTGCGATGGTGAGGTGGATGAAGCGTCCCATAGCAGCACAGGGGAGTCCTCGGTGTGCTCAACAGCAGAACCAGAAGTGGATCAGAAGCACTTCAGGTTCATTTCCAGGTCCTCCAGGGAGCATGCGGGTGGGTCTCCCCCGCGTCCCCCTGGCTCAGCAACTGGTGCCTCCTGGGTCTGGGGGGGCACTTGGGGTCTCCCCGTAGCCAATCACCAAGCCAGAGGGAGTGCAGGGGGGGCCCCCAGCACGCTTCCTGGCAGACCTGGAAGTGGACCAGAAGTACTTGCAGTCCACTTCTGGATTCACCATCAACCACACGGGGGCTCCCCGTGCTCCTGTGGGACCCTCCATCCACCCCAGCATTGCAGCATCACAAGCCACATCTGGTACCTCAAGGTAAGTAGAATCAGCATTGAATAAGCATCAAATCTTTAGATTTGGATTTAGCCAAATTGAATCGGGGACAGTGATCCGAATCAACAAATTGAATCACTGTCCCTGATTCTGGCCAAATCTGAATCCGAATCAAATACGGCCCATTTTGCACACTCCTATTGAATAGGTATTTTTCCACAGGCTTCAGTAAGAATTGGATCAGTCTTATATGTGAATGACTGAGTATCACTTTTCTAGGAACAGTGATAAGCTGTCGATACATTTGATGGAACAGTCTTTGAAGCACTTCCTTTAAATTTGCTCCTCTCTCCCTCCCAAACAGTTTTGGGGATGCTGAATCTCTTTCCTTTGTTTCTGTCTCCATAACAATATAGGATAATGCCTGGTTTTCACTAGTCATTGTTGTTTGCAGATAATGAACATTAAAATGCTCCTCAGTGAGTGACCAGGAAAAGCTGATGATATACCTACTCCAGTGAAGAAATGTCATTTAAACATAAGATAAAATGCAGTAGTTTACAAACTGACTATAATTTGACAGGATCTGTGTTCTTTGCAACCAGTAAAATATCACTGGTCACCTAGGAGGCGTGTAATTGTTCCTTATGTTCTGCAATACTAGTTATTTTCAGATGACTGTACAGTCTCTCTAAGTACCAGGTGTTGTGACCAAAGTACAAACATTTCAAAACAAGAGACATGAGCAGCACATAAGTCTTAGTGAAATCCATTAGCTATTAAATGGCATTAGCTAAGTAAATATTATTGTGCGGCTCTGCTTAATTAATTAAAAGCTTCACTAATACACATGCAAGTATTTTTATAGATTCTGAATATGTAGGGGGATATCAACTTCTAGAAATTTTATTTAGTGTGATTACTGTGTGCTGAAATGTAACTGAAACTGAGGAAAGAAGCTGTATGCTGTATAGACTTGTCAAATATTGATGCTTTCAGGCCATAATATTGCTACTAAACAGGAACATAAAAAGGGTAGTTAGAGTTGTATGAAATATGTCTCTTTTGCTTCATGAGGCATTCAGTGCAAACCCTTCTTGATATATAATACTTATTGTTTATATCTTTATATATTTATACATATATTTTACAAGTGAGATCACACTGTCTATGTTTGTGTCTGAGTTTGGGGCTGAAGCCAATCCATTTCTTATGGTTTTAAAGCTATAGGGAGCCGTGGCTGGCTATCCCTTGCTCGTATTTTATCTTCCAGCAGCATTCCTAGGTCTCTAACCTTATAATTTCCTTTCTTCCTTTGCTAGGTAAAGACATTAAAAAAGCCTGAGATGGAATCAATATCAGCTATGCAGTTTTCTGTAAGCAGTGTAGGTTAGATCGGTAGCGAACAGAACACACATTCACCCTTTGGTGGGGGGGTAAATCTTAGACTGGGTTCTGCCATTTTAAAACCAGTCTGTGTGTGCTGAACTTCTATTCTGTTGTGAATATAGGCCAATTTCTGATCACTCATACCCGTAAGAGTGTAATGTCTATACCTGGCCTTAATGTGAGAGGGCATTGACTTACAATGTCTCCTGCCATGCAGCTCTGGTTCAGATTCCCACAACTGGAACTGACCATTCTGCTCTGTCTGGGTCCTGTCACATTGGCTCAGCTACTCTTGAGCTTCCCTTAGTCTGAATATGCTGCAACTCTAACTATTTCCTTGATCTTGGAATCATAGATTTAGAAGGGTCCTCAAGGTTAGGGACAAAAATTACACATAAACCAGTATAAGTGATTGGAAACCAATTCAAATCTGTAACACAACAGAAGTTTGTGCACATAAACTACTTTCAAAATGGCCAAAACTGGTTTAAGGGAAACCTGGATGGATGTAGTATCAGACTTAGCTGATTTAAACTATGTTGGTTTATTGAGCTTCTGTCCCAGATCCCTTCCAGAGTCAAGCTGTCTGCTACAGCAGACCATGGAGGTGGGCTCTAGAGCCCCCAGGCTTCTGGCCTGGGCTCCTGCAGACATGTGGCTGCATTTCTGGAATCAAATGTGAATGTCTGTTTCCTTGCTTTTTGGTTCAAGCTACACAGCTTAGACTAACCTGTGAAGACTGGGCAGGTTAGTCGAACTCCCCGGTTGCCGGCTGGCTGCTGGGGGATCGCACCCCTCCCCCTGGTCATGCCCTTCTGGTGCCCCCCCCCCCCCAGACTCGGGAGGCACCAGCCGCCCATGTAACTAAGCTCCACGTTCAACATGGAGTTTGCAGTCTGACAATGATGCACAGAGAGTTTTCCCAATATGAAACAGAATTCATATTCTCTGTATAGAAAAAGCCCCCAACCTGGTGTTTTCAGAAGGTGACTGACTGAGCTCTTTGTCACATGTGCCTATTCCAGAATAGCTGGTGACTCCCTGTCTCCAAAACCTGTCTTGGGCATCCCAGTTTGGTCAATTGAAAACTTTTCTTCTGTTTTCAGAATAAATTCAGCAGTGGCAATGCTCTTTAGCCTTGGAGGAATGTGAGGTTGATGATCCTCCACGCTCTACCTTCTCTAAAGTCCTGTACTTCCTTTGTCTTCCTTTTTCCCCTCCCTTTCTGGCATGTTCAGCTGAGACCAGAGCTGACCAAGGAGGAGTGGAATTTCCTATTTCAAGACTTGGGAAATATGGTCCCTCTACCTGAGCACTGCCCATGCAAGTTGTTTTTTGTGGTTGGGTCTTTTGTGTCTATATAAAAGTGCTGAATTCAGTGGGGTTCAGGAGAAGATATAGGGTCTGCCTGTCTACTGTATAGCAATGAAAAGTAGGGTATGCCACATGAAGGTGGTCACAGCTTGAAATCCTGTCTAGTCTGTTTAAAACTTGCTTGGTGTGAAGACCCGGACTTGATGGTCCTTTCAGGTCCATGAATTAATATATATATCAGATTACAGGTCCAGGACCCCAGATATTGTCTTTTGTGCCCTTTATGATGAAGGATGTTGTATATGTTTCTTTTTAGCTTTAATGTAAAAGGTTTAGGTGGAATTTTCCAAAAGGCAGAAGTCTATAGGTCATCCACTGGACTTATGAAGCTAAGTGACTTTGGCTGTTTTGAAAATCATTATTTTTTACCCTCTTTGTGTGATATATCTGATCCATGCAGTATTTCTAGCACATGCTGGAGATACTGAAAAACAAGCGCACCCATCCTGGATGATTTTGAGGGTTTTTTTTCCTTTTCATTCATTCAATCAAGAGCTGAAAATAATTTGCTCTGAGCGGGGTTCTAAAGGGTGTCGCTTATTAGAAGGTCACTGATTTAGGACCTCAGACTAATTCTCTCTGCCACTAAAGCCCAGTAGATTTTTTGTTGTGATCTCTAATCCTGCAGGGTTCTTTTGCCCTTCAAAACTTTTTTTGTAGTGTGTAGCGGTGTGATAGGAATCTTAGCATCAGAACAGACTGCTGGAACCACAACCTTTTAACTTAGTGGTGGGGAGGTGGGGGACGTTAGGTCCACCCTTCATCCTGCCCAAGTAAATAAACCTGAGCTTTGTGCAGTTAATTGTAGGGAGGATTTTCAGATACAATCTTAAAAGCCAAGAGACAGATTCCTCCACTATATACCCTATGCGCCATTCTGGTGCTAGCACAAGTTGGTGAGAGTGGGGGATGGGAAGGGAAGGCAGGGCTGCCATAAGCAGATCTATATGTTTCCCGGCATTGCATGCTTTCCCCCTCAACCTCTCTTCTAGTGTATGGGATGTGTCAGAGGATTCACAATACATAGTACATGTCACTGTGGAAATTGTGGGCATGCCTGTGAACCTAGCTGGTGGAAGGTTCTGATAAATAAGGGCATCTCCATGAGCTTTCTAAATTACATAGGAGCTGTTTTTATCCTGAGGACAGCCCAGAATCTGAACCCAAGTCTTCTGCAATCTGAAAAATCATCATAAGGTTCAATGGCACTTTTTTATAAAAATCGGGCTCTACGTCAGTGACCTTGGGCAGAATCTTTCCTTCCAAAACTATGGTGCCATTTGCTGTGCGCCAAATGTCATTCCTTAGCCCAGACACATCTGCATATTGGCAGTGCTGCGCATCCAGAAGTCAATAAGAACTTTTCTGCTGATTGATGTGGGTGGGCACTGTATCAGGCTTATAGCTTGGGATGAAAGGGGTTGCAATATTGCTATCTTAATGGTTCATGGTGCAATGTTGTTTCTCCAGACTGTTTCTGTTTATTCAGATAAATAGGTAAAATAGAGAGCAGAAGTTGGGATATTCAACCAAGAAATTTGACTGAGCTGGAGCACAGTTAAATGAGGCTGTAATTCTCAAAGATTACCATCAAAAGGATGCCTGCCTTAATGGCTTGAAAGTATATTCCAAAAAGGTCATCAGAACAGTTTGCTAATGAACAGACACTTTTGATCATTCATGAGAATGGATATGTTTAATTTCTCAGAGACTAAATAATAACACGAGGGGGGGAGAATGCCATTATATTGTTTTTAAATGAACAAATATGTAAATACGTCTGCACTATAGAAGAACTATTTCGCCCCAGCAAATTAAAAAAATATGCAAATGTTAAAGTTATAAACTTCCTCTACCAAACAATATACAACA
This sequence comes from Alligator mississippiensis, assembly GCF_030867095.1. Taxonomy (NCBI): domain Eukaryota; kingdom Metazoa; phylum Chordata; order Crocodylia; family Alligatoridae; genus Alligator; species Alligator mississippiensis. Next base: position 48,579,680 of record NC_081836.1, on the reverse strand, counting down.
ATTAAGTTATAAATTATTGATGGCATAAAAGGCAAACCAGCTGTTTCTCACAGGAGTTTCCATGGATTCAGTACTGTATAATGGAAACTTTTTTTTCAATATTGAGGAGTGCTTCATTAAAATACAATTTTTCATTTTCATCTTTTGAACTCCTAAGTCTATTTTAACAAGGCCATTTGCAAGACTTAATTAAATATGGAAAGTCAGCAGGCATATTGGTTGTTCCAGGGGACACACCATGTTTTTGCATTAAGACAACAAGACATTCTGTAGTCTGGAGAGTGCCATGAAGGTTGGGAATTCTCTAGTTGCTCAATAATCTGCATACATAGTTTTCTAGTGCTAGATGGGAAATGTATAGGGTGAGATCATCTTTATGCATGATGGCAAAGTTGACCCTCATTAGCACATTTCCTGGGACAACTCATATTAGTAAAAGTAGAACAATCTGGCTCTTCATTAGACCAACTTTTTTCACGGAAAACGTTGAATAACGCAAGTATCTGAGTTCTTCAGTTGTTGACTTTTGTAGGAAGTGTTGTTTCTATTGACTTGGTACCTCATGGCATCCTCATCAAAATTAGTGTCATACCATATAAATAATGTATATGTTAAAAGGGTTAAGAAGTGGCTAATTGACAGATTTCAGAGAGCCATCAGGGAGGCGTCATCAAAGGGTGAGTCATTTCTACTGGGGCTTTGCAAGCATCAGTATTAGCTTGGATGCGGCTCAACATTTTTGTCAGTCTGAAAGCATATGTTAAAACACTGCTGATAATATTTTGGATGATGCACAAATTGACATGGTAGTAAGGAATGAAGAAAACAGGGCAATTGTACAATGCAATCTGAATCTCTTGGTAACCCGAGTCTTTTCAAATATAACGTGCTTGAATACAGCAGCCAAATGCAAAGTTAGGAACACGAAGTGTGGGTTATCCCTACAAAATGGGGGACTATATTCTGGATAGCTGTGACCCTAAAAAGGATTTAAGGTGGTCAAAGAACTGACCAGGAACTCCTAGTGTGATGATGCAACAAAAAAGGGAAAATGCTCTGCATGTATAATCTTTACTTCTGCACATGGCATTGACTGGTTTTGATATCAGCCTTTTTAAAAGGGTTATGGACAAATTGGAGAAGGTGGAGAAAAGAGCCTCAGAAACTATTCAGCAGATGGAGAAGAGGGAATTAAACCTTTACAAAGCTTAATCTTTAAGAAAGAAAAAATAAAAATTGAGAGGCAGCTTGATCACCATGTATTTGTATATTTATGAGGATAAAATACGGACTAGTAAAGAGCTCTTCAAGTTATCAGAGAAAGGCATAGTAAGAACCAGTGGCTAGAAGCCGGACTGAACCACAGATTTTTGACAGTGCAACAACCTGCCAAGGCAAGCAGTAAGTGCTCCATGTCTTGATGGCTTCAGATCAAGACAGGATGCCTTCCTGGAAGATATGTTTCGTTCAACTCAACTTACTGGCTTGACTAAATCCAGAACAGGTGTAACTGAGTGAAATGTGATGTCCCATGACATGTAAGAAGTTGATTTAATGGCTTCTTATGGCCTTAAACTTTATGAATCAATGCTGTCTCTGTGTTCAGTCCCTGACACGCCAGTGTAGATGAGCATGTTAAAAAAGTGCTCAGGCAAAGTTGGAGGATCTGGCAGTTCCTTACAGTTTTAGTAAGCTTTTGGCATCTGGCAGGTAAGAGAGATGATTTAGGATTGTGGACATGTCAGAATGATAGTCCAAGTCTGAAAACATTTAGGCATGTGTTCAACTTGAGTTAAGCATATTGGCATATGCATTTGCTCGATGCAGGGCCTAATACTTTTAAAACCTGCTCTCAGAAAGGTACAAAGGCCCAAATGCTGCAGTTATAAATATGCAATGCTAAATAAATATTAAAGAACACTATGATGCTAATCTATGGCAAATTTAATTTAGCTATTGTGCGTAACAATGCTGATAGGTTTTCTTTCTTTTCTTATTTCGCCCCCCCCCAGTTTTTCAGAAGACTGCTAAATTATTTAGCGATGAGTTTTAAAATTAGAATATGTAGCAGAAAAAAGCTATTAATATTTTATGAAAGAGTCTATGATCTTGTGGTATCAAAATATAAGCTGGAGCCTTTCAGTCTCCAGCAACCATGTGAGTACCAGGGGGCCAGGGCTCTCGTGCAGACCCAACCTGCCAGCAGCTTGGTTGATTTCTGCTGATTCCTGTGGGAAATCCAACTCCTTAGCTGTAGATATAAGACAGCTGAACATCTGTTTGGGCTGTCCCCTTTCATACACCTGCACAGAGGTCCCTGCAAAGCATGCCTAAGAAGAATGAGACCTGATCGCATTCTTTGAGCAGGGGGGTGGACTAGATGTGACCTCCTGAGGTCCCTTCCAAGCCCAACTTCTTATGATATAATAGGACCACAAGTCAAGAAGGGACCTCTCAGGTCATCACATGTAGTGCCCTGGAACTGTAGACAGCTACCAGACACAGTCCTGCTCAGGAACCGAGCAAGATTTATCTTAACTGCCCCCTCCCCTTCCACCTACTCCTGTTGAGGGGCTGATGGTTGAAACCTTCTGCCAATTTCCAGCCTAAATTAAACTCATGGCCAGTTTATACCCTCGATCTCATGCCGTTTGCTTAAATAGTTCTTCTCCTTCCCTGGCATTTAATTCTTTGATATATTTATAGACAGCAGTCACATCCCCTCTCAGCCCTCGTTCTGCAGGGTTAAACCAGCCAAGTTCTCTTACTCTTTTTTCAGGCTTTTCATTCCCCTCAGCATCCATGCAGCCCTTCCCCGCACCCGTTCCACCTTGAATTCATCTTTGAAGAATGTGGGGAACCAAATCCATGTGCAATAGTCCACTTGAGGCCTGGCCAGTTCCATGTACAAACTGTGCAAAAACTCCTATATCTATTAGAAATGCCTCACCTGGTGCACCTCAAAATTGCATTTGCCTTTTTCACAGCTGCGTCATACTCATAGTCATCTTGTATCAAACTAGTCCACTCAGGTCTTCCTTTTCCCACTGACACGCTCCTACCTTAAAAGAAATCCTTGTTATTAGTCCCAAAGTGCACCACTCGACATACAACTGGCTAACACTGGACTTCTTTGATTGAAGCATCAATGAGGTTACCTCTGATGCATCTTTTCCTGCCAGCTCCATAACAAGGGGACTAAAAATTCAGATCTTATTGATAGACTCCAAGGGTCTGATTCTGAAGGGGTTTCAGCACCACAAAGCCCCCACCAGAACAGGCCATGATACAGGACAAATGTCATCCTGTCGCTTGGATGCTCATCTTGCTAGGGTGATCTGGCCCCAGCTGACTTCCTGCCCCTTTGGCAGGGGGCTGAACCCGATAATCTCACGAGGTCCCTTCCAGCCCTAATGTCTGTGAAATCTCACCTTTGGGTGCAGAACCAAGATTCAGGTTAGAGTTGTGTGCAGTATGTTTGGAGTCAGGGTCTTGATTCTTTTCGATCTTTCTTGAAATGTTGAAATTATTTCAGCAGAACAATAATAAGGTAGGACATTTACTCCTCCTAAATACACAAGAGTTCTTTGGATTAGGTGGTTTGCAGCTTGAGATAGTAAGTTAAGGTCCATTTTGTACCTAGAGAGGACAGGAGAGAAGGCAGTGCAAAATGCAAGATCTACTTGAGACCGTCCAAAGGCAGAAAACAAAAGGTTCTTGAGAAGAGTCTGGGAGGTAGCAAGGAAGCTGGTCAAGGATCTGTGCTGAAATGGGAACCATCAGGTTGCGAGGAGATGGTGCTGCCATAGAGGATGTCTGTCTAGTGGCAGATTTATGAGCATCACGTTGAAAATATAGGCACATGTCCCGGAAAGTACGTATTAGAAGCCTTCATGCAGTGAACAGAAAGTATATTGCTGCTTCCATGGATTCCTTAACAACCTTTCAAAAATCAGATGAGATCTGCTTCTAACACCAAAGGCTACAGTCAGGATTTCTCCAATGTAACTCACCCTCATCTAAACATATGCAAAACAGGTGCTGATGGCACTTTTTTTTCTGTATTAGCAACTCGTTGCTGGCATAAATCTGGAATTCAAAACAGCATTCAGCGAATACGTTAAATCTCTTCCTAACGTGCTGCATGCTGAGACACTCTTCGTTATTACCTCAAAGTACTAGAAGCTGGAGAACCGCCAGCCTCTCCCCTCTGACAAGAACAACAATGACATCGACAGAAATAATTAGCTCCATGCTATAAGGCTGCCACTGAAGATGCCATTCTTCAAAGCCCCTTTCTCGTCCTTTAGCTGCTGTGCAGGAATCCTTGATAATTAATCAGCTTCTGGTGACATTGCAACATTTTTGATAAGGCCTCAAGTGTTGTGTTAAAAATGTTATGCAGCTGCACAAACCTCAATATTGTCAAGATGGTTGAGCTGCAGTTGTAAGTCTTTGACTAGTGCAGTCAAAAAACTCTTGAGACTTCAACAGCAACCGAGGGCCTGTCCCTGGCACTCCAGCTGCAGAGCTCCTCTTTCTTCTTAAACTTAAGGAGACGGTAGGCATGTGGGGTTTCAGCTGTATTAGCAAATTACTTATTTACTACAATTTAAGGAAAAATACTTTCTGCCTATGGACAATCAAATTTGATCATTTTTGTTGTCATTTCATCCAAATCAGTGTAAAAATGAATTAAAGAGCTTTTTTCCAGGTTTCCAACAAGTTTTGATCATTTCCGTGCAGTTAGTTGCTTTCCCTTTCATGCGCCTGTGCCGTTCCAGTTCTGTTCTTCAGCCAAAGGGAAAGATCTGAGAGGAGACTGACCTTGGAATATTCCCAGCTTAATGGGAAGCAGGAAGTACTAGAAATTTTAGGGTCTGATCATCTAAGGCAGTCGTTCTCAACCTTTTTGGACTCGAGAGTGCCCCTGAAAAATGCCAGCTCTTAGTTTTCACTTGTTTCTTGACTATGGGAAACTAACAGAGCAGATCTTCTGTTGCAAAGAACTCAGAAAGACCACAACAGATCAAAGTGCTTTTGACGCTGTCGGTTCCTATTTGAAATGTCTGGCCGCATCCAGATGAGCATGGACATTTGGTTCCTCAGGGACAAGAAGCAGTGGCACACCCCGTGCCATGCACGGTGTGTGGCATGTTACCCAGGGTGGGGTAGGGGAGGCTGAGGCCAGCAACTGCGTTAGCCCTAACAGCCTTACCTGGGGTCCTGGGGGCCAGGGAAACTGCAGGCATGTGGCTCCTGCAGCTTGGAGCCTGACCAGCATGGCTCTGGTAGGCCGGGCTCCAGTTTTGGGCAGCGCGCACTGTAGCTACGTGTGTTGCCCTACTTTTTTTCTGTGTGGGTTCTTTTGACCCCAGGATCTGCTAGGGTCCAACCATTCCCCCCCCACCACCCTGCCCCCACAATGCAAGGTAACAGCACAGAAAATGCCTGAATGTGCAGTGTGCATGTCCCATTTTTGCGTTCCTCTGGGTATGGCCTCTGGGTTTATCTTAGGAATCACGTGTAGGCATTTCCATACCCAATGGTGCTAATATTGCATGGCCTATGGCACCCTTAAAAAGGATTTCATGGCACCCTGGTAGAGAATCACTGCTCTAAGGGGTTGAGTACTCTTATGTCTTTTAGTCAAGCGAGTGGGCGATAAGAACTTGCAGCACTCCATAGGTGATGCTCACTACTTTGGGAATGGGTCCTTAAGAAAGCTCTTGAGATATCTAGTCTTACAGCCTGATCTTAGAGGAGGTCAAGAGCTTCTGAGGATGAGCTGAGGTATTCACTCTTTCCAAGGACTGGGTCTCACCTGTTCAGATCTGGGTGGTTAGGAGACTATCTTATCCAAAACATGTACATTTTGGCTAGTAAGCCAAAATTCATCGTTAAACCTTAAGTTATTAATCCATCACCATTCAAATGATTGTTTCCTCAGTCATGAGAGAAACTTTTTCTATTGAATTACAAGAATGGGTTAATTTTCCATCAAATTAAATTGAAATTATAATCTCTCCAGAGAAGAATGTATTCCTGTATTGTAAAGCTGGACATACTTTCTCTCTCATTATATAGTTTCAGTTTCTTATTCTCCTGGAAAATATTCTAACAAAGACAGGAAATGGCTTAAAAAGTGTCCATCCTACTGACACAAATTGTAATGAGAATAGAAGTTGGCCAAAATTAGCTCAAGCAGTGTCAGTAGCAAAAGCCTGAGTGCCAAGCCATTTTAATTAATTACATACTAATGGGCTGTAGCCTGCTGCAGCATTCACTATGGTCTGATCGTAAGACATAGTTCTCCTTTTTTTAATGAGCATAAGCACTAATCCTGGAGGTCTACAGAAGACTTCTGTTCCAATTCTGAAGCCAATGCTTCATTTAGTTTCTTATGGACTTTATCATTCCCTCAGGCAATTGGTTAGATGGCAGTTCTGGAAAGGGAAAGACATCAGGACACATCCCCTTGTTCATTTTGGAAAGACAAACAAACAACAGACCTGGTTTGAAAAGGGTTTACAACTACTTTGAATCCTCCAAGCATCAGAAAGCAGAAGGAATACTCTATGTGTGGGAAAGGGTAGGCACATTTTCAGTCCTGTCCATACGTGATCCTGAATCAGGTTGCACGCACATTAGGGATATTATATAAGACCAAATAAAGGATTTAATCTTCTTTCAGTCTTTAAATGAAGGGTTGCACTTTGTCCGTTCAGTCCTCAATAGTTCTGTCCCTTGCATGTGGTCCTTTCTTCTTATACAGCTAAGAACAATGCATATGCAAAGATCACCCTGCTGGAGACAGGCTTCATTAGAAAATCACTGATCTGCTTATTGATGGAAAGCAGTGATATAGCCTTACACTATCTTTTCATTGCATGAAATGAACACTGCTAGGGCAGGAGGTTGCCTTTGGACGTTTCTGGTGGTAAATATCTAGAGAGTACTCTGCGCTATCCCTGTCAAAAGGGATGGATGTTTCAAAAGCTAGTCAGCCAATTTCACGCTAAAATTAAAGTTGTCAGTCATCAGGTGGCCTGCTCCGCAGATAAGTGATATTGCAGAGTTTCACACACCCGATATTTTTCCAGCGGTCAGGATTTGATGCAAAGTCCTTGCCTGCACATCGTTGACACATAAAATGTAACAATTATTTCTAGCATTTTTATCTTCAAGGTTTTTTGGCATATTAAGCTCAAGTTCCCATTTGCTTAGCTGAAGAGATGTAAACAATCCAATTTTTCATCAATTCCACTCAAGAGCTCATCAGTGGCTTTATATGGGTTTAATAAAGTAAGCATCATTTACTAAATGCAAATCTCACTTCTGTCATTTCCACCCATCCCTTCTGGTACTTACATTTTCCAGAACAACTCCACACTCCTCTTTCTTGAACAATAACCATTTTACTTTAACTTTGCAGCTATCAGTTCATATTGTTTTGCTTCCTCTGCCTAGACTGGAAACGGAAGTATTACACTTAAAAATTATATCTCCTCCGTATCGTTTTTTTGCATAACACAGTAAACAGAAATGTGCTTTGGTCCCTTGCCATTCTGAGTTGGCCCATCCTTCCTTATGCCCCACATTTCCAGCTCCTAAACAGTTCTAAAGAACTTTTCCATTAAACAATACCCACTGAACTTGTACCTCAGATTTTTGCTCCTAGCTTATTGCTCTATTCCCTTTCATTTATCACATGTGTGTGCACATGCATGTGTGCACATGCACAAGGGAGTTTGCTTCAGAGAAAAAAATAAGATGGGACATCGTGAATGGGGAAACTGACTGCCTGTATCTCCTCTGCAGAATATTCACATAGCTCATGGGGCTAAATGGGATGTACCATTGTCAGGGAGGGAGGTCCCAAGGTAAGCAGCTTTGCTCCATAATGGTGTGCCAACACAAGATGCATTAATGCTCATTAGCCTAAGTTAATGTACAATATGACAGCATGTCTACATATGCATGCTCTTAATGCACATGAACTTAGACTAATCCCATGTCTAGATCTGAGACCTGAAAATGCAGGTCTTAAATTTGGGCACAATTAATTATGCATATTAGCACATGTGTAGATGGGCCCCAGCACTAATTTTAATGCCAGGTCTGCCCTGCCACTAGGGGGCTGGCCTGAGCCCAGCCCAAGGGAACATCTAGGTGTTAGGGTGTTGGTACCTGCCCCACGGCCCTACCCCCAGCCCCCTTGCCCCCCCCACCCCCCCCCCCAGCCTCCTACTCTGGGCTTGAAGACCCAAAATATTGTAAATAGTTTTCCCCTTGTAAGTGGGGTTTTTATTATAGGTGGAAGGGGATGGTGGTGGGGAGGGCTCTGTTGATTGAGGGGGAGAAGGGGGTTCTGTTTGTTGAGGGGGAAGGGATGGGAGTGGGTGTTGTGAGGGTAATAAAACTTCTTTGTTTCACCCACATATGCATGCTGGGGGTGGGCAGGGGGTATGGGGTGTGTGGGCAGTTTGGCAGGCAGGCTGGAGTAGTGAGTGCAAGAAGAGGGGGTCAGGCAGGGCACCCACAGCCAGTGCCCTGGCACCCACTGGCAGGTGTGTGGCTGTCCTGTGGCTTTGGCAGTGGGGGCCTGCTGGGGCCAGCAGGGCCAGCATCATGGCCAGCAGGAGTACAGGGTGCTGGTCATCACTGGCAGGGGCTGGGCTGGAGCCGTGGGGTGCTGGGCATTGCTGGCAGGGGCAGGAGCTGGAGTTGGAGAAGCCCTGGTGCAGGGAGGCATGGTGGGCAAGGAGGGAGTTGACACATGTTGCCCCTGCACTGGGCATGCTGCTCCTGGGCAGGGAAGGGGCTATCCAGGGATCAGAGTTTCCCAGATGGCTGCCAGGTCCTGGCACCTGGCTCTGGCTTCAACATGGCTGCGAAGTGCTGTCAACTAGGGCTATGCAAAATGGCACCGTTCCATTTCAACTTGCGTTTTGACAGAACAGCATTTCATTTTGAATTTCAGTTCAGTTCATAACTGCTGTTCCGTTTCATTTAGTTGAAACAGTTTCGCTGTTTCAACGCTGTTTTGACATTTCCCCTATAGGCTATAATGCGGAAGCTCAAAACAGCCTACAACTCTGTCATTTCTGGCCTCATTTGGATGAAATTTTCAGGAATGGTAGCTCCTTCTGAGGACATAAAGCCTACCATGTTTCAGGGAGATAGGTGCAGGAGTTTTGGGGAAACTTCACCTCAAGGTCTTGAAAGCATAAATCATGTTATGTGTATGTGTTAAGCCATAGTGGAGTCAAAACTGCAGGGGTGGTAGCCCCTGCTGAGGGCACAAAGCCTGCCAAGTTTCAAGGAGATAGGTGCAGGGGTTTGGGGGAAACTGTACCTCAAGCTGCGGACAAGCAAAACTCGTGCCATGGGTGACACGTGTGTGTTGAAGCACAGTAGGGTGAAAACTGCAGGCATGCTAGTCCCTGCTGAGGCCACAAAGCCTGCCAGCCTTCAAGGAGATCGGTGCAGGGGCTTCTGGGTTCTGGGGCCCTGCATCTCAGGCTGCTGATAGGCAAAACTCGTGACATGGGTGCTTGTGGGACTTGGGGCACAGGGGGTGAAAACTGCAGGCCTGCCAGGCCCTGATGTAAACACGAAGCCTGCCAGCGGTCAAGGAGATTGGTGAAGGTGAGTCTCGGTTCTGGGGCCCTGCACCTCTAGCCGCTGACAGGCAAAACTCATGACATGAGTGGGTGACAACGTGTGTGTTAAGGTGAACACTCACTCAACTGACACCGAGGCAGAAAGCTGGGCAGTTCAAACAATGCTGCCTTTTATGCAGTTTTCCCATCCCTCCCCCAGAGCGCTGGGATTGGAAGAGACCTCAGGGAAGTATGACAGTCACTGGCCAGCTACACAGTCAATAATGAGAGCGCTCCTTCCCCGCCCCCCCCAACTTTCCCCCTCTTCCCCCTCCCTCCTTACTTTATTTTCTGTTTCCCTGCAGGCAAGCCCAGCTTGAGCTTTGAAACTCGAAACATTTTGACTTTCCTCATTTCATCTCGTGGCTGTTTCGAAGCTCTCCATTTCATTTTGATTTCTCTGCTTCGAGCTCGAAATGAGTTGAAATAGCGTCGGAACGAAACTGCCAGCGAAATTTTGCACAGCCCTACTGTCAACCATGTGGCCAGAGGCTGGAGCTCCCCCTGGTGGCCACAGGATTTAAGACTAACTTTAGTGCCAAGTCCAGGCACTTGGGACTAACTTTAGTGCCACGTCTCTGCATGTGTAGACACCTGCCAAAAATGGCTTAATGCATATTATCTTCATGCCCATTAAATTTATTGGTGCATAATTGCACATGTAGGTGCACCCAATGAGCAACATGTAAACAAAAATGTATACATATGTAAAGGAGAGAAATACCTTCAAAATTATAGTAGTTATGCATTAGCACGAATATTTTGCACATGCCTAGAAAAGATTGTTCTTAATTAGATCATACTGGCGTAAACATTTAAATTTTTTCTCTTATTTCTGCTCCCAGAATGACTTCTTCCCAGTTAGGCTGGTAGGAAATTCAAGCTACCTTCCCGAGTTCCAATATGTCTCCCTTCTGAGGGAGCAATCAGAAGTCTTTGCCAAAGGCTTTCCTCTTATTCTACTGCCTTCAAAATTCTGGGACATTATTCATGTGAGTCCTGGTGCTTTGTCAACTTTTAATAGTACTAATTGCTAATTATCTGCTCCATTGCAATGATAAAGACTTTTACAATTTCACTTTTTTTCTCTCCCCTAGAGGAATATGATCCCTGTCTATCATGTGAGGTGTTTAACTTTAGTGATTCTAAGATGAAAGAGTTGGATAAAAGGCGTCCCTTCAACCTTTCTGTGACAGAGGATTGCTCTTCACAGTTTTTTTCATCCTAGATCAAACAGTTTGTTGGGCTACTATTACTATAATGTATTTGTATTACAATAGGAGCCCTGATTAAGGACTAGGATTGTGCTAGGTGCTGTAAATACACAGAATAAAGAGTCCTTGCCCAAATTGTTCACAATCTAAATATAAGACAAATATAAGATGGATAAAGGCAAACACAGGATTATAACTATATAGTCAAGTGAATGAGACAAGATTGGTCAGTAGTGGTATCAGTGCATCAATGGTGCTAACCTTTATGTTTTCTTTATTAAACTGACATGCCATAGTGTTATTCCTCAAACAGACAGTCACTCCCTTAGCACTAAGACAGAGTTTCCAGCTCTGAAAGGTCATTTCTAGAAATAGTAAATCGGAGGAGGAAGTACCAAGACTTGGAAATGATGACCAAACTCATGGCACATCTTCGTTCAGTGACCCCAAGAATAGAAACCCACATTTATTTTAGGAAAGGAGCAGGAACATCACATTTCATGAGGTTCCTTAGGAGGCAAGCATAGCATCACATCACTTAAGAAATGAATAAAGGAAACTAAGTGCCAGGGTCACAAAGCACTTAGATACGTGCTTAACCCTTGTGCTCAGAAAGGCTAGATGAGGGCTTGAGTTCCTTCAAATGCTGCTTACTATATCACATCCCCCTCAAGACAAAGAATGAGTGAAAATATTCAATCTACATTAAAACTGAGAAAACTGCTTCTAAAACTAACTTCAAACATTTTTACTTGAAAAAAACAGCTTGCAGGGCATCACAGGTTACAACCAGATGTGGTAACAGGGCTTCCATCTGTAGATGAGGCCAATCTGTACTGTTATAACTCTACTGCAGAATTATGTTTCAGTCTTTTAAGATCACATGCCAAAATTATTCCTGCTTTAACTCTGAAAGCCATGGCTATAACAGATTGTGATTTGCTATATGATGATCAAGGCATTTTTGTGAGCCTGTAACTATTTACCATTACAACGTCTGGCCCCTTAACATGATTCTTTAAAATTTTAAATCAATCAAGGCGCATCTACACATCACCCTACATTGCCATGTGACACGCTATGGTGATGGAGCGATCACGTGAATCTACATATGACCAGTAACTACTTCCTCATAGCAGCCCTCTCCCCCATTTTAGTGCGCTACTACGGCGAAGTAGCAACTATAACTGTGCGCCGCACACGGCACAGCACGGGTGGTTACTGCATTGTGCTTTAGTACTTCCAAAAGGATGTAGATGCACCTTCAGTGTTGTCAAAAGACTAAAATACCATTATATTAATGTGATGGACATTGATATAGTGTAGATATAGCCTAGAAACCAAAATGCTTATGTCACACTCACAGCATTTAAAATATGGGACAAGCTAACCATGTTACAAAGTAACAACAGCATCAGGAAACTGTGACTCGAAAAAAAAAATGTTGATTATCTATTTTGCAAAGTTTTAGTTACCTGTCTTGACTAATTTAGCCTACAGCTATAAACTTTTATGGGTAGTCAGGTTTGGACACCACACAGAGCACTCTACCTCTAGCTTTTTATATCAAATTGGATTAGTTAGGCTGTCTCATAATTCCTCAGATTTTGCTGCAGAAAAGGGTTATAAATGGGTCTGAAAATGGGGCAACAAGCTGAAAAGGTCCTATGAATAAACTATGAGGAATGTCCCATGACCTTAACAAAGCAGAAGTTGGAAGTGTTATGGACACTGTTAATAGGAAAATATTTGTAATGCTCCCAGTAAGTAGAAACATGGACTATAACTTACAACAAAATAACTGCCATGGCCAAGACTGTATGAGGATATAATGGGTCTAGGACCCCTTTCTTAAACAGACATAGCCTTGTGTAGCCATCTGAAACCTTGGGTCTCCAGATTCAAGGGGTAGAGGGCTGGTACACCAGTGGGAGTGGAACTTTTTTGTCTCCCAATGTGAACCACTGCAAAGGGCTAGTAAACTATTTTGGAGCCCGTAGGCACTATTGCAGCATAAATTATAGTTGGAAATCCATACAGATTTCTTCTCTGCATTTCACAGCATCCAGAGAGCTTGCTAACAACCATGGCCCATACCTGATAACATGTTAGTACATGCTTTGCAGTTTTCATCCGCACATCTCACAAGGCTTAGACTTGACTGGGCCAGAATCAGACCCTTAGGTAGGAATGCCTCTCAACCCAAGGAACATTTAGATACAGATACATATGCACTGTTTGGATCAGCCCAGCCATTTCCAGTATCATTTGCTGCCAGCGAGAAACTGTCATATCTGCTCATGCCTGCCAGCTTCACCATTTGAAGTTGATGCACGAGGAAACTCTTGATTTATTTGCACTGTGAAAATGTGGAGTTAACAATTAGCATGAAGATCTGTTCTTTTGCTTTAAAAGCAGCAAAAGCCCTTTTCCCGACTATCAAGTTAAATCTGTTGTGATTCACTCTTGCTGATTATTTAATTGGTGAGTGGATACAGCATATGGCTTATAGTTCTGGTTTGAGCTGGATAGGCGTTTTCGCAAACTTCCCTTTTGCCAAAAGAGCCAATTCACGAAAACTAAACTTGTCTGTGAAATAGTGTTGATTTTGATAAATATCCCAACTTGAAATATCATTAGCAAAATTTTTCGAAATTGATAAATAGTGCTTTTCTCCATTTTCCAAATGAAACGTTTGGTTTAATAAGACACACACACACACACACACACACACACACACACACACACGATAGATAGATAGATAGATAGATAGATAGATAGATAGATAGATATTTATAAAAATGTTAGTAAGTTCAGGAAAAACAAGTTTGAAAGAAGAAGAAAAGTTGAAATACAAACACAGCATTTTGAAATGATCATAATACAGCTTTAATTTACACATATTATGGATTTATGGTTTACATTTCTGTCTTGATTCAGGACAGAAAAAAATATTCATATCTTGAAAGTTTTCATGGGACAGGATTCTGGTTTCTGGTCAGGTCATTTTTTCAAATAAATGGAAAGGTCTTGAATACATTCCTGCTTTCTGATATACAGAAATCTTAACTCTGCTGTCAGCTCTCCACTGACCTCAGCAGAAGCGTGCATACATCTGGAGTGCATAATTGGAAATTAAATAACTAATCTTGTCATTTCATTACAGTGATTTCCTCACATCCTCCAAACTATGATTTTACAACTGTAAATATGTGCCCATATTAGAAATGGAAGATACTTGGGGAATAATCTGCTACTTTACTATCTCAAATGGTATCTTACTAGACAATTATAAGAAGTGGATCCTGTTTCATAACTAACAAAAATGCCCTGGTTAGTATTTTAACATTATAATTATATTAAAATCTATAGGGGGCAGGAGGGCAGGAACAAAAAAAAATATATATATTTCCTCCTAATCACAATTAAGAACTCAAGTAATTTTTCTTTTTCTCTTGCAAAATCATTGAACTGAATCTTCATTGTTGGACGATAAAAGTGGTCATTTCCTTGTATGTGGCAATCCTTAATGAGTATAACTGTGCTGTAGCACGACTAGCTGATGCCTTATTTTTATATATCTAACTAGTACTGTGTAGTTTCACTTCCTAAGACGTTAAATGTGTTTCACAATAAATTCCAGTGAGCAAAAACAGTTTAATTACCCCTGGATTCTAAAGTAGAAGTTTCTAACAAAGGCACTCAGGAGTATATGATTAACAGAAATGTAACAAATGAAGCCCAAACTGTTTATAATTAGGATGTGTCAGCATTCTTAAATAGGAAATAAAATGTGGAGAATGTCTCTTTGATTAAACAAGCTGAACCTCCAGTTACATTCTGTTCAGCTCCTCCACTCCGAGGAGGAACAGTGGTGAAATCAGCTGGAAAAGGTTACACATCAAGTGTAGGACCTTGTACAAATTAATTTAGGGTAGAAACCACTGCTGTGCAAAGGACCAGTGTAAGTTTATGCACCACGTGAATCTATTTCAACATTTACTAGAGGCCTTTAGTGCATACATCATTTCCATTTGTACATACGTTTAAAGAAAGCTTGCTAAAAGCAGATTTGACCCTCGATTCAAGCAGATCTTTTCTGCGGTTTTGGACAAAAGATTTCAGTTTCCTAGGAAGAATTGGCTAACAGAGCCAAATTCACAAGTGTTTAGAGGCTGATTACATTTCTTCCACTTCTGGACTCTATCATGGCCTGAAATAATAACAAAAGCCATGGGGGGGTTTCAATCTTTAATTTCTATTTTAAAAGGTTTTTGAAGTGCAGATAAATTACCCTTTTTAAAAAAAAGACAGGACATTGAAACCAGAACCTTCAAGAGTTCAGAAACCAGTGCAGATTTGGGGGTGGGGGGGGAACCCCCTGCCAAAAAAAATCTCAATCAGTCTTTGAATGCAGAGCTCTTTTAAAAAAACCCAAAACAAATACACAAAAATCCAACAAAAATGTGACATTTGAATTCAAACAACACTTGTCAGCCTATGATGGTCCATGTTGATCCATCCTGGTTGCCTGTCCTTCCTTTTCACGCAGCAGGGATGTTCAAGCTCCTCCTTCTTAGCTCCATTTCAGTATTCTGGTTAGAAGAAGAAAAAGCAATCAGAATGGCTTATAGTAGAAATAGATTATACATTGTCTCCAAATACTTTGAATGCTGAGGAGCAAGGGCTTCGTTCCACGCTACTCCTTTTATGCCACTCAGATGGTGCAGAAGGAAACCTTTTGTTCGATATTATCCAGATACAGATGAGGTGCCAGTGGACATAATGCTGGATTAACTCCTACACCTACAACCTCACAGCTTGAGGTTCAGTGATGTATCCTGTGACTAAACAGAGCCTATGGCGCTCCAGCAGTCCCCTCCTGCCAGATTGGCCCTCAGAAACAATAGCTACCTAATGCAAATTGGAACAGCCCAAAGGCTATTTTACCGTGTGCCAGGACCCGACTGCAAGGACCAGGAGCCATAAGCTCCCTGACAGCTGTGCCACTGCTGCAGCAAAGAATCTGGTCCCGTATCTGATCCTAATTGCAAACTGTAGCCAACAGCTTTGCATGGTTATTTGCATGGTGGGGCAAGGTATTTAGTGCAGAATAGTCTCATGAATATTTGTTCCTTCAAATATTAATGAGGGGCATTGTTCAGTTTTTGGTCTCTAAGTGTATTAGTTTCTGCAGCAAAAGGCCTAGACTCTGAGTTATAGGATATAAATGGCCTCCACCAAAATCTCAGTGACAGGTGGCCGGCATTGCAAAGTACTCATTAGTGCCCCACCAAACAATGAAACAGCAAAGTCTTATCCAAGTGTTTACCCTTTCCTTCCTTTCCTGAGGAACAAGTTCAGTATATACAGCCAAGGAAGCAGCAGCAGGTGAATACTTTGTTTAACACAGCCCCTTGTTGTCTCCCTTTGAGCTGACTCCTTATCCACCTCACAACTGTAGCATTGATCTCTACCCACTCTGGCTTGGATGATAATTTCTGATGAGGCACAATATTAAAAGCTTTGCTTAAATATAGATCAATTAAGTCCACTGCATTCCCCTTACCCAAGAAGTCAGTTTTGTGTTTTTTTAATCAGAAAAGGACATTAAAATTAGTTGGACATGATCTTTTGATGAAAGTGAAACTGTGTTTTGTCTGGTTTGCTGTTTCCTTCCAGACCTCTTGATTATTTTTTCCTTTAATATTTCTTTTAAAACTTTATGTACTATTGAGGTATTTGTTAGGTGGACCTCTAGGATCACTGTGGTTCTGTTTGGCTTATATTTTATGGATCAATGAACTACAGTAGTTCAAGAGTAGTTACAATATAGTACTGGAACAAGACCCTTTTCAATGGTGCCAAATGGTGGTGAAGCAGAGCTCTGGGGCCCTGATTCAGGAAAAAACTTGAACACATCCTTTCTTGTCAGCTTTGACTTCCATAAGCATGCTCTTTTCTCCTTCCCTGTAGAGATAGCCTTAAACAGGCAGTTAGATGTTTTGTTGACTTATGACCTAGTGCTTAAGGAGTTCGGCAGGTTCAGGGTTGTCATCGGTCACAATTGCATTATATTTCTTATTATATTTACTTAAAGCCCAAGTTCCTGAAGCTAAGAAATCTCAGTTGTCAATGTGGAAAAAAAAAGCAAGCAAGCTGCTACCTCTGGCTCGTTGCAGAGAACAGCTATGGAGTATGACTTGGGCACACTTAAAAGGCTCATAAACACGGAAATCAAATTAAAAGAACCTCACTGTCATTAGTTTAAAAGACATGAGATCTTTAAAAATAAGCTCCTTATGTTCGGAGGGTTTGATTCGCACTTTTACTGAAACAGCTGCAGTTGGCCATACCGCAGGGTAGAACAATTAGCTGGCAGTCGGTATGGCTGCACAATTCACACTGGTATTAAAGAAAAAAAAAGGATGTAACTTGATACATAAACCACTTATCTCAACTAGGGCTTGTTTTCAGTCTCCGAAATTAAGTAGGTAATCCAGTAGATACAAAGAGGCAAACGCATTGTCTCGGTTTCAAGTTCCTGGAATGGCTCTGCTGTTCTTCACCGACTGAAGCTGAGTCACACGAGCTCAAAGAGGGAAGCTTCAGACTGGTACTGACAACCTGAGTGTGCCTCAGAGCTGAATTGCCATGGCTTAGCTGTTAGCGCACAGCACTTCAAGCTGCGCTTGAAATCCCTGTTCATCACTGATCTTGCAGGATAATGAATCTCAAGCACCATGCTTGCTTCCCCACTCTCTTCTCTTACACAGAGTCATGTGGCTGGAGATTCAGCACTGGGTAAGGATGACTCAGAAGCGCTGCACATGATTGATATGAAATATGCTGCTGGAGACAGCTCTGGGCATGCAGAGTAGCTCAGGGAAGATGGCAGTGGGCTCCTGTTCTTGGGCATATGAAGAAAAGGATCAAAACACAGCTGACAGCCTCACTGTTGCTGTGATGGGGAGCAAAGTCAGTTAGATGGGTATGGGCCAGTAGAGAAGGAGCATGGTGCAACTCTGCCTCTTCCCATACCCACATCACATATTTACTTCTAACAGAAGGAGCAGGAGCCAGGCTCCTGGGAGAGTGATTAATTGATTCAGCTGACTCAATAAGACAGGCAGCTTGTTCCAGCTTGCAGATGTAGGGGGAGTAGAGAGTGCCTATTTAGGAAAGGGATAGAGCAGAACTTATGGAAGAACCTTTGAGAGGAAATAATAATTGAGGATGAGGAGTGAGCTCAACTTAACACCAGCTTGTTAATGCCTTTGTTAGGAAAGAAAAACTATAGGAAGGGGTGAGTCTTTGACTTCACAGTGTGCACACCTGAAGGAAAGGTTGTCACAATTCAGTGATGCCTGCTCATCTTGGGCAGCCTCACTTATATGGCAGGAGTTGATGGAGTCGGAAACAAATCTGTTGGGTTTTTCTACCACATGTGCCATTCAGCTCTGCCATGAAAGCTTGTATGGACCCAAATGGCCTTCTCTTTCACAAGATAGGAATAACTGATATATTGTCAGCGAAGGTGATCAGTATCCCATCACAGGAAGAAAGAGAAGTGGGACCATTTTGCGTAGAAGAAAGGGGAAGGGAGAAAAATAAAAATTGAAGCAACCAACCAAGCAAAGCAGCATTCTAAATAGGGAGAGAAAGAGAAAAAAGAGGAGGAAAAGAAAGTGAAAAATAGAGGTGGAGAGTAAAATAATGGTAACTCTTCCAGGATGAGGGTGTGAGGAGAGAGCCATCCCCAGCATATAATAGAAGGGAGGAGCCCCTCGTGTATAAGGTCAAGTTGAAAGCAACCTTCTCTGTACTCTTTCTCTTTGTGTCCTCTAATGGATACACCAGAGCAGTGCACCTCTTCAGTTCCCATGTTAGACTGACAGGCAGTAATGAATCTGAAGTGAAAGCTCCTTCCACTAAGTAAGAGAGAAGGAGGGAAGCCTTCAAGGAAAGAAGCCATGTCACTCATCCTGCCACCACTCATATTTTCAGCTTCCTAAACTGCAAAGGCATGAAGCAAGGAACAAAGAGGAATGGAAAATGGGGTTGCCTTAGTATTGTCACATCTGCAATTAGCCCATTTCAAAGGCCTTACTGGGCATGTCTCCATGTGCAATTAATGAGCCTGAATTTTCTGCAACGAAAATTGAGGCTTATTAAAGTGCTCAGGGGTGCACATTTACATGTGCGCCCCCTGTTGGGAGCAAATTACACCTGATAGCTGGGAGCAAATTACCCCAGTTCAGATCTACCCCTGCCCTGCTCTGCCCCCCTGCAGCAGCCAGGAGACCTGGCCACATGACCAGGAGAGCTGTCCCCACTGGGTGGGGATGCTGCCTGCTAGCCACAATCCCCAGGTGGTCAGCAGGCAGCATCCTGCTGAGCCAGGACAGCTCTCACTGCTGCCTATGGCCCCCTGCCTGCTAGGCTGACCAGGAGCAATTTGCTTCCACTGAGCATCCACATGTGAGTTATTGTGCAGTAGCTAATGCGCCATTAATTTAGTACCTGTATTTGTTGGTACTAGCAAATGGTACATTATCCTAATTTACTGTGCAGTAAGTCCCACACACATGTAGATGCTGACACTTTACTGTGCGTTAGAGTAGTCTAATTCTCAGCAAAGCATCTTGTGTAGACACATCCACTTTTCTTCCAGTTACGGCCTTATTGCTCTGCATGTTTTGCAGCTGTTGGATTTAGAGAATTCACTGTCTCAGCCTGTGGACTGAATTAAAATCCTGTGCCTTCATGAAAAATGTCCTGTGGCACCAACTATGCATGAGAGGTTTTTCTGTGGCCAGCGTGTCACTAGGAGGCCAGCTGCAGAACAAACAAGTGACTCTGCATATACCCACTCCAGCAGGGAGATGGAAAAATGCTTTTATTTTATTGTAACAAGATAATTGTCCTGTTTTTATTTTTGGGAGCGTTCTTTTTAGTCTGGAACAGCAGGGTTTTTAGTTATTTCAGTTATTGGGATGTGGACAATTAAATTAGTATCAGTAGAGTCAAAAACATGAAAGAGATTTGTGGCATCAATACTAGCACTCGGGTACTCTGTGGAATAAGAGAAGAGAAGAGAACTGTGTGAGAGGCAGGCCGATCAGGGTTTTGAGTAGGAGCATAGCAGGTAGTAGACTCTGAATCAGGTCTGTGGTCTGCTCCAGACGTCCTCGGTGATCTTTGGCAAGTCACATAGTCTCAGTCTCCTAAAGGGTACCATCAGCATTTTCAAATCTGATGCTCAGTTGCCAGCTAATTCTATAGGGGCCAGTCAGTATTTGTAAGCCTACTTAAGGGCTGATGTTGCTCAGGACCCTATATCAAACTAATGGCCAAAGCTGGATTCTCAAAGTAGATGGGGGGAGGGGGATACATATCATTTATGAATGGACCGATCTCACAGAAATGCTCAGAGCATGTATAGCACCAGTTACTTCCTAGTCCCTCCATCAGAGTGCAGAAGGGAAGACATTGCTAGGTGCAGGGGCAGCTGCTCTTTAAAGACTAAGGTCTAAGGAACAAATGTGGAAGGATACTCCCAAGTGGGTTCTCTCCTTCATTCCCAGGGCTGGAGTATATGAGGGTCAGCAGGTGTTATAGGCAAATTGCACCCTCATGAGAAACACCTGATTTCAGAATGGTACCAGCTGCATTGAATGCAGAGTAGCCTGGCCCTTGTCTATAAGTCTAGGCCCTTCACTTAAACTTTGGCTGCTTAGTCCCATTATAACCTCTACCTGTTTTTCTTCAGTCCAGCTGCTGCTTGGTTCTTTGTTCCTGCTCACCCTGCTTGAGTGTCCTGCCTTCTGGTGCTGGACTAAAAATGAGGATCTTAATTATTGACTAGGACTTTGACTTGGACTCCTTGCTTTGGCCTTCTCATGCAGCATTGGCCCATGGTTTGGATTCTTCTCTGGTCCATGTAGTTTTCTACCTTCCCCTTCTCTGCCTTCCTCCCCCGCCAGCATGCATATTCCTCAAAATTGCCTATAAGCCAGTCCTTATGGTGGCATACTTGAAGACATCACTTTACAGACATGACAGGGACACAGTGAGTGTGTCTACAGGTGTGTTAAGGTGCTTCTCCTAATGCACATTAAATTTAGTACCTCTGGGCACTTTTACATGTGCTCCAGGGGTGGGGGACAGGGACAGCACTTTAATTAGAGCGGCTTCAAGAGCTACTCTAATTAAAGTGCCACTGTGTCTCTTGTATCAGCATCCCCGTGCTTAAAAATAATGGTGGGAGCACCTGAATTAAAGCTCATCTAACAAACTTTAGTACAAGTGCTCCCACCATTATTTTTAAATGTGGGGATGCTGATACAAGAGACACAGGATGCTGCTGGAGTGTGGCAATTGCCATGCTCCAGCAGACTCAATTAATCGAGGCTGCTCCAACGCGCTGGAATTCCAGCCCACCCTCCAATATGAGGTACTAAACAAATGCACATTAGACTGCCTTAATGAGCAGTAATGAATGCTCGCAGTTTTTAAGTGATGCTTAATACGCAGTAGCCTATTTTATTATGCATTAGTGTAATTACACAGGTTTTTTATGCGGCGCTTTAATGCACAGTAAAATAGGCTACCACTCGTTAAAGCGTATGTGTAGATGCACTCAGTATGTCTCCGCTATGTCCTCCAATTGTAAAATAGGGACAAAGCATTCCCTGCTTCATGAGGATGTTCTGAGGCTAACTGCACTAAAGATAGTGAAGTGTGTTATAAGCACTTATGAAAAGATATACGGTATGATTAGGCTTTATACCATCACAGGCTTTGCTTGCACTGTATATTTATTATGCTCCGAGCTAAATTATTCCTATGATACAGGAAGCATTGTTCGGTATACAGGCCAGAAAAAAACCAGTAATAAATCCTAAATGGGATTCACCACCCAAATTTATGTGCATTTGCTTGTTTTATCCTCCTCTCTCCGGGGGTTTCCATCCTTGAAGTTTCAAGGTATTATATGGTTTGACTCTATTAGTTCTGTCTTATGGGATTGGGTCTTATGACTTACATACTTACAAAGAGTTCCCTGTGAAATTTGACCTCTGGGCTTGCTTATAAAGGATATGTATTTGTAATGTAGTAGTGAAGTGATCAAATATAATTCCAGCTAGTCAAAACCTTTCTGGTTTACTGGTGTCAACATGCTGTTAGCTGGAATTAAGGTGTGTTTTTTGTTTGGGGATTTTTTTTTTGGTAGGCATTATGAGTGAGGCCTGAAGATGTTTAACATTTTTTTTCATGCCAACAGCCATCAGGTTGTCCTCAGCAGTTACAAAACCCAAGGTTTCAGCTCTTTAAGGTAGAGATTAGCTTTGTTACTTGGTTGTATGGTACACAGCAAAATAGAGCCCTTACTCTTGCTTTGGACTCCTAAGTATCACTATACTCCAAACTAATTGTACTTAACCAAATGAAATGATTTTTGAGAAAAAAAAATGCTAATTTGTCAAACTTTTGTGGAAAAGTACTGGTTTTCAGTTATTTCTGATGAAACCCAATTAGGAGTCAAGATTGGATCTGGGAAGATTTTTTTCAGATGAATAGGTTAGCTGACCCCAACACACATTTTTCAGTGAATAAACTATGCATGAAATTTGGTATCAATTCAGCAAAGGGTTTCACCCCAAAAGAAGCTGAAGGTTATTTGAAATTGAAACATTTTGTTTAGACATTTTCCAAACAGAGCATTTTGGTTTTCCTTTTTGAAACTGGCCTCAAGTTTTTTTTTGTTTAAGTAACTCCTTTTTCCACTCCTAAAAACAGATTCCTCAGCTCTCTGTTTCGGAGGCTCCTGGCCACTTGGTTTCCATCTCCTGGCTACATGAGCACTTCATGGCTGACAAGGATCAGAGGCCTTTAAGTCAGCCAAGGCTGTGATGGAAACCTTGGTGCTTGGGCTCCCAGGTCCAATGTTACTTAGGACATTTCCAAGTAAAACTTTGTTCTATTTTCCCCCATTCAATGAGAATGAAATTTCAGAATTTGAAATTCCTACTTTTCCTTCCAAAAGTTGAAGAATTAACATTTCCCATGGAACAAAAATTCCAACTTTCAATCAGCTCTACCTAAAGCTATTGATTTAGAAATGGCTTACTCTTTGAAGACATAAAAAAATGGCCTATAATCGAACTGTTCTCATTGGGGTTGTTTAAAATAAGCACTTAAAGAAACTCACAGGCCTTTGGCGATGCAGCAGAGTTAAATGAAGTCCTGGCACTCCCATTGCAAAGATCTGATATACACTGCCTGTTCCAAAAAAAGGTGACAGTCGAGATTAGAAAATAACAAGCTGTTTGTACACGGCACATCGTTCTATTTTACTTTAATAACCCATGCATTTCCCAACCCTGCACTTCTCTTATAGGTGGGGCTCAATTGCTGCCTACTGTAATTAAGGCTGCCTGACACTTTCCCCCTTGTGAAACCCTCATCTTGGTTGTTTTAAAGGTTGCCAATTTTTAACCGCTTGTTCTGAAATTTGCCACGCTGGTGTTTGCCTCAGGCCGAATACTTGTTATATTTCAGCCCAAACTGCCAAGCTGTTTTGGAAAGCGAGGCTGAAGAAAAATATGCTGGTTTGCACATGTTGAAAAAGTCTGGCAACTCTTTATAAAATAATAGAGAGAGCTCTATTGCTCCTTTGTTTGGAGAAGAGGCTTGAAATTTGGCAGGCAAGAGGTTTCCTTCATGTCAGGTCTCTGGGCCTTTGGTATCCCTGTGAAAATCTGCCCAAACTTAGCCAACCGCATACGCCTTTGGAATAACCACAGTTTGCATGGCCTCGGCAAAGACTGCCTAGGATTTTAGCAGCTAAATCCCTAAAGATTCTGTCTCGTGTCAGCAATGAGTATAGTCCAGCTGGGGCACGCTCTGCATTTGCAGCTCAAAGCTGCTGTGGCTTGTGTCTGGGCCTGGTGTTGAATAGTGAACAGGAACAAAGGGGGTTGTATAATTAAAGACCACACGCTTAATGTATGCGCACAAGGAATTTGAACTGGGGCTACACGCGAGCAACCTGAGCTCCTGCATTTCCTAACTTTTGGACGCTTGACTTTGCGGTCTTAATCGTCTTTTAATGTCACTCCAGTGTGCTTTTATATATTTTGTTATGTTCTAAGCCTGCCCTAGGGGCTTGATCTTGCTCTTATTTCAGTCTATATCAAAATTGCTATTGATTTCATTAGGACGAGGAGGTAACTTTCTGGGGACTTGTCAGAGGTTATAAGAACTGATGTATTTCCTTTCCTGCCAAGTAGCATGCAGAAGTAAGGTAACAAATGAGGAGGATGATACCTCATTCTATAGCCTCAGTTTCCCAAAGGAAATGGGAATTCAACACTTAATTGGGCCATAGTGTCTTATGTGTGTCTGGTAAGTGGTATTATTAGGGCTATTAATGATGTTGCCATCACATTCCTAATTATGCAAAAGACCTATTTAGGAACCTCTCAGGGTTACACCAGTCTCTGGCTAGTGGAGTTGTTGAAATCTTATTCTAGCAACAATTCCTGGTTGTCTCATTATGGAAAATGAAGGAAACTCATAATCTAGCAGGAACTTATCTAAGAATATTTCTCTAATTGGCAACATGAAAAAAGGGAATCAGAACCATTATTACTCACTGCTGTGGTAATCAAAATAATATACTGGCATCACATTTCAGATTCCCATAGATGATGGATTTTTGTCATTCACTCCATTTAATACATGAGCAAACTCAAACACAAAGGCTAGGGACAGAAATTACACATAAACTGGTAAAACTAATTGGAAACTGCTTCAATTCTATATCACAACAGAAGTTCAGGGCACATAAACCATTTAAAAAATGGCCCAAACCAGTTTAAGATAAACCTGGATGGGTGTAGTATGAGATTTAACAGATTTAGGTTAAATCGCTTTATTGAACTTCTGTCCCAGATCCCTTCCAGATTCAAATTAACTCAGTCCCCCAGCATCCCAAGATGCTTTGCAGGGTGGGCAGGCTAGCCTTGGCCCAAGTTGTCTGCTCCAGCTGAGCAGGGAGGCATGCTCTAGTGCCCCCCCCAGCTTCTGGCTTGGCCCACTGCAGGTATGTGGCTGCATTTCCGGAATCAAAAGTGAATATCTGTTCGCTTGCTCATTGGCTCAATTTACACCATTTAGACTAACCTGCAAATATTGAATTGATTCAGCTATGAGCTTTTTGACTGTCTATACTTAGCCAGAGAAGTTAAGTGACCCTGACAAGGGGCAGAGCTGGGAACAGAGCTGAAGTCTCCTGGATCCCAGCCTGCTGTTCTATTTGCTAGATTACAACGGTAGGTAACAGTCTTTGTTTTACAGATAAGAGAATTAAGTCACCCAGATACTATTCTACCTTTTAAATTCCTGACTGCATTTAGGTGCCTACATGCAATCCCACTTCACCCTCCCCAAGTCCTTGAAGAACAATGCAAAAGGGAGCTGGGTTCTCCTTCTGATCGTTGTTTTTTGCAGCTTCATTTTAAGCCTGAAATGATAGCATATTACCGGTGTAGGCACATTAACATTTATTCAGCGACTTGAGCAAGGTAAAATAGGATCACACAGGGAGCATCTACATGAGCTATTTACTGTGTAGTTGACTAATTAGCTGCACAGTAAATCTACACGTGCTCCCCTATTAGGCCAGAGTAGATTAATTAACTCCACAGCAGGATAGAATTTGTAATTAGAAGTTTTTTACTCTGCAGCAGTGCTTGTGTAGACACCACCTTGGCTGGCTGGGGGATAAGGGTGGTTCAATGTAGGAGCTGCCTACTGGCCAGCCCCTTGCTGAAGCACCCTCATGCCTCAGCCAGCCCCTCTGCATGGCATTGAGCCACGGGGAGCAGCCCTGGGCTGGCAGGCTGACTCTCCCAGGCTCTGTGCCAGCCAGGGCTGCTCTGAGCTGGCTGAACATGCTGAGGTCCCAGGCACATGTGGAGATGCAGCACCTGGAAACAATAAACTCCAGAACTATAATGTCCAGAGTTTATTCATGGGCCCCAATAGCATGCATAGAATTGCCTACTATAGATGCATAATAGGTGGAATAAGATTTGCCCCAGAAATTGCAACTTCTCTACAGAAGTGAACTCAGGAGTTCTTTCCTGACTCAGGACTATTTCCTTTTCCTGAAACTTTGACGGCAGAGAAAGTATACATTGTTGGGAAAAGAAGCACGTGGTTGGGGAGGGAAGCACAGATAATATTAGAACAACACGGTAAAAGATAAAAAAGACCTAAACAAATTATACATCTAACAACCAAAAACAGAATTGTACTTTCAGAAGAAATGTAACTCAAAGAAACAAAAAGCAGAAGTAATTAGAGCTTTTATCTCTTCAGGATTGCAAGTATCTGATAACTCTCCCATTCGAATGCCTAGAAGTTTTATTTTTTCCCCTCCCAAATAACAACCCTCAGCAAGCATTGTTATCTTGTTGAATTGTTTATGCGCCGGCCTGATTGGCTGCTATTTTGAGTCAGGCTGCTTGGGTTGTGTTTAATTGTGCATTGTGGCATCTCATGAAAGTAAAATGTTTCCAACGCCAAAGTCAAAGTTTTACCTATAAGGTGAAATCTCCCCTGCCTTCTGTTTGACTTCAGACTGACACAGCTAACTACATCTCATCTGGCAGAAGCTCAGAGCAAAGTTTGCATTTCTGCCTGTGGGATCTGAGATCTGAATGAAAAGGCAACAGGATTTGTGGTACACTGGTATAGCTTCTTTGGCTTCCTCCTTATTCCTCATTCTGACCTCCCAAATGTTACTCTTCTTCCATACTCAAAAAGGCACAAGATGGCAAAGCCTCACCTTGTTGCATGCACTGTACTTAAATAAAATATCCTAATGAGAGGAATGTAATGGCTAATGCTGGCAGTAACCACTAGAAGAGATCAATCTTCATTCATATTTGTATGCTGTCTTGGTTGTCTCTCCTTTGTAGGGTACAGCCTACTTCATCAGATGCTACGACTCTGTACACTGCAATATTTTGTAACTACAGCAGTCAAACACACAGGCCCTAGACCTGAATCTTTTTTTCAGTTCACTTTAAACTCCAAAGCCTATGTGCTGAGTATAAACAAAATGCAGCAGTGGTTCAGTTTGCACATAGACTTTATTTATGCTTGGAGAAATTACGTACCACTGCCAACCCACTAATGGGGCACCTTCTCTCTGCCACTCATGAGTTCATTTTATAACCTTTGCAAATACTCTGTAAATCATTAGTCCAAAGGTCAGTCTTGCTTGCTCTCTCTCCCAATATCTAAAATATATGTGCATATTTACTGTGTTGCCATAGGCCTGTCTTATGCCCTTTGAAGTTTGCAGATCCCCCATCACACACACACACGCTGACTGACGTCAGTAGGAGAAAG
Organism: Alligator mississippiensis; assembly: GCF_030867095.1. NCBI lineage: Eukaryota > Metazoa > Chordata > Crocodylia > Alligatoridae > Alligator > Alligator mississippiensis. Next base: position 48,552,373 of record NC_081836.1, on the reverse strand, counting down.
TTTGAGCCCAGAGTGATGGAAGGATTTGCACTTGGTATAGATCATGTTTGTGTGTTTCCAGCTAGTGACAAGATTATTAAAGGCTAACTCTAGCACTGTGTGCACTGAGCAGCTGCTTTAAGTAATGCATTGATGTATGTTTAGAGTAAAAACACCGGGATAAGCCTTAGCACAGTGGGGGCCAACCTTTTTTATCAGGTGTGCCACAAATGAGTTCTTCACTCCCTACCCCAATCTGCTGCTTTGCTTTCTGCTTCCCGTCCTACCTTCCTCTGGGCTGCCTGCCCTCTCCCTGAACAGCCATGCAGAGCTGGCCTTATGGAAAATGATGCCCTGGATAAACTTGTATTTTGCACCCCCCCAAGTCAGTGGTGCTATTGCAGGCAGAGGCAGATGTGGAGGCGGGAGAAGGAGGGGAGCGTGGCTGCCCGAGCAGGTGGCCCCATCCTCAGCGTGGCCCTGGCCCTGGCTGCCATGCTGCAGCCACCTGGCAGCTGGCAGCCTAGCCCACTACTGCCTGAGAGTCCACATGGAGCCACATGGGGCTGGTGGCCCCATCCCTGGCTTGGTTCTTAATGCCATGGGTGTCTCCCTGGCCCCAACATGGTGTTGGCTTAGAAATGGTATTTAAAGGCCTATTTTTTGGAAATTGGCTTATAGGTATAGATATATGCATTATAAGGGGTCAAGATGGGCAGCGGGGGTCAAATGGCTTTCTAAAGAGCTTGGGAGATGCATACACAGCTTCTCATGGCCCTGAAGGCAGACAGGTTGTCTAACACAACGAAGCCAACAAGGACACATCATCAAGGGGGAAGGAGAATACAAAAGCAGAGACTTGGGAGTAACAGAGGGTCCCTCCCTTTGTCCTGTCCTTCCCTGTTCCTTTTTGTCCCCCCTGTCCCTCCCTGTTTTGCTCCTTGAGAGGGTCCCCATCCCTATCTCCATCCCCTGGGAAGGGCCCTCGAGGCCACCGTGGACTGAGGGCATATGATCAGCCCGTCTTATGCACCCCACTGGAGGGGGGCTGTGGGCTTCGGCATCCCACCTCCAGGCTGTTGACACCTAAGAGAGAGAGCCTCAGAGCAGATCCTGCATCCTGACCAGATGCACTTTGACTCTGATGATAGTCCTAGGATTGGTGGATATTGAATCGCGTGATTTTTTGTATTGTTGTTTTTTTTGTTATCCCTCTGTATCAATAAATTCGCCTGTTATCAACTAGCAGTTGTTGTGGTCGGTCTGGGGGTTGTGCCCACCCAGAACAAAGCTATAGGGTCTGGGTTCCTAAAATCCAGTGTCAACAATGGGGGGGGATGCTCCTGCAGCTGTCTGTACTGCCTGGCTTGGCTCCTTTAGAGCAGAGGCTGGGGGCAGGGATCGGCTGGAGCAGGCCAGAGTGGGGGTAGAGCACTGCTTTGTGTGTGTGCACAAGTGTGTGTGCGCATGTGTGGCATCTCTCTAACCATAGCACCAGTTCGCCCACTGCTAAGACTGGCTCTGCTGCCGCGTGCCACACACACAGGCAACCTGTGCCACTTGTTGCTTCAGGTTGGCTACCCCTGCCTTAGCATACTCAAAGCTTTTTGCAATCAGCCCTGCTTTTTCTTCTCAGTTGCAATCATCCTTAGAAATGTAGGTCAGGGGTGGAAAAGTACAATCCAGGAAATGTTCCAGAGTCGTTTGGAAAAAGTGAGGAGCTCATCGTTTCGTGTGCTGCTGCGTATGGGTCTTTAGCCAACAAATGTGCCACCCACCGCTGAAATATGCACAATGAGCAAACGATGCATGTTAAATAACCCTGATAAAGAATGGCAATTGTTGCCAAAATTGTCCCTGGCCAGTTCCTCAGCTTTTAGCAAGCTAATCATTCTTTTATGGACTTTGACATTTCTCATTGTGTAAATATATTCTTTCCCCCCAGTGTTAGAGATGGACACAATCTGTTTTGATAGGGATGCCTCGACTCCAGGCTGCCAGTAAGGTTCATACTGGTAGTATTAGTCATGCTGCTGTTGCTGTTTCTTCATTTGCTTTTGTTAACTGATATTCTCCATCTCCCTCAGATTGAGACAAAGATTATTTTTTTCTTCCCGCTCCCACTCCCCCACACCTTGGGGAGGAGAGAGCATAAGGAACAGTCTTTAGCTTACACATATAGGGCAAGATCCTCCCTACTATAGATGGTGCAGCTCTATCCAGGTCAAGATGTAACCAGAAATGTGGATCAACTAGTGTCAGCCCTAAATTCTCCACAATGATATCTAGTATTATGTATGCAGATGTTTGGGCTTGCCCAAAAGCCACAGTTCAGCCAGCACTGGCATGCCGGTCAATCTTTCCTGTCTTGTTCCTACTTGCTTCTCTTGTTTGAAATGCCCCATCCTATTTCACGGTGCTCCATATAGTTCACATAAAGGCACAAGAATTCTGATCAGTAAGATGCCTTCCTCTTTCCCCATTTTCTTAGTCAAATCTATGGTTCATGAGCTAGTTTGTGGTTTTAGGGGTAATTAAACTGACTTGTTTGGAGGAGGAATGCATAAGCAGTGTTTAAGTGTCTGTGTGTCCCGACTGTCTGGAATTGTTGCACAACTGTACCTGCCTCGAAGTCCAAAATTTTGTGGAAGCTAAATTAAAGTGTGCAGAAATACCAACTATTTCCCTCATTCATTTTTGCCCTGCCTGGCTGCATCCTGTTATTTATTTAAGGTCTGAGGGAAATCATTTTCCCATACAGTAAAATGATGCTGTATTCAAGATGTCAACTTGCTATATATATTTTTAATGGGCAAACCTTTCCCCCTCCATTTTTTTCCCAGATAAATATTCACTTTGCCTAGATAATGTGGAACTTGTTCCTGTTTGGAAGTGCCTTATTATTTATTATTATTATGCACGATGCGCTTTTGGTACTTTGCAGACAAGTAAGAGGCCTTGTTGCAAACAATCAATAACAATAGCATTAAACCTCATCGAAACGGGGGATTACAACTGTTGCCCTTTCTATAGGAACAAGGGAACAGGCTCTCTGATATCAAAGGTGGCTGAATTAAAATGAGCGTATGTCACCAACCCAAACGAAGGCATGTATAACGCCATGTAGGAAATTGAACAATCTGGGTAGAGTGATTTTGTGCATTGTTCGACTGGGGCGGGGGCGCATGTGTTTGTGTAAAAAAAGAGGGCGAATGAATGGGAAAATACCACAGATGTAAGCATATGGAAGGAGCAGAGCAAAGCCAGTGACAGAACGCTGAGTGTGTCGCCCTGAGAAATGCCCTTTGTCTTGAACTACACATTTTAATCTAGAAAACAATGAAAGACAAGTGTGGCCAAAAGCAAATAAATTGTTACTTACAGTATTTTGCCTTTTCTATCAAGACATACAGGAAAAGACACCAACTGGCAGGGTGTGACAGCCATCTTGATGAAACATATGGTTGTCTTCATCAGAAATGCAGGGAATGCATCACAGTTTGGATTACATCCAAATACTGATGAGCCTGCCTTTGCCTATGAAGCCCAGGAATGCAATCTCACTTCAAATGCCTACTGCACTAACAATGGCTACTTCCTTTTTTCCCCTTGTGACTATAACATCATGCCACAGAAGATGAGAAAGTAATCTGAGGAAACACTCTAGCCTAATTAATCTGGAGATGCAGCAGCAGCAAACTGATTGTAAAGCTACAGCAAATATTCTTCAAAAGCCGTCTTGTCAGTCTGCAATGGCTTATCCAAAATCTTTTTTTTTTAACAGCTTCCTGATGTGTTTATTAGGCCGCTGCTTGTCTGTCATAGCATTTCATTTCAGGTGCAAGAAAACCAGGACTTAAACCTGCTTATAGTATTGCAAGAGCTAACAAAAATCAGAAACGTATGTGCCAGCAGTGGGCGGTCAGATTTGTGCGTCTACATGTATTTTGATTAATTTCTGCTGTGCAACAAGCAGAAGTGCCAAAGAGCTTGCAAACTCCCCCCCATACCCTTTAATTCTACGGTGTCAAATTAATCCACAGTATGAGTGACTGCCACTCTCATAAGAGCCCCTCACTTTTCAGGACTGAATTTTGTCAAAGAAGTTCAGCTACGGGGCCTGGACACATGGCAGTTTGGAGCTGTCAGTAAGAACTTCCAGCAACCCAGCACTAGGTGGCAGAGGAATATATAATAGCCAGATAGGAGTAAGTGACCCTGGTATATGTATTGTTTGCCCAGGGTAGATGTGTGCTATGGCTTGTTTTGTAGCACAGGCTTTTCCTGGGGCAAATTTTAGTTTGGATTCAAACAAATTAACTTTATTATGGGAGAGTTGCATCATCTAGCAACTTGTTATTTACCACATTCTTTTTTGTTGCTTATCCAAAGTGGATTTAAAATCCTGAAAACCCTGAATTTTGCCAGCAGTCAGCACTCCTAAGCAGTGAGGGGCCTCTCAGTTAGATCTAGCACTAGTTACCTGCTGACCTTTGGAAAAAGCGCTGCAGCTTTTTCATGTTCCTACAGGTACTGGCTGATCTTCAGAAAGCCCCGTTTCTGACTGCTGCAGTGCTAGATAGTGCTAACTGGCTGCTGTGGCTGCTTTCCTATAATTGCCAGAAGCATTCATGCTTTTTAAAGAAACTAGAAAAGTTACGACTTCCTAGAAAGATGTGAAAAAATGTACCTTTTAGAGCACAAGTGAGTAGTGGGTAATTGCAGGCTAGAACATCTTTAATCACATTCATCCTTGTACATTTTTGCAGAACAGGGCTCATTATTACCTTGCAAATTTAGACCTAATTCTACATTCCTGGGAGTCTAGGTAAAGAGTGTGAGCACATTTTTGTGTACAGGGAGGATGGTGCAGTAGTGAGGTTATTAGTCTGGGGCTCAGGAGAGCTGGAATCAAAGTTCTTGCTCCTGCCACACTTCTTGTGTCCAAGAGCAAATCATGGAGAGTCAGAGTAACAAATGATAGGGGTAGCATTTCTTGTTGGCAGCCGTAGATGGTTACTGCCCATCAAGAGGGCTTTTGTAGATTCTACTCCTGAGTATTTCTGCTTCATCCATGTCCCCATTCACCTAACTTGGAGCTGTGAATTCCACTGGGCATCAGGTACCTACAGTTAGGAACTGAAGTACCTAAGAGCAACCACTCTACAGGGTTAGAGCCGGATGCACAAGCAGACTTGCATGTTAATTGTGCAGTCAGGGCTGTGATTTTCTTAGTAGAACTGGGCATCTAGACGCAGTGAATGAAGGTATTTAGATGCCAAACAAGACCAATAGGAATTAGGCACCTTAGCATCCCTGGCTCTTCTGACTGTTATACCAATATATAATAATAGTACTTGTATACCTCACAGGTACATTGTATGTGGGTAAATACATAGTGCAAGGTGCTCGGATATAGCTGCAATGTAGGTCAGAGAAGCATGACTGATGGCAAACCTGAAATCTGCTGTCAAATTGATATTCCCAAGCAACTCTCTGCATTGTTTGGCATTGCCCTATTCCAATGCTACAAGGAATCTAGGATTCAGTGGGGCTGTAAAAGCACTCAGAGTCTGCATCTCTTTAGCAATGGGGAGGCTCACTCCCTTGCTTAGGGCCCTTCACAATCTCCTCTAAGTGCTTCTTGTCCTCCCATATCTTACATATCCAGACTGAGCATCAAACACTAGGACTGTATCTCTGCCAGGCACTTTTTAAGAAAAGCCCATAACATCCAGCTGTAGATGGATCATCCAGCAAGGGAGAGAGATGAAGCTGTGTATCAGCTGCATACTGATGCCAATGTATCTCATATCACTTCACTAAGATTTGTCTCTTTGCCTACGACATGCGCTGCTTGAACTGTGCTCTGAATCTCATTGTCCTAAAATGTCTGAAGCTGAATTATGATCCAGGTTCTTCCTATTAATCTGGACGTATCCTGAATCCTTCCTAGCATGTGGAATTTTCTTTGTTTGTTTAGGGCACAGTACCAGAGCACCCTGGGGTGCCGTCAGATCCTTGCAAGAGTGCCATGAGGCGTGAGGAGATAAGCAGCTAAATTAAGGAGATAAGCCAGGTTAAAGGCTTGTTCCTAGAGCTGTGTGAAGCTTCGGTCACTGATTCGATTCGGCAGCCAAATCTCCAAATCCAGATCGAATCAGGAGACCCTTTAATCTTTCTGAATTGAATTGGAACCCTCCAAATCGATTTGGAGAGATTCGGAAAGATTTGATGATTCAGACATAGGCACAGCTTTAAATGTTTTTTTCTGCATACCTCGAGGTACCAGGTGGCTCGTGAATGCTGAGATGCTGGGGCAGATGCAACATGCCATGGGAGCTCGGGAGGAGAGGGGGGTTCCCAGCACACTTGGCAGTGGACCTGGAAGCACTTCCGGTCCACTTCTGGGTCCGGCAGGGAGCACACAGGGGACCATCCCCTGCCAGCTCAGTGACTGGTGCCTCCTGGGTCTGGGGTGGGGGCACCTGAGGTCCCCTTGCAGCTGATCACTGAGCCAGGAGGAGATTGGGGGGGGGTCCCAGTACTTCTGGTCCATTTCTGGGTTTGCCGCTGAGCAGTGCACTCCTGTGGGACACTCCATCTGCCCCAGCGTTGCAGCACTCACGAGCCATGCCTGCTACCTTGAGGTATGTAGAAAAAACATTTAAAGCTCTGTCTATGGGTGAATCACTAATTTTCAAAATCAGCATTGAATCTTCAGATTCAGCCGAATCGAATTGGGACAGTGATCCAAATCAACGAATCGAATCACTGTCCCTGATTCAGGCTAAATCTGAATCAAATACGGCCCGTTTCGCACACCCCTACTTGTTCCCGCCTGGATGATCCCCCAGCCCTACTGCCCAACCTCTGTGTGAGGAGGTAAGCACTGTGATATGTGTTCATTTTTGAAATTGGGTGTTGCTCAATTCACAAAGTCCATTGAGGGGTGCCTCAAGTCCAAAAAAGGTTGAGAACCACTGGTTTAGGGGATACTGAAAAAAGCCTCCACATATTATTAGAATGAGGCTAATGTGTGATATACGTACAATACTTGATGTAAACAGCTTGTTACCTGTAGGTAGATGATTGGTTTACACTGAAGCACTGGACATCTGTGTTCCTCCCAGCAGGACTGGTGATAACAGTAGAACTACATAAAGTTTGCTAACTCAGGAAAGAACTTGGTCTCAATAGTCCAAGTGGCTTCTGTACTGAATGGTGACTTTTCAGGCAGGCAGCAGAAGGGTGGCAGCGCACAGTTTGAAAGCATGGGACATTTTCCAAGGAGGATTCTTTTCTTGGGGCGAGGAAGGACAATGGCTAAAGGACTCCCTGTGCCATCAGGAATCTGGACACGTATACCATTGGCATTCACACTGGAAATGAGACCATTTCTATTGTAATGAGCTCATTACTAGTTTTTATTACTATTATATTTTGCAAGTTTCACAAATCATTCAGTGAAGCACTTTATATTTCCACTTCAACTTTCCACTAGGAAACTCACCTCATCCTCCCATATGTCAGCAGAGATGCGCTGCAGCTGAATGTATTAACTGTGCTACAGAAAGTCCCTACTGAAGGCGAGATGCTGCTGGTAATGGGTCATGAGAGGGCATGAGAGAATGGAATTTTGCCTGGGAATTAAGTTATTAAGAAGCGTCCAAAGTGTTCTAAAGATGGGAGAGGGAGTGATCAAGTTTTCTTATGAACATGTGTTTTCAGAGTCGTGTGTTAGTGGTTGTGCTTTATTAGTCCTCCGGGCCAGCTTTGCAGTCAAGTTTGGCCAAGGCATTTGGTAAAGCAGTGGTTCTTTCCTCTGCCCCTATGAACACAAAAGGGCTGCTTCTCCTGTTTTTTGCCTAAAATAGATACTTGCTATGGTAAAGCAAGGAAACCCTGCTTTTACAGGGTTGTTGAAGTTAGCAGTCCCTCTATATAGCATGATCCATGAGCTTTAACCCCATTCAGCCAGCTATACAGTGGGGTGCGGGGGTAGTTCCCAGGGCTAGTTTTCACTAGCGGCCAATGTTCACAAAGGCTTGAAACCTGTCATAGTAAAGCCCTGACCACAATCATTTTCTACTAGCCATATACTCAATATTGGCCTCAGGGTGAAGTTTTAGATTAGGACCCACGGTATGGCCTAATGCACCAATTACAGTGATATAAAGGTGAGGGGAGAGGTGCATCAGCTGTTCTTCAGTAACTGTCTATGACTACTGTTATCCTGAGATAGTGAAACAGAGCCAAGCTAGCTTTCACTTACTACAGGATAAGAGGCCCAGGATAGCCTCCTGTGCCAGCTACTGTTGTTTTAAGGCTACTTTGCATCAGCAGTGCATCACAAAGCAGCCTGGGCCCAAGAACTCCCATGGATAATGCTGCTATGACCTATTACATTGTGTTTGCCATACTCTGCTTAAGATGTAAAACCGAGTGACTGGAAAAATCAAGTGACTAATCCCTGGCTGTCAGCTTCTATCCAAAGCATGTTGCTATGTCATCAGCTGCCACTATGAGCTATCTCAGGCCATTGCTAGGCACGATGTTGCTACACAAGTTCTTTCTTCTGATGGTCTACATTTTACCTAAAATGATCCCATAAGGAGAAGGTTTGTACCTCTGACTCCAGAACGAATTTTTTTCTGTGTGTGATATCTCCATCTGCACGCTTATCCTTGTCTATGCATCTCAGACTTGTTCCATAAATCATGTGCAGAGTCTATCTGTGAATCGCTTATGAAAAAGAATTGCCAAGGGAAAATGTAGGCTTAGAGAATACAGGTGCCCATTTATTCTTGTTGCTGGCAACTTCAAGCTATATTTTTTTAATCACAGGTTTTTGGTTTATTATTTTTTTTTAAGTTGAAATCCTCAGACATGCTCCCTCTGTTTCTCCAACTAATTTTCTTTGTTCCTGCTCAGTGCTGTGTAGCTGCCATGTATGACCATATAACCACTGAAATGACATCACTCTTCCAGGCTGTGGCTTAGGGCTAGATTGTTTTCAATGCTAGATTGACTCAATTTGGTGGCATCTGGCAGTACTAGTGCCAGCTGTTGCAGGGGGTCCAGAATCAATAAAAAAACATTCCAAGGACTCACACTTGAATACGTTGGATATTGAAAGCAAGTTAAATGCCAAGGCTTTGGTCCTTAACTAAGATCAAATTCTTAATTAATTTTGATAGCCCCCCTGATATCCAAGTGATGGGTACAGTATAAGTGCAGAGAGTGAGAGAGGGAATTACATGCTACATTTGCTACAGGGATTCAATTTGGACCAAAACATTTAAACTTAAGCTTAATTGTTTAAACGTAAGCAATTTCTAACACTGGGAAATGCTCTATGATGTAGCAATTTGTGTAGCAAACATTGACTGGACACCCTTATTTTGGCTCTTTGGGTAGATACTGAGACTTTACAAATAAAGAAATTCAAAATTAGACTGAAGGGGTTATTAGGATGGGACTGCTAATGAGATCTACTGTGCTTCCTGTTTTCAGTTTGGCTGGATATGTCAAGAAGGTTACTTTGGACCTCATGACAATCACTGCACAATGATGATATGGCACAAACCAATAACGAACAGAGATTCGGTGTCTCCTTGAGGGGGCATGCAGGGCATCATCTTATCCAGAACATAAGCAGTAGGGCCCGAGTCAGGGACAGTGATTTGATGTATTGATTTGGATCACTGTCCCTGATTTGATTCAACTGAATCTGAATCTGAAGATTCGATGCTGATGTGGAGAATCAGCGATTTGGACATAGGCACAGCTTTAAATGTTTTTTCTACATACCTTGAGGTAGCAGGCACAGTTTGTGGGTGCTGCGATGCTGGGGCGGATGGAGCTTCCCACACAAAGCAGGGGGGCCCTCCACATGCTCAGCAGCAAACCCAGAAGTGGACCGGAAGTATTTCTGGTCCACTTCTGGGTCCACCAGGGACCGTGCAGGCCCCCCCATACCCCTGCATATTGATGATTGGCCATGGGGGGACCCCGGGTGCTCCTCCTAGACCCAGGAAACGCCAGTAGCCGAGCCAGGGCAATGCGGAGGACCCCCCCCGCCATGCTACCCAGCAGACCCGGAAGTGGACTGGAAGTGCTTCTGGTCCGCTTCCAGGTTTGCTGCTGTGCACGATGGGGGGCCCCCCTGCACTCCTGTGGGACGCTCCATGTGCCCCAGCATTGCAGCACTCATGAGCTGCCTGGTACCTAGAGGTATATAGAAAAAACATTTAAAGCTGTGTCTGTTCAAATCACTGAATCTCTCTGAATCAATTCAGAGGGTTCCAATTAGATTCAGAGAGATTAAAGGGTCCTCTGATTTGATTCGGATTCGGAGCTGCATCGAACCAGGGGGTCGAAGCTTCATACAGCCCTAACAAGCAGGGCATATGTAGAGTGATAAGATAAGAAAAAGAAACCTAGGAGACAACATCGGGCCTACCTCCCCTCAGAGAGGCCCTAGTGTTTAGAAGTTTCCGAGTAGGTTGTGGCCCAACTAATATTTCCCTTTAGGGAATACACAGAAGAGATTTGTTTCCCTCAACTGAACTGTGTCTTTCTTAACCACCACCTCTAAATATTAGCAACTCCTGCCAGGTGTTTGGTTTATGTATCCCATTGCACTATGCTATGGAAGCATGTTTAGGCATGTTGAGCTAAATCTTATTTCTCTTTTATGTGCCTAAGAGGAACTTAGGTATAACTCCCGTGTTTGCTTCCGAGGAGCTAAGCTCACCTTGTATTTTCCTTCTGAGCATGCTTACTAGGCTGCATTCTGCTCACTGATTGTGTACGTGCCATGGGGAAATAGAATCCTTTGCATGTGGGTAACGCTAAGTCCCATCATTTAAGTCATAGAGAAACATTGACTGGATACCCTGATAGGTTGTGGTCCTGGGTTCCAGCTCAGAGTAGGGTAGGAACTATCTCATTGCTGCTTATCCATTTTTTTCCATTGTACACTCTAGCCCTCCTCTTGAAGTTGGCTCACTGGGAAGTAATGGATAGAAAATTATATTTAGAGGTTTGGTTTTGGAAATTATCTTGTAGGTAAAGTAGATATGCATTAGAACAGTGGTCCAGGGCAAAGGCAAGGGGTAACTGGTTTCTAAAAGCCTGTTTGTGACAAAGTTTCCTTCAACTGTGCCTGACACAGGCAAGCAGCAAGCAGGCACACAAGCTGGGAAATTGAAGCCATGTACCACACTGTTCCATAGCATGAGATAAGGTGGCATTAGGTCACAGTGCCCAGTTGCAGAGCCCATGGGATTTCTGGTTTGGTAGATGGACCAAATTAGGAGAAACTGGTAAAAGCCCAAATTAGGATGTGTGGATGTGATGGGTTTGAGAAACAAAGGAATTTACTGACAGGACAGAATGTGGACAGTAGAACAACCACAGGAAAACCAAACAATGATGCCCAGAGATGAAGAGTTATCAGAGAGGAGAAAAAATACAAAAAGAGGGATTTCAGAGCAGCAAAGGGTCCCCGAGAGGCAAACCTGAGGCGACCATGGACAGAGGACACACCACCAGCCCATCTCATCCACCCCACTGGGGGAGGGGTGGGCCTTAGCCTACAACCTCCAGACTGCTGACATCTTCTATTCAAGAGAGAACCTCAGGGTAAAGCTCAAAGACTGGCCAGGCATACTTTCCCTCTGATGACAGCTCTAGGACTGGTAGACATAGAATTGTTTGCATTATTCTTATCTGCTAGCACTGTGTATCAATAAAATTCATCTAGGATTAGTTGGAGAGGCTATGCTCAGTCTAAGGGTTTGGGTCCATGCAGAACAAGGTATCTGAGTCATAAATCCAATGCCAACAGGAAGCAAGGAGAGGAAGATATGCAATGGCAGGAGGAAGCAGACAAGTCTGGAGGAGGATGCCTCCGTAAAATGGGTGCTGCTGTTGCAGAAGAAAGGGAGCCCTGGCTTGTAGCTTGGGACTCTTCTCCCCCTATCCCCCCCCCCCCCCAGTGCAAATAAACTACTCCTGTGTAGGTTGTCGATTTTATTCTATGAATGTTAAAAGTGAGGTGCAGTGGGCTAGCTTCAAGAGAAGGCTAGAAAAATTTCTGAGCAATTCTTAGCCTGTGCTGTAATTAGAACACCTTCCTGTGAAAGAGGAGGTACAGGTTCAAACCTACCCTGGGCTCCCTATGCAACTGCTTTAGCCACTATGCTGTTGTGCTGAAGGGTGGATGGAGCTACTGTCTTACTTCAGGCAGGGATGCAGGAGGACCTTATGTAACCACCAATGAAAACAGAATCTGAACTGTAACCATTAACATGACTACATCCATACTGCTTGGGTCCATGAAGGTGAATTAGGATTTAGCCCTTTGTTTCTTATAACTCACTAGAATTACCCCTAGTTTCAGCTGATCTTCTCTACGTGCATTGGAGATAATAATTTTTTCATTAGTAGGATTAATATTTTATCTACAGCCCAAGGTGTTATCATCAGAAATTTAGCCTTTGATCCCAGCTGGAACCCAGATGTACAAGGGGAAAATGGTAAACACATTTCTTCAAACCTTTGAAGGCATTTGACAAAGGATATGTGTAAGCAGGAAATCAGTATGGCAGATGCATGTCACACTGACTGCCAGAGGATGCTGGGTAATGTCATATCTCCCACAATTTTTAATGTATTTTTTACAGCTATTAATGGAAGTTAACTGAGCTCTCAGATTCTGAGATACCAAAACTATGAAGGTTACAACTCATTAGAAATTGCCTCCACCTCTTAGATCTAAGAGGGATAGCTGGTGCGGTGGCTTAAATGAGTGAGTAGCATATCAAAACAGGCAAGGATTCCAGAAACTTAATGTCATTTGGACTTTTATTTTTAGAGCATGATTGACAGGTGACAATGAAGTATCTAGGGAGCTCTATTGATGGACCTAGTGAAATAGGTCTGGAGACAGATGCAGACTGATGTCCTTGCTGAATGATGACAGTATTCAGGACCCATGTGACATTTCTGACATGCAATGATATGAGTGTCATATTTTGCTCATTCTCTGTGGCTCTTTTTTCTTCTCTTTCTTTGCTTTGGTTCTTTTGCCTCTGAGTTTTTGTATGAGGTACCACAGTATACAATAGCAGCATAAGAAACCTTGGCACTTTCTCATACAGAATATTTGAACAATAAAAACATTTCCATCAGTAAATCATGCATCTTGTCTTTACTAACTGAGTGACATCTCCAGATCAAAGCCCTGTAACAATATTAGCAGGAGCAGGGGGACTAGGACTGCAAGCAGACAGTTTCAGAATGAAAATCAGGATGAAAGATCAAGCGTGCAAAATTAAACCAATAAGAATAAGCAAATTCAGGTGGCCTGTCCATCTGCAGTTTATTTTCTATCTATTTGTCATCAGCTAGACAGTGTTTTTGTTCCCCTTTTCTTCCTCTGAACTACTGTTGTGACTCAGCTGTCGCATCAATTTGGATGTGGGGCAGTTGAAAATGGCTACGCACTAATGGTTATTGGAACTGGCCTTCATGACCTATTGCTTAGAGGAGGATGGCAGACAAGCTTCCCTCATAAGATAGAGAGCCTACTCATTATAATGCTAAGCACATCTGTAGTGGAGATGAAGTCCTGGTTTTCTATTTTTTCCATCGATGTGTTTAGTCCTCCACTGGAGTAGCATTGCAACACATACACTCTTCTGTTTATAGGTTCCTCATAAGTAGCCTATTGACCCAAACAACTGTATGGTATAAATCTCCAGTGATGTCTTGGGGTTGATTTCTCCTGCACCGGAGATAGTTGGAGATTCTCTACCTGTGATGATAAAAAAATGAGCAATGATAGATACAACAGTGATGGACCTTAAACTCTTGTCCATTTTGCCTTAGTTTGATATGTTTGCCATAATATTTTATGTATAATATAGAATTTACCACTATATTCTTGCACTAGTCTCTGTATTGTCCTATAGTACAGGGGTTTTCAAGCTTTTTTGATCAGTGTACCCCTGGCAGCCGGCTGAGGGGTGGGATGGGGGGTAGCAGCAGCTGGTTGCAGAGCAGTAGGCAGGGGGTAGTGGCAACCAGTCACAGAACAGGGGCGGGGGGTGGCGGCAGCCACACATGGAGTGGTAGCGCAGGGTAGTGGATGGCAGCTGCTACTGCCACTGCATGCTTCTCCCTCCATGTCCGGCCATCTGGGCAGTGCCTGTTTGGCCCACAGAGGGGCACCGCTGCTCTTGCCCCACCCCAGCCCTGCTCCTGTGAGGCGGCAGCATGGGGTGGTGGTACTTAATCCCCGCCCGCCCTTGCGTATCCCCTTGGACCTTTCAAAGTACCCCTGGTGGTATGCGCAGCCCCCCAGTTGACAATCCCTGCTATAGTAGATGTAGGAAATTACAGAAAATAAAGGTAAAGTTATTTACCTTCAACTGCTGAGCTTTTAAAGGAGTCCACATGCACCTAATTTTGCCTGGCTTATATGCACTGCATACTTCATCCAGCTATCAAAAGTTAGGCAAACATCTCTCAGTGCCCCTCCAGAAAGAACCTCCAAGGTCTGCCAGTCCTAGACTATGACACTAAAACATAGAACTGGACATCCCAGGTATCTCCTGTGTTGCCTAACTGAGGTGCCCATGGAAGTAGTCTTCCATATTATTACTATAACACATGGGATGAGATGTAGACATATGGCACAAATGCAGAAACAAAGCACAACAGCTATCACTAATTACTTAAACACACAGAAAAACACACCAGGTTTTTCACCTGGTGGTACAATTGGATAGACAGATCCTGTACATATCCTGCTGGTATAAGGAGCAACAAAGGTTCACTTCCAAGGGAGAGAGACTTAGGGTTTGAACAACCTCTGTTCTTCCCTGACTTATTTGACTTCAGAATATTGTAGTTGAGAGGAGTGAAATAAAATTGCATTGCCTACCCAAGGAAAGAGGCACATCGATCAAAAAAATTCAACTTTCTCCAAGTGTTGGTTGTACTGTTGGCAATTAGCTAGACATGCACTAGCTATCAGTCAATTACGGCTGAGAATTAGAATGTGCTTTCTAACACTTAAATACGTATCCTATGGTCCTATCTTAGATATATCTATACAAGGTGAAATCTCATTTCCAATAGCAGTGTAGGGATAGTTTGAGTTCTCAGAGTTTAACAACAGTGATAAAAAGGTGATTAAATGCCCCACAAATGATCATGTTCCCCTTATAAATTCCGTACATAACTATCTTGAATTTACTCCATAAACTCTTGGCCAGTCCCAGCTGCATCACAAGACAAAAGATATTGAAGGCCAACAATGGATGTAAAACTACCATCAAGGAGGTCCACCGCCTCAGGAATTCATCAGTCACTGTAATCGATGCTGTCAAAGGTTATGTCCATTGTAATCTATACTAATGACAATACAGGACAATTCTTACCATATAGCTTTTGAATGCTTTGTCCAACCCAATTTTAAATGACATGTGAGCTAATGCTGTCATCATTTCTCCTGGGAGACCATTCAAAAAGCCAGTAGAGTTTCCCTAGTAAGACTGTTTCCCCTGACATTAAGCTTAATGAGTTTTCTTATAATTAACCCATATAGAAGAAAAGTACTTCCTGGCCTGTACTGGGAGCACTTTTACTAGCTCAGCTGCTGGTTGAAACTTCTTGCATTAGGGTGCATTGGGGGAGGGGAGGGAAGGAGCAGAAAGTGTTAAAGTACATGGCTAATAATTGTTTTCACATTGACTTTGCCTGCAGTTATGCCAGAAGAGTAAAGAAGCGACAGAGTACATTGGAATTACTGGCCATATGCACAACTAACTCAAGGTTTCCTTGTGGCAAGATCCTACCTCTCAGGTTTTCCAAGAGGATAGGACTGGACTCCACCTTGGTGACCTGTCCAAGAGATTTCCTTCTGGTTTAGGACTGAATCCATTGTCTCTTCCTTTACTCATGACAGTCATATCTGGAAGCATATTGTATACTGTAGGTTGTACATATTTGAAAAACAGCTCCAGAAAGTGTTTTGTACTAGTCAAGAAAAAAATAAAAGGAAATTCAAGCAGAACATTGCTTTTCTTTTTTATGCATAATTCAAACACTTATTTTCTTCCAATAAGCATAGGACTACATGCACGGATTTCACTTTGATATGTTAACATAGCTAAAAGTGAGTGATGCCAATGGAGAGAACACTCTTATTTTAGGAAATCTAACGACAGCTGGTGAAAAGAACAAGGTGATGTATAAAATGCTAAAGTACAATGATCAGAAAATGCATTACTTCTGGTAAGTACCAGTCTAGTTTTAGGAGTGATTTGTGCAATATGTAGCCGGCTTGAAGGCTAAGAAAATATTCCAATATTTTCTTTCTTTCTTTTTTTTTTAAATAGGGCTGTGGTTTTCAAGGGTTTCCAGAGAGTTTCTGTGGGACTTGATCCCTAATTTGTTTGCAAATCCCAGCCTCATCTGTTCATCAGTACTCCCATGATGTCTACAGGTCCTAGATAAGATTAGTGTGCCACTGCATTCAGTACTGTGCATGTGAAAGAAAAGGCTTTTGTACCAAAGAACAAATGTATTAGCTTATACCATGGTCAGTAGGTCAACACAAGCTGCTCCTTAAGCAAAGCAGAGAGGTAATGTTGTTAACTGCAGTCCTCCTTCACTGTTGCCTTTACTGGAACGTCAGTGGGAAGGGAGGGCTTTCGACACAGACAGGGGTAGGCTCTGAGTCAGGCACATAGGACTTTGCACAACATGTTTATTTTTCAAGATCTTGTTCATGCCCTACAGATTTTTTGCTTGCATTTTTCTCATTTTGAATATTTGACCTCCCACACCCCTGGTTGAGTTAAGCTGAAGACAATAAACACAGACCAATCTCGAAGTCTCCAGTCAGTTCCTGCTTTTTTAGTTCATCTTTGCTCTTGAGCCTGGACAGATACAGAATAACAACATGAAAACAAACCTCCTTGAAAAGTTCGGCCTTTCAACTAAGATTAAAATGTGTTTATCTGCTAGGCTGCCAAATGTCCTGTGTTCCACAGGCGGTGGGAACCTTTAAGGCTTTCACAATCACAAACCCCGGATCCCCTTTTAACAGAAGAATAGATGTTTTAACAAGCAGAGCCACTCATGCACTTGCTGAAAGTGACTCCGGCTTGTTCACAATGACACAACTATGTGCACAGCCACATCATTGTTAGGGGCATAAAGACTGCCGCAGGTAAAGCATCACTAGAGATTCCCAAAAGAGCGATAGGAGCGCAGTGAGATTTCAGTCCAGCTTTCAGTGCTCTTGGGGGCTATTTGATGACAAGGATTAGAGCTGCTTTGCCTCAGGGAAGGGGAACTGGACTGTCCCAATTCAGAGGTCCCAAATCAGAGGTATAATGATGCAGCCTGGCACCTGGGGCAGCCAATACACACACAGGGTTAGCAGTGATTTCCAGATGCTGCCACACCACTGGTGTGATCATGTGGCTGCAGCTGACCATTTTTTTCTGCACCCCCTCCCTTAAGCTGGTGCCCAGGGTGACTGCCCCAATCACCTTGCCTTACTTGCAACTGGCTGTAACTAATGATTTGGAGAACTGGAAGTCTTCCTATTTTGAGGAGAGTGCGGCAGTCCTTTACCCTTTTGTTTGGAGCAATATACTCCCACTTTCCTCCCCCACCACCTATTCCATCTATTTCTACCCTGACCACCTACTCAGGTTGGTGTGTAGGAAATGGCCCATTATCTCCCTACTTACACACTAACAGGGTGATGTAGGGACAAAAAATAATGACCCTACTTCTATGTGGCTAGAGCCACAACAGATAAGTACAGACAGTCAAAAAACCTGAGGCTGAATTGAATTGGCCTTCGCAGGTTAGTTTAAGTTGCATAGATTGAACTGATGAGCAAGCGAACAGACATTCACTTTTGATTCAAGAAATGCAGCCACATGCCTGCAGTGGCTCAGGCCAGAAGTTGTGTGGTGGTAGAGCTTACCTTCCTGCTCAGCCAGAGCAGACAGCTTGGGCCATCGCTAGCCTGCCCACCCTGTGTGGGGCGGGATGGTTTGTGGGGAGGTGCAAAGCATCTTGGGATGCTGAGGGGCTCTGAGTTAACTTAAATCTGGAGGGGATCTGAGATAGAATTTCAATAAACTGATTTAGTTTCAATCAGTTAAGTCTGGTACTACATCCATCCAGGTTTATCTTAAAACTGGTCAGCCATTTTGAAAGTGGTTTATGTGCACTGAACTCCTGTTCTGTTACAGATTTGAACTCGTTTCTGATCACTTACACTGGTTTATGTGTAATTTCTGTCCCTAGCCAACCTTTAGCTAAACAGGGCTTTAATGTGGCTCTTTGCCGGGTTTTGTCCCCATATGCAACTGATTATGCGCTGAAGCAATCTAGCCCTTGGTGATTTGGATTAAACCATTTCCAGGAAAGATTTTTGTGCAACCAGTAGGAATTTGGAGGTCATATTTATACATATTTCAGGGCTTTAGAAATGGCTTTAATAAAGGTTGTCAGTTAATTATCATAGAAACCCAGTTACTTTTCAGCATAAGAATAAATAAGAGGGAATACATATCTGAAGTATTTGTATTATGACATGACACATGCTGCAAGGAGTTTTTCCTGCCTCACTTTCTCAACCAGAGGAATTTGTCAGTCATCAACTGACGTACATTTTAACCTCAGATTTCACTCACTCCATTACCCTTGCCCTGGCTATTCAATCAATGTAAGCCAGGAAAGCCTTGTTGAAATGACTTGCACTTCAAATGTAACTCAGTGGGGGTGTCTACACATGCATTTACTCTGGCTTAAATCTTTAGTTCCAGGTCAGAGCAGCCTGCCATGGGCTCCTGTGGCCACTGGGGGGAGATCCAGTCTCCAGGCACATGCCTGTCAGCATTTGGCAGCCATGCTGAGGCCAGAGGCAGCTGCCAGCACTTGGTGGCCATCTTAGAAGCTCACCCTTGCTCTCTGATCCCTGGCTAGCCCCTTCCCTGTGCAAAAGCTGCGTACCCAGTGCAGGGGCTGCACATGGCAGCTCCCTCTTTGCCAACCCTGCCTCCCTGCACCACATCTGCCCCTGCCTCTGCCCCATGTCCCTGCCCCCAACAGCAATAACCAGTGCCCCATGCTCCTGCTGGCCATGGTGCTGGCCCTACTGTCCCCCTGCCCAGGCCCTAGGACAGCCATGCACCTGCCATCTGGGCACAGGGCACTAGCTTCAGGAGGCTCTGTCTGACCCCCTCTACCTGTACTCCCTTCTCCTGTCTGCCTTGCTGCCCACACACCCCTGACCTGCTGCCCACCTCCAACACTACCCCAGGATATGCACATGGGTGACATAAAACAGCTTTATTTCCTGAATAACCCCCATTCCCATCCATCTTCCCTCAACAAACAGCCCCCCCCACCTCCTACATCAACAGTGCCCCTCCACCATCCTTCCCACCCACCAACAGTAGAAAACCCAAGCCCCAAACTGTCCACCCTGCTCCCCAGGTCCTGGTGGGGGGGGCTGAGGGATGGGGCCACATAGAGTGCAGAGCCCAGTGGCAGGTGGCCAGTACCACAGCCCTGAACAGTTCCTCTGTGTGTCCGGGGGCTGTGGTGACCACAGTGGGTGGTGGGTTCCTGCTGCAGTGCAGGTGGCCAGTGCTTCTGCAGGGTGGGAGGCACCCCTCCTGGCTGCCTGTCTCCAGGCCCAAGAAGGCCAGTGCCCCCTGGTGTGGCCATGCCTTGAACCTCTGGTTCCTTGGCAGTGTGGAGCCAGGGTGAGTGGTGGGGCCAGGCCTTGGTGGGAGATGGGAGGCAGCAGAGCTGGGGCAGGGCCAGGGCCAGGGGCTCCTGCAGGTGGGAGGTACTGGAGGATCTCCTCCCAGATGCTGGGAAAGGATTACAGCAGGATGACAGGTGGGGTCAAGAGGCCCTGCTAGGGCTGGGGTCAGGGGCCAGTACCAGGGGACGTAGACACACCTGCCAGATTCAGGAGGGAATCCAGGGCCTGGCAGTCAGTGTCCACAGCCACCACTGCGTGTCCCTGGCTCTTGGCCTGCTGCTTGAGAAGCATGATGTGGCATTTCTCAAGGGCCTCCATCCAGCCCTGGTACTCCCACATCACCTGCTGGAATGCCTCCTCCTAGGCAAAATCCTCCACCTACCATGCCAGCTGCTGCTCTTCCCGCACCTGGTCCTGCACTCCTGTGCCTCCTGCTCCTTGGTCACCACCACCAGTCACTGGAGTAGGATGGTCTGGTCCTAGGTATGCTGCTTCCAGTGCTGGTACATCTGGGCATCTCTAGAAGTGGTTGGTGGTGACCCAGACCCTGCATCCGCACTATGGCTCGTGGCCTCTCCCCCAAGTCCGTATGTTGGCTCCACAGAGGCAATAGACAAAAGCCTTTTGTGAGAGTTTGCAACAGTTCAGAGATAAGATGCTCTGCACCAGGGGCCATGAATCACAGCTGGCATTGATGCCTTCCTTGGGGTGTTAGAGGCCCATGCCCACCCAGCTGTTGGGATACGCACTGCCCAATAAAGTTTTGAACTATGTCCTGCTTCTCTGTGTGTTGTCGAGTGGGGCCCCAGGGACAAGGGAGTGCAGGCAGGCTGGGCAGGAAGTAGCGGCAGGAGCCAGGGCAGGGACTGAGAGTGCCCTCCCCACAATGTGGGATTTACCACATGTCTGGGGCTGGCAAGGCTGGTGATTCAGTGTGGGACTCCCCATCAGCATGGGCAAGTGTCTCTTCCTGGTGTCTGTGGCCTATGGTGGTTGGTGGCCTGGTGCCCAACCAGGGGCACCCCCAGGGTGGAGCTGGTGCTGGTGGTGGGCAGTGATGTCATGGCCAGCCACTCCTTGTGACAGGGCAGTGGAGTGCAGAGCTGGCAAAGTAGCCATTGGCCAGGGGTCCCTGAGCTGCTAGTGGGTGCAGCAGCCAAGGAGGTGGGCACGGTAGGGTGCTGATCACCTGAGGTCCTCTCCTCTGGGGAGGTGTAATGCCTAGAGGGGTCAGGGTGAAACTGGGGCTTGTGGCTGGGGACCCAGCAGGGAGGCCCCTGGGTTACTGTGCAGTAAGGCATCTACATGTATGTTACTGTGTAATAACAAATCAGGAGTAAATACCTGCATGATGCAGGTATCAAATTTATGCACAAGTTGGTGTAAATCCCATATTTACTGCACAGTATGGGTGTGCACATGTAGACGTGCATCTATACTGTGCAGTAATTTTGGTTGCTGCGCAGTAAATGCGCACATGTAGGCACACTCAGTGTTTCACATGATTCAGAACTGTGTGCAGGGTTTGTGTTCAATTAACAGTAAGCTCCCTCCTACTGAGTTGTTGCCATAACTCAGTTGAAGGTTAACTCCCTAATGGCTATAGCAATGATTATGGATTTGCTTGGGTTTTGCTGTCAGAGGAAAAAGTTGTCTATTGTTTTAATTTGGAATCCTTTACAAGTATGGAACAGAAAGCCTGACATTTATTTTTATTTGTGATAATAAATAACCGTTATGAATAAATTGAATAATGCAGAATACATTTCATTGTTGTATGTCATTTATACCTTGCGGGCCAAATCAGCTGTCATTTTGCTATGTGCAACATGAAAACATAAGACATTTTTGCCCTTGTCTGAAATTCTGTAAGTACTTTGGACTTATTTAAACCAAGAATAGGTCAAATCAGTATCTGACTGAAAAGTCAAAAATAGCTGTTAGTTTCAATATTTTCTCCTTTCATGTTGTCACGAACTTTTCTACAAATATATGTCTTTATACCAGAACATAGGGGTAATAAATGATCTCTGTGTGAATGCCAGATTTTTCTGTGGTATTTGCTGTTTGTCAGTCCTCATTCTGTTTAAAAACATTCAGTCTTCTGATCACAGAGAAGAAAGAACACCATGTGGGTTAAGTGATTAATCACGCACCAGGAAAGAATCAAAGTGAACAGTTCACAAGCCCTCCCTCCTTATGCTGGAAAAGGGTTGTCTCAACTACAGTTATAGTAAACATGTAAAAATGAAAAATATATTTAAAGATCTGCTTCATAACCAGAGTAAAGAGCTAAATCCCTTCATTCACAAATGAATAATTTAACCAGCTTGACATAAAACTAAAAAATCTGTTAAGAATGTAATAGTGCAATTTTTGTTCTACTCTCCATTTTTTCTACAACTGTTTAAGTGTAATCCTGTGGCTGGAAGCTCTGAAAGTATAGAGCAATCCAACTGGAGACTTAGAAGCCATAAGATCCTGAAGAATATTAGAATAGTGGTTTTCAACCTTTTTTTTCATTTGCAGACCCCTAAAAAAATTGAATGGAGGTGCAAACCGTTTTGGAAATTTTCAGTGGAGATGTGGAACCCTTTGAATTGTAAGCATGGGGAGTCACATACATTTGATTAATCATAGTGATCTTTTAGAGACCTATTAAATACAGTCTGTGGACCCCCAGGGGTCCACGGACCACAGGTTGAAAACCACTACATTAGAGGAAAAAAAGCCCCAGAGAGAAGGGAGCCCTCCCCCATGCAAGTTATCAACCTGTCTGATATGACAGCTGGGGACAATTTCATTAACTACTGTTAAGTTTTAAAATTTGAGTAGAATAAAGAAATGCTAGTCATGTTTGAAAAATTGATGGAGGAGTGAATTATGTTGAATATGTCAGCAGTCAGGGACTGCTGTACCCTGTAGAGGTTGGGTGAAGAAGTCTTGGGCAAAGCACAAGCAGAGAATGAAGGGGATGGGGAAGAAGAGAGAGCAAGGAGGACAACAATGATCATCTATGAGTGTGGATGGTGAGGAGCTAGTTGGGGCCATGCAAGCCACAGGTCCTTCCTTAGGGAAGAAGAAGAGGAAGAGACTTCATCTAGGCATGTATCTCTGTTGGGGTCACTGATTAAGGACTCAGGGTCACTGATTCTCCCTAACAGAGCTGTAACACTGTGAATCCTGTGTTGATCTGGCCTAGAAAGAACTGAGGACAGCTGGAGCCTCAGCAACAAAGACTAGGAGTGGCAGAGCAGAAGTTATTTGGAAGAAGTATGGTGCACTCGCTGCAGTTACAAGGAAAATCACATTGCTTAGCAAGGTAACAACCACTGTCCCTGACACCAGTAGGGCTGCAAAAAAGGTGAGCTGCTTGGGCAAAAGCACTAAGCTGAAAGTGGCAGCCTAGACAGATTACTCTGGTAAGGGCCTCCCTGCTCAGCAGTGGCAGTATGAGAAATCAGCTTGTCTGCTATCCAGATTCCTCAGAGTTAGGACAATGAACTGTGAGTAGGGTGGAACATAATGGTACCTCAGCTCTGAGAAGACTTGGTCAGACTACTGCCAAAGAACCCAGGAGAGCCTCTTGTTGATTTGTTATCCATGTGTTCCCAAGTTGTTGCTAGTGACATTTTCTTTTTCCCACAATAAAGTTCTGTTTTGTTTACTTCTGCAATTCATTGTTTATGAGTAAAGAAATGTGGTTCACCATGACTGCCCAGATGGTGTAATTCAGTTTTCTCAGGTTTCTGGTTAGGGGGGCTCAAGCTGGTATTATTCAAGTTATTAGTAGAACTTACAGAAGTTGAACCCAGCCCTTTTTATTGTCAAATGGTGTTTGGCAGAAAAGTTACATTAGAATGTGAACATAATACAGTTTCCTTTCCATTGCAGTCCTGTCTTTTTGAGTCTATTTTGAACAGAGTTTATTTGTTTTGTTTTCACATGTATAACTTGAAATACATGTGAAATCACAGTGTCCTAATTTATTAGAGCAGGGGGTTTCAACCTTTTTTAATAAGTGTATCCTCAGTAGCTGGATACCAAGTGGAAGGAGGGAAGTGGGGGGCTGGATGCAGAGCGGCGGCAGTGCACTGTGGTGGGTGGTGGTGGCCACCACTGCATGCAAGCTTCCCCCTCCCTCCACGTTTGGCCAGCTGGGCAATGCCTGTGCAGCTCACAGAGGGGTGCCACTGCCCTCAACCCTGCAGCCATGCTCCTGGGAAGAGGCAGTGTGGGGTGGCGGGTGGTGGGTGGCGGCACTCCGTCCACACCCGCCTACACATACCTCTTAGGGCCTTCCCGAGTACCCCTGGGGGTACACGTACCCCTGGTTGACAACCCCTTTATTAGAGTATTGTTCTTTTGAGGCAACCTTTTTAATCATGTCTGCACTATTAGCAAGTACTTGTTTGTTGCTGATTTGGCGAAAGCAGGAAAAAATATTGTGTTTTTATACAAGACCTATAAAATAGCAGTAAGACGGTGATAAGACTTTTAACATTGTATGTAATATATACAGATAATCCTTTGCATGGCACGTGAATGTTTTATATGAAGTTTCAGGAAATCACCTAGTTTTTAAAAGCTCAGAAACAGACAAAACACCAACACAACTGAGGATACAAAACTCCAAATTTTGATGGGGGGGAAAAAGCGCAAGTGACAGAGAGAAGTCATTTTTAAAGATTCAAAAGATCCTACTTGGGTGACTAAGATAATAGACACACTCCTATATAAATAAATATAAAAATATTGAAATGTTGTAGGTTAGTGGGAACAGATCACCCCAATGAATGCAGCATTTCTTAAGGTTCTCAATAGCTGGCCACTTGCAGCAGATTGATGGCTGCACTAGAGCCAATATTCTATTTATATAGCAAAAGGACATTAGCACAAGGTCATCTCCCTAAAATATTTACAGTGACTTGGGTCTCTCAGCACTGTTTTGAAATATGAACTTCAATTTTTTTTCTTACTTTCATTCATCAGCAACATAATTATAATGGTTAATAGTCTGCTCCTACTTCTCATGCCAGTGAGATTGGCTGGAGGAAGATGGACTATGTTCAAATGGCTAAGAGGAAGAGCTTTGCACTGGACCTTGCAGAGGTGTAAGAGGGCAATTTTGGGTAGTTGTGGTAGCCAATAGGGTGGCACCAGCTGCCAGCAGTGGCAAGATGGCTGGTCAGCAGCTGCAACAACTGCTATTTTTTGCCCCTCATAGTTGTGCTTATGTTTCCCTTGCTCATGTTGGATAGTTTTTGTCTCATTGGCTTCAGTGGGACCTTTCTAGGAAGAAGGTGCCACCCAGAATAAGTAAAGCTGCTAGTCTGACTAAATGCTCTCAAATAGTCCTCTTTGTGCAAAGCTTTGATTAATAGCGGGCTTTGATGGAAACCTGTTCAGTACTCAATGGTAGGGGACAAAAGGGCCCACGATAACAGAGACATTTGGAGCTGATGGGGTGGAAGAAAGCACACTGATAAAAAATAGAGTGAAATCCAGCAGACATCTAGGGAAGGAAGGTCGTTCTGTGTTCCTTTTGCCTTTGTTCAAAAGAAAGGGCAGACCCCAAAAAGTTTACTAGATTTTTTTTAAGGCCAGGAAGATGCATGACGAACTAATCCAGGTTGCCATATAAGAGATCAGAAATCTCTATCTAGGGATCACTGCACCAGGCACAACTGCTTGAGGCAGAGTATATCTCTTTAGAAGGAGGCTTCCAAACTTGAAGATGTAAAGGTAGCCAGTTGGGGAGGGAGGTCTACTACCTCCCTTGGCATATTGTGTCAGTGATTAAAAAAAAAAATTACACCTAATTTCTGTCCCAACTAGCAAAGAAACAAAGTGCTATCAGAGCCTACTGTTCTACATGCACATGCATATGCACTCTTTTACATGCACATAGGGGTTTATGCCCATTTAGGTGCATGGTAGATCCAATGACTGGAAAGGGAAAGTATAGAACAGAAGAAAATGCTGGATGGATATATAAGTGGAGAGAACCATGCCAGCAGAAAGTTTCAGTTATCTTGGTCCTGTCCCTTCACACTCCCAGCATGCTCACTCCAGTTTTTGGGGACTAAGACTGGTGAAGCTTTTGCAAGATGGGGAGAAAGATCCTCTACTGTCCTTGCCTCCACCCTTTTTCAGGCCTAGCCTAGGTTGTGGTTAAAGCACTGGAATGGGACTCAGGATGTCTTGGCTTTTATTTCCAGCTCTGTCCTAAGCTCTCTGGGGTGATGCTAAGCAAGCCACTCACACTCTCTCAGTTGCCCATTTATGAAATGGGGACAATAATTCTTTATTGTTTCTTTTCTGTTCCTTTGTATTTATCTTTATTCAGGGCAGAGAATAATGGAGGGCTCAAGGGTTAGTATAATAAGGCCTGGATCTTGGATGGGACCTTAAGGCTCCATGATTAAAGGTGCATTTGAGCCTACCGGCCCATTAGACTACTGTAGTTAAGGCATGCCTATGAATGGCTACATTGCAGTGGCAGAATGTCCCAGCTAGGCTGTTTCCAAGCTTCCCTTGCCTTGCTTCCAACCCTCCAAAACTGGAAATACTCCCTCTATCAGGTCCCTCTGCAAGCACTCGCAAACACAAAAGAGCATATGTCATGAGTGCCCATGTAGGGATGCCCTGGAGTGCCCTCACTGGGGTATTTCCAGGTCTGGAGAGTGACAGCCATAGAAAAGGCATGAGAACTGCACTCCCACTCTACCCCTTTCAAACCACTGTAGCAACACAAAATTACTATTCATGATGATGGCAGTGATTAATCCTGTGCTGACAGATTTTGCTTCCCCCTGATTCCAGGGTTGTACGTAGGCTCCTGGTTTTTGTTTGCTTTTTTTAAAGAAAGGCTTGAAAGCAATATAGTTCTAGGAAGAAAAAAAAAAAAGTCTTTTCAATGTTGTTTGCTTAACAGCTGTGAGCATTTCTCCTGACCCCTTTTCCACAGAAAAACCCTCGATATGAGTTACGGTATAAATATGGTTTGTAAATGGAACCTGGGGCTGGATCAATACCGCTCTTTTTTGCTGCAGGGTAACATAATAACGAAAAGGTGTTCTCATAATTGTTATGAGTACAGGGGGTTGTTTCACTTATGTAGGTGAAATGTGTTTAGTCCTTTAATGATATGAGTTGACTCTGAGGCTTCTATAGTTGTGTCAAAATGTCAATATTCTTAAAATGTTTTACAGTTGGTGGTTTCAGCGGAGGGATTATTTGCAAAATAGTCTTCCAGTTACAGTCCAGTGACGCACAAATCTGCTGTTTACTAATTTCAAGCCCCAGACCTTCCGAATCTTGAATTAAATGGATTCTGCCTTCTGCCCCCCTCCCCCCTGCCAGCTGAAGATTCACCTAGAGTGTAGAGCTGCAGAGATGCTCACTGTTGCTGAGGAAACAGGAGCTCATATATATTTCTGCTGAATTTTTTCCCAAGGAGCTTGCTTCAGTATACTGCGATGCTATGACTCCTGGGGTTCTGATGGATTTTGTATCCTTATTTATCTGAGGCCCAGATTCCTGGAGCGTTACTTATTTTGAATTGTACCTTACTAGTCAAATCTCTCCTATAAATTCCCAGGGTATGTAAAAGGATATTAAAATCTAGCCATCAGCAATGTAACCTGATCCCATCCCAGTTTGACCAGTCTGATGCCATTGGCTTGAACCGGATTGTTCCCTGGTTTATGGCATGGAGTCCAAATTACTTCTCAGAGGAGGGGCCTAGGAGCAGTGTGGTTAAGGTGTCTCTCTACAGGTCTAGAGGCATGAGTTTGAGTCGTACCCCATACTTGTGCCAAAGGCTGTCCCCAGTATTCCCAGCCGTAAATGTGTACCTGACTGTTCAGTCAGTGGATTTGAATTGCTGGATGCAAACCTTTAGCTAGTTACACCACTCCCTTGTGTGCTTCTGGGTATAAAAGCAAGCTAATCTAGTGGACCACCTAGGCTGTTTCTCAACTCATGTGATGCTCTTTCTTCAAATAACAAAGCTTAGAAAGTGGCATTTGAGTGTGGTAACATTTCAGTAGTGTTTAGAGACCCTACTACACTGTTTGGTTCATCTGAGGGTCATCAGTTATAATAATTATTTTATTTTTCAATTTATTCTAATTATTTACTTCCTTTACTAAACGTTCTAATCTGGAGGATGATACCATTGCCACTTTATCCAGTGCCAATATTAGGCCTTGTTGCATTGTTTCCATGGGTGGCGGGGAGGGGGGAATGATTGTGCGTGGCAGGTTTGTTTCCAAAAAAGTCCAGTATCCCTGAGCACAGTGGACAAGTAACAAGTGGTTTTCTTGTTATAGCCATCCTCATCTGCCACTCCAGCGAGCTCTCTATGCAAGGAGCATTGTCTCTATTCCTCCTCCAGGTCATTGTGATGGATGCCTTCCTGCCTTTAAGCCACACAGCTTACAAACCAACATCTTGGCTTCTGAGCTGGCAAGTGAGAAACCCCTCAGTCCACCTGTCTTCTATCTGACCTGTCATGCAGAATATTCCTTTGAATATGATGCTCCATTGTTTGTAGGCTTCTTTATTACAGAAAGGGATTGACTGTTCCTTCCATAACACCTGAAGGAGGATGCTTGGCATACTTGACAGCTAATAGCACCTTTCAGTACTAGTGATAATTAAGTTTAAAATAATATTACGTTTTTAATATTCAGCACAGCTTGGCACATATTGCAATTCCCTGAAACTTCTCCCTCTTGAAAGCAAGCTACGATAAGATTTGTGGACCACTCAGGTGCTACATAAACCCTCAAAACTGAGGTCCAGAGATTTAAGACTCAGAGACTTTGGAGCAAGTAGAGCCCCGAATTCTTATATCCTTACTCAAGGTAAATTGCCACTATAGTTTATAAACAGCATTCAGACCTGGTGTAGTGCTGTGTCATGCCAGAAGACACAACTTATACCTGAGATCTTTTTCTGGTATAGTTTATAACACATCTAAGAAAAAAAAAAGTTACACTGTCAAAAAGGCTTTCAGCCAATATGACTGTATTCATGCTGCAACATATTCCAGTAAAGCTGTTTCAGTTAGTGGATGTGATTTTTTTTTCAGACTCCTATAGGTACGCTGGCCAAACATTTAAGGTTAGGGCAGGCCGGAATGGAATTACAACAATTTAAACTAGAATTAAATTTGGCCTATTGAATTGCAGGCTTGGAGGATTTGGTTTATATTCTCTAGACTTGGCAACCTCCAGAGAACAAATACTAGAACTTAAATTAGATTGCAGGAAATTGTTGGTAGATTTTAGGAGATGAACTGCAAGTATTCGGGTTTGCTAGTCAGACATTTTCACAGAATTTCAGAATTCTACATTTTGTTGAAATCTCCCACTGAGGGCATGTCTACACATCGCCCTATGACTATGTAGCAACGTGCTACGGGTCTATACGGTGTGCTACAGCAATGTAGTGATCATGCAGGTCTACACACGATCACTGCTATATATTACCGAAGCAGCTCTCCTGGTATAGCATGCTGCTATGGTGACTTAGCAGTGAAATCTAACCCTGCACCATGCACACAGCATATACTTCACTGTGCTTTAGTACTTCCAAAGGGGAGCACTAAAGCACAGCACCATAGCAACATCACCATACGGCGATGTGTGGACGTGCCCTGAGATTCTGAATTTTGCTGAAAGAAACACGGGCATTTTCATTAAAGTTTCATTCTAGTACAACCCAAGCCAATAACAAATATGAATAGAGCCTTTGGCCACTTATAACAAACTTAAATGGAAAGTGTGTTGAGAGTCTGTTGTATGGTTTGACATTCAACAAAGTGGAAAAAGGAATAAAAATACATAATGCAGCCTTAGAATGAGGAAGCTCAAAACGTTTGTTGCATTGATCTAAAATCTCTTAGGATTGTATGTATGAGGCCTGCTGATTTCTTGTAGAGTTACAAGTTTCTTAGCTCTTCCAGAAGTGCAACTTCTAATCAGCTGTTACCACAGAGAACAAAGGAGGCAGCTTGAAAAGCACTTTCTTGGAGCTTACTAATGGAGGTTCAATAAAATACACTGCAGGCTGTTGGCTTAGCTATATTTGGCAAAACAACGTAAGTTAACATTACAACTGCTAGCATCGTTGTAATATTGTATAAGAGAGCCATTGTTAAAATGCTATCACAAGTGCCATTCTTGCCATGCCTGGACTTGCTGTAAATATCAAAGGGTACTTCCAACACCTACCTACAAACAGTCCCTGAGAGGGCCTGTTTTTGACTTGCATTGCAAGCCAGCACCAATCTGTCTGTCATAAGGGGCCCTGTAACTGTGTACAGTATAAAGCTTTTTCTCTCAACCACCATGCTGGCCCTACAAGGGCTAAGTACAGACAGTCAAAAAGTCCAAGGCAGAATTGATCCAATCCATGCAGGTTTCTCTAAGCTGTGTAGCTTGGATCAGGAGTGAACGGAATATACTTTTGCCCTTTGGTGGGGAGAGGATTGCTGGTCAAGGCTAGCCCACTTCCCCTGTGATGGCTAGCAGAGGGGCCACAAAGCATCCTGGGATACTGGGGGACTGTGTCCTAACTTGAGTCAGGAGGGGAAGTGGCACAGAATTTTGATAGACCGGTCTAACTTAGCCTGATTAAAAATCATATGACATCCATCTAGGTCCATCTTAGCCTGGGTCCCTCCATTTTTCTGTGTGCACCGAACTTCTGTTCTGTTACAGGCTTAGACTGGTTTCCAATCACTTCTATTGGTTTATGTGTAATTTCTGTACCTAGCCAAGAAGTCCAGTGCCCTATTTTGATAAACAAGTCTAGAGACCTTGTGTAACAATGTAGCTCCATGGCCTCAAACCCACAGTATGTTCACCAAGATAAAATAGTATGTGATTAATTCTACAATAACAGCAGCAAAGAGAAGCAATGTGAATAGGTTTTGAGAGGACCAGACTGAATAATTCTAGAGAGCATTCGAAACAAACTGTCAAGAAAAGGCAGTCATGCAGGAGATTCATCAGATGTCTCTCTGGGTTCACTGGCTTCTCTGTCATCAAGTGCTGTAAAACCATGCCAGGCCAATAAATGCTTTCTGTATTTGTCACCACCATCACTGAGGCAAAAGATGCAGAAGTGTAGGATGCACAGTCATATTTCCAATGCTGAAACCAAGCACCTCTCTGCAGTTTTCTAGACCCATCCAGTACTGCTAATGAACAGTTGCAGCAATATGTCACTCTCTATCTCGTTTGATTTGAAAAGCAGTATGTGTGTGTTACAGGCAGAATAGCTGCCAAGGGTACTTTGGAGTATGCCAATGGTGTTAAGTATTTGCAATTAATGCACTACTAATATAGTTCACTTTTCTATACTCTACCTCTATAAGTGGGCCTGGATAAAAGTGGGGTTTTTTTTACTCAATTCTCTTGCATATTTCATCCTTATTAGATGTACCGGGACCCCATCTTTTCTGCAGATTGTGATTTAGTTTTTTCCAATGGTCAAAAAGCCTATTGTTATGGGGATGGGTTATAACTCTTACCACTGATGGGTGTAACAACCACCTTTTATTTAGGATAAATTTAAGAAACAAGTAAGACGCTGTATGGATCCAGATGGCTGAAACAATAGCAGTCTCCCCTCCTCCCAGAGGAATGTGTTACCACCCAGAACAAATATACATATGAAGGGAATTATTTTTCTGGGTCTTGTTTTAGGAAAGATATGACTGAGAGAGAAAAATAGGCAGAATACTATAGAAAGAGCCCCAGAGAGGGAGAAGGAAAAAAAAGGCACGCATGCATAGAGTTGTGTGTAGGCTTTTCTCACAGCCATACTCCCACTGCTTGTTCAGGCTGAGTGCTGGCTGAAAGAAGCTTATGAATATGAGCAAAGAAACTGTCTCCTGGTGTTTGACCCCTGCTGTGTTCAGAGAAAAAGGATTTTTCACATTCTTTATACACAAACAGAGCTGCGTCAAAAATACATGGCTCCATCTTCAGTGTCTCATCCTTGCTGAAACAACTGCCAGGTTCCTTAGTTTTGGCTAAGCACTTGGGTCACAGAGAAGTAACACCGTGCCAACCCTGAAGCCCCAGTAACTGGCACAACAAGCAAGGGGGAGTTCCCACTTTTACAAAGAGAATCATAGGGATTAGAGCCACAAGCCAACAAGCAAAAGAGAGGGAACAGGTAAAAAGTAAAGAAACATCAACATTGTGGTAATGTATATGCAGCACCTTAGTTTCCATCCCACACCTCCGGAGGTGTCCCCAGACAAATCTTTAGGCTCTAAGGGTGCCTATACACATGCAAGGAAGTGGCACTGATGCACTGTAATTACACTGCGTCAGAGCAGACTTGATTAATCGAGTGTGCTGGAGCATGGGAATTACTGCAGCAGACTCCAGTGTCATGTGTATAAGCCTCCCCATGCTGAAAAATGGTGTTGGGGGCACTTTAACTGAAGCTCATTTGATGAGCTTTAGTTAAAGCTCCCCCATCAAGCTCCCCCATCACCATTTTCCAGCGTGGGGATGCGGATTCACATGGAGCTCTGGGCACCTTAATTAGAGCGTCTCTCGGAGCTGCTCTAATTAAAGCACCCCCCTCCCATAAATGCCCTAGAGTGCTCAAACAGCAGCCTGTAGCTGACCCCAAGTCCAGCTCCATCAGTCCACAGTTCCTGGAAGCCTGGCCCAGTGAGACTCCAGCTTCACTGTGTACTCTTCTGTGTAGGGCTGATCATGTTTCACCTCCATGCTGCTGTCTTTTCCCCTTACTCTAACCTCAAGCTTCTCTTCCTTTTTTCCTTGTCCCACAGCCTTGGGGGGGGGGGGGGTTCTGGGAGTTGCAGTCCAAATTAACAGACTTCCCAACTTTGCAAACTGCCTCCCTGGTTCCACCTGCTGTTATGCATATTGGCTAGAGACAGACATTCACAAAACCTGAGTCTGAATTGATTTTATCTTTGGAGGTTAGTCTAATCTGGCTATGCTAAACCGGTTTGTAACCACACAGACATCCCCTCTGGACTGAAGACATTCAGGTACATGCCTGCAGTGGCTCAGGCTAGATGCTGGGGGGCACTAGAGCAGCCCCCCCTTCCTTTCCATAGTGCTGAGCTAAGAGGGCTGTGGCCAGGACCACTGATTGGGAAGGGCTCCCCCACCCCACCTGCTGTTGATAAAACAGCACTGAGTTATACAGCAGGGAGTTAAAAAAGGGAGTTGTTAGCATTTATCACCCCATCAGCAAAACAACAACCCATCTCATTAGTTCAAGCTCTTCTTAAACATATTTTCCAGGGAAGGAAGGGAGAGCCATTACCAGCTTTGATTAGCTCCAAAAAGCCCTAAGCCAACATTGTCCTGTCTGCCTTTGTGCCATCTCCCACAGCACGGACCATAGCCAGAATGTGGTATACTAACTAATGCTGAGAGGTGTATATGTAAGGCAGAGGGAAGTGAAGAACCCCTGCTTGCACAGGAGTGGTGAGAGGAAAGAGGGGGGAGCAGGAGGAAGCCAGGCAGACCCCACTGTACCTGCAGTCTCTGCTGGAACTGCAGCCAGGGAGCAGAGGGGAGGGGCCAGCCCTGCTGGGCTGGAGCAGAGAGCAGGGCCCCGCCCAGAGTTGCAAAGCATCTGGGATGCTGAAAGACTCTGATTTAACTGAAACTAGCAAGGGGTCTGGGACAGACATTGTATAAGCTGGTTTGACCCAAATCAGTTTAATTTGATACTACATTCAACCCGGTTTATCTCAAATGGTTCCAGCCTTTTTCAAACTGTTTTTTATGTACTGAACATCTGTTCTGTTACAGGTTTAAACCAGTTTCTGATCACTTAAACTGGTGTATGTGTAATGTCTGTCTCTAGCCATTATATTCACATTACAACACTATTGAATACCTCACCACAGCAATTCCTCAGCTTGTGAGGCATAGAAACTGTATATTGTGGATTCTGTATTTCATTGGGCCCCCAGTCTGTTAAATAGCCAATCCCTGTATAGATACAGCTCAATCAGAGTAAGGGTGTGCGAAATGGGCCCTATTCGATTTGGATTTGACCCGAATCAGGGACAATAATTCTATTCGTTGATTTGGATCACTGTCCCTGATTTGATTCAGCTAAATCAAAATCTGAAGATTTGACGCTGATTCAGAGATCAGATGATAGACAGAGCTTTAAATGTTTTTCTACATACCTTGAGCTATCAGTGCTACTTGTGAACGCTAAGATGCTGGGGCACATGGAGCATCCCACAGGAGTGCAGAGGGGCCCTCCATGTGCTGGGAAGTGGATCAGAAGTACTTCCAGTCCACTCCTGGGTCCGATGGGGAGTGCACAGGGGGTCTAGAGTGCACAGGGAGTTCAGAAACACTTCCGTTCCACTTCAGCGAACGGCTGTGGCAGGACCCCAGGTGTCCCCCCCAGACTCAGGAGGCACCAGTTGCCGAGCTGGAGGGGACATGCGGTCCCTCCCGTATGCTCCCTGGCTGATCCAGAAGTGGAACGGAAGTGTTTCTGGTCTACTTCCAGGTCTGCTGCCGAGTGCACTGGGAAGCCCCCATGCTTCTGTGGACACTCCATGTGCCCCAGCATCGCAGCATTCATGAGCCCCAGCTATCTAGAGGTATGTAGAAAAAACGTTTAAAGCTGTCTCTATGCCCGAATCTTTGAATCTCTCCGAATCAATTCGGAAGGTTCCAATTCAATTTGGAGAGATTAAAGGGTCCTCTGATTTGATTCAGATTCAGAGATTTGGCCGCCGAATCAGGCCGAATTTTTGCTGAATCAAATCAGGGACTGAAGCTTCACACAGCACTAAATCAGAGCTGCCAGGACAGCCCATCAAGATCCACAGCCTACAATCCTATTGCCCTCAGAGATGCCTCCATCTTCCTTCAAAGAACTAAGCAAGTCTCTCTCTTCTCTTTTAAGACAGCTACAGGAGACAGTGGTGCACATCTCACCTTCATTATATAACATCCTAGTATTTGGCCCAGAAACAGGGGGTACAAGAGAAATGTTCCTCACTAACTTAGTGATAAGGGAGCTCCCCTGGAAGAAGGAGGGAGTCCTGGGTTCTGGTCCCCACTCCTCAGACTATTCCTATCTTTTAAATGAAACAGTCATCAGAAAAAAATACTTGAGCAGTCCTAGGAGTATGGTTAGGGTTCCCACTTCCCAGGACTGTGTTAACCACTAGCCCAGTGATTCTCAGTGGTTTTGATTGTACAACCTACCTTTAGCCTGGCCTAGTCTAACTCTTCCTCACTGTCTCTTCCATCCCATAGCCCACTTTCCACCATCCCTTTACACAGAACCACACTTCACCTCCCCTCTGCCTCCCATACAATGCTCACCTACTCCTGTCCGGGTTCATATAGAGCCTTGTTGCCTACCCTCCAAGTGCTACTCTTGCTGTGCTCACTGTAGAGATGCCTGAGCTAGCACTGCACATGCTAGCCCTGGGACAGCAGTGATTTAGGTGCATTCAGGCTGTGCCTGAGTGAATTAGCTCAGATTAGCTCCATGCAGCACCATGTTCAGGCAGTTCTGCTACTTGCTGTTTGGAGGCAAGAGCATCCTGGTGTCTCAGCACAACACTGCTTGGTACGTCAGGAGCTTTCTGGGGAATGACAGTCAGCTGACACCCAGGCAGGGCACCTCGCAGCCCACATAGTTCTCTAGTAACTTATGAAGGTGAAGCTTTTGTTCAAAAAATCAGGAAGATAAATTCAGATCTCACTTTCTGATTTGCTTGTCAGCATACACCAGGTGGGAGGCACAGGGAGTCTGGTTGAATTCAGTGTACAGTGCAGTGCTGACAATAAAAGCCCTAATTTTGGTCTGAAGTTGCAGAAAAGAACAGGCTACATTACCTGTGAGAAGACGTGGAGCTGGTTGAGCAGACCTCATGTTAGTGCAGAAGACCAACACATAGATTAGGTTGCCAAAAAGACCTCTGGATCGAAGCTATTTCATATACTGAATGGCTGTTATCATGTCTTCCTTCAGTCTTCTCCTAAGCTGACAGAGCAAAAACCAGGTTGCTCAACATTTCCTTGTAAATCATGTTTCCCAAACCTCTTATCATTCTTCTTGCTCTCCTAAAACCCCAAGTCCTAGCGCGCACGGTCTCTGTCACTTTGTCACGGGTGATTCTATCTCAAAATTGATGTTTGTGCAGCAGAAATTATCTATCACTTTCTCCGCCCATAGCAAAGATATTGTGATGCTTAATTAATACCTGCAATCTCTTTTGAGATGCTCAGATAAAAGCTGCAGTTGAAATCCAGAGTGCTATTATTATTACAAGCAGGTGCATTATTACAAACAGGATCCACAAAGAAACAGAAACCATAACTCGAGGAGCTGTACTTCTTTGTACCTCCCTTTAGTTAATCAATTGCTAACCTTAACTTGAGATTGACTGCTTCTTTATTTCCCAGCCTTCCCTATTGGGAGCACATGTCTAACCGTGATCTTTTTCAGCCATGGGATGGATTTGTTGGTTCAGTTCTGAGAGACACAGAAATCCCTGCAGGGACTAATTAATGGCTGCCTCTTGGAAAACACTCTAGACCAAATAAATCAGATCTGTTTATACTCAAGAAAAGCTGTGCTATCAAGAAAGGCATAGACTGCCTTCCTATCTTGCGGACCTAATCATTAGTTTTTAGTTTAAAAAGAAGTGGGGGGGAGGGGAGACGGAGGGAGGTGAAAGAAAGAGGTTGTTTGCCATCCAGAATATTGTAGCCTGAAGTGTAAAAATAGGACTAGGGGTTGTTGGGGTTTTTTTGCAAATTAAACTGTATGGTGGACTCAGAATGGAGCTGAAAACACACAAGGACATTAGATTTACTTGCAGCTACAAGCCTGTTTGCTTATCTCATCCAAAAAATATTCTTATTAACAGGTTTTTAATCTCTGCTGTGGTATTCTCTTACCCTTTGCTTCTGAACTGCACTAGAGCCGTGGTTCTAGGGTTATATTCTTTTGAGGTTGCCTGTTTCCTCACTGGATATAGCATCACTACCCAGAAGACATTTATCTTTTTGTAGGATCTCAGCATAGATGTGTACTGTCCCCATTTGACAAAGCTCCATTTCAGCGATGCAGAAAATTAATTAAGGCATTTTATTTTCTCAGTTTATAGAGCTAAACATTGTTTCCAAGGTTGCAAAAATGGTAACTGTGTGAATGAATGAACACAGAATCTGACTATTTTTGGATCAACAATAATAGTAAAAACAGCCATGAAGAATATGGATACATAATCTGCTTGGTTTTAACACTACTGGAAGACACTCTGTGTACCAATTAAAGAGATTTCATTGCTCACAGTGATGCTGAGAACCAGATAATCAGGCAAATATACTAACCAGATGTCACTTAATCAGACAATGGAAGTAGCATTCTGCAGTGAATGGGATGGCAGGGTGTGAGATGCATATTGGATCACATACACTTTCTTTGATTCACTTAATCACTTTGCATATGACCTCTCATTCTCCAGCCTTAACTCCTGAGTAGTACATACATGAATAGTCCTGATGCAGTCAATGGGACTATTAGTGTAAAGAAGACTTGGTTAACTGGGCTGGGAGCCATGTATGTACTGTGAGTTGCACGGATAGTACAGTCTCCACTATGTGAATACAGAATCAATATTACAGTATTGCATCAGCAAAAGATTGGATTAGGTGATCTCTAGACATGCATGGCATCGCATTATAATAAAACGTTGATAGGGAAAATAAGGCTTCATGTTTTCAGCTTAACTCAGGGCTTTGTTACACATTCATTTTAGATGGCTCCTGGAGCTCTTAACCTCTGGATTGTTCATACATTAACACCTGAACCTAGTTTCACGCACACTTTAGGCAGCTTAAAGTTACACCACTCCAGGGCAGATTTCTCTCTGATCCATGTTACCGAGCTCATGTCCCATTAACCTGTGGCCATTCTTCATTGATGAGCCACCCAAGTTGCAGTCCCCCAGCATCCCAGGATGCAGTGTCCCCTCTCTCACTCTCCTGTTGTGTATGGACAAACCTTCCACCCCCTGAACTCTACTGCCCAAAGTGTGTTTCTGGCACCAAGCCAATTCCCCTTCCCACTCCTTGCTTGCATGGAGTGTAACCCCACACAAACGGCCTATAGAGCATATGCCAGCTGGCCAGGTCACAGGGCACGGATGGGTCTAGGAGTGGGGTGAAGGCGAGGGTGCAGTGGGGGCACAAGGTAAGGGGCCAGATTACATCCTCATGAGCTCGGGCTTCCTTTCCAGGGAAAGGACAGTAGCTCCCCTGAAAGTGCCTTCCCTCACCACTCCCACCTCTCAGCCACCCTGGGAAGCACAGCCAGCACCCCCCCACACCCCAATCCCAAATCCAATTTATTAAAATGTGAGACTTTCTTTAACTTGCTTCCTCTTTATTTCTTTTTAAATGCTTCTTTTTTTAATTTCTTTTTATTTTATTCTTCAGCGGCTGACTTGCTTCATTTCACCTCCCTTTCCCCGCCTCCTTTCTCCACCCTCTGAACTCTACTGCCCAGGAGGTGTTTCTGGCACCAAGCCAATTCTCCACCTCCCATTTCATTACCCACCCCTGTCTTATTAATTCTCTGCCTCTGAGCTTCATGTTCCTGCTCCCCACTCATCAACTCATCTCTCACACACCCTTAAAGCAGGGAGAGAAGCCTGTCCTGGCTCACCGGCACTGCAGTGGCAACTCAGCTGTAGTTCCTAATTAGGCCCCTGTTTGCCAGCCTTTTAGTGGTAAGTCACAGCTGTGCAGGTGGGGGACAGTCAGAGAAGGTTTTGAGCCTTAAAGTGTGACTGCTCCAAACCCGAGCTAGCACTAACACCAGTCAACATTTGAGCAGCTCGACAAGGTCCTACTATGGATCTCTAGAGGGCATGCCATGGGAAAACTGGCACTGCAGTAAAGATGCAGAAGTAGACAAAAAAGTTGTGTAGCAGTCAACAAGGTGTCACCTATGCTTTGATACTATGACTCAACAGCTTTTAGAAATATTATCCGTGTTCAAATGTGAGAAAAAAGCTGTTTCCACTCCTTTCTAATAAATGCATGTTAGAAGTTGAATTTTGTCTCATGGGCATTGTCCATGTAATGTTTGCATTTAAAGATCCTTTTCATTTTATACAGCACCACCCTATTGCTACCGGTTTTCTTTTAACTCCCCTACTGGCTCCAGTCGTGTATCGTTATGTTGTTTTCTAGCCAATGGCCTTATATACGCTAGTTAATTAATCTAAGCTACTATCCAACTTGCTAAAAGTGAAAGTGTGGCTATCTTAATTGAAAGACTCCTCCTGACTGTAAAGTAGCCCAGCTAAGCTAACTTGACGTAAAACTATACTTTCAGTCTAGACAAGGCCCAAGTGTCTCTCCCAATATATTATTGTAGGGGTTAAGAGACCCTCTCAAAAAGTGTAGTTTAATTTAGGATGTAAAGCCAGATTTTACCCCAATCCTTGCACACCGTCTGAATGACTTTGGATGTGAAGGATCAATGCTGTGGGTGAGAACAAAAGTTTTCACCATGATTCAATCAATGCCTCAACTTTTTGAGCATGGTGTACAAAGTGCTAACTGCAGGTTAAACTGTTTCAAGCCACGCCAGCTATCATTTCTTTTCTACCTTCTTCAAGTCAAGAGGCTCAAATCTTCAGCTGGGAGCAGATTTTCTTAGTTTCATTGACCTTAATGGAGCAATAAGAATTGGTCCAAAAACAATCTTTAAAATGATGCAACTCAGTATTGTGCCTATTGCTAGATAGGAGCTTTCCTTTCAACTTTTGCTAATATATGTTTTCATCACAAACATATATTTTGCTAACATGGGAGGCGAAAGCTTTGTTACTAGATTCTCTAAGTGACTGTGCTGAGTGCAGAATAACAACAAAGATGACATTTAGGTCACCTGATTCTTTTCAGCATCACTATGCTGTACCTAAGGCTTTATACTGCATTTTGAAACCCTCCATAGGTTCTCTTTGTTTGTGCCTACTGAACAGTCTGATTCATGTTCAAGCTCTAATGGATAAGAAGAAAACTCACAACGATGGTACCCTAATATTTATACACACAGCCATTTAAGCACAAGTGTTCACTGAAGGCTCTTTTGTAATGGAGGCACGGAAAGTAAAATAACTGCAAAGAGTATTTTGAATGAAGAAAGCACAAACACTTGGCCTGTTTCTTGAAAACAGCTTTATTTGACATCTACAACATAAGCTGCAGTCACAACTTTGGTCACTTGAGCATGTCATATTTAATGGAGAATCAAATGAAAGCAAAAGTCTTTTTTTTTTTAATTTGAATGCAGTGATTGATATACAGGGAAATCCTCTGAGTGACTTCACTGGGCCTTGAATCAGGCCTTATTTATATAAATAAGTCACTTCCCCTCCCAAGACACAGCTTTACAAGCTGATTCCCATTGCCTGCTCTCTCCACCATCTGCAATCCTCTGCAGAATAATGGACCTTCTCACCCATCTTGCACACATGTAGATTAAGTCTAATTCTAGGCATTTCGAGAAAACTCCTTCCTGTGCAGTAAACACAGCACTCCTTCTCAGTATTGGATGGCAGGTATTTCTGTGTAATAGGCAGTCACCCAATGACCCACTCCTTCCGCATGCAGAGCTTTTGCTGTCAAGTGTTAATCCTTTTGTTAGGTACTCAGCTGCACATTCATTTAGAAGGGCTAACGACTTACACTGTTCCTTCTCTGCACGATTTCGATGGACATGTAATTAGAGGTGAACAGAGTCTTCAGAGGTACAGCAGCCATGAAAGCCAGAGGCAAAGTCAAACTATTTGTTTAATTTCACAATCTGCTACTTCAGGAAACAAAACGGCATAGTCAGTTTGCATTTAGCAAAGGTTCGAAGGAAGAAGCCAAAGAAAACAACAACAACAACAGAAAAAAAGAAAAACCGGTTGGATGATTTCACAAATCTCAAATCTGAAAAGGAATGTATTTCAAAATGTTTCATGTCAAAAGTGTCAGGGAAGAGATAATAAAATAAATGCCACTGAGGAATCCTTCCTTCTTCCAGAAAGATTTTAAATATTTTTTACAAATGAAAAGCTTCATTTGAAACTGCTATAGATTCTTAATCCTTAACAGAGCAAGCGCAGGAAAGTGATGACAACATACCTGTTGAAGGTGAACTGAAGAGCCATTTGCCCTGCAAGATGCAAACGCAGGATTTACAATTCACTCATGTAAGACAAAGACATCCCTTACACTTACCTTGCAGCTCTTACAATAAAGTGGATTACTCCTCTACTGAAGACCAAGTATTCCTGTGTGTGTATTTTCTCCCAGGATTGCTCATTGAAATAAATTCCTCATACAAATTAGGGTGAGAGGTTGAAGTGGGATTAAGAAAAATAATCAAATATCTACCCATCTGCCCAGAGACAACTGTAGAGGGGTGCAGGGCTTGGGGCAAATCGGCCTGTGTGAGGCCCCCTTTAACACTGCAAGGCCACTCTGCCTGGCTCCGTGGGGCCCCCCAAAGTGCAGAGCCTGGGGTGATTGCCCCAATTCGCTCCCCCACAGAGGACAGCCATGCACTTCCACCCCTCCCCAAATTATGATCAACTTGAAAGGACCTTTTAGCTTATATTGCTTGCATTCAGCTATGGTAGCAGAGTGTTTGAATGCTGAAAGCCACAATATGGGGTTGAGCACCAAGCATTTACCACCCAGTCCTCCAGTACGACAGCCCTAGAATCAGAGCTGCTTTGCTGCAGAACTTCTGTGGTGTTTGGGGATCCTCTAAGTGTGTAGCTATAAGAGAAAGGGCAGCGGGGGCTAGCAAAGGTAGCCAAGGTCCTAACGGCATACCAGAACTGTTGCTGAATTTATTCCAAGCAGTAGTCATTCTGGCTAAAATTATCACTCCTGAGGGTGATGAAGGGTCAGAGAAGGCAGATGTTTGGGGTTGTTCTGGTGAGTTTTCTGCCTGGCTGACTACAGCAGTGGTCTCAGTAGGCCTTGCTGCAGAACGGCATGGGAAGGTCTTTCATTGATGTGGGGGAACAAAGCATTCCATTCCTAGAAATGCCAGGGACAGGATAAAGAAACTCACTCCTCAGAAATGTTGTCAGCCCTGTCCCTGAGGACATGAGTGACATCTGTGAACAGGTCTCAAAATATGCTGCAAAAAAAAAAGGATTAACCCTGCCGCCCGGCACTGCAAGCCAAAGAACAGTAAATCACACTTAAACTCCTGAACTGAGAATTCCACCTTTACTTCTTTTCTCTATCTCTGCCTAGGTGCAGACATTCAAAAAGCCTGAGGCAAAATCCATCTAAGTTACATGGTTTCCTGTAAGTGGCACAATTGAGAGTAATAGCAAACAGAAGACACATGTGCCCTTTGGTGGAGGGGAGGGGAGCAAATCTTAGACCAGGCTCTGCCATTTTTAAACCAGTCTATGTGCGCCAAACTTCTGTTCTGTTGCTGGTACAGACTGGTTTTGTGTGCCAAAATTCACTTCTGTTATAGGTATAGACCAGTTTTGTGGGTGCAGACAGAAGAGCGGTTCCCCATTGCAGCTCAGAGCGCTTTGCAGGAAGTACTATGAGTTGCAATGATCCCCTGGACCAAACAGAAGTTTGCTCTTGGGTCCAGGAGTTGGGGATTCCAGCTGCTTGCTGCGAGCCTGCAGCCCGGTGTCTAGCAACACCACTCCCCCTTCCTGGCCCAGACACTGCTTTCAGAATGGGATGGAGGAAAGAGAGCAGAGGGAGCTCCTTCTTGGGATTCCCCAGCCGGCACTGGAAGGTGGGACTCCAATCCATCTTGAGCCGGGGGGGAGAGTCCAATCCACCCACCCAACCCTCCAGTGCTGGCTGAACAAATCCCAGACCAAACTCCCTCCACTCCCTTTCCCCCCATTCTGAAGACAGTGACAGGCTGGGAGCTCCACAGACACACATTATAGAAGGCACTTGGTTTTGAAGCACATTCATCTGAACCTTCATCAATGAGAGTTCAGATTTTCATGGGATCAGGCCCTTTTAAAGCAGTCTGTATACCTGTGCACTTCTGTTTAGTAGACCACTTTCTGGGGCCAGATCAAGTGAAAAT
The DNA here is from genome assembly GCF_030867095.1 of Alligator mississippiensis. Lineage (NCBI taxonomy): Eukaryota > Metazoa > Chordata > Crocodylia > Alligatoridae > Alligator > Alligator mississippiensis. Next base: position 48,509,418 of record NC_081836.1, on the reverse strand, counting down.
TGTCACTTCTGTCTATGCCCTATGTGCCAAATTTCTGTTCTGTTATGGGTGTAGACCGCTTTCCAATCACTGATACTGGTAAAAGTGTAAGGCCTGTGCCTGGTCTCTGTCCAAACAGAGTGAGTGATTAGTTTGTGACTGAGGAACTTGGCCTGCCTAGTAAAAACACTGCCTTTTGCACAGTTTACATTATGTGTGCATTGTGTACTCTGAAATTTTACTCTAAAAACCCAGGCCTTCAATTAATCAGACACTGGATGACTGGTAAGGAATATATTTATACTTCTTAGTTTATTTTGTTATGCTCAGCTTTGTTTGCAATGAAATGCATCTCTGTGACACACAAGCAGGCAAAAAATAGCTTGTAGATGTTTTAAGTTAGCTAGCTTGTTTTGTTCTCCGACCATACAGAAAGGTGCCACCATTGAGTAGGGAGAGAGTAGAGGCACAATAAAGGAAGAAAAATGCCTTTAATGAATATATTTAAAAAAAAATATTGCATTTACCTTAGTGTCCTTCACCTTTTTCAAGGCTTTCTTTGACAGACAACAAGACCAGATCCGGACCCTGGCTCTGCCCGTGGGACCTTTAGGGACAGGATCTGCATCTCCTTCAGCATCCTCATGTTTCTCATCTTCTCTGCATAATGTTGATGTTGCCTGTCCTGGTTTCCATGTGGCATCCTCACTCAACTTTGTGGTGGAGATGATTCCACCAAACATAGAAAATATGTAAAACAGGCAAGTCACTGAGAGGGTCCCAAATTTTCCATTCTCTGCCCCTGCCATTTTGGTAAACCATCTGGCAGACAGGATGCCAGCAAGGAAAGCAATAGTTCTGATGGGAAATGTCTACATAGAGATTCTTATTTCTACAGTTGTCCTACAGGGGACTTGCCCAGCCCCTTCTCTTCATGGGTAAAGGAGATACAGAATTTCTTTCCTGATATACATAGGGGTACAAAAACATTAAGCTGCAGCCAGACAACTAATAAATAAAGAAGGGGGAAAGCTGAGGGAGAAGATAACAAAAAAGACTGCCAGAGACCTTTTGTTAAGTCTGAACAAATTCAAGTCAGCGGGGCTGGCTGAACTTCATCCCAGGATCCTGAAGGAGCTGGCAGAGGAGATCTTCGAGCCCTTGGAAATGACTTTAATAAAATTGTAGGAGACAGGCCAAGTTCCAGAGGACTGGAAAAGAGCCGACATAGTGCCTCTCTCTAAAAAAGGCAAGAAGGCCAGGGAACTACAGACTGGTTAGTCTCCCCTCAGTACCTGGGAAGTTACTGGAGCATATCCTAAGGAGGGCCATTTGCAGTCATCCAGAAGAGGAAAGGCTGATCGCAAGCAGCCAGCATGGATTCATGAAAAGCAAATTGTGTAAACAAACCTGATCTCCTTCTTTGACAAAGTAGTTACTTGAATGGATGAAGGGAATGCTGTGGATACAGCATATCTGGACTTCAGCAAAGCTTTTGACAAGGTCCCACATGACCTTCTCATAAGCAAACTGGAGAAATGTGGGCTGGACAAAACTACTACAAGGTGGATAAATAACTGACTTGATAGCTGCAAGAAAAGGGCAATTATTAATGGGCCCATGTCAGAATGGCAGGAGGTTTCGAGTGGAGTCCCATAGGTGTCTGTCCAGGGCCTGGTGCTGTTCAACATGTTTATTAACGATTGGGTTGCTGGTAGGGGTGTGCAAAATGGGCCCTATTAGATTCGGATTTGGATTTGGCCTGAATCAGGGAGAGTGATTCAATCCATTGATTTGGATCATTGTCTCTGATTTGATTCGGCTGAATCTGAATCTGATGATTCAATGCTGATTCGGCAAGTCAGTGATTTGGACACAGGCACAGCTTTAAAAGTTTTTTCTACATACCTTGAGGTAGCAGTGTGGCTCATGATTGCTGCAGTGCTGGGGCCGATGGAACATCCCACAGCAGTGTGGGAGGCTTTCCAACATGCTCAGCAGTGAACCTGGAAGTGGACCAGAAGTACTTTCAGTCCACTTCTGGGTCTGCTGGGGAGCACGCAGGGGGGCTCCCCATGGCCCCTCTGGCCCAGCAATCAGATGCAGGGGGACCCTGGGTGCCCCCCCCCCCAGACCTAGGAGGCACCAGTCACTAAGCCAAGGGAGCGTGGGGGGGCCCCAGCATGCTCCCCAGTGGACCTGGAAGTGCTTCTAGTCTACTTCTGGGGTAATGACTCAATTCAGAGAAATTAAAGGGTTCTCTGATTCGATTCAGATTTGGAGATTTGGCCACCAAATTGGGCTGAATGTCCACTGAATCGAATCAGGGACCGAAGGTACGCACAGCCCTAGTTGCTAGCATAGAAAGCTTCTTCAGCAAGTTTGCAGATGACAAGAAACTGGGAAGGATTGTGAACACAATGGAGGATGTGAACAAAATTCAGAAGGATCTCTACAGATTGGAAAGCTGGGCTAGAGCTAATAGGATGAAGTTCAATGTGGACAAATGCAAGGTGCTATGCCTTGGGAAGAATTATGAAAAACACAGATATAAAATGGGTGATACCTGGCTGGATGGCAACTCTATGCAAAAGGACTTGGGAGCCTTAGTAGACCACAAACTCAATATGAGTCTACAGTGTGATGCAGCTGCACAAAAGCAGTTTTGGGCAGCATCAATAGAAACATTAGGTGTAAGACACAGGAGATGATAGTGCCTGTCTACTTGGCATTGATTAGGCCTCATCTGGAGTATTGTGTGCAGTTCTGGGCTCCACAATTTAAAAAGGACATGGAGAAGTTAAAGAAGGTCCAGAGGGGGGCAATAATGATGATAAAGGGCTTGGAAAGCAAGTCATTTGAGGAGAGGCTGAGGGAACTGAAGGAGCTAGGCACGTTCAGCTTGCGGAAAGACGGGACATGGCAGTGGTCTTCAAATACTTATAGAGCTTCCATAAAGAAGAGGGAAAGCACCTTTTTCTCTTGCTGCAGAGGGAAGGATGTGGACTGATGGCTTAAAGTTGTAGTAAAGTAAGTTTAGTTTGGATATCTGGAAAAACTTCTTCACTGTTAGAATAGTGAGGCAGTAGAATAGGCTGGGAAACTTGTGGACTCTCCATTGCTGGAAGTATTCAAGAAGAGGTTGGACAGCCACTGGTCAGGGATGAGCTAGGCGTAGTTATGCTCATATTCTACTATTAGTATTACGCATGCTTCTGGGCTTTGCTGGTTGCCCTTCCCCACCCCTATTTCTGCTGCATGTAGCATGGTGTTTTTATGCCTTCCTCAGAAGCATTGGGTGTTAGCTAAGGCCAAGGCTGTGGACTTAGACCAATGTTCTTGCTGGAACCAAAGCTGGAGGTTCCTGGCTGGAGGGTCTTGCTCAGAGTCAGACTGATCAGCATATTTGGGGTCAAGAAGGAATTTTACCCCATGGTCAGCTTGGTATGAACTGTGGGGGTTTTTGCCTTCCTAGGTAGCGGGGGGATGGTCCTCTGCCTGGGATCTCTTGTGCATATATTGACAACATTTCACAGAAGCAGGACATTGGCTGTTGTGGTTCACCTGCTTTACCTGTGGCAGGTTAGGGTGGTCTACGTTGTGTCAGGGCTGATAGTAGTGTAATGTAAAGTTTAGATTATAGCTGGTGTGAGATGGTTTGGATAGAGATGATCCTGCCTCAGGCACATGGTTGGACTGGTGAGTTCTGGCAGTCCCTTCCAGTCCTGCCTCTCCATGATTCTACAGGAGTTAGGCGATGATTTTATGTCAATTAGTGTTTGTTTGCTTGCAAAGAGGACTAGCTGTGAAAAGGGGCACATTTTAAAATGTGGGAATGGGTTTCAGATTGTTGTGATCCCTGAGCAGTAGAATTCACAATTTTTACTGGAGCAGTCCCTGTTGACAGTATCGTCAGTGGGGGCCTCCTGGGACTGATCCAGGTAGAATGGCACTGGATGTTAGTCAGCTGAGGACTTGTGGTGTTGGGGAGGTGGTTTTAGTTGAGCTACAGAAAGGCAGGATTAAGCATTTTGTACATGGATGTATGCAAAATGGCGGTGATAAAAGCAGACTTCTGTCAATCTGCTCAACTCTTAAAAGTAGCCCAAGAGTAAAGAAAAATTCAGGCAGGTACCCTGGGATTTACCTTCATAAATATTTTTAGCTTTTTGGAAAATCATTCCACACTGAATTTTGCCAGAAGGATTATATGCTGGCTGTTGTCTTTACTCTAATCTTAATGCTAGGCTGTCATTTAATAGATTACAAATTAAAAATAAGAATTTATGATATATTTATTATATCAAATAATTGCACCTTAATGAGTGCTTAGACTTCTGGAGCATAATTCCATCAATTTTAGAACTAAAATAGAAATTGCAATACAGCAAACTCAGAATAAATTAATTATTATTTTAATGTTGTCCGAGTTTACAATCTAAAGTCTATCACAAATTTGTCTAACAGGGTTATAAATATAATTTCATGCCTAATGGAAATTTGTAAATGGAAGAATTGAATGACATCATCTAAAGACAACTCCATATTATTTGACCCCACACCCACATGCTCGGAGACTATCAGCAGCAACAGACAGAATAGTTTTAATCGCTGTGACTGCCGGAGTAATTAACACTTAGCATGTATTACATTTGGATCCAAAGAGTGTCAGCAGTGTAGAAACTGTACCTGGGGACGTGTCTTCTCTGCACTGGTGGTTTGTGGTACAAATTGCATTTTGCTTCCCTATCAACTCCTCTGTTCCACTTGCCTTTTGGAATTGTGTGTTGGCCCTTGCTAACGAACATATAGACCCATGTTAGGCAATTGTAGAGGCCCATAACTTTAATGTGGGCTCGTCTCTATATAACCCAGTAGTTTTATGCCTCTCATAATATGACCCTTTTTGCTTTCACCATCTTATTTCTTGGAACCACCGATCACTTTTTGGATTTGAATCCTTGTCTCTCTCCATTTTTTATGTGCTGGCTAATAACGACCAGAGCAAAGCACTGTGGCTTCTGTTGTGCAAACTTTTTGTTGGCTCTAAGTTTTGTGGTTTGGCACCTGTAGACATAAATGCAACAAAGCTTCTGCCTTATTTCAGTCCTCCTTAAACAAGGGTTAGCCATTATTTCCATCCTCAAAATAAGTCTTTACTCCCCCGTAGAGAAAGGGAAGAGGATAGGGAATTAACACTTTGAGGCTTGAGCTCAAACATTCCCAGATATTTTTAAGGAAAATCTGCCAAAATTGTTGTGGTTTAGAGCTCTGTATTACATGTAACTGTGTTCTGCTGAGCTTCATGTCTCCTTCAGTCCAAGTTTGTTGGAAACTTGGCCCTTATTCCTTAAAAGGTTCATATCACCCCAAATCAGGCAAGTTTTTCTTGGTTCAGGTTTAATTATGAATGGTTCACTCAGCTCCAGTAATGATTCATATTCACTAGCTATCCTATATATGAGATGTGACACAAGTGTATTCCAGATACACCAAGCGTAATTATTTAATGATGAAGTAAAGTTGATTAGGAAGCCTTTAAGCTATTACACACTTAGTGGGGTATTTTGCAGTCACTGAATGCATGAGCATAATTTACTTCTCAAAAGCTGTATAACTCCTGCTGGTTTTGAAAATGATATGCAGCTAACAAGTCATAGCTTTTCCATTATAGGGCAGTTGTGGCAAAACAAATAGCATATAGATCCCAGGCATTCCCAGCCTTTAGTGACTATCCAGGCTGAAATTGTTAGAGCTTAAATACCCAGTAACAAGCATGCACCTCACAAATCAAGCTTGGAACAATGCAGTGTGATCTGGAAACTTAACAAGCTTCCAGGAAGGATCTCTAATTTAAAGTATTTTTTCTTTTTCCTCCAAATTGTGCTATGGCAGGACAAAATCAGGATGAGAACAGTTGTGCCACTCATGGGGTATATTTATATAGTATATAGCAAGGTATGAAATTGGTCCATGGATAAAAATCCCTTAAGGGCAGCTATTAATGAGATTGCCTGCTCTGAGCATATTCAGTAATAAGATTAGGTATGCATTTATCCTGAGCTGAGATAAACCAACGACGAGTTTGTGCTACAGCAAGACAGTTTTGAAAGGCAATTAAACATGGGACATAATGTGTGTGCATATGTCTGTGGGAGGTTGCAGGATGGAAGCTAACCTTGATTTTTATCTAGAGAAGTGCTGCTGTCTGTAGAGAAGAACAAGGGAGTGTGTCCTGTGATGCAGCAATGAAACCTGCCCTGAAGGATCAACTTTATTTTTTTTACCAAAGCCTATAAATAATTTTTGTGGAATACGCAGACCAGCTTTCTGGGGATTTCTTCAAACTGGGGAATACCTGGACTCATGCTTGGACTTACCCTTGCTAACTACTGAGGCAACAGTGAAATTGCATTTTGCCAGTGCATTTGGCTTCATATTGCACTGGAGCTCAGGTCAGCATAGGGTTCCCACAGGAGGGAAGAGTGAAACTTTCCTAATGCCATTATAAAAAAAGCCGGTTTTTAACTAGCCAACTTGGGTGCTGAGAGCTATGTAACCATGGTAGCAGAAAGATCAGCACTGGCTGAAAATCCCATACAGAAAAGAGGTAAATTCCTGGTTGAACTGAAATTACTGGGTACTACTTTTGGCAAGTAAATACCTGGGAGAATGTATAACTATGATATAATTAGCTGAGCTGGCCTTTATTAGGAAGTGGCTTGAGGGCTTGGGATGAGAACAAAGATGATGTGGGGATATCTTTGTGACCTCCAGATTTTTTGCCATATCGGGCACCTATACACAAGCGGTGAGGCTGCTTTAACGTGCTGCAATTACAACGTGTTGGAGCAGGCTCGATTAATTGAGCCTGCTGGAGCATGGTAATTAGCATGTTCCAGCAGACTCCAGCATCTTATGTATTAGCTTACTGACTAAGACAGCGCCAGTCGCCTATGGCTCCGGGTGCTTTAATTAGAGCGGCGCTCAGAGCCTCCCCCCCCGCCCTCTCCCAGAGCATGTGTATAAGTGCCCTAAATCACTAGAATGCTCTGCTAGCAAAATTAGAGCCACCACCAGACTGCTCTACACTATAGCAGCTGCTAATATATTTGCTTTGTGCCAAGAGACTGGTGGGGATTTGTAGTAATGGCCTAGAGAACCTGTCCCTAATTTAGCCAGATTCAAAAAGGGACTGGACAAAATCTTGGAGGAAAAGGGCATCAGGAGCTATTGAGCATGGAAATTAGGGGCACATCCTCTGAATCAGAACTTTCTAAACCTTAAAAGCTGGAGACTGCAAGAGGAAGAGTGGAAAAAACCCTGGTCAGACTCAGTTCACTCTCTATTTCAGCATCCACTCTCTGCCACTGTGTGACACAGAATACCGGACAAGATGGACCTATGGTCTGAACTAGCAAATGGCAGTTCTTATGATCCCTAGATATTTATATGACCAAGAAACTGCTGTAATTTTTTCGCCCTCCATCAATTCTTACATTTTTAATTTATAAAACCTGTTTTTTAGACATGTTTTTGTTCTGTGGCATAAAAATGGCATGGAAATGCAACATAATCAGAAATGCATATTCACACAAATTAAAAGCAAAGAAATAGGGCTTTTAAAAATGCAAAAAGAATCAGTTTTGTGTCTATTTAGTAGTAACCATGGGTATGGAGGGGAGTGAACTCTTGAGGGGAAAGTACATAGCCTTCTGTTAATAAGTTACATAAAACACATGGTACCCACTAATCATGCAGGTATCTCGGACATTTGGTGTGAGCAATTTAGTAAAAGGTAACTCTTGCCTCATTCCATATAAAAAATGAACTATGGGCCAGTGCCTGCCTGTCTGAAAATATCTATCTTATTTTCTTTTGGCCATCAAGCTTCACATAGCAGACAAACTAACATTAGTGCAGCTGGGTACACACACAAGAGCGAAGAGAGAAACTTCCCTAATGCCAGGCTTTGTCCCATTATTTCTCACATGAGAACAGTCTTAGACATCTTATTGATTTCCACTTCATAGAATCACAGAAAAAATAAGGCTGGAAGAGAGCTCAGGAGGTCATCCCATCCAGCCACCTGCTCAAAGCAAGCTCATCCCTGTCTAAACAATCCCAGATAAATATTTGTCCAGCCAGCACATAAAAACCTCAACTGATGGAGATTCTACAAACTCTTTAGATAACCTGTTCCAGTGTTTAACCATGCTCATAGTTTCATAGAAAGTTAGAAAGTTCTTCTTCATATCAAAGCTATATATTCCTTGCTGAAATAGAAGCTCATTACCTTTTGTATTGCCCTTAGTGGCTTTAGAGAACAACTGATTGTCATCTTCTTTATAACAACCCATTTTGTATTTGAGGACTTTTATCAGATCTATCCTTACTTTTCACTTCCCTAGGTTAAATAATCACATTCTTTCTTTTCTTATGTGTCATGATTTCTAGACCCTAATCATTTTTGTCAATCAAACAGCTGTTGCTTGGCGTCTCCACATATTTTCCATCAGGGCACCAAGTGGTGATATGTATTGTACTGTGAAGATATCATGGAGATATGTATTGTACTGTGAAGATATCTCCATACTGGAGATACTGTTGGCAGGTTCGCATGTCTTGTCATGGCATGGCCTGGATCCATTCGGTGTGTTCTGGGCTGTAGGAAGTTGGCTTCTGGTGATGAGGTTAGTGAGGTTCAGTGTTGTTTGAATTTACAAACCACTTTTCACAGCTGGGCGTATGAACTGCGCTTCATCAACCTCCTATGTACAGAAACTCACGGACTCAATATAGACACTGGAATCCTGACACTGAGACCTGCCGGATATCTGACTCCCCTGGGACCTCTGAACTTCTACCTGCACTGCTACATCCTCCTTCCCCCCCACCGCAGCCTGTCCCTCACCCCCTGACACCTCCATTTCCATTTTCACTGACTGACTTTCTTGCCTGCATTGCACACCAGCCTCTGACTTCTTTACTATTCCTTCCATCCAGGAAGAGCACACACACCAACTGCAGGTGCTTCCTCAGCCTGACAAAGTATTTTTCAACCTGAAAGCATGCTAAAATATATTTCTCCAGCTATTCAGTTGATCTACTAAAAGATACCAGATTGACCCAAAGAACCTTGTCTGTCAGAGCCCTGTCCTTAGACCAACATGGCTACAACCTACACCCCTGCACCTGTCCCTGGTCAGCTGACCGGAAGGAGGCAGGGCCCTGGGCACATCTAATTCCCAGGGCTGGCAGGGAGAGTTCTCTGGCAGCTGCTGGAAAAGAAGCTCCTACAGGAGAGGAAAGAGGGGCTCTGCCACAGTTTGGCTGCCTGAGATGCTGCTGGTGCTACTGTGCCGTTCACTAAGTTATTATTACCTGTTGTCATTTAAAGTGGTGAACCGGGATGAGGCTGTAGGAGAGGAGGAGGCCTCATTGGGGCACACTATCGTGTTGTGTAGTGGCTCCAGCACCAGTGAGGGCGCAGCTTACACACACAGTCACACAAGTCATAAGTTTTGCTTGATAGCAGCTTGAGGTGCAGTTTCCCAGAAACCTCTGCACTTATCTCCTTGAAATTTGGCATGCTTTGTGACCTCAGCTGGGGCTACCATTTTTGCTGTTTTGACCCCCCTGTACCTTCACACTTACAAGTGACATGAGTTTTGCTTTCAAGATTTGAGGTGCAGTCTCTCAGAAACCCCAATGCCTATCTCCTTGAAAAAGGGCAGACTTCATGCTCGTAAAAGAGGCTACCATCTCTGCTGTTTTCATCCAAGTCTGCCAAAAAATGACAAAATTATCAGCAGTTTTGTGCTTCCCCACTATAGGCTATGGGCGAAACGTCAAAACAGGGTCGAAACAGCGAAACAGTTTCGACAAAACGAAACAGAACAGAGGTTACAAAATGAAATGAAACTCAAAACAAAACAGTGAAACGGCAGTTGAAATGAAACGGTGCTGTTTCGCATGGCCCTATTCTTCAGCCTGCCCCCATGTTTTTAAAAACTGGATATTGTACTTCAAGTGAGGCTTCACCATTGCTGAACAGAGTCGAAGAATCACTTTTATGTCATCTAGTTCATTTAAGTAAGCCCTACGTTCTTTCCCTATTCTAGGCTGTGTTCCTACCCTTCTATTCCTGATGCTAATTGTGCTCATCATCTTCAGCTTTCAACAATTCAACTTTTTTCTGACGAATAATGTACACTGCAGTCTTCTTAGCATTGTGCACGTTAGCTTCCATGCCCTATTCAGTAAGGGATCTACACTTTTCTTGGTCTTCCTTTTACTTCGACCATATTTACAGGCTACTTTTTTGTCACTTTTTATGCCCCTTGCTAGCTACATCTCAAGTTGTGGGCTGACTTTCCTGATCTTGTCCTTATATGCTTTTAGAAATAAGATGCTCTCCTTCATCCTTAATAATATGTTTTTTGTAAGATTCCCTCTTAGGTTTCAAATCACTGAAGAGCTTGTGGTTTAGCCAAACAGTTTTCTTGCTACCTTTCCTATCCTTCGCGCACATGAGAACAGTATGCTCTTTTGCTCTTGATATTGTCTCTTTAAGGAACTGCCAGCTCTCCTGCATTCCTTTTTCCCTTATACTTGCCTCCCATGGGATCCTGCCTACCAGTGTGTTAGTCTGCCTGTCAGAAGTTAAGCACCTTTATTCAACTGTTGTCCTTTCTTCCTTTCCTTAGGATCATGAAGTCAATCTTTAAATGACCTCTGGGCACATCTACACATGCACCCGACTGCCCAGCTGTTATTGCACAGTCATTTAGTACTAACTTTAGCAAGTACTAAATGACTGTGCAGTAAGCACCAGTACTATGCAGTCCTGGTGCCATACTGGTCATTTCTGACCCTACTGTGCAGTAGCAATGCACTACTGTGCAATAGCATTGGCGTCATGGTTCGTGCCCACTGACACTACATCGCCATAGAGTCTCATATAGACGTGCCCTGAATTGCCTTCTATCTTTAGATTCTCAACTGATTTCTTCCTCTCATTTAATGAACACTGGACATAGATTCATAGATGGTTAGGGGCTGGAAGGGACTTCACAAGATCATCAGGTCTAACCCCCCAGCACTAGGCAGGAAAGACAACTGGGGTCAGGTGACCACAGGGAGGTGGCCGTCCGGTTTCCTCTTGAAGATTTCCAGGGTAGGTGATTGTACCACCTCTGGAGGGAGTTTATCCCACAGTCTGGACACCCTGTGTGTGAAGAAGTTTTTCCTAATGTTGAGCCTGAAATGGTCTTCCAGGACTTTGTGGCCATTACTCCTGGTTTTCCCCAAGGGTGCCCTGGGGAACAATTGTTTGCTGAGCCCTGGATGTATTCCGCTGATGTAATGGTAAGCTGCTACCAAGTGCCCTCTCAGCCTTCTCTTTTTTAGGCTGAAAAGGCTCAAGTCCCTCAGCCTTTCCTCCTATGGCTTGCCGTGCAAGTCTCTGATCAAATGGGTGGCTCTTCTCTGGACTCTCTCAAGCTTTTCCATGTTCTTGTTCAAATGCAGCACCCAGAATTGGATGCAGTACTCCAGTTGTGGACTCACCAATGGTGAGCAAAGTGAAAGAATCACTTTCTTGGTTTTGCTGGAGAGGCATTGATTGATGCATGCCAGAGTATTGTTTGCCCTGCTGGCTACAGCATCGCACTGACGGTTCATGTTCATACTATGGTCTATTATTACCCCTAGGTCCCTTTCGGTCATGGTGCTGGTCAGTTTGGTGCCATCAAGCCTCTAAGTATGTCGGACATTGTTTGTCCTCACATGTCTACACCCAGTGAGCAGCAAATAGAGAAAATCTTCCAATCTAGATGGTTTCTCCTCCATCTGCACCAAAAAGTTATCTAAGAACCTGCTGGACTATCTGTGCTCTAATGTGTTGCCTTTCAAGAATTCCTCTTTCATCTTAACTGAGAAACTTTCCACAGATCTACCGCACACATCATCATGGACGTCCAAACAAATGTACATGCCTTTAATATACAAGATAACACACACACTTTTTTCCTTGTTTCTCCTTCCTGAGCAAGGTATACTCAGTTGTATCAACACTCCACCCAGTCTCAGTTAATCTTAATTAAATCATAATTTTGACTGCATACTAGGACTTCTGGTTCTTCCTGCTTACTCTCTATACTTCATAGGTTAAATACAGTTCTCTAAAATGACCAACAGATTGCCCTACTAAGTACACTAATTTCACAAAGCAGCTACACTCTTGTTTGATATAAGTATTCCTACTACTTCCATTAGATTCCCTGCCCCTTCCTTTGTCACTGGTACTTTCAAAAGCTCTATTTTATGTCCTGCACTGAAAGTCAATTATTAGCATTAATAATAAGAATAAGACTTAGAGTAAGTAGAAAGAACAACATTATTTCACATCACCAGGTGGGTGTTCTGCCATTGTAACCACCCAGCTTGGTTCAAGATCTTGCATGTAGATTTGGCATATACAAAAATGGGAGCAGGAGGATGAGAGCAGGATTCTTGGCAGCAGTCTTAAGACCAGTGTGGAAAGGGTATGAGCAAAGCCATCGTAGTCTGTTGCCTCTGCCTTTCCTTCTGTGTTTCTTTCTTTAGCCCACTCCCCCATATAATCAGGGCTCTAAATCTCTCTGATGGGGATTATACCACGACCCGCACGTTATTGCAGGAAGTAAGCCCTCAAAGTATGCTTTCAGAGCTTCATTTGTTTGAAGTTACTGATCCTTAAAATAGATTTCTGAGAAAATTGTATTTTTCAAATGTTTCTGCACATGCGACTAGAGTATATGTAACAATAGGCCACATCACATCAAGTTACATCAGTCATGCTCCATTATATCATGTACTGAGCCCAATGAATCAATATACCATAATACTTCAGCTGAAAATTCAGGAAATGTATAATTTCATTTCTTAGATACCACATGAGAAGTTCTGATATTTATTTTATGTTTTCTTTTCCCCTCAGAGACCACTTAAAATCTTGCCTTTACTTTCAAGATCCATGAAATACATTTTTAGATTGTTTTAGTTTCTATCTATACATTACAAAGAAAAGAAAAAAAATCATTTTGGAGATGGAAAGTGAAAGAAATCAGTAGAATTCAAAGATATCAATAATGGAGAGACTTTGACTATCTCCCATACTGCCCATTTTGCATGACCTGTTTATTATTAGTACAGCTGTGTGATTAATTTATTTTTCAGTGGACTGTCCAAATGAAAATGTCCTGGGTTGACCAGAAATGAAAATATTTTTGTTTTCTTGGCAAAAGAAGTGAAAGCCTTATTTGAGGGGTTTTTTTATCTGTTCAGAGCTGATATAACTAACCTGCATGTGAACTATTTGGGTGAAACAAGGGAAGGTACAAGGGACAGTACATATTTGGGATGGAAGGAGTGGGAAAAATGTCCCTACTGAACTAGCATTAGCAAGCTGAGCTGTTAAACATACAACTTTGAGATTTCATTTAATCTTAGCTAAATCTTACATGTGACACATCACTGAGCCTGCACAATCACTGGGAAATAAATCTTGGTTAAATTTTTTATGAGACTTTGGTTGCTTTAAATAATTAAGAAGAACCTCCAGCTTTTGAGCAAGGGTATAACTTTTTAAACTCCTTCTGTTTTAACCGCGAGGGATCTCTCGTGTTATTTAGGTTACTAATTTTTTTTTTAAACTTTACCAGTCAAAACACATTTTTAACCTACACATGGGGATGGGAGGAAGCATTTTCCTTTTGATCTAGTGCTCACCCAAGGTAAATCTTAAAGTTAGACGTATATTGTGTTTCCAGTAGTTAAGTAATAGCGATTGATAGGTTAATCAGGTCCAATACAGTATGGGTACACCTACATGTGATGCTATTGGGACATTATTACTGTGCCGTGATTAAAAGAAACTTTTGGAAGTACTAAATCATAGCACAGTAACAAGCTGTACTGTGCTGTATGCATGGCGCATAACTATTTTTAGCAGCTACTTCGCCATAGTGGTGTGCTATGCCAGGGGAGCATGTCACTGTGGCAAAGTAGCTGCTGGTCATGTGTAGACGCCCGTGGAAGCCATGTCACCGTACTGCATTGCTACGTCAATGTAGCATCATGTGTAGACGCGCCCTATATGTGGTAATAGGATGTGCTGTGTGCTAGATTCAATTTAAAGTGTGCATTCTTAGCTGTAAATTTTGAAATTCTGTATGTCCCAGGTACCTCAAGAGAAAGAAAGTGGGGATGTATATGGCTGGGTATACACACCCACATACATACCACAGTAGAGGTCTCAAAGCATGAGTGCTTTAGTAAGGCTATCTTTAGTCTCATATTTTGAGACCA